>NC_079296.1:51460544-52660544 GCF_023638135.1 Falco biarmicus | reverse complement strand
GTCTTCTGGTTCTGTTGAGAATACATTCCAAACACAACTCACTCACTCTAGGCACAGATGTGGGTTTGAAAAAAAATAACCAGTAAAATAGGCATAAAAGGAAAGGTCAATCTTCATACCTAGTCAAGCAAGAGTTGGCATCACTGAAGGGGGAAGAAATTGTTGCTTTTCACACTTTTTATATAGTGAAAACACGTGGCATAGATTTTCTTTCTTGCCAGTATTCTTCTGTCACTGTGTTTAGCTTTGCTTAATTTTCATTGAGAACACTCACTGTGTTACAGCTCAGAATTATTAAAAAAGGGAAGAACTGTGATCTCACGCCCTTACTACTCTCTTCCTGCAAAACAAAACATCGAAAGTCAGGCTTTTGTAGTTCCTAATGTGTGCTGATCTGCTCAGGGACTGAAGTCAGTCTCAATGTCTGCCATGTAATTGTAACAAATTCATCCATTGAAAACACACCCTGTAAGTTGCTTAAGTTTCTTAAAAAGTAAAATATACGGGGGGGGGGCGGGTCGGTCAAGGAAGAATTAATGCAGCAGTGTACCCATACATTAAATTTAGCTGAAAATTTCTTTGTTCCCTGAAAACCTATTTTCCAGTACATCTTTTTCTTCAAATGTTTTATGTACCCTGCCAGCTAAATCATTCCAAGGCAACTGTTTATGGATTCAACAAAAGACTACAGTCTTCCTTCTGCAGCAATCTCTTTACACCAAGAGTATACATTTCACTGTCCTATCTTTTCTATTTCCAATCTTTATAAGAAAGCCTTTTTCATAATTCTATTGAACCTGAAGAATTGCTAATGCAATCGGTGGCATTGAGAATTGAACTACAATCCCCTGAATTACAGACCGAGTACCTTAAGCGCAAGACTACTGAAGGCACAAACTACTATGACATCTTGCAGAGAGTTTTGGTTTTCGGTTGAAATACCAACTTTGTAGCTGTATGCATCAGCATGTGGCTGATGTCTTCTGTACAAGCCTGGAAATAGCTATTCAAGCATTTCAAATTTCAATTAAAAAAATGATAATGTATTTGTCTTATTTTCTCACCAGATTCATGGAGCTGGTACCTCAGTATTATTTTAGCAATCTTCCACCTAGTGAAAGTAAGGATATTCTGCAGGAAGTGATCAAACACTTGTCACCTGTTTCAGCCATGAAGGAGGAACAGAAAACTAATGACGACAACAAAGAAAATGAAAAATCTCTCCAAACTCCCACTGAACACAGATGTATTATTCAGTGATTTTAGACTGAACTATCATAGAAATAAAAGCATTATATGCAATATACATCCTCATCTTAACCCATGTAATTATTTAGAACTTGCAACATAAACCTATTTAACAGAAGAAACTCAGAAAAAGCACTTTTCTTAACAAAAGGAGTTGCATGCATTATTTTGTAGCAAAACCACACAACCTAGTTTTGGTTAAAAACATACTGAGCAGATCTCCAAGTTTTCTTCGAACATCAGGTTTTTATTGACTGCTTAATGATGATACCAAAGTACAGAAAGATACAGTATTTAAAAATATTAATTTGATGGATATTTTTAGTTGTACCACCTATTTGTCTTGTAAGTGTAGAGAGGAATCATTTGAGCAGTACAAAATCATTAACTCAATAGCAGTCCTCTAAAAATATTGTGAAGTCATAGTTCTGCATGGCTGCTTGATAAAAAACCAGCATTTACAGGAACGTTCAGAGTGAGAGATAGTCTTTGAGTTTATCCATAATTGCATTAATTCCATCAGCTGGAACTATCATAACAGTCCGTAAAGGTTTCATTGGTACATCATCAAAGGACCATCTGCCACCCAAACAGGTGTCACTTTCCTCTTGCACGGAGTAGTTGAACTTCAGAAGGGCTTTCTAAACAACAGAAATAAAAGCATTAGGATTAAATTTTTTAATTAGTGTGAAGTAATACATCATCAAAACAAAGTAAAAATAATGACCCTATCATGCACATGCTTAATAAGAAGTTATTTTCTTCACTCTCAAAAGGTCCACCAAAAAAAACCCTACAAAAGAATCCACTATCAAGTATTTTAAACTATATGCTTTTCACATAATTTATATAATTCATATTAAATTCTAAAGTTATTGATATCATTATAGTTTGGTATCGGAAAAATGACCTAAGGGGGGGGGGGGGGGGGGGGGGCGGGAATCAACACCTCCTTTATAAGCTTACAGTGCCCCATTTTAGACTGTTTAAGAGAGCATCTCCACTCCGTATTATCACATTAAGGAATGCTGACCCTTAGAAGCTGTTGTGCCAGCTAGCGGGGACTCCTGACCAGTAACAGGAATATGGGGCTCTTAAGAGTCCTTCAACCCTGGAGCAAGAGCAAACCACTAGCTGTGTAATTTTGAGAATTAGCAGATCAGCCACAGCCCAGATAAAAGGAACAGCACGAGAGTGCAAGTAGCGCAGAGCCTGCAATAAAGACGATAGCTTCGTGTGGACAACATGTGGAAGGCCTGTAGCAAGATGCAGGCTCTGCTCTTTTCATGGCCTACTCTGAAACTGCTCAGTCCTAAAAATCAAGGTACCTGTAAGAATATGTAGTACAGTAATCCTCTCTTTCACCTTGCCAGTAGAAATTAAGTATTAAGGGGATAGGTAATAATATAAATCCTGAGCAGAATTTCAAAAAGCTTTTGGAAAATCCCTAGATGGCTGGAGCCACTGAAAGACAATATTAATAAAAGGATGCTTCTTCAAATATGTAGGTGTCCATAACATGTATTCTTTCTCTTCAGTGATATATACTGTATACATATAGAACTGTGCCTCTTTATTAGCCTTCCTAGACAAAATGCCAGACGGATAGAAAAACTTACCCAACAAACACTTCCAGTTCTCACACAAGTCAGATTACAAAGTATGAACTGAACTCCTAAATAGAAAAACTCATCTAACCTCTTCCCTTTGCAGGGAAAGTTAAGATCCAGTCTCCCTTTAGGTTTGCTATTTACTAACAGTATCTCAAGGCTGTAAATTTAATTTTGGAAGAACAATCACATTAATTGAGTGGCTTTGCTCAAGAACAAACAATTTAAGCAATGGAGGCTCTAAACCTTTGATCAATTCCAAGTCTGGTTATAACAGAGATTTTCTTCTGCTCCCTCAATAACATTTTAAGGAACAGAATAAAGCACAGGGAACTGACAAGTGCAAAAAGCTTCTCTCTATTTTATATGGCTCCAAGCCTCTGCCTCACCACATTTAATACTATTGTATAGCAATCTAATTAATGTTTCATGTGATCAAGAAGGAAATACACTCTAACACTAATTTAACACATATACATCATTAAGTACAGAGACTCACTTAATCTAATAGCCTCCCTAATGTTTTAAAAGAATTTATTAACAACACGAGAAAGGCTGTTGGAAAGAAAAGCATGTTCAGATCGAGTCTATCCACTTGAATTGACAATTCTTGCAATTTTGATAAAAGCAGAAAATTAGTCTTTAAGATGCCAATCAAAACAACAAAACAGAAATAAATACAAAATAGGCCTCTGAGAACGTAATGCCTGTGGACACGTGCGCATCACACACTTCTCCCCTTCAGTTTTTCAGTAAGGTTTTTACATGGACTTCATACTCAGCTGGTAAAGGTGCTGTGGCAGGAACACAAAAATCCCAAACATGTTACTGCATAGAGGCTACAACAGTATTCCCTATAGCTAACAATTAATTCACCCACTTACATTTTTCTTCTTCCCAAGAAATAAAATTACGGCCATATTATAGCCTCTAACAGAGAATGTCATGAATAATTACCTACAGAAACCTTTGCCATTAACCATATGACACATGTGCAAGTATTTTCTCCTGTAGGCACTGCCAGAAATAAAAAATAATGGTATCTTGAAAAAGCAATAATATTGTAGAATAATATTGTTAAAGCTTTGGGAAAAAAAATAAAGAACAATGAAAAAGTCTTTGCATTTCAAAGTATATTTTTAATCTAATTTCCTGCATCTTTCCCTCACCTGATTTGGCTTGGGACCTGCAGAATCGTGTAAACAGGTTGCCTTAGGAAAGAGGAAGTAATATTTTAATCTCAGTATTGTAGCATTTTTTTATTAATATACTTGTTCTGAGTAGAAGAGAGACAGGAAAGGGAAGTGATAGCTATTTGTTTGGATCTTCAGAAGTTTTTTATTCTTATTTCTTGAAAGTAACAGGTATCCAAAAGCAAACAGATAAATCAGCTTTCCATATAGTATCAGCAACAACACAAAGGCACAGCTTGGCATCTGTTAAGTTTCTTGGGAAGAGATCTCAAGCAATGCATTTCACTAGATTACCAAACCTAAATAAAGCCTCAACAGCTGTTTCTTTCTGACACAGGACTAACTATTAGGGGCAAGGAAAAGAGATCTGTGTATTTAAGTATTAACATGCATTGCAGATGCTGATCGAGACTCTAACAACAGAAGATTTTTTTTGAATATTTATTCATCTAAGTGCTTAAAGCTGTGACACATGATTAAGTTAGAGCACCCTTGCAAGTTACTACCTGTTGTTTGCACTGCCACTCTTGGGCACTTGTGACGTAAATCATGTTAGCTTGAATCTCACTGACAGACATTCAGGCTAACCTGCCCCTCCTGCAGTGCGCACACCCACAGTCACACTGCTCTGTTCAGCTGGCACAGCCATTTAGCAAGTCTTCCACATTTCTGATTATTCAGATTAAAGACGACAACTGCACTGCTGCCAAAACAAAAGAAACTTCTTTAAACTCAGGAGGCCTGGGACATGCTGCTAAATTCAATACCCAGATTTGTTACCATTTGTTTGTCCTAAAAATGTAGATATTCCATTCACGGGATTTCAACAAGTCTGACAATTACTACATTCAATTCAATCTCTTTGGCACTGCTACACGAGTAAAGAGATGAAGTTTGTTAATTCTTTGAGGCCAAGACACTAGCCTCAAGACAAAGCAACACCTGATCTTTCCCCTAAAGTCTCTCATTATTGCAGGTATTCTCTGAATTTTTTTCCATTATCCTCATAGCACTGGAGACCCTATCAGGTAGTAACGCTGCTACAGGCAGTCTATGCCGCAAAGTCTTATAGCCAGGTTAATTGTGACCCGACACAAATAACATAATAGTCAATTCATGCCAATACAGAGTATTAGTTTAATAATGTGGACTTATGGATGGCACACCTCTCCATAACTCTGTAAGTACAAAAAGTGTAGTGTTCAACACACAAAAATAGGTTGCTTGCCCACCCCTCAAAACTAGTCTAAAAAAAGCAGGATTCAATATAAAGATACGTGACCATATCTTTTCAAAAGCCTTCCCTGAATTTAAGGTGAAATACCTTTTTTGCCGATAAGAAAAATAATATTATAAATTAAATTTCATATGGTACCTCATAAAAGAATTCTTCCTCTGCATTTGCAAACATTAATTCCTCCTTTTGCTGATTTCTTCCTTCCTTCCTCTTAGAATTACTCTTCGTGGCTTCTGTAAAGGTCTTGCTGACAAGGAGGTAGTAGTGGCACTTTCCACAAGGTTTGTTTGTTCTCTCTGCCTCTGTCAACTCTTTCCTAAAGATAAATAGATGTTTATACACAGAATTTAAAAATATGTTTACATACACAATTTAAACCCTCAACAAGCAAACCTTACAATGCATTACTACAGAAAGGATATTGAGATTGGAGCCTATTTTTTAACAGTTGCCTCAGAAAACAGATTTTGCATATGCATTCCTAGTATTTAAACACACTATTGGCACTTCAAAACAATAAAAAGATGGATGTCTTTCCACACTTCACAATATAACCCTTTTTCCCAGAATCTTGTTCATGGTAGGGTCTGTGAAATGATTCTAAGTGCAGCTCTGCTGGAAACACATCAGACTATCACCTCTATGAAGAACAATAGCTGAAGAGCCAGAAAATACTCTTGCCCACCCTTGTGTTAAACTTGTCACTGCAACACTCCAAAATCATTAAGAGAAAGAGACTGAGATCTGAATTTGAGTTGTGACAAGTGCTATACTAGTGGTAAACCTCAAAGCTAAGTCTTCAAGCACCTCATTCCTTTCTCTAAAAACCTTCCTGACCATCCCTATCAACACATTTATTTTTACAACAAAGCAGTAATTTCTTGAAGCTCTGTTTTATTGCTGTCATGGCTCATTTAAACAGTCAACTTAATTTAACTTCTAATCCCACCTCACAGGAGAAAAAAGAAGAAAAAAAATAAAATTAACAATCTTCATTTGATCACTGGAGTTCCTTAAAAATTGTAATTTTCTGGCTGTCAGCATGGCACTAAAACAATATAATGCTGTATCTCAGTGGATTCCTTTACTTACTGCCCCCCAGCCTATGATATAAACCCATTAACTGGTAGACTACCCAGCATCTAACCTGCTTTAGTCATTTACTTGAAACTAATCAAAACACTGCATATTGTTTTCTTGTGCCAGAACTCATCCACCTTGTAAGCCTGTCCCTCGGTCTGAATCTTCCCTTCCAGAGCCAGACATTAACACACGAGCAGAAACATCCAAGCTGCTCATCATCAGCATGCTATAAAAACTTCTCATTTTAAATTTTTCCCAGATCAGTAGGAAATACTCTGCAATATAGATAAACTATAACATACACACAGCTATTTCTGCAGTAGAACAGCATACATTCTTAGATTACTTCCTCTATCTTACCGAGTTTGAAAAGCTTAAAGATATAAAAATATTTTTAAATTAACTGAAGACCTTATGTGAGATGAAAATATTTTTTTCTGGGGAAAAAAAAAAATGAAGCAAAAGTACTATTCAACATCATGTCAAAAAAACCCCAAAGAAACTTACTGAAGCTGCTGGTGCATGGGCAGAGCAATCTGCGGTGGTACATTAATGAATCTTTCACTTAGTATAAGACCCACAGGCTTAGTACTGTCATTTAGAAGCTTATTCAGTTGTTCAACTACATGCTGTTCGCAGCTCTTCTCACACCGACTCAGAATCAGCTCTTTGATTTGTTCAGCAGACTGTGTACCCTAGAATCAAAAGGTGTATTTTCTTTACATTATAAAACAATTATTTACACAGAAAACCTCGAATGTGTACTTCAAGGGAATATTCTACAGGCCTACTGGCAATTTCTGTAACCAGTCTCTAAAGCACTATACAATTTCTCTGAAATTATTTACCAACCCTGAAGCTGAGGGCAAACAAAGGTTTGTAACTGATAGGAATGCAGCTAGGAGCTGCAACACCAACACACTCAACAGCAAAACTCAAAAGCTGTGAGAGATGAAAATCAAGAAATGTAAGAGGATGGCAGCTCAGTCACCCTGGAAATACTATTTGACCTAATTTTAACTCTCTATGCCATTCTTTGCTTTATGTTTGACCTCCAGCAAGTTACACAGGACTAGATCCAAAAGCAAGCTAAGTGATGTGCAGCCTTTATGACCATAGTCCTCCACGGTGAAATTCAAAATCCTGATCCAGCTGTCTAGGCTTGTAACAAAAGGCAGGAAAGCAGGACACAGTCTCACTACTGTCTAGACATTAATGAGGAATACTAACCTTTCTTTCTGTTAAGTTTAAGCAGCTTATAAAACCAAAGACTTCATCATCATCTTCGTCATCATCACTACTGTCTTCTTGGACTTCTGCTTGCTATTTAATGAAAGAAAAAGCAACAACTCATACTGACATTCTATTTCTGCTCTGCAGCAAAAAAATGGGAGTTTTTTTCTTTCCAGAAGATGCTTGGTAGATGACAACCATCCAGGTAATCTGTACAAACACAAAACCTACAAATTCTGGTTATGGTTATGAAAGTGCTGCATCCCTGAATGTCTCTGTGTACTTAAAGCCAGCTATATAGAGAGCCAGGTTATCTGCCTTCTACAGTAGGGTCTTCTGAAAGGCACTAAAATTTGCTAGCTTACATTTAATAAGCAGCATCTCAGTACAAGGGATGGAAATATCTTAAGCAAAACCCAATTTTCTTCGGTTTCTAACATAGGGAAGTAAACCTGCAAAGTCTTGAAAAGCACACAGCAATAGAGCTTTGACAGAGAGCGAAACAAAAAGCTCAACAAAACTCCAGAACGAAAAAATTGGGAAAGAACAGGGGGTCATGCAATTGTAACATAAGGATCATATTAAACATGGGAAGAAAAACTGTTGGCACAGGACAAAAAGGGAATGTACAGCAAAGGTACCATGTAACATGGTAAACAGCACAACTGTGTGACGGGAGCAGTTTGAAAGCAAGGTGGCCGTGATGTTGTGAGCACCATACAGTACTGAACAACTTCCTAGCCAGGAGCAATTCAGGAGCCTCTGCAGAGCGCTCCATTGCCACAGCAGAACTTGTTTAGGACTCATTTTGGGATCCTTTCCTATGCACAAAGAACTCTGCACAAAAAGAAACTGCATGCAGGACGTTTTTGGTCTGACGTTGGGAAATCACAAGGTCATGTTTCTTATGAAGATGGTAACAAATTTCTCCATAGCATTTTCAGCATTACTACTCTACTACTAAAAATTCAGAGAGACAAGTGAAAAGCCTTCCATACATAAAAAGAAATCAACCAAAATAAGAAATCAAATTCCTTGTTTGCTTGAAAGTAGACATGGAAACTTTCAGCTCCCCTAGAAGAATCCTCCTCAAAGCAAAAAAGGAAGCAAGCATACAAATTACAAAAACAGGATCCCCTTCTGAAAGCCTGTTATGTCTTCTCAACAGAAAAAAGTATTGTACTTCATTCAAAAATGTAAACTGTCTTACCTTGATAACACTTCCAATATGATTCTGTTGTATTAATATATCAGTTAATTCAGCAGTGTTAACAGGAGCTTTTAGAAACAACTGGAAAATAGGAAACAGGTATTAAGAAGTTTTAGACCTGATGACATATCATGGGCCACTTAGGAAATAAAGTCAGTAATTTCTCCAAGTTGTTATGCAATACTCTCTTCCACTGTTAATTTCCATTTAGTGACTTTAACTTTCTTCAATACAATAATGTAAAGACTAAAAATCAGCTTCTTGAAGCACTTGTTCCTTGACCCTCCACAAGCTGCTATTTTGCATACCTGATATCCTTTTGAGTTTGGTATGATCTGAATGCTTGCTGAGCATAGACTTACTACAGAAACAGCCAAAAGAAGACTGGCGGCTGCCACATTGAACACACACATCATTCGTTCGTCTGTTTTTTTAAGGGCTAAATTTTACCAAAAAAAAAAAACCCTCCAGGAAGCTGACTAACATTGTCAGCCCAGGTTTTCTGGGCAGCAGCTAACACAATGGAGATGGAAAAATTATACATACTGTGGAAAAACAGTCCTACAGTTCACTGGGTAAAGTTCTTGAAACCATGGTTTAGGAGACACATATTCACTGTGGCTGTAATTACTTAATATTCATGAGCTGAAGCACAGCAAACTAAGAATCAATACAGATAATGTGCACTGATGACTGTATAACTCTAGATATTATCAATGGACATATCAACCAAGATAATAAGAAGTCAAAGTACCTGTTGTAGTAATTTCTTTATCCCGTTACAGTCATTGTCTGATATGGAATGTGCTTCAAATTCAATATTCACTTCCTATGAAGAAGTAAAATGGAGAATATCAAACACACCTGGCAAGAAGCTATATCAAAAGAAGGCTAAACAATATAAAACTTCAAGACAAGTAATGGTCAACATCAGAAATAGAACTTATTTCCATCTCTCGGTAACCTCAGCAATTGTTATCGTTCCTTCTGTAATCTTTAGACAGCATCTGCGAAAGTAACTTTATAAAACTAACTTACAAATTGTGTTGTGATCAAACCTATAATGCTTTGTTCCTGCAATCTGGTTCACACAATTACGTTCACCGTAACCACATAGACTCTTACTCTAGAAAGGCATGATCCAGGCAGTTAAACTCTTAAAACTGCACTACTGCCGTGCAATGCCTTGGCTAAAGATGAAGATTGCTGCAGACTTTTAAATAATTACATCCAAAACAATGCTCTGCTATTTCTTCAAATCCTAATGGTATCATTAACCCCACTCTGGAAGCCTGCTCAGTAGGCGCACAATGAGACCCACTCACAGCAAAAGCAGAATGTGACCTCCTGCTTCTCCTTTCAGAACAAAGGCTGCGCACCTAGCAAACGGTTTTACTGGTATTCCATATTAACAGTACTGCCTGCCAAGGTTGCCTTGCCTGCTCAAGATCATCCAAACATACTTTGCCTTTTAACTGTCAGTTTGAATTCCACCTTCTGAACAATCTAAACAACTGAGCCTTATTTTTGTCACCAATGAAGACTCATAACTCTCTCCTATCCTATACTGAGGTCATGGTCCTTACGGTCCACTGGGAGAACAGTGTTAAAGGCCTGTTTACAATGTTGAAAACAGATATATAACCACTTTGTAGGGTAATAAAAATCAGGAGACATGCTCAGATACTTTTCTATGGTCTAGTAAAGCAAGGAAGCTCTACAGAGGTAACTGAGAGCACATAATTTACTTGAGAAGCTATCAATATAAGAAAACAGATTTTATCTTTGGTGTATACAGCATTCACTCCTGGCATCCAGGAACTTTCTGACTGCTTTAAAATTCAAGGATCTCACTGAATGATTAAGCCAGTAAATTCTAAACAAAACACAGTTTACAGTGGTTCTGAATACTGTGCAAACCACAGCCATAAAATTGATATAAACCACAGAAGCGCTAGATGTTCTAACACTGGTCTTGCTTCATAGCTTTCCCACTACCCAAAGTAACAGCCTAGTATGACAGTTTACAAACCCTCCATCTTTCATCTATTAAAAAAAAAAAAAAGCAAATGGAGACTCATCATATATTCATATATTTTGGTGTGTCCTGTCTGGATGCTCTGTGCTTATTCTCTTCCCCCTGGACTGCATCCAAAGCAAAGCAAGACTATGCAGAACAAGCTGTACTGTGCAATACTCTGCTACGTATGACACAGCAGTAAGCAAAGCTCCTTCTCAGCAACCAGGTGCCACTTAGCCATCATGCTGCTGTTCTCAGACTGACAGAACTACCACATGCCCCTTCCTATAAAGAAGACATCTGCCTGAAGGAAGAGATTTTCCATTTCCACCTGAAGTGGCAAGAGACAAAGGGAAAGACTAATATGGCAAAAATAAAAATGCCAAGAATTGCAGAGAAACAAATGCCCTTTAAGTACATAAGTTCTTTTAAGTGTGTACTGAATTTTTGTAACTGTACAATTCTTTAATAGGAACAAGGCACACCTTGACATCTTTTACAAGAATTGAGAGATACTCAATGTACCTTTCTATGAAGACTTCCAAACTGAAATAGATGTAATAGTGATATATCATCCTCAAAAGCTGGAACACTAAAGTAAGCATTACATTGCAAATTTTATCCAGCACACAAACAATTGCAAATAAAATGCAGTACCACACACCAGTGCAGGAAACGGAAACCATCCTCAAAAGCCCTGCCACTGAAGACTCAAGTCTTCACCCACAAGCACCACAACAAAACCACTGTCCTTTCTACATTATGCAGGAATGCCATCCACTTTTAAAAAAGAAAAGGAAAAAAAAGGATTATTACCATTAGCTTTAATTTCATAGCTTCTAGACACTAGTGTAACATCTATCAGTTTACAAACACTGATTAGTACACGTAGTAGCAGTGCTAGCCAAGAACTTTACAAACATACGTTAGCTCCAACTAAGTCAGTCACTTAATGTGGCACACATTTCTAGCAAATGATAAATGTGCTTTTCCATCATGACTAAGAAGACAATTAAGCCTGCAGTTTTTATCACATGGTATCCTTTTAAAAGAGGTAGGGTTTGGGTTTTTTATTTGCTAATTTGCTAACTAAAGCCTCATCTAAGAAAAAGGAAGATAATAAACTCAAAGCAAAAACGTAGTCAAGACAATCGAGTTAAAATATTTAGTTTGAAATATACTGGGTTAAAACAGACAGGTCTGTTCTCTGACTCTTCTAAGCCCTGTGGAAACGACAGATTGCCTTATCATCCGTCCCTAAGAGTTCAAACTCGGTGTGTATCTCCCTCCTTCCTGCAAAGGGGGCTCCTGCTCCCCCCTCAGTGCTGTGTTTCACGGCTCAATAAAGCATTTTCACCCATGTCTAGGCCCAGAAAGGCGTGCGGGGGGAAAGACAGTGTGTGCGCTCGGAAAAGCAATTAAAATGTTATTTCCGTGGGGCCTAGTGTTTTTTCTACTCCCCCCCCCCCAAAAAAAAAAATAAAAAATTATAACAAATCATCTGTGCCAAAGCACTATTTCAAGCGGCTGCCTCCAGGCCCACAAAAACCCCGCACGCCGGGGCCAAGCCTGCACAACTGACTGCGGCCTCGGGGACCTCTGCATTTTAAAAAAACAAACAAACAAACAAAAAAAACCAAAACCAGAAAGAAAACAAACAAAAATCAGACTCTCCACAAAAATTACAGAATTGCCCTCACACGGCCGCTCGCCGACAGACACCACGGCGCCCCCCGCGCTGTAACCCAGGACCACGAACCCGCGCCCAGCGCCGGGCCGCAGCCCCGGGTGCCCCGCAGGGGCTGTGCAGGGGGCACCCCCCCAACCAGCTTCCAGCCGCAGCTCCGGCTGTCGCTGCCTGTCGCGGTACGACTTGTCCGAGAGCGGAGCCAGAGAGGAGGGGGCGGCCGCGGAGGCGGGCAGGGGGCGGCCGCGTCGGAGCGGCACCCAGCGGGCGGGGGGGCGCGGGCCGCCTGAAGGCCGCGAGGGTCCCGCTCACCTCACCGAGCTCCTCCGAGCCCGACTCCGAGTCCGACTCGCCCGACTCCGGCTCCGAGCCGCTCTCCCCGGCGGGGGCCGGGGCCTGGGGCTGGGGCTGGGGCTGGGCCCGGGCCCGCCGCTTGGCCGGCGTGGCCATGGTGTCGCGGCGCGCAGGCGCCCGGCCGCCGGAAGGGCAGGCGCGGGGCCCGCCCTGCGCGCTGCGGAGCGCCGGGGAGCGCGGCCGGCCGCTCCCCGCAGGGCCCGCCGGAGGGCCGTGCCCCGGCCGGCTGGTGGAGCGCGCCGTGCGGGCCTGCAGCGGCCAACGCCGCCTCCGCCCGTGTGGGGAACGCAGCGCGGGCCTGCTCGGGCAGAGCTCTGCAGGCGGCAGCAGGGGTAGGTCGTGCCCGGCCGCGGTGCATCGCGGGGACCGGCGGCGTCAGGCTGCCGAGGGCCGAGAGCCCCGGGGGGGGGGGCCCGGGGCCGGGCCTGGCCCCGCCCGCTGGGGCCTCTGGGGAGCGTGGGCCCGGGCCGCCCCTGCCCCGCTCCTGAAACACCCGGAGCCCCTCTTCGTGCTGCACATGTCACCCGCTTTAAAAGAGTGTTCTGGGGAAGTCACCCGGGCTCCGCCGTCACTCGAGATACACTTAAGAACGATATGTGACCATGTAAGTGCGTGTTCATGGTGGCAGCTCCCTGCCCTGCTGAAGCGGCGCCTGTTTAAAAGCCAGAGAAATAACTGTGCAGCACATGCCCTCACGCTGCCCTCACTGCCCATGCGTGGCCGCGTCTGGGGCCTGGCGGTGACCCTGCCGGGAAGGGAAGAGCCGAGCAGGCCGCGTGTGGCCCCCGCACAGCGTCGCTGGCGCTAAGGAAGTTCAATTAAACAAAAAGGAATCAAGTGCTTACTGCTTGCTTAAAAAATGAATTTCCAGACAGACAAACAGGAAAGGCAGCCAGGTAGAGTGCAGTAACCACAGTGTGAGTGCGGTTTTTATAAAAAATACTGATCAGGAAAATGAGTTGAAAAATCCAAAGCACTGAAATTATAAAGTGGCTGTGAGTGTCTGAGCCTGGTTCATGCGCACCGTGTTCCATTTAAGTCTTTGTGTCTAGTTAAAGAAGAACAGTAAGTGTTAACGAGGTCGTTTGAAGAAGAGGACTGGGCGCTCGCTGTTGCCAGCCAGAAGAAACACAAGGCGGAGGGCCTGGTATGTAATCTCAGCTTTATAAATGCAATCCAAACAGGTTAGAATTTTCAAGTCCCTTTAAAGTATCAAATAAGTCACTGTTTATTATTTTTTATTATTTTTCGAGAGCTGTGTGTGCTCAGGGAGCGCTTAGGTCATTACAAAACATGAGCAGTGATACAGGGAAAGAATTCAGTGTGGAGAGAGATGAATTGTCAAAGCCTTTTACTGCCGCAGTAGGACTGCCTCTGTGGCAATGCAATCTGTGCCTCTATACAGTTTTCCATTTTATTTCTGAAACTGTATCAGTCAAGAATGACAATAATTACTAACATTGCTTTTGGTAAAAATCCATGATGTAGTAGAAGAGTCTGAGTCCTTTGCTGTTCCTCTGGATTGCCGTGTCAAAAAAACAGTTTTGTTGTTGAGTTTTGTGATGTAGACACACAAACAGCAGGAATTATTCTCAGCTCTTGTTGTTATTTGATGATAAATGTCTTACATTATCTGTGAAATTTGGTCCTTTTCTGAAATATGAAATATGGAGCCATATTTCACGGCAGCCTTACAGGTAGGCTTTTTGCTTCTCTGGTTATTAAACCCATCTAATAATACTAAAAGAGTATTGGTAAGAAATGTATAGTATCAAAAATGGTAGCCCAGGGATTTTTAGAAGTTTTTTAAAAATCTTAGAATCATAAAATGCTTTGGCTTGGAAGGGACCTTAAAGATCCTCTAGTCCCACCTGGGCAGGGCCCCCTCCCCCCAGCCCAGGCTGCTCCCAGCCCCATCCAGCCTGGCCTTGAGCACTGCCAGGGATGGGGCACCCACAGCTGCTCTGGGCAGCCTGGGCCAGCGCCTCGCCGCCCTCACGGGGAACAATTTCTGCCTCACAGCTCATCTGCATCTCCCCTCTCTCAGCTTAAGGCCATTCCCCCTTGGCCTGTCACCACGTGCCCACGTACAAAGCCCCTCTCCAGCTTCTTGCCGGCCCCTGTAGGTGCTGGGAGCTGCTCTAAGGTCTCCCCGGAGCCTTCTCCTCCCCAGGCTGAGCAGCCCCAGCTCTCCCAGCCCGGCTCCATGGCAGAGGGGCTCCAGCCCCCTGACCACCTCCGTGGCCTCCTCTGGGCTCGCTCCAACAGGTCCGTGTCCTTCTCATGCTGGGGGCCCCAGAGCTGGTCGCAGCGCTGCAGGGGGGTCTCACGGGAGCGGAGCAGAGGGGCAGAATCCCCTCCCCCGCCCTGCTGGCCACGCTGCTGGGGATGCAGCCCAGGGCACGGGGGGCTCTCTGGGCTGCGAGCGCACATTGCTCGGTCACATGGAGCTTCTCATCCACCAGCACCCCCAAGTCCTTCTCCTTGGGGCTGCTCTCATCCATTCTCTTCCCAGCCTGTATTGATACTGGGGGTTGCCCTGACCCAGGTGCAGGACCTTGCACTTGGCCTTGTTGAACTTCCTGAAGTTCGCACAGGCCCACCTCTCAAGCCCCTCTGGATGGCATCCCTTCCCTCCAGCATGTCGACAGCACCACACGGCTTGGTGTCGTGGGTGAACTTACTGAAGGTACGCTCAGTCCCACTGTCCATCTTACTGACAAAGGTTAAACAGTGCCGGTCCCAGTACCAACCTCTGAGGAGTGTCATTTGTCACTGGTCTCCACTTGGACATCCAGCCATTGACCGCAGCTCTTTGAGTGCAACCATCCAGCTAATTCCTTATCCACTGAGTGGTACATCCATCAATCTATGTCTCTCTAGTTTAGAGACAAAGCTGTCATGTGGGACAGCATCAAGTGCTGCACAGGTCCAGGTAGATGACACCAGTCGCTCTTCCCTTATCCACCAACACTGTAACCCTGTTGTACAAGGCCACCAGATTTGTCAGGCATGATTTCCCATTAGTGAAGCCATGTTGGCTGTCACCAATCACTTTCTTATTTTCCATGTGCCTTAGCATAATTTCCAGGAGGATCTACTCCATGATCTTCCCAGGCACAGAGGTGAGACTGACTGGCCTGTAGTTCCCTAAGTCTTCCTTTTTTCCATTTTTAAAAATGGGGGTTATGTTTCCCCTTTTCTGAACAGTGGGAACTTCACCAGATTGCCACGATTTCTGAAATACGATGGATAGTGGCTTAGCCACTTCATCTGCCAGTTCCCTCAGGACCCGCAGATGCATCTCATCAGGTCCCATGAGTTGTGCACCTTCAGGTTCTTTAGATGGTCTTGAACCTGATCTTCTCCTATGGTGGGTGGTTCCTCATTCTCCCAGTCCCTGCCTTTGCCTTCTGCAGCCCGGGCGGTGTGGCTGGAGCACTTGCTGTTGAAGACTGAGGCAAAAAAGTCATTGAGTACCTCAGGCTTCTCCATGTTCCAGGTAGCCTGGTCTCCTGTTTCCTTCTGGAGAGGGCCCACGTTAGTCTTCCTTTTATCACTGATTTATCTATAGAAGCTTTTCTTGTTGCCCTTGATGTCCCTGGACAGATTTAATTCTATCAGGACTTTAGCTTTCCTAACCTGATTGCTGGCTGCTCTGACTTCCACCCTCTGTAGACTTCCTTTCTGTGTTTGAATTTGTCCAGGAGCTCCTTGTTCATCCATGCAGCCTCCTGGCATTTTTGCCAGACTTCCTCTCTGTTGGGACGCATCGCTCCTGAGCTTGGAGGAGGTGATCCTACTAACCAGCTTTCTTGGGCCTCTCTTCCCTCCAGGGCTTCACCCCATGGTACTCTGCCAAGCAGATCCCTGAAGAGGCCAAGGGCTGCTCTCCTGAAGTCCAGAGCTTCTGTGTGCCCCCCTCACTGCCCTAAGCATATCTTATCTCAGTAGTATCTCAAAATTCATCTTTATTTATGTTATGATGGAACAGACAATTCCCTCTGCACATGGCAATCAGACCTTACCGTGTGACCCGTACGGTTGCTTATAATCAGAATAGCATTAGACAAGTTGTAATATTTTGCAGCTCGCAGTGTCACTTCAGCAACAAGAAACAAAAGTCCCCATTTATCTCTTTTTACAGGCTGTCCGCTGTATTAAAGATAGGTCGCAGTTAGTTTGGGGGCAGCTTTTCAAATGAAATTTGAGTGACCTACAAAGATGTTCTTTCTGTACAATGTATATAAGAAATCTGCAGGTTGTGGGTTTTTTTTTAATATGAGAGAGTATTGCTCATTTTTACTCTACTAATACCAGGTACCTAGAGATACACATTGTAATCCACTTTATATTTTAATTGAAGGCACAAGGATGTTGAATTTTACTGTGTGATGCTATGAATGAGAACCATTTCAATTATGTCTGTAAGAATAATATTCTGAAAATGCAGTGTGACCCTTCTTATAAATTAAGTGGACTTAAAATTAAGTAATGTGGACTCAGAGCACCAAACTGCTTTTAGCCTTCAGTCATGATGTAATGCTTCAAACACTCCAGTTGCTCTTGTAGTTCATTATCTGAGCTAATTGGATGGTTCCCAAACCTCAGACTGACCAATACAGGTTTTTCTTCATCTTTGTGTCTGTGTCCGCAAGGCAGAAAATCTGTTGCCCTCTTTTTAGCTGTTTGTGAGCCTAATGGGTTTTAAATGGTAATTTTTTAACATTTGAAGAACAGTCTTTGCAGAATTGTTATTGGTGCTCAGGCAAAGTGCTTGTTTAGTGAGCCAAAAAGTGGGTGGCCAGTATCATCCTAGAAACAAAGACTTGGCAGTGTAAAACTTATTAAGGTTTGTGCTGGCTTTGGCCGGGCTGGAGCTGATTGCCTTCACAGCCGCCGGTGCGGGCCACGATTTGGGTCTGTGCTGGAAGCCGTGCTGATGACACAGGGATGTTTCCGTGACCGCTGAGCGGTGCCTACACGGAGCCGAGGCCGTTCCTGCTCCTCCCCCACCCCACAGCGAGCGGGCTGGGGGGCACGGGGAGCTGGGGGGGCACAGCCGGGGGAGCTGACCCCGACCGACCCCAGGGATACCCCGTGCCATGCGCCGTCACGCTCGGCATATGGAGCTGGGGACGAAGGGGGACGGGGGGACGCTGGGAGCGATGGCGTTGGCCTTCCCCAGTCCCCGCTGGGCGTGCTGGAGCCCTGCTCCCCTGGGATGGCCGAGCACCTGCCTGCCACGGGCAGCGGGGAACCAGTGCCGGGCTTTGCTTTGCTCCTGTGCGCGGTGTTGCCTGGCCGGGTACGCTGTCTTCATCTCCATCCACGTGTTTTCTCACTTCCTCTCCATCCTGACACGGGGGGAGTGGGCGAGTGGCTAGCTGGGGTTAAACCACAGCAACGTTATTCATACACATTCCCTTTTCCAGGCACAGATAGAGCACTGCTGGGCTCAGCTAAGTCCATTCATTGTTCTAAATAGAAACTTTTAATGGTTGTTTAGAAGTTTGTGCATACCTCTCTTGATTAAATACGTAAGATGTAATATATAGATAAAATACGAGAGATCTGAAATATAGCTTTGTATTGTAAGTACTTCCCTTAGAATACATCAAAAATTACCAAAGATGCCGCATGTCTTATTTATGTGCTTTCTCTTAATGCTCTTTGATTTAATAAGAATTTGTCAGGATTCATGATTCTACATGTATTTAGCAGAAACCTAGCTTAAAATTCTTTCAGTCATTTATAGGGCACTCCTTAGAAACACCTCAAGGACACAAGTAAACCAATAAAAATACTGTATTTCTCTTACCTTTCCTGGTGCAGTGGAACCCCCACGTCATTGCAGCAAGTTAGGAAAACTTGTATGTTTTTCCCCAAAAAACAATCCATAATTGAGTTTTAACTTTTTCACCCTTTGAATGTATATTGGCATATTTTTGGTTTGCTGCTTGTCCCTCTTTGGGATCTTGTCTGCCTTCTGCCTGCCTGTTAAGATGGCATTTTGGCTGGATTCGCAGTGATGTGTCAGCAGTAGTAGGACGCACTTTCTAAGAAAATGCTGGGGTGGGAGGACCTGGCATTTGGAAATGGGTATATTCCAACAGTTTTCATTTGGTCCCTGCAATTCTGTGCGAACCTGTCTAAGCTAAATAGGTAGAAAGAACAGAACGGTCTGATAGGTTTATGGCTGCAGGAAAAGAGACTAATTTTTTCAGCAGTAAAACCAAAAGCAGTCCGAGGGTAGTTGCAGATCAATATACATGTTATTCATGAATGCAGAAATTTATAGATTCCCTAGGTCAAATTTGTCTTCTCTTGGACACTTGCAGCCCCTTTTTGGAGTCCAAAAATGAGCTGCCTTCTGGCAGAATTGAAAATAAGCCAGTGACTTCTAGGAGTGCCAGAGCTGTGCAGTCTTGCTCTTTATACAAGTAAGCCAGATGGCTGAGTCCAAAATACAGCTTGTATGATTTCTGTGTAGAGATGCTAGGTAATTGCATCTTGCTGTAGTTCATGATATTTTATGACTTTGTAATTATTTGTTGGTGCAGTATGTGTTTTGTGTGCAGGTTCTAAACAAAATAATTAAATTGATTATTGTAAGTCACCTTGTTAAACATGGATGTTTACCCATTTCTAATTGTTATTCATTACTTGACACAGTAATAAGGCATAGGGTGGGAAGTTAATTTGTTTGTAACTACCTAAAATAATTAATTAGAAATCTGCTTTCCCCAGGTGTACCTGAATTAACTCTCTCATGTCATCTGGGGGTTTTACTACAATACTTTTGGAAATGGCGCTTTCCAGAAAGTATTACTATCTTTTAGTAAACAGTTTGGAAGGATTTCCCCCCCCCCCCCCCTTACATTTTGATGAGTTCATAATGTCATACCATTGACATTTTGGAAATAGTTGTGCTAGGTTAACATCATTTTCTTGGTGTTATTAGACTTTAAGAGTACCAGCAATGTAAGTGTATCGTAGTTAGAGCATAAGCGCTGAAGGTGGCATTATAGTAACAGTCGTTAGTAACGTCGGGATCATAATGACAATCTACACTACAAAGAACTTCGGGCACAGTACCTTCTTACAGGAATGTTGGATTGCTAAAGACTGTTACAATGTCAAAGCGCCTGAGAAAAGTCGTTTCACACTACCTTCTTCAAGCTACTGGCAACTGGATACTCCAAAGTACTTGGGAGTCCAACTCTTGGAAGCCACGGATGGGATCTACTATGGCATTTGCTCTAGTTACAGATCGGCGAGAGTTGCACTGTTGAGAATACAGCCCGTGACAAAGCCCTTATTTCTTATTCTGTCTGCGCTTTATAGCCGCTCCCTTTGACTTCACTGGCCTTGGTGTTTCAGAACTGCAGCGCTGAGCTGCAGTGGGGCCGCGGTGCCGGTCGGGGCCGCGGGGGCTGCGGGCGCTTCCCCCCGGCCCCAGCAGCCCCGGCAGCCGCTCCCAGCCGGGCCCGCCGCTGGCCACGGCCCAGCCCAGCGGCCGCGGGGGCAGCGCCGCGGGGGGCGCGTTTCACGGGGGGGCACAACCCGCCCGGGGACCCCGGCGGTGGGGAGCGGGGCGGGAGCGGGGCAGGGACGGGGCCGCGGGCACCCGGGGCCGGGCCGGGCCGGGCCGGCGGGGCAGGGCAGCCCCCGGCCGGGCAGGCGGCGCCCCTCGGCCCACGGAGCCCGCGGGGGAGCGGCTCCCCCCCGGGGCAGGGGGTGCCGGCGGGGGCCGTGCCCCGCGGGCAGCCCGCGCCGGAGCGGCTCCCGGCAGGGCCTGTGGCGCCGCGGGGAGCGGAGCCCGGGCCGGGCCGGGCCCGAGTGTGAGGAGCCGCCCGGAGGGGCCGGCGCGGCAGCGGCAGCGGCGCCGAGCGGAGCGCGGCCCCTGCCCGCCCGGGGGGAGCCCGGGGGGGAGGCCGGGCCGGGCCGGGCCGGCGGGCGGGGCGGGGGGAGGCGCGGGCCGGGCCGGGTTCTCTCTCCCGGCCCCGCCGGGCTGTGAGCGGCACCGGCCGGAGCCCGTTTCCCCGGCGGAGCCGGCGCTGCCCGTGCCCCCGGCCCCTGCGAGCGCTGCCCCCGGCCCCGGAGCCTCCCGCCGTGTCCCCGCTGCCCGGCCCGGCTGAGGCGGGCGGCGATGGGCAGGGGGCTCCGCCGGGCGCCCCGCACCCCCGGCCCGGCCGGCCCGGCGCAGGCGCTGTAATAAGTAATTAAGAGTAATTTGCTGATCAAACAAGTTAAGCAAGAGGAACGAACCCGTTGTGGCGGTCTTGAGAACTTCCTGTTTAAGGAGACATGTCCACAATGTTACCTTGCTGCACCAAACATGGGAACGTCCTGTTTGACAAGATAAATCTTAACCGCAATGTTATCGGAATGTATGATCCTGGGCAGATGTTAAACCGCAATGTTATGTTAACGTGTGCCGTTGTACCAATCAACCATGTAAAGAATAGATTGTATAAGTTGATTCTGGAACCATCATTTTATGGGAGCTACCTTAAGCAAGAAACCACGATAAGGGAAGAAGCAGAGGGGCATACTGAAGATGTCAGAAGGGAGATGACCTCGGTGAAGATAAAAAGAGCTGCTCAGCTTGCTTGAATTTGCGAGCCCTTGGTGGATCTGTGACTCCCCAGCCGCCCAGAGCTGCTTTTGCTTTCCTACCTTTATAAATATTTGGTGAATCCATTTTGGACTCGATTTGTTTAAATTCAACTATAACACATTTGGTGCCATGACTTGGATCCAGACAGCCGACTCAGAATTCAACTTTAGGAGGGCACCCCATCTTCAGATGGTCCCGGAGGAGATTCCAGCTTAGCTCACCTGGATTTTCCGAACTGAGATAGGAAAGCAAAAAGAAAGAGAAAGGAGATACTACAGTTCCCCATAATTTTTGTGCATGAAGAGCTGGACGAAGACTTGGGAGTGAGTAAGTGTATTGTGGTTCCGTTCGGTCGGGGATTGGATGCCCAGGGTGCAAGTGACTGAGACGTCCACTGGATGTAGTAGTCCACCGGGCAAAGTGAGTGTGGACCTCCTAATAGTGCGGTTCCCATTGTCTGCGAGGGCGTGGGCCACGGACGGAGGGAAACCAGTGTAATCTGAGTGAAAGAAGGCACTCTCGGAAGATGGGACAAAAGAGTAAGGCTTCTGGTTCCATGCAGGAGGTACGGGGTGGGGGTGGGCTCCCCGATATACCCCAAGGTGGCCCGTTAGGCCTAATGATCCAATATGGGGGTACTTCCCCTTCTCGAAAGGGGAAGCCCAAGGAGAAAATGGTCCATTATTGTATGGAAGTATGGGGATAAAACAAATAAGAAAAGATTTATATTGGCCAATTTATGGATCTTTTGAGGATTGGATATGTCAACAATTAAACATATATGTTAACAACAAACGACCGTTTAATAAGGAGGAGAGCGAGTATGCCTTTTTATGGATCCTGGGCATAGCTCAGACCACTAATTTGTTCCCATTAAAAGAAAAGAAAAATGATAGAAAGAAAAGGCAGGATGTAGGTGAACCTCCAGCGTCTCCCCCACCCTATATTCCCCCTCCTCCGCTACCACAAGGTCCTGAGCGTGATCTTCCTCCAATAGCACCCCCCCAACCTGAGGAAGAGGCCCCTCCTGATCGAATAATGACTAGAAGTCAAACTAGAAAAAGGAGGGAGGAAAATCTATTGTATCCATTAAAGGAGACTGCTATGGGGGGACCACAACCCGGAGTCGGATTTGTATCTGTACCCCTCAGCTCCGGGGATGTGAGGGAACTTAAGAAAGAAATGGGACACTTGTTAGAGGACCCATTAGGGGTAGCCGAATGTTTTGATCAATTCCTTGGACCTAACATTTATACTTGGGACAAAATGGAGCCTATTTTAAAGATCTTGTTTACAAACGAAGAACGAGGAATGATCAGAACGGCAGGTATGAGACATTGGGACCAGAGACATCAGCAAGGTCCCGCCAGAGATGAAAAATGGCCCCTGCAAAGGCCCAATTGGAACAATCAAGACCCCGTACATACAAATAATATGGTAGATCTCTGGGATATGATAATTCAGGGGATTAGCGATTCTATACCCAGAGGACAAATTATTAATAAGGCCTTTAACGAACAACAGAAAAAAGATGAAACCCCCACTGAATGGCTAGAAAGTTTGAGAAAGATTTTATAGCTATATTCTGGGTTGGATCCCAATAGTCAAGTGGGTCAAGCTCTGCTGAAAACGCAATTTTTAGCTAAATCTTGGACAGACATAAGAAAAAAGTTAGAGAAAATAGAAGATTGGCAAGAAATGGGGTTAGATGAATTATTACGAGAAGCTCAGAAGGTGTATGTGAGAAGGGAAGAAGAAAATCAGAAGAAACAAGCCAGAATCCTAATGGCAGCTGTAAGAGAAGGGCAAAATCTGGGTAGGAGAAGAAACAGTCCCCAGAGGGGTCCAGTAGACCTGAGAAGAAGATTTGGTTCGTAAGAAATGGAATGTCTTTATTGTTGCAAGAAGGGACATTTGCAGAGAAATTGTCGGAAAAGGATACAGGATGAGGAGATTTTTAAGAAAGATTAGGGGGGTCAGGGGCTCTATTTGCTGGGGACCCCTAAGGTTACCGAGCCCTTGATAAAATTAAAATTGGGTCCTCAGCATGAAGTGTTCGAGTTCCACGTGGACTCGGGCACTGAAAGGTCAACCATCCAAAAGTTACCATCTGGATGTGTTGAATCAAAGGATAAACTCCAAGTAATTGGTGCAAAGGGGGAACCTTTCAAAGTGCCCCTGATAAGGAATGTAACAATAGAAGCTCCAAATAAATATGGAGTGGGAACATTTTTATTGGTCCCAGAAGCTGAGTGTAACCTTCTGGGACGAGACCTGATGGTGGAATTAGGAATCAATTTGGAAGTAGATCAAGAGAAATTAAAAGTAAGATTATGCTTATTAACCGCGGAAGATGGAGCCAAGATTAATCCAGAAACTTGGTGTAGCCCAGGGTCGGTGGGAAAATTAAATATCAAACCGATTATGGGTCTCCATAAAAGACCCAGACCAGCCAATTAGGATAAAACAGTATCCCATCTCTAGAGAGGGGAGAGAAGGGGGACAGCCAGTAATTGAGAGACTTTTGGCCCAGGGGCTTTTGGAACCCCACAATACTCCCATATTGCCCGTAAAGAAGCCGGATGGGTCTTATCGTTCAGTACAAGATCTGAGAGCTGTAAATGAACGAACCATTTCCCGGTTCCCTGTGGTGGCTAACCCCCACACTATACTTAATCAGTTAAATCCAGATTATAACTGGTATAGTGTTCTAGATTTAAAAGATGCTTTTTGGGCTTGTCCCTTAGAAGAAAAATGTAGGGACTATTTTGCTTTCGAGTGGGAGAACCCCAAGACCCATAGAAAACAACAATTACGGTGGACGGTTTTGCCCTGGGGATTCACAGAGTCTCCGAACTTGTTTGGACAAGCTCTGGAACAGTTACTGGAATCTTATGAATTAAGTCAGGGACTAATTCTAATACAATACATGGATGATTTATTGATCGCTGGAAAAACTCAAGAAGGAGTCAGAAATGAGAGCATCAAATTATTGAACTTTTTAGGCCTCAAGGGATTAAAGGTTTCTAAGTCCAAATTACAGTTTACTGAAGAAGAGGTAAAATATTTGGGACATTGGCTCACAAAGGGACACAAGAAATTAGATCCTGAAAGAGTAAAAGGAATTTTGTCTCTAACAGCGCCCACTAATAAAAGACAGATAAGACAGTTATTGGGATTATTTAGGGTATTGTCGGCTGGGTAGAAAATCACAGCAGTAGAGTGAAATTCTTGTATGAAAAATTAACTAAAAACGGGTTGGTAAAATGGTCCCCTGAAGATGAGAATCATTGGGAAAATATAAAAAGAGATCTGGTAGAAGCACCTGTCCTCAGTTTACCCGATATCTGTAAACCCTTTCAACTTTTTATCAGTGTGGATAACGGGACAACTTATGGGGTTCTGACCCAAGGATGGGCAGGACAGAGAAAGCCTGTAGGATATTATTTTAAAATACTGGATCCTGTAAGCCGCGGGTGGCCCACCTGCTTGCAAGCAATAGTGGCCACTGCATTATTGGTAGAAGAAGTTGGAAAAGTCACCTTAGGAGATGAACTAAAAGTATACACCCCCCATAACATTCGAGTAGTATTACAACAACGGGCTGCTAAGTGGCTTACAGATAGTCGATTGCTAAAATATGAGGGAATTTTAATTAACTCCCCTAGGCTAGAAATGGAAACCACTTCTGTTCAGAATCCTGCCCAATTTATATATGGAGAACCTAAAGAAGATTTGACACATGACTGCCTCCAACTAATAAATTTGCAGACTAAAATAAGGGAGGACTTAGAAGAAGATAAATTAGACGAAGGAGAAAAATTATTTGTGGACGGCTCCTCACGAGTGGTTGAAGGACAACGAAAATCAGGATATGCTATTGTGGATGGGTATACTTTTAAGATAAAAGAATCAGGACCATGAAGTAAAGCTTGGTCCGCACAAGCGTGTGAGTTATATGCTATGTTAAGAGCATTAAAGCTCTTAGAAAATAAAATTGGAACTATTTATACAGATTCAAAGTATGCCTTTGGGGTGGTACATACTTTTGGAAAAATTTGGGAAGAGAGAGGCTTAATTAACACCCAGGGAAAAGGATTAGTCCATGAAAAGCTAATCCTAGAAGTTTTAAAGGCATTAAGAGGTCCGCTAAAGATAGCCATAGTCCATGTAAAAGGACATCAGAAGGGACTAACCCATATTGTAAGAGGAAACAACCTAGCCAACGCAGAGGCAAAACGGGCTGCATTGTTAATGGTTCAGACCTTGAGAGAGGAACCTGAAAGGCTAAAATTAGATAAGACTTTCACTCTCCAAGAATTGGATAAGCTAAAACAAATTGGAGCAAAAAGAGATGGTGATAAATGGCAGGGAAATTTTTCCAAAGGGATTAGCTCGGGGAATACCGAATAAATTACACCATAAAACTCATTGGGGAATTCAAGCTTTAGTGGATCAGTTTGAGACAGACTATGCCTGTGTCGGAATATACGGTCTAGCTAAAAGGATTTTAGAGAGATGTTTAACCTGTCACAAAGTGAATAAATGACAACTTAGAGAAAAGGTTCAAGGGGGTCATGAATTGGCTAAAAGACCCTTTGAGAAAATACAGGTGGATTTTACCAAATTGCCAAAGGTTAGGAGGTATCAGTATTTATTGGTCTTGGTTGATCACCTTACGCACTTTGTAGAAGCCTTTCCAGTGGTAAGAGCTACTGCAAAGACTGTTATTAAGATTCTCTTGGAAGAAATTATTCCAAGATATGGGACTGTTGTGGTAATTGACTCAGACCGAGGCCCACATTTCACATCCAAAGTAATTAAAGAGACAACTGAATTGTTCGGTACAAAATGGGAATACCATACTCCCTGGCACCCCCAGAGTTCTGGGAAAGTAGAAAGAATGAATGGGGAGGTAAAGAAACACCTAACCAAACTTATGGTGGAAACAAAAATGAATTGGGTTAAATGTTTACCATTGGCTTTGCTTTACGTTAGAACTCAGCCAAGAGCAGATACTGGTATATCCCCCTTTGAAATGTTGTATGGAATGCCTTATGACTTTGGGTTATTAGTGGAACACCCAAAGGTCGAGGATAAACTTTTAACAGAATATATTTTAGAACTTACAAAAAGAAGACAGGAACTAAGAAAGAAGGGCTTGGTAGTACAAAGACCTCCCTTGGACATTTCCATACACCGAATCCAGCCCGGAGACCAGCTACTAATCAAAACCTGGAGAGAAACCTCCCTAACACCCCGTTGGGAAGGATCCTTTGTTGTGTTACTTACCACCGATATGGCTGTACGGACAGCAGAGAAAGGATGGGCTCACGCTAGTAGAATTAAGGGACCTATCTTCCCAGAGAAGTGGACCGTGACGTCGGAACCAGGAGACCTTTGAATAAAGATAAGGAAAAGTGAGACCGGTAAATGAACCACTCCAGAAGGGAAGTAAGAGATAGTTTATATCAATGGTTCCAAATAGCACCGGGAAATACTCTATGAAAGGTATATTTTGCACCTTGGAGTGAAGAAAGGATACCTGACCAAACAGGGGGTGGGGGGGTGGGGCGTGGGGGGGTGGGGCGTGTGTGGACTATACAAACTAACAGGAACTCCCCAGGTTTTTCCCTTTTGTTGCGAAACAGAGACGGAGATACCCGAATCACCCAGAATAGGAGATCTCCGGGGCATACCCTGCTTAAAACACCCTACTTCGGGCATTTATGTTGGGTTGTTTGCGATGTCTAAATTGTAATAGAGATTGGTCCTGTGTTTCATTTAAGAGACAACCTTACTGTATGAAATGCCACAATGATTTGATACGTACCAGGGGGCCAGAGGATCAAGTGGAAATTCGTAAATTATTTTGTGGATGGGAACTGTCAGTACCTGAACTTTGGGAAGTATATGAAACAGACTGGTATAGATTTTAAGACAGTGTACTATAAGATTCGCCTGGAAACAGGCAGAGCAACCAAACAGGTGGAAATATATTTGAGAGATAACTAACTCTTTAGACCTTGGAAATTATTGACAGGATAACAGCAAAATTCCCCTGAAGACTACCTGCTGCTGCCGAGAAGATATTGATATCCCGTTGTTCTCTGCAAAAGAGTAGACAAGGAAGGCAGAGAGGTACTGAACGGTGGGGAGATGAAAGCTGGTATCCTCTTAATGGTATTGATTACCACGACTTTAGAAAATGAACATCAACCCTTCAATTGGACCTTAGGTCGATGGGAGGATTCAATAGAAGTTCGATATAACGTGACAGCCAGACCCCCAGAATTCCAAGTTAAATTGGAAGATTTCGTCTTTTATGAACTAGACCCACCCGGTCGACAAGAAAGAGCAATAAAACCTTTTTATCTCTGCCCCGGTTCGAATCCAGGGAAAAGCTATTGCAATTTCCCTAATCACTATTACTGTGCATATTGGGGATGTGAAACCATAGCTTCAAACTGGGACATAGCCATTAAAGATAGATTTTTAAATATAACATGGGGACCCAGAGGATGCAACCTGCCAGCTCCTAGCTGGGATGGACACATAGAGGGCCCCCATCTTGGCAACTGTAAGCTTGTTGTACTAGAAATCCTGCAGCCTAATGACCACGGATGGTTATTTGGACGAACCTGGGGAATGCGATATTGGGAATCTGGAACTGATAGAGGAGGACTAATATTCATTCAAATACGTGAAGTTAAAATGCCACAAGCAGTAGGGCCCAATCGAGTCATCACAAAGCAAAAAGGGAAAAAGAAAAAGACAAAGGTAGGAAGCTCCACAGCCTCAGTCACCCCAGGGACATACCTAACCTCTACAAATAAAGTGGAGAAAACACCCAAAGACGATGAACCCTTATGAACTGTAATGCAGGCAGCCTATCAAGCTTTAAATGCAACAAATCCAAATTTTACCATTTCCTGTTGGTTATGTTACGACATAAAGCCCCCTTTTTATGAGGGGATAGCTGTGTCATCTCCTTTGAATACCTCTACCAAGGACAATCCCTCCAGATGTAATTGGAAGGAACGGAAGGCGGGGATTACTCTCCAACAGGTCAGAGGGAGCGGTTGGTGTATAGGAAAGATAACGAACGAGAGAGGAACTCTATGTACCAAGCAGACTCAAAACTTTATATCTAATACTAAATGGGTTCTGCCTAGTCCTGGGGCATGGTGGGTCTGCTCCGTAAGCACATTAACACCGTGTTTGTCCACTGCTGTTCTCAAGAAAAATGTCTCAGAATTTTGTGTACAGGTTACTGTGGTACCTAGAATCCTCTTACATGGGGAAGAAACTATGTATTTACATTGGAGCAATTTAGGACATACAATCAACAAAAGAGAGCCAATATTTGCAATTACTATAGCTACTCTACTTGGTTTAGGGGTCACTGGGACCGCCACTGGCATAACCCCCTTGATGCAACAACAGCAGAGTCTAACATCTCTAAGAGCTGCAGTAGACGAAGATTTGGCCCGAATAGAAAAATCTATTTCTTATTTAGAGAAATCATTGACCTCACTGTCGGAAGTAGTTTTACAGAATCGAAGAGGATTGGACCTTTTGTTCTTGCAAAACGGAGGATTGTGTGCTGCCCTAGGTAAAGAATGTTGCTTTTATGCTGACCATACAGGGGTAGTAAGAGATTCGTTAGCTAAGCTGAGAGAAGGATTAGAGAAAAGAAAACGAGAGCGAGAGGCTCAGTCCTCCTGCTATGAATCTTGGTTTAATCAGTCACCATGGCTGACTACCTTAATTTCTACTTTGGCGGGACCCCTCATAATGTTGCTATTGGCTCTGACTTTTGGACCCTGTGTCATTAATAAATTTGTAACCTTTTTTAAAAGCAGGTTAGAAAAAGTGCAGCTAATGGTGTTGAAGCAATCAGAACTGGAAATGAAAATTATACCAACCGAAAATCCTGAATTAGATGCAGCTTGTGAAGTGTTGTCTAGGTTTGATCAACAAACCGCTTATAAATAAAAGAAGGGGGGAATTGTTAACTAAGAGTAATTTGCTGATCAAACAAGTTAAGCAAGAGGAACGAACCCGTTGTGGCGGTCTTGAGGACTTCCTGTTTAAGGAGACATGTCCACAATGTTACCTTGCTGCACCAAACATGGGAACGTCCTGTTTGACAAGATAAATCTTAACCGCAATGTTATCGGAATGTATTATCCTGGGCAGATGTTAAACCGCAATGTTATGTTAACGTGTGCCGTTGTACCAATCAACCATGTAAAGAATAGATTGTATAAGTTGATTCTGGAACCATCATTTTATGGGAGCTACCTTAAGCAAGAAACCACGATAAGGGAAGAAGCAGAGGGGCGTACCGAAGATGTCAGAAGCGACCTCGGTGAAGATAAAAAGAGCTGCTCAGCTTGCTTGAATTTGCGAGCCCTTGGTGGAGCTGTTACTTCCCAGCCGCCCAGAGCTGCTTTTGCTTTCCTACCTTAATAAATATTTAGTGAATCCATTTTGGACTCGATTTGTTTAAATTCAACTATAACGGGCACCAGCCCCTGTTGTGTCAGTGCTGAGCGCTGGAAGCCCTGTGGCCATGAGCGCGTCCGTGTCTAACGGTAATACGTTCAGAATTGAACACCTCAGTTAACGACGCCACATTTTAGAACCTCGGTGAAAAAAAAATAATGAAGTTTAAAACCCACGAAATGACCCCGGTGTGGCAGGCGGGTGGTGAGGCCCTGGGGTGCCCTGGGTGCCCCCTCCCCACCCATGTGTCACCGCTGCTGGCCAAAGGTGAGCGTGGGACACTGAGCCCGGTGACCTGCACCAGGCCCTGCTTGGCCTGCTGCGGTCTAAAGCTGCCTTTTGCCTTTTTTTTTTTCTCTTTTCATTTTTTGTCTGAGTGGATTTTTTTTTGTCTTTGATTGACATTTTTGTCTTTGAGTTTCGAGGACTTCAGTGCATGTCATTCAAAGGAATCAAATCTAGGATGTTCTATACATTCAAATAGTCATTCTTATTTTCATTCATTTTAAAGAGAATTTGCTAGTATGTAACCTATCAGGAAAGTAACACATAAATAATAAATGTGCAGTTAGAGAGTGGATTTCTATTTGTTTGTGTTAATGCATGTGTTTACCTGGTGCTTGGTGTATTTGCTTAGGTGGGGTAAGGGGCTTTGAGCTCAGCACCCGAGGCAGCTTTTAAGGAGCTGAGAACTGTCACCTTCCATTGTAAAGGCAGAATGTATTTTTTTTCAGTCTTGCCTTGTTTACTACAGGTATATCAAAGAAGGCATTTATGAATATTATCAAATAATCAGATGTATAAATGTGTCTGTATATACACACACATATATTTGTATTTTTAAAAAACATTTTGAAACACTGCCCTGCATGCATTTTCCCCCTTGAAAAGGATGAGACCCCAAACGGATCGAGGTAAACCCCTTGCAAACTCATTACTATGAGCATAGGGTGGAAACTAGCGTGGGAATGAATACACAGAGTAAGTTTTTATAGGTAGGGCCTTGTTACATGGCTGAATGTGACTGCGTTGTAGGGGTTGTTACTTGTTTTACAAAATATTCTCCTTTAAAATGTATTCTCCTTGATGACTCTCATTGTAGTTTCTCCCTTAAGCAGTATTATCTGAAGACAGCATGTCATTTGTTGGTCTTATCAGGGTGGATATTCTTGCCCAGAGAATGTACATTAACTGCTTACTCATGGTATAGAGAGCAGTGCAGCTGTTAGCAACCCAGTTTCTTTGAAGCTATTAAAGTCACTGTTCAGTAGAAAGTACTCTAGATCTAATTTAGATAATTTCCATTGTTGTATTTCAGAGTTCTTTTGGTAAACAATGAAGGTTCTGTTGCTGAAGGATCCCAAAGACAAAGATTCAGGACCAGATCCCTATATTGAAGTGAGTAAACTTTAAAAAAACAAACAATTGTGTCACTTCGCTATTAAATAATAGAGCCACGCGTTCAGCAAGATAGGTGAATTAAACTGTTTCAAGTGAAAAATGTGCTTAATCAAAATGAGAAATGTGTGTCTGAAATTATATTTTCTAAGAAAAATAAGCAAAATTAGGAGTGTGTGTTTGAAATTACGCTGAGAAAAAAGCATGCTAGAAAATTTGCTCATACTAAAAAAATATTTTACTTACGGAGCATTTATATTGAATTCACTGTTAAAGCTCTCAGTAAAGTACTGATATTAAAGCAATTTCATTTTAATTAATCAATATTGATTATGTTCATATGGATAAAATTAAGTTTACAAAAAATGTTAGTAGCCTTACTGGGAATGCAGTGTGAAAAAGTGGTTACCTGTTGCTGTGGTCTTTCTGCTGTTGCCTTTAGTCATGTGAGTAAGTCTTACTCATAAGAGCAAGTCTATTGACTTTAAAGAATTACAGAGATGTACAGGAGTATTTGCAGGACTAGGTGATTGTTTGTCACTTCGGGACTTCAGAGTTAGTGCTGGTGTAAGCTGTAACCGTTCAGTAGCTACGTAGGAGGCCTCATTTCCACAGCTGTTTGTTTAGTATTATGTTGTAATGCTAAATAACTAACAAAACCAAAGTAGATTCACTAGCAAAAGCAAATAAGATGCCTTTGTATTTTGCTTTAGTATAAAAAAAAAAATATTTGTACTGACTCAGTCTGTTCTTTGAAAAACTACTGTTTGAGGTCTATTTCAAGAGCTCTAACCCCCCCCCCCCCCCTTTTTTTTTTTTAAGGAGTTAGGATTATACAACTTTGAAACGACTTTGATTCCAGTTTTGTCATTTGAATTCATATCTCTTGAAAGCTTATTTGAAAAGGTAAGTTGTAAATGATTTCAGTTGTCTTATTTTTAACAGTATTTAGGCCATGGTTGCCAAGATGCCATGCCTTACCTTGATTTAATAATGCCCTTTATGGTACCTCTTTTTGTGTTTCCACAGAGCTGTATACAATTATTGTATTGTACATCAAGTACCTTGCCCATACTTGTTAAGTAATTAAGTTGGTCAGATAGAACTCACATTTAGTCGGTGGACCATAGGTAGTCACAGGTACTGAGGCATTTTGTCACAACAAAAAGTTGTTTTGTCACAACAAAAAGTTAGAAGACTGTAGTGACAACTAACGGTTACCTGAGGTTCACCCTTACGTTCTGCTGAAATTCTGTACTGCATCTCCTAGTTATGTGGAATAAAATTGCGTAATCGGTGTTCTCTTTCTACTCTTTCTTTCTATGTATGTATTTAATTTTAAAATCCTGAAAAGGTTTTCTGCCTTTATTGACAGTCTCCAACAGCACTGAACTTTGTTAGGTGTTCGAATGTGTCATGATCTGCATTTACAAGTGATCCAAGAACACTTTTCCTTTTTTTATACTGATCTTTAAGAGCCCCTTAGTAATTTTAACTGCTGTTTGAGGGGCAGGGGGCAAGCAGCTGTCTTAGTAGTACCCTCTGTTACTACTTGGAATAACAGTTCATTTCTCTTCTGTGAATTGTAAGAACCTCGTATTTCATTTGCCCATCCATCCAGCTCATTTCAGTGACAGGAATCCTTGTCCATTCCTACAGATTCTCAGAATGAATACAATCTGTGCAAATTTTGTTCTGCATTTAAGCTTTGTCATAAATTTCTCTTACAAATACTCTGGCTACTGATAGTAATGAAATATTTGCCCCGTTCAGTTTCAGACATTTATTGAAGCTGTTCTGTTCTTCACAAGTTTATAAAGAATTTATCAACTTATTTTTATTTTTTTTTAATTTACTCCTTAAATTTACTTTTTATAAGTAGCTTTCTCATCCAGAATGTTATGGAGGCCTAGTTTTTACCAGTCCAAGAGCTTTAGAAGCCATCAAGATGTGTTTAAAAAAGAATAGTAAAAATGAAGGTAAGTACATATTTATATTGCCTACTCTTTCTGGTTTAGTACTCTGTGAAGTTTGTGATTTTATTTTGCCCAGCAGTAGGCGTTCGGAATATACCCTTTTAAAAAAGCTGCATCGCATAATTCTTTGGGCATCATAAAGGCCTCATGCTAAATAGAGTTTTTAAGGGTTGGGTTTTCCGCACTTACACTGTTATTGTAAAATAAAGGAAAGAGCTTTTGGTGCAAATTACTAATTACTGTGAGCTTTTGCAGTTGTGCTTATCTCTTGCATAGGGAGAATTTTGCTGCAGTGCCAAGTTTTGCTTACCAACTACTTTCCTTCTTGAAAGAGAGGAGCGTGTTACAGAAACAGGCCACTGCTAACTTCTGAGCCTGTATAATTCATATGAAGTCTTACAGAAGAGATTCCTGTGTTTTGAATATAAAATTTCTCAAGTGAATGAAGTATTAGCTAAAAAGTGGTGAAAAAATGGTGATACATAAAAGCTGACAGATTAGTTGTAAGAATCCTGCAAAGTGCTAAATAGAATTTACCATACCAACGATCTATCAGATCCTTGTAAACACTTCTAAAATCTTACTCTAAGTGATAACTTCTGGCTTTGAGTTTCTGATTACACTTAAATTGTTTTATGACTTCATCTGCGCCGTATTTGGGCTGTAGTCATACTAATCAATGTACAGCGAGTAAGCTTACGCTCTTGAGTAAGCAGTGAATACACTGAGACTGTTAGCTTATTTTAGCATTTTCAACAACAGAGGACTATATTTTAGGATTCTTGGTCAAGGGTAATCTCTTATCTAGTCCTAATCTTCATTAGGACTTTTGGCAGCTACTGAAATATGTATTTTAATCAATAAAAAGTGTCTTTAGTTCCTATCAAAGGTAATAAATTCTTATCTTTTTCCTTCTTTAGAGTAGTTTCCTCTGGGTTGTTTTTTTTTTTAACTGTTGTCATTTCTATTTCTAATTTTTTCCCTCAAGAATACTAGAAAGGAACTCAACGTCCTATGCTATGTTTTAAGACAAGACAGTAAAAGACACAGTGTATCTGGTTGTGACCCATTAGGGTATCAGGCATAGGCGTCAGGTAGCCGGAAGGAAGAAATGTAACCTATAACCTACTTACTGCCTGAAGGAGGAAAACCATTTCCTAGTAACTTTATTTTGGTCTCAGGTATATTTCATTCCTGAGCTGATAACTTATTTTTGGTTCATGTTTGAAATATAATGAGTTTCTATATTTCTCTTGTATAGGGAAGTGTTGCTTTATAGAATACTGTAGTGCATGGATATAATTTTTTCCCCTTTTATTTGTTGTCATAGAATGTTATATTTGTTTTCTGCCTAAGCCTTCAATTTTAAACCATGTTTGTATGTCTGAATCTCCCTTTGTACTATACGCCTTTTTTCCTATGAGTTTTGCCAAGTCCTTAATGCCGAAATATAAATGAACATTGCAAGTTGCATGTGATCTGGCATAGGGCATATGTGCATTAAAAATGCTACTTAGCAAAAGCTGTTTACTCCAATTAAGCTTTTAAAAACAAGTTGTAGACTGCTGTTTACACAATGAAAAAAATACTGGAGAAATTAATTTTGTACATCCAGATTTACTGAAATGTGTAGCGCAGTGTTAGTTATTATTATTTTGCTCTATTTGTAGATTAAACAGAAGTTTAAAAACGCTCATTTAGCATTCATATATTGTTGCCACATGCTTAAATTTAATGAAATGTTTTTCAGCCTGGTCAAAATCTCTTAAACTAAGGTGGAATACCAAACCTGCGTATGTGGTAGGAAGAGCTACAGCTTCCTTAGGTAAGCTTGGGTTTAGAAAAAGAAGTCTTAGATAAGTCGGTCTTGTAAGTAAAGTTTTTGGAGTATTATCTGTTATTCAAGGGTGCTCAGAAAAAAGAAATAGGTAAGTTCTATAAATGGATAATTTTGTAGACAAGTAATTGTATACACATTAGAACGATACATGCTTACTTTAGCAGAGGATCCAGATTCTGGTTTTCCACTACTTTTATTGTAATGTGATCATAACTAGTTTAAAAACTGATCAGAAAAGAAGAAACCTTTATTCTTAATTTGCATGTGGGTTTTTTTTTATTCACTTTGAAATGAAAAAGGATGAAAGGATTTATAGCATGATGGTCTGAGATTGTACGAAGTTTGATGCACTGGCCCATCTTTCCCTCAGCGTTCCTTTGAGGTATTTACCAAAACGAAGTCAGCAGTACGCTCCACATTGACTTCAGTGCGCCAGCTGTTTGATTTGTCTTGACAGTGGTTTTAATCTGGTGTAATACATATTTTTGGTGCGTAACAAAAATGCAATGTAGATTGTAGTTTGTGAAAGCCTTTCTTATTGTAAAGTTGCATTGCAGCTTTAGCTTCCACTGAACTACCCAGGAAATATTACGAAAAGACTTAGCATCTGAGAATTTTCAAAGTCTCGAAGTTTTTCTGCTCCTAGTCCAAAAATAATTTGGATAATTACTGATGTATTTTTTCAGGCAGACTGGTAACAACAACACTGGATCACCAACTGGTGACACCTAACAACCGTCTTGAATGAGTCAAGTCCCAAACTAGTTAACTTCTCAGGGTTTGTCTTATCCCTGCTTACTTGCTTAAAGAAGCGCAAGGTTATACTCTCAGATTTTCCAGTAGGATTCCAGCCTTCACTAGAAAAAGCAGCGATCCGCTCCTTGGGAAGCTGGCTGCAAGCAGTCCATGCCAGGAGCTGCCGCCCGTTCAGCATAGTCAGACAGGGCTTTCTGTTTCACCGCTTCGGGTACAAGCGTTTAAAAATTCTCCGAAACAGCTTAGCTATCCCCAGAATTCTTAATTTGTAATTCTTTCAGGTATGTCTTTCTAGAGCCAAAATCAGATTTTCAAAGCATGTTATTACTTCAAGTGCTCCATTTTTTTTTGCTTTTCAAAGAATTATTTGCGTGCTTGGTTCAAGTCGTGTCTCCCTTTTCATCTCATGTTTCTGTGACAGTAAATACGATTTGTTCTCATCAGTCTGAACGCTTTTCTTTGCTGCTTTTGGTTATAGTGGAAGAAATTGGCCTTACTCCACAAGGAGAAAAGTCTGGAAACGCTGAAAAATTAGCTGAATATATTTGCTCAAGTAAGTATCTAAAAATCTTCTACTTAAATTAAGCTAATGTACTTTCCATTGTTTCAGCATTTCCTATAAATAAAATTGAGTGCGTAGTGAAGCGGAGCAATCCGTACTGCATGTATCTCCTATATGTAGAACCTGTGAATTCAGCTTCTGGGGATGTGGGTGATACCTCTAAAAGACGATAAAAGATATTGTGAAATACCTATACAAAATATTCATTTACATGAAATCTTAGGCTCTCTCATTGATTAATAATGCTGTATGAGCCAGGAGACAGAGTATTTTTTTTACTAAAAGATCAGGGCTGTAATAGTTAGAAATTGCTGCTTAATCGTAAGATTTAAATGCCGGTGACTGTAGATGTGCTGGTTCTCTGTGAACTTCAGGTGGCCTCAGCCCACTTGGTGCTGGGGATTGTTCACTGCCGTAGCTCAAAGTAGATACGGGGAACTCTTCTCCTCAGGATTAGCATGTGGCTTCAGAGGAATCTGTTTTGTCAGCACGGAAGGAGGGTGGTTTTGAAGAAGGTGCAGGAAGCGTTAGTTCAAATGATTTTCTGTTTTGTGTCACCATTTTTTTATGGTTAAAGCTGTAATGCTGGTCAGTTTGCAGCTTCTAAATGTTTTATCAGTTGTTGGGTGATTTTAAAAGTCTACTCCCTCTTTTTTTTTTTTTTTTTTTTTTACTGTAATTTGTTAAAATTTCCAATAGTAATACGAAACATTTTTAGGCTTAGGGGGTGATTAATTTTTTGTGTGGGTGGGTCAGTACAGGCTGTGAAAAAGGAGGCTGTGTTTTTGTGCAGACCAGCTTGTAGAACTCGGGTGAAAATGTCATAAAGCAGGAGCTGCCAGTGCTGTGCGTTTGACCTCAGAGCTGCTGATGCACGTGGTGGTGCTCCAGGGATCCACCACTGAGGTACGTGCTGCCTTCAAGGTGTCTGTCTGAGCATCTGCTGGGACGAACAGCTACCAAAATAAGCCAGCAGAATTAGTCCCCCAGCACTCTGAAACTCGCTGCTAAAATAATCTTTGTACTAGGTGATAATCACACCGAAGGTTCAGTATCTCAGCAGGAACCTTTTAGTTGGCACATCCTCCTCTGTGCTTTTATACAGCCTGGGGCACATCCCGGCTCACGTGAGAAAGCAGGGAAGTCTCTGGGAAATTAGAGGATGGCTTTCAGTCTGATACAAGGGTATGTCCCCTGCGGAAGGATTTGCTGCCCCAAATTTAGAAAGGGAAACAGAAACCTTCATCTAGAGGCTCACGCAGGGTCCACTAGCTGAACAGAGAACGAGCCACGCTTTGAAAATCCACGTTATTCAGTCAGTCACAGTCACCAGTCCGCCTCCGGCTAACCCTGGTCAGGGAAACAAAGGACAATCAGTGCAGTTATTCTAGATGTTGGATGAATTATTCTATCTGCTGGTTTAAAAGCCCTACTGCTGACCCACTTTATGAACTTGCTAAATAAGGTGCTAAGCGCTGCAGTAGTGGAAATGATGTCAAGAGCCCTGACACGTTATTTTTGGCTGTTAGTTATGAAAGAGTGCGTTGATTAGCAAAGCCTGCGTAGTAGCAGAGATCTAAGGTAAAAGTAAAATGCGATTGGAGCTGGCAAGTGTTTTTTAGGGTCAGTGCTATTTAATTAATTGGCAAATAAAGTATTTTAATTATGTGGAATATTTCATGATAAAAATGATAGTCGCCAACAAAAGATTAAATGATAAATTCTGAAAATTAATAATGAAATTTTCAACGTCAAAATTCTGTAAGTGAGGAATAACCCGTGTCTAGTCTTCAACAGATACTTTAAAACAGAGGTGTTTTTTAGCTGTTTTTTTAGTGCTAGGAATTCTACCTCTGGTAATGAATTAAAGTTTGCCAGTTTACAGATGGAGGCTTTTTTCTTGAGAAGGAAGGTGAGAAAAATACGTGTCTCTTCTGTTGTATGAATGTGAAAAAAAAAATAGGATCAGGTCTAAAGGAAGCAATGCGTGTGGTACCACGAGTGGAAAAAGTCCTTGTTGGAGAGCTTGTGACTGGCACAGTTACTGCATCGTAGTATCTCGGTTATTTTGTCGGTCCAGATGAGGGTCATCCTGGCTCTTCCTCCTCCTTTGGGAGCCGCTTGGTTCAGACCCTGTTACTTCTGACCGTGTTTGATCCCGTGGCTGTTTGCCGGCTTTGCCTCCCACCGCTGCAGCCCCAGGAGCCAGGCAGGGAACAGCACTTTCTGGTGAGAGCAGGGAAGTTCAATCCAGAGCCAGCAGCAGCTTCTGGCAGCCACCACAGGGAAAGAGAGATCCGTGGCTTTTACAGCCTTCTACGTAGAGGGTGCTGAGATCCAGAACGCCAGCAGGCTATTTAAATTAACACGGTGCTGCAGCACTTCCATTACCCGTGCAGAAACGCCTGCCTTTGAATACCCTTCAGTTTTGATAACCAAAGGGTGAATTTCAATCACTGGGGACTGCTTGTTGTTAAATATATAACCATGCTCAGTGAGTTATTGGATTGTGCATATTTATATGTTCTCAGCTCATCAAGTGGTTTATAACAGCCTCTGAAGTACGAATTAAATTACGTCGTGCTCCCTATTATGTATATATTTATTTTTCTTTATGCATAAAATTATAAGTAAATGAAAAAAATACCTCTAAATTTTCATATCAATAGAATTTATTGTCAGAGTAAAAATAAAATTGGAGGTAATTATATTTCTTTTGTTATTCACCTGTTGTGCTTTGGTACCCACTTCAACTTATGACTGGGAAAATAAAAGAATTTACTCCTTTGCTAGCTAGCTTTACTCTCTTTTCAAGGCAAATATTTTTCTAGTTTGATTACAGTGTAACATTCGTGTTGGCTACAGAAGTAGGAGATTAGTGTTTCTTTACAGGTATGACATTGACATTTCAATTAACTGACATAAGTTGTAGGAGGATTAATGCTGAGATACTTGGTTTTATTATATTAAAATCTGTTTTACTTCTGTCCCAAGTTCATTCTTCCTTCCTGTAATTTGTTACAAGCATATCTGTAGTTTCTAATAAAATTTCAGCGTGCAGTTAGGGCAGTCAAAGGTATCTGTGTTGACTCCTAATGAGGGTCTTTCCATTTCATTTTTACTATGCTGTCCTTCCTTTTTTTCCTGGGGGGCATCTCTGATGCTCACTGCTACAAACCAAGAGTCTATTCCAGCACTTAAGAAAAAGCATTTATTTTTCTAGTAGTCATCTCTTAAACATATGTATTAACATACTTGAATTAGTAATAAAAAGATGTGTTGGGGAACTCTCACTTATTTTGAAAGATGAATGCAAAGTTGCGTGCAGCTGTGTAGAATTCCATCTTGAAATTTTCTGTTATTTATAGAAAAGGCAAACTGTACAAAAAAAGTCTACGGTTAAATTCCTGTCTAAAAGTTGAATTCTTCCTTGATTAAAATGCTGTTTATTGTCTGCCAAGTGTCAATATTCACTTTTATGAGATAAAATCTAGTGAAAAACCTTCCAAAACTATTAGTTTAAGCCCTAAGCCCAGCGATTTATTGCGAGTCTCACACAGAGAGTGCTCGCTCTTTCTTCCGAGCCAGCTGTTTGCATTCACCGTGTCCTGATCACGGTCAGTGTTCTTCGGTGTGTGGGCATGTGCATAGTGCACGGGGACAGGGTGGCCTCAGGAGTGCAGGAGGTGTAACCAAAGAGATGGTAACATGAGTAAAATCCCCTGGTGGTATTTTTAAATTTTGCTCCTCTGGTAACGTATTACAAACATACAAAACCTGTGGAAACTGCACCCCAGGTGTATCACAAGAGGTAAGTTATCAGCAGCCATGTATCGGGAAGGTCCTTCCAGAATTACCAAGGGGCTTTCACACCTCAGCAGTGTAAGAGTAACTAAAGTTTCAAAGGAGAAGAGCAAGCGAGGATACCTACTTCCATCCTAGCAGTGGAAGTAGAATAATTTTTCTTTGGGCAAGTAAAAAAAAAAGAATTTCAGATAGGCAGATAGACTGAAACTTTTCAGCCCTCTTCTTTGTCTGCCTGATCATTCGTCGCTATAGAGAGAGCTGTCGTGTATTGAGCAGGACTAAGATTTTCGGTATTAAATTGAGGGAGATCGTGTTTCTGAGGAGGAAGAGGAGGAGATAACTTGCACGGTACTTGTTTTGCTTTGTAGACTGGCAGGGGGAATAGAAATGCAGTTTGTCTTTTGTGAGATCTTTTAGCCAATGTGTTCATATTATAGTTATGGAATATTTTTTAATGTACATGCAAAGTGTAGCCTCTGTCCTCTGAACTGCGGATGCAGTTGCCCTGCAGATGTTTTCAGTTATCTTAGAGCTGTGTCTGTGATGAAGCACGCAGCATTTACTGCTGTGTTCAACATTCGATCCTTTTAAAATATATTCAATGTATTGTTTCCTCTTTATTACACATGCAAGTTAATTAAAGTTCTTGTTTGTTTACAGGAGAGAAACCTAATTCCTCAGCTCTTCTTTTTCCTTGTGGAGCCCTGAAAAGAGAAGTACTTCCTACAGTACTTAAAGAAAAAGGTTGAACTTCCCCTGGAGCCTCATTTTAATTAGTCGGTTATGAGAAAAGTTTCATCTAAAGCTTGCGAACCACATTTTAATAAGTAAAAATTGAATTTGCCATTATGTCGGCTAGAAGTTAGAGGATGGGATTAAAACCTGTGAGGCTGGATTGCTGCCCGTAGCTCTGGGACTGCGCTGTGGCCTGACAGGGGCAGGGTTATTCGCCTTGTTGTCCCCTGGTGTTCCCAGCTGTGAGATGGAAGGTGTCACAGAAACACTGCGAGGCTTGCGAGCTGCGAGGCGTGCTCCGAGCTCCTCTGGTTACGCGTGCTTTGGTATACCTTGCAACTCTAGAAATACCTGCAAGCGCCTCACAGAATTTTTTATCTATCTTTTAAAGCCTAAAATGGTACACTTAACTGCAATTAGTATGTTGAGAGTCTTTTATTGAAATGATAGAAATTAATGAAACCTCGTTTAATTATGAATGTATATCATGATCCCAGGTATACCTCTGGAAAGCCTTACCGTTTATCAAACAACGCAACACACTGATCTGCAAGAATCTTTGAGCAGTTACTTCTCGCAACAGGTACTGGATGCTGATGTAGGCTGAGAATTTTGGGGGTATACAATAATACCTAGCAGCGTACTCCTTTTTTTCAGCTGTCTGGAAAGGATACTTGTGGTGATACAAGAATATCCTCCATAGGCTTCTCGTTTCCCTGTTGGTTATCAACAAAGTCCGATAGCAGAAGGTTCAGACAGAGAGTGAGTCCCTTAGCTACTTGTTATGGGAATTACAAATGAGCCTGGAAGTGCCTCCCTTTGAAGAAAACAAATCCTTCCACATTTTGTCTAACTTTCAAAACAGATGTGTTTCAGAATTACCGGGAAATAACTGCTTAATTACATATTCAGTTTATTCCTTTCAGCTGGACACAACTACTTTTTCAGTAGTAGTGTCAGAAATTACATTTAGCGAGGATATTTAGTGAACAGCTTTATTATTATTTTTTATTACTGTAACTGAAATCTCACTGGACATCTTTGCTGTATATTACAAATCAGAATCCAGCAGTAATCTGCCCTACGTAGTTTCAGCGTTCTTTCTCCAATTATGCGATCTGTGAATGCATTAATGATCTCACTGGAAGTGTTAGAGCAGTGACTTGCTGTTGACATGTGTTGTTGAGATCTATTTGCTAATTATTGTTTTTCTCTTTTTAAAACCATCTAGTAAATGTCATTAAGCAAGGATCAGTGCATAGTAAAAGATCTGAATGTACTAATAATTGCTTTTATTTTTTCAAGATTGGCTTTCTGAATTTTCCATTTGTAGGCACCCACATCATACGTAGGATTAATTTTCTGCAAAACGCAGGCTTTCCTTATTACACAGACTTGGCCTCCTTGAGCACATTGCACCTCCTTTTAAAGTCTGCGCATTAACATCTTGTTAAATTACATATTGATTTTGAAGTTCTTTTTCAAGAGGCCCTAAAAGGTTATGGCACGGGCAGTCGATGATACACGGCAGTATCCCCGTGCTCCTCGGTGGGTACTGCAGTTCTGATCCCCACGGTATGTAGTTTACAGCCGTTACAAAAGTGAGTCAATGGTACATACGCATTTTGTAACTTTCTGAAACCTTTTGATGGCACTCCTCACTTGCTGCAATTAGATGTTGGTTTAAGCGTAAAGCTGTGAAAATGTGTTTCTCATGCGCTTTTTAGTTGTCCTTAACTGGTGCTGCTGTGGTTATGTATTTAGTGTGTGGAGAGCTGACATAAAATGACAAGTGTTGAGCAATTTGTGAGGACAGTGAAGAGCACTGTGTGAAACTCTCATTCTGGCCTCCACGAGCTAAGGCTGGCTACCAAGTCACGTGCTATAAACTAACAACAGATGTACTCTGAGTGGAACTAGTGTATCTTTCTTGTCAGACAATCACGATAAAGTGAGCATGTGCTTTAGGTCTGCAGCTCAGGAGCTTGGGACCTTCACTCCAGACAGAATTGTGCAGTTTTATTTGGCTCCAGAAGATTGCTGCTGCTCTCTTATGGCAGGTTTATTCTGAGAGTCTGCGGTTTTAAGGCATCGCCTCACCTTTGCCAGAGCATCTCAGGGCAGGCAGAACTTGGGGTAAACCTCAGGAGCTGGGCAACAGGGTGCCTGTGCAGAACTGACAGAAATGGGGATGGAGCAGAGAAAGAACTTGCCAAGTTTTCTTGCAGAGCAGGAAAATGAGAACAGCTCCAGAACCCTGGCAGTGCATTTATCACCAAGCGCTTGTGTGACAAAGCATTTGGTTGAAGTCACACCTGAATTTCAGCACTCTGTGGTACGTGGGGGCTGGGCAGGCTCTCTGCACCACAGGAAACCCTTTCCGTTGGCATACCTGCTGTGTCTCATCAATAAAAACACTCCACGTCCATATAGAGACAGTTGAAGGGTTTTATGTGAAAGTGTACCCATACACTGCTGAGTAATTTGTGAGTAATCTATGCCAACCTGTGGTTACTTTTACACAGGGAATTCCAGCATGTATCGTGTTCTTCAGTCCATCTGGTGTCAAGTTTTGCCTCCAGCACATTCAGAAGCTTTCAGGGGATTTTATCAGCCATATCAAGGTATACTCTCTTTAAAAGTGGTGAAATACAATAGGGAGTAGGTTTGGTGTGGGCAAATGAGAAAAGGGAAAGCTGTTAAACCCATTACAGACCTTCATTTTCTCTTCTGTTTGTGCTTCTTTCTCTGAAAAAAAACACATTATAGCAAATGCACAGAGAGTAAACACAAATGTGATTATATAGCTGAGAGCCATTTATTTAAAAAAAGTAATTGTTTTCACCTAGAATTATTTCCCCAGTTTAACTTACCCAGTCTCCACTGGGTATAGGCTTTCTTTTCTTTTAGTAATGTGAAGGTGTAAACAGTTCTTGCTTGAATCAGGCTGAGGCATATTAAAATTCCTCTCACTTTTCCTGTTTCACGGGACTAAGAGCTGTCAATGTTTCTAATAGCAAGATAAATAATAACCTTTCCTAAGTGACTTCTAAGTAGCTCAATTCGTAGGCGGTTTTTAATACTGAGACTCTTCAACCTGAAATGGTTAGTACAGTTTAGTAAGCTCAGCCATACAAGTTGGTAACACCGGCAATGTCAGCAAAGGAGGGGTACGTACCCGAGTAACTAGTGAGAGCTGGTGCTGCACCTGACTGCGCTGTTGTAACTGTAAATAACGTCATTTCAGTTTGCTGCTATCGGTCCAACGACAGCTGAAGCCATGGAAGCAGCAGGAATCCCTGTGAGCTGCACTGCAGAGAGTCCGACTCCACAGGACCTCGCCGCTGGGATCCAAAAAGCACTTCACAGACAGAAACGCTGTGTGCCTGAATAAGAGCACGGCAGGCATTTGAAAGGGAATATGGTGCTGTAGGTTTTTCCATCTTGCAGACCCGTTGTCCTGCAAGAAAGTATTTTTTTCAGGGATATGCAACACTGTCCTGGTCAGGGCCTGGTGTGAGAAGCTTGCATCTAACTATCTCAGAAATCTAGATTTTTTTCCAGTGTCCCTTAAAGCATGTAGCTCTTCCCCTTTCCTCATGTTTGCAGTGTAAATATTTCATGTGGGCGCTCCCTGAAGAGGGGTTGTGAGAGGCTAATCCGCGTCAGCGTGTATCAAAAGAAGTTCAGTGTATCACTTCAGGTAATACTAGCACACAAGGCAAGGTTTTCATTTCTCTGTACAATCAGTTTTCCAAACCCATCTTTCTCCCGTTTCTTTCCAAACCCAGAAGAAGCAGTCTTACAATGAAGTATTTTCTGTTGTAAAGCTTACTTGTTCATTGTTCTGCTTTTCAAATATTTATAGTAAAATAATGATTGTAGACTCTCAATGGAATAGGACAGGTCTTGCAGGGAAGTTGCACGGTGTGGAGCCAACAGCAGGGCAGCTGCTGCCACTCCATATCCTTACAGTATAGGGTCTTAAAAATTAGGTTTTGGTTTCTAGTGCTGTAAAGAAGGAGGATTTATTAACAGAGAAATAAACTGGATTGTCATAGTTAATCATGGTGTTAAGAGTTGTCTGTTTTGGATGTGGTTTATGCTTTAATTGTTTATCTGTGAAAGGGGGAAAAAGTAATCCTATTTAGCACTAATGCTACCTTCAGCTAATACTAAGGAATTTGTAGAAGATTTAAATCATAATACACTCAATTATAATCCTCATGAAAGTCATTCACGTTGTTAGGATAGCACTGAGGTTCATAGAATAACAGAGAAATCCTCATTTGCTGCAAATGTCTATTAGCTTAATTCCGAGTATACGGCCTGCGTTTCCAATTAGGTGAGATGCTCCATACCTAGAATGAGAGTCAATCTGAACCCAATTATGTTAATAATAACTGAAGTAATTTCAGATTGTGTATGTGGATTCATCAGTCAGACTGGGCACAATATGACAACCATTTTGCTTTATAAAGCAGTTCAATTTCTTGCAATGACATAGGATCTCAGAAGTACGCTAATTGCTGGAAGGCAATGTTGAACAGTGGAATGCTTCACCCTTACAGAACCTCGTGTAGGATACTGGAATGGCTGTGGTAACTGGATGCAGCTGCAGGACCCGAAAACATGCCCTAGGGAAGAAGGAAGAGGATGAGTATGCAGCAGTTGCTGACTTTGCCCCTTACTGTAAGATGACTGAAGCTCAGAGTCTGCTGGGCACCACCCCTGTAACACAGCGTGCAGGGCTGCTCATCGCTTCACTCAAAAATAAATCCACGGCAGAGCCAGGAAGGGGAAGCCTGTTCCAGCCCCCTGCAGTGCTGCCCGCAGCTCTGCTCTCTGACAGAGGGCAGCTGTGATGAAGCCTGTGTGCCCCCTCCCGCGAGTGCCCCCTCCCGCGAGTGCCCGCCCAAGAACAGGAGCCAGGATCAGGCAGAGAATGGGAACTGGAAACAGAAGCCAGCTGTGGGCTTCTGCTCCCTTACACTAGCAAAATTATTTGCCATCTAGTGTAAGTTGCACCTGTTGTTGCCTGGCTGATGAGCGGACACCACCGGTCTCCACCACTGCCACGCACACTTTGCCGACGTTGCCTTTACCCAGTCACCACTGCCAGGCTGGGGCCGAGGAATTCGCCCTTGTGCCAGACCCACGCCGCACGCCCTGCGCTGGGCCCTTGGGTCTTTAACCCGCTGCCAACCGCCTCGAGCGCGCTGCGGGAGCCTGTCCCCGCGCACAGGCGCTGCCTGCAGGAGAGGCCACGCTCCCAGCTGCTGCCTCGGTGGCACCGAGTCTGCCCCGGTCATTAAGCAGCAGGGGACCTTACCCAACCGCTGTGGCGTTCATAAACCAGAGCAGGCTTAAGACTTTTATTAGGATGTCATTTGGCAGGTTACAGACCTGATCTATTTTTATGTGAGGCTGAAGTACCGTAAAATATTACTTGCATTTTGTTACAAGGAATCAAGAAGAGGTTCCATAACCCACTCCCCCCCCCCCCCCCCCCCCAAAAAAAAAAAATCATGGTAACAGCCTGTTACCGGTTCTCCAGGCTTACTCTGAGGCTCTTCTCATCGGCTGGCTGACCATCACACACCTGCAGAAGCACACGCTATGCTCACAGCTGCTTCCCAAAGCAGCAGGACTGGGGCAGGTGTAAGTGCTCTTTGACCCGTGCAGCAAGATAGCCTGCGAAATTGGGTTTGATCAATGGCTTTCAGCTAGAATTTCCCCTTACACCAGGAACCTGCCAGCAGCCATCAGATCAGCAGACTTCTCCAACCCCGAGTAGCTCTGTGATACAGTCACTGATCTCAGCAGTCCTGCTTAGTCACCCCTCAGCTCCTCTGCTCTGAAGAGCTTTTTGTCGTGAACTTATTTCTTCCACTCCTCGCTGCTGCCAGGCTTCTCGCTGATAACAGCTTCAGACACAGGGCTTTTAGCAGTCTTACCTCAGACACCCGCTGTTCAATTTTCTGCAGCTCCGACCTCACCAGAAGTGAGGCGGGTGCAAGGGGTGCTGCCCCGAGCCAGCCCCCAGCTGGAAGGCAGGAAAAGACACAGAAATCCTTCTTTTTCAGATCAATCATTCCAAATCAGAATCGACAGAACAGATACATACGACGCCTGTCATCTTTCATCCTTCCAAAAGGTGCTTTTGCTTCTTTCAGGTTATTTGTGCTCTATGTTGCACCAGAAAGATCAGGTTTCTTCTGAAGAGAGACCTAAGGCTGCACTTGTAAAACTGTCTTTAAATTGTCAGGATGGAAATTTCTACAAACTGGGGTTTTCTGGGTGAAAACATGTCCCATACAAAAAAAAAAAAAAAAATATATATATATGTCACTGTCTGTCACCATGACAGTAAGAATCACCTCCTCAAAATAAGCAACTTATATAGTTAATTAACCACTTGTGTCTTTAGTATAGATTAAAAAAATATATGTGCATGCATAGACACATGAAAACTATTACTACCTTGGAATAAACAGTGTGTTTTATACTATTATTATCCTATAATGAACCACACTTTTTATAAAAAAAACATTAAGACATAGTTGCATTTTGAAAACTTTATCTTTAAATAACACATCTTTCCAAAAAAACCAGAGTCCTCACATACTGAGGTAAGACTACACTCATCTGTTAGGTGTGATTTTACAGATTTTTTTTCCCAGCACCTGCTGCCTTTCCAATTGTTTTAGTTCTGTTGAGCAGTTTGCTTCTCTGATGAGGGTTGTAACAGTCATAACAAGAAAAACAAGGCAGACTGATTCATTAGTTTATATTTAATAAATAACTTCTTATTTAAAAATACGCTCTCATTTATTCACAGTTTCAAGTCTGAAAAAGATAATACTCTTCTTGATTAATTCAAACACAGCTAAAACCATTCACTTTCTGGGGTAAATGAAGTCCCAGTAATGGCTAACATTTGCAAGAGTCTTGCATCAAAGCGAGAAAGGCACACATTTCAGTGCAGGACAGCAATGGTGGTAGAAGTGGCATGTCCACATATTCAACAGAAATGTCCCTTGTACAACTCTGGGTCACGTTACCGGTTGAAGTGTTTCAGTGAAGCCTTGCTCAAAGTGCGTTTCCGTTAAATACCAAACTAGAGCAACTGTGAGATTACATTTTTATGCAAAACATGTGTATCACTGCAAAGCCCATTATCTGTAGGAGATAAACTGAAGTTCTCCAACATGAAAAATTGTTGTTTCTATCCCGAACCCAAAATTGGCTTTTCAAAGAAAGAAACTCTAGTAACTGAACCAGTACAGAGTCCTCAGGATAAAAAGGAATTCCTGTTCTTTCCCAGATGTACAACGTTAATGAAGTAGGTGATATTATCACCTTCAACAAATACAAATGACATGGGAAAAGCTACTGCTGATCCCATGCGTAGCAAGGCACTGTTTCTGCTGGTTTGCACCATTTCAGTCACTGAACTCCTCCGTTACTACCTTCAGCATTTTGAGCCAGCTGTTCCAGTAAATTTACGATTACCTCTATTCGTTCTAGCAGGGTCATACTTTTGTTAGCAGTTGCACGCAACAGCAGGGAGTAAACTTGCTTGTTTGTTTTAAGAACAACTTCTTCTTCATTAATGCCCCTAAAAAAGAAAACAGATAGCACAACCTATTAGCTTTAACCACAATATTTTATTCCGCAAATTATCAAAACCTATTATTAAATGACAACAGTGATGACTATCCCTGTGAAACTACATGGCTGGTGTTTTGCTGTGAGTCTCTTCTTGCCTTAGTTCCTGTCTCCTGCCATTTCACAGCACTGCAGTCAGAGCCCCTGCTTATACTGCAGGAGGGATAAGCTGTGCTGATTTTTATTCAGCTCCAGTCTGGCCATTTTATTAAGTCATAATCCAAAATCACATCATAAACCCTCCAAAATCCAGGTCTAGATGCCAAAACTCTGTACTTTTGATAAGTTAGTGTCTAACCTGATCGTGCCAAATGCAGACACCTGAACAGTCAGAGGACACTGTCTGTTTGCTCCTGTGCCATTGCCTGCTATTAGCTCTCCCCTCTAAACCGCTGTGGACATAATTTTCCTATTCCACGTCTGACACCCACGACCTGGCCTCATTCTCTCAAGTTCCATACACCTAAGCTATTTCCCCTACGATAAGGGACTTTTCCATGCTCGACACCTCTACACAAAAGAGCCTTTCCTCTTCTTGCCAGCCTGCAGTCTAAGCTCCCACCAACTTTCCCCATTCAACAAAGACTGTAAATCACTTATAGCACACATCCTGGTCTTCTGCTTCAGCACCATCACCCCCCTGTCTTTGCCACTCTGCTCTGCTACATTTCATGTCCAAGACTAATAAGTGACCCAAACTAGAAAAATGAAAAATAAAAATGCTGCCATTGATACGACAAATAAAGCACATATGTGTACAAGCAGCAGTGAGTTTAATTGTAAATGCTTTGGGCATTACCATGAAAAAGTGAAGCAAATCAAATTCATAAAAATTTGGCAGAAGCCGGACAGGTTTATTTATTAAACAGAACAGGTAGTCAATAAAAAGCCACTGAAACGCAAAGTATTTCCAGGATAAGTTAAAAGAATTCCCAGAATAATTACTTTCAATTACTTCTTCCCTCCAATTTACATAGCCAAGTTCAGTTACACTTGTGCATTTAAATTTTAGAGGGTAACACTCTGATTTCATCCAGTTTTATAGCTAGTCTGCAGGTTTTGCTGTCAAACATTAATTTCACCTCGTTCTCCTGTTCTCTGCCAAACTGCATCTGAGACCCTGAAACAGATTTTGGGGGCTCCAATTTCCTCCCTTTTCAACCCATTCTTAAAACAGAAGGCAGACGTTACCTTCCTGTCCAAAGCAGAACTGAGGAAATGTACACAAGGCACTCAAAAGGTTTAACAAAAGGTAGTTTTAAGCTTAGCCTTGATCCATTTTAAAAAGTTTCACATGTTCCAACAGTGCCACTTCACAGCATCCAAACTGTAACTCGTTCCCTATGTGGGATCTTCAGTACAAAACTCCACTCAAGACAACGATGAAAAAGTAAACAGGGGGAGCCCCCGAACAAAAACAGAGGCTTTTTGTTTTACAACACTTACCCACATTATGAGACAACAGAACTAAAACAATTTGCTCTGTTACTTGGGCCATCTACTTGGTTACATACAAGTTATACTGCAGTCCTCTGAATGTCACACATTCAGATTGCCACCTTGTGGCAGCTCTTCTTTAAAAAAAGTGAAAGCACCGAACACTGCGCCTAAACCAGCGCCAGGGAAGCACGCGGGATTTTTCCTGTCTCACGGTTTTCTATTCACAGCCTCCTCCGATCAGCAGACAACCGACTGTGCAGAGTGAATGCATTTCACAGTTTACTTCTAGCAAAATAGCACTCGCATCAGCAGTGCTTCAATCTGAAAAACTATTAAGACAACTTCCAACAATAAAAGAATTCTCTAGAACCGCATACTAGAACTAATGCCACGTTTTCATAAGCTAACTTCATATAACATTAGAAACAGCAACAGTATATTGCTGTAGCTTCTGCAAACACATTCGCTGCTGAGGGAATAAGTTATTGTCTGGATCCCAAGGGCAGCACCACACACACCCAAATCAGACCAACAGACGTGGTGTAAGGAATTACGCTGCCACACCGAATCCCAACAACACTTCAAGGTCAACACAAAAAGGAGAAGCCACGTTTGTTCTGAATCCCAGCAGCAAGACAGAAGATTCTTTTTTCACTGCACAATGCCATTAGGCATTAGAAAATTCTTTAATGCCAGTGAGTATCTTCCCAATACAGCCCCCCTCTATTAACAGCATTGCTGATGTGCCCACGTTTATTCTGAAGTATTCTGCTTGCTAAACGATGCTGTAGCCAATACATTTTATTGTCAAGGTAGATGAAGAGATCATCAGCATGCAGTGGTTTCTCCCCCAGTAGCTTTCAAGTGCTCTGTCACAGACAAACCAGTGTCAGTTAAGATAAAGGACACCACATACATGTAGCTCATTCCCCGAGCAAACAGTTTGATTACAAATAAAAGACAACTAGAATTATGCCAGCAAAATTATGGCAGTAAAAGTTAAACTGCTTTGTGTGTGAATTTATACCTATGAGACGTAGGATTTATACCCTCTAAAGGGTAAGTCAGGTATCACAGAGCATGATGAAGCATCAGTGATTCATAACTGCACCAGGCACTTCAGGAGACTATTACAAACCATTGTTTTCCCATTTGAATACAGCCATTCAAGTCTGATTTTTTAACTCACTCAGCCCTGGACTGCTATCAGAAAGAGGAGAGAAAAAAGCTGCCTAGACACGCTCAGTAAAGGTGTTTCTTGGTCATTCCATCAATTACTTGCAAAACCACATAAAACATTCAAAATTTAGATGGTTAAGGCATATCTCAACTCCTTCTCCACACAGAAGAGTGTGGTATTTATTCTTTTATGGAGGTGACTGTTACATGGTTAAGATACATACTTCGTATGAATTTATGGATGACAACCACACCTACACCTACACACATCAAAGTTCAACTTACCCAATTTTTTTTTTGGTTGCAGTTAACAATTTAATGGACTGGAGGAGAAGGAATGACATTCTGGACTCAAAAATACCAAGCAGTTTCAATACTTCTTCTTTGTTAAGGCCAGCAGAGGAATCATTAGGTGACACATTCTCAGCAGTACTTTTATTCTCGCTCATCTACAGAAAAAGAAAGAAAAGCCACACCATTTCACTGAACTCCACCGTTTAAACACAGTTCAATCAAGTCAGACAACTGCACTTGCAGGTTAGCTTACTCTTTACAGAAGTGGTACCGACACCCCAACTGCTATGACACCCTCTTTATGAGGCTTCAGTAGTTAGCTCAGATCTACGCTGCACACAAGTTACACCGACTGCTTATGTTGTCCATTGGAGTATTCAGTTATAAAAATATCAGGAAATTATGGACCTGACTGCTCAATCTGTTGCTCAAATTGCTAGCAAGGGATGAACACCAGGTCAGCATATATTGCAAGTAATTATCGAGGCATCACGAACCTATTAACACTAGCTACAGATAACCTTCCACATTTTAATAGTTCAATATACTTTATAGAGAGAATTCCCGTTTATATACATTAAGTTCTTTAAGACTACTTCTAACAGATAAGGGATCTTTTAAGGGATAACAGAGTTGCACAGAACCCCATTCACTCACTCAAGCAATACACGTTTTAATCCATCTCCAAATTATGTTCTAGAGCAATTTTTTTTTTTAATCTGCTTCCACTTAAAGGCTAGACAAGAATTGCAATAGGCTCAAAGCCTGCCCATGCTATTTAAGCAACTAGCTCTACTGAAAAGCGACCAAGCAGTATCTTAATTGCCAAATAACGGTTTTACAGGAATGCAAGAGAGACAAGGGAGCAAAGAATCACACCACTTGACTTCTGTTTACCTGTTCACTTTCTGCCACAAGCTCCTTTCTGATGAGCTGGAATGCACCTTTGGTTTTTGCCATTATATCTAGGGCCCCAAACAAAGTCTTTAATTTCCCAGCACTGCTGTTCTGACCTAAAAAAATAAAAAATAAAATTAAAAAAAAAAAAAAGGTAAACATGACACAAATGGGTTATGTTACAGATTGCACTTTCTTCCATCCCAATTAAACAGTTCCCACAACAAAAGTGTGTACTGTTCTAGTTAACAGAAAACTAGTAAGATAAAAAAAAAAAAAATCTCTTCTCTCTTGAAAACTCTATTCCAAGGAGCAGATTAGTCCTGCTCTCATATACACAGTTATCTAAAAATGAAATTTAAGAGCTAATGGTTGTTTGAAAAGCTGTTGTAGTAAGACAAAGCCAGACTTACTCGCCATCTGGAATTCTGCAAATGCCACCCTTTCCAGCTGCACACGAAGGAACTCGCAGGGTGCATCCTTCAAGAGTTGGAAAAGTCGTACTGCTTTACTGTAATGAAGATCAGCAAGTACACGGTGTTGCTTCCTCAAGTGTTCATCACCAACCTGCACTCAAATTAGGGTACATAATAAATCCCAGACAGTTTGTATGTTCATGAGATAACCGTTAGGAAAAAAACCACCTGTGTAGGTTGGTACACAAGGTGTCCACAATCATTCCTCACCTCACTGCATCACGGTTTATATGAATGGCTGCACAGTTCTAGAACACATCACCAGCACGCCATCTTTGAAGTTATTGTAATTTCATAGCTAATGCTAACAAATTCACACCAAGTAGAACTAAGTCAGCCATAAAGAATACTACTTTGGGGTTAAAAAAGGGTTAAAAAATAAATAAATAAAAAATCAGTGCAGATTTGCATGTTGCTTTCTAAGACTTTAATAAATTCTGTGCTAAAGTTCTAGCAGAATGCTGGTTGCTTGCATATCAGAAGAGTGGCCTGGACACAAAACCAAACCAAAGAAAATATTTATCATCAATGGCTTCTGTTATGAGAGCATGGAACTACTTAGAATAGACAGAACCATAAAGGTCAATACATTCTGTGAAGGAAAGACTACACTTAAAAATAACATTATATTTCACAATGATTTGCAAATCAAGCATCTCAAATTTCTTTGGTTAAATCATGTAAATAAATATATCCCAACTACAGGTAGAAGAATACATATCAACCTCCATGCACACGGACATGTTACGTGTGGAAGCTATGCAGAAAAATTAAACAGTTTTTACTAATACCTGGTTTCTCAGGCAACTGTGGTACATTGAAGCAAGCCTGTGGTGGATGGTTGCAGCCCGATACTGGCAGAGAGGCTGTCGTGCAGACACCGTATCAACATCGCAGTATTTCAGGGATTTCATCATGGCTTCACTAACTTCCTTCTCTATCTATGAAACAAACCAATAAGATGTAGTGTGGCTACTCTGAAACTAGAACACAACTATGTGCAAGTGTAAGAGTTAAATCTGTTTGTGACACACACTTTTCATTAAGCAAAACTTTAAAAAAAGGCAAGTCACTAAATGTTTTCTGTTTTCCAAGAAATACTTCACGAAAGTTTTTGAATCCAATAAACATTTGGAAGTTATTCCAGTATCAATTTTTTTCACTGTTCAGTTTTCCAGGAAGAAAGTAATTTTTTCAGATGTTGCCACAAACGCTCTGTATTACCTGTTCCTGAGCCTTCCTAGATAACGGAGCATAATCCTGCTGTAGAGTTGCCATAGTGAAATATGTAGTAGACAGCTCCCAGTTCACAGAATCCCACACAGCTGGATGCACGTCTCTCTTACCTAGTGATCTTAATGCCTTCAGGTAGTAATCAATAGCCTGCAGATGACAAAATAATACACATACTTATTACTGCCTGTATTTACAGCAGCTAGTAATTAGTTTCCTTACACTCATTCTCAAGGAAGCATTCCAAAACACCTATCTGAGCGTTCTTCATTTTCTTTACAACCATTTTGGTCCTAACTTGAATCCGGAACAGGCATTTCCGTCTCCCTTGTGCACGGTACTACAGTCCGTTAAACACCAGGATCTGAACGGCGCTATTTCAGGGCAATGGAATTAAACCAACAATACTGAAGCCTACAGAACACCGATTAAGGCAATACGAAAGCAGAAGAGGTATCTCAAATTATTACATCAAGGCTTACAGATATTTACAAAGATATTTGCACATATTCTACAGTAAAAGACAAATTAGGGTATTGGACATTCTAAAAATAGTATGATGTTACCTTATTATAATAAAGGGCCTCTTCTGGGGAAAACTCTCTTTTGAAGTCACCTTCAGTTGCACAGTGGGCTTGAGCACAGATTCGCATCAGCCTTCCTGTGTTGCACAGCAGAAGAGCAGCATTGGTTGCATCATCAATTGACTCAAAATTCTGAATTCCTTCTTCAAAGCAAGAGAAGCTTTTCTTCCAGAGTTGCTGTTCTGTCGTCGATACGTTTTTACTCACTAGGGTTAAGACACAAGGCTTACAGTCTCACCCAAGTTCTTTAAAGATACTGAACAAACATTTCCACTATGTTCTTTTTCTCATAGATGACCTTTTAGAATTTAAGGGTAGTAAATGATTCTGAAAACCCAGTTCTGGGAAACTACTCTTAAGAAAAACTCAAACATAAGAAAACTAATGCCCAAAGTGCACTATTACACTTAAAGAACTGTGGTAACACGACATAAAACCCAGGGGAAATAAGCAGGATAAAACAGCTAATTTTTTTTTCCTGTAGTAATATTCAGGGTATTGCAGTTGCTTTATAAACTTACAAGTATGAAAAAAGTATGTATGAAGTGTAGTGAAATACGAAACAAGTAAAAAGTGTCTTTTACAGACAAGTGAAATCCAGTATTTCAGCTACTTCAGCTAAATGGCAGTTCTACTAAAACACAGAGATGATGAAAAATTACAAAATTGAAGTCCAACACAAAATCTTTCAAATACTAACTGGACAAAGGTCTCAGAAAACAGCTAGTATTTGGGAGACTGGAGCTGTTTAAACTGAACCACCAGCTTCTAATTTGTTCTAGTTTATTTAACTCTTATTTGTAGACACTATTGGCTTTGCTTTCAAAACCAAAAATCTACCAAATACTTTACTGTGCAAAGCAGCTTAGGTAACCTCTATTTCCTCAAAAAAACCCCACCAAAAATAAACCGGAAGAAAACTTTCCAAGGATTTACTTGTCAGCCAAAGAATTCTTTTGGCTTTACCGAAACTATTCTTATGTTTAAATTAATCTTACAGTTGTTAATGCCATGCTGGGTTTAACTGAATATCAAGAAAGCAACATGCCCTCCCTTTTATAACAAAGTTGGTTGAAAGTTGCTGTCCTGTTTTTTGAAGGTGTTCTACCCACTGTAAAGGAACTTCTCCAAAGCTATAGATCTCATCATTCAGTTTAGACTTAATTTACAAGTCACAGTAACCTACTGTAGAAAAATATTTACAATGGACATGAAAGTTAATTTTTTGTAATTGATATTGTGTACTTCCTACAGAGTTCTTTAAATGTTTTCTTTATAATTAGAAATAGACAAGACTTCCAGCACAACCAGTGAACATGATTGTTTTTGCAGTTCCATGAAATAGTAAGAAGGGGGGGGGGGAGGGGGGAAGAGTACTTGCCCACTCTCTCAGTCTGCACTGCAGCAGCCTGGTTCATGTAAAACACTCCAATCTCGTTCCTGATATTGCCCATCCTCTTTAGTACCTGTATATGCTGCTCTGGATTTTGGTTTTTTAAATTGCTGAAAAGTAAAATTTCATAAGCTGCTTCATAACATTTACAGCTGACGGAAAGTTGGCATTCCAAGTCCGTAGACAAGTCCGTAGCCCAGGCAAATGCTACAAAACAAACCAAAAAGCCTGCATGTCAAATAGTATTTCCAAATAAACTTAAACCTGTGATAGTCTAGAAGAAAATTCCCTAAAAGATAACCAAATATAAGACCCATGTCAGAATGATCCCACAGTTTCTACAGGTAAGTAAAATTTACCCATTACTTAAACAGTTAGTATCTAAATTTAGTTATTTTACAGCTTCAGGCATGTCATACTGACAGCCTCCTTACGTGTGACAGGCACGGTAAGCTTTCTCTGAAGGGAACTGAACTGAAGCATAATAAACCCTCCTCCAGAAACGTTGCTAGTGCATGCTTTTGAGGAAGCATAATGCAATTACTTATGTCTGTCACATAACCAAATTACAGCAGTTATCTTGTAACAGTATCATACCTTGGCACCTGGATTCTCTATGAAGACTGTGTAGTATTTCCTGATCTTCTTTTGTCTGGTAATTATATTCTTCAAGATATGCTGCTCTGTTGTTTGCATTTTGAGCAAGCATTAATTGGATATCTCCACAAAGGGTTAAACACTGACAAAGAAATACTAATACTTCAGGAAGCATGCTGGCACAGAGACAACAGTAGGTATCTATTAGAAAAAAAAAAATCCCATGGATGAGGGAGGGGACAAAAAAAAAAAGAATTAAATGTCAAAAGGTTTGACACAGACTGACAATATAATTGGTTTTGATGTTACCTGTCACACTTATTCTCTGTATGCAGACAACATACTTTCTGCTAAGAAAAATTAGCCTATTTTAAAGTTACAGCTGCTCTACCCAGCTGACAGTTTCGAAAGAGCAACTATGTTGTCCAAGATGAACAGTGAATTTGATAATTACAAATGCTAATCTCATATTTGACTAAAGGAAAACTGACTTTCTACAGATTAACTCAAATGAGTTATAGCCTGAAAAATTCATTTCCAAAAGGTACAGCTTAAAATTGATTCTCAAGTCTTTAAAAGACTGAAAACTGAAGAATGCTTTGAGTTATTGATAAGCATATTGATTCTTCATCTTAAGATCAAGACTCTTGCTTTATAAGACTCCTCCTGCCCCAAGCCCTACAAACATGGAAGCAAAATAGCAGCACTATAGTACTAAGCTAATAGCATTTTCCAACTAGTTACTCTCATTATGGTAGTAATACTCTAAACAGCCTGATTTTACTTTCTTCGTTTTCCTCAGTAATATTTGAAAATATATTTCATTTTAGAGGAGTATCCAATTCAGCTGATGAACAAGTTTGGTATTTTTGAGAGTTGGGAATATATCTAAATGAAACAGGAACCACCAGGCACTTCCAGCAAAAAAGCATCTGCCTGCAGCGATAGCACTTCGACCACAGAATATTATCTTGGTCTTGGCACCAGAACAACTTTCCCAACTTCAAGTCTTCTGAAGCTCCAGATATGCCCAGTCTGTCAACATGGGAACACCTTTCTACCAAAGGGAGACAAGAGTTCTTCTTACTACAGACTTCCCTCCCGAATAAGGAGCTAGACACTTAGTTAACTAAACGCACAGTTGTCAGACTTGTCACTGCGCACCACTAGGATAAATCATGCACATGAGAATTATTTGATATCGTGAAAGGTATCTACAGGCAATGGTGCAGATGACAAAACACATTCAAGCAACTTACCATGGCACTGTAAAGCCAGCTTGATGTATCGTAACGCTCTCCCGTATTTCTGTAGAATCACAGCAGCATCAGATAGGACATAATAAGCCTTCGATGATTTCAGAATGAGCTGGAGTTTCATTTTATATTGCCACGATCCAGGAATCATTCCTGACTGACTGGAATGCTTACCCTTCTGAAATGAGCCCACTGTAATGCAACAGAACCTCATTAGTAAATCTCATCTCCATAACATATGTTAGAGGTTGAACATAATTCATCAGCATTCAGACAGAATGCAAATTGCCTTAGTACAGCTCTGCACAAGCAGAGTTATGCCAACTTGTCTGCCACTACATTTTTCATCTGCAAAATGGACCCAATACTTTGAACTTTTCCATGTAGTCCACTGGTAGCAGGATGCTCAAACATAGTGAGCACAGAGCCAATGCAGCTACCCTCTCAAACTTTAAACCATTTTTGAAATACAGATGCAACAACCAAGACTATTCCATTAGACAGCAGTAGAAAAGAACAAGAAAGCCATGGGCATAACGTGTCACGTTCTCTGCCAAATCCTTGCAATACATGCTCTGTTTCTGTATGAACAGTCTCAAAGTGAGAAAGCCTCCATTTGCAAGTTTAGCTTCCAGCACAAAAGGAACTGGATAACCCGGTCCTTTCTGCAAGGAAAACCAATGTCTGTCTCGCGCTCATTCCAAGACATCCTCAACATAAGAATATGAAGGTTCCTTCAGTGCTGCAGGGTTCGGTTATGGAACCAGAAAGAACAGGTGACTTGGCTTTAGACATACCAAAGGACAGAATTTTGTCCTGACAGTATCTGCATGCAGAAATGAGTCTCTTGCTCACAGGTGGACATATAAGGCCTGACCTGCAAGGCCACTCTCTTTAGTAAGTTCTAGAACTACGTGTTTATAAGAAAACCAAATCTAATACGTCAACACCTCATGCAGTTAAAGACATAGAATGCACACATACTGTGTCCATATACCATTCAGAAGTAGTTCTCCAAGCTCAAAATTCAAGAATTAAGAGCACTTACCCTTTCTATACATATGTAAACATACACATGTAGCAAAGAAACTATATCATCTGCATCACAGAAAATAAACCCACATGCTGGAGAAGCAGAAGTTTCCCCCTTATGTTTGAAATATTTTTCTCTAGGTTGAATTCAATCCTTACGACCTAAACAAGCAACACCATTGCTACTTCAGGGAAGAACTCCAGCACAGATCCAGAAATTAAGTTGGGTTTTTTTTGGCGGGGGGTGGGGGGGTGGTTGGTGGTTTTTTGGTTTGGTTTATTCTGAGATCTGTACAATATTCAGCTCCCACCTCCCCCAGGAAACACTTGTTTCTAAACAGAAAAAGTTAACCTGGACATTCTCCTTGCCAGCTGGCAAGAGCTGCAACATGTTACCAGTTCCAAATCCTGAAGGCAGAAAACAGAGCCTGACTGCAGGAGAGCTGAAATCCGCCCACTGTTCTTGCTGAGCTGCCCTAGGTGGAATTTCTCCGTAGATCTTGGTAACAGTTAGTCTCACAGTCTGTATTAGCAGTACTGCACATGATTTATGCAAGCTGGGCACAATGTAACTTTCTGATGGAGGTGCTAAACTCCTTGGTCTTGTATGTGATAAAAACTAGGAAGTATGTGTACATGTCCAGATCACTGACATTCAAGAGAATCATGAAATTGGAAGAGAAATATGAGAACACAAACTAGTACCTCAAAACGGAACTTGCTTATTATTTAGAGATTTTTGAAGGGGGAAGCAAGGAAAAAGGAAAGAAGAAAGAATTGTACGAACATGCAAGACAAATTTCTTCCTGGGTTGTGCTTGTAGGGCTTCTCACCCTGCAGAGAACTCTAATTTCAGGAGAGTCTTTCTTCTTCTACCCTTTTATGGTAATCCAGAGAAAAAGTAAGTAGACAGACTATAGTCTGAGACTTCTGTATTTCGAGTATTTAAGCAAAAAAACCCCCATCTTTTACTTGCTGCTTCCTTCCACAACTGTAGATGTACAAGATAGAAAACAAAATCCTAGTTAATATTTGATATGCAATTCAGCAGCAAACAATGTAGGAGAAAAACCTGCCAGAAGTGAGAAGTCACGAAAACCCCACAACTAAAGACTATTTTAAAAACAACCCATGCAATTTGTCATGCTCCATGTATCAAACCCCAAAATACTAAGTCCTTATGGAAGTCATCTGCAAACTACATCTAAATACGGTCCCGTAAATTATGAGTTTACTAATATAATTGCTTTGATATGCAAAATATCCCAAATGACCTATTCTTTTCATATTTAAAAGGGAACAGACTGTTCCTCAATTTTCAATATATTACTTTTACTTAGGCAGTAGTGTAATTAGTGACTCGTAAGTACACTGTTTTGACAATCAAAATAAAGTAGCAGCAGTTTGTGCTGGCACTGAAAAGGTCTTATTTGCACAACAATACAACTTACTTTTGTCCAAAAATAATGCCATCTGTTTTTCCAGACACTCGGGACCACCACTGGTGGATTCATCTTCATATTTCAATGGGATTGGAGTGCTGGGATCAGCTGCAGGAAGGTCACCCTCTTTTTTAACACTGCTGTCAACAGACTTCAAGCCCTGCAAAAAGAAGAAGTAATTTAAGTCACCTTGAAAGCAACATTTAGGAAATACAGAATACATCAAGAATTGGGTACTAGGTGAAATATCACTAGAAAGTTGACTGTAAACTTACCTCCAGGACATAGTTGAGCACTAGCCTGCAGCGCTCTTCAGTGCCATGGCAGACAGGAAACGCACAGCTAGGCTTCATGGAGGGGGCACAGGGAAGGAAGGAAAATGTTCAGCAGAAGAAAGTTACTGGCTAGAAGATGCAAATGAGACCTAGCATTAAGGAAATGTGTTAACGGAACAGCTGAACTCGAGACTAAAAAGTGTCACAGTATTTCTTTCCTTTACCTTAGTGAGCAATTCATATACCTAGTCATTTACTTGGTCTCCCCTGGTAATCACAAATAGAAGAGATGTCTCTATTCCATCAGTAGTTACAAAAGCATCCACAGACGGTCTGCAATGCAGATCTGGGAGGATAAGATTCAATACTGCAGAAAAATAATTTCTTCAGCCTATACATCAAAGCTGCACTTTTGTCACCTTTGAACAACTCAAAGCTTTGGGATTTCAGGGGTGGTGGTGGGGGAGTTTGTATTTTTGTTTTTTTCTAGGATTGAGTAGAAGTGGGAGGAGAAACAAGAAACTGAGTACTTCTGCACCTGTACAAGTTGTGTTTTCAGCTGATGGACCTTGCAGCATTAGAAATTAAGATGCAATAACAGTTACAAATTTACTTAGGAAATTTTGTTCTTTGCTACTCAACACAGACATTAGAAAAAAAAGGTTTAGCTTTTGACCAATGAGAGTAACTTCACAATCATATCCCTATATAGGTAAGACAAGTAAAATATCAGAAATAAAATGCTTTGAACAACTTCTTCACTGACCTTCCCAGTTTCTCATGTTCCTGTATTTTGTTACAATAATAATACACAGAAAGTGCAACAAAGGTAGCACTATTACACTTCTGCCAATTCCTTTATCAGGCACATGTATGCCAAGAAAGTTTCAGGAATACTATGGCCACGCACCCAGCTATCCCCTTAGACACAACATGTACATGTGTGCAGAGTGAAGCTTCACCTCTTCTTTAAAATTAACTAGAACCAAGTTTTCAAGGAAATCAATTGCTGTATTTCGATCAGTTACCTTGGAAAGACAAAGGGAAATCAAACACTAACCCTGTGGAAGTGAAGTAGCTGCTGATCTCAGAAAAAAACTCAAACATCAACGTTGCTCCAGAAATAAAAGACTAAGATACCCTAGCTATCCACACAAACTCGTGGTCATCTACAGTGCTTACACATAGCCACAGTTGGCCTATTTTCTTACTATTGCGACGGAAATAATTTTTCTGTATCCTGCTATGCTGACACAAAGGACACATGCAAGACAGGGGAAAATCTACATTAAACCTGCTATACTTTAAAATTCAAAGACCTCAAATGTTATGAGCAGCCCATCAGAAGTTTTTTTCCCCCCACTGTCTTGTCTTCAAGTTAACTGAAGCACAAAACAGGTAACTGAATTTCAGTAACAAACCTTGCTACATGAACTGAATCTTTCAAGAAAGCCCTTTAAAAATATCCACAGCTTTACTTACACGGATCCGATGAACAGACTTGTACTTTTCTGGTACTGATAACTCCCCAACAGATTTGATTACAGCCACTGCTTTATTGTCATCTGGCGGATCAGAACTGTTACTGTAGGAACCATTTTCATCACTGTCTGGCATTTCTTCCTCTTCCTCGCTGTAACTTTCATCAGAATTTCCACTTATAGGGAAGTCTGTACCGTCTTCCTTTTTAGGTTCATCCAACTGAAAAAGCTCTGATAACATGTAGTTTGCTGAAGCAATAATCTTTTTAAATAAAAGAAAAAAATTGGTGATTTATTTTCAAGTTATTTTTCTTTTGAAAGGCAACATCAATATAAATTGCCTTAGAACAAGGAGTAGAGTGTGCATACAAACAGGTGTTGATAACCTGTAAATACAGCCTGTACACACACACATTGTATGACCATATCCTTGAGCACTGAACTTTAAAGAATATTTAAGGAACAAAGGCTTGCAGACAGTATGTTGTTAAATATCCATATATGTGCATGCAGACCCTGCAATCAAGCTTGCCCACACTTGGCTTCATCCCCCACGTTACAAGGTCTTTATGTCATTTTGTAAGCGAGGGTGTAAAGGTAAAATTTGGAACACAGACCACCTTGGGCCAAGACAGCTTTAGTTTGTTTAAAAAAAAAAAAAAAAAAAGAAAAAGAAGTAAGGGCAGCTCTATCACACTATTCTATTCTTTTCAGCACCACCCTAAAAACTTGTTTATTCACATCTTTTGAGGATTGTCTCAAACAGCAGTTATGCTGCCTTCCAGAGAAGCTTTTACCTCCTCCACTTTTGTTCTAACTCACACAAAAAAAGGCAAAATCTGCTGTAAGAGAAAAACCCAGCAGCTATCTTAGTTGACAGTAAGGGGGTATTTATCCCTTCTCTTCTCTGGACTGCTGCTGCATGGAGAAAAATGGAGTAATGAAAACTATGTTCTGGTAGGGATAAGCATTCAGGGGGTCTGCATTTCATTTCTTCCTGCTTCAGTTTATACACTGCCAGAGTTTCAGAATATGTCAGTGAATGAGCTCTTAGATATAAACATTTAAAAGCTATGCTGTAGCAGCAGCAGCATGCACAGTACTAACAGTTTAGAGCGTGAAGAAATCAATTTCAGCTTCTCCAAAAACAAAGAACACACTGGAACTGACAACCATAACAGATGTAAATTGAAACTCAAGGGGTCAAACATGAAAACAGCACACAAACGGGATATACTTGTAGAGGTAACTAGCTTGCTTTTTATAGTGAGAAAACAAATAAAACTATATAGTAAGTCAGGAGAAATACAATGCACACTGGCAACAGCCTAAAACAAGGAGCATTACACCCCCTGCTTCAGTTTGGTTTTATACAGAAATAAAAAGCCTTGAGGCAAGATGTACCAAAGTTCAACCTCATTTCTTGCCTAAGTGTACTACGCAGTCCTGTACATGTTGCTCCATAACCTCCTCCCATTCCATTCAAAAAGAGACTGAACACAAACAGCTGAAAGCCAACCTGGTCCAGCATCAGACTGCACTCCAGAACATTTCAACACACCCATCAAAGACTAAGTCAGCAAGATGAGAAATATGTATACACACTATACACACATACACATACTTTTTTCCTCTAAGAAAAGTGCTTAGAGAAAAGGTTATTTTGGAACCATAACACACACCTAACAATTAAACCAGTAAGAACAATACAATAATAAACCTTACAGTAAGTGTTAAGCCCTTTTCTTGCTACCTCAAGTTTTCAAGTAAACTGAACTCTTGCTCAGACAGCTCTCACACTCCTATCACTAAGAATTCTGACACTAAGAGACGAGTCAAGTCTGCCAAGAAAATTGGATCAGATTTAGTTAAAAAAAAAAAACACACACAGAAAAACCAAAACACAAACCAAACACAAATATATGCCTTGAAGTGACCTGCTTTTGTGCACCTGGTCCCCAAACTGGAATGAACAATTCTGATAAGTGCTTAGGCTCCACCTTAAATCACTGACTCTTGTGTAGCTCCAGGAAAACACTAAGGAACAGCTTTCAGGTTTGGCCTTTTGCATTTAGGCACCTTAGGAAGGATGTAACAGCCAAAAGACTTGCATTACTGCTTCATGCACACACAGAGTGATTACGTCAAGGCCTACGTTCTAGAACACATTTTTACACTGAAATCTCTGGCTTCTGAGACGCCCCCCCCCCCCCCCCCCCCCCAATGCTGAACAAGTGTTGGGTGAAGGACGTGCGATTAACTCCCCTGATATGCACCTTGGTGATTCATAACTCCTGCATTTTACTTCCTGAACATTCAGAATATGAAAAAGTGTCAAGAGTAATTTCTAAAGCAGTGGGGTAGCCAGGGAATAGGGGGAAGAAAAAAAAAAGTGACAAAAAACCTGCGCCCACGCTGCCGCCTTCTGCTTCCCAACATCTTCTCTACTTCTGACTTCAAAAAAGGTACTACATGTAAATAGTGGGCTTCAGTGGCATTACAACAGCACTGTTACTTACAGTTCCTGCTTCTGGCAATAAAGGGCATGTTCCAGTTCCTGGTTCTGCTGGAATCTAGTGAGATTGGACCAGAATACAGTCCAGCAATTTCATACAAAATGGAACTGAGATACAATTTCCCCACAGTAGCCATGCTATATCATGTAAGCATGTTAAGTAACCCTCCATCAGAACAGCAACCTTTCGGCATTAGCCATTTGGGTGAACTGCCAACCAAACAACATTTTACACTTCTTGTGTATTTTTGGAGGGCTTTTTGCTTTGTTAAAAAAAAAAAAAAACCAAAAAAACAGCGCTTAGAAAATTACTTATTTTACCAGGCCGCTTTCTGAACCAGTATACAGCTGCTGAGAGAAAGTAAAAGAGGCCACCACTGTGCAGGAGTATGAATTCCATTAACCTACTCAAGTAAGGACTCTCTCCTGCCCTATTAAAGAGTTACTTAGAATTAAAAAAAAAAACCATACAGGAAAGGGAAAGCGATTCTAGCCTGATCAAGTTCAGAAAAGAATAAAAACCAGCTGTTAAAGAGTATTACCTGTTCTAAAAGCTTGTAGATCACAAGAAGCAAACAAGGGAAGGATCTCATGCAAGCAAAAAAAAACCACCAATTTTCAAGAGCTTCTAACGGGATTTTGAGAGCTTCCCACAACTTCAGAAGGAGTCTACAAAATACTTATTAGTTCAACTAATACATGCCATGTCTCCTCTTGTTATCTACTTTAAATACAATTCATATTTTTCACATGACGTTTTTGAGATCAATTTTCAGTTGAAAACAGCTTAAATCTAGACCACTTACATGTAAATGAAGACAAACTTTGGATTACATTTTAGTTTCAGTACAGGTATTTCTTTTTTACATGTATAATGTGTTGCCTATAAATAGTATTAAGTTACCATGCTGGTGTGCTGTAGCCTGCACAAAGCAGCTCCTGCCTGATAAACTTCCAAGCCTCCTGTCTTTTGGTTAAGCATATTGATAGCATTCTGAACCTACAGATTTCTCAATTTAAGACAAGGAAAAGATTGTGAATAGACTTAGTCAAAATACCAATGAGAAAGTAGCACACTCCCTTATCTTCTGCAATGAAAAAAGAAGCTAGCACATCTGGCAGCAGTAATACTTTAAGACATACACATGTTCCCTACCTCCCTAAACTTTAATAAACTACTTGTCTGTCAGAGCAATTGGATTCCCGTCTTTCTTCGAAAAGAACCAGAATCAACTATGTGGAATAAAGGTCAGTACAGCTTCACCTTCTTTTCATTACTTACTGCTTCTGAAACTACAGAGCATCAAGGTACCAAAGGCTGACACAAGGTCTAATGAAGAGGTAAGAGTTTGAGGTTCTTTTCCTGACTCTCCCATCTATCACAGAATAGTTGAGGTTGGAAGGAACCCCTTGAGACGGCCTAGCCCAGCCCAACCCCCCTGGCTCAAAGCAGGTGGCTCAGGTCCACATCCAGTTGGGCTTTTTGTACCTCAAAGGATAGAGACTCTATAACCTCTCCGGTTAACCTATCCCAACATTCAGCCACCTTCAGAGTAAAAACATTCTTATATTCACACTTTACACTGTCCAGCTAAGATCTACCTTAGCACCTGTATAGCTTCCAAGCACAAAAGGACTCCTCGGGAATGAAAGCAAGAGAGCAAATGTAATGACAAGTTCCTTTTTAGAGCAGGACAGAAGCAACATTACATAGCAATGCATGTCAGTGAAGGCTACGGCTTAGAAATTTATTTGTGCTTAAAGAAGCCCCAGAGTATTTTTTTCTTTTAAGTTTATAAATTAATTATAGTTTTCTCCCTTGCAAGGAAAGGAGGAAGTACCACACAATATATTACTAGGTGTATTACGATGACAGCATTTATTATATTTACAAAAAGTTACAAGAAAACATGCAATTCTTACTTGAGGATGTCTGCCATTGTCCAATAACTTAAGACAATTCAGGAGCAATGTCCTGATAGTGCCATAGTGTTTCTTGTTCTGGTTTTTCTTCAGCATCATATTGCAAGCAACTCTAGAAGAAGGTTGAACAAAATCATGTATCACAGAATAATTTCTTTGTGCTAGAAGAACTGTAAATGTACCCAGATGCAAATGTAGATCTCCCAGACTTTATGATGGGTCTACAAGACTTACTTAGCAAGAGTGTAGTTTACACTGAGAAATGGTGAACAGAAGAAAGTCTGGTTTGATTTTGTAGGACTGCGGCTTACCAAGCTTATGTGTAAAAGACTACTTTCATTTAATGCATTTTTTAATTGTAATGTACTTTTTGGTCTGAATTCTTAATACAACTGCACCAAGAACTAAATATTACAACAAAAACTATAAAAACTTACTTGTACAGAAGAATTGCCACAGGCATTGTAAAAGGGTTTTGGTATTTGTCTTCTGTCTCTTCACAAAGCGTGGTTAGGTCATAAAGCTTTACTATATCACTCCCACTTGCTGAAAGGTAAGACCTTTCATTAATCAACCTGGCATTAACATAAAGCTCTTCAAATAGATCTAAATCTACTTACCTTTAAACAACCAATAAGTATGTCCTTCTTTGGTGCAATTTGATTTCAGAAAAGATAAGATATTTTGAGCAATATCTTTTATCACTTTGGTAGAAAAATTGGAGTTTTCCAAATTGGGAATATCTTCAGTCTTGATCATTTCATATTTCTGCAAGGAATGTATCAAGATCAGGAGGGTTTTCTGCTACCTACCTCCCCAAAAATCTATAGAGCAGTGTCTCTACCAACTGCTAAAAGAAACAAAAGGCTACTATTTGATACAGCGTCATGATAAATTGAGTTAATTTCTATGATTTACTTTAAAAGCAAGCACATCTTGATTACGCTACTCAGTAAGAGCTTTAAAAAGCTTTTAAACATCACTTCCATGACAAACATGGTAACTGGAGAATAAAAGGTGAAAAAACAGTAAAGGTGCAAAATCTAACTATATTTGGGATAGACTTTTTAGTGGTGCCTGTAGCAATAGGACAAGGGGTAATGTTTTTAAACTGAAAGAGGGTAGATTTACATCAGGTGTTAGGACAAAATTCTTGACTGCAAGGGTGGCGAGATACTGGAACAGGTTGCCCAGAGAAGTTGTGGATGCCCCATCCCTGGAAGTGTTTAAGGCCAGGTTGGACAGGGCTTGGAGCAACCTGGTCTACTGGAAGGTGTCACTGCCCATGGCAGGGGGTTGGAATGAGATGATCTTTGAAGGTGCCTTCCAACCCAAACCATTCTACGTCTACTTCGATGAAACCCAGTCAGCCTAGGAAGCAACTATACACTATCAGGTACAACAGAAACTCAGCTGATACGTGTGGTCTACTGCAAAATAATCAAACTAAAGTTTAAAAAGCATGCATCTACCTTGACAAGTGAACACTACAGATTTTAAGATGCAAGAAACATTATTTCTGCTGCTACATTTTTTTATTTTTGCCTTCATTCATACATCAGGGAAAGAAGGAATCTTGCATGCATGGGAGGGAGAGGAATGAAGAGCATAGTATTTTTTAGTGGCTGTTGCAAGCTGTGTAGATACTTCTCATTCTGCAATAAAGGATTTTTGTAAATCTTTCTGTCAGAGCAGTAAGATTTTAAAGAGATCTGTTACAACTGGAGCAATTTCAGAAACAGAAGAACAGATTAACCATGCATAGTGCGAAGTGCCAGACTTACCTGAACAATGCCATTAACATGAAAGCACATCACAAGCTCTGGTACATTGCATATTAAGTTGTCCAACCAATAGTCAATTCCTGTCAGCACATTTATTGGCTTGTTGTTATCCCTAAGAATAAGTAATTCTCATGTTATTTAAGTATTTACTCTTCAGAAAATACTATGGATGTTTACCAATGGGATTTAGATTTGAGTCACCTGAGAGTGGATGGATACTAAAACAATTATTTGTGGCTTGTTATAACAATGAATTATATCAAACACAATAGATGTACCAATCTCTCCAATGAAATACACTCACATTCCCTCAACAATTTTGAATTTTTACCTGCACATATACTGAAACTTAACAAGCTTCAGATGTCACACTACTACCAAGATAATAAGTACTTATTAAGTAATACTAAAGGAATGGCAATATTAACTGCAACTAATTATAGCGCAAGCTTTCTCACAGACCTTCCAACGTTCCTTGCAAAGCAAGTGTAAATTCCTATACGCGTCTTAAAAAGACAACAAATATACCGACCAAGTTTCAAGTTTCTACTCATTCTTTGCCTATGCATAGGCAGGAACAGAAAGACTAGTAATCAAGTGATCAGCAGAAAGTATTAGTGAACAGTAAGACAGAACTTAGAAATATTATAATCACAAGTTTTAGGTATTTATACCCAACTAGAAGTTACCGAAATTCAGAATCCCAAGAGGAGAAATACTACTGCTCTGTTTTATAAAATTAGCAATAGAATAAAACTAAGGGCTAGATATACAGGAGTGTTTTAACACTCAGCATTCTCACTGAAGTCAGGAAAGGTTGCAAACCACAAGTACTTTCAAATAAAGGTTTACTTAGAGCCAGAAAAAGATCAGCAGAGCATCTCAAGTCACAGTGCAGTGGCATGGCATTGGGACTCCATTTCTGTTTTTCTGCACTTCACAATGCCATCACCACTTAAGTCTAAAGTACAAATTTTATTCTTTAAACTGCATGTAAAAATTGAGTGAGTCAAACAATGCAGATAGCTAAAGAGGAAGCAAAGCAACAAGTCAATCAAGGCTGGCATACGTATCTCATTAACTTCAAAACTCACCTGAGACGCAAGCTCACAGCAGGGTATCTCCCACCTCCAAATATAGGCATATTTGATCCTACTAACATGTGGATATCTTCAAAAGTCCACAAGATATTACGAACAAAGTCATTTTTAAGTCCCTTCATTAAGAGAGAAAAAACTGGTCTATAAAGCACTACTATAAAACTTGCTCTCTATGATACTCTGTGGAATTATGAGAAAGCGAGAAGCAAAAGCAGCAAATAAAAGACAGCACAGAATGAACTAGGCTACGCATTCACATTAACTTAAAAGACTGAGATTGCAAATGCCACAAAAACTACTTCTACAGGGGACTTAGTTTTTCTCTCTGTTCCAATTTAGACCAAATTTTAAAATGGTTGATTAAATTGGGGGTTCAGTGTTTGAGCTCAAATTTCACATATAGCATACCTGACTGTTTTCCCCGTCATTGAACAAAGTAGTCAGGTTTTGTTCTTTGGGGGCTGAGGCCACATGCCCCACTATATATGAGGGTTCAAGAGGCACACTACCCTGTGAAAAGCACAAGGATAAGGAGTGATTCTGCTGCTGAGGTAAAGTTAGGCCATTAAAAAAAAATATCTGAACAACAAAAGCATAGAAGGGAAAAACCTTTACCTCTAATATCTTTAAATAAATATGCACTAAACTACAAAAAACCTCTAGTCAGCGACTAGAATACTTCTTTTCTATAGGTAGTACCAAAATTTTAGATTTTATATTCTCAGAGGCTTTGGAAAGAAATCAGAAAATTTAAAGAAACTCTTTATTACCCCAGAGTCAGCACCAGATTATCATTCTCCAGAAGTAAAACCTCTATCCCAATTAGTAAATTAAAGAAAGTGACACTGTACAAATGCACAATAGCTCCTTTATGATAAACAGTCTGGTTTAGGCAATAGCTCCTCAAGAAGGCAGAAGAGAGAAGTATAAAGCTTCCAAGTACTGAAATATTTCACCACTTGAAACTATTACTAGACCACAACATATGAGGTTACAATTTTATGGATAACATAGCTTAGAGCCTTCCTAAGTTAGCTGACAGTCATTTGGCATACCAGTTGGTAGTCTAAGCATAACTATAGCATCATCATTATACTAATGTAGACTGAATACAACAGATCTTTCAACCTCTCAAACATTAAATCAATTCCTGTATTGTATTACTCAAAAACGCCAGGAATTAAGTTTTCATAAATAAGCTTAGCCACTGACTGAAACCCTAGAATCAGGGCCTAATAATGATTGCAGTTTGTTGCAGAATTACTGCAACATCTCCCCTTTCCACTTCGATAATCTCATAGCAAGTATCTGTAAATGTTGCTTAGTTGTTTACAAGCATTTTCACAGATCTTAATTTTCTTCTTCACCTAATAAATTCAGGGCCACAACAGATTCATTTACATGGCAAATTTAAAAAGAAAGGCCAAGACCTGATATTCAGAAGGTGTGCATGGAAACCTAAGATTTTCCTACTTTTACATAAAGTCATTGATGACTACTCCAAGCCAAATGTTTTGCTTCTCAAAAATGTGTAGATAAATATGTATTTAGTATTACAGTGACAGAAAAAAATACTTCTGAAATTCAGAGCTCTGAAACACCGGCATAAGCTAAACCGCACATACTGCCAAGTTCTTCTTTCTAACGCCTTAGTTAATTTATTTCAGCAGAGAGTTCTGCAGCAGCACTTTTGAAAACCTTTCAATATATATGCCTCTACAAAAACTAAGGTGCCATTTAAAACATCATACACACTAACCTGGTTAGAGGCACCCGGATCTTCAGATAATGAAGAAGGCATTTCAAAAGGAGCTGGCCAAGAGGCCCTTCCTGCTTCATCACTCTCACCTGAAACAGGACCCTCCTGGTGCTGTTTTGAAGTGGAAGGAACAGGCTGAGCAGCTCCATCACCATTAATGCTGACAAAGGAACATTAAAAAGTTCAGTTGACAGTATGCACAGAGATTCGTTTTACAATTGCTATATTTGATGCACTGTTCTCAAAGAATGACTTTGCTATATGGACAATTTGTTCATTGCTCAAAGTTTTAACAAAATTACAGCAGGTGTCACTATCTTAACTTGGACATTTGAAGTTGTTCTTCCCTCAGCGAAATACTGAGATATGTAGTTAACTAAGTCATACTGTTTATTTTACTCTTCAGTACTTTAATTTTACTTTAAAATAGTTCAATTTCTGTTAAAACATTTGCATTATTTCCTGATCTTATCCCTCAATTTCATCTGTATAAGGATAAATCAGTAAATATGACAACCCAAAATATAATTTTAACATTTACTTCAAGACAAGAAACCAGGCAAAAGTAAGATGTGCAGCATCAAGATTCATGCAGACATAAGGTTACCTGTAATACAAAAATTTAGAAAGTATAGCCTTCTGGTACCAATGTTCTTTACTCTTCTTTTTTCGTTGCCACTTCTGATCAATCAGCCTTTGATAAAACTCTTTCAGCCATGTCCAGTCCCCTGTCTAGGCAGTACCATAAATACAAAATTAATATCAAAAAGCATCCGTGAAATAAACCAAGAGCCTTATTAACTTATGAATACTCATCCACAACAACAAGAGAAACCCAGAATTACTTCACAGCTAAAGTCTTGAATTGGTCATTTATTGAAAAAGTATCTTCTAGAAAAGTAACATTCTTATTGAAAAGCTGACTGCACTAGAAAGTCAGATACATAGTAAGAGGTTCCACAGTTACAAATACTGTGTATTAATAATAAAATTAATAAAAGAGTATAGCAATACTGAAATAATTATAGGAAAGTGGGACATGGAATTTTAATCCTACAGTACCATAAATATAGGACATCAGAAGCAGTTTGTGGGTAAACCAATTGCTGCAGAATAGAGGAACTTTTGTACTCACATATGGCTCTCAGGAATTCCAATATATACATGCTTTCTTGCTGGCTACACTGTTATTGAAATAATACATTCTGACCATACGACATACTTAACAAAAACCAAACAGTTAACCTGAGATGATCTCATGAAGAGTTCTTGAATATCTAGCTCATCCAACAAAAGCGTCCGCCCAATGCGATGTACTGCCATGCTCACATGTGACTTGCTATAAGGTATTTTCAGAAGTTTTTTAATATTCTTGCAGGAGAAAAAGAGAACAGAGATAATATTCAATATAATTATAATACACTGTAAGACAATTCCTCGGAAATTCTAAGCAAAGAATAAACTAGAAACATTGGAGAGGGATGAGCAGGCAAATAAAACCTTATAGTGCCAGTGATTTTAAGAAGGCCATTTCACAGGAAGTTGCATTTGTTGAGGTCAGAGAAGATAAGTAACGATGATGAAGAGATCAGTATAAACCACACAGGTGGTTTAAACATGATCTCTCTTTGGATCATCACAACCACATGTGACAAAATGGACGTTTTTGATTTTAAACAATCCAAGCAAGTGGATGGTTTGGATTTTAAAACCTTATCTTCACCACAGGAATACCAACACTTTGTCAGGTATCTGGAGGAATCTGGACAAAGACCTAATTTTGAATAAAAATCTGCCAAACATCAACACTGAGGCAGCAAATGAGTATGTATATTTCCTCTTCTGAATAGCCTCATCTGAATTCTACAGATATTACCAGCACCAAAAAAGCTGGCAAAAATTAGAGGAAAGAGGAAGTAGATTGGAGAGTGGGTATCTCTTCTAGATAAGAATAGAAAAAACTTAATAGAGAGTAATAATTTACATCAAAATAGCTAATTTCAAACACACAAGACGACTACATTGCAAGGTTGACGTGCTGCATTCATTACACTGCATATTTTAATCAAAGGTTATTTGCAGGAATACACAGGAAATAATAATTTTCATCTCTACATCCCTTATTCAGTGATCGCAGCTCCCTTAAATGACAGACCAAGTCAGGGGATCTGTTTGTATTTCACTAGGGGACCTTTACTTGTCCTCAAAGGACACAAAGATGACAGAAGCCAAGACAGGAACTTAAAATAAGGTTTATACAACGTAAGAGTTTGAATGATAGGACTTATACATACCTCTGAATCAGACACAACATCTACATCATTTCCAACTGAGTCAATGAAGTCATATGCCATCCCAAAGCTATTTAGAAAATAATACAAGTTTAGACAAATGCAACGTGGCATTAGAGATCTGGTTTTTTAAGCTTATTAAATATTTGTAAGTTTTTCCTTCATAAAAAACCAGAAGTCTAGGTAAATGTTACCAGGTATAACAACATCTAAAGTGAATTAACAAAATCATATCATTTTCACATTCAACAAGTTCTTCAAAAGGTACCCTTGGACGTGCTTAGATCCAATTGCAAGACATTCTAAAAGGTAGTTTAAGTTTTGTTGAAATCAGGAAAATTGGAACTATTCAAAGTGTTTGTTAAGAGAGCTATGGGAAATTAGAAAAATTGAGTTGTTTTTTTTATTGAACACTAAAAACAAAAACAGTTTTTCAAAGAGTTTCTCTTTAAGGCATTAAGCACCTTAAATAGTTTCATTTTAGCAGCTGTCATTTCATTTTACCTCTTATTTATATTTTCTGAAACTGGCCTAGATTCTGTAACAGACAAAATATGGTTGTATCTTCATCCACCCTCATTAAAGCCTCTCTAAATAAGCTGAACAGAATAGAATATTTTAACATACAGATCAGTCTCTAAAATTAAACCAGATATTACCATAACCCAAAAAAATACATGATGTGCAAGCATCTGAAGCTATACCTTCAGTATTAGCTTTCTGATACTAACATTAGAGAGATTAAACTGCCAAAATCTATTTGACAAACAAACATGGTACCTAAAATAAATAGGAAAAAGTCAGAGCCCTGAGTAACATGTTACTCTGCTCAAAAACGTGCATCTCCTAAAACAGATCATGAGGATCTAAACATAGACCCTCCACAAACTGTTCAATTTCACTAACTAGTTGACTTAGTGTGAATTTGCTTGTGCAGCACAGGATTTAAACCTATTTACAAACACTCAGAACTCAACTTATCCAACTATTTAACATCCATACTGAAAGGTAACACTGCTTTTTGGTTTTGCTTCTTATTTCACCTTCTGTGTTCACTCCTGACATGACTACCAAGTGTCTTTTGCCATTAGTTAGCCAGGTCCAGTTTCTAAAGATCCAGAAGAAGTATAAATTGGCTCTGTAACTTTCAAGGTGAACCACCTTTGTTCCATTTTCACCTGCTATCAAAAGCGGAATGGCTGGCTTAGCCAGACTACCTTGGTTTTGGCCAATTGACAACAGTCAACCAGGGAAGAACATGAGGGCCGTTTGACTGTCTCAGGCAAGGTGTCAACATGCACTTTAAAAAAATAATAATCAACAGCATTTCCAGCATCATTAATCATTTACAAAGGAGACAAGATTATAGCACACAGGCAAGAACTAAGGATGAAAAAGCAGAGGGAGTACAGTGAAAAAAAAAGCAATAGCTAGTTGCTATGGTAAAGCCTGTACTTTACACTTAGAATTACATAGTGTCAAGTCAACTACTAGAATTATTCTTAAAGGCCTGGAAAAAAATAGTGCCTGCTCTTATTTACCTTGAAAACGGTTTACTTTTTTTGTTGTTGCCAAGAATGGTTGTACCCGCCGGTCCCAGCTTTGCGCTCTCACGTAACCAGTTGGCAGGTGGAAGTTTCAGGTCTGTTTTCTCCTGAAGACGGGCGAACGCTGCCTGTGGCGGGGCAGAGGAGTATTTCACCACAGCACTGCTCTTCACCTCATTGCCTCCGAGAAACAACACCGAGCCCTGGTTTTCAAAGAAAAAAAGTATTTTGTTTATCATAGACAACAGCAGTTGAAACTACCTGATTATCAGTTATTTTTCATGGTAAGTGATCAAAGCCCCCGTCCTGCACTTGCTCCCAACTTTCTCCCACATATACGCTCATGAGTATTTTAGTTACCCCGACTCCAATGCTTGCACCAAGCACACATCCCACTTTAGGGCTAAGGCGTGATTAAGGCTGGCTCCCCACAGAAGGTGGAATTACTTGGGAAGGTGGAAAATCAACCGTAATTCCCACTAATGCCTCAAAAGTTTGTGTGCTAAGAAAGACCAACACGAAAGCCAACCTCACTCGGTACGCACGCCTTACCACTGCGCGTTCCCCCTCAAATACAGCCCAACGCAGCTGCCAGCTCGTGCAAAGAGCTTTGAACCGGCACACGGTAAGGGAAAAACAGATCCACAGGACACTATTTATGTAAATACAAGGCAGCACGCTGCACTTAAACATAACAACAGAAATACTGCTCACAATTATAGCTTAATCATAATTAGTACGTTCCCTCCTGTACTCCAGCCCTCCCAGCAGCATTCCCTGACCCGCCCGACCGGCGGGAGGACACCCGCCAAACACCCCTGTGGGCGGTGGTACAGCCCCGCCCGACCGCCGAGCCCGCCGCCGCCCCCCGCGCCTCAGCCGGGCCGCCCGCGGCACCGGGGCGGCGCCAGGGCCCCCTCCCGCTACGGCTGCCGGGCACAGACGCGCCCCCCCAGCGCCGTCACCTGCTTAGGCTCCTCCGCGTCTCCCCTCAGAGAAGCGGCGGCCCCCACAACGCGGAGCTCCTCCATTTTCCACTCGCCTGCCGGGGCCGGCCCGTGCGGGGCCAGGGCCGGGGCCGGGCGAGCGGCGCGGAGGCGCTGCAGGCCGCTGTCAGCGCCCGCTGCCGGCGGGGGGGCGGGCAGCGCGCCGGCTCGGGAGCAGCCACCTCTCGCGACACTTACGGACAAGTCCCGCGGGGCCCTGTGGGCGGAGCAAGGGGGCTCTGGCCAATAGGAGAGCGCGGAGGGTGGGGCTAGCGGGCGGGGCGGAGGGTGAGGAGAAGGGTGGCGATGGCGGGCGGTGCGGGGGGTGAGGAGAAGGTGGCGATGGCGGGCGGTGAGGTGCTGGTGTGAGGCTCCCAGCGGGGTGTCCCGCCGCCCAGGGGTGCCGAACCGAAGCGGGTGGTTGTGTTTGGGCTGCACCGTTAGCAGCTGGTCTGGTAGCGCCACCGTGTGCACTGCTGGGAGCGTGAGGTGCTGTGGTTTTCAGGGCGTTTGTGTGTGGCGGGGAGCTGGCAGCCCCTGGGGCCTGCTCTGGGGCCCGGTTGTCCCAGCCCTGCCCTGAGACTAGGACTGCTACGCTGCTAACCGCCGTGTTAGGTAGCTTAGGTAAGGAAATGGGCCAGTAGGGCTTTCTGATGGGGTTTACGGAGATGCTGAATAACTCTCAATGAAACCAGTGAAAACTTTGTGACAGGGCACCTTACCTTTAGGGGGATCATGAATGTGTTGTGCTGGCCTCTTGTTCATTAGTTTAATTTGACAAAGGCCTAGCTGTGATGGCGTAAGCAAGTAAATGGTGCCTTGAATAGCGCACAAAGAATTCTTAATGTTTATTGTTACCCTTTTAGACTAGATTGTTTATTCTCCAGGCCACAACAGAGTACAGTTTGTGAGTGGTTGGGAAGTACAAATGTTCTCTGCCTGTCATCATCCCCCTAAACATACATAGCAACAGGGCCAGGGCCTGCCTTTCTTTACCGAGGTACTTTTCTGTCCTGCCACTGATCCTCGCTGAGCTTAGGTGATCCCAGTCATCTTCAAAATTCTTAATTTCTATCAAAGTTGATTGAAAGTGACCTGAAAATCTGAAAATTATTATGGCATCCGAGAATCAGAAAGTGCAGTTGCGTAAACCTTGTTTCCTTTGTGAACCAAGCTGAAATAATCTTACCTATTTTTACTAACACAAAGCATAAGTCTTTTAGCAGTAACAACAATATTATAAATACGGCAACAACTTTGGTATGCAAATACACATAAAAAATCTATTTAAGAAATACAATTATTTAAGGTAATGTTTTAAAGCAGTTTTAGTCAAGCTTTTATTATATTGGACCTATGCCTACTGCCATTGTGGACTGGCACAACTCTTCCTTAAATGAATTATTTATTCCTTATCTTCCCTTAGAATCTTTTCATGGTGTTGGTAAGGGACCTTTTATATTTCATCCTTAAACTTTCTCAGTTTTACCCATATCTCAATGGAGAACAGCAGTACATACAAAACTTGCAGCCCTTCAGAAAAAAGAGGTTCTAGTGGAGTAATACCTTAAAAGTGCTGCCTGAGTTTGCAGTAAGGAGCACCAATTTACTTAATCTGAAAATTAAGAGAATAGAACGAAAACAAATGACAGGTTCCTCTGCCTGTCACATTCTTTATCCTTCTCTAGTTGTTTCTATCACGGGCTTAAGTCTTAAAAATAGCATGAGTTAACTCCACAGCCTTCTGAGCTGATCCTGGCACATTCAGACATTGGTGCAGTTCATTACAGTCGAGGCTGACGTGACAGTACAATCATGAAAGTATTCCAAAACATGTTGCTCTTAGAGCTTGCTTACAACTGTTGGGTTTTGTTGGGGTTTTTTTTTCTTTAATCAAAATTGCATTATCTGCAACAGCTTATTTTTCATAAACAAGGCTTGCATTAGCCTCTAAATCATCATAAAAGTCAATTTACCTACTTTTGTACTGAAAAGTAACTCAGCATGGCATCATGAATAATGACAAGTTCCAAATAATTGCTCTTATCTGTATTACGAAAAGCTCAACAAGTAGAGAAACAAGTATTTAGGTCATTTAGAAGAAAGCCTTGAAAAATCATGATGTCTGCTAGTGTTCCCAAATATTATACCTGTGTCTGATAGTAGGATGGAAAACTAGATTTTCCTGCAGGAACTTTGCAATTGCACTTTGTAAATGGCTGTGACTGTCTGAATCATTCATACTTAACTAATACAAATACTGTATTTTCTCTTGTTCCATTTGCCAGCGATAGTGTCTGATTCCCACATAAGCTAGCCTTGAATATCAATATACTGGAAATCAGGCTGCTTGCCGTACAAGTGTCATGTTCTTTACAGTCTGTCAAGGCCAAGGAGACAAAGTCTTGGTTTGTGCTTAATTTAGTGAGAAGTTCTGCCTTGTCTCCAGCTCACCCACAGCCTTATTTCACAGTAAGCAAGGGCTTTGTGCCCCAGTTTTTCATTCTGTGAAAGAAGCCTTACATTTCAGTTGGCTCTCCACTTCCTTGTCCATAAAAACCTGTTACAAAATGTTATAAAAAAAAATAATTCTGCTATATCCATCTCAGGGACTATGTCTGTAACACAGATGAACGGACTAGGGATTTTTCTGGCCAGCAGGCAAGTGTAGATGGCATCCCCCCACCCCCATATTCCTTGAGGGACACTGGTGGTGCTGGGTTTCTGCCAGGGCAGTGCTTTCTGGCAGAGCACACTGACAGTGAAATAATATGGGTATTGAGCTGGTGCTCAAACTCAAAGGCAAAAAAAAATACCTTTACAGTGCTGTCAGGTTTTTAAACAAAAATTGCTTGTGTAGGTGATTAAGGTGTGTGTATGTGTAAAGTGATTTTAAGAAGAGCTTGAGGTTACAACTTTAAAACAATATACATAACATCCTTAGTTTTTTCCTCAAAAATGACCCTCCTTTCTTCAGCTATTACCATTATTGTTATATTCACATTATTGTGAAGTGTCATTGCAGTAATTGTGCAGAACTAATTCATTTTTAAATGGAATTCCATTTCTCTCCCACTTTAAGGCAGCATTCCATACTTTTACCAACTCCCCCTGCCCTGGCGGCACAGCAGAGGGATAAGAGTAGCACTGCCTTTGCCTGTCAGGCTGTTCCTCCAGCAACAGAATCACTTAGTGATGCATCAGGGTGGGTCTGACGTCACTGCAGGTCAGACATCATGGCGGGTCTGATGTCACAGCGGGTCTGATGTCACGGTGGGGGGTTCCCCTGGCGCTGCCCCACTTTGTGAGCAGGACAAGCGGCAGCAGCAGGCCAGGGGCCTTGCAGAGCAGAGCCATGCCCAGGGGCAGGGGGCACCGCCCCAGCCAGCAGCACGCTGGAGCATGGGTGAGGGCCGGCCGGGAGCCCCCAGCTCCCCAGGGCTTTTTTAGCCTTAAACACTCGAAAAAGCTTGGGAGGGGTGACTTTGTCTTTAGCCACAAACGCGGTTTCCCGTCCCTGATTTTTAGGAAGAAAATGTGCCCTAGGTATCCGGGGGAAGTAATGCTAAAAGAAACTCTGGCAGGATTTCCCCAACCCCACACACACCCCACACACCCCCCATTTTTCTAACAGCACTGGAAAGTGTCTTAACTTTATATTTAGCTGATTAACTTCTGAAAATGCTAGCTGACGTTTGCCTGGGTTCTCAGCCTCAAGAGAAATGCTGCCTCTCATGTTTTGGGCCCTGGGCTGGGGTGCCTTGGCGTCCTGGGGCGCTGCGATGTGCACCTGGCATAGGCTGTTCTTCCCTCTCCGAACCCCTGGGCCTAATGTTTCGCTGAGCTGTTCCCAGAAATTTTGTGCTTTCAAACCTATGTGCGACCTTACTATGTACAACAGCATGGGCAAAAAAAAGGTGTTATAGCATATGTGGTTTTGCTAGTTGAATTATCAGCATATAAACAGTTGTCAGAAACTTCCTGGAGAAATAATATTATTGTCCGGTTACTGATCTATGTTGTAAGATTTTTATGGTAGGGATTGTGTTGTATGTGGGAGGCTCCTGATTTTTCCAGAGGCCACTAGGTGCTGCTATAATCCAAATAATAAAAAATAAATGGGAAAATACAATTTTGCCTACATTGGTGATCAGATGTATTTGTTTTTTGTTGTTGTTGGCTTTTTTTCTAAATGGATCACAATTTTCTTTATTTTCTAGTTTTCTCACTCTGGAGCGTGCCAGAGTCAACCTGAGTCACCTACAAGCTCTGCACTAAAACAGGTCCAGGACTCAGAAGCAGCTCAGGGTACTGAGGATAGATTGCCGCTAGCATACAGAGCTCAGGAGCAGGTGAGTTGCTGTGGCAATACAGTCAATTTAAAGAGCTCTCTTTTTGCAAGATATCACTTGCTAAGTTATAAGTAAGAATAGCACTTACAGAGTTAGCAAAGCAGTCATAGCGGACTGGCAGACTTTGTGCCTCAGGGAGTAAAATGATTCCTAGCTGTGTTAAGGAAGAAACAGATTTCACTGTTACTTGGTTGTAATTTTGGATACTCAAAGTCCTGCTGTAGTTATTGCTGATTTCCAGCATCAGTTACTCTTTTATTAGCCGCTCTAGCTGTTCGAAACACATTTGTGTGCCAGAATATATTATGATCTATCTGTCCAAAACCTGTGTGTAAAGCCCTATAAGAACATTTAATTGAAATTTGATGATCTGTTTTGATTTGAATGTCAGAAATCCTATATATTCAGGGATAAGACTTTTTTTGATCATTAAAAAGTTAGAAGCTTCCCATGTGAAATGTTTTTAAGGCTTGCTTAAATATGAGGGGATTTGGGACAATCTTGGAAACAAAATCCAGTATTTTAAAATCAGAAGTATTTAAAATGTTAGAATTTTATAAGCACATTTTTATGTGCTTATTTTATCATCAGACTGAGCTTTGCTTTACCCATCCACTTTGTGCACAGAAGATTTTCTGTTTTCATTTTCTATAAGCATAGCAATTATATTGAGTTCATTTCACAGAGTTTGCTATAATGAAGAGCAGAAATGGGCTGGGAAGGAATATTTAAAAGGGAGGCTTGAGGCTAGTGAAAAGGAGGAGATTATACTGTAACATAAGTATGCATTATGTTGATAGTACATATACCTTTCTGTGGAGCATCTTGCCTTAGCCACTGTCTGAAAAGGTGAACCAGGTCAGATGGACCTTTTATCAACAATAGTAGGACTGTTCACCTGGTTGTTTTTGTCTTGTATTTACCAGCCCTTCACTGTTAAAAACAGTAAGTGGAATTCCTATCTGTCATAAATGAGGAATTACATGAAACCAGTGGTGAGAGTACAAAGATGCGTTAAAGGCTACAACGTGATGTCACAGGAACAATCTGAGGGAGTTTGTTTATGTGACATTTTTAACAAGTGCTGATAAGAGTGTTGGAAGCTCACTGCATGAGAAGCTGGATGTCTCTAATCTCTGTATGAGGGAACTCACTGGCTGTGAGGTTAATTAATTTTCTAAGAAATACATATTGTTTAAGCTTATATTACCTCTCATTTCTTACTTCATGATAGTCCTGTAATTATTCTGTAATAGATTTTTTTTTAACCATTAGTTAATATGGGGAATCCTTCCAAGAGACAATATTCAATATTTACCATCTTGGTTTTCAATTTTCCTGTAGCATATAAGCACTAGTAATAAATGCTATTCCTAAAATGTTAAGATTGACATGTACTTGCAGTAGGATATTTTACCAAGTCTTACATTTTACTGACTTAGAAGGTACTTATTTTTAAACACATATATGAGAATATATCAATTGAATTTACTTATCCATTAAACTGTAGTCTACTTGAATCTGTATGAGAAAACAAGTGAACTTGTGGTACGTACCTAAAAAGGTAGATAATCTGTCTAGTGTGCCAAATATTTTAAGATATGATCACGCAGCTGACTCCATGCATGCATATTTTGTATTTAGTGATTCTTCTTGCTGGATCAGTCATCCAGTTACATTTATCATTAGAAATTATTCAGATTCACTTACTCTTGAAACACATTTTTTTAAACTGTGTTACATTTAAAACTTGCTCTTCCGTTTGGAGATGAATATATCATAGTTGGAAGATGAAAAATGTATTTCACCACATTAAAAGTAAAAATTGCTAGAGCGTTTACAGAAGAAACATAAAGTTCCCAGCATGAAGCAGGAAAGTTATGCTTGGGGAAGAACAGAGGCAATCTAATAGTCCAGAAGAGTTTGCAATGTTTCAACTTTTAGCTATTGTAATAATATGACAATGATACATAATAAACTTTTAAAAAGTTAAATATGTTAAATTAATTTTAAAATGGTTCTTTTGCAGTTGTCCTTTTTTCTTCTGAAACTCTGGTTTCATTTTAGTGACTGGATGAACATTATGTTAAAGAATGAGATTATAAATTAGTTATGCAATTAATACTTCCTCTACTTCCCCTGCAACAAGCAGTGTACATGACATTCAGTACATAAATCATAGATTAATTCAGTTTTGAGGTCCCTTCTGTAGTTAATTTTAATTAGCTTTAGGCTTACTAGTGAATCAAACAAGGCAATCCTGACATAGATCTAGTATTTTGCTGCTTGCAGACAGAATGTATCATTCTTTATTTGAAAATTCACGCTTTTATATTAATCATATATAGTCAGCAAGTCAAGGGAATGCAAATTCTCCTGATGATTTTGTAAAATTATAATATAATGAGGGTGCAGTTGAAGATTTAATATATGACTTCCGTGTTAGAACACAGGCAGCTGTAGTTTCAGCATCTGTCAGAATATAAGAACTAAGACTAGTGGACTCCAAACAAGGTATGTGAATATTCATATTTTTTTTGCTATAATTTCTTCTTTTCAGAGAGCAGTGAACAAAAACTTTCCATTTTCTTCTCATGACAACAGACACTGTCTACAGAATGTAGGAGAGTATTTTGATTTGGTAAGTACCCAGCACTGAGAAGATCAAGCAAGTTCATGTATCTGTCTGCCAGAGATTAAACACGATCTTTTTTCTCTCGTGCAAACTTTATAGATGCTAAAAATTGTGAGAAAAGAAAAATATATACAGCAAAGGAAAACACACTTTTTTTTAGTATAGGGATGGGACTTCCCTGAGGCTGGCACAGCTATACAGCAGCACACACGGTCATTGAAAGTGACAGAATTCAAGGGGAACAAAAACCCGATGATTAGGGCCTCTGACAGGCATTTTCTAGAGATCCTATTTTCTATGTCCTAACATGGTTTTGTAACAAGTTACAGTCCTATTAGTCTGCTAGAAGTGATTTGCCTTGTGATGAACTTTTATAGGGGTGTCAGCCACTCATAATTCACAGCCCCACATATTTGATTCAGACTCATCTTTATCATAAGTTTCACCGAAATCCATAGGGGACAGACAATATATCTCCAGAATGTATTATTTTCCCATCCGCATCTCTTTATAATATAACTGTTTAAATGTATGTTGCAGAAGCCACAATTTTTAATAGAATTTAAATTGTGTGAGGCTTTGCTGTATGTGCAACAGTTTCATGTTTTTCCACTTTTCTTAGATTGTTGACAGTTTTCTAGGCATTGAAAGAAATAGTGCACTTCACAAGATAATGAATAGAGGAGGAAGCAGCGAATTGTGAAAGTTTGTCTAACTTTGGGCTCTTACAGCTAGGTTTTTTTGATACTCATTATTCACTGACTAACTGCCATTTCTGTGCACTTTGTGCAGTGTCTCATAATTTTACAGATACTGATCAACCATAATTCCAAATAAATTTCCTGCAAGCTATGGAGTGTGAAAATCAGGCTCTGTCTCTTTGTGTTTGGACACACAAGGGATAGCTTTGAAGAATCAGATTTCATGGTCTATCTCAGTTTCTTTCTTGCAGTCTGAACATAAAATTATTAACCTGTTTCTTTGGGTTACTCTGAAGATTAATGTAGCCGAGTATAGCTAAATAGCCTTGAGTATATAGTATGCTACAGAAATGCAAAGTATAAGGGATTTATTAGTACTACGAGGTGGAAGGTCAACACATTTCCCATTATATATGCAACCAGAAATGTCCATACAGGCAAGTCTAATAATATTATTTTTAACTTACTAAAGATCAGCCATGAGTTCTTGAAATCACTGTAGTAACAGCTTTGTTAACTTCCCAGTGGGGTAGTGACTGTTACAAGATTCATCTGTGAAACTGTGATTATAAGTCATATGTTTACATGAATTTTTCTTTTGATTTTTTTTTTCTAGGGTATGGGCCGGAGGAAGGTTGAACCAGAGAGACAGCAACAGAACTCGCAAAACTTCTTCCTATGGGCTCATGACTCCGTTCCTAGCAGCGAGGATGGCTTAACCATTTATCAGACATCATTTGTAAAAGATCAGAATACCAAGAGCCCATTTTGTAGGCGGTATCCGAAACACCACTCAGAAAAATGTGGCACTCACAAACCCCTTCCTGAGAATGAAAAAAACCTGCAGCCAAACAAGTCATCTTAATTATCAAAACACCTTTGTAGCATTATTTATCATCATCTGTGCCTTTTCTTGAGAGTGGAACTACTTGTTACTCAAATGGATGATGAAATAAACATTTGTGTAAAGAGAATGTGGTAGTACAGTTGAGAGTTCATTGAAGTCAACAACCATATGTTACTCTGAAGACGTCACTGAAATTTTTATAGTAATGCAAGAGGAGCATTGTAAGGAAAAGCATGATTGTACATATTTTTAGAAATACCTCTATTAGGAGAACAGAGGTGGTGATTGTACTTGTGTTATTTGATACTGCTTGACCCTCATCTTGATCGAAAAGCTCCTTCAGCTTCCGAATCAGTGGTATGACTGTACCTCGAGCAGCTGATAGCATCTGTGTTGACAGAAGTATATAATGGAACTGGATTCTTGAGGGTTTACCACAACAGGGAGCCAAAACTGTGTGTTCAGGTAAGAGAGACACTTTTCTGAAAGGTTTTGTGGCTATGAAGGTGGGTTACTGGCCATTGCAGACATTAGATAAAAAAGCAGCTGTGCATTAGATTACTGTGCAAAATAACTGTAACATTTGGTTATAACACAGAAGTTGTATAAATGAAGAAAGAAAGGGTGTGGCAAACAATGTTTGCATGCCTGTGTGTGCACTCACAAAATGTGAGTGTACATGCGGAAGCGTCATTCATGGCAGTAAGGGGAAAAAAAAAGGTCAAGGTGAAAGTGGAAGGCTGCATGAAAGTTTGAGTTTGAGATGAACTGGATCTCAAAAGAACTCATGATTTTATAGTGCCATGTCCCTAATGAAGTGAATTCAGAACCAATCCTCTAAGCACTCTGCTCCCAGAATCTTACTGGCTGTATGATATGGAAGGCATTAGAGTCAAAACTCCAAATACTGTGTTTTCCTCTTCTGGATCATTTCCATTAGTATGAATAAAATAATAAACCAAACTGTGTGTCTTAAAATACACTGGAAGTAAACTTGTTGCTATGCAAAATAATGTTGACTAGAAAAATTTAAGCATAAGTTTGTGGGATAATTTCCCTTTGTTTACAAGATAAATGGAAAAATAAAGCCTCAACCCTTCCCATTCCCTGCACTGTAAGAGATGCCTTGAAAATGATCTATGTTAAAAATTATTTCTTCCTTTGAGTGAACAGATAGATATTTTTGCATCAGCATGCAATGGCTGACCTTTTTGTGTGCCATCCAGATAGATGGTACTAGCATATTTCCCTGAACACGTAACAATTTTATTAGGACATGCTGAAATAATAAACTGTTTTTTTTATGAAGTTCTCTCTACTAAAGTTCTTGGGGTGCTGCACAATATGTAGAAATGCAAAACATTAATGAACAACGTAAAAACAGATAAAAAGCCAAGTAACATAGTGTTATTAAAAAGAATTATTTTTTTCTCAAAGTAAAGACAGCCTGCCTGACAACTCTAGAGTCAGAATTTCCGTAGCCGTAGCCAACAATTTCATCTCCAAATTGATTCAAAACTAAAGTGTGTGCAAATCACATGGTAAGTGAAGTACCCCCTGCTGTTTGGCATACTCAAGAGGGCAATCTTGGACCTACATCAGAAGGAAGAAACACATTCTTGCTACATTATAGTAATGTTTATCTGTGGTTTAGCATTACAACTGGATATGGTGAAATAAATTATTGGAGTTTGTTATGCCTTAAAACACCAATAGAAAGATTCCAGACTTCTTTTTTTCCCCCTTTCCTTTTTTTCCCTTCACATTTTGACTCACACACACACACACTCACACATATATATATAAAAAATTATTTTTTTTTTAAGTAACTGGATTAATACATGTTCTCAACTACATTGTGATGGAGATTCCAGAGGAGAAAATAGAGAGATCATAAAACCTCTATACACACTGAAATACACTGTGCTGGGTTGAACCAAACAGGTGATTCCCACATATCTTGTGCTGTGTCTGTTTCTTGGGTAAACAGCATGAGATACAATACATTGAATTCCAAAATGAACTATAACGCCCCTGATGAATTCTAGAAAGTCATAGGCTTGTGTACTTTGGATAGAAACCATAAGTTTTGTTTAAACTTGCAATAATTATGTCTCTGAGAAGAAGACCTGTTGAGTTAAAGTATTTTTGCAATATGTTTTTTTTTCCTCCTTGGAGGATGGAAGAGAGGGGAGGAGGGCTGGCAACTCCCAGAAAGGTTTCCGAGTTGGTGCAAGGAAGTGATCCCAGCTGGTAGTTATTTAGGATCAGATGGGTGGAGGTAAGCTCAGCAGAATGAGCGCACTGTGGGCTAATTCAGCCAAATACTGTTTTGGAGAAGTAGAGGTTATACCCTAGGTGGTGTGATAAAGATGGACTTTTTTTGCTTGTTTTATTTAAAAAAACCCCACAAAACCACAAAACACCCCAAGCAAGTTTGTAACAAAATTTCCTTGAACAGTATTATCAACAATTTGAAAACAGCCAAAATCTCTTTACAGAAACAACTGGCTTTGTAATATAACCCTTTTGAATGAGCAGGTATTGTTGCCCTCTGTTTTTTCCCAAGTCTGCATCAGTTTAGGGACTGTCTATACAGCTGTCTTAAGAAGTCACTTCTGTGTTTGTTTAAAAGTGTTTTAGTATCTTAGCTAAATTCACAGAACACAAGTGAAATTGATCAAAAAAAAAAACAACCAAGGGGCTGGGCAGATGGCTGCAAGTTTCTTTGATTTAATGAGTTGCTACTCATCAGCTGAACCCCACAACAGGCTCAGGCTGGTCATTAATACGGTTGAGCTGAAGAGTAGCAGATTTGTCATTTGACTTTCCATACCCAGCTTGCTTCTTGGGTCACATCAGTTTGGCTGCATTGGAATATAGCCTTATGCTTGTGTCTGCATGGTTATGTCCATTTGTTCAAGGTGTGTTTGTTTGGTTTTTTCTTTTTGCTGCCCTGGTTGCTGATAACTAGATCTGAGAAAACAGTCTCTCTCAAAGCTGCTGTCTCTTGGACCACATGGCCTGCTGGTAAGCTAGATGTCAAGCTTTTATAGCTGTTTCATTTATGAAATGTTGTGATCTATGAAATGCTTTTCATAGTCATTTTGACCCTCATAGACAAACTATTGTTGTTTGATAGCAGATTGGTTCTGGTACAATAGGAGGCAAGATTTAACTTTTGCATTTTGTTTACTTGGTGTCTAAAGAGATGCTTAAAGCCTGAAGTGCCTGGCCTGTGGGGATGGTTGGGTGGAAGGGGAGTGCTGCTGCTCATGGGGTGAGTAATTCAGTGGGGATGCAGCAGCTTGACTTCCAAGTCATCTACTGCTAATCTAACCACTCAGTGTTCATAATCTAATCACTCTGTGTAGCTGAAATGTTTCTTAGCGGGTACTCTCAAGGTTAGTCTGAGTGAAGTAACTTGATATAAATGTTGCACTGAAGATGAGCCCATTTTGTTCCCTGGGCTACACAGTAGTAATACTGTTGGAGATCTGTCTAAACTCAAAACTGGTGCTGATTTATTTACAGTGATGTAGTTCAAAATATTAAGCTTCTATAAATGTTCTTATACTGGTTTAACTTCTCCCTATCTGAGCAAAATACTGCTATAGCTGTTCAACTGTTGCTAATGTTGAACCAAAAATATAGGCCTGTATCTAATAGAAATGTTTATGTTGGTACAGTGGCTGTGCTGGTTGACAAGAAATAAAGTATCTGAAATAAGTAGAAACTTCAGATTAGGCTCTTCTATCTTTAAGACACAGTCTGCAACTTTTCTTTTTTTTTTTTTCTTATTGTGCCTTAACCTCTCCCTTTCTGCTGCTACATTATCTAATGAGCATTAGATGGCAAATACAGAGACCCATTCCGCTCTGGAGTGGGAAAGGACTATATAGAGCTGCCTCATCCCAAATTTCTTGTTTTATGCCTGCCTCCCCAACAAAGTTGAGTTGTTAATAATGAGTTGTTAAAACATTACCTCTGCAATATCTAATTAAAGGGAAGCCTATTCAACAGGGAAGTAATCCTAACTGACCTTAATTTGGATGTATGGCAACAGTGGGTGTGAGCGAACCATTAAAGCACCCAATTTATGATTCAGGTAGGCAGCTGTTTAGCATTTATGAAAAGCACATTATCAGCTTGCTCTCTTGTCTGATCATGGTTTGTGATACTTCAGTATATTCACCTGAAAGTGAAATATCTCAAATCATCGTTTCTTAGATGTGGTGTACAGAAAGAAGAGTAGTTTGAAATAGGTAAGTTTCAGCCAAAGAATCAAAGAAGTGCTGCTCAGAGGGGACCTCTGGGACATGTGTAGTTCAGTTTCCCACTCAGGCCAGACTTGTCAGCACAGGATCAGCTCAGCCTTAGCTTTGTTGACCTGAGTCTAGAAAGTCTTCAAAGAGGGAGCTTGCACAACCTGTGCAGGTAACCTATTCCAGCATTACACTGCAGTGCAAGAGAACAGTATTTTCCTAATATCCATCCTGAACTTCCCAGTCTGCTCTCTGTGACCACTCCCTCTTGGTGTGTCATCGGACACTACCAAAAAGTTTGACTGCATCCCCTTTGCAACTGTTTCTCAGATAGCCACAGACCTGCCTTAGCCTCATCTTCACCAGACCAAACAAACCCGTTTCTTCACAAGTCACTTGCCTCAGACCATCTTACTTTTTGCTGGCTCCTCTCCTGTTTCTCTGTGGCCCAAAGGTGGTCACAGAATCCCAGGTTCAGCCTACAATACCGAAGGAATAATGACATCTCTCAGCCTGCTCATGGGAAGGGATTCTCAACAGCCTTAATCTCTCCTGAAGCCAATGAACTGAAATCATGTGGACAGCCTGTAAACCAGGGTTTTAAAATAAAACAGCTGGGTAAGCCTCTGTTTTCTCCTTCCTTTTGAGATTATGCAGCTAATTCTATATGTATCAAAAGTGGAAGCTGTGTAGAATTTGCAGAGACTGTATATATTTGAACTCCTGTTAATCTGGTGGCAGATGCTAGAGATACCCAAGTCCCAGAAGTCTTCCACAAGTGCTTAAAATGCTACTTCTGGACAAGTCTAAAGTGCCTTAGTCTTGACAGCACCAAGCTCATACCTGTGTTGGGGGAAAGATTCACAAATTAATTATTCTAGTGTCATGACATGCTTTCAATTGAGAGAATGCTCAAACACGTCAAGTCCTCCAGAGGGTACATGAAGAGCAGCTATTATCATGTTTGTGTGTAAACTTAATTATTACAACACCCATTTGAAATAGGTTCTATTATTTCCTCCGGTTTTGCATTGTTTCAGCGAGGAGGTTATGGCTTATTACAAAGTTTTCCTTACTTTCCTTTTCCTGAAGCTGTCTCACGTGCATGGGTTATTTAGATGTTCATTACATCAGGAAGAGAAAGTTCACAGGTATACGTGAGTGAGCATGATGATCTAGCCCAGAGGTTAGAATACCCACCGAAGGGAGGGGGTTGCCTGGGTTAGGGTCCTGGTATGACTTTTAAATTTGAAGTAAACATTAATTGAAGCAGGGGCTGGCACTCATGTCTGCCTACTCACAGCTGAGTGCCCAGACCACTGAACTAGAGAAAACCCTGTGCTTTCTTTCAGGCCCAATGTTTAACTGTTTCATATAAACTGTAGCAGCTCTGGAAGAAGGGATATGGAGTGGTCATTTCCCCAGACTACCTGAACCAGTTCAGAAAATTCAAAGAATCTTAGGAACGCCTATTTTTTCCCCTTGCTGTGGGATGTCTAGAAATAGTGATGTGATGATCATAAAGCACTATGCTAATAGCACTGAATTAATCCTTACGGTAGCCCTGTGAAGTATTTAAGCAGTAGTACTCATTTTGCAGATGACTTAATTGTGGCATGCTGTACTGCGGGGGATTGCTCAGTCAGCAGCAAAGCCATGACTGTAAGATGGAGGAGTCCTCCTACACTTTTGCTGTAACCAGCACTTCTTTTCCTGTACATAGATTTGCTATAGAGTATTTAGAGCTTCATTAGAGACCTAGTTGCCTGCCAGTGTATTATTTTAAGAAACTAATGGCTGTGTATATTTTTTTATGATCCCTTTCAATAGTTCATGGAATGAGAGGCAATTTTTGTAACTCGAGGCATGCTATGTCTGAAGTGGAAGTGGGTTTTTTTAATTTAAAGTGAACATCCATTCTTCCTCTCTCATCCCCCAACCTCCAAAAATAAAAATTGTGTTTAGATTGTCCAGCATATTCTAATACCTACAAATAGCTCTGCCTACTACGCAAACAGACCAACACAAGTATCAAGTACTGTGCTCAGATGTAAATTCTTGTGGGATCAGGCTCTACAATACTAACCAGGCATTCACGCCTCAAATGGTATTTTAGGCATGCATTAATGACCCTAAGCGACAGACCTTCTCATCTTATTGCTTAATTAATCAATGGCCCAGTGGCACATTGGCAGTGCTCTTTTTCAAGCTGTGCCTTCCCTCAGATGGTAATCAGATGGTATATGGCTGTATCTACTTATGGGAAAGTCAAAACCCAATAAATAAAGTTTAATTTCCTGATTCCCCTGGGATATGGTGACTCTTTTTAACAATGCTTCTTCAGTCGAGTTGAAATTAAAAAACAGCATGATCAACATATTGTGTAATATTTCATGGATGGAGTTAAGTACCAGGTTTAAAGACTTCTAAAAAAAAAAGGGGGGGGGGCGGGAATAAAAGAGGACTGGCACGGGGAAGACTGTTGATACATAAGGACAATATTTTCCATCAAAACTGCTGAATCCTATTTTTGTTACTGGTGTTAAACTCTACGTTGTCATCTTTGAAGCATTACCGTGAAGGTTTTCTGTGCATGTGTGGCGTTAATTTTCATTCTAAATTAGGCTTGCTATCATTGGAATAGAATTAACATTTAATTCTAAAAATATTTTGTAATGTGCAATACAGTTAGGTACCATAGGAGGGCAGATGTGTTGAACGGTGTTATTTTGATATGTAAATGTTATATTAGTATAAAACCTGCCGTAGTGGGTTGAATTATCGGATTTATACTGGTATCAGTGAGCTCTCAATCATGTCAGAGAAATGCAACAACTTGATTCAGACACAAATGGAAATATGTAAGTCTCATGGGTTTTATGGATTTAAATATCTTTTTCCAGTTGTTCATTTTTGATGTGTATAAAGTTCAAAATTTTTTCAATCCAGAGCTATTTTGTTTTGCCTTTGAGAGCCTATAATCTGACTACAGTTACTTATTTAATCACTGACAGTATCCAGCAAATTAACAAAATTAGTTCTTTAGTTTACTACTTAGATTTAATTCAACTTTTTATTGTTCTAGTGTCAAGTTTTCAATATGTGCTAATTTATGCTACAATTTTCTTTATGCTTCAAGTTAAATTCAGGCTTCAATATAAAAGAGCTTTAGCCTCTGGGTTAAATAATTCCTTATGAAATTTGAAGTTCCATTTAATCCATATTTGCCTTTTCAAGTGAGTGGAAAAATGAATGAAACTTGTTTTGTTAGAGGAAGAAATGTGTGTGTGTTTGTGTATGTACTTAGATGGTCCCTTCTTGCAGAGTAGTTGGGAGAGACCCTGCTACAGTGATGGGTTCCTATGCAGTGGGTTTGTGCTGAGGGCTCTGCTGACAGACTGTTAGATTCAGAAACACCATCTCAGAAAACAGTTGTGATCTCTTCAGTCTGTCCGTTTGGCTCTGTTGTTTCCGACCCCTAAGTATCAGAAAAGGGCGATCCCTGCTGAGTTGTTAAGCAGAGGCTGTCCTGTAGCCTGGAAGTCCTGCTTTCCTGTAATGATTGTAGAACGAAGGCTTTCAATGGGCAATACTGTTTCTCCTGAAAGTGAACAAAAAATTTTCAGCATCTTGAGCCGGAAGAGTAAGATGACCGTTTCATCTATCTCATATAACGAAGTCCCTGAAGTAGAAGAGGGCTTGTTAAGCAGTGAAGACATTAAAGGGCATAATTTCTAAGACAAATCTGGTCTTTCAGATGCAGGAATGACTGTGTGGTGGTTTGACCCTTTCTTGCTGTTCAGCTGACCCTTCTTCTTCCCTCGGAGATTGGCCAAGTCTCTCCCCAAATGCACAGTAGCACCTGCAGAAGGGATTCAATCAGATTTCCTGCAGCATGAAGCAGCTCCAGACTGCTGTGGAAGCAAATATCCTTAGGTCATGGGAGGATGACGTGAAAGAGTGGTATTCTGTTGTCTGCAGCACCAGCAGCCAACAGCGGGCAAACCCTACTGTGCTTTAAAAAGAAGTTGTCACAGAGTCTGTTAGCAGATGGGTGAGCCCTTGCTTGCAGAAGTGGACACTTTTGTTCCATATCCTTCTTCTACAACACAGCTTTAGACTATCAAGTTGTCCCCAAACTATGTTTTGGGACTCTATCTTAAGGAAGAAGATCCTCCTCACCTCCATTCTCTCCCTTATTCTCTGGTTGCTCTTATATTTAAACTATATAGATCGTGTTCTTACTGCCAAAGTAGGTATCAGAGGCCAATATGGCAGCTGTCACACAGGCAGAGATCCTGCTGAGTTCTGTAAGAATAATTCATGTGTCAGAACACAGGCCATCTGATAAGTTTATCTTGATGTGCAGGTGTCTTGTTGGATAAATTCAGAATCATCTCAGCCCACTGCCTAGTATATGGTCTGAATGCTGCTAAGACAGGAATATGATCTGTCACAACTGTTGATGTCCTTGGCACACTCTACATGGGAAGTCTGTCTTCTCATTTGCTTTGCACTCCAATAACAAGTATCTACAGCTTGCTTTGTATAATGAAAACCTTTCTCCCATTTTCCTGAGTGGCATGACTGTGGGCTAACATGCCAACGTTGCTCTTTCACGAAGGTGCAAGAACTTTTATAGCCAGCTATGTTTTTTCTATTTCTTCCCTACTTCTCCCCGCTCCCCTTTAACTCCCCCCAGTAGGATTTTTGCAATACATTTCTAGAAATACTGTACGCACTCTGACACAAAACAATATCTTCAGCAGTAATAATAAATTAGACGCAGTGGGAATTTCAGCTTGTTCTTTTGTCCAAGGTGATATAATGGAAGTCATTCATAATGAAGAAAAAAGTAATTGTTATGCAGTATTTTTGTATTAAACATGCCTCCCCAAATTATCCAGAGTATAAAAGAGAACGTTTTTGGAGCTTTGTTACAACCATGGTTGAGCAAAATGCATGTGAATGTCCTCTTATTTGCATAAATAGGATTTCTTACAATACAAACCATTTGTATTGTGTTAAGCTCCCTCAAGCCTTGCTACCCCACAAGACTATCATAGTTTTATCATTAATCAAAACAAAGCCAAAATCGATAAACATGTATAATCAGGAATCTCTGATTCCACTATGCAAATGCACTACATACTGATGAAATGTTTCTGGATCTAAAATAGTTCTGCTCTTTTTTCCTCTTGGAAGTCCCTGAGCCTTTTAATTTTAATATTTTATGCATTGCAATGCAAACAGTATAAGAATAAATTCATGTATTGGAGATAACAAGTTAAAAGATAAATGTTGGATGAATCTCCTAATAGTTTTTGTTTACTTTGCTGACTTTAAAGGCAGTTTATGTTGCTGAAAGCTGGTAATTGCTTGACCTTTAAGGGCCCAATCCTGCAAGCTGCTCTGCCATGCGCTTTCCAGCCAGTACCAGAGCATGGGCAGCCGTGTCCCCGGGCCCCATGCCAGGGCCATTTGTTAATTAGTGAAATTCAGGTATTCCATATGTGTAGGGCGATCGAAGCGTTACATGACAGGAAGACAGAAATGATGTTCAGTCAGGACAAGTTTGTGTCCTTGGCATGCAGCTAAGATGGTGATCAGTACCTGCAGCCCCACAGAGCAAGGGCACTGTTCGGGGGGTACGAGCTTTGCTGCTAATGCTGGTCAAAGCTCAGCTCTTCCCACATGCTAGCAGATCATGCAGACCGTTACCGATAGGTATTTTCTGCTTCCCTCTGTAGTTTTTAGTTCCTTATCGAACATGCATACATTATGGTACAAGGAATGTTACTGTCTGAAGATGCATCCAAAAATAAATGTTTCGGCAAGAGACTCGATAATTTCATAGCTTTCAGGGGCATTACACCACTACAGTTAAGAACCTCTTATCAGTGCATGGCTCAAATTAATGCTGCAAATTCCTTTAATCTGAATCACAAATTTCTAACAAGTGAGCTGAGATGGGGTAAATCTTATCAGCAGCTACTGCTTACCTCGTTTTGAAGCTGTGCAGATCCGTAGCAAGTACAAAACACAGACCCAAGAAATGTGCACATCAACAACCAAAGGATTAAAATAAAATAAAATTCTACGAAGGCCACAGTTAAAGGAAAAGAAGGATGAAATAGATAAGTGGTAGAAAAGCCAGGCTTCAATTAAGTTGAAAAAGTTCCTTGTTTACCAGTCAAATAATAAGCTGTGTCAGAGCCATAGAACTGGCTATTCTAGCATAATTGCACCTCTTGTGTATCTGTGGGACTGTGCTAACCACAGGCACGATCCTCTCGTGAGAGTCATCCCCTCTGAGCTGATTTATTAGCAATGTGAAAAGTTTAAAGGTATGATGTTTATTTTCTATCACAATAAAATAAATGTAGCAGCAATCATAGATTAGGAAGCACAGTTTCAAACTGTGAGAGTCTTTTAGGTTTATTAATTTGCTGTGGTTGGGTTTCACAATGGGTATGTCTGTTTGCCAAGTCATACTTATATTTGCTCAATGCTTGTTTTCAAAACCATGGAGTGTAAAGAAAAAAAAAAACCAACCCCAAACCCCCAAAAATAAAACTTAAAATTTCCTGTGCCTTTGGTGGGAATAGTGCTCACCTGAAGAGAATCGTAGATCCTACGTGAAGCTGTGCTCCTTACTTATGGAAGCAGCCCCACCAAAGTCAACAGGATCATGTGTGTATATATATAGAAAGATGTATAAGGCGAGGGGTGCAGTGAGCTTCTCAAAGTCAGTTGCTGCTTGACTTCTGTTTGCTACAGGGATAGTTTATGGGAAACTTTGGAGTTATGCTTTTTTAATCGATATTTCAGTGATCTGATCAAACCCTTTTCTTTTAAAAATAGGATGGAGTTTTAATTTTCATGGCAAACGCCCGAACTAAGGAGTGTATCTGGCAAAGGGAAGAATAAAGGTTACTGCAGTGGTGGGTCGGTGATCATGACGAGCTAACATTTCAAGCCAGAACATCTCTTGATGTTCTTCACTTAAATTGCTTAATTGCACCTGCATAGTGCTTGCTACGTGTTTGCCTTCCGCTCCGTGCCTTAACCACGCTGCTTTTCGGAGGATGGTGATCTCTGGCAGCAGTGTGCTCTGCCGGGATAACTGTGTGCTAGCAACTCTCTGAAGAGTGTGGCAAGATATTCTTCGGCATCCTCCTCACTACTCAATTTCCCAGATCAGTGAAAGGAATGAGAACAGTTTATCTTTGTTTCAACCTTTATTTATACAGTCTGAGGTAGAACTTAACCTCTAACCTTTTCCTTCCTGATTTTGGTAATTGTAGTGCATTGTTGCTGGACTATAACAAGCTTATAGTGTCTGTGTCTGCTTTGTCCACTGTCACTTACTACATTGCATGCATGAGGCATATCGTTGTCTTCTATGTGTGCTTGTTTGTTTTAACTGTAATTTTTCATTTCAGTAGGTCTAAGGCTAATGAGTAATTGTTATGACCTGATGTACCTTGCACACAAGTTCTACCTTACATCTTTTTGTACTCTGTTATTTTCAAAAAGGAAAAAGAAAAATCCATCAGCCAAATCAGGAGAAACAAACTATGAAGTCTGTTCTTGGCAAGGATGGTAAACACAACTGAGGCCATTTCTTTATTCCATTTATTTATTCAAATAAATAAGAAAGCAGACAGAATGAGAGTAGTGATGTGAGTGATATTTTTAAAGCTTTTGGGTTTCTTTGGCTGGAACTTTCTGCAAAAGGGTGGGGTAATTAATGTTAATCACGAGAAAGAACCTTCAGTCTCCGGGACTGTCAGCTTGGCACCTCTTCTCATTGTTACATATACAAAGGAGGGAATAAAAAAATTTACTGGTGATCTTGCGGGAACATTGCAGAGGGTAACAAGCTGTGGAATGAAGGAAAACACGATCTTCTTATCCAGGTCTGAGGGATGTAACTTTTAATATCAGTGTGTACCGCAACTCAAAGGAATGATACTCACTGGGTTTATTAATCTCTAGCTACATGGACTACCACTTAGAATTAGACTCATACAGTGTTTTGTGTTTTGAAAATATTTTTCACATGAGACTTCTGAAGTGCACTGAAGAGAATAAATGGACCTCTCTCCACCCTGGAGAAGTATAATTGACTACTTGGCAAAGATAGGATTGGAACCAAAGAAACCCCCTTGCCTTTATCTCCTTACCCTGCTCTAAACATTTTCATGACCTTTTTTGGAAAAGTTCGCAAAAGTAATATCAAACAAAGGACTTTTTTCCCCATGTCCTCCTCTGTTTTGTTGTGCAGTGTGGTCTGTTTTAAATAAGCTCTGCAGTGCATTCATTTAAAGGAAAGGAAGATATTTCATAGCGTGCTTAGCATTTGCATTTGAATATAGGCCACCCTGCTGTTTGATTAAACTGGAGTTTAAGAAAACTATAAGAATCGAGGTTCATATGCAGTGCAGTACTTCACACTCAGATTGCAAAGGTTGTTGAAGGAAAAAAAAATGATAATATCCTTGGAAGTACATGACTAATGAGAATATATATAGCACTTCTGAGACAGCTCAAATATATAATTATTGTGAGGATTTCACAGACACATAAATATAATGATCTTCAGCTAAGTAAATTGCTACCTACCAATGAAATAAATATGGTCCCTTCAGAATTTGAAATAATTCAGTACTGTAGGTGGTGGGAAATGATTCACCTTAGCTGTTATCTCTGGAACAGTAATATAGAAATATATCTGCCAGTACTGTTACATTTACATTGTTCTTCATATCCTGTGGAGTTTGTCAGAAGATCTGTGGTCCCCGCTGATTTCCACCCCCTTATTTTGATAAGGCTCCGCACAGCATGGTTCAACAATGGGTTGGAGCAGCTAATATTGTTTACCACAGTAGGCATCTCAGCCATAATATTTTTCCAAGAAACACTGATGTGTTTAAAGGTCAGGTTGATACTGATTTGACTGCTAAACATGAATTCATTTTTCTAGGAGTAGAAGGGTGTACATGCCTTGGGATAAAGGTTAAACTGTTGTTTATGCACTCGATAGGTGGAAAACACAGGGCTTTAATACACAAATCATAATAGCCTATTCTGGTCAGTCAGGGAAATGTGGTGCTTTACATTTAAATGGAAGGTTTGAATCCACAGGAGTTTTCTGACTAGCCTATAGAAGAAAACTCACTGAAAAAATCAGTGCTTGCCTGGATGATCTAGACTGAAACCAGTTTAAACTTATTTCTGAGTAATCCAGAACTCATCCAGGTCTTTCAGCAGCACCGATAAAATCGATTTTTCCTACCTCTGATGAGGTACCAGAGACTGGCCACTGGTAAGGGGAGTGAAAGTAAGGAGAGGGGGAGAGATGAACAGCCCTACAAGTTTGGATTTACTGTTCTTGCCATCTTCAGTGGAGTGGGAGCAATGGGGTGGTGTCTGCTTTTGCCAAAAGGAAGGCCCTCCTCTTCTCTTGTAGCTAGCACCTCTCCTGTTCAGGTGGCTTTTTCCCTGGCAGTGAAATCGTGGTCGGTAAGGCTGGCTGAGCCATGGACTTTTCTAGCAGGCAGCTGCACTAGACACCTGGATTGAAAGGAAGATGTGACATGTTTCTGATAGCTTCAGCTGGGCTGGCTGGGCTCCCCAGGAAGGCAGAATTTAGCCATAACGTGCTCAGTTCCTGATTTCTTAGAGGTGACACATCCAATGGAAGAATGAACGCTCCGTGCTGAGCTGTGCTTCATCTGCAGTTCACTCTGTGCTCTGTGTGGGCTCTCCGGGCCAGGTGAAGAGAGTAGCAAATCCCAAAGCTGAGAAGGAGCCTGTACAGCGTGAGTACAAATAGTACATGCGCATCCACGTAGGTGTCAGTCCCATCAGTCTTTCCTGGCTTCCATTTTCCAGGTACTTGTTCTTATTTAGGTATCGTTTCCTCCAGCCTCTTAAGAAATTATGCTGCTCTCAAGAGATTTTTAACCAAACCCCATGCTCGATTTTGTGGGAAGTGATTTTTGCTTCCATCAAAGGGTCTTCTTTGCCCACAGTCTCCTTTCTTTCTTGCACTGTGTCCACATCAATCACCCCCTCCTTAACCATTCCTCTCCTTTTCTCTTCTTCCAGCCTCTCAAGGTCTGAGTCACCTTATTTACTCATCCTGTGTATACCTTCCTTTCCAGCTTTCTTCTTGCTTTCTATAATGAGGAAAATCTTTAATGTCAGGTTAGAAAGTGACGGTAGCCATGTGAGAGGCTAACAGTTTCCAAAGAAATAACCAGAGCTACCTGATCACTTATGTATCTCCTTAACCAAACCTTTTGGTGTTTTGAGATAGGGCTTTTGGGGCTGTTTGGGTGTGTAGACAGGACTGTGTGACAGGTGTTTGGCTGATGCTGTTTTCAATACAGTATTCAGCTTCTCTCTTCACTGAGGCAATGGGATGCCTTTGCAGTAGACCAACGCTAGCTGTAAAGATGCATTTTAAGAATTTAAGTTTACTTATCAGCACGGATAAGCACACAATTTCTGCTTTTAACTTTGCCTTGTAAAAGGATTGGTTCTCTTCACTGTTTTATACTTTGATTGATTTGGGTTGCAAACTCTGCTTGGAAGTCTCAAAATTTGTCCAGGATTGGTCTTATTGAATTATCTTATGAATGTTTTCTAGATTTGTTGCTGAATTTTATTTCTGTAGATTTTGTTTCTGCAAAGACTCTAGTCCTGGCATGGCAGCTCAGGTCTCTTCTTTGATCCAGTTTTCAGTGGGATGTTCTGACACCTTGACCATCTTGGCATTTGCTTTGAGAACAGATGGAGAAAACAGTCCATAATATGCCTGTTGGCCAAAAAGCAGAGAATCTCGTAGTGCCATGAGTGGCTTGCTGGCTGACATCAATAGCACAGGATGCTGTATTTGATTAGCATTGCTTTCACAAGAAAGACCCACTGTATTGTTTTGAAGAATGTGTTCAGTTGTTTTAGCAAACTTAAAAATCCCCCATGGCTACAGAAATAGAACATTCAAATGAAATGGTTGCTATGTCAGGGATTAAAAGCCTTGCAAAATGTTCTGTCTACAGATCACCCTTAATCCTGAAGCTGTATCAGTTCAGAAATACTTCTGGATTTCTTTTTTTCCTTCATATTCTGAAGACAGGTAAATCTAGAAACCGTGCAGGAGGATTTCTGATTTAGCAAACAGCACTCGACTGCTTTTTGGTTTGGTATTTTAGCTCAACATTACAAATACTTGTGTCAAAGATCTTGGCTTGAGTCCTGGAATTATTTCAGATGCGATGGTCTGATAATAAGAAAAAAATCTTCCCTAGGCTTTCATGCCTGCCTCTTATTTCTGCCAGGTTGCCATTACTCTTTTACTGGAGAAGCTGAAAAGCTAACATTGTATTTCTGAGGTATCTTACAGGGAGATGATTTCCGTGAATGTTGTGTAAGGAAATTTCTTTACTGTTTTTAAAAGGAAAACATGACACAGAAAATAAAACAAAAAAGAAAGGTCCACTTGAGGAAAACCAGCACCGGACTGGAAATGAGAACGTTCATTTTCTCTCTGCAGTATGTTTTTCTTCTTCCACCCCCGCTCCTCAGCCAAGGAGTCCCATGCCCCGTTTCCTGTCCTTTGTATTAATCATTCCCCTGCACTGATAACATCTAATTGGTTTCTTAGAAAGCCATCTCTCTGACTTCCCGGTAACTTTGCCTCATCCCTTACATTTTGAGCAGTAGTGACAGCCACTTGTTAGATTTGTATTTTATAGGGGTAGGTCGATATTTCTTAAACATTTTAATAAGTACTTTATATCTATTTTTTTTATAGTATTTTAGTGTCTAATACCTTGTTATTTTAGAAATATCATCCTACAGATTTTTCTAGAACTGGGAATGATATTTATCCCATATTTTTCTATTTTCCATGTTATTGTTCTTTCAAACCAGAAAGAAGGAAAAAAGCTTAATCTGTTAGAGATGCTAGGTTTCTTTTCCTTTTCAATAGTAACCCATATTCACCACAAAGTGTTAGTTCAAAGCACTAATTGCTCAAGATAGAGGATACAATTTGATTTTCTGTTTACTGGTGAATTTTGTATCATCCTCATTACCACAGAGTCTGAGCATTTTCAAGCTGCCCTTTAAGTGAGAGAGCTGACATCTGTCATGGTTTTCATGTCTCTTATGGAGATTTGTTTATGCACTTGGTACTTTGCATTGGTACAGTCTTGATTAGGGACTTCCTCCACCCCCCAAAATGTACTCACCAGGCAAATAAACCAAGTGCCGTGTACAGAGAGTAGACCATGGAGTATATGATGAGGTTCTGGGTCCTGAATCGCTGATCAGAATAGTAGGCTGAGTGATGCCTCAAGTCTGAGCACTTCTTAGATTTGCATCTGTTGTTCACCAGAGCATTTATCACTGCTAGATAAGCTGTCTCTCTGATGGAAGCACGGAAAGCATAATGGGTAAGGAAGACATAAAAATACAATATGATGCCTGGTTGTATGGGTCAAGACATAGTATTTTACCACCACACTGAAACTGCCTTGAAAGGAACGAAAAAACCCAGTGCTTTCTCAATAATAGCACAATACAAGTCCTTAACTATGAGATGTTGCCTGCGCAAGGTTAAGGCCTGTTTAATAGTAAAAAGAAAACAAACGTCTCTGATTTAAAAAAAACCACAAACACCTAAACTGAAAAGCATGTCGTTCTTGTTACTAGTGTAAAGGCAAGGTTTGTAGGCACCTTCAGATTAAAAAAGGCAATTAATATTTATTTCATAGTGAAGTAGATTGCTAATTAGGGCTTTGCTCTTCCTATCCCCCTGGGAAATAGTCAGATGAATGAATCTCATCTGGAAAGTTCACATATGGCAATGAGAAGCTCATCATGAAGATAAAACCAGAAAAGAACTTGGACGACCTGATGAGATGTTCAGGCTATCTCATAGGCTTTGCTCTCTAATGGGGTTTAAAAAACCTAGTATTAGTGAATTTATTTTACTGGTTTGCTGGTGACACTTTCTAAAAGCCCATGATTATATATAGTTCAGTCACTTGTCAGTGTCCTTTCATTAACAAGCCTAAAGAATCTTAATTGCTCAATCAAAATAGCAGATTCTTCCTCTGCTGGTGAAGTTTAAGAGGTTATTCAAGCCAAACAGAGGAAATGGAAATCCTGCCCAAATGGATCCAATATAAAGAGCAAACTATTACAGGAGAAAGTCAAGAAAGACTAAGGAGGAAATTGAAGAGCAAACAACTGAAGATAGAAACGTAAACAAGACATTATTTCAAATACACCAAAACCAAGTGTGGCAGGGAGTAAGGGACAAAAGCAGTGCTGGATATTGAGATGTCAAAAAATGACAGAAGTAAACCAAAACCATGGAAAACGACAAATAAGCTAAACTAGATGGACTTCAACATTTATATGTTTGAACTATTAAATAAAATATGCATCTGTCCTACCTGCTGGGTATAATGCCGTATTATGGGCATTCAGTAAAAATTCTGTGTACCTTTAAGTAAACACCCAAGTGATTAAGTAAGCCTATCTTTGGTATAGGGATATCACTTAAAATGATGTGTAGGAGTGATGTAAAATTTTATGTTAATGAAGAATTGCCCCCTTTTATTTTTTGACAAAAAAATTGTCTGTATGCATGCAGAAGCAGTTTTGTTTTCCACTGGAAAATTTCAATTCTTGCGAGCCTTCCCAAAAGCACCATCAAGATCCTCTCTGTTGCAAACTGAATGTTTGGGTTTTGGATGGAAAGTTCATCTGTCATAGAAAGTTTCTGTCTTTAAAAATTCAGAAGAAATTCTTGGGGAAAATTCCTGTTTTCAACCAGATCTGATCAAAACTGCACTGTAAGACATTTGGGGAAAATATAGCTACTTTGAAAATTGTGCCTTACTGGTCTGATAGATTTTTTTTTTTTTTTTTTTTGTTATGGTTAACTGGTTAAGATAATAAATTTGGACTTTCAAGTGTCTATGATAAGCTGGTAAAACAACAAAATTGACAAGAAGAGAGCCAATTTTCTTCAGTTTTGTAACTACTTTGTAATCTGAAACAAAATGAAACCAAAACATCAGAACAACAGTCAACTTCTTGTGTGGCAAAAAATGAATAGAGATGTATCCCAAGGATTCGTATTGCATCTCATCCAGTCGCTTAACATTTAGGTGACAGTGTGAACAAAAAGATGCTAAAATTTACAGATGAAACGGATTAGGTACTTACTGAAGACTACAGGCTAATGAAACTTTGGGAGAACCAATATACATTGGTGTTTGGATGTCATAAAAGAAATTAAATTAGGTGTTAAAGCATATTTAAAAGAATCATTATAGCTAAACACATGGATATAGGACAGATAGTTTCTAAATTCATTCCAGACCCTCAGGAAAAAGATCTAGAAGTCCTTGTAGGAAGATTAATGAATAACCTTTCAGATGTATAAATTTCAGTAGTTAAATATAAGGCTATTTTCAGAAATGCATAAAAGTAAAACTCAACTATTATAAAGTCTTATGTGAATGCTTATGCGTAGCATTACCTGAATTGCTTTACTCAGTTCTGATCAACCTGTATTAGAAAAGATTTAGTGGAAATGGAAGAGCTAACATATATTATTACAGCTGGGGGCGGGGGGGGGGCGGGGGGGGGGGGCAAACTTCCCCAAAGTATTTGAATAATGAATAATAAACCCAAGTAAACAAAAGCTTTTGAAATAATCCAAATAAAACCTGGTAAATTTAGTAAAAGAACCATGCAATTTTTCATGATGTTTTCCTGTGTGGGTATGTATTTAAACTTCTTCAAATTGATTCTTTGATGTTTTGTAGATTGTATTACGTGCTTTGAGGTATTTGTATGAGGAAAGATGAATAGCTGGAATTTTTTCTTTCCTTTCTTTAAATGCCCTGTTTGCTATTTCAGATTTAATTGAAAGATAGAGGTTGTCTCCTAGAAGCTTAATGTTATTAAATCAGCAGCAAGATGTCTGACATGGTTTGCCCTTGTTCTTAAAAAATAATGAAACAATGTAGTGAAGGCAACGCCAGTGGTATAGAGGTATATCTGCTTTATAACCTTTAAGGTGCGAGTCTTAGTTACACCGTGGCAATCGTCACTTTAGCACTTCAGTCCATTTTGCTGGATGTTGACATTACTAAATTATCTCGTGTTCTAAATGCAAAGTAGTTGATTTTTCCTAAATGCATTTCTTGGCAATAAAGAGATAAATTTGTCTGGTTCCATTTTTAAGAAGGGTTTTGTCCTTTAATGGTCCTTAAACTAATCCTGATAATTCCACCTGAGAGGATGGCAGTTCCAGAAAGCATAGAACAAAATCATGCATTGTATTGCTTGCATGCGTTTACAAATATTCTGTAGTCTGCTCCTGTTCTCATAGAAAAGAGATTTCTATGGTTATTTAAGAACAGAGATATAAATAGATGAATGTCATTAAAGAGCAGCCTTCCCACCTTTGAATTTAATGGTAGAGCTTTGGATGAAGTGGAGGACGGTTTGTCCTAGAAGAATGTAAGTTCATTTTCAGCAGAGCTAGATCACTTAAATTAGGTGATAGTGATACATTTATAGGTATACATCGTAAGAATTTTTAATGCATCTCCAACCCACATTCCTTAGTTCATCTTAATTCTTAGACTGATCTTTTGAAATAAGAGACTGTTAGCAACCTGTTTTATGTGGTGCAGCTATAAGGATCGGTGTTTGGGGATCTACATCCTGCTGCCTTTGCTCCTTTGCATAAGGTAATTTTTTAGGCACAGAATTTCAGTGGCTGTTCTGAGATTAATAAAAGGTGTTTAGGGGAGCCAGAGCAGAACCCAAGTCTGTTGCTCATTCCCAAGGTCTCTCCACACTTGTTTGTTTGCTTTTGAAAAAATCTGTGATCTTATGAGTTGGCTTTTTTTACAAGTTTATGTCTTTACAATTTGTTTTACAAGTATGACTTTGGAGAAAAGCGGATACTGTGTTTAACTAAAAGGGAAGCCGTTAAGAAGAACTCTTAAAGAACCAGACCTGCAAGGTACTAATGCCAGGAGCTGAGCTGGAGGTTCCCACACCATCTGATGCAGCCATGCTTGCCTTGTTCCTCCCACGACCGTAGAGCTGCCACATCCCCCTCCACCACATCATCTGTAGCTGTAGCAAGGATTGTTTTCCCACCCTGTGTGCAGGGAAAGGAGACGGTGTTGCCAGTCTCTTCCTCTGCAGTAACTTGAAGGACCAAGAGAGAGTCCAGTGATGTGCGGCAGAACTGAGAGATCTTTATGGACCACTGACTTCATGAGGGCCCCTCTGAGCACCACGCGCAACAGTGGGCAATGTCTGCTGCTTGAAACTTGTCACAACTTCTCATTTTTTGGCTTTTTCAGTAAGTATAAGGAATACGCGGTGCAGTCCAGAACCAGGGGGTTCTCCAGTAGATGGTGCTGCTGTAAACTTTTGCCTAACTACGTACAGTGCATCCCTGGGAGGTGCCAAGGGTAGTTTGTGTCTACACCCGCTGTCTTAGGGCATGGATTTTTATCACAGATTTCCCAAAGAGGCTTTTCCAGCGGGAAGGACTCCTGAAAAAATACCTGCCTTTACTTAACACCTTCATTATAGCTACATATGCCAATTAATAAATAAAGCAATGCAAAAAGTTACTCAGTAATATACCAACTCCATCATTTAAGATCAGAAAAACATCAGTCCTGGTGCCTTCAAAGAAAGACTTTATTTACTGGCCAAAAAAAGGAACTAAATCAATATAAACAAACTATTAATAGACCTGTAGTAGTTTGTATTAGTAAAGAGAAGGGACTACACATGGTCCTTTTCACTTGGTTATGGTATTGGAAAACTTTGATAGTGGTGTAAAAAAAAAAAAAAAAAAGTAGAGAGCTTGAAAGGTATCTGTACTTGCAGTCCTTTTGTCTGATTTCTGAAAGGTAATTATTTACAATTCTGTAATTCCAGGCTAAAACAACTAGCTAAGGTTAATAACAGTAGGTCAGACTCTTCCCAAATGATTTTTTCTCTGAAAATTTTAAGTTTCCATCTTGGCCACACAAGTAATGAGGAAGGAAAGAGCTCTTAAGAGAGCTAAACGTTGGATTCAGTATCTCAACCTTTCTCTTAAAATCCAGGATAGTCAATGGAGGTGTTCATGGCCTCTTATTCAGGAGGGTCCTGTTCCTTCTAGAGGCCTCAGAGAATCAGAGTTGGAAACAGGAAAGTATTTGTCAGTTAGGAGATTAATAGCTAAAGTGTCACCTACATCAGGCTTTCTCAGTTCTTGCAGAAAAAGTTAACGTGGTATGGTACTTTTAAATGCATACATCTAAGGTCCCATCATACCTCACTTTGAACAAACCTCCTATTAGAAACTGAGCTGGACTTTCACATCTCTGCTGAAATGCCACTGCAATGAGGGCAATTAAATAAAAAGCAAAAGCCACAATATTCTTTTCACCTCTTCCTTCCTGGTTTAAATTTCTACATTCATTCTTTTGGGAGTGGAAGACTTTTTATGGAATGGCACTGAGACCTGGGAGCAGAGACCTGCCCACATGGAATAACACACAGAGACAGGCAGAGCCAGTGCTCCGAAGAGAGACTTGTATGTGTGTATTTATCTTCCTGGTTATCTTTGATGGGAGCAGGGCTATATTATAAAGTAGTTAAGAACGTATTTTACAACTAAATTAAAATGGTTTAAGTCCATGATGCTGCCAAAAGAAGGGTCTGGGCTTTCTCCTCATTCTCAGACTCATGGTCTTGGTCTGCCTAGCACTGGCAGTGGTGCTGGAGTAAGTAATTATGTAATTAATCAGATCAATAAGCTGACACCACTGAAAGCACTCTCATCTGAGAAAGGAAAAGGAAAGTTTAGTTTCTTGTTTGGACTGCTGAAGCTGAAACAGAAGCAGCACTGGAGGTGTACACTTAGATGGAAAGAAGGTCAGGACCGCCCCTTTCAGAGCTAACATAGTCTTAGGAATGCTTCAACTGGCAGCCATGCCTTACCCATTGGCACCTAAATATTAAGTAAAATTTACTGGCTAACTCAAAAATGTAGTCCCCCAAACCTTTAACTTCCTAGCTATGTAGACCTCAAGATGTCCAAGCCTTTAAATGCTTCTGTTCCTTACCTGTGTTTGCTAACTCTTTGGTCTCAGTATCAGTTTTGACAAGACCAAGTGAAGAGCTGCAAGCATAACTCAAACCTGATCCCCCCCCAGTTTGGAGCTGTAGCTGGGGAAGGATGGAAGGACAGCAGAAGGAGGGGAGTGATCTGAACACGAAAAAGTCTTGCAAATGGCTGTGATCAAAGTACTTGTACAAGCAGATGTGACGTGTTGCATAGAGACGTATGTTCTATTTCCTCCTTTGAATAGTGAAATTCAAATTAATCTCTCAAGTGAATTATTTGATTTATAGGTGGATGGGGAAGGAGCATTACTAACTTTTCCCTGTTCAAGATTCATTAGTCCAGTGAACACTAGCAGGAACAGGAGCCCACAATCCAGTACATAGGGCACTCAGTTTGAAAGCGAAAGGGCTGAATGGGATCTGTCTTAAACATAATGACTGTTTGGCTTGACATATAGGGGAGAGGTGCTCTAAAGGCAGTCTAAAACCTATTATATATTGAGTTGCAGCATCTCTAGGAAGTTATAAAATACTATTAGTCCTAAAATCAGACCTTAATGTAATTTATTGAGGGATCACAACTTATGTTACTTGTCATAATATTTGTGATACAGAACTTTTTATGACCCTCTGTGGTGGTATCATCTGACTAAGAATATAGGACGCCTTTGGACAAAATGCATGCTGCAGGCTAACTTTCTGTAGCTGAATTAGCCACCTACCAGGACAGTATACAGCTGGAAATCTCAAGTTGCAGGCAATCCCATCTGAGAAGTGTGTGCAAATGGTTTTGGTTGATTCTGCTGAAAGATTATTTGGTTCAATCTGAACAGTGACTTTTTAAAGACCATATGGGTTTTGGAAGCATTGCTTGAGAGACTGAGGTTAGAGGATGGGTTGGTTCTATTTATGTGGGGTAAAGATAGGGGAGGTTTCAGAAGGAATGGCAGTATATGCATAATGATGTTGATTTTAGTACAAAGTGACCTCCGCATCTACTTCTGGAAGATAAAAAATAATGGGACTCTCTTTCCCACAATTGTGGTTAAATAACTGCACTGCAACTGCATTTCTGGTGTCAAAATTAACTAAATATATTTTGCTTTGCTTGTATTGCAAGTGGCAAGTGAGCAAGTCACTAATAGTAACGGAGCTGTTGTGTAATCAAAGCTAATCCTTACTCATGGTAAGAATCAGAGTCAAAAGCCTATAATCCTACTGTAGGCTACGTTCCTCTGTAGGTTTCCTTTTAAGATCTCTTGCTTTTTGCTGCTTGTGAAGTGTTTCTGTATTTTTAGATTAAAATGCTTGACCTAAAATTTGGGTGGGGTTTTTTGTTTGGGTTTTGCTCAGGTTTTTTTAGGTTTTTTTCCCCATGGGGAATATGTTCTTTGAGTTTGCCTCAGTGCCCTCTTCAGTGCATAGCAGCCTGCCTTTAGGTCTTCAAAGACGACCACAGTACTGGCAGTGCCTTGCTCTATTTGCTGCATTGCTCACGTTCCAGATTTTTAGATTCCTGCTTTATTTCTGAGACTCTCAGCTTTTATTTAATAAAGCAAGAGGAAATAGTGTCTTTGTGGCTGTGGAGAAAGGTCTACCATAAAGGCCTAAAAAAGAGAGAAAAATAAAAGACCTTTATATTCAGTCCTGTGTTCTTGCAAACCCGATTCAGAAGTTTCAAATACTTCCAGCTTAACATCTTAACATTTGGTTTACAATGGATTGTGGTTGAAAGGAACATTGCGCACATGCACACGTAGGTGTTTGCAAAGGCTTTTCCTCTGTTGCTATTGTTGAACAAGTGCATCGAAGTCCTCTGCACTAAACTGTTCATTGGTTAGTAATTCTGATAGCAGTTGCTGCAGATTAATTATAACTCTGGTGCCTGTATATGCTGATCTCCTGATGTACTGAGTTTATCAAATCAGTAATTAGTAAGTAACAGCTGTTCTGCGGCCTCTTGCACGAGTTATTTTTTTGAAATAACTTACATCAGTTGTGATCGCAATTTTTCATGTATGGCTTCAGTGCCTATACTGGAATGGACTGTAGATCCATCCAGTTTGCTAACCAGTCCCTCCCAGCAGCTAATAGCTGAAATTGGAGAAAACAGACTGCGAGCAAACCACAGCGCTCAGACTATTCACCAGCCCTGTGCATGGCTGTGTGGGAAAATTCTTCTCCAAGACCTGTCAGGGATCATCTTACAGCCTGGAGCATGAGAGTGAATATTACTTATTATTTTCATTTGAAAGGACACAAGCTCTATAAAAGGTAGAGGAGTCCCCCATCCTCCCTTGCTTGTGTGCCTGACCTGTCAGAGGAGCCTTCTGCAAAGGCAGTCTGCCTCTTTGCCTAATAAAATGCCAGGAAACAGTGGAGAGTGGCGCAGCAGGTCAGCCCAGGTGGTTCTCATTGCACTCTACCAGGAGCAGATGACTACTGTATCAGAGGTGGTGGTACTATAAAGGAGAATTAGCCAGAAAAAAGTGTTGCCTAAACTAAAATGGAACACCTTCTCTGCAGTTTCTTCTTCTTCCTTTTTCCATCCGTGCATCACTGATTGACTGATCCAGGTGAGAAAGGTCACATTAGAGCCGAAGCGGTAGGTTACTTCTGTGCATCTGTGTATGTGATAAGATTAGATCCCATCTCCCCTGGCCCTGGAGGCAGCTCTTGGAGTTTACGCTCCAAAGCATGCTGCAGAGCCTCTGCCCTCTGCTCTGCCCTGCTCTATGCCCAACGCTCCTCCAAGCTGGGATGGAGATCCCTGGACAGAACCCTTTGTGTGGCGGTCACGGTTCCTGCCTCTGGACTGCCTTTACTGTCATCACTGATATGTTTGGGCTTGGCTTAACTTCTTCTGTGGGAAGGAAGAGACCAGCAGTGCAACTTGGCATAGCGGGTTACAGGTAGGGTCAGCCCCATTGTGCTGGAAGTTCTCAGGTGACCTCTGAACAAGGACAGATGGGACCATGGCTCTAGGCAACATTTAAGCCCTAGATCAGCCCTTCTGAAATCACCAGAAGTCAATGTATTGCTTTTTTCTTGTCTTTTCTGCTTTCTGTTTTTCCCATAAGCTACTTAGAGTTGCTCATTTTGGGGTATTCTTCCTTTCTGAAACTTCATATAATTCTTGAAAATATAATCTTGGGTATTGAAAGACAGTAAAAGGAATCACAAATCCCTTCCTAGCCAAAGAATATCCAGCATGTGAAAAAAAGATGCTTTAAATTTATTTTTTTTTCTGCCTAAAAAAAAATAATGCTTAAAACTGTGGGGGAGACTACAGTGTTATCAATGATGAACTTAATGAGGAGGTTTGTAGATGGACATGCATTGGTGATTAATTTGATCAGAAAACAAGATTTGTGACCAGTCTGCGATGTATTCATACTGCTTTAAACTGTATTGAAATAATTTAATTTAGTTTTGAAGTTATATAATTCTGTGGAACTGAGATCAATATCTGTTTCAAATTTGTTGCGTTTTTTCCTGTTGTTTTAGGCAGAGAAGAAGAATAGAAAAAACTTTATTCATGAAGTTTTGAACTTGTTAGAGCTTCAGGTACCAAACTCTCAGTTAGATACAGTGTTATACCCATTCTTTTACCTGCATCAATCAACTCTTCATTATCACTTGCCTTATAATCTGGAAACTTAATTACTGCCGTTCATTACTATCACTGAGCAACTATTTCCCAACACTTATCCTTCCCTAACACAATGCATGTGCTAAACTCCACGCTTAATGTAAAAATTAAGTAGGAAAATTTCCAGGGAGTTTCAGACAGGTATTTTTGGATTTGTCTGTTCATTAGAAGTATTCTGTAATACTGTGTATTCTTGTGTGCCAATCTTCTGTTTCCAAAGAAACTACAGTAGTGAAGTGTGAAACCAAAACCACTTGATCCACTGTATCTTGAAGTCACAAGGAATTAAAATAAAAAGCCTTATTGTCTAAGAAAGAATGCCCATTGCTTGTCATCAGCAACAATAGATTTTTTTTTTCCCTGCTTTTAGAGTTTGAAAATCTCTGCCAGGACACAACCATGAATGAAGAGTGTTTACACAGACCAAATTCTTGTTTTTTAATTGGTAGGAGTTTTGTTTAACTTGGAATGCAGGACTTCACTTGAAGCTTTATTTTAATTAATTTTAAATCTAGAGGGGCTCTACAGTTGAGAGATACACAAAGCATTGGAATAGATCTTACAGAGGGGTTGTGGTGTCTCCATTTGCGGATGCTGGTTGGCCTCAGAAGTCATTAGATGTCATGATCCAGTTTGTGGCTTAGGATGAACCAAATGACCTCCAAAAGTCACTCAAAATTCTATTATTTTGTAATTAAGCAGTAACTTGCCAAACTTTGCTCTCATACGTACCTTGTATAAAGCCAGGCTCATATCACTCCAGTAAGATTAGGATTTATACCAGGTTGTTTCAGAAGCAAATTAGGAAGCCCTGGAAAAATCCAATGGCAGTTGTCTCTTCTGGCACCACATTTGGTTTTTTGACCCCACAGTCCTAAAAGACAATTTTATTTTTTATTTTTTTTAAAAAAAGACATGGAACTATGAATATATACAGGAAAGACAAGGTGGATGAGTATAACAAATGGCAAAACATTCAACAGGGAGGAAATGTCAGCATATATTATACATACAAGACAAGTAGCTTTTTAAAATCAACAGTTTATTTTGCTAAAATTTGTTTGCAAACATGTAAGCTAAAGGATCAGAAAGTGTGAGAATGCACTTAATCTCGGTTACTGTCTTATAATAAAGGTTAAATAGGTAAATATTATGGTGAATTTCAACCAGTTCAATTCATTGTCTCTTCTTTCATGTACATATATTTTCTAAACTGTAGCAAACTAACACTTGTGATTCTGAACAACCTCCTCAACGTGAGCAGATTAATTTTTTTATAATATATTAAACTGAGTTGTATACAATACATCTTTTTGCAAACAGAGGTGCTTTGGATAGCAATAAACATCCTCTTCCTGCTATCAAGTGTTTGGCCCTGTGATCTGTCTTCAACTTGTAGCTGTCTTACTTTTGCGTAGATGCCGATAGGAATTGGTATTTACTAACCCTGCAGACAAGGTGAAACGCTGAGATCTAGTAGAAAATGCGCTGGAGACTTTGCGGCATTTTGCACATGTTTTATGGTGCAGAATGGTGTTTTACTCTATTCCAGCTTTCAAGAACTGACTGAAGGGTAATTCTGTATTTAAACTAAGTAGACATTTTAAACTGGCTAGACCACTTTATATGTCAACATTTGTGCCTCCTGTCAAATGGCTAAATCTTGCCCTCCAATATATTTGCAATTTCCTTTTAACTATCATGTGTTTGCAGAAAAGAGATGGCCCATATGCTACTTCCAGCAAATCTGTTACTTCATTTGAGCCAGAAGGGGTCATTAGATCTAGTTTAGTCTTGCATGTAACATAGCCAGGTGAAATCCTGGAGTATATCTTATTTTTGAGTATAATTATTTTTCATTGAGGAGGAAGAATCTGAGCTCAGTTTATTAAAAAAGTCTTCGCTCTCATGTAGGAGGAGAATGTAGTCAGAGATAATCTTTATTTCCCAGTCTCTTGATATTACCAAAAAGCAGCTATTTTGACAGCTGGCTTTCAAGTAGGATGGAAGAATCGGGGGTTTTCCTCATGAAATTTCATTTTTAACTTTTAAGTAATTGGAAAATATGAATGAAAATAAATTGGAGGAGGTCCTCTGTTTGTGATCACTGCAGATAAACTTTAAATAAATTACAGATGGCTTTTCTATTAATAAAATATTCAAAATGCCTCCATTGACACATATATTTAGCTAGTGTATGACAAAGTGATCAGCAAGTCAAGAAAGCAAACCAAAAAAGAGATTCTTGTCTCTTTCGAGGATGCGCACAAATTGCAACTGTTGACAGAGAAGCATGGTCATCAGAAACACTGGATTAATCTGCACGTAACACGGACTAGGCTCAAAGCAGGAGAAAAAGTTTCAATAACAGCGACAGGAGCATTGTTGGGCAACATGCGGAAAACCCCTCTGCTGCAGACGTGACTGAGTCCATACACAGGCATGCAGAGAACTGTGTGTCTTGGAGAGCAACTGGTGCTCCCTGGGAGAAGGTCTGGGCTAGAGACAGGCTGGACCTGCCTCTAAGCACTTTTCTAATGGCGGTGGGAAGGATACTAAAAAGAAATTTCAAATAAAAAGTTCCCATTTGTTCAGTTGGAGTGACCTTTCCAGAAACTCTTACAAATTTCCAGCTTCTGAGTCTTAGGTTTGAACTACGAATTTTAAAGGCGGGGGGGGGGGGAAGGTAACAGAGGAGTGTGGCATTTCTTTTGGTATTTTGTTTCCAGCTCTATCCTTTGATCTCTGCAGCAGTGTAGTTCAGACAATCTGTAGAAATATTGCTAAACCGAGTTACTTTGTTATATTTTACTTCAGCCATTTGTCAGCATATGCCATAAAAATTTTAGTTTTCTCTCTTGATCTTTATCAGAGATTGCTGTTTCGCTTTGATGTCTCCCTCCTTATTTGACATTTGGGTCTGGTTTCCCATTTAATTATCTAACTCTCTATTGCTATTTTAGTTTAAAAGTTCACTGCAATACTTTACTACTCCTGTTTCTCAGTCCGTTCCTTTGTGCTCCAGCTGAGGCGCAAGAGAATGATGCGGGTAGTCACCACGTCAGGGAGCTCAGTGCCTGAGCCCTCCTGTGAACAGAGGGGAGCACAGACCTGTCGGTCAGCGAGCGGGGGCTGCGAATGTGAGCTCAAATGCTCAGTCTCCTAAATCAAAATTTCTAGGGGCCATTCTTTTAATTAAATGGTAAACGTAGACCATTTCACAGAGGTTTGAAAAGCTGAAATGTAAACAGCAATGCCATCAAAATAGCTGTAAAATATGTCATTTAATACAGTCACAGTTCCTACAACCTACCCTATAAAAATACCATCCTCGCTGGTTAGCTGTGTCAGAAAACAGAAAGAATTCCTCACATTTTGTAGCCTAGCGAAGAAGGAAAATTGCCCTCAAGAGAGACAAGCTGGAGCAGGGAGGACATTTTACCTTCCCTCCAAATTTCTAGGAGTGGACTGAACAGGTGAGGAGCTGACAGTGTGACGGTTCAGCAGACGTCAGGGGTCCGTTGTACGCCCTTCTTCCAGAAAGATGACTCATAATAGCTGCAAGCTCTTCAGGACAGCTGGTTCTTGGGGCTGTCTGCAAGCTGTAGGCCATCGAACTAAGCGGGGGTGACTGAAGAATGAATGATGACTTGATCTGGTCAGTTTATTGCTGCATAGTGTAGCCACGTGAATGTGATGTATGGACTGTCTATCTTCTGGCATGGCCGGAGAAGTGCATCTAAGACAGTGAGGTATCTGTGCCACGTCAGTGATGCTGTGAAGTCCTGGTAAGCTCCTACAGGGTCACCAAGTAGAACAGAGAAATATTATCTTCGTGCAGGACATGACAAGTCAGAGGAAGAGAAGGCTGGGTGCTATTTCTTGCTGTGGGGTATGGCCAGGATGGAAGAAGTGCTGTGTGGGTGCTCTGAGATAAAAGATGAAAATATTTCCGTTGGTTATTATGAAGAGCAGAGCTGGGCCTGTGTACAGCTACGGGCTAAATCCTGGCATATGGCCTGAGGGTCTTTAGTGGGGGGTGCGGAGCTTCGTCTGGCAGCGTGTCCACTGGAAGCCTGCAGCGGAGCCGCTCTGCAGACTGAACAGACTGTGCTTGTGGCTGGGTGACCTCCTCCCCCACCCCAAACCTGGCAGCCAGACTAAAACGGCTAAAGGGAAATACTAGGTTTGATCAAACCATTGGGGTCCGGGGGGGCTTTGTACCCTGCTTTTCAAATAAAGTCTTTGAAAGCAGAGGAGAAACTAGGGAAGTGATGGTCCCGACCTGCTTATGTTCAAGGGTCAGAGTGCTTGTCTAGAATGAAGCAGACTGAGGTTCAGCCTCCTCTTTTGCCCGAGAATGGAGTCTGCATTTCCCCTCATTAAGGAAAAAAAACCAGCTACCGAGGTATTTGGAGATGTATTCAGATATGTGGATATATTTTTATGTATTTGCCGTGCGTCTTTTCTGTTAAGCCAGTTCTTTGTAGGAAGTATTCAAATACTGATGGAGCAGAAGAGAAAGACTGTGAGAGTGACTCCCTGGCATAACATGTCAAGCTAAAAAGTGTCTTCTGCTCTTTGCGCTGCAATAGCTTATTTTTGTCTGCCAGATAAGGCACTTCCCACGAGATGGTGCTTGGAAATACACTCCTTTGGAGACAGGCAAAATACTCTCTTGCCTCTGGATTTCCTGGACACGTCCAAGGCTGGAAACCCCCATGTACCACATCTGAACAGGGTTGTGAGTCAGTTTGGTGCCTGGGTGGGATGAGGCTCTGCATTTGTCTGCCTCGCCCCAATTTGCCTTGTCTCCCAGTGTGAACAGGGACTTTAACAGCAAAACAAAGAAAACGTTTGAAACTCAAGCTAAATGTTTGGTAACACAATATAAGTAAAATTAATAATTATATGGTCCTATCTGTAATTGTGAGAGAGCTGTTCCCTATCTCATCCCTTGTTCTCATCTGGATTGTGTTTTTTAGGGTATTTCAGATGAGTAGATCTCTTTGGGTAGCACAAGTACTTTGATCCCAAGCTGCTGGGTGTGAAGGAGTGTCCTCTTCAAGCTGCTGGGTGTGAAGGAGTGTCCTCTTGTCTTCCTACCAAGTTTTATTCTAGCTGAAGTTGTTCAAGAATTCTTGGGCAGTTTCTAGGTTATTCTTCATTCAGTGTTCAGGGGTTTGGGAACAGAGTTGACTGTGTTAATTAGGAAGAAGTCATGATTTAGGAAACATCTTTTTAAATTACAGGGAAGAGTTTGAATACTGGGAGGGATGGTTTTCAGTAATGTTTTCGTTTTCAGTAACGTTTTATTTTCCTTGGTGTAGGTCTGTTCAACTTTCAGCATGTATAAAATGCCTCTTACCTAATGGGCAGTGACAATAATACACCAGTGACACTGGAAAACACCGTTTTCATTTAGCATCTCAAAATGCAGGGAATTTCAGTTACGGCAATCTCAAACTATTGAGCTGTCTGTTTTCCCACTTCAGGCCAAATTTAATCTCATCACTCCCAATACACCAATAAGCCTTTTCCTTCTCTTGCACACAAATCCTTAGGAAGTGGATTTTTGCATGAGGACCTGCAGGGGAGCAGGAGAAGGGACTTGGGATGTGTGGATAGCTGGTCTGTCCCCACTGAGCGACAGGGGAGCGCTGCGGTGTGGGAGCCCCATGGGGGACCCGTGCAGTGCCAACAGGCAGGTCCCTGGCTCTGCATTTTGGCAGGTTTTTTGCTTGCTCTAACGACAGTCTTTGCATCCTTTGCACAGAAAGGATAGTTCAGCTTCAGGTGACTGCAGAGTTGTATTTACTTGCCTGGCATCTTGTGTGTCCCCATGGAGGAGGGAGTTTGTATTTGATTTGTAGCCATGCATTGCTTTAAAAAGACCACTAATATCTTTCTAAGTTTCCTTTCAAAGTTATCACAGGGGGAAAAAGAGAGCTAAGGCATTAAAGACTTCACACGCTCAAAAGGACCGCAGCAGAAAAACAAAGAAACTTAATCTGGGATACACAAAGAAGAAGTGGGGGGAGCATGATGTAGCTATAATGAGAAACAGCAAGATTGACATGAAAAAGATGGGACAGGCAGCAGAGTATAAATAGTAGCTGCAGTTTATTTGTAACTTTCATTTTTAGGTGGGCATGATTGACGCTTGGATGGGCTGGATGAAGGTAACCTCCCTGATCTTTAACTTGCAGGTCACATGGAGAAAACTTTGAGAAAATACTCCAACATGTAGATGTCAAATTGAGTGACAGCCGCGTGTGAGGTGAATTGCATTTACTGGCTTTTTTACATGCATCACTTCACAGAAATGATGGCTGCCATTTGAACAAAAAGACATCCTTCCCGACCGGGGTCAACAAACTGACAGTGCCCACCCATTAATAGAAAACACTGTCATTTGAAATAAAATGCTATGGAGAAAACTTCAAGAATCTATTAGCCAACACAGAGGATAGTATCAGTTTATGCACATGAATTACTGTATACCATTCCAGTGTTAATGTACAGCGCAGTGTGTGGTACAATTTTCATCTGTAACAATATATATAGAATGCCATATGGCTGACAGCATGTACTACACATGTCAGGCTCTTCTGTTTTCTAGCTCTGTACATCTTATTTGCTTCTGTCTAATTATCTTGTTCTGTTGAGGGGAGGAGAGAAAATAATAAAAGCCAATGAGATTTCAAAAATCAAGGGCAACAAATAGTGCCAGTTACTTAATTCCAGTGTTAACGTGTTTCTGCAATATTTCTTAAAAGATGCAATTGGACATCCATTGCTCGAGGTGGAATGCGCTGCTGTAATAAAGGCTCTATCTGTGGCATGTAAAAAAAAAAAAAAAAAAAGGAAGCAGCAGATGAGAAAGAACAGCCCTGCTTTATGTTGTCCACTTGTATTGTTTAATTCTAGGCATAATTTTCCCAGCTGCTGGAAAGTGCCATATTGCTTCCTATGCTTAACTCTCTGTCTAAAAGTAGTGTCTGGAATATTTTTTTTTCCCAGCAGAAACAAAATAGTGGTGAAAAGAATTGCTATAAAATTGGGCCCCTGGATCTGAAATAGTCTAAGGAGCTCCTCAGAAGTTTAAGCCCTGGATTTTAATTTTTTTCTGAGGGATTTTATATTGTTTAAAGGTCAAAGCCCCAAGATTTGTCTTCAGAGATTTAGTCCTGGCTCATCTGTCAGTCACTCTCACCCTCGTAAAGGCCAGAGGCGATTGCAATGCTCTCCACTTGCCGCACTCCCCTCTTCTTGAACACTTGCTCCACTGAGAAATATCTTGTCCTAGACTGGAAGGAAGTAGCTTCCATCTCTTCTGTAATAGGAACCGTAGGTAAAGAAGAAAAAAATGGGGCCACCACCTACTTGCAAAGACCCTGAACGGGGCAGAACCGCTCCTTCTGCTCTGTTCCTGCTGCAGTGGTTGCAGTGATGGAGTCGAGGACTGTTAGGGAGATCGCAGGGTGGCTGCAGAGCTGCTTAGAGGGGATGGGATGTGCTGGTGCCTGGGAGTCTCCTTGGGGTTTCACCCATTTACAAAGCACGTGTGTGTATTTGCCTTCAAGTACCAGGCTTCAAAAGTCGACTAGATTTTGTATATAGATTCTGGGTAAATTCTTGTGATAGCCCTTGAAGAAAGGTGGGTATTACTTAGTTGGGATTGAAACAAGCTTGTATTTCATGTGTGAGGGGTGACTTGTCAAGTCCTGAGTATTTCTAGGTGGTGCTGCCCAAACACTGCATGGAAGGGACTGGAGGTTGAGGATGTGTGGCTGCTACAGCCTTCAGGCTTTGTGTTCTTGCAGGGCTGTGAAGTAAATCCCTTAACTCCGTAGCTGGAAATAATTGGTTGGTCCGCCATGAGCTTAAAATAGTAACTTTTTTGGATCATTAACTTTTACTAGCTGCTGCTTTTGAAATGAAGCTCAATGCCATGCTGAAAAGTCAATATAGTTAGAAATGAATTATAAAATTGGTCAGGAAAAGCAAACGACACAAACAACTGGCTTGGTGCGCTGATAGGCTGACAGATGCTAAATAGTACTAGTTAACATTAGTCTGTGAACGTAATTCGTTTGTGAGTTAGGGGCATAAAGTGAACTCCCTTTTTAATCTGCACAGCATGGTCTTCCAAGCAGGAAAAAAGGACTTAATCCATGAATGTGGAGTTCAGAGCTGCCTTGATGTGGTACCTACCATCTACAAGATTGGGATGTTCCAAAAGGGGGCATTCTTTGATCAGTAAGGCAATTTTTCCGTAATGTTTTCAACGGCAAAACTGTTCTTATAGTAGAAATCTCATTGAAAATTCAGGAAGCAGCCAAAGTAATTGAAAATTCAGGAAGCAGCAAAGCACTCTGCTCTGTTGTGTGAGGATCCCTTGCCATATTTTCTCTTAAACCTAATTAAACATGACTATCCATTTAGGAAAAGAAACCCTAGTATCATTTTCCAAAAGTTTTCTTAATTCAATATATTATCACTTTATACCATGACCTTTTGCTCAGCAATAGGGCCATTTCTGCTGAACTTATAGCCTGATTGCAGCTGGAGTTTCCTACTCCCAGAAATGTGTGTTCTTCCTGAGTTGTCGTGATCTTTGTATCAATTCCAAGTACATGATATTTCATTAACACACATTTCTTCTCGTTCATATTTTTGTTGATTGTGTCAGATTCCTTCTGCACAAATTCTATGGTAATTATGAGGAAGAAGCATGTTCCATGCTCCTATTTTGGTGTGAAACCTGTTCCAGCAAATGGCATATAATTCCTCTCTCCCAACTTTAAAGTGGAGATTTAATTTTCACACCAGAGGTGTCTGAAATTCCAAAATAGGGGCATAGTGCAGCAAGACAGAAATAGAAAACTCAGAACATAAAAAATACGAATATTTAATACAACGAACACCAAAAAATCTAAACTTAAAAACCCCCATTCTGAATAGTGTTTGGTTTCCCCAGTAAACATGTCTTCAGTGGGATCTGAGGCTATCTTGAAGCTGGCCCCTGTCTCAGTGATGGAGATGCCATGGCAGAATTTTCTCTACATCACGCTCGCTGCAAATACTCTGGTGTCTGGTAGAGGTGAGGCACAGAAAGAAACATTTCTTATGGATGGAAGGAGTCTTAGTCCTAGTTTTTATATTCCAAAAAAAGTAGGTGTTGCAAAGTTGAGAAAGAGATTACAACAGCACTGAAATACTTCGGGGGAGAAAAGAGCCTGGGGCAGAAAATTAAGAACAGGGTGGCCCTGGAGCCACAAAAAGGAGAAATGAGCTGTGCTCTCCCATGTGTGTGCTCACTCCAGGATACATACAAGGTTCCTTTTGCTTTACGTTTCTATTTTTCTCCCTAAAAATATATATAATTTAGAAAAATCAAAATACCAATACATGATTGAGTCTGAGCACCTTACTGAATGAGCACGTTGGGGTTTTTATATATACGTACATATATATAAATACTTCTACAAATGTTGTATGCGTTAAATTCAACTCTTTCAACCATAGTCATGGAGATTTGGTCCTCCCGAAATGGATAGTTGACAAAGATGTGGTATGAATGGAAAAAATAATTAATTTATCCATGGCAAATTGCAGGATCAAGTTCTACTATGTTTCATTAGTGCAATCCATAGTACTTCAGTTATTTGAGCATCATTTCTCTGGCTTTCTACCAGGGCAACTTAAGCAGTGGAGTATACTGTGCTCTAATGTCTGTCAGACTGATCAGACTGAGGAGTATTTTGGTATTGAATAAATTATTTTTATGACATCTTAAAAATAACACCGAGCTTGGTTCCCCTCTAGGCTCAGGCAAATGAGGCAGTTGCCTGGAGCAGGAGACTGTACGGGAAGTGAAATGGCCACGGCCCTTATCCACTGCCTGCTTTGCTACAGAGAAACCCCTGGATAGCCAGAGCAGCTTCTGCTGCTAAGCAGACCATCATCCTGGAGGGAAGGCATGACAGGGATGGCCACCAGGAACAGAGTCTAAGGAGTCCCCTAGACAACATCAGTAAATCTCTCTCTTTTCCATCCCATGGTAAGCAGAGAGCCAGGCAGAGTACCCAGGACCCCTGCTCCCCTTCCTGTACCCCAGCTGTCTGTTACAAATATGCTCTCTGTCTGTTTCGTATCTAACTTGCTCCTCATAGGCATGGCCCAGCTCCAGCTCTGGCCAGACCCTGTGCTCCTACCTCTAGGGTATGAACATTCAGTGTTGCCTGTGCTGCTGGGAAACCTGTGACATACACCTGTGATGGTCAGGGTGCCTACACGATGGCCATAGGTGTCCTTTTGTGACAGTAATATCTCGATACACTGACCTGCAAGAATAATACCTCCAATGCATCTCCTGGAACTTGTGTGTATACTTCCTGTAGCTAAAGCTAAATGTTGCCTGCCTAAATATTCCCTGCTTGTTAGTTGATCATGCCGAGTTTCTCCTAACCTCCAGTCTGTTGCTGTGAAGAGACATTGCAGAGCATCTCCGTTTCTGTCTGAATGACTCTATGCATTGGTGTTTGGTCTAGGGCTGGCTTCTGGGTAATATTAATCATTAATTCTAATGAAGTTAGTGGTTTCGGTCCCATTCTGTGTTGCAGTTTTGTAAAGAACACTTATATTCTTAGGTTGAAAGGTTCAGAATAAATGTGAGGTATAATCTGTAATGGATATGAATAGCTCACTTATTGAAAACACTGTGAGTGATTAGCTTTGGCTGTTTGGTCATTAATTTTGGTCACAGGCACTTAGAAGAAAGCAGAAAGCCTGCAGGGAAATCACATCAGGCCTTTCCATCTGCCCTTTCCACCAGAAAAGACATTCCTGCTTCCTCTGCTTTGTGACAACAGGAGCTATTCCACACGTGGAATGAGTTTCCATATGGATCGATTCTAGTTATATGACCCTATACATTTGTTATTTGTGTATGTGTTTATAAAGCATGTATAGATCTCAGTGAATTCCTCTGCTGCTGCCAAATAACTCAGTACTGACATGAATGGGGAACGGGGAGCCCATGGGACTGCAGCACTGAGGGACTGAGTGGAGACACTTCCATGGTGTCCATATCTCCTGCTTCTTGGGAGGAGCAGCTTCCTACCCCTATAGGCATCGCAGCCTGGTCGAGCTATTTCCCACAAAACCTCTGCAGTTGTGAGCAAGGAGAGGCAATTGCAAAGGGGAGAAATCATTTGTCTCATTGTAGCAGAATCTGCAAAGCTTGGGAGCCTCAACGAGGAAAGTGTGAGACAGGGCCTGAAAGGAGTCCTGGGGAGGAAACGTTGGGTCCATCCAGTCTGGACCCTGTGGTCCTTCTCTGGCACCTGATGTGGAACACACAGAAACTGGATCCTGCATCAGCCAGCGCTCCCCGCTCCTGTTTCAGGAGGCGCGGTGGGCGCAGCAGGAGCTGGAAAGCATGCCTCGATTGCTGCGACAGCTGCCCGTTTGTAGGTTGCACATCTCCGCCTTTTGCTACATCTCTGCAACACTGTGCCCCTCAAAGCCAGTTCATTTCCGGGGAACAAAGCTGTTGGTGCAGGCCAGCTGTGCCTGGCCTCACCTGTGCAAAAGTCTCCCTGCTTCTCCCCAGCCGAGCTCCAAGGTGAGCAGCATGCTTTGTGCTGATGCCTCTGTCTGCACTGTCTCCTCTTGACTTTGGTTGCTTGGGAAAATTCAATTATTTCAATTTCAGTCCTTCAAGGATATGTGTCTATTCTGGGACAGGAGGTGTATTTGTACTCGCCAGTTCTCTTTACCCAAATACCACTGTGTTTCTATTCTTTCTGTTAACTTTTAATCTGCTGTTGGAACTGCCTGCTCTATGGTAATATTTCCGCCCTTGTGTATCTGGTTACTCAGTGGGAAAGACAGTTCCCAGAACAACTGCTGCAATAAATGCTTTTTGGCACCCAGATGTGTATTCTTTCGTTTCTCATGCTGTGCATGTGCTGTCTCTCACATCCATGCATCAACAAGTGTGGACAGGTATAGAGGCATATGGTGGTGTTATTTCATTGCTGACACTGAAGAGGGGCTTTCTCATAAGGAAGAAACCAACTCAGCTACACCTGCGTTGTTACAAAGGACACCTCTTTAAAGTCAGCGGCGATTCTGTTCTTTGCTTCAGTATTGACTAGCTTGCAAGTGGGCAATTTGCTCTCCATTTCAGCCACAGATCTGCTGAAAGCATCCCGCCGAGAGATTGTGTGTATGAACTGTGCTGTTTGTTAAGCAAATGATTCCAAGACAGGTACCCAGGGATAGGAAGCCAATCTTGACGTGACAAACCCAAGCTTACATAAATGTGCTGTCATTAATCCTGTTCTGTGTTGGATTGCTCTTCCAGAATGACCCTGGGTTACAGAAAGTGAACACAGGAGTTCTGTGGTTCTTGGTGGTGCTTTATGCCTCGTGCCTAAAACTGCAGAAAAAAATTAATCTGTTTTATTTCAGCAAAATTAAATTTAGATACACAATTAAGAAAAATGCCTCCCATGGGATTTCCTGCAGCCCCGATAGCTGGATTTATTTTCTGCTGCTATTCTTTAAATGTGGTATGCTGAAATTGTACAAAGGATCTGCAGACTCACAAGCTATAATGGGGGACTTTTAGCTCTTTGAATTACTTTATTATCCTTCCTCTATCTGTACCATATGCTAAATAATACTGTTAAAATTGGCTTTGATTTTTATTATTTTACAGTCTTGTAACATTCATAATCTTGGCTAATCCCGAGAGTGTTTGTTTGGGAGCCTTATTCATTATTTAGGCAAAAATATTAAAAAATGTCACTCCTCTGTCAGTTCTGGGGTGTTGCTTTTTTGTGAGTTTCATTTGGGTTTTCTGGACTTGTTTTATGCAGCAGTGCAGAGCATCACGCTTTCACCACGGAGAGCAGAAACTTCAGAGGAGTGTGCCTGGCTTGGAAAGTGGAGGAGCCCTCTGCTCTGCACAGACTGCCAGGTGCACAGTGGGTCTTTTCTGTAGGAGACATGAAGTGACCATTTGTGATTTCTGGACGCTGGGCCACACTTTAATGAAAAATAAAAAAAAGATATCTTTAGTCTGGCTGCACTGTGCCCTAAGAAACTAGGTTTGCTGTTTCTCAGTTCCCCAGCAATGTCTGTAGGACACAGCGTTCAGCAAAACCTCCGGCCTAAACTCTTGTATTCCAGTTGTGAACTCCTGAAAAACTACCTTGTTTTATCCCTGAACTACTTTTCAGTCTTGAGTAAACCCTGTTTCAGTAAGGAAACAAATAGGTTTTCCAGTGTTTATTTTATTCATGTGTTTCCTGGTGGTGCCTAAGGGCTGACTGTTGTACAAAGAGCAGCAGATGTAAGTAGACAAGACATGCGGGAGGGTGGAGGGAAGGGTATGACACGTGAGCAGGGCAAATGGTGAGGTGGCAGCGAAGGGCATGCCAGCTCCGTGGCTGCCTGTGTGATTTGTGAGTGAAGCGTGGGGCTGAGCTGCCAGAGAAGTGTGGGGAGAGAGCAGAGGACAAGTGAGAGAAGCAGGAGTGAGCTGAGCCTGAGAGCAGGAAGAGTTTTAAAGTGAATTGTAGAAAGCAGTAAGAGCCCTTACTCCTGCCTCAGAGTGGTGTGGCAAGGGGCAACTGGTGCTATGAAGCTCTGGGAGCCATCCGTGGAGGAGTGAGCCTGGTTAGGTGCCAGCCGTGCAAGCAGCGCTAACCCTCGCGCTCACCAGAGCACCTGATTGCCTTTGCCAACACAGCTCTGCCCCTGCAGCCCCTGGTCTCAGCTCTTGGCCAAGGAGATCGCAATGTACTTTTCCTCCCCTGCGAAGTGCCTCCTGCAGTACGTAGCCCTGTGCAGCTGCGGCCGTGAAATGCTGCCATGCAGACCCAATACTATAGATTAATAAACCTAAATAACAGAAGTCTGCTATAAGGACAGCAGCTTGCCTAACCAAGCAGCCAGCTTGGTGAACCAAACTGCATTTGCTTCCCATCACGAGCTCAAAGTGTGGCAGTAACCCTGGACACAAAATTCGTAGACTTTCACACAGCACACATACTTGTAGAAAAAGGACTTACACTACAAAACTTGTTGTACGTAGCCAAGCCTTCCCATGCCGGTGATGAATATTTATGCCATGAATGTAGAGTGGAAGGTGGCGTCTTCCTTGATGAATTGGGGGCTAGATGCTATAACTACATTATTTAGACTGCTTTATTGTAAAGGGTTACAGCTTTTATTGCCTGTTGCAAAGCAGAGAGATACAGTAGATCTTCCCAAAGATCAAAGTGTGTCTCTAGGGCAGCCAGTAAATTAGCGGAGATTATAAATGAGTGCATAGTCATTGATGTCTTGAGAGCTCGGCTCAAGAGATCAGAGAGTATTCTTTCCCCCTTTCTGCTCATAAGTCTTTTTCTAGAATAGATTACTTTTTTTACACTTAAAAGCAATATTCATGGACTTCATAAGAACAAGTGTTTCAGTAGGACATGCTCTGATCACATCACTCCCTGTTGTATATGGTCTTATTACGGACTGATGCTTCCCTGTAATACAGAGTCATAGAGACTGATGTCAGTGATGTGTGTTTGGGGAATTGTATCGCTTAACTAATTTCATCATATTTTATAGCAAGTATAGCCTCTGTAGGAACTTTTTCAGCAGAATGGGAGCTCTTTGAAGCTCTGTTATGAGGTGCAATGAGTGTATGAAGCCAAATAAAAGCAAATTAGAGAACACCGCTATTCTGAAAGAGGAGATTATAGCTATGGTGGGGAAAAGTAAATATGAAACAAATCACACTATGCCAAAAATTGCACATAAAACCCCCAAGAATAAACATCCATTTCATGAAGGGATTTGAAGTTAACTTTTAATATCCAAGCTGGGAGAGAAGTCAGAATTGTGTCTTTGTGCAGAAGATGGAACAGAGCTCTCATTTACTGTAACAAATTTGGAGTCTGTATATTGTAAGAACAACCTCAATCTGAAACTTTAAAACCTTTTCTTTTAAAATTTCTGTATATCCCATGAAATAGAAAGAAAGAAAAAAAATAATCCTAAACCAGAGTTTTCTGGACCACTCAGCTTTAGAGAAATGCTTCGTGTGGAAATTACCACTGTGGTGGTAAGGAAGGATTATGCTATCAAGTTTTAAGACAGTTATCTGGTGGTGCCAGTGGAGATAACAGTGTTAGGTTTTCAGGGGTGGCTTTAATTCATTCATCCTCATCCCTATCACAGGAAGTTTCTGCTGCCATCCCAGGGGACACTCTGGTCTGGTTGGTCTGAGAAGTTTAACCCATCTGAGAGGTTCCTAGAGCAGGAAAGACTCATAATGCAATATGAAATACAATGAGCAGATCAGTTAATAGTGGTTTTCTACCTGTCTGCCTCTGTAGTATGCTGAATGTCTCGGACAACGTGGAGTATCAAGAAGGATTACAGAGCCCTGGGAGTGCCAGTCAGGGACTGTGGAGCGCAGGTAGTTTTTTCATCAGTCCTCTCAGTCAAAGGGAAGGGGTTTGAAAGGGCCAGTTGAATCTGGTGAATCAACAAATGGTTACTGGAGCCACAGCTAAGGGTTTGGCTACTTAGACCATGGGACCTACTTTGAGAAACCTGGTCTACTGGGAGCTGATGGGGTCCATCTGTCAAAGAAGGGGAAGAACATCTTTGGTCATAGGTTTGCCAAGCTGGAGAAGAAGGCTTTACAGTAGCATTGCCAGGAAAGGGGAACCTCAGTCCATCCCACTCCTACCAGTTTGATGCCAGTGCCAGCAAGAGATGCCCAGAGCCTGGAGAGGGATCACAGGGCAGCAGGAGAGCACCTGAAGAGCAGCACAAAGGAATTCCAGCCACCCCAGCCAGTAAGTCAGCTTCAGGGGGACCCCACGCAAATGCAAAGGCACATGGCGTGGGGAATAAACAAGAGGAGCTAGAGACATGTGTGCGCCTGCAGGGCTACAGTCTGACTGGCATCGCGGAGAGGTGGTGGGATGGCTCCTTTGACTGGAGTGTTGGGATGGAAGGATACAGGCTCTTCAGGAAGGACAGTCAGGGCAGAGGAGGAGGGGGTGTCACCCTCTATGTCAACGACCAGCTGGAGTGCATGGAGCTTCTTGCCAAGAACAGGTTGTAGGTGTGACATTGTGGCACACTGCTGAAATGCTTCACTCCTCACTGGAGGACTTTAGATGTGCCTCCTCTTGCTACAACTGGTAGGACTAACCAGTGCTGGCAGCTAGGACCAGCAGAGCAGTGGATTTTGTCTGTAGATCAGCATGTTTGGGATTGGCTCTAGGTCACAAATTCCTTTAACTGAAACAATATTACAAGTTGCAGACATCCATTGGCCACCCGAGCTGCCACAGGAAAACTGGATGTGAAAGTTTACAAAACAACACACTTTCTTTGAAGATGTTAACATTTTGATGAGGAAATCCAGTCTGTAAGAAATCCTTGACAATACCTGTCACCATGGTAAATTGCATAAAATATATTGCTAGCTGTAAATAAAAATGCATAGCCTTTGTTTGCCATTTTTACACTGTTACCCAACTTAAATGAGTGACATACCACAAGATGACATGTACCATGCTGTCAGGAGTGCCTCGCTTGTGCAACATAGTTCCTAAGAGCCTAGCACTGAAAGCTTCATTTTGGTGAGGATCTTAAGCTGTAACATCTGCTCAGAACTGTAGCAAAAATGATGTTATTAGATTTTATGGGAGGAAATTCCTACTCCCCGTATGAATTCTTTTGGAATTTGTTTTCCCTCTATGGATGCAGAAGATTTAATGAATGACAAAATACCATGTCAAGAACAGGTCTGATTATTAATGCTTTTTCATATGGAGAGGAGCGGGTTATTTGGGGAATTTCTTTGCTTGAAATGTGGATACTGTTTTCTAAGGTGATTCACAGAGGGATTAAATTTTCATCGTTATGGTGTTGTGCTTTTCCACCTACCCTTACAAAATATTCATACTGTTTTTTGAGAGTTAATGCGAAACTTTCTTAAGTGTCGGTTGGTACCAACTTTGATGACAACTTAGGCCACTTTCTGTCCTACTTAAACTCCAGACACTTTAATTTCCTCTGTGTCTTTGTTCAGAGGTCTTGATTACCCACTTGGGTTGTTACACAGTGTAGCTGTTTGCTTTATTGTTAAGATCCATCTGAGGACAAGCTAGGTTGAATGGCCAACGCAATGTAAACATGTGTGACTAATCCGTCTGATATGGTGTTGCTTGGTCTTTAATATTCCGGGCTGTAAGATAATGTCTGAATGCTCCTGTCAGAAGGGGTGGGAAAGGGGCAAGAAGCAGCCTCCTTTGGGTCTGGAGAATCATCTTGAAAGGCTGTCAGGTGGTAAACTGCAATTTGAACCGGTCCTTAAAATATGTTTATCTGCTGGGGGGTTTGGGGGGATGATTGTCGGAGTCAACCTTTCATTCAGGTTTGAGTGCTCTAGGTATACTTAAATGGCTAAATTACCCCTTTCATGTTTCTGCGCAGGAGACAAAATACACAAACATTTTAGCTTTTAAAATATGGGGGGGAAATCTGTCCTTGCCTGCTGCTGTGGAAATGTGTGGGAATCCTGCTTGAATTATCTGGTATGACATGTTTGCTCCCTGTCACTGGATTGCTACTCTGGTTTTCAGTTCTTTCTGGGTGAGGAAACATCTACATGAATCACAGATTGCACATGAATGTTTGTCTTGTGAAAACAGGTGAATTGACTCAGTAAAAAAGCATTTGGCCTCAGCAATGTAGATGCTAAATGTTACTGCTCTAGTATAGTAACACGCTTTGAAAAGTGATGAGAAATTCAGAGATTTTTGAGTCAATGGAAGAGTCCTTTTCCTTCGGGAAACATGGTATTGACCAGGTTTCTCCTAGTACCTGAGGGAAGTGATCAAGGGGGGAATATGAAACACTATGTTTGCAAAATAATGAGAGGACAGAGCAAAAAAGAATGTGCTTATCTCAGTGCAGAGTTTTGCTCCTTCGACAGAGAGTGCATCCCAAGCCACAGCCTGGTTTGGCTGAGCAGGGCTGGCGGAAAGCTGCTCATCCACCTCGCACGCTCTGGCGTGCCCGTGCAGGCAAGGAGGACGGGCTCTGGCGCGTCTGCATCGTGGTGGCCACCGCATCGCCACGGCTGATGGGCCATGAGCTGATTCATATTGATCAGGATGCTGCTGACACCCGCTCAAAGCTCCCGCTCCCATCGCCATGGCAACCAAGAGCCCGAATACTTGTCCACATACTTTAGGAACCTCATTAAATCAGGCAGCAGGACAGCAGCTGTGGTCTCAATGTGTTACCCTGACAGCCGGGGACTCGGTTTATGATGCTCAGGTGATTTTTGGCCCTCTCTAGGCCAAACTGTTGAAAATGTGGGGATAGTGGGACAGATGGCAGAATAAATAAATATTGCCAATATGTTTAATGTGCACACATCTTCTGAAAGGTGCAAAGCAACCGCACTCAGTTTTATCAACTCTGGTAATTTTAAACAAAGCATAAATAAAGGATAAAAGAGTACAGCTGAGCTGAGGGTGGTTTTTTTAAAAATTTATTTCAGAAGCTGATTTTAAGAACAAATTAATTGAACTTAAGGCTTGTAGTAGTTTTCATAAAATGTTGCATATATGAATAAGTAATTTACGTTCTCTTATCTTGATAAATAATCATGAAAATTCAGCAAAGCAGGGCCCAGGTCGGTGATTTTTAGTACTGCCTTCCATGAAGCTCTGCCAGAGGTAACATCAGCAGAATAATATCTAATATTTCTTAGGCAGAGGAGTTTCTCATGCACCATAGGAATGAAATACTCCAGCCACCTCCCAGCTCTGGCTTTCGCCTAGCTCTCTGGTGCACTCCCCTGAATTGGGGAGTATTATTAGCATAAGTAGGACTTTATACCGTGGGGCTAAGCGAAAGATAGATTTAGCCCCATACCACTCTAAAATCATGTACAGTGCATTTTATGTGATAATGATTGCAATTATTTCGTGTTCTTCATAGTTCACCTATTTTGACTTAGGGTGTTAGAAAGCAGTAAGGTCAGAATGTAATTAGAAGCTTCGTGTCCTAGTATTTTGCATAATTTTACGTTGGTTTGGGCTTTTACATTATTTCATAAATAAAGTGGAAAAATGGTGGCGTAGAGTTCTCATTCTCCTTTTTAGTGTAAACAAAATTGGTCGCATTGCTGATGAACGGTTCCCCCTGGTGAAAGGTGGTCACCCAGAGGATATTCATGGTTCTGGTCATTTCCAAAGAACCAAAGAAAGCACGGAAAACATCGAGCTATGTAGAAAAAGCATGTTACAAACCCTGAGATTTCAAAACTGGTACATCTCAACAAGAGCTGAAAAATAGCAATACTTCATCCAGGTGCTTTAATTTTCCATGAAAGGAAATGACAGATGCCTCAGACCCTAAATTATAATTTGTGGTTACTAAACAAAGAACCTCAATTAACCACTAGTAAAGCAATTATTAATATTGGCTGGAATCCATTCTGCCCAGGGTCTCAGACTGCAATCCAGTCCAGTCGGCTGCCCAGGACTGTCTGACCTGGTAGGCACCTATATTAATTTCATAATTCCCTACATCATTTGAAGTTGCTCTGGGCCCTTAACCTTGTAGCCAGGATCGGGTCCTTTGTTTTGCATTTGGATTTTTTTGTAACCCTCAATGTTGTCGTATAAAATGGGCACGTATCGTAGGACACGTGGACCAAAAGGCAAGGGTTTCCGCCTGCCCAGCTGGTGCAAGGCATTTGGTGGGAGTGAGATATTGTCTGAGCTTCTCTCTGGCTGCCTCATGAGCTGTGTACGCCTGCCTGCAGTGCTGGGAAGAAAGACAGAGTCCTCTCAATCTGATTACCTCCCGGAGAGAGCATTTTCTTGTGAGGTTGATCCAATTGCCCTCAGTGCCTAGAACACAAGGCCACCCTCTTTCATCCCTCGACCAGTATGCAAAAGCAGAGCCCCACTGCTGCTAATCTGGTTGATGAGCGTACTTGGAGAGGAGGAGACCTAGAAGATCTAAATCCACAGTGGAGAACAGCACCTGATGTTTCCTATTGCTTCCCCGTAGTCTCAAAGAGGCAGACATTCATCTTCTCATGAAAAAGAAACCCACTGAGGGGTTAGTAAATCTATAAAAACAGCCTCTTGCTCAAAAAATCCTTCACTTGCAAATAATGAATGGGAGCACTGGTCTGGCCGCTCTAGAAGACAGGACTCTGCCCAAGATGGACCTGTGGTCTCATCTCAAGTATGACCATTCTTATGTTTAACTTCAGTGCATTGGATTGCTGTCTAGGGGCACTTAAATTTTGTATATAGCTGTTGGGAAGAAGGAAATGCATACATTAGACAGATTGGATTGCTCTCTGTGATTCTTCAGGCTTTCCATTAACTGCATTAAAGATTAAGCAGTTATATGAGATGAACCTGCCTGCCCCTGCTCACTGTCCCCCAGCGCAGGTACCTAAAATGTCAGTCAGTCAATGGTTAAGATAGGTACGTCAGAGGGACTGCGAGGATGTCTCCCTTAGAATAATATTTTCAGACTACTCCGGTCATTTTAGGAATATGATCTGTACTATGCATGGAAAATTGGAACCTTTCTTTTTTTGGCAGGTTTATTTTTTCATCCACCGTCTTACTTCTTTTGTGTATTTGGAATTCAAAATAAATGCTTTGCTTTATATAGTTCATGATCGAGGGCAGTTGTTATGCAGCTAATTTTATTCCATCTATTGAAAAGAAAAATTATACAAATACCTTTTTCGACTGTGTGAATAAGATGAGCAAAAAGAATCTAAATTTAATGACCAAATCTGGGTTGCCTCTTTCCTGCAGCAAACTCAAGGGAATCTGCTTAAGTAACTAATGTGCACAAAATCAGGCTTTAAATGTGGCCGTTTTACCTGAAAGAGCTGAAGGACTGACTTGATGGCATTTTCCGTGAATCCTGCACAAGAGAGAGATAATGCCGCTACATATGCAGATAATATGTGATCATAAACTGCAAGTAACTATGTGATAAAAATGGCTTTTGGTTGCCAGCACAACCCGTAAGAGCTCAAGGAAAGCTACTGGGGCATTTCTGTAGCCAAAGTGCCGCATAGCATTGCTGATAAACAGTGTCTCTTGGGCCAAGTTTTGCTTTTCCAAGTGCAGCACAAAATGTTTCTGACACATGCTTGTCAGAGCTGCTCACCTCCACTTTATGGGTAATTTGTAACTGTGTAGGTGTTGACCATGGAAAAATACATCGGAGTCTTGACTTTGGTAGGGTAGAATTATGCTCTGAGTCACAGATAAAATATTTTAATTGTCAGTCTGTCAGTCTGTGCAACAAATATCCAAAATAACGTCATATTAGAGAAGGGGAAATCTTACTTATTATGGCAAATCATTAGCAACTGGCACGGTTATGATAGTGACAGAGGCTGTCCATTCCACAAGTAACTTACAGTGATGTTTAATAACTGATAATACCTTTATTCTTTTCCTATATTAATTTTATGGGTGTTTGCGTAACATATAAATATTTGTATCGTGTAATTAAAATGAATTAATGGATTCCCCAAAACATGTATTAATTTAAAATGACTCTTAGTAAAACCAATTAAACAGCAAGTAATTGTTTTACTTTGTATCAGTAGTTTTAAATTGGCTTTTTAAATTGAGAAGCAAAATATAGCACGGTGAATGCACCTGTGTTTCTAATTAAGCAGTCCACACTGAAAAAAACCAAACAAGAGCACTTTAAAATGGTAACAAGTGAAATCCAATTCAGAGTAGATTTTAGTATTTGTTGTCTCCGAAGATAATGTCTGAATCTCATCAACCTCAATGAGACTTCAGCTAAGTTATAAGATTTACTTATGTTCTCTTACACTTAAATTAAGAGTTGACTTAAATTAAGGCCTGTGACAGGCAGTAGTCCTGTGGCAGTCACCAGAGTTATATTAGCATAGGAGAAAATAAGCCCTCCTAGTAATCTTTAATTTCGCAAATGCTGTAACAAATTCCATTATGCGCGATGAAAGTAGCTATTGACGTTGATGTCACTGACAGGTTTCACTCTCTGTACTTCAGTGGAGTTAGCTGGAGCCATGACACAGTCCACAGTCCATTCGTCTGAGAAGAATTACCTTAAATTTCTTGGTCCTTTTGTCTCAGCGAGGTCCAATTTACACTGTAGAGGAAACCTACCATCAGATAAAGAGCATGCAGGTGAGAAGAACCACCTTCTCAAAGCACGTGAATTTGTGCATGCTAAAGACAGGGAACCTCACTTACTCTCAAGTAGAAATGGCTGGTTTTTCCAGTAACAAATTACTTATTCATTAAAAAAATAATTGGTCGGTCCAAATTTTTCTATAAGGCCAATGCAAACTTTACATAAAAATGTTTTTTCATTCTGTATTTACAAAATAGCAGGGTCCGTTTCACTTTTCCCAGGCTAACTCAATGGTGATGGTGGTAAGCCATATAAGAAGGCTGGTTCCTGCCTGGTGTGACTAATTCAGACACCCAAAATATCCCAACAACTTGGAAGCGGTTTAATGTGAAACTCCATAAATTCTGTGGAAATGGCAGTGGATAGGATCTGGGAAAAGAGTGTGCTGTGAAGGTGTCCACCAGCTGAGGAACATGCTGTTGGGGCATCTGCTCCCCTGAGATCAGGGTCATGCTGCCAGAACTTTATCTTGGAGATGCTGCCTGCGAGGGATGTGTCCTTGTCTGTAGAAAGGGATTAAAAGCAGATTCAGGTTAAATTTATTCTTTCCAGAGCTTATGTGGCTGGGAAGATGATGTATGTTTGCTTCTTTACTGGCCCAAGGCTAGTTTTGCACATCCTATGGGAAAGGGGTTGGCCACTTGGCAAAGTCCCTTTGTGAGCCAGTAGACTATCAAATGGAGTCTCAAAACCTCATTAATAGCATCACTTGGACTCATCTGTCTATAAATACTGGTGAATGAGGAGGTGAATGTATTCTTCTGCAACTGTATAATTTTACAGATTTGTTTTCAAGCACTAGCATGCTTTAAAAATTAATCTCTTTTAAATGAAATGTTCATTTAAAAATGATGTTTAATGAGGACTAATGCATCCTGAGATGCTGGCAGGAGAAGGTTTGTTCTGCAGCTGATCCTGACAAAGGAGGGCGGGAGGTAATTAACAAAGACAATCAAACTTTCATTAGTATTAATAAAGCCTGCAAGTTAAAATGTTTTGATGCAAACAACTGATATTTATGTTTCAAAACACAATTCTTTTCTATCAGTACATCTTTTAAAGATGCTTTACTGTGTGGGTTTCTAGTTGACACCACATGTAATAGATTTCTTGGAAATAGAGTTTAACCATTAAACATGAGGATGTATGTCATTATTTTCTCCAGCTAAATGCCTGAAGGTGAAGCTGAGTGAATTTAATGCATTAAGAAAGGTAATTATCAGATAATCTTGATTGCCAAGATTCTTCCTGCTCCAACAAAAACTGATGGTAGAATAATCTGTGCACACTAGCATCTCATTTTTCCTTCATGACTTTGATTTAGATTTGACAGCAGTATACAGCAATGTTTCTATGTTATTTTTGTATTTTTCTTCTAATATTTCTTCTGTATTTCTCATCTGTTTCCTTGTCCATCCCCATAAATTACACTTCTTTTACCAGCTCCTTTTCTTTAAGTAATAATCAAATGGATTGCTGTGCATTAAGGGCTAGAGGGGAAAAATTGGCAAATTTTCCAGTAACAGATTTTTTTTTCTCCTTTTCTGAAAGCTGAGGTGTAAGTTTGTCACAGCTTTCACAAATCTTCTTTCTCAGCAGTCATGCATCAAAGGCTTAGAACTGCAAATGAATTATTTTGATTACTGCTGCCCTGGGAAGATCTCCAGGGGTGGGAGGTGGCAGGCTTAGCTACTGTCCATTCCTGCTGGGCCAAATCCTGCTCCCAGGGAAGAAAGGCATTAGAAAATTTGCCACTGACTTATGTGGGGCTAGTGTAAAGCGTGTAAAGCACAGACGTTTAAAAAAAAAATAAATCAGTGTGCTCATGGTGGTTGACTCCTCAGATCTGGTTGAATTGAACATGTTGCTTCCCTGCACTAAGCCAATATTTAGGTAAGTGAAGGAAAAGAAGACAAAATGAAGGACATCTGAGGAGACAACAAGAAAGAAAAGAAAAACTCTTCCCAAATACATTTGCATCATCAAAGGCAGAAACACCTTTTCCTTCCCCAGGTTTTTGCTTTTGTCTGATAGATCCTTACAGGACCGACTCTACCACCTCACTATGTGAAAGCCTTAGAGATGGTGATAAGGGTAACATTAATGAGGGTTTAGAGCAAACAGTTGAAACCATATAGATTCTATATTTACTGCAGGATTTTTTAATCAGTTCACAAAACCCTGCACTACAAGGCACGTAGCTTTTTTTGACCGCAATTTTTCCACCATGCTTTCAACTGGAAAGGGAGAAGGTTGAGGCAGAAGTTTCTGATATGGGAAGATTCTCTCCACATGCTTGTCTCCTTCATTTTTGGCCCAGCAGAAGTTACCTTACTTGTGCTTGCAGCTTCCTCAGGCCCTTTAGGTAGGCTCAGACTCCACTCTTTTGGGTACCAAGTGACAGCCTGTTTATTGTAGACCCTCATTTTCAGTCTCTTTGACCTTGTCTGCCTGGGAAAGTCATGATGAACATGGTTTTCCAGTGCAAAAACTCTTTTTGTGGACTCCCTTCCTGGGTATTCTTACTGCCTGCTGAACCTGCACCTGGAAAAATTTACTCTCAGGTGTAAAACTACGCACAGGTGCCTTGAGAGCAGCATAGCAAGGGCACAACAGCTATTCCCCAACTGCTGTGCCAGGCTACTCCATTAGCAAAGGCCCATGTAAGCCTGCATCAGTTCTGTCTTCCTCCTTCCTCCATTGTCAAAGGGATTTTTTTAATAGATCAGTGTCTCACGATCTCCGGGCTATCCATTTTGGCAAAGAACCTTGTCATCTATGCCCGGTACTTTGGAGTTGATCCTTGCCCCTCAGTTATGTCATGTTCCTCTTTCAGAGGGTGCTCCTCTAGACCACTCTTACCTTTCCTGCTGCAGTCTTCATCAATGCCGTTTGATCTAGCCCTATAGCATGAAGTCCTCACAAAAGCATGCTCTTGCAAAATAATACAGCAATTTTTCAGTTTTCTATATCCCTCAGTTAACTGAGGCCACAGTAGAGTGAACTGATGGTTTGTTTTTTCTTGAATATACATGCATCTTTTAAAATGCTTTTTTTTTTCTAAATAGAAGAGTGAGAGATATATATCAAGTGTTCCTGCTGTAACAAAGGCATGTATTTTTGTTTCATAAGTACGTACAACCGTATAAACTTTCTGAACAAGGTTTGTCTTAAGGCACTTCTTTCTGATCTCTTGTTCTGACTCTTTGAGTGCCTGTGTTTGCCTTGAGGGCAATTTGGAGCCTGTATTCTCACCTCTTCTCCCCCATTCCTTTGTCACCCACCCCTTAGGGCAAGTAAATTTTTATGCCCCACACAGAAGTGTGGTCCTTTGGAAAATTACAGGTAATACTGTATCCCCAAAAGTAAAGGAAAAGGTACAACAAATTCTATAAATTAGATCATTGCAAAGGGCAGACAAGAAGATGGACATGGACTTTTATTAAAAGAAGAAAAGAAGATCTTGGAAGAAAAGGTTGTGGTCTGCTTAATTAACCGAAGCAGAGGGTCCATCTCAGGATGCATGTCTTCTGACGCTTGCTGCTGTGGGGCTGGCCAGCTTCCAGAGCAGAGCACTTGGCTTTCATTTTCTCCAGTCCTATGTAGGTCTTCCCACAGCTTCCTCTGACCTTGTTGATGTTGCTGGTTTGAAATCCCTGTCTCCTTCCTGGTGGGGAGGTAGGCTGGTCTCTTGTTATCACTGAATACTTGTTGTTATCACAGTGTCCCTGCAGACCAAGTCTTAGAGTAGTACAAACCTTCCCTTAGAGACAGAGGGATTTCCTCAGCCGCGCCAGTTCCCTCTGCCATCTCCAAACAAAAGGGATGCTCCCTCTCCTTTTCCAGTTAGAGTGCCTCTACCTCCCTTGCTCTGCAAGGAGCTGTGCTTTCCCCGGGCTTGTCACAGGTATGGAGCCAATCCCTTGTTCATCGCTGAGCCACCCCAGCCCTGCTATACTGACTGCTCCTTTCTGTGTGACCCAGGGGGGCTCAGACAAACTCTGAAAGCTGGGAATCCCCAAGGGAGATTGTATCTTAAATCACGAAAAATCCATGGGAAGTATCAAATGACCAATAAGCGTTTCTGTATTTATATACCAGCAATAGTGGATTTGCCAGATAGCATGAAGGCAAAGTTCTTGCCGAGGAGGGCACATAAAATAGTCTCTTATTTTAATTAAAGTAGGGACTCCAGATGTTTTTAAAAAAGAAGAAACAAAACCCTCTGCCTGACAATGAATAGCAACATGAATTGTCTGAGTTCTCTGTGTCAGAAGGGCAGAATGGATCCACTGATCAATACATGTCTCTAGTTTTATAAAATAATGTTAATTCCTATTGCTGTCAATACTGCTATGGAAAGTAATTTAATAGAAGATTATTGTCGTTCTATGTCTTTTTTTAAAAAAAAATCATTAGAATTACATCCTTCTGCAAGTTGCCGGAAGAAATGGCTCTGAAAAGGACTCCCTGCTGTACTAAATTCTATAGGCTGTCAGAGGAAATTCCACAGAGCTGTATTACATTTCTATAGATTTAATTCCTAGTGATTTCTATGGGAATTTTTTTTCTGGGAGGACATATGTGAGAGATCTAATGCTCTACTTGTATGTGCTTTAGTATTCAGCAGTTTTCATCCTTTTTTTGTTTGTGGGCTACTGAAACAATTTCCACTAGAACTTGTGGGCTCTTGTGTATTGAATTTAAGCTCAGTCACTGTAGACTTAACTGCTTTCTGCAGGAATTAGAACTCAGCAGACTCCAGTGGATCTGTGGGCAACACATTGGGAAGCACTAATTTATTTCTTTCCTTTACACTGACCGTGGAATAGAAAATGTAACCACCATTCCCTGTGTTTGCAAGTAACTGATAATCGCTGCCTCCACTTTTAGGCTTATAACACATTACTGTAATCATCACCATTCTAATTTATTAATTTAGGCAGATTCTCATCTGCTTTTCCAAAGTGAAGGTCAGGCTGGAATTATCCCCTGAAGTAGGAAAACAGGAGCGGTTGTAAACCATAAGTAATATTACTGCCATGGTGTTAGTTTTCAGAGAAGCAGCATTAGGGGAGTGAAGGGGATACTCAAGGAAGAAAATACCCCAGGCTGCTTGGAAACTCAAAATATGACAGTGTGCAGCTAACAAAAAAGTCTGCAACCATAGTATAGAATCATAGAATCACTTAGGTTGGAAAAGACCTTTAAGTTCAAGTCCAGCCATTAATGCAGCACGTGTGTTTAATCATGTCTGTTCAGTGTTGGGTTCTTACTTGTACTCATTAGAATGTGAGAATCAGTAGACTTCATTTTTTCAGAGACCAGCATTTTGCCCCCATTTTGGTGTTGAAAGACAGAAGAAGAACCTGTATAATATTGCACGTAATTAGATTTTCTTGACTTCCAGACAGTGAGTGTTTATTGTTGTATCCCTCTCTCTGAGTAAGCTAGACAAATCATTTAAGAAAGTGTTCGTGCTGGCTCTGAGAAATCATATAGATGAAGGAGCAGAAGTTTTAAGTTATCCTGATGCAAAACAATTCTTGTGGCAGGGTAGACTGTTTTTTTGGTTTGTTGGGTTTTGGGTTTTTTTATGTTGTAGGAACTTTGCAAGTCCTCATGAATCAGTGCATTTGGAATCTTATGGAACAGGTTCAAAACTGTCAGAAAGGTCTATTCAATATTGAATATGCTTGCACTGTGAATAGCAGACAGGAAAATCCAATGTCTGCCAAAAGAATGTTAAAAGGACTGATAAAACAAGCAGAAATCAGTTCTTTCAACTCCAAAAGGTTTTGTTTCTTTTTTCTTTTTCCTTTTTTTTTTTTTTTTTTTTTTAAAGTAAAAAGACATAAACACAAAAGCTGCAGTTGACAGTGTCTCTTTGACAGCACTTTTGTAGCCGTTTAAGCAAAACAATGCAAAGCAGCTTTCTGGAGGACGCTGGCAGAACATACTGTAGCTTTCAAACTTCACACAGACTGCTGAGAAATGAAATGTTTGACTGAGAAGCTGATGTGGGTTTGGCAACATTGCTTAATTGATAGTGTAAAAAGAAAGAGGATTCTGCTTCCACCATCTGCAACAGTAACAAGGACTAGCTCTTTGTCTGATAGCATCTGGGGCCTTTCTTCCACCTCTGCTTCACCAGAATAGTTTAATTGCAAGGAAACAGTCCAGCACATGTACCTGGAAGGATCAAAAAGTGTGCATTTCCTTTCAGTTTAATTACTAATATGAAACTCCTCTTTGGGCTTACCTTGTTCCTCCTGTTGGAAGAGAGATTGTTTAGAAATGGTAGGACAGACCCCTGCGGTCTCTGCTGTGCTGTCATGGCCCTTCCAAGTCTCTCAGGTTGGTCTGTATCCCAGCTGAGAGATATGAGGTGCTTTAATTTAGGACTTTCTGGGTGCATTTGGCAATGTGATTGGGATTTCCTGCTATTTACAAATTTAAAAGACTTTGCAAGGCATTCATGGCTGTCATACCAATCCTCGCTGCTCTTTGGACACAATGGCAGAGCCACCTGCAGAAGCATTTATGTGAGCCCCGGCTGAGTACCTCCACACACTGCAGTGCAAGTAAATCTGTCACCTTAATTTGATGTGTGGTGTTTCACCTAGTTGTAGAGTAGTGCCTATACCACACCGTGCCAGCCAGAGGTCAGGTGCGTATATCCAAAGTTATGGTCTTCCTCTTACCTGAAATCTGCCTGCTTATGTTTATCCTATTTTTTTACAGATAGATCTAATCCCTGAAATTGCTGTGTCCATTCTGACAACATGCTGTGTCCTCCCACCCTTTTCCTTGAGCAAACGCAAGAGTTGTGTTGATGGACCGGAGTGTGGCCCCTTTATTCCAGCATCCTATCTCTGGCAACGGCCACTGCAGAGAAAATGCAAGAAATATCAACACGGCCATTTAATGGATAAGCCAGACCAATTCAGAATACTTCTTCCAAGTACTCATAAATCATGAGCTAAATTAAGCCCTAGGACAGAAAGTTTTAAATCTCTCAGGAAAAAAACCTAAACCTGACATTTATTTTCAAGTAACAAAAGAGTGATCTCTTCTTCCACACTTTGCTTAGCGCCTTCCTTGTTTTGCTTTCTAATACCAAAAGGGGCCAATCTAGCCCTGATGTTCCACAACTTAAGCAAAGAGAAAGTTTGTCAATCAAATTACTTGAGCATCTGTATGACCAGATTTAGGAATAGAGTGCTTAGTTGTCCTATTTTGATTTGAAAGAATTTTGCAGAAAGCCTCTGGTAAGCATAGAAATTGTATCACACCAGCATTTCAGTTTCTGTAATGCTTAAGAGATAAACTATAGGACAGTTCATGCTATTGTGTAAACATCATCTGTGAAAATAATTTCATGTGATGAGAGTGTTTGTGACTAAGGAGAAGTTACACCATGCATTGCCATTATCAGCTTAATCCTCCTTTGTGTCCATCCCTCTGAATTCCATTCCCAGTCTGCCTTCAGGCATGTTACGTACAATTAATAAATCATCCTTAGCATCTCTGGGTTTTTTTCCATATATGTAATTTTGGCTGAATTATGTTCAAAAAGGGGGGGTGTGGGGTGTGGTGATACTATTGTACTAACTGGAAATATTTTTGTATTGTGCTTGATATACAAAGCTTGTATTTCTAATCTCTCCTTTATTTGGTAGCATATATCATGCCACTCGGACAAAGTTGCAATCCTAATAAATCTGTGCAGAAGTAAAGAACCACGCCTTGGTCTGCAAGCCAGTTGTAGTACAAGTAAGGGATACACTTGAGGTGACAGTGAATGGAGTAACATGGGGTGCTGGTCACACGTGGTGCTCCCCAGGGCTCGGCGCTGGGGCCGGCTCTGTTTAATCTCCTGATCGATGACCCGGGTGAGGGGATCGAGTGCCCCCTCAGTCAGGTTCCGGCCCACACGCAGCCGGGGGGAGCGCTGACCTGCCGGGGGGCAGGGGGCTGCAGAGGGACCTGGGCAGGCCGGGCCGAGGGGCCGAGGCCACCGGTGTGAGGGTCACCCCGGGTCCGTGCCGGGCCCTGCCCGTGGGGCACAGCCGCCCCCGGCAGCCGCGGGCTGGGGCAGGGGCTGGGAGCTGCCCGGCGGGAAAGGGGCTGGGGGGCTGGGCAGCAGCGGCTGGGCATGAGCCCCCCGTGTGCCCAGGGGGCCGAGAAGGCCAGCAGCACCCTGGCTGGTAGCCGAAGCAGCGTGGCCAGCAGGGCCAGGGCAGCGCCCGTCCCCCTGCGCTGGGCACTGGCCAGGCCGCCCCTCGAAGCCGGGCTCAGCTCTGGGCCCCTCACTCCCAGACAGACCCTGGGGGGCCGCAGCGTGTCCAGAGCCGGGCAGGGGGCTGGGCAGGGGGCTGGGGCACAGGGCTGGTGGGCAGCGGCTGGGGGAGCTGGGGGGGCTCAGCCTGCAGAAAAGGGGGCTCGGGGGGCCCTGATGGCTCTCAGCTCCCTGGCAGGGGCTGTGGGCAGGGGGGGTCGGTCTCTGCTCCCAGCGAACCAGCCACAGGACAAGAGGGAACGGCCTCGAGTTGCGCCAGGGGAGGGTTAGGTTGGGTGGCAGGGAAAGTTCTTCTTCACCAAAAGGGTGGGCAAGCCCTGGCACAGGCTGCCCAGGGAGCTGGTGGGGTCACCAGCCCTGGAGGTATCTAAAAGGGGTGTAGGTGTGGGAGTTAGGGACACGGGTTGGCGGTGGGCTGGGCAGTGCTGGGTTAACGGTTGTACTTGGTGATCCCAGGGGTCTTTTCCAACCCAAATGATTCTGTGGTCCTATGAGAATTCATGAACAGGAGAAAATGAGTGAAAACTATTGAAGATTTGTTTTCATGAACTTCTCACCCAGCTCTGATTTGGACCCCTTAGTACAAAGCTTGCTCTCCTTGCTCTTGGGAGTGCTGCCTCCAGGCAAAGATTTCCTGGCTTTCTACCACCTCTGCCCTCACTCGGGCTGTAGTACAACATCAGCGCTAAAATGTCTGCTCCCATCTTTCTCCATTTTAACAGTTAGACCTCCTCAAAGAAGGACCAGACTAACAGCTGGTGAAGCACCCACACTCTGAGTCCATCAGCAATGCTGGGAACTTTGCTGCTTTTTGGAATGTGGCGGGGTTGTAGAAGGAGAGAATCCTAACAAGAACTGCGCCACAGTTCGGATGGAGACAGCAGTGTGATGTGTGCTCCTCCAGCATGGACAGCCTGGAGGGAGTGTCACATTTTACATCTCTTTTAGTTGACCTTCTCTTGTCTATTAGCTTGTACTGGAGTTAAGTGGGAATGGTCATGCATCTCCCTCCCTATACAAGCAAGGCTTTCACCTGGCCACACCTCCGTGGGAAGAAGGAAGGCTGCTGGACCTGGCCAAAGCCAGCAAGTAATTTCCCTTTAGGAGCAACAACACTCATGTCAACAACAGAATGATGAAGTGACATTATTTTATCCATATCTCTTCAAGATGTAGTGCTTAAATGCAAATAAATATCTCTTCATTCATTTTTACACATACTAGCTAGAATCCAGGCTTCTTCTAAAATGTCAAAGCTGCAGGTTGTAACTTGTAAAAATTTATACCTTAAAAAATCTGGGGACTTTGTTTTCTGACATTTTTTTTTTTTAAGTCCTAAATAGGCAAGTACATTTTCTTCAAATGGTGTAACCCAGAGGGAGACATTTAAATGTACTGGCCTCAGAGGAGACGACCCCTACTCTTGTGACTTGTAATTAAGAGCCTCTCATTGAAATTGCGGGGAGTGTCTGTTCATTCTGGCTGTCACTTGTTTATACTCCAGCTGGCTAACAAGAAAAAAGCACTTTTCTTGCAGGTTTTAATCTGGAAAAATCACAGTAACCTGTGGTGACTGGTATAGATCTGTGAGAGAAATTATAGCAATGTTTTGATATGTAGTGCTAGTGGTAATTCTTTCACTATGGACACCCAGTGCTGAAGGCGATGATAACTTCAGCAGGTAAGGAATTAGATAAAGTAATCTGTAATAAATAAATTTTGTCTGGGTTGTAAACTGCATATTTCACAGCGGTTTGCTTCTTCACTGGCCTTCAGAGACCTGGTGTCTTCCCTGTACTTGACAAGTGTTTGTGTCTCTTCCGTAATGAGCAATTTGAGTAGGACAGCAGGTGGAAAGGTTCTGAAATCTGAGTTTAGGTTTTTATAATTCATATCTTAGGGTTTCAATTTTCCTTCCCAGAAACCTACAAAATGTTTTGGGTGTTACTTGATAAGCAGTAAGGCTTAAAAGAAGGTTGCAGAGGAAGCCGCGTGTGATTCAGTGGAGAGCTTCCTGAAAACTTCGAACGTTGATTTTATTTTAATAAAGCAACATTAAAAGTTTTGAAAAAAAACCCACCAAACCACATAAAACTAGATTGGTTTTTGCTTTTAGTGTACTTAGTATTTACAGAAGTCTGCGGCTATCACTACTCTTGTATTGTACATACGTGTTACTTCTTACTACTTCTGTACAATACCTGAAACCAAGCATCACCTTTCTTACCTCTTTTTTTAATAAAAGGGAAACGTCCAATACAGATAAGAATAATTCACCACATTTTATGTTGTCTTTTTTTTTTTTTCCTTGGGACCAAGAAGTTGCGCTTGGGACAGAGCAATGTTTCCGAAGAAGAGGTTTGTTTATTTCTGCTACCCAACAGTTTCATAAGCCAGAGATAAACGAGGCAGCAGAAAAAGCATCACCAGAGGAGTCTGGAACAAGCACAGCTGTGCTGGGTGAAGCTGGCTCGCTCTGCCTGGAGACCTGGCAGCGGTACTGTCCGCCTCCTCTAATGATGTGCTGCAGATGAGCGGGGAGACTTCCCGTGGGCCACCCCTTGTTAGTTGACAGGACAGTGGCCAAGCAATGCACCCGTTCTGGATGGGCTTCTCTGCGCCCGGTGCCCTCCTAGAGCTGGTGAAGACAGGCAGTGCCTGCACCTGCTTCCTGCGACGCCCCGCGGCTCCAGTCAGACTTCCTTTCCTTCCCTCGGCTTTTGCTTCTTCTTAGATATGTTTTATGCTTCACACTTGGCTAAACCTCCCCTGGATACGAGCATGTCGCTGTACATTTTCAAACTCCTCATGTGGCATGCCTTGCAGTTAGCTCATTCTTTCTGCTGGATAGAACCTCAATACATTAAAAAAAGGATTAGTATGTGCAAGCACAAAAAAAATCAGAATACTGTAGAGCACTTAATTGGCCAACTGCCGTCAACCATTTCAGCACTTGCATCTTCCTAGCTACTTGTACCGTATTGTTAGAGGAGAATAAATCATTTGACACAACTAGGTTTTAGAAAAATATGTGAAAACCATTCAGGCAAAAAATCAGTTGAAATGTATGAAATTTTCCATCTGAGTGCTCTTTGCTAAGAGAAAATATTTCAGCGAGGTGCAATATTTAATCTTGTTTTAAAATAAATAGTTTACTATATAAAATCACTCAGGGTGTGATTTTTAAAATGCAATGTAATTTTATTTTAGTTTTAAGGTTTGTTACCAAGAAATGCTGGAACATGGCATCACAGAATGGTTTGGGTTGGAAGGGACGTTAAAGGTCATCTCATCCCACCCCCCCTGCCGTGTGCAGGGCCCCCTCCCCCCAGCCCCGGCTGCTCCCAGCCCCATCCAGCCTGGCCTTGAGCACTGCCAGGGATGGGGCACCCACAGCTGCTCTGGGCAGCCTGGGCCAGCGCCTCGCCGCCCTCACGGGGAACAATTTCTGCCTCACAGCTCATCTGCATCTCCCCTCTCTCAGCTTAAGGCCACTCCCCCTTGGCCTGTTGCTACATGAGAAATAGGGTCTAGGCAAATTTGTGTGTTAGAAATAATCCTACTGCGGCTGGGTTACGTAAGGCATGTGCATATATTTAAGTCTATGAAACACTTAAACTGATAAAAATCTGCAAACAGGGCTAACACAGAGCAGAACCCATGCCTGCTTTTATACAAAGTGTGCCTTTCCCACCTATACAAAACCTGGGTGAGATGTTTCTCCTCATTTATACTGTTGGAAGTCATGGATTTGCACTAGCTAAGAGGAGGAAGCAGACCAAATAAATGATGGACTCAACGTCTGAGCCCAGGTGGCTGTTCCCATGTTCTACCAAGGCGTTGCACGGTGCGTGCTGATGTTTGGGACCTCTGGCCCTTGGTTGTTTACGTGTTTAGAGTATGTCATAAAAATACAAAGTTTGTAAAAGATCAGTATGTGTAAAGGTTTTATTAGAGACTCTGCTTTTTGGACGGAGATTGAAATCTAGAAAAGAGTGTGTCATACCTGAAGTAATGCATTGGAAATGTCCAGGATAGAACATTTTGTTAATTAAGTTATTAAAGCTATAGGGGGTTTGCAACACATGCACGTACCCAGTCATGGCTCATTAAAGTCTAATCTTCAAAGCTGCTGAGAGCTGTAGACATTTCTCAGAACTGTGCAATCTTTTGCTCTGATGTTTTATGATCTACAGGAAAACCATACTGTATCTGACGTCGATACATGACCAATACAATCAAACAGTAAGTGGCTCCGCATGCATTCTCTTAATTGTTAGCTGTCATATTGAGATTAAATTGGGCATTAAATGAAAGTTAAAGAGAGATTAAATTGTGACCTGATGTGTAGTAAAGTCATATAAGCACTTAAATTTAAAGCCTGTTGTTTATTGAGAATAAAAGAACTCATGTTGTTTGTAGAATTCAGTTTATTCTTCTTAATATAGATTAAGAAAATTTAAAAATAACTTCTGTGTATGGCCTGTGTTTACTCTCTCAAGGGCAGAGCAAAAGGAAAAGGTTTAGGGTCCAGAAAGCTTTCCCATGACCCTCCAGCTGCTTCGGCAACACTCCTCTGTCCTGTCACCAGGTAGTGATCAGGGAACTACTTTAGAAAATCCTCTGTGCATAGCTGGGCATCTTGGGTTTTGTGGATCTTAAAAACTGGATTTGACTCATTCTTTCTGAATGTATAGGGGAATGTTTATTTTCTTTGACTTCGGGGTTGGAGGTTTTTTCCTTGTTGTTTTTACCATGGCTTTAGTGACTTGAACGTCTAATACGGGTTTTGGTCCTTTCACAGGAGGGTTAGCAATCTGGGATGCAGGTGCTGAGAAGGGCAGGTGGGTGGGGGTGAGTGATGGACAGCAGGTCCACATCTAGGGGAGACTGCAGATCACAGCCCCCATTTCCCACTGGATTTGAGACTGCAGTGGGACAGCAGCCCTTGTCACCTATAGCAGCAAGACACTGCCAAGCAGCCAACTGGCAGCATCTTGTTTCTTTGAGAGGCCCTATCTTCTGGCTCCCACCAAATCCCTGCCAGTGCGTGTAACCTCTGATTGAAAGAAAAGAGACGCGGTCTGGCACACTGCTCCCAAAAGCTTGCTGATCTTCGCATTAATGACCTAATCGTCGATTTTATTTTGTTCCTGCTTGTGCTACCACGTTTTTAGCTCTGCTTGCTGTGTTCCTCCTGTCTGTATTTTGTTACTTCTCCATGGTTCTTAGTACATATCAGTCACTGTCCAGCTGGGATTTTCAGTGGTGACTGGGAAAATTTTAACGTGCCCTCATTCAAAGCACTTAGGCCTTTGTGGGAGTCCTGGCCCTAAATGACTGTGTCCGTGAGTCCGGCAAACCTTAGTGCAGAATACAGACCTGGCAAAATGTAGCTCTAAAAGCAGCGTGCCATTGCCCTGCGTGGACCCTAGGTGAGGTAGGTCGTAGTCCATCAGGCTTGGTTTTCCTTAGCGAATGGACAAGCAGGATGGTCCCAGACATAGGAGCAGGAGAAGCGATTAATGCACAGGCTGTGCCCGAGTGGAGGTGGTAGCTGAAGGTCCAACCTGTTGTATTTGCTGTACTTTTGAAGCAGAAAATAATGTTGATGTGAAATGTGGCATAAAGTTAAACACACAGTGAATTTTTGTCTTTTAAGTATTGTCAGGCAGAGAACTGGACAACCTTGGACGAGTTTGATAACTTGCTTGAGAAAACAGGCTGAAGCAGTGTCTGATCTGGAGTAGGTCTTGGATGTTTCTGGCTCCCTGACCAGTGCTCAGCTCATTAGGCTCATGCTTCCTTACCACTTCAAATAAGCAGTTCTACAATTCACTCATTAAAAACCCTTTTGTTCTTATTGCTTCATTTCGTATGTATAAGAATGTTAAATTAAGCATTTGCCTTAAATTAAATCATGTAAATCTGTGTATACTTTTGATTTCATCAAATATTATGAAATAAACCTTGTCATATAAACAATTAAAAGAACAAATTCATACATATTCTGGACATTGAGCAGTCAACCTCTGCAATGAAATGCAAGCGTATTCATAGAAAAATAAATGAAGAAGTCAGATAATTGAAATCCATACCCAAGCAGGGTCATCACGTAAGAGCTGATACGTAAGGGCTCCATGAGATCACCTCTCAAACTGTAGACCTACAGAGAAGATGATACAATGCCTCTTACAGCAAAACCCTCCCACAAACAGGCATGAGCTATAGGCATGAATTACTGTAATTACAATTCATTTAGGAAAATTAGGCTGCATATTACTCGTAGATTTGAAAGTGGTATGGGCATTTGAAGAGAAAAGGTGATGATCCCGGTGCTCAGGAGATGGTAAAAGATTCTCAGAGTCAGGTGGTGGGATCCCCTGGATGGCTCCTGGCCATCAGAGCTTGACAGAGGTCTCCAACATGAGAACCTGACTTTAACTGCCATGGGATTGTTCAAGATTTAGATATTTTATGTCAGCTTCTGAGTCAGATCCTGGGCTAATCTGTACTTTGTCCAAATCCATGAGCTTACAGTGTTGGAAATGAGAGCAAAAGTGCCTCAATTTATGCAGGTCCTACTACAATGTGTGTAGTGGGTGATGTGTACTTGTTCACTTCTGTTCATGTTTTCATTGGATCTAGATTGGCTTGCTCCATCCTCCACTTAATTGCAATTGTACACTCTATATATTACCTTGCTCTCAGTTGGTTTGTATAGACTGCTTAAAGTATTTTTTTCTTTCCACCTGAAGACTGAATTGCATGCTGTTTTCATAGAGGTTGTGAGGTTAAATGCTCCAATATTTCTATTCCTATTTCTGAGCCTGGAGTAAAGTTTTTCTCTGCTATTTCCTCACTGACCTTTTTAAAAATTGAAATTACTTTGGGCTCCCTGTTACGTTTGCAAAAGACTTCTGCATTTCACCCCGTTGTAGTGGCATATTATAAATATTTCCTTTGATCTGTGTCTTTACTCCATTCCCTCCCACCCTCTCCTTTTCCAGAATGGTGTACTGTTCTTTCTCTTTTTCTTCCAACCACGGCTGCTTATCAGCAGCCCAAAGCTAGGAGGTGGTTCCCTTTAGCATGTAAATAAAGCAACACTCTTTCCAGTAAGTAGCTCAGGCTGGCATTATATGCCAGAAACTCTCATCTACACAATGATGAGTTCAAGTTCTGCATTGTGCGAAAGGTTTTTTCTTTCACAGTAGGAAAGGTGATCAGTCTGCAATTAGTCCTTTCCTTCTCTCTCCTTCCCTCTCCTTCCCCAGTCTTTTGTAACTCCATCTTTGCTAGTTTCTCATCTCCCGAGACCAAAGCTGAAGGTAACTTTTCGGAATCCATTTAATGTGACAGTCCTCCCATCATCCAGCTCTGCATAAAATTAGCCTGTCCTCCAGCTGACAGTAAATGATGTGGCATTAGAGCAATATTTGGAAAGATGTGCCTAGAGTTCACTATTCTGGTCAGATGAGCAGGGAACATGCTTTTGCATTTTAATTTGAAATTCAGTGAATATTTTGAATGCCACAGCATGTCTATAACATTATTTAAAAGATCCTGTGCACTCAGGCATGTAATGATTGACATTGGCTGTAACTTGATGCAATGTTGCACTGTTTTAATTCTTTTTGGGGCAGTGTTATCTTTGATCATTTCGTATTCACTGGAAAAATCCCACAATTGCAATCCCACATTATGTTTCAGTAAGGATGCCAAGTTCTCTATGGTACGTAGCTATTCAAGGCACTTTGTCCACCCTCAGGCTGCTCATTAAAGTGATGGCAGTTTCTATTTTAATGAATAAGGTAGAGTGCAAATTCCCAACTTCATTCACAGACCTTGAATGGTAAAAAGGAGTGGGTTCTTTTTTCAGTTCCCAACTTCTTTGTTTTCTTGGAAATTGTGTAAATGTCTTCATAACCATGGCTGCAACTCGATGTGCATGCAAAACCCATCCAAGTTACAGGTTTTTAATTTGCATCCAGGGTTCATATTATTAAAACTTGATCCTGTGACCAACATCTCCCATCCCAGATTTTATTTCTAGACACAGTTACATGTCCATATTGCAAGAGGTAAGAGTAGGAAGATGTCTGACAAGAGAGACTTGGTTCCCTTTTTTAATTCTCTGTTATTACGTCACTAATTGCCGGTACTGTGCAGAAAGCCCTTCTATACAAAACCAACATTCCTTACTTGCAGTGACTGCCATTTGAAAGACTCCACTTGCCCACAGTTTCACAGCAGGAGCATGAAAACCGCTGCACATTTCCTCTCCAGTTAAAATATAGCACTTTAAGGTAAAGCATGAACTAAGTGCATCACTGAAGTGCTACACAAGTGTGAACAGTCGGTGTCAGGGAAGGAGGCAGAGTTCCCTGCTCACGCTCCTGCCTATTATCCGCGTGCCATTAAAAACTAACAGCCTGGATTACCGCTTTTGACCGCTGTTACTCCTCAGTTTGCTCTGAAAAAACTCTTTTTTCCTGCCCGTTACCCAAAGTTTGGGAATAGCTGTGGCTGCCAAGTGGAGGTTTGTGAGAGCAGTGCTGAGTTGCTTCTCGAAACGGGGTTAAGGAGCACATGGGGGTTTTGCCGTGCCCACGTTTATTTCTGTCCCCCCTGCAAGGCAGAGGTGCCCGTAGCTGCCCTGGCTGATAGAACAGCCAGCTGGGGGGATGCACCGATGCGGACATTTCCAGCGCTGCCGTGAGCACCGGCCTCACCCCTCGGTTATCAGTCTAGGGGTGGGAGGTTTTGCTGTGGGCTCTGTTTCAGCTTGTGCTCAAAGTCAAGACATGAGCAGCAAGAGCTGCTGAAGGCCTTTTGCAACCCTCCAGCTCTCTAGTAAAACACCCTTTGCGCTTCCCTGAGGTTGGGCAATCCCTGTACGTCTTTTCCAGCAGGCCAAGCCATGGGGTAGTTGGAGACCGACCAAGAGGACGCTGCCTCCATCTTTTCTTGCCCACAGCAACTTGAGCCAGATCCATCTTTTCTGCGGAGATTTTGGCTTTAGCTGAGAGGTACAAGTTTCGTTGCTCTAGTGCACAATGATTTTTATCCAGTTGTATAAGATCAGGGAGTCAAGTACAGGTGCCTTTTATATTTTTCCTTGAGAAAAACTGAAGATAAATATTGAAATAAAATAAGGGTTTGCTATTTGAAAATATTGAATAACACATGGTTGCAGGAGACTAAGGAATTATTTTGATATGATTTTCATTTGCATATGTTCCTTCAAAATCCTCTTGCTGCAGCATACAGTTCCAAGGGAAAAGCTGAAACATTTAATTATTTAATAAAAGCAGCTCTTGCCCCGTATTTGTTATCATCATAGATTTTACACACCAAAAGATCTTTGTGGTACACAAAGAAAACGATCCAGAAGGGAGAAGTTGCCTTTTTCCAGCTACGCTAAAACAGCTTTGCTCCTTAGAAGTCTCACCTTCTTCATCCATGGGGCTTGGGGCTCCCCAAACGAGCAGTTGGCCTCGACACCGGATAATTCCCACCCCATCATTGTGTTTTGATAGAAACCGTGTTTGACTGAGAAAAGGGATTTACGGTAGCAACTGGAAGTAGGGTTGTATATGCCTGAGTCAGAAATGTTAAATAACTGCCAAAACTTGTGCTGTTTTTTTTCTGGAGGGGTCTTTCTTCACTCAGTACCTTTATGTTTGTATCTGGTACAAAACACTGTTGCCTCTGTTTGATGTACACATCCACAAAGAGATGTGCACATAGATTTGGATTTCCACTGATGATTTTCAGCTTTTAACAGGTTATTCTACTGCATAAAATGATCTTCAGGCATAGCTGCAGCAATCTGTTTTATACTTTATAATTTGGGGCGATTAGTGGTTGCTGTACCACTATAATGTCATTTGTGCGGTTACATTTTTCTCCTGAAGCCAGAAAGTGCTAGTTTCTATTATTCTTTACTGTGTATTAGTACAATTTATTACACCTGGGCCATGCAAAGCTGACACCCCTGGAGAGCATGATCTCCTTGGACAGCTCAATTGGACAAGTCAACCCCAACAGGAAGGGTCAAATAAAAGGGGCTTCTTCCCTCTCCCAGTCCGTGGAGGCTGGGGTTTCCTTCCCAAGGCTCCCAGCCACATGAAAGAGAGTTTTTTTGACTAAAACTTGCTGGTTTGGTAAGATTGGTGGCTGTTCCCGAGGAGGGAGCGCTGTCACCACTGAGCAATCCCTGGGTAGCGGGGCTGCCTGGCAGGCAGGAGATGTGTCCCAAGTGAGCCAGGCTCGCTGCAGAGCCTGCATGGAAACTTTTGGCTCTCCTCGGAGAGAATTCCTGGGATGAATCATGATGATTGGCTCAGCTTCAAATCTGCTGAAATTAAAAATTAAATAAAAGGATGCTTTGGGCTTTTTTTTTTTCCTTAACTGGTATCTCTGTGAATTCAACAGAGAAGCCACTCGGTGGCCTTTTTGCCTGGAGCATCCTCAGCACAAAGATTTAGTGTTTGGAATTTTAAATTATGATTTGATTATTTTCCACGTGCCACAATAGATATCACTCACTATCATAGGCCTGCATGAGCTGCAAAAAAAAAAACCAAAAACACGCAGAGAAAAAGCAGGAGGGTTAAACAAACAACACCTCAGCATACAGAACTTGAGCTTTTTAAGGCGTAAACACACAACTGCAAGGACTGTGGTCTTAGCAGTGTATGACCCCTAACATGCAAAAGAAGTATATCATTGAATTAAAAAAGAGCCATTTTCCAGAATGTAATTGTGCCTTAAGGGCAAATAAATACCTTCTTGCTGCTTAGATTGGTAGCGTTCCCTCCCATAACTGAAGCATCAGGAATAATTATGCTAAAAGACACTTAAGCTGGTAGAGAAAACACATACTGCATTTTATGATGCTCTTGCTGGGCTTCTTGTGTAACATGAGAGAAATTATATTAACACTGGTGCTACATCGGTGTAGAATTACACCCCCGTGTTGGTCTGAACTGCATTGTGCAGCTTTCCTCACTTTTTATAGCTCTATTAATGGTTTTGAAAAATTGTGGGCTAAAGGAGTATTAAAATGTCTTGGCAATGTACTGTTGCTCAATCTTTTTACTGTGGGATTACATATACCTTGTTTCTATTTGATTTTGATTGCTTGCTTGGCCTAGATTCTCTGCAAGCATTTGGTATGACTGAATAATTTTTAGTTGTACTTTCTTGCCATGCTTTATGCTAATCTGCTGATGTTTTGCAGCTACAGCATTGCCAGTCAATGCTGCAGTCTACAGTCTTTATCCTTTACTGGATTTTTAAAAGGGTATTTTATTGCCTGTCATTACCATTCATTGTGGCTTTATGGACTGTGCTCGCCGCTCACACACTCTCCCGATGCTGCGGCTGCCGCTCGCTCCCCACTGCATCTCCCACTGCCTTTGTTCTGCCGCGGGGACTGGCCCCTCCGGCACAAGTTTTATATCGTCCCTTCTGCCTCCTGCCCTTCTGGAGTGCCTCAGATATCCCCCTGTACAGGGGCTGCTGGAGCTCGCAGATGGGAGAGTGTAATTTCAGCTCCTGAATGTCTTCGTGATTTAAGCTGAATGTTTTTTTCCAAATACCGCTGGCTGTTTCACAGGGTAAACGTTAAATACAAAATGCATAATGCATTATGCTTCAGGAGGTTTGATACCTCTTGAATATTTTTTATTATGCTAATGTCTATTTGAAGGAAATTACAATGTTTCATTCAAATGACATAAATTAATAATTATTTATTAAGAACACATTCAACTTCTCATACCCTGCTTATGAATATTTCCCAGCTTTACTTAATAACATGGGTATGGGTCAAAATCAAACCCTTGCCTGCACTTCCTCAAAATTTGGGTGGCTTGCGTAAAGCAGAACTCTGAATGAAACTGTTATGACCTTGAGGAGATTCTTACAACTCAATGCTCACCTTCTTTCATCTTCTTTAATAGGTACACAGCTTTGAATTACTCCCTTTTAGTTGGAGATGTTTTCGGGACAGTTAAGTCATAAAGAAAATAGTGAAGCTGTGCCAAAATAGGGGTCAGCTTGTCAATTTGACTTGCTGAAAACCACATGCAACAAATCAAAGTAACTTTTTAATGCAGATAAGACCGAATAGCACACCCCTAGCCCATAGACCCACAGACCCATGGACAAGTGTTGCCCACGAGCCCATCAATATTGCCCCTGGTCCCAGGAGACAGGGAAGTGACAGCTGAGGCTGGCGGGCAGAAAACAGTCTGATGTTGCCTGTGGTGCGTCATTTTTTCAGTGCTGTTGTCCTACTTATGAAGGTCTGAGATCATGGAAAGGAGGGAAGGCTGGAGATTTAGTAGTTTGGAGTTAGTTAGACTTGCACAAAGGTATTTATATATGGATACAAATATGCATAAATCTTTGCCTGACTACTCAGCAAAAGGAAAATTGATAGTTTCCCATAGCAACACTTGAATGTCTTTATTGGTGTTTTAAAAGTAAATAAGTCATTCACACTGTACTTTTTTGTGAAGTGATTTGTATCTTTAAAATGCAGTGTTCTAAAGCAAGCAAATGTGTTAGATTGGGAGAAGAGGAGCAGCGCTGTGAAAGCCCGGCTTCTCAGGCTTGATTATCTGCAGTGGCTGTTAACCAACAAGTTGGCTCCCCTGTGCTGCAGAGACACACGTTTTAAAAAGCCTGGCTTGCACACTGACTTCAGTGGGAGCTGAGTGCTCAACACCTCCCAGGATTGGACCTCAAATACTTATCTGTATGAGCTTTCCATTATTCATTCCACAAATGAAACTGGTTGTAATGTAAATTATAGAATGAATCTTTCTATGGCTTAAGATCCTGTAACTTAAACCTCCTAGGCTGCTTATCTGCCTTCTGCCACCTACCTACAGTTTATCCAGTGCACTTGGCATTCTTGATTGTTCCTTGCATATAAATTTCAATCATACCCACGGGGTACCTCTATTCCATAATAGCTTGCATTGTGAGCAATTTAGCAAGAGAACCGTTCTGCCCAAACAGTGAGTGAGACATTTGCTACTGGGAAAAGCAAAACCCTTGGGAAGTACCATGCATATTCCTCACATAACACTGTAATAAGGCAATTGTAGTGAAATTAAAATAGAGATTGAGAGATTTATCTCCCCTTTCAGTCACACGGTATCATGGAGCTGTCTGGGAGCCTCTAAGCAAAGCAATCTCACATATGCAAAATCGGCCGTCTCAGAAAGTCAGGCTGATTGGCTAACGATGGCTTGATACCTTCTACAAAAGTCATTAAAATTCTTCTTTATCTCAACAGAATAACTTTGCACTGTAATAATCTTATTATCCCCCAGTTGTTCTATCCTTCTGCCAGCCAGGTTACATGCAATGCCTGCCTCTGTGACTCTGTGCCTGCCTTTCACCCCGCTCCATGTACAGCCCCGAGCCAGCCCTTTGCACAACTTTCTCTGAAACACCGTAGATGCTGCTGCAGAAACTCCTCTGCCACAGGAACAAGTGAGAAATGGTCACTGGCTGTGCGTGTACACCGTAGACCTCAGAAAAACCTGCACGGAGTGTGTTAACTGAACAGTTAACACTGTAGCGGAGTAGCGGGGAAAGCGTATGGGAAGTCTTTGTGGAAGCAGTGCTTTCCGAGAGGGGTAGCAGTAAACTCCCTCCTCCACCTGCACTCGCTTTCTGTCCTTGGCATAAAGGGATAAGAGGGAGCACAGGGAAGACCACGGTGTGTTAGCGAAATGAGGTCTGTGTAAGTAGGGTGAAAGTGGAATGAGTCTTAAAACCCTGGTAGTTCTACGACAAGGTGTAAGGAGATGGAAAAGGTGCCATCTGTATGGTGCCAGCCAGGACTGTGATTTGGAGCAGTCCTTAAAGCACCCCAGGCAGACCTTGAGGGTTTTTATTGAATCCTAAGAAGCTTTGACATGTTTGATTACACTTAAATCTGTATAGTTTTTAATTTATAAATGTCACTTGTAAGTAACAAACCAACTGCTCATGCAACTTACCGTCTTGCTGTACCTTGTAGCAGCACAGTCAGAAATGGAGCAGTCCATTTGGAGAGACCACACAGGGGACCTGCAGCAGGAACTGTTTCAGGATGTTGTAGGCAAAGGAAGTCTCACAAAAGCCTTCTCGAAAACCTACGAGGTATTCAGTGGTTCCTACCAGTATTAGAAAACAGCAAGAAGGATTATGCTAAAAATCTATTGCAAGTGATTTCCTTTAATAAAGTTAAGGAGATTTCTCTCTGTAATACTCATCATGTTCCTCCTGAAGTTCATTCTATTATCATCCTCACTAGTATTTCCATGAAGCCTTCCTAATATTTATGAGATAAGAGAATTTTGGCCTCAGATACACAGGAAAGCATTTTAGGGAAGAAAGACCATTTGTCTGGGGAGGCAGTCATGGAGCATGGCAGAGTGCTGGTGTGTCCTGCTGGCAGGACCACAGGAAAGCGTGAAAAATGTATTTGCCAGTTCAGCAAGCGACCAAAAATGCAGTTCAGTTCTTGTAACAGTCCTTTCCAATCTGAACTGAAAATGTTTTCTCACCTAACTAACAAAGCAACAAATCTGAAATCCTTTCTCAGGTCAGAACTGGAAGTAGTTCACTATTAAAGAAAATGTCTGAATTTGATGTGGAGCAACTGCCAAAATCAAAGTGAAGAGATTTCAAGGAACAGTGGCAGCGGTTTCCTTTTCCCCAGCAGTCTTTGACGTGAAGTTCCCCAATGGCAGGAACTGGATCATCTGAAGGCCTCCGAGTTAGCTATCTTTCTTAAGAAATCAGAGATACTAGCTCAAGCAGCATGACAAATAGAATTTGAACCAACCACTCTTAGGTCAGTGCATGGCTGAGAAAGTTCTGGAGCATTTCAGGGCTGGACCGTCTGTCCCGTGGAGTTCTACATTGTAGAAAATACTTGGAGAAAGTGTGAGCGGCTTTATGGCATGGTGGTACCACGTTTGCCTAGGACCTGAAGGCCTGCCTCTGTCCAAATAGATAAATATCAATTAAATGTTAACAGAGGTTGAGGAGGTGTCTCAGAAGGTCTGTGGTGGGCTCTACCCTCATCCCTTCTACCATCGGTCCTCCCACCAAAGCCAAAATAGCCTTTCTCAATCTTGTTTTTTTTACAAGTTTCTACAGTTACTAAATACCCAGGATGTGCACAACACCGTACTTTGGGTGGGGTGCTTGAGCTCAGCTAGAAGAATCTGAATCTGCAGAAACTGAGAATTTTGGATCTTTTACTGTGGCCCTCAACTTACGAACTTTATTAAGTAATTCTTTTCTTTGGCTTCACTTCACCTTCTGTAGAAAAGTAGGGAGATACCTTTTATCCTAACTTCTCCATTTAGACACAGATGATTTTTGCATATATTTAAGGGAAGTTTTTAAATCAAACTGTAAGGGAAGATGGATTTGTTATGTTTTAGCCTTCATTCACAAGAATGCCTAAGCGCGCCAAATAGGCTGAAGTCTCAGTGTAAGACACCATGCAACCAAGTAGCAGGAGAAAGTCCTTGTCTGAAGAAACTAATGGTTTATAAATGAAAGGAAAAAACCCCACAACCCCAAAACAGAAGCTGTATACTCCACAAGTACACACATGGGAATTCAGACCCATGTTGAGTGACTGATCCTGGGTGGCTCCTGGAGTCTCTGGTATCTCAACTCACCAAAGTCATTACTTCAGTCCACATTTAAGTGCTACATGCTTGCTCATTTCTTTTTCTAACAAGTAGAATAATCAGTGTTTCCCTAACACTGCCTTTAACCAGCTCTAACCTACTTCTGTGGAAATCAGGGGCAGAACAACTGACTCCGTGTGGAACACTGGCACAGCCAATGTGCATTATAAACACAAGGTGGTAGTAATTACATCTATTCGTTTGCTGCACATCGTCTGTGTAGAACTTTTGTCTGTCTTTGTCCCAAGAGCCACAATACGTCTTAAAATCAATAAAATCGATACCTTTAAAAAAGATTTGTTGATGTTTGGATGCACATAAAATTAGATCCTCTGATTAATGCTACAACGATGTGACAGTATCATTACATTACGGTATGTGAAGCCCTTCCTCATTCACCCACTTACAAATAACTGTATCTTGTAATATTAAAGACTAAAAATTACAGCTAAAAGAATAGTTATTGACTTCCAGAAATAAACTACAAACTACTTCCATTGTGCTCCCTTTCCATATGCATTGTATTGTCATTTGTTCCTGTCCTTCCTCATGCTGGATGTCAGGACACTTAACACAGCAACAATGTAGTCCCACCATGGGGTTTATGTGGCGACTGCTATGCTGTAAATAACAGCCCATCATAACCAGCCCCTCGGCTTAGCAGCTTTTTGGAGGAATGGTGACGGACACACTTCAGAGTGAGTAACCATCTCCTCTGGTGCTGGTGGCTGCGTGAGTTATCTCTGCAAGCTCCGAAAATTTAACTCTCTGCTTACAAATATTGGACTTGAGGTTTTATTTGCCTTTTAAAAATTTAATCTAAGCAGTAGGCATTCTTTCCAAATGTTTGCCCATTTCAGCTTATTCCCCAGACTTTCCTAGATTGTCTTTTCAGCTGTCTTCATTTCAGCCCCGGCTTCAGGGAAGAGCTTGCCTGTGATCTGATTTTGGCAAGTATAAAGGTAATGTAACATCACCTTTATTTATAAGCTTACATCTTTGCAAAAGAGAACATGAATGAGGATGTGTGTTAGGAACACAGTTCAGATGGCTGACCTTGCTGTGTGCACTGTGTCCTCTGAATGTAACTTAAGGGCGCAGGATAATTTTGGAAAATAGGGGTATGGGAACTTCTGAGTCTGCACACAGCTCAGAAAGCCAGTGGCCAAACTCTCTGCCCACTGGTGGTCTTTTTACACACTAGCACCTTCACAGATGTTGTCCCTGCTTTCTGTTAACATCAGAAGCAAATTGACTTCAATTTCCTTATCATTTCCCTTCCTATTGCTGTAGATGTTCCACAATACCCAAGGAGTTTCTTCTCTGGTGTTCTTGGGCTCTGGGGGTGTTTATGAACTGAGGAACTAGCAAGTGGGAATGCTTTGCATTCGGACTGGGTTGTCTCTACTACCTAGGTTAATTAGATTTATGTCCCATCTTATAAACTTTTGTAACATCTTACTGCACTTCCATAGATTCAGCTCTCAGTAGACTGGTTTTAATTGCTGCGCAGTGTCTCTATTTATTATCAAATTATCTTCTTCATATTGTAATTTTAGTTACAAACCTGTGGCTCCTATAAACTCAGTCTCAATGATATTTTCTTTCTGGAGTAGCTTGTGTTTTTCTTGCATCTGTGTAGTAAGAGACGTCACTCTGTTTCTTTTGAAAATGATTACACACACCCCTTTTCAATCTTAAATAACTGTTCCAAGGTATATTATTTTTTAAAGCCTTGATAAGAAGCTATTTTATTATTCTTCAAATGAGTAACCAAAGTCATCTGAGACTGCTAGGTGAAACAGAATAAAATAACATGATGAAATGGTGCCTTTTTGGAGAGAACAAAGCAGCTTTTAATTGGCTGCATTATCTCAATTTGCCTGTTTGGTAGGAGGAGCTGCCCACGCACAGCAGGTACCTGTGGGGTAGGTATATGGTACCTGGTGATGGTGGTGGTGTAAAGCAGAACAGGGACAGTCTGGTTCATGATGTGTTTAGGAGAAAACCAGGGAAAGGAAAGAAGAAGAAGAGGGTTTGAAAGAGTTTGGACATTTCAGACATGAGGAAGGAAGCTCAGCTCTGGCAGGTGTTGCAAAGGCTTTCTGGAGAGCAGCAGGAAGAGCTCACTGCAGTGTTACCCAGAAGACAAATGGGGACGGTGGATGTGGCTGTGCTGTTTGGGGGAACTGGCTTTGCGTGTCAGCGTGCAGCCACTAGGCATGGCCAGATGCCAGCGGTGATGCCAGCAAAGGCAGAAACCTGGTATATTCTTGAGAGGACAGTTTTCATTAGGATGGGATGAGAATTTGGGCTGCAGGTGGGTGTTGGGTGCAGTTATGGTTGGTGAGCCAGACAAATGGCTCACTGTCATCAAAAAACAGTGGCCTCATTTCTCCTCTCTGCTGCTGGCTGCAGCTTTCTTGCTTATCTGGTGCTGCTTCTGCCACTTGTGGGCTCTCGCCTTGAGCCTTGACAGTTTGCTAGATTATCAGGAAAAAGGTGGAGCAAGCCCAGGATGTGCCCCACCGTGCAGTGGTGGGACTGGCTGTTGGGTCAGCTTGGCCATCCTGTGCACTGTCACTTTGTACCACTTGTTGATGGGGGGACCTTGAGCCTTAAGGAACACCACGCTCCTGGGAGATGAACTTGCCCTTTGCAATAAATTGTAGGAAGTAAGAATGAATGATCTAAAAAAAACCCCGCATTGCACAGGCAGCTGCGATGTTATAGGGAAAGAGAGTTCCAGAACTGCCAATAACTGATCCTAACCCCAGTCTAGCCCAGGATGGCACAGCTCCTAGCTGACATTTTCTGAAATGACCCAGCTGGGTGCACAGCAAGGATGTAGATGGGTACGTGGACTGTGAATGGCATGATCCTTATCAGCACGTGGGACCTCTACCAAGGGGCTGGCGGGAACAGCTGAAACAAAACTGATGTGGGCCAGCAGCAGCAGCAGCAGCAGTGAGTGCGGTCCCACTGAAGGGCAGGGGAGCTGGGCAGCAGGGAGGGGGGTTGCTGGAGGGGCCTCCAGAAGTGGTTTGTGCTTCACTGATTTTCTTTGCAGCAAGAGATCTGGCTTTGGGGTTTTTTGTTTCTTCCTCTCTTTTTGTAATTTAAAATGGAAGATTCTTATCACAACTTTGTAGCTTGAATTATGGGACAGTATGGCCCTATGAAGTGCGTTAAGATGGCTTTGAGCATATTCACACAATTAAAACACTGACCTAAAGCAGACCTTTTGTTTAGAAGGAACTAAGTAGCTCTCTCAGAAGTATGTCATATTTATTTTCATCACAGCGACACCCCATTGAGTGTAGGAAAAAAAAAAAGAAGACAATTTCATTTGCTTCTGCTCGGTCTGAAAATGAATTGAATGTATGAAAACTGAGGGTTTGTAATTAAGTTCTGTAACATCAGGAGAAACAAATATGTCTGTGAAATATGTGCTGACCCTGAGTGGAAAAAGTTCTATTAGTTAATGTGTGTACATAAATATAGATATCCGTGTATCTTTATGTGCACACAGACTTCCACACTACTGCATGTTTTCTGCTAAAAATTGCCCTTCACAAGCATGCCTTGGCCAAGGAGCCCCACACAAACTTGGGTTTTGGAGATGATACTTGAATGGAGAAGTCGTCACTCAGATGAGTCATCCCCATGCTGTCAAAAGGAGCCACGTTTGGAGCAAGCTGCTGTTTGATCATGTGGAGTCTGGGGTGCAGTGAGGGTCACCTGCAGAAACGTAGGCTGCTGGAAGGAGAAAAGGGACCTTGGGGCAAGTTCTGTTCTCATTTGCATGTGGCTGCAGGGGATTATGCTGCTGCAAGGGACAGCCCAGGTCTGCGGGCTCCTGCTGGTGCTCTGAGCACCTGGCTGATCCTGCTTAGAGGGCTGGGCAGAACAATTCAGGCGAAAACAAGAGCCAACTCAGAGCTTTTCCTGTTGTCCTTGGTTTTATCCATTCCTGAATGTGAGCACGCTTAGCAAGTTTCTAGGTAGAAGCGGAGAGAAAGACTGAAAAATTCTTTGTAGTGAGGCTTCAGATCTACCTGTGTGTGGGGATGTCCCTGGTACTTAGTCAGCTGGTCTTCATCATACTTACGAATAGATTTGAAGATTCTGGCTGTTGTTCATGACATAGGAAGATAACTGTGAGGGGACTGTTCACTCATTTAATTATCCTACATGTGTGTCAGTAAGGATGGGAATGCTTAGAGTATTTAACAAAACTCAGAGATACTCAGTAAGGTATTTTTGTCTTGTTAAAGACTAATTCCCTCCTTCCTCGCTGAGAACAGCACAGGAGGACTCAGAGAGTTCAATATCCTTACGGTTCATATGACAATTGAATCCCTCCTCTTGTTCCATCCAGGCTTAATTAGCATTTTCATGTGCATTTACTTGTTCTTGCTGAAAAGCCTGAGATGAGAGTGAAGATGTTCAGGTAATTAAGTAATTATGAAATACCCACCTCTTCCTTTGACTGCCCTGGGGAAATTTGCCAACTTGCTAACCTGTACCGCCACTACCTGCATTGTCACCTGCGTTGTCACCCGCCCGTGAGCTGCGGTCAGTCTGCGGGGTCTGTGCTTTGATAGTCATCACCAACTTACGTGTTAGGGACAAGCTTTCTGACGGTGCATGTACCGTATCTTCGCATAAATACAAGGAATCTATTCACAAATACAGAGTAATGAGTTGTCCTTTCTGCCGCACTAGGACTATTCCTGGTGACCATCTCTTGGTAACCTCTGGAGAGGGTGGAAAGAAGGTTTGAGCCCAACGCTGGCAGGAGGGGAAAGCAGCAGACGGATCTGCCTTTCTGGAGGCTTTGTAAGATGTCCTTGTGCTAAGGGCTCTTGCTGAGCACCGTGCCCATCTGTAATCGCAGATGAAGCGGACATTCAGAGCCCAGACTGGTTCTCAGTGAGAGGAGGTTGGCGAGGAGAGATGCGGGAGTGGGCTGCTGTTGCCTGCCCAGCTCGGCGTGGAGCATGGCTAGCGAGCAGGCGTTGTACAGGTTGATCCATCGCCCCTCGGGGCACTTCCCGCTTAGGTGCTTCGGGGTGGTCTTGCCCATGGATGAGAGGGGCAGCAGAAGCATGTTAGGGGTCCCTGTAGGATCGGACAGCTTGGATTTTGCTGCCCTTCCCCTGTGATTGGCAGCCTGCATACATTTATGGCACTTTTCATACCTCACTACAAACGCCAAAATTATACGCTTTAGCTGAAAGACAGCCAAAACGTCTGAAAGGCTCATTGTTTCCCAAGTAATATTTTCAATACAAATTGAGCTGAATGGTTCTTGAAAACAATTGTATATTAAACTCCAGCAAGTATACGTGCTGTTCAGGCCCACACAGGCTAATATAAATGCCAGCATGACTTGATAAAAGCACAATGAAAGGTTCTATTTTTGTTAGTGTCAGTGACCTTGCGTGGCTGCTTGAGGACTGTTCAATCTCCTGTTCAGGATGTATAAAATTAATATACCTAAGGGGGAGGATGTTATTAGGAGTTAGCTCGGAAATGCTACAGGAAATGCTGCAGATAGATGGCTGAAATTACCCTGTAGACATTGTTCAAACAGATCTGTGTTTAAAATTAAACTTACAAGAAAATCCTTTTACTAGTTAGTCATCAACAGAAGAAGTATGTATTGATTGCATCTCCATTTGTTACATCTTAATAAAAAAAAGAGTTTTAAAACTACATAAAAGAAAAAGTGTGTGTGTGTGTGTGATAGAGTGTTAGAAGTGTTATTAACATATTAAAAGATAACCACAATGGATATAATAAAATACATTATTCACGAGGCATGATAGCAAAACTCAGTGAGAGTGTCTTTGCCCCTGCACGTTCTTAACATCGCTGAAAAGCATTATCTCTCTTCATCTATTTTCTGCTGCCTCTGCTTTACCTCAAAAGCCATACATTATGCCCCCAATCTATTTCATTGAGCAAGATAATTATCTATGCATGGATGCTTTAGCATGAAAGCATCTCCCAGGAAGTACAACTTTTCCATTTATTTATTTATTTTTAACAAAAGGGCTAAAAGAAAGGTGTGTGGGAGAAGGAAATAAGGATCAGTGTTTAAAACATAGCTAATGACATGCTAATGTGCACAAATGAATATTGAAAGAACTCAAACATTGCTTTGAAATTAATTATACCACTCCCTTTGTCCTGTAGAAATGGGAGATTAAAACCTGTACGGTGATGTTTACTATGTTTAATTTTCAATTGTTTCTTTGATGTAACAGATAGAAAGGTTTGCACCTGCAAAGTAAAAAGGCTGTGAACAGATTGCAAACATTCTGCAAACACTTCATCAAGAATTTTAGTTGTCAGCCTCCCCAAGCACAAGGGAGCCTTGATGATATCTTTGTGTGCCTTTGACTCCTTTTGATTAATAAATGCAAACAAATTTCGCTCAGTAACCTCTGGTTTCAATCTATGCATGACAATTAGGGACAACCTCTGGTGAAGGGATGCACTGAAGTCTGTTCCCTCCTCCTCTCCTACACAATAAATAGTTGATCTTTAACGCTTTTTGACAATTAGAGAATGAAATCTTTTGTAGTTGTGCAGTCCTGGCTACTCATTATTCTGTTCTCAGCAATGAAAGATCAGTGTTTGTTACAGTATTACAGTGGTTTAGGTGGATGAGCTAATTTCCCCCGTCCCCCCCTCCCCTCCTTTTCTTTTCCTAATGCTACTTTATCCCATTATTGAAAGTTGGAGTGCAAATATTGCTTTTTTACTGAACAGAATTGTGAATTACATCAATACAATGGATTTCAGCAAGAACTGTCAGAAACTTGCATAAAACCCAAGTAAAGTATTGCTTGACTTTGTGGGTCCACCTTGCAGATAGCACTAAAAGTGTCTTAAAATGGTAGGGGAAGTGCCCAACACCTTGGGCAAGCAGCAGAACCTTATTTACTCCTGTGCTAGGACTTCAGTCCTGTTACTACACCCCTTATTCCCATTTAGTTGTATGCTAGTAGGCACAGAGGTCGCTGCAACTCTCCCATGTACTCACTGGCACATGGCAGGAGCTTACCAAATGAGGCAGATGGTTTTAGAAATGAATGAACTGAGTGGCTTTATAGATGGGAACAGATGCGCAGACAGAGGATGCATAACTTGTTTTCATAAAATCTTAGGTCTTGAAGATATGGTTAGGTACTTGAAGGAATTCAGGAAATGTAAGGATAAAGTAAGCCAGCAAAACCTCAGCCAAAACAGACTTTGCAAGGAAAAATAAGAGGCACTGAAGCTCTTTGGGGATAAGAAGGCAGAACAAGTGAAGACTGTACAGAGGGGATTGTGTAGAAATAATCAAAGTATGACCCCAACAATCAGTGTCTGTGTCTTGGTTTGCAAGAAAGGTGATAAAATGGGTCAGAGGCTGAATGGCTGCGGGAATCAAGCTGTAAGAATTTACCTGGGCTCAGGCCGAAGCAATATTCAAGTTGCTCAGTGTGCTCAGATTAGGAAGGGTTAATACATTTGTCTAATTAGAGACAGCACTGTATGTTTGGAGCATAGCACACACAGTACCTGCACTTGAGAATGGGGGCAGAAGGGGATGAGCAATGTTCTTGACAGCCAAAGCCTGATTGTCTGATCTCAACAGTGTACAAGACTTCAGATGCTATTTGGAGAAAACCAGTAATTAAAAGCTTTAATAAAATTAATTAAATAATTTTCAAAAGAAGATATACATGGAAAATGGAATAGCATACAATTTTTTGTCCTATGGTACCACATGCCATGCTAACCTGATACCTTTCTCTGATAGGATAACTGATTTTCTTGACAAAGAAAATTCAATAGGTCTCATCTTTATGGACTTCAGTGAAGCATTTGATATAGCACCACATGGGAAATTATTAGTTAAAATGGAGGCAGTGGAGATTAGGAGAAAAGCTGAAAGGTTGATAAGGAATGAGCAACAGGTAGAAATGAAAACAGATTGCATTAACAGGGAAGACATCATGTTAGAAGGAGGTTACCTGTAGCATTCCCCAAAGACTGGTCTTGACAGTATCTGGTGTAATATTCCCAGTAATGGCCTTGGGGAGGGGGACCATGCTAACTGAGTTTGCAGACAGCACAGAATTAAAACCATCATAAGTACAAGAACTTACTATGTTGTGTACGTGGAATTTGGGACTGGAATAGTAGAAAATAATAAGATTGAGTATATGCCCTTAGGGGACAAACAGTGATGATTTCTGTGATAAGCTGAGGCTCACAGGTTAAGGACACGTAGGTGAAAGAGCAAGCTGGCCATACGCAGCGGTCCCAGAGGATTTTGAGCCATGATGTGTTGCCATGAAGGTATTTTGAGTAGTGCTAGTGAGGTATTCCTGCCTGTGCCCATCCTGCTGCTTCTGCTTGAGCTGCCGTGTGTGGCTCTGATCCTGCTCGATCCGTGGCTGGCCCCAGCACTGGGAGCTGAGATTTCAGGAAAGGATACAAGAGCCTGGATCATTTAAGCCAGCAAAATAAATGCTGAGATAGGGTTTGATTGTTCACTGATAAATGTCAAGGGAACGAACTGCAGTGAGGGAAAAAGAGGTAAAGGACAGTGTTGACACAAAACCAAATGGATATAAAGTGACCACTAATAATTTTTCTGATCACAATTGGATTCCCAGCCTTCAGAGACCCCATGTGCCGTTCAGCAGGAGAATGAGGAGGGAGAAATACAACCATTTATAAGACATTGCTTTATCATATTATTTGGTGTTAAGCAGAGTCTTAACAGCCTCGCTCCATCCCAGGGTCCCTGTTACTCTTAGAGGGGTGGATTTTGACCCCTTCCCATGGTAGGAAAACCCATCACCTGCTGGCAGTGCTGTGGGAGTGTGTAGGGAATGAGTGGGACCCTTCCCCAGGGTCTCCAGGACATCGGTCTGACTGATTACAGAGCTGGTCATTCAATCCTAAAACTAGAGAGAATGCAGCAAGACTAATTACATTTGGGTGGCACGGGGAATATACCCCTTTTGCGCTTTTCCTCAACCCCAAGATATACCTCCTGCATCCAGACCATTGCCACGGCTGGTTCCTGCAGCATCCTGAGGCCTGGCAGGTCCTGGGTCTCATGCTAACACAGCATGTAGTCTGCTCTCAAAACCTCCAGGTTTTCTTTTGTCTTTCCTTTTCTTTTAATGAAAGTGTGAGTTAGGAGGAGTGGTGCTTGTAACATTTGCCAGACATCGCATGGAAGCGGTAACACATGCTGAGAGCCTTGTATATCTCACAGATGTTTAAAATAATTCCACCTCTAATAACTCAAAATGTTTCCCTACCTTCCAGGTGAAAATAGCTCTGTTCCCTAGATCGCAGGAGGGATTAGGGGCTTAAATGAGATTGACATTTTACATCAAGTAAATTCTAATTTACAAATGGGTCAAAAAAACCCAGTAGAACAATTTTCTAAAGGTGAAGCATCATCGTTTTTCCCAAGTTCCACAGATCTGCAGTGATGAGTCACTGAGAATTCAAGCATATAAAAGCAGTTGTTTGCTAGGCAGGACTGAAAATTTAGCTGGCAAAAGTTTTCCAGAGTATTAGAGGTGATGAGGTGGAAGACTGATCATTCACTGAGAACAGTTTGTCCACATGAGTCTTGCAGGAACAGATCCTGAGTTCTTAAGTCACTGTTCTCCACTCTATTACCTCAAAACAATGCCAGTATCTCAGCGTGCTTCTTCCTTTTTTTTTCCTGGTAAATCCTGAGGTGACAAATCAGAACTTCTAAATGGTGTGAAATGTTCGTGTAACTAGTGAAAAAGATTGAAAAACTAATTACATGAAAAATTTCCTTCACATTTGCTTAGTTGCCCCTCTATTACTGACATCCTCGATCTCCATCTCTAGCCCCTGTGTCACAGCATACTGCAGGGCGCTGGTTCACAACAGCCCTCTCAGGGAAATGGTAGGAGAAGAGATGCTGGTCCATGTGTACTAATCGTTATGGAGAAGCAACCTGGAGATGGTGTCCAGAAAAGTTCCTGGGGGCTGTGTGCTCAGGATGGGCTGTTTTCACACTGTTCATGTGTACAGCCCTTTACATCCAACTCTTAATAATACCCAGTTTAGTAGTGTTGGGCAGATATGTTTATTCTCTGTGTTATTTAATACCCAGATAACTACTGCTAGGGCATTTAATGAGTTCTTTAAAAAAGATCCTCTGTGAGCCACACATTCTTGCATACCTCTGGCCTTATTTCATGCACTTAATGGACTCCAGCCTATGCTCTGGTAGTTAAAAATCTTCCATTACTATCACTCCAGCATTTTTACTGCTTTTTTTTTATTTGCTCAATCATTTCACAGTCCAGTTGTTCGGTTTTGGTCAGGTGGGCTATAAAATATTCCTGTAACAAGTTCAATATCTGCAACATCTCCGGCCTCCATCTATAATGACTTTGCACTGTTGCTAACTTCTCCCAAATCACCGGTTTCAAGAACTAACAAATCTTCTTTGCAGAGAAACACACATCCCAAACACACACACCTCCTTCCCAGCAGCTCCCAAACAGCAACAGTATTTAATCCGCTCGGTTATTCTGTCCCCATTGGAAAGATTTCATTTAAAATTATCTGAATTTTAAGAAATGAAAACTTGCAGTGGCTGAGCACCAACTAACCCTGCTACCTACTCATGTTTTTGGGCCACTCTCAGGACTGTCGCTCCACAATCCAGTTTTGGTTGTGTGTGTCTGTGGTTTTTTTACCCCATTTCAGTATTATTTTGTGGGAGAGTTGCCCAAGTAAGAGCAAGAAAAGCCTGGCTGAAGTTCTGTGTGGGGTCTGTTTGGCAGGACCAGACCCCCATGTGACAGCTGAAAGGCTCAGTGCACACCGAGGGACCGCCAGGAGCTGCCAGTGAAGGGCTGTGGTTTCTCCTCGGCCAGCTGCAAAGAACGGGCTGCATTGTGTCCTGTGCCTGGTGTGCGGGGAAGGGGGGGCATAATGAGATTTTCCCCCCTCACAGGCATCTGTCGTAATTTCAGTCCTCAGCTGGTGGGGTGGGAAGGCAGCGGTGAGGCCACGTTGAGATACTCCCAGTATCAATTCAGGCTGGGCAGAGAATAGATTGAAAGCGGCCCCGAGGAGAAGGACTTAGAGCTGCTGGTGGACAAGAAGCCCAACACGACCCGGCAACGTGCGCTCGCAGCCCAGAGAGCCCCCGTGCCCTGGGCTGCATCCCCAGCAGCATGGCCAGCAGGGCGGGGGAGGGGATTCTGCCCCTCTGCTCCGCTCCCGTGAGACCCCCCTGCAGCGCTGCGACCAGCTCTGGGGCCCCCAGCATGAGAAGGACACGGACCTGTTGGAGCGAGCCCAGAGGAGGCCACGGAGGTGGTCAGGGGGCTGGAGCCCCTCTGCCATGGAGCCGGGCTGGGAGAGCTGGGGCTGCTCAGCCTGGGGAGGAGAAGGCTCCGGGGAGACCTTAGAGCAGCTCCCAGCACCTACAGGGGCCGGCAAGAAGCTGGAGAGGGGCTTTGTACGTGGGCACGTGGTGACAGGCCAAGGGGGAATGGCCTTAAGCTGGGAGAGGGGAGATGCAGATGAGCTGTGAGGCAGAAATTGTTCCCCGTGAGGGCGGCGAGGCGCTGGCCCAGGCTGCCCAGAGCAGCTGTGGGTGCCCCATCCCTGGCAGTGCTCAAGGCCAGGCTGGATGGGGCTGGGAGCAGCCTGGGCTGGGGGGAGGGGGCCCTGCCAGGGCACGGGGTGGGACGAGATGACCTTTAACGTCCCTTCCAGCCCAAACCATTCTGTGATTCTGTGATTCTACAATTGTGATGCTGTGGAGAGCTGAACCATTGCCTCCTCCTGCCAGAGGAGCTGCCCGAGCTGCGGAGAGGAGCAGGGAGCCCCGACTCACCCCAAGAGAGCCTGTGGCCATTTCCCCTGCCGCGGGGAGATGAGTTGATAGGTGGCATGTGTATATGTGTGCTCTGGAGCTTCCAGGCACTCCTCAGGGACAGCAAACCCTCTCCCTGGTCTCGAAAGCCTCCTGTGCATCTGCCTGACCCTGTCCTGTTGGAATGACATCTATGTCCAAGACACAGTTACGGAATACTGTGCCAACCCCAGTGTTCACGAGTAAACCCAAGGCCGTTGAGCTCAGCACCACATTCAAGCACTTTCTGGAGGTTCTTGTTAGGTCTGTGGGCTCCGAGCCTTTTAATGGACACAGATTCCCATGTATGCCCACGTGAAATAAGAAACAGGAGATTTAATACACAATGTATTAGGGGGTTTGGTGGAGCTGTGACTCTGGGTCACTCTCCTGAAGCCTGTGGTGGGAGCAAGGAGGTGCAGCACCCACAGAGGCTCGTGTGCCACTTGTGAAGCAGCATGGTGCTTGCTCCTGCCCTGCGGCACCATTTGTACGCTCACGAGGAGGAAGGTTTCAGCATCTTTCTCAAACATGCTGCAGTTCTGCACTTGGTGAGGAGAGGCAATGGAGAGATTTAGTCTATAAGCCTGCAGAAATTTTAAATAATGAAAGTTACTTCGCTCCATGTCTTGCATTCAAATAATGGCACGTTCCCATGAGCCAGACCCTGCATCACCAGCCTGTCGAGCTGGCAGCTCCTGTTGGATTGGCTCATTGATTTACTTCGTGTTGTAACTCAATGGAGTGGTTACAATATCTGTGGGGTTTACGCTACAGTCTTCCTCTGCCTGACTCACCTGGCTGGCTCTGATTATCTCCTTCCCTGTCTATCGTACCAGTCAAAATCGCTTTCCAGTCCTTTCCCACAGGTAAACATCATCTCCAGCCCATGATGCATTTTGTATCTATCCAGAAAGTAATACCTATAGAAGTCAGCACCTCAGTGATTTATGTAATTAAAATATGATGGATCAAGTCATTAAAATTCACTAGCACTGGTACATGTGTTCACAAGTACACAACTTGTCTCCAACTATGCCTGACCCATCATCCTAAGTTGACCTTGGTTTATTACTTAAGCTTTTACTCTGTATCAGAAAATTATGAATAGCAGAACAAACTGGAGAGTGGAATTAAAAACAAGAGTGCCTGTTATATTTGTCTGCTTGTATTTACTTTGTCACTTCAAAATGACAGGCTTGAAATTCGTGCATGATCTTCAGCATGTTCTAAAAATGACAGCTACTATAATTCAAATTTACTGCTGTATTTTTTTTACTAGTAATGAAGTTGTAAATGCAGCATTTCTTTCATTACCTATTCATTAAAGATATGACATGAAAACAGAGTTACCATGGAAATGGCTCTGTGAATTCTGAGTACATAATAAGAATTTCATTGTTTACACTACAGCATAGATAACTGATGGGTGTTGTTGTTGCTGGTAAAGTCTTATTTAGCCTCAGGAATGCTTGTAAGGGGAGAAAGGTTATGCAATTGGTCTTCCACTAAGTGCCTGCATACAAGCAAAGCTCTGTAAAATAATCAGTGCAAAAGAGTTTTATGATGAAAAGGACTGAATATGTTTAGAGCTTTAAATCTTTGAGCATCCTTTGGAGTTGAATATTTAAACATTCAAAATAGAGGTAGCTTAGTTTGTGTGTTACTAATAGTCTCATTGCAGATCTAATGCGTACACATCTCATATAAATAAATTAGCATACAGAAAATCTGGGAGTTTTTATACTTAAACTGAAAACAATAGGGTTTAGGAACATGAAAGTATCAGGTTTGATAAATAACAATGCCAACAGCTTTGCAAAAAGGTAAAGGTACTAGAAGCCTTGTTTTTGCTTCAGGGCTTGCGATTTCAAATGAAATAATGAAAATTGGGAGCAGCATCCTCTAACTGTATAACAAGGACTGTACTTTTGTGCTATACTGCACCTATAAAAGGATCTGGGTTTGTAAGTAATGGGACTAGGAATATTCTTAAACACCCAAATGCCATGGTGACCCTTTGACAGCTGAAGTCAGAGTGATGGTCAGCAGCACTTTTTCTAGTAAAAAGGTTTTAATCTGATCTGCACAGCTTTATAAAACCTGTGTAAAAGGCTTCAGCCCCGTTAAGGATAAAGGAGTCAGGATTGTCATTTATGCCACAAAACCCTGAACGCTTGTTTCTCATTTGAAAACCAGTTCATTCTAGGGAATGAGCCATAAAGAGAAGCATTATAGATACTGTGTTATAAAATAGAGTCATAATGAGATCTCCTTTGTGCCTTAAATAAACATTTAACTGTTCCTAGTTTTAAATAATAAAATATGTACATCTGCACAAAGATGAGGAGTCTGAATGTGACTGGGCACGTGCCGAGTCCTTTGATGTCCGTGACAAGATTCTTGTTGATAATAAAGGCGCTGAATTGGGGTGTTTGATTTACATCAGTACTCTCGTGTTCCAGAGTCATTTGCACTAGGCAGCACTCCTAATTGCAGTTGATTGCCAGAATACCATTAATGACGTCCTAAAGCAGCCTGTGCATTCATCTTCCTAGGTCCTTTGCAGGAGGACTGTCTCCCCACCAAATCTTTCAGTTGGTGAGATAATGAGCGGAGGGAAGGGACTGTCCCCAGTGACACGCACAGCAGTGACAGGTACAGCCCTAGAAATCAGGTCTTCCCATTCCCAGCCCTGTGCCGGGAGCTCATGCTGATTCTTGTTTTAGTGGAATTTGGGAAGTTTGGGGAAAAATTAGACATGGCAGCCTTCAGACATAATAGCTTAAAACAGTAAGACTGTAAAGAGCATCGGATGGGTCACCTACATGCAAATAGCAGCTAGCACTTTCTCCCGTGAGCTAGTCTGCCACAGCGCAGTGATAACCGTATTAAATCTGTCTTTATGAATAATTTGATACTTCTGGTATTCTGAGGGACAGCCACAGACCACAGTTATTGCATAGTATGAATAGAAATTTTGTAGGAAAGGATTAGAGTGCTATTCCTCAACATATCTGAAGCTACTTCAGAAGAGATTTAGGCAGCGGGGAGACTAGACTAGTTGCTACTGCCACACTTTCACCAGTAAGTTAGAGTTTGCCTTGGAGATTACATTTCACTGCCTTGAGTGGGAAAAGATGGTTAAAATAGTAGATTATCTCCTGCTCCTGGGAAGTATTATCTTCCACCTTCAGCTATTAGAAGGGATGCTGTTGTCCACACACTCATCTTGGTGCATATCATACGTCTCTCTTGCATGTGTTCAGCTGGCATGTAGGGATGCGCTTTGGCTTTCGCTCAGCTCGGTCAAGTTATGCAGCAGCTGATGGGCAGCCAACAGCATGTGGCATGAGAGAGAGAACAGTTTTCACATCTTGCTGTTGATTACCAAATGAAATGTAACTCAGATTATTGGAGCTGCTCAGATTAATGATCTTGGTAGTATTTTAACTTTGCAAAGCATCTGCACCGTATGTGATCCCACTAGTGTTTTGTTGGTTGAATCACTGCTGTGACAGAGCGAAGAAAAAGTGTTTAAATCATATCTTCTGTTGGAACTGGTAGGCAATGTTTTGCTTTTGATAAATTTTGTCAGATACAAAGAGAATAGTTAAATGGAAAAGAAAAGCTATTTGAATAATGAGCACACTGACCATCATATTAAGTATAAAGATAGTGGGTTATATTTTGGACCTAAATTGTTTGTTTCAGTCAGGTTTGGTTTAAAATTTATGTATTTTTTCCTTTTGCACTGTTGTCAACTATTTTTACTGATTTTATATGTAGGGTCAAATTTTTCTGATTAGCTAGAAGAGCACAAGACAAAAACATTTTTCCCCTGCCTCCTAAATGGACCAAAAACTATAAGAGCCATAACCCAAAAACTGTAAGAGCTATGTCTTGATCTGAAGAGTTTACCTGGCTTCTCACATGGAGTTTTCCTCTGCATGGTACTGCAGGGAGAGAATGAGCAGGAATTTCAGCCTTCCCTTCTCTGAGTGGTTGGGGGTCCCCACCGCTGCTGGTGTCCCATTGCTGAAGGGTGCAGAGGCGTTTGTACTGCCTCCGGTACCAGCTTTTGCATGGGATCCACATTAGTCCCTGGGCCCCCCTACACACTCCTCATCACACAAAACTTACTGCAGGATGTATAGATGAGATTGGGGGTACATAAATAACAGAGATATTTTACATTTTTACTGTGTTTTGCAGTTTTGGTTCTCCGGGCTTATTTTCTACACAGCAGGGGCAATTTGCACGTAATATCTTTGCTGCTGGACTGTGAACAGTTATGCTACATGAAGTTAAGTAGCTGGTATAAAGCCCTCAGAAATGGAGTTTTATAAAAGAAGTGCTGACACACTTTTAATTGGAGTGCTGCATGCCACAGGAGCACTGTGTCATAAGCCTAGGTAGTTAGTGTATCTTATTTTGCAGCTTGCAATGTCCAAGCTATAAGGCATGACTGGCTTTATTTTTAATGCAAATTATAGCTTATTTCCAACTGTTGAATTGCAGGTAGTGGGAGCCTTGCTTGCTCTTAAGACTGTTATTAGTAATTCGAAGAAATTGATTATCAGAAGAGCAGGCAGATCCTTGCAGGCAGGGGATAAACACAATTGTTTGCTGTCAGGGTGGTTTGTTTTTTTAAAGCATTTATTAAAACTGCTAGAAACCATGCTGGCTAAAAGTGTAGTTTGCAATTTTCTGAGTGCTTTATGTCTCTCAGAAAAAAATCATTATAATAACAGAGTAACTGAGCTCACACTATTTGTGTAAAACAACAGAATCTCTGGAGATACTAGGAGGGTAAGGAAACAAATGTACAGTGTCCTGATAGAAATAAAAGTATTGATCTGATGAATATTGCAGCCTAAACACTACATGTTATTAGGGTGTAATGAAATTTTGTTGTTTTGGCTTCAGAGCTATAGCACTGCAGCTGATCACTGCAACACTGAATTATTCAGAAATCACATCTTTGGCAATACTGGGGTGTTTTAGAAGATGCTATCAGCCTCCTTGTTTCTTTTTATTCTTCTCTCCCATCCAAATGTTCTTTTTCATCTGTAACTATTCCATGGATTCTTGAAATAAAGCCTTTCCCTCCTGCTTTTGCCCTGTTTGACAGAAGCTGAGGTTGTGGTTCATCGATACAGTAAATCTGGCACTAAGACTCTTGGTATTGGATCCAAAATGCCACAGGCAAGTGATTCAAAATGCTGATTCAATACAAACTGACTCTCACAGTTCCAATTTATTTGGAAAAGTTTTGATAGATTAGAGCACAAGGTTTTCTGCTGAATCAGATATTGTCTGTACTCCCACTGCTGCAATAAAGTTGGCATAAAACCAGCATGAACTTCATCTCATCCGCTTTGACTCCTTCAACAGATAGACAATCATGTACCCACTCCTACGGCAGATCAGATGTGTGTGCCGGGAAGCCCAGGACCACACAAGCTGGGTGTTACCAGCAGCAGAGCCTCTGCCTGAAATGAAACCTGTTCTACCCCAGAGAATAGGGGGGGGGGGGGGGGGAGGTATTCAAGGTGCAGTATCCAATGTCACGGACAGCTTATCCATGGAGCAGCCATTCTTGTATAGCCTGCCGGGGATGCAGTGGTATCTGTTAGGCTGTTAGTTAAACTATTTTGGTGACTGGCCCTTCTCACTAACCAGTCTTTCCTTCATAATTTCTACAGTCTGCAGCTGCTCCCTCAGTGGATTTACTGCTGGCGCTTTACTCATGCTGCTCATCAGGAGCCTGGTTCTGCAGCCGTGTTACAGTGTGTCTGGAGCTGTTGCCTCCTGAGTGTGGTGTGTGTAGCCGTTGGTGCTCCAGCCCTTTTCCCTCAGCTGTGGAGCACTTCCCAAGTCCATGCTGACTCAGGTGATGCTCTCACATTTCCTGCGGATGGCTAAACCGCTCACAGTGGAGTGCACCTCCCCAGCATTGCAAGCAGCACCACCTCCACTGGCTTCCCTCCCTTGCTTCTAGACATGCAGTTGGGTTTATATATAGCTGTATCCATAGCTATGTCCAATTTCATGTTTTGGACATAGATGAAAGACTGCCTGAAAGTTTCAGACAGAAACAGACCATTCTTTGCTGCATATGATCTCTTCCTACCCTTCCAGCCTTGCTTTATTAGCACAAGTGTCCTTCACTGCTATTTCACTTGAAATCAATCTCTCCAGCACTGATTGGTATGTCAGATTCCCTCTGTAGGCAAGCTTGCTGAACACTTTTATTGTACTCCCTGCAGGCAAAGTGGTCCCACAAAGAGCCCTCTAGACTGAGCTCAAGGTCACAGGTCCTAATAGCTTTCTTAGGGTGGCTGCATACTCTGTCACAAATTCACTTTCAACCTGATCTTGCTGTGGAATTAAATCCCACTCAGCTTTAGCAGTGGGGAAAGGTGTTGTCCAAAACAGACCATCGCTTACAAAGGACTTGCCTGCAGATTTGTCTGGAGCTCTGGTTCTTTCCTTACAGGAGCAGGGTCTGGCATCAGGAAAGCTTCTGAAGTTAGGCACCTATCTCAAACTTCTAAAAACAAACAAACAAATTCACAGGTGAAGTGTTATTAATTCAACATATAAGTAAATATTTCTTCTACAGAGTCTTCTGTTGGATCTCTGTTACCACTGCAGGCGGTGGTGACTCCTCTGTGTTTCACTTTGCTGCTTAACTACAGTTGGGCTCAGTTCAGCTGCAAATAAGTAATCTTGGTTCCTCATTACATCGAGCCTTGTGGGCTTCATTTAGGAACAACACACAGGTGGCTGTTCCTGGGCCATCTGCAGTGGTCAGGAGGAGAGGTCCACCCTGTACCAGAAGCCAGCAGCTTGTGTACAGAGGATGAGCACATCCCGGTAGGGTCACTGAGAGAGAGGACTTGGAGCAACTTTAAGCCAAACTGCAGGCCTTGCAGCAAAAGACTAAAAAAAAAAAAATTAAAAAAAATATGGAAGCTTCTGCAAAGACTATGCTGTGTTTGAGATAGCAGAATGGCATTCGTGTCTCTGAGACAGGGATCGGTCCATCTGTCCACCTAAGATGCAGATCTCAATACAGCCTTTGGCCCCTAAGTCTTCCCAAGATGGTATTTTGGAGTTGGTGGTCCTGGACTGTAGGCAGGCAAGCTGGCTTCCCTCCATCCCAGGCTCACCTGGGCTGTTGATGCACGTGGCTCCACACAGACGTCCTATAGGGCAGTCATTATATGATTGTAAATGAATGCTGTACCTCTTTTGTTCGTAACACTTGAATGCCTTTGGGTCATTTCATCTGCTTCCAGAGAATCTATCTTTCTTCGGAGAAACATGTAGAATTTTAAAAATAGGAAGCATTTAAACCTCTTATACATTCTGGAGTGGATTAAAAGATCAGGGCCCAGTGCACGCTGGACGATGAAGTATGACAGAAGGATGAAGTAAAGTACTGAAGCTGAACTTTTAACGTGGTCTCTTATAGTACCTGTGTAGTGTCGTAGGTAGCAGGTCCACTCAAGCAGGCCTCACTCATGGAGCGAGCGGGTTCTGGGCAGCTGCCTTTGGTGCTCGCATGTCCAAGGAGATCGGTAGCATACTGGGATATTCCCCTGTTATGAGTCTTTCCCCCTCTACCTTTCTTCTAATTTGGTGTCATTTGTTTCTTTGTCTTCGATGCCTGTGTTCTATCCCACTTTGTGGTTATCTCTCAATACACGTAACAATAGGTTGTCAATCTGTTTTATCATACATCTTTGTTATTACTTTTTTTGTGTGTGTGTAACTGCCAGATAAAGGAAAATAGCTAACATTTATCTCTGGAGGCCTTTAAGATATTATTATTGTTTTATTATACATATAGCATTATCGTCTTCTTGTTTAGGGTCATTTTAAGATACAGTGCACTTCACCTTTATGTTCTGCACATTATACGCTTTTGTGTGTGACCTTTCAACAGTAATAAAGAGAGAGGTTTCAAGAACACATCCACTTCTGCTGTATATTGCTCACCTTGAGCCATGGTCTTCCCATTTATGACATGGTAATTTTCATAGCAAGCGCTCTTCATACAACATAATGCAAATGAATGTGGTACTGCATCATCCCCATACCACTCTTGCAAAGTTAAGTAGTCGCTATAATGGAAATGTTGCAATAAGGTGTGAGGTGGAGACAATAGAAAGGGAGAGGCTGCCAGGATTCTGTAGGTGAGAGCTATTGTATGTTGAGGTATAAGAATGACTGATGAGAATGGCAACATGGAAAACAAATGATGAGCAGTCTTTGAATATTGGATTTTTCTGCTTTAAGTAATTACCAAATTCCTGGTTTAACTAATTACCAAATAATTTAATATTAGATTATTTAAATTTTTTTTTGTCAGAATGAGAACAAACAGAAACAAATAGTTCATACTAACCAAGTATTTGGGGTAAGATGTGGGAAAAAGGTTATGTATTTTCCAAATTCAACACAAATGTAGTTTTGAGTCCCTTTCCACTGTGCCAGACATGGTGCCATTCTCTTTAGAAATTGTCTTTTTAAAGAAAATATGAACTCAGTAAGGCCAAGGAAGGTGGATTAAAATATTGAATGTACAGTGTAGACTTATATGGCCATGGAAATTTCCTTCCAGACAGAAGGAATGCATTTTAAAATTGCTACCATGGGTACTTCCAGACACAAAAGCCTGTGAGAAGACTCCTATTACCTTACATTAGCTTTTGATCTAACTCTTGGAGAACTGCTACAGGATATTAATGCCCATGATAAGAATTCTTACAGAGGAAACCTGGGAGCTGCAAGCCCTGAAGTAAACCACATCAAACAGCCAACAGAACCATGTGTAAAGAATCCGCATTAAGAGAAGGCCACATTGGGAAAGTTTGCACAAGGAGGCCGGTAGCGTTGGACCTGCAAGCGCAGTGTACTCCCTTTGTGCGTATGGAATATGATGTTGCCTTCAGTTACATGTCCATATGTCATTTTCTCCAAAGAACTCACTCAGTGCACAGAATGCACAGAACTAATTGCAAGAGCAAATTCCGTCTTGCTTTTCATTCATTTGGTGACTTTTCTGCCTTAGTTTGTGTACACCATCCAGACTTCACTCACAATGTACCCTAAATATAGCAATAACGATCTACTGTAGCCTTGATGGTAGTAACCGAGTGCTTTGGATGCACCAGTGAACCCATCTTTACACCACCACACTGATGCCAAGAAGATCACGCTTTGTCCGTCTTGCTGCTTGTCACCCTCCCAGCAGCAAGGCTGACTTCTTACAGCTAGTTGCAGTTTGTAGGAAAAGCTAAGTATTTTCTCCATATCAAGCACCAGCATCTTTTCTTTATCTTTCTGAAGCTCTGGTACCAGTATTTATGTCCTTCCACTTTTAGGATCTGTGCCCTTAAAATGAGGTGTGACTTCATTTGTTGCAAAGGATAGTGAAGAGGAACAAAAAAGCTGTTCAGATTTGTGTTAAACACCAGGTAAATACAGTCACTGATAGTGCATCTGTTTCACATTGACTTTACAGTTATTGTTGCAGCTAGATTATTTTCTTGTGTTAGATGTTTTATATATTAAGCAAAGATTCAAAACGCTTTCCATTTTTTCCTTTCCATTGCTTGCTTTTTAAGTTGGAAACAAGTTTACTCTTTTAAGGCCATAGATGTTTAACAATGGCATTGCTTGAAAAATTCAGCTTTTCATGTTCCCTCTAAATTAGGAGAAGACACTAACTGCCATATTCTTTATGACATAGTGGAATACCCTTAGTGTTTCTTCTGGAGTTGCCTAAATTGGGCAATCTCTGGAGGCCCCCATTCCCTCCATCAAAGACAGAGAGAAGCTGTGGTCGTGTAGGCTCCTTAGCTAAGGTACCTCAATGAAGCACCCGTAGTCTGTAGTCCCCAGCCTGAGGATGGCTCACAGTAACAGAAAAGTGACTTTTCGTTAGTGCATGACTTCACATCAGGTAGCCTGGGGTAACCACCTGTGTAGGCACTCTGGATCTATGTCCTTTGCAAGGCGGGAGATTGCTGTGGGTTAGCGTAAAATCAGAGCGCACCCAGTTAACTCAAATTATGCTGTGTTTTCTGTGCGCTCAGAGCATGCACGCAGGCCCGCTGATGTATGGTAACTAACTCACCTGATACAATTTGTGGTTTGTGTGCTGGAGCCCTTGTAGTCTACATTAATGAGGTTTTAAAAAGACAGATGCTTCCTGAGCTCCGAGGTCTCTTGGAAACGCTGTGTACTTCTGATGTCTCTTTTCACAGCGGAGCCGATGTTTTCCAGCGAGTTATTGTCACTGCTCTCCAGGTCTCAGATACACTTGGCTGTGTCTGGCCAGTGAATAGCAGTCACTCTTTTATTTATGAATGGCTCCTCTGATGCATTTGGGGGGAGAAAGCGTTTTATAGGAACCTGAGCGATATAGTGCTTTTATATATGGTGGGGTTTGCATGTGGTGTTGACACACGAAGTGCACTACTATTAAGAGGCAGGCAGCTGCTGGCTGTCCTCACAGCGTGACAGGCCTGAGCACCTTTACCTTTGCAGGGTATGGTTTGTCCTCTGGACTGTTGTGACAAAAGCCATCAGCCTTGTGCCTTGCAAGAGGTGGGAAGCAGATTGCGTTTGTCCCTGCTGTTCTGCAGTGGCTGGGTTTGCCCTGCTGCCATTACCTCTTGGTGTAATCACACCCTCTAAACCTGTTGTGCTTTACCTGGGATCAGAGGACACAGAAAGGCTCTTCAAGGAGGACAGAGCCAACCCAATACCTCATCTTCATCCTTTGCTCGAACACATGAAGTTCAAGGGGCGTCAAAGTTGTCTTGTATGTCCTCCTTCAGTATGCACATGCAACACCCATTCACAGACTGAAAGGGGAGACGTCCAACCCAGTGTATTTAGAAACAGTTTAACTTGATGCAATATGTCGCTATAATGGATGGCCCTCCGTGATTTATTTAGTAGCGTTTTGTTTTTCACTCCTTTTTTTTTAAACTCAGTCCTCTTGCTTCTGCAGTACAAAGGAAGAGTCAAACTGACTACTTAACTGACTGAATACACCACTTGGGGTGTTTCATTCTAAAACCCTGGGTGGTTTTTTTTTTTCAAATTATTTACACTTCAGAGTGGAAAAATAGCAACATTACTATAGCATTAGATTAAATTTCCCCAGGTTAATAGGCTCAGTGTCAGAAGTGAATAATCAGAAGTGCATTGCCAATGGAGAGACCATAAAGGCACGTTCCTTTCACAATATATTCTACTTCATGAATATATTAAAATATTTTTCCCAGTACAAAAAGAACGGAAATAGCCTTTTGTTTTCCTCTTTTCATAGCAAATGCTCCTGTCATTTGCAGCACAATGAATCCCTTGAATCTGTACCAGTCAGTTTTTATCCTTTCTTCAGGACCCAGAGGCCACTGGAAAAATCTTTCACATGGCTAAACTTTGCTGAATATATTTAACCAGTAAATTATTTGTCTTCTGAACTAGACGAACCAATACTCATTTATGTTCTAAAAATGGTTTGTTTTACTTACTTTATGAGTTAGGTCTGCAATAGTAGCAAAGCCAAAGGACATTTAATTAAGTTATATTTGCTTTTTCATGATCTTTTAGCTTTAGATTATAAATCACGAATCAATGAGTACTTAATTTCCTCATATAGCATTAAAAGTAATTGCTTCATAAATTCATTTTAGTAATCCAAATATTTGCACAGGGTACGGCAGAGAAGTTGTTTCATTGATGAGAGTTCTCACTTCCCTTTCTCCGTTGGAAGAAAATGGGGTTTGCTCATTTGGGGTCCAGTCTTTCATGGTACAGAAGTCTCCAAATACTAGTGGTGGTATTACTATTAAATATTGATGTCATACAGATTATTTTGCTCATTGATTTCCTTGGCACTTGAATTACAGTCAACTTCTCTCTAAATTCCAGTCTGGCAAGCAAAATTTTGTAAGTAGGTCCGTGATCCTGTGCAGGGCCATCAAACAGCTGCTAGCTCCGGATATTTCTACTTTCTTTCCAAAATCCAAGCCCAGATGTGAAGAGGTGCTTAGATCCCTGTATATTAGATACTGCATCCTTGAACTTGAGTTTCCATTTAGCAACATGGAGTGGAGAAATTCTTCCTGCGCCACTCACCACCACAACGGACCATCTGTATAAAGACCCAGCTGCTTGAGAAGCTACAGCCAGCCAAGCCCTCAGGTATGTAGAGTACATACAATGCATGTATGTATTGGGTCCTGCTCAATTATAATGATTTGTTATCAGGCATTGCTGGTTTTCCCAAGTGGAGGATTATTTTACTGAGTTGCGGACAGTGTGCTGAAAATCACAGTCTTTTAAAAACACAAATTGTCACAGTGGTGCAATGGTCCAAACCTTACGCAGCTCCATGAGAGCATTTTCACTTAAAGGCTTCTTTTGAATTGGAAAGCTTCTGATGAATTGTTTTTTCATGCGAAGAAGAAGAAAAAATTGCCAGCAGCTGCTGCAAGGAAAAGGGTCGGTTTTTCCAAGTTCTTAAAAGACTTGAGCAATGCCTCTTGCTGTATCTTGAACACCTCTCAGATGGGTTTCAGTGGGCTTTGAGTTGCCTCTTAGCCACAAAGGTGGAAGGCAGTGAACTGATACCCTGCAGAACCATGCAGGAATAGAGCTTGTGAAAAGCAGCTGAACGCCAGCATCATCTGCTCGGCGGTGCTCCTGGGCATGGGAGGAGGGAGGGCATCCTAAGGAGCAGCTGCAGAGCGTGAGGCACACCTGAGGTCTGGCTGGTAGGATCCAAAGCCCACGCTCTGACTGGAATTGATACAACATTTCCTTTAGACTTCATAGAATCATAGAGTCATTCAGGTTGGAAAGGACCTTTAAGATCGTTGAGGCCAACCGTTAACCCCACACTGCCAAGTCCCCCCTCTAGCTAATCAGCACAGGAGGAACATCAGGCTAAGGCCAAGTATGGGAGCGCTGGGAAGCAGTAAACACGTGGCACTCCCAGTCTGTGAGTTTAAATGGGATATGCCCAACATAAGGAGTTTTCTCTAGCTGGACTTCCAAGAATACCCACGGGTGTCCTTGTGCAATGATAAGTCAGGCAAAATCTCCACGGGGGTGAACAGCAATCTGGGAAAAGGAGAAGGGAGGAGGAGGGGGCAAAGGAGGAGCTGCCGTGGCCATAATTCCCTTGTGTCTGAAAAAGGTTTTGAGAAGGAAGTGTTTTGTTTCTTTAATAGAGATGTGGGTGGCAGGGAGGGGTCAGAAAAAGAGGCCTGGGGTTAGAAACAACTGTTACATTGGAAGAAGATCTCCACTGGAGTGCAATGGAATAATCAATATTTATCTATAAAATATTGCTATTAAATAAACATTACAGAAACTTTCGAATATCAAGCTTATTTATAGCTTTAGGCGTGAAAACCCACATTAGTATGTTGAATTATATGAGTTCACTGCTGCCTGATAGCTGACAGCACGTCAGATTATTTGCAAATATTTTCTGGAACAGTAACCTTGAAGGATGCCAGCACCATTCAGCGTAACCTTATCAAGAGACAGGAACCAAGTGATGAGATGAGGACAGAGGATACAGAGTTTTTAGCAGCAAGTGACCTCTGACTCGCTGCCTGAGAACAGAGTTCACGTGGTACCTCCCTCAGCAGAGAGAGACGCTTTTTTGTCTCTGACATTTGCACTGATTCTGTGCAGGGGTTTTGGAAGATGCTGTGAGTGATGTCTAGATGAGAAACTGCTCTGGGCAGGAATTTGAGAGTACATTGGTCACATTTAAGTGGGTTTATCTCCTCCAGCCTGCAATACCAAGCTTCCGCACAAATTATGTAATCATTTTAACAAAGTGTTCTGTAATTGACATGAAAAAGGCAAAGTAAAATAAAAATGAATTTCTCTGTAAGCAGGAAGGTTCATTCATTTTAACTGCAATCTGCAAGAGGGAAAACGGGGAGAAAAAAATCCCAAATGCAGGCTTTTTATGGAAATTGTGGCCTCGTTGAAATTATAAGCTTTCTGCTATTTAAATGAATAATGTTCCCTAACACAGACTATTTTCTCATTTAAAAGTCTGTTGGAGTATAATTTCATCCTTTTACTGTCTGCTGTGTTTTAACTTACAGCAGTCTGACTAAATATTGTATTTTCTATCCATCAAGAATTGTCGGTTGAGTTTGTGCAACAAGCATTTGTTGCTCAATTAGAAGGCTCTGACTCTGACATGTAACATTCTGCATGGAGGTATATAGGGCCCTTATCACATGTAGAGCAGGTGTCATTAAAATGCATATTTTCTTCCCTGGTGATAGCCAACAGCCATGATGCCTGCTTGGGCGCACAAGGAGTGAGAGGGCATAGGAGTCCAAGTCATTGCACATTATCTCTGGGCAAGATGCAGAGGCAGGCCAAGTGCCAGAATGACTGTCCTCCCTGTGAGAAAGGGACAGAGGGGACAGGCAGGATGAGTGACCGGCTCTAACCCACACCAGGCAGAAGAGCTAATCTGAGTGTTTGTGGATTTGGCACTCTGGACAAGTTGGAGGGCTCCCTTGGGTGCAAAGTGCTTCTTCATGCCAGCAAATTCAGTCCAGCATGGGCAGCCAAGCACCTTATATCCAAAAAGCATATTTTTTCGTTTGTTTGTTTTTCGTTTGGGTTTGGTTTTTTGGTGTGTTTTTTGCACATCCCACATGCTCCCAAATCTTAAGTCATGGCTCCGAAACCTGGTCTAAAAATAATGAGATGTGAGTAAATACATGCACCTGGGTTTCTTCGCCTTCTAGTTTTCAACCATTTAGTATGCACCCGGGTCACATCTTCATGTTTTTATCCATAGCTGTGATGACTAGTCACTTTATTGTTGTTGTTAAAACAAATGTTGAGGTTCTCACAGACTCACTTGGCTGGGAGTTGGGGCTTTTAAAGAGCATACCGTGGGGCTCCTGGTAAAACGATGAGAGCAAGCAACTTGCAGCGTAAATTACCTTCAGTCTTCTGAGGGCATCTTCGTTAAGCAGAAGGACACAGGAGTGAAAGATATTTAATGACAACAAAAAATGTCTTGCCTCAAAGATGCAGTTAACCTTGACAAATAAGTGTGAGTCCTCTAAGGAGTAATAAAAGTGCTTACCTACTTTATGTCTGTCGGTCTGTCGTTTAGATGCTGCTGCATGCTCTATCAATTCTTACAGTATTTCCAGTGGCGAGGCCAAGTGGTTTATAAAGTTTTACATGCTGCCTGTGCGCTGATAGAATTACAGCAGTGACACCTCTGCTAGAGCAGGAGAGGAGTTCCCAAGGGCTGCTGCTGAAGCACGCTTTGTGCGAGGCAGGCAGAGGGACCTGCATCACACCCAGGCTGCCCGGAGCGGGCAGGCAGGCAGCAGGCACTGCCTGTGATCAGCTGTGGGATCCACACCGGAGAGAGAGCCTGCAGCAGGGGCGGCATCGCTCTAAAACTAGGCTTGGTGACTGCTTCCAGGAGGCTCCTCTGTTCCGTTGGGGAACACTTCCTGGATATCTACCCACAGTTTAGTATTACTGAACACTTTATCCCACCCACAGAGACAACTGCGACTGAGGACAGCAGCCCTGACAGGCACAGTGAGAAAAATATTAGCACCCCTGGAAAGCCACTGTCTGTGAGGCTGATCTTCCTTACCATGTTACTTCATGGTAAAGTTCCTCTCTTCTCTTACCCTGCTGTGGTGGGGAACATCCCTGACCCCCTGGCACTGCCATTACCCAGGCTGCTCTGGGGTTTGTCCCAGCGAGTGGGGAGGTACTGGGGGAGAGCAACTGGGGACCACTAGAACTTCAGTTATACTATGGTCTCACCGTGCATATGGTCCCGGGCCCCTGGACCCTGAGGAGTCAGACACCCTCTCTTGAAAAAAGAATTAAATGTGGCACAGGTATTTTGGGGCCATCGTGAAGGCGACTTTCAAGCCTGAGTTTGCTCTGCACTGAAGATGTACACATTGTGAAGGGAACTTGTTGCATTTTCTTTGTAGTCCTTCTGTGCTTTTTTTTTTCCAAAAAAAAGCCCTTACCGGCTCTTGTTTTGGTTAGAAATATGGAAAATACCCAGCTGGAGATATCCATGGTGGAAATGACACTGCTTCGAGAGGGCTTTCGATGCCGCTTCACAAAGCTGGCTGCAACATCGTACGTGGTGTCTTGCAGGCAACATAAGTGGCACTAACAGTGGAAATCCGGATTGCACCGAGAGACAGGGCGGGGGGCAGTGAGGGTGCAAGAAAAGACCAAGCGAGAAGGTCTCAGGTGGAGCACTGCCATTCATCAGCACGCAGGGGGTGGCCTGGCTGTACCATGTTTTCAGCTCCTGCTATCTCAGCTGTTCCAGAGGTCTAGCAGGCCTGCAGGTTTGCTTCCTGATGCCCTTACCTCTTTGCATTTACAAGAGAAATGGAGTTTAAACCATGCTAAAAGCTTTTGGCTAAACCAGGCTCGAACTTGACAGTTGTCCCTGTGGCCGCCAATCTCCTGAAGGAAGCAGCCAGCAGCACCAGTGTAATTACGCCCTTCCAAGCGGCGATTGCACTCATCAAAGCCAAAGCCAAAGCTGAAATACCCTCTCTGTCCTTCCCAGGACTGTTAAGCAGTGGAGTGGCATCTCTCTTATTTAGCAGACCTCAGGAGATGTTTCAGATTTATTTGCATATAGCATTGCAGGTAGCCAACCTGGTTAACGTGTTAATTCTTCTAGAGCCGAACAAACCCTTCGTGCCTCTCAGGTCTCACCACGGCTTCTGCAGGGGGATCTCCATGCGTTGAACGGACGCAGTGGGTGACTTACATTGGTAGCTTTGTTTTTGTCTTAATTGTTTACATTTGGGCTTGACACAGCAGTCCCAATGCTTCTCTGGCCACATGTCAGTCTTGCTAATGCCCTTTCTGTGGCTGATCATCCACTGCAGAGCTGCTGAGGTATGGCCAGAGGTGGGAAGGGGCTTGCCTTTCAGTCGCCACTACATGTTGCTTAATGGTATTTACTTAGTTTGGGCTGGAAGTCTTATTCTTCTCTTGCTTATTGTCATTACTCACAGCAGTTTGTTTCACCTCTTATCTTGCTAACATGAAGTTTGGATAAAGCCTCTTAAGAAACAGCCCAAGTATGTGATAAATAACAGCCATAGGAGGCCACAGCCAAGTACTTTCAACTCTTGCCTTTTCTATTTTCTATTGTTTGTACTTAAGGATACATTTTAGACTTCACAGGCCAAATTCATCCTATTCAAATGAAGTTACCTCAGAGACATGCTTGGCTCTGTTGCTTTAAAAAAATAGATAATCCCAAACAGCAGGATAATTTTATGACCACTAATTACATTTGTTGCCATGCAAGCTAAGATAATGATAAGAGTAATCGTGTCTCATGCTTCAGGGCATACGCTCATCACCTGTGGACATCAGGAAGGAATTTTTCTCCCCGTGTACAGAACTGTTCAATTAACTAGATGTATTGTGGTGGTTTTGTTTTCTTTCTGTTTTCTTCCTCTGAAGCACCATCTATTAGCTTCAGTCAGAATAGGTATACCAGACCAGATTAACCGACAGTCTGATCCAATACGGGTATTCCTAAATCCCCATACTGGAAAGTAAAATCAGCTGAGGAAAAAGAATATGTAATCTTCTGCAATTTGGATACAGATGGTTTTTTAAATGCCTGAATATCCCGCCTGTAAACAACGTTGAGAATGCAGCAACGCTGAGCTTTGAGCTACCGTGTCGCATAAAAACCGGCGCTGCGAGTGTCCTGGTTTGAGGAAACTTGGAGCACGGCTCTTCTCTTTTGACTCTGTGAGTAGCATCTGCATTCGAGCACCACTGGCTCCTACGGATTATGTTTGTGGCTACCCGTCACGTTGCATTAGAATAGCCAGCCTCAGCCAGAAAAGCAATTGAAAGGCATTGGAAATCTGCCTCGCTGCCCACATCCAGGGAATAAGCGCTCTGATAATCCTAATAGAGAAGATCAAATTTGCCAAGAAAATAGAAGAGATTGCTTGTATTTTGCTTCATTCTCCTCAACTATCTTTCTGCTCCTCACAAGACTTAATCAACAGCTAATAAACCTCGGCTTCTCAGTGCACAACCGAGTATTGTCTTTCTAGTACTTGTGTTGGGACTGGGATTTATCTGTTATTGACTTCATCCCTTTCCTATCCTTCGCTTTTGTTTGGTCCCCATTCCCCTTTTCTCACTAGCGCTTGCTTTATTTTTATCTCTAGTAAAGCAGGTTTGCCATTTAATTAGCAGATTGGCCTCTACCTGAAGCCAAATGAAATGTAATCTCCTGTCGACCTGCATGCAAGGTAGAAATTCTGTGTCTGAAAGATTTCAACATTTGTCTTTGCTCATTTCTGGACAAAATCAGAAAACTCCCAGGTTTATTTCTGGGAGAATATTCTGAAAACAGAATGGTTTGGATTTGTCAAAACTTGTTGGGCCTTTGTTTTACGTTAATAAACCAGCCAAAAGGAAGCCATTTTGCAGCAAAACAGGAGCAGCTCTGCATTATTTCCACTGGCCTGGGGTAGCGAAAAACTGAGCAGTGGCATATTCAGATGCAGATTTTGGTGGTAGATGAGAAGATGAACTCCTCAAAAATTAAAGCGACCCGCCCTTTGCCGTTGGGGAGCTGAGCGGCTGGGAGGAGCGGGCAGCGCTGCCATCCCTGGGGACCCGCCGCCTCGCCGCCCTGCAGCCGGCTCTGCCCTGCCCGAGCCAATGCTGCGATGCCGAGCACCGGGAGGTCTCCCTTCCAACTCTGGCAGCCATCAGGGTGAATCATGAGATACAGCTCTTCTTAACAGTTCTATACACCTGTGTTATTAACTATTCATAAAACTATACGGCCCTTTTAAAACATCCAGCTACAGTTATTTAATTCTCTTGACTTGGACAATAAAAACGCGATTGGAGAGGATGTCAGACACTTCCCCAGGAGTCAGCCCCACAAATATAGATATCTCACAGGGCACCTGAGCTCCTGTGGTGGCTCGGCGTGGCTGAGCATTGAACCAACATCACCCAAATAAGCTCTCTTGATTCATATTAGGAAGAAAGGCGTCATATCGTAATCAAATAGCACAGGTCAGCGTAAGCAGTAACAGCTTATTTTCATTGCCGAGCCTGCACTGCACAAACACCTATCTGTCAGCATTCAACTGGTTTAGTTCCAGGCAAAATGACTTGCTTGCTATCCAATCTGGCGTGCTGGCAGTGCGGGAATGCAAACAGCCAGCCCTTTGTGTTCACCTGCAGCTCTATTCCCTTCATCAATAATTGCTAAAAAGACAAGCGAAATTTTTTATACGTTGATTCTAGAATTACATCACAGCAGTGCTTGTGTTTGATCAAAATTGCTAAGTGTTTTTTTGTAACTTGGAATAACATAAAAATTAAAGTCTTGAAAATTACACATATGCCTCATCTTAATATAAGGAATTCCAAAAACTACTTGTGAGACAAGTCATGCTCACCATATTCCTTGTAAATTGTCAGAAAATGGTTGACCAACCTATTCTCATTCCCTCAACAGCAATGGCAAAATGCTCAGTGCAGCTGGGAACATACCGCTGCAATGCAAAATTCTTAGCTGAGACTTCCAGATCTGAACATTTGCATGAAGCAAAGAGACCATTCAAATGCATTAACCAGGCCAAGCGTGTACCTACTGGTTTTATCCACAGTATCATAAAAACAACTATTCCCAGGGGCTTTGGCATGAGAAGGTGCCATCAGTCCTACCTGTAACCGAAGTCTGCCGAAGCTGAGGTTAGTCAGTACTGATGGGGAGCGCACACCATTTTGCAGGTTGGCTCCAAGGGAGAAGTTGCCTGTTTCTTTGGGTTCTTCTCCAAACTTAAAAGCATAGGAGCTGCACACAGTTCCCTTTGCTTTTTCAAGAATTCAGATCCAAAACCTTGTATCTGGCCCAGCTCTAGTTTTAAACAGAGCGTTGCAAGTAGAGAGTGGGGAGTTAGTTGTGGCACGCAGAGAAAGAGAAATGATTCCGAGGACAATGAGGAAAGAATGTAAATACGGAGCTGGAAGAGAGGTGACACAAAAGAAGATTAAGTTACCTCTGCAACAAGGGACAGATCGGGAAGGACTTCAAGGAAGTGGAAGTTCACATGGTCAGAAGAACGGGAGAAGTCAACTTCAGCAGCAGAATTAAAGCAAGATTTCAGAAGAGAGATGGATGGAAAGTGAAGTGGAGAAAGATAGTTCATGCGCTTTGGCTTCAAAGGGTAAGGGGAAAGGACTGGATTTAGGACTAGAAAGAGGAAAAGGAATAACCAAGTGGGAGAGCCTAAGTGGAGGGGGAGCAGAAGAGTCAGGACTAAGGCAACACTGAAGTTACAGGTCAGTGAAGTGGAAAGGTTAGTGAAGTTACCAGCTATGGCAAAGGAAGTGTTAGGGTGGAGGAAAACAGCTTTGTTCCTGAGAAACCGAATCTGAGGTAACAGCAAGACATTTAGGAGGAAAAGCGAGCTGAGGCAGAGAGCTGAGACAATGGAGGAAAGAAGGAAAAAACTGGGCAACACAGAAAGAGGCCTTGGGTGTGTTCGCTTTAAACCCTGACTTCTTAGGAAGTTCACACTGAAGTGGTGACTGCATCCTATTATTTTACTTTACTTGATGACCAAGAACAATGGCAGAAAAAGAGATAAGGCTTAAAACTAAAAGGAAAAGGTGTCTGGCTTGTCGAGTTGCCTTCTCAGACCCCCAGAAGCCAGCAAGAAGAGGTAACACCACAGGATTGTGCAGGAGAGGCGGCTCAAGCAAAATAAAAAACGATCTGGTTGCACGTGGCAGCAAACAAATATCTTAACAGCAGCTGGGAAAATCTGTTCTCTTCTTCTAATGCATGGGAAGTGACAGTGCCCAGGCTGAGACAGGGCTACAGAGCTGACGTGCTAAATGGCAATTGTTTGGTACTGGGTTCCGGCATACACCCACACATATTACATTCCGATGTTTGATGTTCACAAACCATTAGATACATGTATATTTATGGTTTGATAATCAGCTGTCATTAACAGATGAGTAAACAACATAATGTTCATATTTAGGAGGAATATGCAAACTAAAGAGAAACTGCCAACTCCTAAGAACATTTATTTTCTCTACACTTAATGGGGGGAAAGGAGGAGGAAATACTCTGTCTGTAAATTAATTATGGGATATTGGCAATGCCTCCACTACTGTACAACTGTAATTATCTCATCTCAGTGCGTGGGACTGTAGTCATGCACCCCCAGCTATTCACATCCATGGGAGTTAGGAATATACCCATCAGTGTACATTTCCTAAGTTAAATCATTTTTACTGTTTCTTTGAACTCAGCAGAGCAGAGATCTCACGATCTTTTCAGCTGCTGTTGTGCCAGGATGGGGAGGCCTTCGGCCCTGCTCCCATCTTGTAAATCAAACACGTTTCAAACTTCAAGAGACGGTGGAAACTTCTCCCCATGGAAAATGGCAATTTAAGTAGAGCTGCTTGATTTGAGTGGGGTTTTCATGCAGTTTTGCAGACCTCCCCTAGTTTCTTACAGATTTGCTGTTACCCATCAGCTACGAGCAGAGCATGAAAACGCTCTTGGCCCCTCCACAGATGTCCCTGAGATGAGTACGATCCAATGTAGCTGTCACTCCCTGGTGACAGCTTTAACAATCCCTGACAGTGCTTTGCATACAAATGCACTTTATGAAAAGGTGTCATTATCCTGTATTTGTGGATGAGAGAAACTGAGGAAGCAGGATGGGATATATCCAGGGATGAGGCAAAAGAAGCAGAGAATTATAAGGAAAGGTCAGGTCTGGAAAGAATGAATCTAGAATGATGAGAAGATGCTTCAATAGACATGGCTGACAGAGCTGGAAGAAATAAAAAGGCATTGAGCTAGGGATGAGGATGGGAACAGAGTCCAGTCTCCTGACTGTCATCTCCCCATTCTCCTACCGGTTAGGCCATGTGCTTGCAAAATGGTACACGTATTTATAACACGTATGGATATTTGACAAATAGCAGATTAACATTAACAGTAGTTTCCTGGACAATATCACCAACTTTCCTCTTAGCTGATTCTTCCCCTGCCTTATAAAATTAGAACATTTTGCTGTCTGTTTTGTAGATGAAAACAGATCATGTACAGATGCAACAATTTGGCATGTTATCACACCAGCATTTTCAGTGTGGGACAGCAGAGCCTCTCCAGCTGCTAAGTATCCGTCCCTTCAGCAGAACCAAATTCACTAATCTGGTGCTTCCTCCTGCCCATAGCCAGGCTTATTGGGGAGGATTATCTCGTTGTCCAGGGGTAATTTTCTCAAATAAATGGGTCAAAGCTTGTGCTGGCTCCCCTCCTGCAGTCCTGCTGAGTTCAATGGCTTTGCTCAGAGCACAGACTGGTTCCTCATTTCCATCTAGATCCTTGGGCTGTGGCTGAGTAACTAGAAGTGGCAGGTGAAGCCGAAGGTTTTGGCTTTGTTTTTTGTGAAGAAGAGACGAGTGCAGCAGAACAACATATGGTACACTGCTTGGCTAAAAATGATTTAGTGCGGAACTATTGCTTCTTTTCTGTCTCTCTGCAGCCGCATACACTAATGTAGTGGTGTAACTATTAATCTAATAAACCGCTAATATTTATTATTAATTGAACCATTTAATCTAACAGTGGATTAGAGGAAGGCAAATGTAGGACTTAATGACTATGCTGATTGGTATAAATTTTAACAGTGAGCACAGGCTGTATAATATAAATTGTGTTCCTGCTGCTGATAAATACCTTGTAACTGGAAGAAACTGTACTCAAGCAAAACTAGTGCTGGCTATCAAGAGGTATTTTTGTTACTGTTGTTTTAGTGAACACGGCAGGACTTAACTCTAGAAGATGAGGTCACTGTTTATTACCAATGGTTTATTATACTAATGGCAAAGAAAGTGGTTATTGGTAATGTCTGCTTAACATTAGAGGTCATCTTACACCCAAAACAGAGCCCTGAATGGATGGTATAGTGCTGCTGTGATAAACTGAAGTGTAATATAACAAACGGCAATCATCTTCATTTCTAACAAAATCCCCTGCGTTGTCTGCAAATCCATCATCGCCAGGGCTATCTCCAGCCCACCTACTGCTGCAAACGGCTCCACATTCCTCGTTTTCTAACTGGAAGCAAGCACGCACCCACATCTTATGTAGACAAATAATCTGCTTAGTGCTAAAATCTTGTTTCCCAGACAATGATGCATGAGAGTTTAGGAATATTTCCGTTTGGATTGGAGAGATGCTTCAGCTCTGTTACTTTTCAGGCTTTTGTAGTCAGAAGGAACATCTGTATCCTGTGGGGAAACTAATGGAAAAGCCCAAACTTCCTAATGGGACGTATCTTGCTCTAAGCTCTTGGAGGACCTGAGATATTAGACTTTATCATTGTGACATTATGGGCTTTAGACAAGCTATTTTTAGAGGTTTCTTTAAAATTTGATCAGTTATAATTTTCCCTTTACAGTTATAATTTTCCTTTTTGTATGAGCTCTATAGCTAATACAACAACTCTTGGAAGCATGGCAGCACCCTTTCTAAGCAGGGGGTATGAAAAATACTCATAATTAAAAATATTCTTTCAAACATTTGCAATTTTGTTGTCGTCGTTGTTATACATAGGACATGTGGTAATGTTATGTGTCTCACAGTCATTTCATCTTGCTTAAGTTATTGCAGCAGTTCCAGGTTTCCCGCTGCGAAAATGCTGATACCACCTTCCAGGTCTGATGAAAATCAAGGATATGTTTTTATTCCTGGCTATCCTACCTTAGGCCTCCATGAGGCTTGATGTTAGCAGAAAGAGAATGGTTCAGCCTACATTTTCTAGTGCAAGCAGAGACCAAAGCATGAAGGTCATCTTCCATTTTGTGTGTCCCCTCCCCTAATTTGCTCTCCATTTTCTACAGCTGAAGGAAACATGCTCTGTGCTTCTGCTGTGAAAGCAAGGATGTGTCAAAGAAACTAGAAACTTACCTTTCCCTATCTAGGAAATCTGTCTTCTTGTTTTTCCATCTACTTCTGGTATATGAACTGGGAGAAAAGCTGTTTCTTACTCTCATGGCCTCTGGAGGTCAAGAGAAGAGAGAAATGGAAGAAACAAAAAGCTGAGAAGATGAATTAGAGGAAAAGAACGAATTGGTGGGAAGATTAAAGAAGAGTGGAAAGGAAGGAGGAGAACCTCTCCAAGAAAGAGATGATTTCGTGGCTTGCTTACCTGTTTGAGATATGATCGTGCCAGGAGTTTTGGCAGAAGTTGCTTTATAAACTTGCCTTGGTTAGGAGCACTTTTGATCTCACTGCAGTATGGCACATCACTCTACTGACGCAGCTACGCTGCCTCACATTTCCCACTGTTATCCCACACTTTCTCCCAAATTAGCTGAATCTGGAAGAAAACATAGCTAAGAGAGTCCAAGGGAAAAAGTGAAGGGAAAGAGTTCAGCAGCAGGACAGACATGCTAAAAGGATGATGCAGCGAGAGAACTAAAGCACATGAAACCCTGATATAAAAAAAAATAATAAAATTATCAGGATTTGAATATGGAAATTTGAAAAGGGAAAGACTCAGCACAATGTCCTCAGTACCGAGTAGTAGCTGTCAAGTTGTGTTTTCTGAGCCATCTTCAGAAAAAGGGAAGGGGGTGCGATGCATTAGTGAAGGTGTCGGCGTTCAGCTGGCACGAACGCTTACAGCTGCAGTGACCGCTGCTCTGGCACAAACCCCAGGCTCCCCCCGCCCCAGCTGCATTGTACTTCGGAAAATTAATAATGAGCGTGACTCAACGCTGACCATAATCAGTGCGGAGGACTTCGCTCGCTTGGCCGGGGGTTGAGTCCTGCCACGAAGGCCGAGCTCCCTGCTGCAGAGGGAAGTGGCTCTGAGGGTGAAGTCTCTCCCCTGGCAACGTCTGAACTACAAACCAGTTTTAGGAACTGGTGGTGAGGAAGACAGCGGCTCTTGGCTGTCCCGACGCAGTAAAGCAGCACTCGCTGCTAGCCATGTTGCTAAATGCAGATGTACTTCATCAGGCGTATAGGTCAGAGCCTGCACCTCCTTCACCCATGGAAATTGCCACAAGTCCCCTGACCTCCATGGAAACACGCTGGTTTACACCATGGCTCCCGCTCAAGCAGTTTTCTCCTTCCTTCTCTTAGAGCTGGTTGGTATTTTACAGGTGTTTTCTTGCTCCTGGTGCTCATTTAGGTTGCCAGGTTGTTTCAGCTTTCAGTTATTCTCCTGCCCAGCAACAGAATGGGGCCGTAAAAATTTACTTTCTTGTTTACATCCACTCAGCAGTTTTTAAGAAGAAAAGTGGCAAAAACCATAAGCAAAGAATCAATGCTTGCATTTAATAGTTAAGCATAAAAGTCATTCTTAAACAATATTTTTATTTCACTTTTAATGAGAGACCAGAAATACCACTACTGGGTTTTTAAGGCCCATAAGGCGTTAGTACTCTTGTTATCTCTGATGTTCATGGTCTCTCGAACACCATTTATGCTGGGCATTATTTTTGACAATGCAGTATGGCAAATGCCTGGACTGGGATTCCTTGGAATGAATAAAAGATTTATAGTGGAAATTCTACAAGTAATATCTTGTTATAATACATTTTTGTGCTAACTGCAAGTGACAAGTGATTGCTCAAACTTGTTCCTGCAGCTACCAGGTTTTCCTCTTTAATCCTATATTAGTTCTACAGAAAAAAAGTAAGAAACACAAGGAGAGCTGTCTTTTCATTTATTTTATCTCACCTCTATAGGAATATTTTCATGGTAAATTCAATATACTTTGTCCAAAATGTAAATGGACTGTTCAATATATTTTTAACTCAAGCACTGTTTAAACATTAAAATCCTCTTTTGCAAATGCCGTTGTGATAGAGGTTCAAGACTTTGCAGGGGCTTAATAACTTACTGAGAGGAAAAGAGGCCAGTTTTGTAGTTAAGACTTGGTTTCAGAGGCTGCACTTCCTTGCTCGGCTGCAGGCTTCCCACGGGACCAGGGCTCAGCTGGTAGTTGCTGTGGGTGTCATTTCCCCATCCACAGACTGGACACGATGTGCAATGGGTGCTCTGCAGTCTGCAGGGCAGGGAAACAAAGGGAAACAGGGAAACATTAAAACAGACTAGACACAGGAGAACCGCAGGTGGGCTTTGATGCAAATCACAGAGGGGATGGTGCTACCATAAAATAATTTGAGATCTTTTGTGTTTGTAATATGACAACCATATTTTGAGGTCATGAACATCAGGCTTCAAAGCTTTTGTGTATATTGGTTCCGCTACCTTCTACCTGATGTTACGAGGCACCGTTTGGGCTATGAATGAAAAAAATCTTTCAATGGAAGAGGAAAACCACAATGATGTTTGAGACCAGTGACATGGTGATGTGTCACTGCAGGCTGCGGTATATTTGTATTTGCAGTGCAAACCAGAAAGGTTTGCTGTACACAGGCAATGCAGAGTGTACCAAAGTGCAGCATTTCACTTTAAGTAAAGGTTACTACCAAACATTTCCAAAGAATGTAGAAGAACCTCCTCAAATGTCAATTATCAGCAAACTCTATCCAAACTAAATTTTCATGGCAAGTCTTATGCTGTTTTGGTGGTTTATGTCCTGAAGGTTGCATATGCATCCCTTCCATCCCTTTTTCCGCTCTAATCTAAACACAGGATGTTATCTTTATTGCGTATTTTCAAAACTTGCACAGGATTTAATTTAGCTCCTGTATGGGAAGAAAATGAGAGGAAGAGAGAAACTGGCTGGGGTTTTTTTGGAGTAGAAACAAACTGGAGCAGCACTTAGGGGAAAGATGTAAAGTGGTGTGAGGTGATGTAGCTGGTCACTCAGGGAGCAGTGAGCAGCAGCTGAGTAATACCTGGCTCCATGCTCTGTCAGCTTCAGCAAGCCTCTCCGTTCTGGGCTAGAAAAACACTTTCCAATTCAATATCCAGGCAACGTTCAGGTTCTTTGCTGAGATTGCCAAAGGTGCCCATTTGGGTCCTGGTGATGGTCTATGTATGGATGGCTGCTTACCAAAAATTGCATTGATAACACCTGCTGTGTCTGTCAGCTTTTATTGCTACCAGATGTAATTAGATTTAAGTGGTGACACAGGAGTATGAGACAATCTGCCTCTTAAAATGTGATCTTCTGGACACAATAAAAACTTCTGAGCCTTGGTCTGTCCTTTTGTTAATCATCCTGCCGGTTTCAAGATTCCCGTCTTTCTTTTGGATTTCTCACTCTGATTTATTTCCATCCGTGGCTGTTTTACAGAGCACACAACACGACAGCTCACATCTCTGCTTGCTTCTGGTTTCTTGCCTTGTACATTTTTCTCATCATACTTGGTACCAAAATTTTCTTCAAGCAAAAGTATTTCAAGAGCCATTAGCTTTTCCTTGCTAGCCTGAGTGTTGCAGTAGTGGATTGTATCGTAATTGTGTCTTGTTTGTTACAGCTAAAAGCTGGGCTCATTGGTTGTACAAATTTATTGGTTTGTAGCCAAAATCAATCTGTGCATATGTTTGTCGTGCTGTGACACAGTTACTGGGTTTTTTTAAAGCAGTAGTTTCTCTGACAGCTTGGCTCGGTGTCCTCTGGATAATATCAATTTGCTGTAGGTAGACCTTCCTACTGAGTCGCAAATGCTTTCAACCCACCGGAGTCAGGACTGAGCGTGCTCACGGTCGGCGGGTCTGTGTCTGTAGCACACTCCTAGTCTCAGGTCTCTTCTCAGAGCCTGATGTGCAGTTCAGACACAGAAACGGTGGCCCAGATTTCTCAGTCCCCACACTGTTTCTGCTTTCTCATTTGTCTAAGTCTGCCTTTGTGGACAATGAAAAAAAGCAGGCAAAGGAGTGGATTAATGGGGTTCACCTTGCTCATCAAGAAGGCTGCAGAACAGCAGTTTTTCCAAAGCAGCAAATGCCATCATGTTGTCCTTGGCCTTGGTTTCCTCTCTCTTGCATATCCATGGTTTTGTCAGTATTGCACATTAGGAAAACCATCATAACGTCACTTTAGTTCCAGACTACTTTTGGTGCATGCAACGAGAGCTACAATCAGGCCTGTCTGCAGAGAAGCCACTGCCGTGGAGCCATCTCCATGGGCAGTAGCTGAAGGGCAATCATGTCTGGGTCTTAGGTAGCTTTGTCTTGGCTTCTCAGAGACATTCAACTGGGTATCAACCTCCTTCCTCAGGCAGGTGGTTCTGAATATATCACAATAACCTTGCGGTGGGTATTTCTCTGTTTGGCTTCAGACTGAGGCTGAAAGCACTGCTGGAAATACACTTTAGCCAAAGATTGTTTAGGTCAATTGTTCCTTCTGGTATTAAAGTTATGAATCATCTTGGCATCAAGGTGTGACCTTTCCTCTTTCACTATTATGTCACCAAAAAGAAGGCAGAAATGGAAATAGGAAGATGATTGCAATAAATTTCTCACCACTGATATAATGTCTCATGTGCACTAGGAGTATTGTACTCGTAAACCTCATCTTCCTTGGCACAGATCCACACTAAACTTTGTTTCTGGTAACAGAATCCTTCACTTTTTTTCCAGCACAGCTTTCTCAGCATCATAAACCACCTGCTGGAATGAGTTCTCTGAAGTGACAGTGCAGAGATTTCCATCCAAAGCCGATGCAGGCAATCTGAAAAGCTGCATTCCCGCAGTGCGGAGTCCCCCCAGGAATGGTCTCTCCAAACATCATGTTTTGATGTTGCTTGTTCAGAGGTGACAGTGAATAAAAACATTTGAAAAATCTAAAGTTTAGGTAACGATGAGGGAATAAATGTCAGTTCTTGATCTGTATCTGCCTTGGAAACAGTTAAATTTGCAGAGCAGAAACTCAGTGCTGGTTATTTACTACAATTCTAATCTTTCACTTAAAAAAATGATTTTTTTCCCTGCAATAAAAACTCTTGAAATTAAATTTGACACATTGGAGTCTGAAAAAAAACTCTATTTCAAATCAAATTGTATCTTTGGAACAATGTACATCAAAATACAGAGGGAAATTGCAAGGAGATTACGATAGGATTAAGCTATTTTCTGCGCCGAGCGATAGCGCTGCAGCCCCGTCAGAAGCTCCTCTCTGGGCTAATGCGGTTGCTCAGGGTAAAGCACAGCTCCTGGAGGATGCTCTTCTCTCTCCAACCTACCGGCCGGCCGGAGTGGTCTTAAAAAAAATGGTGCTCCTAGGAGTTTGTCACCTCCTATCTCAGCTTCTTTTGACTTCAGTTGACTTTGTGTGGACTCTTACCCTGGGCTGGGTGCCCCAGCCGTGGAGCAGCCCCCAGGGACCCAGCAGTGGGGGTCTGGGTGCTCATCCAGCTTTCGGGAGAGGGGAAGGTGCTGTAGCTGACTCTGCAGTAGCGCTTGGCTCAATATGAAGGGCAAGGAGAGTGAGAAGGGAGGGTTTGCAGGTGTGGGGCTTGAGAAAGGGGTGCACAGCACTCTGCCAGAGCATGTGGGTGCAGTCGGGTGACCCCAGGGTTACCCTATGGTTAAGCACATTCAGCCCCTCAGTCTGGGAGAGCAAGGAGACCTCCCTGTCACCTTCCTCCTGTACTTCTCCTCAGACCCACTTCTACAGAAAGGGTGCAGGACTAGGATTTAGTGTAGTGTAAAAAACCTCCTCCGTCTTGCAAACCGCTTCTCCCATTAATCCAGAAGATTTTATGGCATCTCACTCTGCTCATCAGTCCATCGTCAAACCATACATGTAAAATGGTAACAGATAGTTTGATTTTAGAAGAAACTTGTGGTTTTCCTATGCCCTTGTAAAAACTCTTAGGAACATAGAAAACGGCTAGCTTTATATTACAGCAATCTTCTTGTCTTCCCAGACCTCAGCATCATTCCCCAGTAACCTTTTAAAAGAAAGATAAGTCACATAATTTCTTGCCTGGGAGCAGGACGCATCTGCCCTTGGGGATTGTGAAGATGTGCTATCCCTGACCAACGCAGCAGTGCCAATAAAAGCCACAAGCATGGCTGTATCTCTTGGATGCGGGAGGTGGTGTGGCTGAGTGGGGCAGGGGGAAGCTTCCCGGTGTAGCTGCATCTGCATGCAGCATGCTGTGCCGCGGTGCTTGCTGCGGGACAGCGTTCCCACACAAGCCTGCCTTTCAATTATTAATAAGGATTGAACTTTCTTCTTAAAAGTGAAGAATGTGATTCATGTTGAAATCCCTATTCCGTGTCTTTGCTCCCAAAATGTCAATATTTTGTGATTTTTTTTTTTTTTTTATATAGCATTATACGTATGGCTCACCAATCCGGTATGATAAAAATCTGAGAATTATATCATTTTTTTGATAGAAGAAAAAGAACCAAAGCATGCTTACTATAGTTTCTATTTAACTGTTAGTAGGGGGCTAATTACTGTGAACTTTTGCATCATGATTTCATGTAACTTGTTAAAAAAAAAAAAAATCTATTTAAAATCTGATTCCTGTATTTTGACTAATCAAATAATTTGTGGTAATTAGTTTTCAGGATTAATAAAAGTAGAAGAAAGAAACCATGGGAGACTAGCTCCATATTTTAAGCATGCATAAGGAGTTACTCCCATTTACACTTAACTTTATATTCAGTTTACAACTAGTCCTGGGATAAAATTAACACATAGCAATATTATTAATATCTTGAATTTACAGAGCACTTTGGATATACCCAAGTCCTCCACGGATCTTTCCTACCTGAGTAGATTTGGGTTTCTGCCCTGCCATCACACGAGCGCTCCACCTTGTAAACCATTAAATTGTCACACAAATGAAAATTTCTCCTCTCCAGACCATGTGAGCGGGGTCACTCAGCTACAGCTCAATTCCCAGACCTCTCTTGTAACTCTTCCAGAATTTATTTCCAGAAGTCTGATGCAGTGTGTGACTTGCTCTGTTGAAACGAGGTGGTATGGTGGAAGTTGGGCTCAGGTTTGTGTTCTCAGCTGAACGATGGCCCTGGCAGAGTAGGGAATGGAAGTTTTGGGATGTAGAAACACCGTGGTGGGAAGAGGAGGTCAGCACCCTTCCCAAGTCAGGACTGGGACACTCAGAGAAGGCAATAATCAGAAGTGACCGCTGCTAGCAGGCAAGAGAAGGGGTTCAGTGGACACAGAGATTAGGGGGCAGGGTGACAGTCAGCCCAGCCAGGAGGTTCCACATATTGGTGACCATCAGCTATGACTGTCTCCCGGTTTCATTGTATGCTCTCAGAGCCTGATCTGCACCTACCTTGCTGTCCACTGACCATCGTTTTGGCACGTGAACGCACCTTTGCATGCTACTGCAGCACAAATAACAGGGAGAAGATGCACACAGTGGCTAAATTAAAATCAACTTTTTGCTCAGGGCATGTGCCATGGGCCACCCAGCCAGCTCAGGTGTAAATGGGCACCTGACTGCTCTGACTGGGGAATCAAAAACATTTGACTGCGAAGTCTAGGCTTATCATTCCCGTAGTGGCATTAAATGCTGCTGTGCCCACACCACCCCAAGTCCTTCTAAAAGGCCAGCGGGTCTCGTAAACTCTAGCACAGCATGATGGTTGAATAATAAAAACGGGACCTGGGAGCTCTATACGCCCTTTGACATATTTTGTTATATTGCTTTTTAACAATAAAAATGAAGCTTAATTATATTTACCAATACATTCACAGTATGTATTTGGATCAGATCCTTGGATAAAGAAAATTGATGAATTCTATCTCTGTTTGATAACTGACAGTCCGAATCCCGGTTTGCTGTTGATGTAGTCAATATGTTTTGTGTAATACCTAACACACAGATAATACCTATCCCGGCCCCATGGAATTTACTTTCTAAGCAACTCTTGTTAGCGAGTTCAATATTTGCTGAATTAATTAAAACCCATTTTAGCTTTGATCAAATAATCTTCCAGTTGCAGGAGATCTATAGTGAAAATAGTTTATGGTTCTTTAAGACCAATATCCAACCTTGTAAAACTTGTTCACCTAAAACGGCTGTCGAGGCAGAGGTGCGTGCCTTTGGCCAAAGCTGTCGATGAGTATGTACGAGACATCCCTTTCACGTAGCCAGATTGTTCTTGCAGCCATCACTAGGTCACAGGTTGTTGTCATAAAGCGACAATTGTTTTGTGAGGAAATATATTAAACACTTCTAAAGTAAGATTATCTTATTCCACTTCAACATCTGAACCACTACAAATATTTATAAGTTAAGGAGAGCTGGAGGAAAGAACAACCAAATGCTTGAAATGAAAGCAGGAGTGGTCAGCCCTGACCATGATGGTCATTTTACCCTTATAAGTACTTTCATCTAGCAGATTGAAAACACTTCTTGCGGAGAAGAAAGGCCTTCCTGAAAATGCCACCAGCTGTCATTTATGTGTGGTTCCTGTGTTTGTCAGTGGGCATTCACGCTACCAGGCCACTGCTTATTCTGCTTCCAACACATCAGCTTCCCAGTGAAGCCAATGTGAGTTACGCCGTAAAGATGTTAAGACTTGCCATGTCATTTCAGACCAAAGATTCCCTTTATATCTTTGTATCTTCTCTGTAACAGGGGCCAGCAGGGGATGTTTGGTGAAAAAAAAAAAAAAGTAGAATAAGAGTGGCAACACTAAGTCATCTTCCCACTGGAATATACTCCCAGCTTCTAGGGAGTTTTAGAAACTTCCACAGTCCTACCATTAGAAATTAGAGTCTTAAACGGATTATTTTTGTGTCCTAGAGGCAAAAAAAATAATGTGTTTTCCATTTCATTATTATGTTTCACTAGAGAGAGTAGAGCAACTGAATAACAGTATCTTGCAGATAGAAGGTGCTATTGAACTGCAGTGCTTTTCGTACCATCTGGTGCACGTTGCAGCTGCAGCTTTGCTCTTAAAAAATGAGAGTTGCAGTCTTTGCAGGGGAGCAAGTGTTTATTGACTCCATTTTTACACAGCAATGTGGCACAGCTAGCCATCAGCATTTGCCCCAAGCCCTGCCTGCACTTGCAAGGCGGTGTCCTTTCTCCTATCATTCACACCGCCACGTATTGATGTACTTCAGTGCCATGCATTAAAAGAGATGACTAACATCTTTCAGATGCTTTCTTTCTCCTGTCCTCCCTTGTGTAAGCAGCGCGGTGTTTTATTTGGAAAGGTTTTGTTTCTGTTTCTAATGTACATGCTGCTGAGCGTTTATGACTAAGAAGGCAAGTTCAGGAGCAGTACATCTTGTACTTTTAGTGGAAGGTGTTCGGCTTTGTGATCGCTGTTATTTCCTGTGGGAGCTGGCTGTCAGAATTATCTGCCGCAGCTTTATGTAGTGCCTTGCAAAGATACTGTACCTGGGACTGTGGATGTTACCAGCCGTGCTGGAACCTTGGGCCTTTTCACAGAAATAGTTGGGGAAAAGATCATGTCTAAATACCAGAGCGCAAATCGGAGCCAGCCTTTTATCTTCTTCCATACAAATCACTTCTGCTTAATTAGGTGTAACTTCCCATCCGCTAAGCTTCACAAATTCCAGGAACAGGTTAGGAATTAGTATCCCAGATTTACATATGGAAATCCAAAGCCGTGGAGAATCCATTATCCAACATTATATGGGAAATAAAATACAGATTTCCTGACATCCGTGAGGTTGTCCTCTCAGCTAATTACACAACCCTAGGTTGTACGAGCATTTAGTGGAGGCGGTGACAGACTCGGGTGGATAGCAAGGTTGCCAGTTCATGTAGTGGAAGATCCCCATAAATACACAAAGGAGTACCAAGCTCCTCGTGTACCACTCTGTGCGACGCCTGCCCCGGTGAAGTCGGGAGATGGCATGCCGTAATGAGCGACTGGGAGCAGAACCTCACCTCAAGGATGGACATTTATCTCGCTAGTTATTAACTGGTCAATTCTGATTTTCAACCATATTCCCACTGGACTGATTTGTATCACATTCGCAATGAGTACACAAGGCACAAGAAGATTTTGCACTTGTGCAGGGGACAGCGGCAACTGTTGACTAAGCGTCAGCCTCTACGAGGTGACATGGCCAAGGGGAGAGGGGAAAAGGATTTGGGAACAAAAAGCAGGCTATCCAAGATACTTTTTTTAATCCCAACTGAAATATTTGGAGTGATCCTCTGTTCATTTAACAGGCCCAGCAGTCTGATGAAAGTGAGACAGAGCAGAAGAACAGCAATGATAAAACCCATCGCTCTTGATAAGAAAATATAGGGTGCTCGAAGGCAGCTAGGCGCTTTCCCCTGCTCTGCTGCACAGCCTGCCCTGTGATGGGAGGAACAAAACGGGAGAGGGAGAGAGCGATCACCTGAAGGAGCAGAGGTGATTAAAAGTCTAACTCCCTTGTCACACACGGCGATATTGTTAACACATTTCCTCAAAGCCCTTGTGCACTGACTCGACACCGGAAGGCTACTTGCTGGAACTGCAGTGTGCCTCTTGTAACGGAGCCCGTTTGTTAATAGGGAGACCTGTAAGTGTTGGCAGCCTCACTCCATTTTCTAGTGGAGACCTAGCTACATCCCAAAATCCATGCTAGTTCTCCGGCTGGCACCGAACTGGACGAGGAGAGCAATTTTGGAGCTGGTGCAGAGGGAGCGCTCCCAGCCCAGCTCTCGGCACTGGAGTCACTGCGACAGGGCAATGGGAGGAAGCATTTATCCTACCAAATAATTACCTGCGTGTGACAACAGGCTTTGGTCTCCCGAGCTATCAATCTGCAGTCTTTCACCAGCATTAAATTAACTGGGGAGGAATCTGTGAGTGTGTCTGGAGAATATATAGGAAAAGTTCAAAAGTTTAGCATGCTGTCGAGGCTGCATGCTCACTCCACGTAGCAAGCAGAATAACTTCCTTCGAAATGAGACCCTACTGAGCCACCTGGGGCAAATAAAAAAGAAAAGGAAGCAAAATGATGATGCTCTTTCTGAAGCCAACCCTTGGTTTTGGATCCAACTACTTGTACGGGACCGTACAATATAGGTGCTATTGCAGCAGTTGTCCTATTTCTACTTTTTGTCATCAATGTCCAACACACCACGAAGGGCAAATACTTCAGGTCAGTATTTTTAGTAGTTATTAGAGCAGAAAGGAATAAGGGAAGATGAAGAAATTTCAACAGAATCCTTGTTCTCAGTGTGGTGTGTCAGGATAGATTGTTATATTGCCTAAGTATTGATTCTTTTTTTTTTTTTTTTAATAAAAAATTAAGTCCATTCTTTTATGGGAGATAAAGTAATTGGATTTTTCCAAAGCTTCTGCAGGTTTCTGTGAAAAATCATGTGGAAAATATAATGGACTCTGAATGCTGACCACTGATATACCAGCAACAACTGGAGCCCAATAATCCCACAGTACTTACGCAAAACTCCAGTGGAAATGGATCCTTAAAAGTTAGTCTGGTAAACATAATTTTACATCAACTTCCTTATCTAGAAAAGTATTAGTTTTTAATTAAAGATAATGTGGGTATACAATCTACAAATACAGAAAGTACACATCATTATTTTCTGTAGGTATTCACCAATACTTTGAAAGCTTCATTATACTTTGTCGTGCTACAGATATCCATACTGGACGTCAGAGTACAGTAGTTAGGAATTCACATTAACTGTTTTACAAGTCTAATGATGCCTTGAAGATCCTACAATGTAGACAACTACTTGAAGAAGATACCAAACCCATGCAGGATGAAGAGACTTTGCTGTGGTCAGACAGTGGCTTTGTGGCTGAGCTAGGAATAGATGCAAGGTCCTACTTTCCTACTCCGGACTGCATGTGTACCTACATACGAGGTAGTCCTTTGGGACAGATACCTCTCTTTTGACTTTTTAATTTGTACATTAGCTCTTTCTATGTTTTGGGTCCTGCAACAAGGAAAGAAGCGATTACTCTTAGAGGTGGGCTTTTGCAATAGCAGGAAAAGCCACAGAACTCTCCTTTCACTTTAATGTTGCTCTTGATAAATGTATTCTGATGGACTACTTGGTTTCTCATTCATGCAGATATTTAGTACATTCCTTTAATGGTTGGTGATGCACAAATCGGTTTTAATATCAATAATGAACAATTTGGATGGCATTCAGATTCAAGATCTGCCAAAAAAAATTTGCTACATGTCAGGATTTATTGAGTACAATACAATGAGGTTGCCAAAGAGGCTGGAGTTCCTTCAGCAGAAAAGTAAACAGATGGTCCCAGGAAAGTGAGCACATTCTTAAACACTGAATTGCATTTGGACAGAATGGAGTCACATCTGCCAAAGCTTGCTGGCCAGCAGTATGGCGGAAGGGAGCCATCAGAAACTAATGTGACATTCTTCAAGCTCTTTCACTTAATATTGATATTAGTAACCTAATAAAAATGTTCCAGAATTGCCAGGTGTCCTTTTGGTTGGCCAGTTTAGGGGAAGGAGACATGATTAACAGTTAGTAACTGGATACACATATGCACTGCGGTCTGAAGTGTTCATTACTAAATATATCCTTTTAGGTCATCCATGTCCACCTGGCCTGGAGCTAAAATGGTAGATGCTCCTCATTTCAGATAATCTGTTTCTGATTTCTGCTAGCAGAAGCCAAAAGATAATCTTGCAAAAGTGCATGCTCCTGTGAAAGACTGACTTTGAGAGGAGGCACCAGACCTGGGAGTGCATAGCCCAACTGTTTTGGAGGTCTTCTCAGGCTTAGCACAGTCAGAGGTCCGGGAGCAGGGTTCAGGAGATATAAGGTGTAGGATATGTCAGGAAATACATAGATTGTATGAATGCTAATGTATTTTATGTTTGTGCAGTACTTTGTAAGTGTAAACTGCAGGGTAGGGGAAAAGGCTGACTTGTTCTTCAGCTGCATTTAAACAGCAGAGTAGGAAATGACCCAGGGTAGTACTGTATGTGAGGAAGACGCATCCTCTGCTTCAAGCAAAGTCTTCAGAGATGCATGATGAGGTTCTAGCTCTTGGCCTAGCTTTGCCAAGAGTAAAAATGTCACTAAATCTGCTCCACCTCTCAACTTCCCATCATAATACAGGGATCATAATACTTGCCTCACAGGACTTTTACAGAACTTAATTCATCGATAAATATGAAATGTGAGGTCCTTGTATGGAAGGATCTGTGGGAATGCACTAAATGGGCATCACTGTGAATCACAGGAAGAAATCACATCGCTGATGTGGTGGAAGAGGTGGCCTGGAGAGCAAGGAGCTCTTAACGTTCAAGGTGAGACACCTGACACGTTCAGTGAGTTATACAAACGGTAAAATGTTAGAGAAATGTTAAGGTTGAGACTGGCACCTACGAAAATGTGACTACCCAGACCTGAGTGTCAGCACTCATGGCTAATCAGTGCTCAGATGATGCCAAGAGAAGTGGGAGTTGTGAGCTTCAACTTATCCTTGTTCCTGCACCTTCCCATCAGCAGGTCTGGGTACACCTTCGGGTAAATTAAAACTGATAATGCATGTTTCCTACGTACTGGGAGGAGGGGAGACGGTTGGTGTCTTTGCTAGGTATGAAGTTTTTCCCTGGGCAGAAGTTGCTGTGAATTGTGCCCGTCCCAGAGATCTCTGTGGGATGGATGTTCTGCACACTCTGCCTGTCCTGTTGTTAATGATAGAGTTAATGATGTCTGAGGTAATACACACTTTCACCTTGACTACCATGTACGTGTTACTCCTTGGGACCAAGTGGTTTTTCCGCTGGCGAGGCTCACCACTGCTAGGTCCCTCATCTACCTCTTCATGAGTCTTCCCTGCCTAGAAGAGGTGGATTCATCCTCCCCATCTAACCCACACGAATCTCAGCGTTTCACACCTCAGCCCATGTGAACTTCAAGCCTCACTATAGAGAGGAGCAGCCTGTTTGTGTTACAGGCAAAACCCTTCAAAGTGGAAGCGCTCACAAACTGGGTGCAAGGAGGCCTTTCGTCTTCTGCCTCCAGCCCCTACGGTGACGAATGCAGCATAAACTGACTGAGCAAAACCTCCTGCTGACAAGGGGAGGATGCTCAGTACCTTAGAGTGGCACGCAGCATCTTCCTGTAGCAGTACCAAAGCAACTCCCCTGCCAACGTGAAAAGAATAAAATCTTTCAGTCGATCATCTGTGTGTGTAATGGGGAAATGGGTAAAATTTTCTCGCCTGTGTTTATGCAGGAGTCAGATGATACGATCGTAACGGTCCCTTCTGGCTGCAAAATCTATGAATATCCTTCTGTGCTTACTGGGGTGTTTCATGTACACGTAGTGAGCCTATTTCATCTCTGGTTTAACTCCACTGACATCAGTGAGTTACACCAAGGATAAATTTGGCCTTGTCACTGTGTTTTGTACTGTAATTCAGTTCCTCCTTTGTTTAACACTTTTGGCAGCTTAATATATTATAAGTGCCGCGTACATATAAAATGCATTTCTTTGAGCAAAGAAAAATATGCTAATATGCATATTCCTACTTTGTCTCTTTCTTGTTACCAGTTAATCAATCACACAGAATGTTTGTGACACTTATTAAAGGGAATGAGTAGATAAAAGCACATGACTTTCATTTATAAGACCCTGATAAGTTGGAAATACAAAGGATCTTACCAAAGGGAGTCAGTGTATACTAATGGGTAGAACAAAGAGCCGAGAATGAAAAAGACATTGAATGTGGATCCTGGTTCTATTAACTCCCCTTGTGATCTTGTGTAACTAAGCTATTCCCCACACTTTATACGTGTGACCAGCTCCAATCTGGAGGCCATGCTTCAGTTGAATATCATTAGGCCAATCATTCTTTTAAATAAAATACTTCTGTGCAGTCAGCTTTTAATTGCTATCAGCCAGAAATCCAGATTAAAATCCTGGACCCTGACTTGGGGAAGATTATGTTTTTAGTCTGTGTTCAGATGCAGCTTCAAAAGAAAAGCAAATCCCAAAGCAGTGGATATTACTTATCTTCTTTTTTTTCCTCTCTTCATTTCCTTGTGTATTTGGATTGAGTGGCAAATGTGCAAATCTTTATTCCACCTGGTTGCATGGTACAAACTGAGCAATCCACTCTTCAGCTGAAAACTCCAAGGCTCCAGATAAATAAACCCCTGGAAATAGCAAGTTGAGGAGCAGAATGGATATTGATCCAACACGCAGTGTTTCTCAGAACACATTACTTTCTTTTTCTGAGGAGAGCGGGTGTTTCCAAGAGCAGGAACACCGCCCCAGCGGCAGGTGCTCCAGCACAGACAATAGCAGCGCAGTGAAGGATGCACTCTGCCTTTGCAAGGCTGGGAGGCAAACTGGCGCTCCAGCCCAGTTGCCATGGGGTTGTCCAGGTGATGGGTATTACAGCACGTCTCAGCACAAGGGACCCCAGGAACCTTCATAGCCTAATTGACGTTTTACGCACACTTCTCCTTACACGTCCCAAGTCCAAATGCCCCCGCCCTGGGGTGGGGAGAGAGGCGGCAGCTCTCCGTGTCTCTAGCAGTATTGTGTGAGTGCAGCAGGCAGATCTTGGCCGTGGGCTTGGCTCTGAGGCATAGTCCCATTCCTGAGGATGAGTAAATTCAGTGCCATGGGACAGCAGTGCTCCTCAGGCAGGCAACGTTGGTCCGGGGGCTGCCCTCGGTGCTGCTCAGAGAGAGGGTCAGGGTCACGGTGTTGAGGAAAATAAATATTTCATGGGCTTCTCCTTGTGTTGCTTTTTCCTGACATTATTTCCTGTAGGCTGCTTTATAGCTTTTCACTAGCTTTTGAAAGGCAAATGTTAAAAATGGCCTCTGAGAAAAGCAGTACTTGCCTCTGCAAGTTAATTTAATGGTTGAGTGTACGAAATGGTGACAAGTGGCAACACGCGCTTAACCATATAGCAACCCCTCCTCGGAAAGCTGGCCCTCTAGTAACTGCGGAGGTTGGGTGCCCTCTCGCTGGGGCGCTCGCCTCCGTCAGGAGCAAGTCTGTGAATATGGCTGGGCGGGTTAACTCTCCGGGGAGTGAATCAACCAGCTGGCCTTGCGCTCCTCGGAGGGACCTCCAGCTTGCAGAGCGATGCCCTCATACGCGTGTCGCTTCTCCCCAGGAAGAGCGTGGAAGAGAAGTACAGCACCCCAGGAGAGGAAAGACTTCTCGGAGGTGTGCAGATGCTAGATATACGGCTGGTTTGGGCACTGCTCAGAAGCAAGGGCTGAGGTCTGCCATTGTCTCACCGGGTGTAAACGTGCAGCCCGATCAGGTCCAGTGCCGGGTCTGGGGAAGGGTGGGAGGAGCCAGTGGACGGAGCGTGGTCAGCCATGAAGGAGAGCTGAGCTCTGGTCCTGGCACTGATGCTGCGCTATTAGCACTGTGCAAGTCATTTTCTCCCTCTCATTTTCCCATCTGCAAAGCTGGGCTGCTGCTGCTACCCTGTTTCATGCTGGTTTTGGACATTTGCAAGTGAACACTGATATTATTGTTATAATTAATGAATCTGTAAATCTACTAATTCAATGGTGTGGCAGCGTAATAGCACACAGTACCTTAAATATGGTTCTTAGGTGGCTGTATGAAGCATATGCTGCTGTTATTTTGACTTTTTTGTATATTTTCTAAATTCCTCCCCTTTGGTGAGAACAATTATGTTATAAAGTTTGGAAACTAAAGAGAAGTGTGCAGTGTAAATGCTCAGGAATGACTAATTTTGAGAGCTTGTTACAACAAAGGAGTTCAAAATGCAGTTAAAGGCCTGACTGTTAATGAATGAAAAAAGTAATTTGGATACTACCGGCAGTGCAGGAGGTACTTTTATTAGGTAAAGCAACGCAAAAGTTTGGCATGGGTTCAGTAATAATAAAAGAGCAACTATAAAGAGTTAATTATCTCTGATCCCTAAAGGAAGTATATCTTTCCTATCATCATTGAGGCCCTTTGTAGTGCAGTGTTGGGAAAAACACAACATTCTGGCTGAAAGCCCAACACCTGGCCTGGGAATCATGTTTTACAGTGGCCAAAGATCATCAGCTTCTACTAGATAGAGTGCTAATAACGTGAAATCGGTGCTGAAGTTACCTCATTAGTAGCACTACAAGTAAACTCCATAGCATTTTTTTACAGGAAAAAAAGAGAAGAGCCTTGGAGTCATGGTGTTTGCCTTGCTTTGATCTTTAAATAAAAGTGTCAGTGTAGTTTCCTACATTAAAAAAAAAAAAAATATGGCTGTTGTTGGCCTAACCCTTCCTTGTCAAGTCCCTCTCTCTGCAAAAATGGGAAATAAAACCATACACATTCTGTCATTTGTGTTAAAAGAGAGGAAATTAGGAAGAAAAAAACAACTGTAGGGATATTTGGAAAATGGTCCCTCTTCTGCTATAACTGCAGCTGAATATTTCTGCTTTTTTCTTTTTTCCATAAAACCAGATATTGGTGAACTATTTTGATTCATATGTAGCCTGTTGCAGTGGTGCTGCAAGGGCATCATGACCACACTCCTCGGAAGCCTGGATGATGGCAGCCTTGATGCTTTCTAGGTGGCAGGGATTTGAACAGAAAACCTTGTGTGTGCTTATGTGCTTATACGGATGGATAAAGCAAAGGAGTTTTAAGAGAGAAAATCGTACCAAAAAAATAATTCCCCCAACAACTATAGAGCAGGCACACAAATGTATGTGGAATCTGTAACGAGTTTAAGCATTACTAAATATACACATCTATGGACACTTTTTGCATGCTACAACAAGTTGTTACAGGTTGGGGATTGCCCATTTCTCCAGGCCAGCAGAGATGAAGCATCTTGGCTGAGAACAAAAAGAGACACATAAAGAAAAGCTGCAAGGTCCTGTACAAAGAAATAGCCCTTTTTTTTCTCTCTCTTTTTTTTTTTCCTGCTTTCCAGCTGAATAGTCTCATCTTGTTCTTATTACCTGTAGTCTTCTCTTAAACCTCCTCCACAATACGGCACTGCTGTGTGGCCCTGTGAGGGCAGAATAGACAAAGCAGATTTTAGCAAGGCTGATGATCTTAGCAAGGTTCATACATTCCTGGTGGGGAGGGTCGTCACCGCCGAGGAGCGGGGCTGCAGCACTCTCCCTGTGCCCGGTCCTGCCTGAGCGCGGGGACAAGAAGCCACGGCAGCTCCGTGGGGTCCGTCGGCAGAAATGAAGTTCACCATCGCCGCAGCTCCTGGGAGGAACAGGAGAAGGGAGGCCCCCAGCAGCAAATCCAGACTGATGTTTAGGGCTGTTTGGTTCTGAATCAGGACTCAACAGCTTGATGGGTGGAAAATAAAAGCCAAAAAAGCAGGCAGCGTCTTTAAAAGAAAGTGACAAATGTGGAAAACGGTTTCTGTAGTCATTTGCTTTGCTAGAAAATAAATCTTTCTTTAAAAGCAAATGAATAAACTCGGATATTTAAATTGCAAATGCTTTACAAACCTAGAACAAATCCTTCCCAAACCAGTGTGAAATATTTCTGTTTTGTAAGGATTTCACTTCATCTGCCCGTATTCAGAAATTCAGGTAGGAAAGCAAGGCTGCCCTTTATTATGTATGCCAGCCAACGTGTCCCTTCCATCCTTTAATAACTGTGTCACAACACCTTTTTCAGATGCTTGATGGTATAACGCAGAGGTTAATTGGTTATGGAAATGGCTGCTAATGTTAGAAGTATGAGTGTAATTTGTTCCCCCGAGCGGGAAGAAGATGCAGCAGCAGCACGTGAGCTGTTGCAACCCCCCTCAAAGGCCTCTCTCCCTGCTGCCCCCACTGCCATGGCCATGGGATGCTCTCACCGCACACATTGGTGACCTTCCCCTTCACCCTGGGCTCCTCAGCACCGTGTGGGCTGCCACGCCGGGGGGGGGGGGAGAGCTCACTGCTGTGCTTCTCAGTACCTTCCAAATCTCCTGAGAGGAGCAAGTGAGCCAGTCTTTACATCAGCCCCCATCCCCAAGGAAATCTGGATGGCTGCATCCCTCCTGTCCAAAGTCTTTCAAACGCCCATGCTCTGGGGATGACGGCACTGCTTGCATTGCATCCGCCATGAACATACATTTAAAATCTGCTCTGGACTGCTTCCAAAGCCAACTTTCCCATGGGAAAAGTCCTCCTAAGGGACAAAAACAGCAGCCAGGTACAAGCTGGGAGAGTTTGGATGCATTTCTACTTGTACTTCCTAAGGACTGTCCTCCCTGTGCTGGTATTTTCAGGTGACCATATGTGTACCAGGCAGGAGCTCCCAGCCTGGCTCTGCAGTGACAGCATGCCCTGTTTTGGTGAGATCTGGTGCTGCTTAAAGCCAGACCTTGGTTTGGCTCGTTGACCCTGGCCCGGAGCCGGGGAGGAAGGGACCCTTGATTCCCCAAAAGGGAGGAGGCTTGGTCGCTGGTCCAGGTGGAGCCTCTCCGCCCCCACAGCAGAGGCTCACTGGCCACTGATGGCAAGCGTGGCATGAGAGATGATGCACTGGGCAGCAGAAGGGTTTGGAGGGGCTGCCTGGAGTGGTCTGGCTGCATCCTGGGAGGCACTGTTACCTACACCAGCAAGGTGCTGCTGCCCCCTGGGATTTACTAAGGCTGCTCTTTGAGTTAACGTCATGCTGTAACACCAACTTCTTAGTTAGGGAAGGAGCATACACATTACCAAGTCCCCTATCCTGTATTCACCCATGGTTTCTATTAGTGTCCTAAGTGCAGCAAGTACCAATATACTGGCACTGCTGTACTTCATTTCGCAAGTTTCCCTTGCTCAGTAATAAGGGACATTACTTTTTGGCAAAGGGAGAGTTAAAAATCCCCATAGAGATACTTATGTTTATAACATACTCATCAAAAGCTTTTAACCCAGAATAACATTTACACAAAGGCTGCAGAGCTCCATCACACTGCTAATACGAGATTTCCCTAAATGCTTTTCCAGCAGCTCTTCTTGTGGAGGGAGTCCAGAGGGAATAAGTGAGTCGGAGCTGGGCATGCTACCCCTGTGTGTGTCCTTCTCAGTGACACCCTTGCTGGTCCAGCCTTGTCAGATCCACTCACCTGCACACCTCGGTGAGTGGGGAGCCGTGGAGGTCCTGTGCTCCAGCAGCTGGAGAGATGGTCGTGGCTGCAGTGAAGCCGGGATGATTCAAGAGGACAGTGACAGATCAGCTTATTGGGTCTCGCACAACTCGATGAGGAAACAGGGAGGCAGATGCTTGAGACTTCACCGCCAAGACAAAGAGCTTGGGCAAGTGCCACCCTTCCAGGGAGGAAGGACAGGACATGCAGTGCTGAGCTGCATGCGTTTTGCTTTCCTTTACATCTCCACTGGAAAAAAACTGAAGGCTTCTGCCATTTCATTCATCCTTTTCAAAATGAGTGAATAAGGCTCCTCATTCCTCTGGTTTCCTCATTCCCCAGTCAAGTAAATAATGTGCCACTTAAAATGTCTGCAGGTCCCTTCATTGCAATTTATTGCAACAGAAGCGCTGTTAATTTGGCTGCACAGCTTCCAGGTGGGGCTGTGCTGAAGCAGCGTGTGCGCTCGCTGTCCTGCCAAAAGTCCTCACTCCCCAGCTCGGAGGGAAACGAGCTGCCACCCCGCGAGGCACCGCGTCCCTCGGGAGGGGTAGCATCCAGCTGAAAGTCTCAGCTACTCAGGGTGGTTTTTTAATTTCTAACCTTCTGGTGCTCCAGAGTATACTGGACATTAGATTGCAAGGCCGGATCTCTGAATGCAAAATGCAGCGAGTGAGAATCGATGTAGTAAAGCCAACAGAGCCAACAGGATTTACAGTAACCGAGGATCAGGCCCCCAGCGTGTACTCTGTACTGTGGTAAATTCTTACCAGGAGGCACCGGCATATTTAGTCCTGACATCATGGGAACATTACCTACCTGTAGCAGCTTAATTTACACACTCCCCAACACCTTTAAGATGCTTTATAACCTTGAAAATCCCCTGACAACAAATATTCTCCACTAGCATATGCCAGCAAGGAAACGGTGCAGTATAGCCATACCAATTAAGACTGAACATTTCATGCGTCTGTGGTATTTTTTTTATTGAGGTACTGTCTATCTTTTTAACTAGGTTTGTTTTTATTGAAGCAAAAACCTGCCCTTTCAGATGAGCAGGCTAGTCTATCAGAGCTGACATTTAGTGGAAAACAAAGTGTAGGCATGAGAAGGTTACGAGAGCTGGCACATGCTTTTGCCTAGATTAGCCCATAACAGAACTGGACTCATCTAGTTTTACTTTCAGAAAAATCCTTCTGTCAGTAAATTTTGTCTTGCTTGTGAGCCGAGTAGGACGCCAGAGCAGCAACGGTACTCGACAGCTATAGAAAATAATGGTTTGGGATTTATTTTGTCATATTCACTCTAGAATTCATAGAACAGGTTGAGGCTGGCTACAGTTGTAAGCTCAGTGGCTAAATCTATGGTGGTTTTGTGGTTTTGCACCACGGGGGAACATGTCTGGTGTGCAACCTGAGGCAAGGAGGTGAGCAGGGTCCCCTCTCCACTGAGAGCATTGTCCCCAGCATCATCCCTGCCATCCTCCACCCCCATCGCCCCGTGCCCAAGATGCTCCGCTGCCCCTGGCCCAGGGCCGTGTGTTATCTCTGAATAACCTCTGTTCCCAGCAGGATCCAGGCTGCGGGAGCTGAGCACCACCCAGGCCATCCATTAGGCCTGGCAGGATGTGGTGTTGCCGGTTACTGATGACAGCAAATTTGGCCGTGAAACCGTGATCCTCTCCTCGCTGTCTCCATACAGCTGCCGTTGGGACTGGCAGGAACTTTAAGCTTTCTTAACTGTGGGTTTCTAATGGCCTTTTTGGACCATTGTAGGTAAGCAGGTTTTATTATCCATGTCCAAGTAACACTAAATTAATTATGCAACCTAAACTTGTGCAGCAGACAGCCGACTGCAATCATGACTTTCCCTGGCATGTGTTATTTGCATCGTACGGTCAGATATTTGGTCCCCAGCTGTGGGCCAAGGCTCCTTCTGTTCAGCACTGCCCAAAGACAAAAAGACTGTCCCAAACCCGGGCAAGCTGCAACATAGCTTTGTGTGGAGATAAAGCAGGCAGGAGTCAAACGGAATTAACGGCAGGAGCGTGTGTATTGAAACCACAGAGCAAGAGGGCTTTGCACAGTGTGGGGACTGGGGAGGAACTGGAAGAGGAGTGGTGTCTTCCCAGGTATGGGGAGGAAGTTTTTCTGCAAGTGAAGAGCTCACAGTCCCCAGGTGTTGGAGCTATCATCACTAAGCAGCATGGTATTTTTGTGTTTGAAATGGTTTGGAAGTGATCTTCAGCTGACCAGTCCCATGCCAAGCTGCTGCGCTGCTTTTAGCATTCGTGCCTTCCTCTCCGTGAAATGAAAAGGGCCCGAGTGTGGTTTTAGGTTTGCACCAGGAGAACCTGGTCTGCTTAGATAGGGAGCACTGAAACTAATCACATCCACAAAGATCTTCAGGAAAATATTTGCTTCTCTAAAACTTGAAGTCTGAGTGTATTTGGTTTTCATACAATCGTCATTATTTGCTGGTAAATACTAATAGCAGCGATATTTAAGCTACATGTTTGTATGTAAAGCTTTCCCTCTGCCATTCAGTGCCTTTATCTCCCTATTCATAGACCCAAGTCCAAATTCTTTACTCTTAACATCATCATCTGTTGTCATAGAAACTATTGCAATACATAAGTACTCTTAAATGACTGCAACTTCGTTGAATGGCAAGGGATCAAGATGGACTGTGACGGGGGAACACTTTAAGCAGGTATATCTGTTGACAACAATTGGTGGCAAGGAGTATTCACTCTCTCAACAAAGCAGTGCACTCATTTTTATGCTACCAAAATCACAGAACGTTATTTGTTGAACCTTTTATTTTGTGTTTTCTTTTCTACGAGACATATAAACCAGGAGGCTCTTTGTTTTCTTTAAATAAACCCGTGTAGTCCAGTTCTGAACTCATTTCACTGGGGTTTCTTGGTAAAATTTCCTACGGAGTTGGGGTTTACGTTCCTTATTTCTTAACTTCATGTTTGTTTGTACCTTGCTAACAAAGAACGAATACATCTGCTTCTTCCCTGTGGTTGGGAAAACCAGTCCTGAGCTTTGCCTCCTTAGCGTCTTGCGCCGGGCCGGCCGGGCCGGGGGTGCGGGGCGCCCGGCGGAGCCCCCTGCCCATCGCCGCCCGCCTCAGCCGGGCCGGGCAGCGGGGACACGGCGGGAGGCTCCGGGGCCGGGGGCAGCGCTCGCAGGGGCCGGGGGCACGGGCAGCGCCGGCTCCGCCGGGGAAACGGGCTCCGGCCGGTGCCGCTCACAGCCCGGCGGGGCCGGGAGAGAGAACCCGGCCCGGCCCGCGCCTCCCCCCGCCCCGCCCGCCGGCCCGGCCCGGCCCGGCCTCCCCCCCGGGCTCCCCCCGGGCGGGCAGGGGCCGCGCTCCGCTCGGCGCCGCTGCCGCTGCCGCGCCGGCCCCTCCGGGCGGCTCCTCACCCTCGGGCCCGGCCCGGCCCGGGCTCCGCTCCCCGCGGCGCCACAGGCCCTGCCGGGAGCCGCTCCGGCGCGGGCTGCCCGCGGGGCACGGCCCCCGCCGGCACCCCCTGCCCCGGGGGGGAGCCGCTCCCCCGCGGGCTCCGTGGGCCGAGGGGCGCCGCCTGCCCGGCCGGGGGCTGCCCTGCCCCGCGGGTGGGGGGAGCCCCCCCGGCCCGGCCCGGCCCGGCCCCGGGTGCCCGCGGCCCCGTCCCTGCCCCGCTCCCGCCCCGCTCCCCACCGCCGGGGTCCCCGGGCGGGTTGTGCCCCCCCGTGAAACGCGCCCCCCGCGGCGCTGCCCCCGCGGCCGCTGGGCTGGGCCGTGGCCAGCGGCGGGCCCGGCTGGGAGCGGCTGCCGGGGCTGCTGGGGCCGGGGGGAAGCGCCCGCAGCCCCCGCGGCCCCGACCGGCACCGCGGCCCCCGTACACATTTATACACCCATAACCTCTTCACATTGCTGGCGAAAATACATTCACCAGACCCAGTTAGGTTTTAATTATACAGCAACCTGAGCACCTCCGGTAAGCCTGCAGCCCCACACATTTCTCCGAAGCATGGACTGCTGGCGAGAAGCAGAACAGAAGGTCAGTTACAAGTTGCCGGTTTTACCCCCCCCCCCCCAGCCCCTTGCTATAGCTGCAAAATGCCAGAAGAGCTTCAATTTGAAGCCTGAAGAAACTGTTATTCCTGCATCATCTCAGTGGAATGCAAAGCTCAGACAGGTCCTTAGGATGTGTAAATGTCACAGAGATTCAGTTCTGCAGAGAAGTCATTGACACTCCAGTGACAGCACAGCAGTATTTTGCTTCTGGTTCAGTACAAATTACAGACAACTTGACATTAGAGACCTTCGAATGCAAAAGCAGACTGAAATCCTGCATGATCAACTGACTCCCTATTTACAAAACCACAGCTTTCATTTAGACGGCTCTTCAGGGACAAATTGATGGAATGGAAACGGAATGGGGAGAGAAGCCAGGGAAGTTTCTGATTCGTATGGTACCGCTTGCTCTGCTGAAACCTCTGAAGTATGGCTGAGAGTCTCCCTTGCAAGATACTGTGTGCAAATGTTCGAGTTCTCATGTTCAGCCTCAGCTCTCTGAACTCCCCCTGTAAAAAGCACAGAGACCCAACTCGTTTAAATAAGAAAACACCTTACCAGAGCTTCCAGTCCTTGCTCATACTGTTTATTTCAGATAATTGCCTGTGTTCATCTAAGTTGTCTAGTGACTTTGCAATTATGCTCTTGTCTTTCTTTTTACACGTAATAACAGCCCAGTGACCATTCTGTTAACATGGTTGAGTGCAGCTTAATCCTGCATTTTAAAGAAGTCATTTGCTGAAAGTAAGGCAAGAGAGATCACAGCTTGGCTAGGAACTACTGCGGGCCATGGGTCAAAATAATGCTTTGGGCTCTACAGACAAATCAAAGAGCCCAAATGCAGGTGTTGTGTGTATATGGGGCCAAGATACTGGGTGAATGGCAAAAGGACTGGAGCAATGGCTTTAACTGCCTGTGAAGTGAAGATATCATGACATTCACCCAGCTGAATCTCACGGAGATCAAGAGACCGTGCAAGCATCGCTTTGAACAACACAGGAGAAAAAGGGTTAAAGAGAAAAAAAAATTGCCAGAATGAGTAAAGTATGCTCTTGCCCCAAAGACTGGCTCCGTGACTTCAATTCCTACTGGCAAGCAAAGACCAAATAAAAAATGCAGGAAACATTTCCATGGCTACACTGCCCATTTTTTCATTTCTTACAGGTAGGGTGGGATTTTTTAACCTGCTCCCAGCTGTGGCTGTGGGCTGCCTACAAAAGCAGCCATCCCATACCTTCACCAGAATAAAAATGAGCAGTTCCCTGTGAGCCTGGGCTGCATCTGCCAGGGGTGCTGGGGCAGGGGTGGGCCATCAGAAGAATGAACCTCGTGAGCCCCTTCTCTGCCGTTAGAGAGGGCAAAGCTCCTCCTTGGCAGCTCCCTGGTCCTTGGCAGGAAGGCAGGGTTGGCTCACACCTGGGGATGGGAGCACCCGCTGTGATTTCTAACCTTTCGGTCATGGCAGGACTTTTGCATTTCAATTCCTGTGGTAGCAGGACCACCTGACCAGGATCAGAGGAGCAGCAGCCCAAGTGACACCAAACTCCTAAACTAGTGATGCTACTTAGCGAAGAAAAGGCATTGCAACCTGCAGCGCCAGCCTAGCAAAGCTTGGGCCAATCCAAAGACAGGGTTTATATTGCCTAATTAATTCAACTGTCATGAAATTAAACTATCATGTACTTTGATATCTGTCTGTTTTCTCAGGTGCAGTTATATTTGAAGAGACCCCATGCCTGTTTAGCTGTGATCCCTTTTGGAAATAATTGGCGCAGTTTTGATTGATAATGTGTATTCCTTTTTAAAAGAAAACACACTATTTTTCATAATCAGAGGCTGAATGCATAATGAGTGCTCTGGTGCTGCCTTTAGCATCAGGTCTGTCAAACTGCACAGTTATTTCCATATTGATGCAAACTAAGATATTACACTCCCTCATTACATTGACATGGCACATCTTTCAACAGTCAGCTTCCAATCATACGTTCCTTGCAAACAAAATTACCTTCATTTTCTCTTTTGCTACAGAAGGAACTAGCAGTGGAAATGTGCCCTAACAAGCTAATCAACTAATTTTTAGAATATGTTTGAACCATTTAATATTCTAAAAGAAAACAAGAAAAAGTTGCTAATGGGTATGCTGGCATAAACAGAAATAAATAGACAACTGGTTGACTGAACATTAGCATACTTAAGTTTTGTCGAAGTCACAGTGGAATTCATTTTGCAAGTCAAAAAAGCAAGATCTATTTGTATCCATAAGCTGAACAACTTCATTTACTCTGTACATTCTTGAGCAGATAACCTTGGTTATGAAGGTAAAAGAAAAAAAGGAAACTATCCTCTTATGAGCCAAATACTTCAGGCAATAAATGGATTTTAGTGGGACCAGTGCGTAGGGCTACTGATAATAGTTTGTGTGATACTAATGGCCCGGCTGCTAGGAGAGAGGAGTCGCGCCCTGGGTTATGGGCTGCCATTCAGAGGGTTGGCAGGAAGCGAGGGTGTTTCCAAAGCAACATCAAGGGATGGAAAAACGGGAGAGGCAGCTTTGCATCGCTAAATCCGAACTCCTGTCCCAAACAGGCAGCCGTCAGCAGGGAGAAGGGTTTGTGTTTTAAATGACGTGGTTCAGTGCAAAGGGAAGAGTCGCAGTAAACAGGCTGCAAGGGAGCACAGGTAAAGAATGTTGACTAGAGAAAGAATTGCTAAGGTAGCAAACACCATGCAGGGCAGCTAGCAGCAGGCCTGCTGGAGCCGCGAGGCGCCTCAGCAGCCTGTGGCCAGGTCCCCAACCACCCCCTGGGAGTCCCACAGGGACCCTCCGATTCTTTCAGGAAACACATCATTTGTTTTGCTGCAGGAGAATTGCAAACTCTGTGGAAAGGTCATCATGCTGCCTCATGTTGTGCGGTTTGTTTGCAAAAAGGAGTTGGGTTTCATTTCCTATTAAGATACAGCTCTGCATTTATTACAGACGTTAATTTGCTTTGGAAAATTCACAGAAAAGCAAATTATTGTGTTGACACGGTGTTTAGGCAAACCTTCGGTGTCTCCTCCGGGTCTGAGTGTGGAACAAGTGACAGTCCTTCCCTGGGCTGGTGTGTGATTGCAAAGCCCTGACCTGATAAGATCCATAGTGGTCACCCAGGCTGGTTGTGCCTGAGGACAGCCCTGGGCAGCACCTTCTCCAGAGGCAACGCGGGAAGCAGCAGAGCCATCCTCACGTGAAGCAGAGACTTGCCTGGTGCAGGTGTGTGTCCTCTGTGTGCAGAAGATCTTCAGACAGAGCACCGATACGTCCACATGACAGCTTGCCTCTTCCGATAACCACACACTGCGCAGGATGTGAAGACGGCAACTTTCAGCCCAGTCTGGACCAGGAATTTGCTTCTGCACCTTCAATTATCCCCAGATTTCATTAAGGTAATGTGGCCGTTAAAGCTTGCGAGTTGATTCTGAATACTTGAATGTCCAAATCATAGTCATTCCATGCACAGGTCATCGTGAGGAGTATATGGGGTGATTTACACATCTGAAACCATTATCTGGTAGCAGAACCCGGTCTTTCCAGCTGTATGTGTAAACTTTAGGCACTGTATTTTGCATTTCTTTTCCTGTAGGACACTTGGGAAGCTGACCCTGAAGGCCATTAGGTGGTTAGAGTTACTGTAAAACCTAGTATTATCAGCTGCATTTCCTTACATATCCAGGGAAAAATACCTTCCAAAGTTGACAGTTGCATGGGAATGCACCAGACTGTTGCCTGATGTGGGATTAAACAACACACTGTGTAGCAGGAGAAACATCTGTTTGTTCTTGAGCTGAGCAGTGACTGTCTCGGATGAGGGTCCGGAAGAGGAGGAGAAGGCTCAAGATGAAAGCCTGCACTTCAGCTGTTGGGGGAAGGAATACATCCACGCTCCTGTAGAATATTTCCGCTCGATTGTAAAAATCAAGGCAGTGGCTATTCCAGCAAATACCCCAGCACCACTGCGGCATGACAGCCAGCAAATGAAACTGGAAACATTTCCATCATAAAATCATATCCTACTAGTCAAAAAGGCAGGCTAGAGAACAGATGTCCCAAGATCCGTGAGTGTATTATACCCATTACGGATGTCTTTCAGTTTAGAAAACAGAAAGAGGTTTCTAATGATGGGAGTGGCTGGTGGAAAAAGGAGGGTGGAAGAAGCTCTCATCCATTGCCGGGACTCTGGCAGCCTGTATCCCACCCAAAGGAGCGTGTGGATGTGGAATGGCATGTAAAATCAGAGGTTGTGGGCAGCCAGCTGAGGGAGGGCACTCGGTGTGTAATGTGGTATCATGGTTTTCAAGCAGTTGGGATGATGTGGGGCACGGAGAGGGAGAGGCAGCTTTCCTCTCGTGTCCTTAAGAGGTTTTGAACATGCTCTTCAGCTTGCAGACTGAGATATAAATTTGTGCAAAGAAGTGTGATAACTCTCCCTGAAACCTGATTTGATTTTCTTCCTGGGATATCTTATCTGGCATAGAGGAGATTTAAGTCATACCAGATTATGAAGTGTAACCCTCTCTACTCAGCCAGAATGTCTCCGGACAGTCAGGCTTCCAGAGCTAAGCTTCAGGTTGCCTCTGACTGCAAGTTTGAATTTGGAAGGTGCTTTTTACCCGATCGCTGACTCAAAAGATGTAAACGCAGAGTCCTATGCCTAGTGATTTCTTTACATAAGTAAAAATTCTGCAAAAGATCCCTTTAATGACATCAATTATATGTAACTAGGTGCACTTTGAAGACCGATTTCTTTTTTTACAGGGTCGTTTTGAAGCATCTTTGAATTTATTAAGAGTAATTTTCTCTTTATCAACTAAAAAGCAATCTTCCTGTAGAAGCTAACGCCCCTGACGGGTACATTGTTCCACCTTCAGGTCTCGTTATTTACTCGCCAAATGCATGAGATACAGAGCCTGAGAACAGCTGCACAGATATAAAAATACGTGACTTCACCTTCCTTTTTTTCCCCAGCTGGTGCTTGTGCATGGGGTGTGCAACCGTGGGGAATGGATGGAAAAGGGGACGTGCCATTGGGGAGTGTTGGGGGCTGGCCTGCTTCCCACAGGGCTCCCCTGGTGCTGCAGGCTGCACCTAGCCCAAGCTGCCTACACAGTGAAAGATAAAGAGTTACAATTACATTATTTAAAGGTTAAATCAAGAAAAGGTGTGAAGGTTAAAGGTCTTGTGCTTTCTGTCCCTAACGAGCCAACCCATCCCTGAACGGGCTCTGATACTAGACCCTTTGTAGGCATCAGTACATCGTTCCACCCAGGTCATGTTCTGAAGAGTATCAAGACCACCTGAAAACACAGCAACTTGGGTTTTAATTCACGACAGTTTTCCACCCGCTGCTTGCAAACCTGCCAGAGCTGTGGCCAGAGCCACAAGACTTCTTCCTTCCTTCCCACTTCTCCTAACATCAACAGGAGGTCCTGTCCAGACAAAGGGCTTTTTTTCCTTGACGAAGCGAAGGAAACCTTTCTCTTCAATTAGGTATGCAAAGCTTCACTCTTGGCTGAAGATCTAAACCTCAACTGTTTGTGCTACATTGTGAGCTGTTGTTTTATATTGTCCCCATTCACAGTCCCTCTGTGCAGGCAATGGGGACAGTCACCCGTGCCAGCTCACACAGACGTTGCAAGAATAACTGCATTAAAGACACGAGGTACTCAGAGCTTATGGACATATGGATATCTGCAGCAGAAAGAGAAGGCCCTGATCATATAATTCCCTCTGCCGTGGGAGCTACTGTTTCTACTTAAAATTTCACTGACAATATAGAAAAATGCCATTCAGGCAAAGCAATATGCCTATGCATATAGTGGATTGCTGGAGAGTATAAAATAACAGCCAGCCAGCCAGCAGCTGATAATCTGCTTGTAAACTCCTGTTTGAAAATAAAGACAATCCCATTTTACAGTAACCAGATGTTTAACAGAATATTAGTATTTACAAGTGCCTTAGGCTATTGTTTTATAAAGGTCTGAAGAGGGCTTACAAAAATGTAAAATCACAAGCAAGTATGCAGTTCAAAGGCCTCTCGAAGCTGTGAAATTTTGTGTAATGTGGGATAGACCGCCTTTTGTTTGTGCCTGGTATGTTGGGTGTGATGGATTGCCGAGTGTTCCTCCGTAACTTACCTAACCAAGTTCCTCTCTGCTCAGATTTTTCCCCATTCTTTATTATCCATAATTGGATAACTTCTCTCCAATTTTCTCCTTGGAACACTGAAGATAAGGTTTCTGTTTAATCATTCCACTTTAAGTACTTGCAATCAGACAGGATATTGCGGCTTTTAAAATAAGACAATGACATTTAATGACTTTCGTTTCTTCCTATACAAAAGATTAATTTATATGCTGGAGTCATCTTTTTCATTGGAAAATTCTCTCTACTCTTTTTGAAATGATTCAACCTGATTAACAACCTAATTCTCCTTTTATATTTCTGATTTTGTGGCTTTCACTGCCAGCATTTGCTTGTCATCTTTTTACCAAGTCTAATTCGGCTTTTGTTTCTGAATTAGTGTGAAGTTAAGAAGCCAGGCAAGTAAGGTGTGTGAGTGCAGAGATGCTGCCGCTGCTGGTGTGCAGTGTTGGGAGGAGGTGGGGGGGGATGACTGTGTGCTGTGCTGATGGAGCCACGGCTAGCATCACCGCGCTTGGAGGGGTGGCATCAAAAGCTGTAGGAAAACAGAGGGATGCTCTTCACAGCCCTTAGAGGCTCTAAGAAATTCAGGTGAAGGACTGTGGGGTCCGTGTCTGTTTCTGGGAAAACACAAGGCAGAAGCAGTGCTGGGGACGCAGAAAACACATCGCTGATTTTGTCAGGCAATTGGGAAAAGCCACTGGGGCAGGAGGCTCTGTGGGGCAGGTGGGCCACTAGGGAAGGGGGAATGAGCCAAAAGCTGCAAGGAATAGAAATTAATGGTCTAGCATACACCTTGCCTGGCTGCTGTAAAATGCAAAAATGCAGATTATTTGACCCGCCAGTTTTAAACTGTCTACCTGTAGTGTTTAATATTCTTCTGGAGTGCTGTTGGAAAGACAAGTTTCGTCAAGATGCTGCCGTGTGAGCACATCATCTGGATGAAATGTCTGTTCAAAGCTTTGTACTTCCTGCATCCTTACTGACGATTCAACGATTAATAACATAAATTGAAATGTAATCTTTACCTTTGAACAGGTGAACATTTGCCTTTAGCAAGGTAAATACAATTGTTTAGGAATTTATTTTGTTTTACTGCTAATATACTTTAAAGGTATCACCATTACTCTGCTGGCCATCATTTTGTTTCTGTGCCTTTTGGCTTTACTTAGCTTCTAACGTTTACTTTGATTTACTTAGCTACTATAACTTTCTGATTTATATTTGTTACACTTGACTTTTGTGGTGTATGTATATGTTCTATTGGCTTCAGAAATGCCTTAATTTTGCAGTTGTGGGTTAGGGGTTTTCAGCATATAGGAAAAAGGTACTTGAGCAGTCCCTATTATAAGTTACTTTTTTTCTGACAAAACTGTTATGCCCAACAGATTTAGCCCATAATTGTTTGCTGGGCTGTGAAACCAGTCTTTCTAATGGACCTAATCTACAAATACAACGTTGAAGTGGGTTAGTATAAGCCACTTTGCTGTGTGAGGACTTTTCAAAAGCTCAAATGGCTTTTTCTACACTTCTTTTGTCTTTGTACGAGACAAATGGGTGAGCCCAGATGCTTTTATTTTTCCCAGTAGAGTCTCTACGTGCATGGGTTGCCCTTCCCCTATGTGTACAACAAGTGCAATGAGCTTTGCGTGGAGTTTGAGCTATAACACCGCATTTCTGTACTCGCTTTAGTGCCACACTCAATTTTTCTGTGTAAAGCTATTACTCCCTATCGCTGCCATTGCTACCGAGTGGCACTTCATTTTCAGTTGAGTGGCATCTTAGTTTTTGAAGATGGCACTTTGTTTTCAGTTCACGTGTTATAAATAAAATGTTCAGGGGCCTCCTGATGCGCACGGGCCCAGTGCAGCAGGAATCTCATTTTTGCTGCTGCTGCCCTGCCCCAGACGTGGCCCCGGGTAGTGCTGGGTCCAGAGCCTTGCTGGAGCTGGCCCAGGGACGCCCTACATGCCGTGCAACACGGAGCTGGCCCAGGTCTCCCTTGCACGGGAACTGCTTCCATCCCAGCCCCAAGGGCTTGGGAAAGTGGACATGCACGTGCGGAGTGCCATTGGGGGCTGTTAAGCAGATGCTAATGATACTTCCTATCTGAGGACTGTGAAGTATTGTAATGATGCTTTAACGCAGCTCAGCAATCAAACACCAGAGTGTAATGAAAACAGGAAGACGTGTTTACCGGAGTATAAAAGCATATAGAGAACAGAATGAAAATGGTTCTTCACTTAAGGGCACACACATGTAAATACACGTATGTGTCACTTGACTAATCTGTGACACTTAAACCCAAACACAATCCCTATTGCTGGGGCACTGCAGCCACGGATGGAATATGGTACACTAGATAGGATCCGCTTTCCAGATCAAGATCCTAATCTTACAAGTAACTCCAGGCTGCTGAAATCCTACAGCCACGTGATGTCCTCCGTGCGGTGTCCCCCACACCCCATCGGCGATCAGCTCTGCCCCAGTGCCTGCCCTCTACCCTGCTCCCGCTGGGATTGCGGCAGCAATGAAGCAACACGCTGGGAACTCTGGGGTGCTGGCAGGACCCAAGCAAAAGCCATAAGGCACCCAAGATGACAGATAACGAAAAGCCAAGTAGACTGGGGGGGGGGGGGGGGGGGGGGGGCAGGGGAAGTCTGGCTCACGACATTTAACCCAGAGCATTGCCTCTCCTATTGAATTGGTTTTGCTGGCTAGAGAGGCAGCTTTGATGCTGTTAGTACTCCAAGCGTAGTTTTGGCATGGTAATTTCCTTTAAGAAAAAAAATAACCGTGAAGTGAATGAGAGTTGACATGACAGATTGTATCTGCTGTGCCTGTTGGCCCCAAAGGCAGTCATTTGTGTTTTAAAATTCAGTAATTATGTATGTACACAAATGTTTCTAATGGGCCCCAAACAGCTAGCAAGACGGGCCACCATCCCCGAGCGCTGCATAGCAGACGCGGGAAAGATTAAAATTAAATAAACAAGCAAGGAACGTAAGGTTTGCCTGGGTGGAGAGAAACGTCTAGAAGAGAAACCTCCAAATGGGGAGCAGCCACAGGTTGCCCCATCATGAGGAAGGTCACTTGGAGAAGCCTGACCACAATGAAAGAACAAAACCCACCAAGAGCCTCGCGAGGCTGGTGGGCTCTGCCGGCGGAAAGCCCGCGTCCTCCACCCACCGGCGCTGCCTGCGCAGGCACACGGATGCACGCCCTTTGTCTGGCTTCGTCTGCATCTGGACCGTGCCTGAGGTGTGGACTGGCTCGAGTATGGATTTTTATTCTGTTTCGAGCAGCTCTCTTAAAACCCAGCAGAGACCCTTGACCGGGCAGCTGGGCTATCGGGGCAGCGCCTGGTTAATGAACCGCTGTGGCACCTTTGTTTCTCTGGCTGCCTGGTGCCCTGTTCTCACTTGTACAATTATTACAAAAATCAGACAGAATGTTGCCTTGAGATATGATTTTCATAGTGGGATAGATTTTATTATACCAGCCGTACAATACCCGCTATTATCATTTTGATTATATGCTCCTCTCATTTGCACTATTGGAACATTATCTGTGGTACATTCATTATTACTTTATAAGAAACTGAAACTACATCCTTAAGATGAATTGTAAGGAAGGATTTCTATTTCCTCAGATAGATACTTTGGCTGAGAGCATTAAGTGGCAAACGTTATTTGTAAAAGTTTATTTTATTTTATTTACGTAAACTCTAAAAGAAAGAAATAACATAGATATTTCTAACAGACAGAAAAGCCCGCGGCTAGTTGCAACAAATGACTGCAATTTAGAATTCATGTACTATTAAGAAGTTCTGATTAAATTGTAAGTTCCTTCAGAGGAAGGAAGTTGAATAAATGAAAGTCTGGCATTGGCCCAGTGGGCTTTGATGGGCTTGCAAGGGCCAAGGGTTCAACAGCAGCTGATGGGTTCCCCCTGCCCCCTCAAGCCAAGGTCCCTGACGATCAGATCTATCAGGCACCTGATGGGAGAGGGCAGAAGGTCAGGAAGTTGTTTGTGCTCAATAGCCCAGTTGGGTTTAAAGCAGTGGGTTTAAAGAGGTTACTTGTATGACCGGTGGGCATCCACCACTGGAGCACAGTACGTGCCCGTGGGTGAGACCACCTTGCGCTGTATGTCAACAGGATGGCCTTTGCCCTGAGAATTTTGCTCCCCACCTTTTCTCCGTGTTGCCTTTACCGTGCAGGAGGCTTCATCCTTCTGTACACATGGGAAGGGAAAACCGCCAGCTGCAGAGACCTTACCCAGCTCTCTCGGTGCAGGTCCCATCCCTGCTTCCTAACCACACTGCCCCGCTTCTGCTCAAAGTACCTGGGCACAAATCCTGACCTTATCCAAGGTCTAAAGCTGTGATACAACCAGGTCCTCTGGCTGAACAGTGTCAAGAGCACCTGACTCACGAAGCATCCTATATTTTTGTTGAAGATGTCCCTGGCCATTGCAGGGGCGTTGGAGTAGATGACCTTTAAAGGTCCCTCCCAACCCAAACCCTGCTGTCGTTCTGTGACTTGGCTGTGCTGCTCAACTGCCGTGGACAAGTGGGACTCAGCACTCCTGTTTAAAGGGCATCAGTCGTTTCAGGTGCCCCAGAGTGGTTAAACCCCAAACTGGATAGAGCTGGACCATCTCAAGGAAACTGCTAATACGTGAAGCCGGTTGCCAATTTACAGAAAGATACTTCATGACTTCACTGGAAGAAATCACACTTTGCTGTGTAGATAAAAGAACATTTTCAGGTTGATTGCAAATCATAAATATTTGATGTGCTGCAATTACTGGTTCCTAAGTATCATTTTCTAAATAATTATTATTTCTATTAAATGCATGGCAACTTGGGATGGAAGAGTGAGTTAATGCAGTAACAGTTCACCACTGAAGATCTGGGTTTGTGGAAGGTCATAAGTGAGCTTGTCTTTTGTCCCTTCCCACCTACCTGTCTCACGGACCACCACAAAAGATTGAATTGGTGCTCAGGTGATCCCAAACCTAGCAGGACAGAAGTTGTGGGCTATGTCATACAATTTAGTTTCTGCCTGAGTAATGCCCAGCTCTGGTTGATATTTCCAGTCTCCTGAGAGCCAAACTCAGGTAGGCATGAAGAGCTTTTAAAAATAGCATTAGTCATCAACTAGTAGGAGCTAAAAACAACAGCAGTGCAGGCCCGTGAGAGTAAGGGCTGGAGTCCTGCTATGATTTTACGCCTCCCTTTACGTCTCTCAGCTGTGTCATCATCGTGCCTTTGGGCAAATTATTTACTCTCTCTCCTTCCTCAGAGTCATCAACTAAATGGATACAATTCCTCTTTCAGGGGTCTGTGATAAGGTGGAGGTGGTGTTTGTAAAGCACACTGTGCTTTGTCTCTGTTAGGAGGCATCCTATGAAGCGTGTTCATCGTCAGGCTGTTCAAAAGAGCAGGACATGGGCAGCCCAGCAGGACAGAGCAGAGGTGCCGCTGGGGGTGAACCACCCGGGCATCTCCACGTCCAGCCCTTCTCTGCTCCAGAAAATCCACTCTTGACCCTCTGCGAGACCACTTGTAGCCAGATCTCTAAAACCAAGTTATTTTTCCCATGTAGCCCATCCATCCCGCACCAAAATTTCCCACTTGGCACTGTTGGGCTTGAGCAGCCGGTGATGAGCCGCAGGGTGCCGCTGCAGCAGCCCAGGTGGAGATTTTTGCTCCCAAGGCATTAAACAGCATCCTACGGCCACCGCCCCAAACCTGGGCATGGCACCGGCCGGGACCGATGGTGGCAGAGGTGGGTGGCCACAGTCCCCTCTCTGGCGGGTGGTTTCTGGACCAGCTCCGGATTCCTGGTGTTTGGTTGGTTTCTGTCTGACCCCTAGTGCTATCCAAGCGCACCTATTCTGTGGCTCAATTATTACTTACAAGTTGGTAAACAGAAAGAAAATACTCAAACTAATCTGGAATAAGTCAGATATACTTTTTTCACCTCTGGGGAGATTTTCAACTACAACAATGTAGCTTTGAGCTTCTGACAGATGCTAATGAATTGTTGTTTACATGTTTGATTTACTGCCTAAACAAAGATAAGACATGCTCTTGAAAACACATTGAATGCACAATCCAAACACATCCATTAAATCTGTCACAATAAACATGACAGCTTTCTTCTAACCTAACAACTGGCATGCCTCATTTACATATTAATGAGAAAACTGGGATCAGTCTGCACAAATTGCTTCTATCTTGCGAAGGGGAAGCACTGACTGACAGTGCAGCTCTCCATGGTGTAAATACAACAAGTAAATACCTCTGCCATCTTAATGGATTTTATTTTTATTTGCCTATTTGGTTCCACAGTTATTGATTCGTTGTCTCCTGCGAACTGCAGTGACAGACATTACAACTACAGGGACAGACATTAAAAGAGTACCTACAGCTTTACGGGAGCCGGGGGTGTCTGCTGGGCTTTGGGGTTGGCTCTTCCCAAAAGGGCTTGGTCAAAGGCTGGATCTGCCTCAAAGACCTCTCTGGTCTCCATCACCACAGGGTACATGTCCCAGTGCTGCCAAGCGCTCTGTTGTCCTTAGAACATGCTCTGTTGTCCTTAAGCCTCTGGAGGATGAGCCGTTCTGCAGGTGGGAAATCAAGGCACAGAGGGGAAACTATTGAAAAATCCAGCCCTGTGCCATTTCAAATATGATTTAGGAGCTAAATTCCTGGAGTTACTTGGATCCCTAACCCTGCAAAGGTTGCACTGGAGTATGCTCATGCCCGTGCTGTCAGCATAACAGTGGCATCCAAATGTCACGGAAATAGAGCTTTAGGCATAGCGGAGACCTATAAGGGTTTTTCCTGCACCCTGGAAACCCTGAAGCCACATCAGCAGGGAGCTGCACACCATCTAACGTTATTTTTTATTGGTATCTGTACCCTACACTACATTTTAGAATACTAAAAATCTACTTTATCTATCTAATTATCTAAAAGTTAGATAGCTGGTCTTAGCCGGATGCCTGGGCTCGCTCTGTGTCAGTAGGGGAAGCTCAACGCCTACCCAGGGCAGACTGGGCCACCTGCATCTGTCACCAGGCTCGGCAGCATCACTCTCCACTGCCTGCGGAGGAATCCCGGGAAGCCTCGTCCAACTTTTGGACAGTTAAGGGAGGTAAGATGAATTGCACCTGCAGTGTCACTGAATTTCAATCAGGTTTACATTCTGAAGTGCTTAAATTACCTTCTAGAATGGCGCTTAGTTTTCTAAATCACCTGGCTACTTTGGGAAAATCGACTTTGAGCGCTCAAAGCTTTGTGCTGTGCAGATGTTCTGAGACAAGATCCACGCTCAGGTTCAGCAGGGGGTGCTCAGAATCCTTAGAAGTAGATCCCAAAGTACCTTATGAACCCTAGAGGCACCGTATCAAGGGATCATACCATTGCACACTAGAATTTTCCGCAGAGCCAGAGGCTGTTGCAGCAGAGACATGGGAAGTTGCACGCTCCAGGTCCAAGGCAACATGAAGATGAAGCAGATGCAATCCTCAAATCCAGCCAAAACCTGGCTAGGTCAGGAAGTGTGGTACAGATTTAGAATCTGTATTTCCAACAGAAGAAGCTTGCAAGCATTCCAAGGCAGCACTTCTGACCATTATGTGCCTGTTCGAAGGCACTGGAGAGCTATTTGCAAAATTTTGATCTGCCTCCAGTTGTACACTTAAGGCATAGCTTGGGCTTTGGATTTAGGGAAGTTTCCTGTTGTGATAGTTAGCTCTAAAAGGCTGCATGAATAACACTAGAATGATCCAAACTGTTCCAAAGGACTCCAGGGAAATTAATGCACTCCTATGCTTTTGTTTTGAAGTTTGGTTGGTTGGTTTTTTTTGGTCTCAATGAACTATTTCTTCCCTACAAAATTGTGCACACTGCTTTATTCTTCTGAGGCCCACATAACCAGAAATTTCAGAAGGCTAATTTATGTCCTGAAATTTATAGTTCTATTTCTAGATTAAAAGGGATGTGTTCAGTTACTCTTGGATATAGATTTCTTCTCCTCCTTTCCAAGACTCTGTTATCTGACTCATGTCTCCAGACATTAGTGGTTTGCCCCTGAAGTAGTCTTTCATCTGTTTATGGCTGAACAGTTTGTGTGCTAGTAGGGCATGGCATAATAACTGAATTTGTATTAAATAATTAACATCAAATGAAACAGATTTTGCTGTAAATGTTATTGCAATCCAGCATTACGGAACAACATTCAAACGAATGAACGCACCCAGAGAAACGCAGACAACCTCCCCCAAAAGGAACCAGACCCCCAGACCCCTAACTTTCTCTGGTGACAAAGTTCTTCATTCAAGTGCAGAGACGGATCCCCCAGCCTCATCCAGGATGAGCCCTCCCTTGCAGTCAGAGGCTCTGGGGAAGTCGATGGGGTGTCTAGTAGAAAAAGCTACTGCTCAACCATGCTGAGCAGAGTTAGTTGCATGCAACGTACAAGCAATGAACTGATTTAATTTCACTGTCAATCAACAAGGAAAAAGGGCCAGCATAATGCAGATAGTCGCTTCTCTTCAATCTGAGAAGAGCTTTGGGGGAAATATTGTAAATGTCATAATACAATATGTTAAATATAGTAGTTAAAATACTGTTCTGCAGCCAAATTCTCTTCTTAGACACAAACACATCTCCCACTGGCAGGAACGGGAACTGTGCAGGGTAGCCCCAAATGAGGAAAACCTTTTCCAGGGAGGGAAGGAGGGCTGGTCAGCATGCGGGGGGTGTGCGCCCTCTGAACCGAGCGTCAGCAGGGACCTGTGGATATGAAAATATTCAGGATGACTTTGAAGGCTAATGAGGAATAATTCTGGAAGAGATCTCTAATCTTGTGCTCCAGGACACTGGACTAAATCCTAGGTCAAAGCCAGCATTTCTGTTCCTCTGTACTAATGAACCGTGGACTATGTAAGCGCAGGAGTGAAGCCAAGAAGACCCCAGTCCTAATCCTGATTTTAACACTCCCTGTTTGTGGTTGCATGCAGATGACTTAAAGCTGCTTATCCCACACCATGCAAAACCGTAAACGTAATTGTACTGATAAGGGCAGCAGCTGTGGAGAGGCTGAACACAAGGGCTGTGCTTCCCATGTTCTGCGGTCGCTCTTTCTCGTCTAAAATTACAACAGCTGCACAGGCAGAGATTTGCTCTGGCCGACGCTGTTGCTAACCAGTGGGCATCAGCACCGCCAGGTCCCCATCTCCAGCTCTTCCAGCTACAAACAGCTTCCAAACAGTCAAGGCTTAACAGATGAATGAGACTAACAAACGGGGCAAAGCTTTGCTGTGGGGGTGGTTAATCAATACAAATAGACAAATGCTGTTTTCCTGGTAGTGATGGTTCCAGGCGGTAGCTTAGTCTTCCTAATTACGGGAAAACTAGGGGTTTGTGAGGAGGATGGAGACGGTGAGGAAGAGTACTTCCGATGATTCTGTGACACCAGGATCACCTAGCAGGAGAAGATGGTTTAAATAAAATACTGTGACACCAAATGCGTCATCATCTATACTTTCCGTTCCTTTTGCCTGCTCCCTGTAAGAAGCTAGAGGCATGCCACGGCCACGTTGTGATATATTGTCCATATGTGACCATATTCTTCTAGTGACCAGCAGGAAGCTACCTAAAGTAGAAGCTGTACAGTAATTAAAGAGCACAGAGTAATCAGCAAGTGTGGGCACTGAAGGAGATGTGAGACCACTGAAGGAAGTATGGGTCATTACAGCTCAGTGCAGTATAACTAGATGAGTAATAAGAGGAAGAAAGAGGCGCAACCCATCCCTTGGACCTTTCCTGTGTAAATCTGTCTAACCCCTTTAAAATCCATTAGTTTTATTTTTTAGCGTTGATGCACCAAGGCAAATGAGTTCCACAATTTAAGTAGACTTTATGTGAAAAAAACCTGAGTACCTAGTATTTGCTTTGCCTACTGATCCAAAGTTTCATTTGGCATTCGCTTATTCTTAAATTGAGTAATGCATAATCGCTCCCATTACACCTTCTCCATGCCACTCAGGCTATTACAGATCTTTATCATATTCCTCCTTCAATCATCTCTTTTTCGAAGCTGAGGGGGATATGGGAGAACTGCACACAATATTGAAGAGGTGAGCACACATGAATTTATATAGTGGCATAATGATGTTGTCTGGTTTAGTGGTATTTTGCTGCAGTTGTGATGGTCTAAGGATACAGATGGAACAGAGTTCATCGACAGATGTAACACCTTTTATTACACCAACTTATATAGCTGGAAGAATTAAATGAGCTTTCAGGCACACATGCGTATAATATTCTGGTTGCCTTTCTGGCTGCCTACGAGCTTTGACTGATGTTTCTTCAAACTATCAGCAGTGGCTCTCACATCTCTTTTCTAAGTGGTAATAGCTGAAGAAGAGCTCATCAGTGAGTATACAGAGTGAAGGCTGGGGTTTTTTCCCTTTGAGCTTATCAGAATTGAATTCGATCTGCTGTTTTGCCACGGAGTCATTTGGCACTGTGAGACCCTCTGCAGCTCTCAGACAGCTTTGCCTTTGCCTTTTGCATCATTTTGTGTTGCCATTTCATTATTCATTTGTTTTCTGGAGGGAATTTGTAAAAGGAGGTGAACAAAAGGCAGGGGTCAAATTAGTATATGTGTTTCTTCTGCGCTAAAGCACAGGTATTGATGGGCTCAATAGCTATTCATAATGAACAATCACTGCAACATAAGAGTTTTTACTGAGGCATTGACAGCTCTTTAAAATTGCAGTTCATGCGTACTTTTTTCATGCTGGGGCCCGATCATTACGGTTTCCAGCTGAGCAGCTGTCAATTTAGGCTTACCTGCTTCCAGGATCCCAGTTGGGAAAGCCTTGTTAAACTCTCATATTGCAAAGCAATCAAACATGTTTGTTTGTTTGTATGTTTGTTTGTTTGTTTGTGATGATTTATGCTTTGATTAGGCATTTGATATTACACTGGTTAGGGTAAGGTGCTAGCAATCTCTTGAAACGGTGCCAGCACGAAGTCAATATTTCATTAAGACTCATTTATGAGAGAGCAGATGAAGTACTATAGTGAGGTCTCTACCCATTTCATATGCATCTATTTGGGTAAGGCAGCTGATTTTTTTAAATGTGCTTTGATACTTAGTAGAGTTATAACTGATACAACACCTAAAGCAGGAACAGTCATTATGATAACAAGTGTCATTTATGGATTAAATTTAATCGACTTCCCTAAAAAAAACAAACAAAAAAAGTGACTGCAAATATGTGAGTGTAAAGACATTGGTACTGCTATATCTGCATGGATGTATAGACAAAGCTGTACGGAACAGTGGAAACATTTGAAAGAAGAGCCAGGGCAATATCGAGACCAGGCTGTGCAGCCTGTGGCAGGATTTATTTATAGTATTTTGGGCAAGGGCGTATATTTCCTCCCCTTCTTTTCCCTTATACTCGGTCTCTTTGCTCTCCGTATGGCATGCAGCTAATCCACGCTGTGTGACCCTGACCCACACCTGCAGTTCTGCTGGGGTGGGAGCAGCACTGGGCTCCGTCCATGCCCCACGCTCTGCTCAGGCACCGGCAGTGACCCCCCCTCCGGCTGCCACATGCGGCTCCCGCTGCGGTGCTTGTCCACAGCAGGACAACGAGAGCAACAACAGCTTTAAAGACAGTGCAAGTTGCCAAGAAGTAGATACACAACCAAATGCAGAGTTGGCTGGGGGATATAAAAAGCAGGACTCCGGGCTGGGCGCGTTGCAAGAGCTCTCCTTGGCAGGCAGTGCCTGTTTATGCTGACGAGTGCACGCTTCTCCTGGAGACTCCAAGGGGAAAATGTGTTTTGCTTATATGTGAGTCCGGAGACACCTTTTTACCCCGAGGGAGATTTTGCTCAAACTCGGTAGCACTATAGTGCACCAGATGAGTGAGAAGCAGCAAGTAAGTTGTTGGCCAAGTGAGGACACATCCACCAAATGAACTCCTCAGCTGGTACCCACTGACAGGGAAGGCTTGAACACCACAGCAAGCCTTGTGTCAAGTGAATGAGTGAAGTGAAATGTAACGCCGGCCCTGACAAATGCTTGGCACCGGTGCCGCTGGGGAAGATTAATGCTTCCCTTCTCCTTACCTGCACCGACATGATGTTCTCTGACACTCGGCTCTAATTGTAGGAGCTGAGGTGTAGGAAATGTCACCCTTGCTTAAAACGTCGGCACGTAATCGGTCTGCGATGATGTGGAGACAAACAGGAGGTTAACAGATAGGTCTTTATCTTCTGCATGCGGAAGAAGGTCTGCGTGTCTGCGTGTCTGCCGCAACGATCGCCATCGCTGTGGTATGTGCTTCCCTGTGCCGGGAGGGGAATTACAAATGAGGTCAATGTACTCAACGAGATGCTGCCAAAATATGTTTTTCCTTTCTACAAACTTTTTTTTTTTTTTTTTTAAGAAAAGTCTCATGCTGGAGACTGTAATTAATAAAGGAAATATTTATACAGTGTCACAAAATTTACCAGTCACTTTATAAACATAGATGATCCATGTTCCCTGTCCCAGGCACTTACAGTCTAAAAAAGGCAAGACACAGAGAACAGTTTAGATGAGGGAGAGCGCAGGGATTATTAACGGTGAGAAGAAAGAGGACGAGTTGCAGGGAAAGCTTTGTGAGAAGGGAAAGCTTCTTCATGGAAGTCAAGGTGGTTGTAAGGCAAGGATGGAAAAGTTGAAGATCAAGGCAAAAGTGTTTTGAAGGAGCAGGTACAGATGTGGGCACACATCTGGGAGCAGAGGTTCAGGCAGCAATGCTGGTGGAGCACAACTGATGAGAAAGCTGTGGAGAGGCTTGGAAGGTCTGGAGGGGCAGAGGGTAAGGAAGGTGGTGTGGAGCAGATCTTCAGGATGTGGGCTGGCACTAACGGCAGCCTCAGTGGAGGAGGTGAACAGAGGGCTGGAGAGCCCTGCAAGCTGGACCGAGGGGAGCTAAGGGGAAGGTGGAGAGCTAGTGATGGAGAAGGGAAGAAAAGACGAGGAGTCATTGCAGAAAATGCTGAATGAATATGCTGTGGAGAGAGTAGAAGGAGGAACGCAAAGCTGAAGAAAGGAGAGGAAGTGAGATAAAGGAAAGGAAGTTCAGGCAGCAAGAGTTAAGAACTTTGCCATTGGTTTTGAGACAAAGGAGGAAAATAGATAAGAATAATAGAGAAGTGAGTGGGATTAGGGGAAGTGCTTGGAGATAAGCAAGGCAAGAAGGTAGAAAGCAGAAGACAAGGCAGGCAGGCAGCGCAGGGGATGAAGTAATGAGGCTTGGGCAACTGGAGGGGATGGCAAAGCAACCAAGGAGCCCTATCCGTTTCTGACGTTCTAATTTTTCTTCTCTGATGGGAGAAAAGGAATTAAGGTTATTTTCAAGTAGCTGGGCAGTAAAACTGGGGCACTGCAACTACCCCCCGGCCAGCCACTGCTTGATTCAGCCCCTCATGCGCGTTGGCTGCGGTGGCAGCACTGTAAGAGGCGATGCTGTGGCTATGTTACGCTTGGTGAAATTGGTCCTTATTCAAAATCCGCAGAGTTCAGGCAATTCAAATATATAGTAGTTTCCAATATTCCCTCAGAAAGATAAAGTCTATGTATGTCTGAGTTTTGAAGTAGTAAAATGCCACAGTATTTTTAGTCTTTGTTTGATCAAAGAAAAATGAACCAGATAGTCAAGTAAAAAATTACCCAGGAGCTGAAGTCACTGGTGATGTCTTTTATTGCGCTATCATACAAATAGGAAGGATGTTCTTTTCATCTGACATAATGAAAAATGTATACCCTTTCAAACTCCCTGGTATTAATTCTGAAGTTAGCCCAAAAAAAAACCCCTAGACGTTACCTAGAACTTGACGACTTCTGATTAATTTAATAGGAAAAATCTCTTGATATCAAATACCAGCTACTGTTCAGGAGAAGGTGAAGAGAATATGAATTTTATTTTAAACCCATCTATTACATGCAAGTAATGATAAAGAGCAATTTTCAGACTTTTCTCATACTAATATTTATTGTTCATATTAGATTAATCAGGATGGAAGTGTTCTTATAAGAGGTAGGGATGGTCCACTCATGAGTAGGTGCAGTCAGAACGCTATCCAATCAAGTAGATAAATTAAGATTTTTCTCCCATGTGAAAATTTTTTTCTACTCCAAAATACCAAAGCCTTTGCATCACAGAGGTGTCAGCCAGCACTGGGGCCATGTTGTGCAAAGCATGGGGGGGCATTTGAGCAAGACATCCCACATCCGACATCCTCCCTTGCTAGAAATCCCATTGGAGACCAGAATGGAAGTAGTGGTGGTATACAGCTGGGGAGAGACACCCACAGTTAAGTGACTCTCCCAGAGTTGCACAGATGGCAGAAATAAAACCTGAAGTCAGATGTCTCAGGTCCCATCCAGTTCCTCAACCAGAAAACACTCTTGCCACATGCTATGCAAGCCAAGTCTACGCACGTGTAGCAGCCCCGCAAAGCATCCCCCGAGCTGTGGTACCAGTGGCTGTGGGGCTCCTTTGGGGTCTTACTCCACACTTTTTAAAGCTGATAGCAAAAGCCCCGCTGAACTGAATAGCTAACAGTCAAGCCCTGTGGTGCTTTCATGCTAATTACGTCTTTCATTTCGGTTTGGATGATGTCAGTGAAAATACATTCCTAGCACACAGCCCTTCGTGGGTTTGAACCTAGTGATGGCGATACCCAGCCCGTGTTTATAGCCCGGCCTTTGGACCTTACTGGTGCACCTTTACACTTCAGTAAGGAGAAGCATATGCTTTCACATCAAGATTTTTATGGCAATTCATAAAGGCTTCTTTTGAGCTACCGTTTATTGTACAGAGTATTAGAAGTTACAGGAATTTTGACCTGAATCTGGAAGATCCTTCTCAAAATATAGTTCAGGGATATATTACTGCATCCACAAACTACTCCCAAATAAATGGTAAACACAGTGCCTGGCTGTGCCACTGGGTGGTATGTGATTGAGGTGCAGCCGGAGAGATCCTGGGAAACTCTTCCGACTCCCAGTGCAGGCGCAGTGGAGAAGTTTGCGTTCGCTGCGTTGCGGCCACGAACTCTAGAGTTAATGCATTTACAGTTTATATTTGGTAATTAGTTTGGAGGTAGACCACACATTATTATTTTTGAGTGTGGTCACCATTGATCAGATATACATGATCCAAAAGCTGAACACTTTCGCTGCAGCGTGGAGATAATTACATTCATAATTTTATATTTGAGCAAATGATGGAATGAGGAAAAAAAAACACCAGCCACAGTCTGGGTTCTGATACTGAGGTGCATGGAAGCAAGGGGGAAGATGACTCTAAGGTTTTGCTTTTTTTTTTTTTTTTCCTTTGCATCAGAAATCACAATTTTATTAGAAGTGGCAGACTTAATACGACTGCTCCCGTGGTTTAAAAAATGTCAGCGCGAGCAAGTGATTGTAAGCAAGTGGCCCTTCCAATGTGGAGCCTGACACACTCAAACACTGGAGCAGCAAGGACTTGCAAAAGAGTCTGATGATGCTGAAAAAACTAATAGGATTTATTTTTTGCTTTTGAAGTCCAAATTAAGAAAAGAACATAAAATAATCGAACAACATGAACAGTGAGAAGAAAGTCTTTTGAAAACAGTTAGCAGCCTGTGTGATACTCTGTGCAGAAAAGGGTTTTGCTTACACACGGTGCGGGAACGCTCAGCTGATCGTCCCTTTCAAGCAACATTAGATCCTGAATCAGGAAAGACAACCCCCACACACACTCACCCTAAAGGGCTTTCCTGACGCCCAATACTTAGCAATACTGGGACTATAAGGTTTTGCCTTTCACTTGAATGTATAGCTCAAAATGGGCTGAACTGATTCCTTTAGACCTTTCTGTGCCCGTCCCGCCTGCACGACCCTGACCCACCACCCTGAGCCAGCAGCTTATTCCAGAGGCACATGCTGCAGAGGCGAGCAAGTGGGGTCCAGAAAAGGCTGGAAACCATGGACTCAGTGGACGTGCAGGGACGAAAATGGCTGTGCCCCCTGCCCCGATACGGGTTTGGGTGTGGTTTTTTTAATCACAAGCCAAAATGGGTTTTGCCCTGGAAACCGCATGGTGCACAGGCAGACAGGGATTTGTACGGCAGAGACCAGGACGCGCTCGATGAAAGGGCACATCCTCTTTCTTGCAAAAGTGCCTTGCAAGCAAATCAGGTGTTTGTTGTTTCGTGTGCTTTCATGGTAGAAATCCTGTCTTCAGGTTAAGAAGATGAAGCAAACAATGTTCTCATGTTTGCATTCGCTTTGTCAGCTGGGATATTTAAAATATTTTTCTTCTGTGTATTCAGCATTGCTTAGAGGAAAAAATGAGAAAAAAGAAGTGGAAGCCTCCATGAGATGCTCCTGTACAGAGTCTGGACGTATGGATTTCCAAAGTTCCTTGCCTAGCTTGTGAAGCACTAGCCATGCTTTCTATGGACCTATCATGTTTGCACTCTTCTTTTGCATAAGAATAAGATGAAGATCTCCTTGGTGACCAAGCCTTCTTTAATAATCCTCCCAGTGTGGTTGCTATTCAAACTCAGACCAGTTTTCTATCCCAACTCTTTATATCCTCTCTCCTGGAAGGTGGGCACAGCATCGCTGCGAGGTAAAGAATTGCCTTCCAGATGAGGGCAGGAGCCCGTGGCAGCCTCATCCACTGATTCCCCACAGATTCAGTGATGCCAGAGATAAGTCAGGCAGCAAAAAAATGCCGTTTTCCCATCCTAAGGGTGACAGGCTGGACTCCAACCTCTTTTGCTATAGGAAGGGGCAAAGCTGGGAGCTCTGGACACGCAGACTTCTTCCCTCTTCTGACATTTGCTAGGTTTTTATTAGTCACCTGTATGTTTTGTTTTACTGGAGTAGCACTATTTAGGCTTCCGCATGGTTGAATTACTGTGTTCCTGTTTCAGCAAGGGTGCCTCTGGGCACGAGTTGTTCATGTGCTCATCCCTGCGGGACTTGTGCAGTAGAGGGATGACCTGGCTCAAACTCCTCCGGAGCGGACATGAGCGTGGTCCCCAGCGAGACCCCGCGGTTTGCTCAGCACTCTGAAGGCAGTGACACTATGTTGGTTTGCTCCATCAGCTCATGTATTGCCGTACATCTCTCTCTTTCACTCTGTTTTGGTGCTGTGCCTGCATGTTCTGTAACAGTCTGGTCCCACGTCTTCCAGGTCAGTGGGACGTTATAAAGGCTCTCACTTCGGGCAGCGAGGAGGCTGTGCTGGCTGGGGAGGGAAGGGGACAGGCTCTGTTTTGTGCAGACCAAAAGGTCTGTCTGTTGAAGATTATTTTTTTTTACCAGAAGAATAATTTTCCATGCTTTTCCCCTCTTCATCTCCATCAGAAAGGGGAAAATGAGGGAGGAGACACCTTTCTAGGAATTAGGCTGCATGAACCTTTCTTGTCCGCAGTTTTACAAGTAGATCCTTATCCACACCTCTGGGGTTGAGGTTTCCCACAGGTGGAGGCAGAAACATAGTATTTGTGTATTTCAGAGACAGGCAATTTTTAATTTGCTAACAGTTTTCTTGCATAATAGTAATCCCCACCACTTTGCAGGATCCTTGTCTTAAAAGACTTCTGGGATGGATTAAACTCCTTGGCACCTCCTCAGTGATTAATCAATCTCCATAGGCGTTTATTGCTTTGTTCACTACAGCGCAGGAGAGATTATCCCTTAAATATACTTGACTCTTTTGGTACCATTCAATTACACCAAAAAGAGCCCCAACACATATACAATTATTTTGAACTACTTCTCCAGCGAGGAGCAATTGATCTTTGAGAGTCTCTTCCTCTTCTTGTTATGCTGATTAATAGCTTTGGAGTTAGTCCCTGAGAGGAAAACATTTCCAAAAATAGATGACAGTTTCCATCTTCTTATTTTAATCTCTTGAGGGCCCTTTACATCCACGACAAAGCCTGGAGGAATTTTCCCATTTCTCCCCATCTATTTTAACCTCCTCACCTCCATGATGGACCCACGGGGTTCCAAACACAGAGAAACAACCTGGGAATCGTTGGCGACTCTGCTCCCTTCCTCTGTGGAGCAGAGGTCAGGTCACCCACCAAGGTACTTCACGGCATCGTGTGTTTGGGAAAAGTGCTGGTGGTTTTGCTGGTTCCCCGTTGCTGCTCCCCAGTCGCGTGGCTCTCCCAGTCTGTATTTCTACCCTGCCCTCGGTTTGGAGTTTGGTTTACCCATGACACCTTGTCTGCTGCTGATGCTGCCCCGCCGAGACTGTATCAGACAACACGGGGCTCCCTGTGTGAATGAGGAGGCCACGCCAGGTGACCCCAGACAGGCTGATTCACCATGGCGTGTGCTGCTTTAAGTGTGGTACCGGGGCTCTGGGACAAGTTAAATGACATTTCACCTCCCCTTAGGGCCACCCTCTGCGTGCCTGTGTCCCGTGGAAGGACACCAGTGTCCTCGTGGTGAGGCACCACTCCAGGGGGGCACAAATGCAGTGTCAGAAACCAGTGGCTGTGGCAGGGACAGAGTGCAAAAGCCCGGTGCTTCCCAAAAAATTCTCCTTCAGTGCTGAGAGAAGCCGGAGCAGCACCCTTACCTACTAGTGGTGCAAATGCCTGGGTAAATAATGACAGAAATCCCAGGAAGAGGGGGAGGGAGGGTGGCAAAGAGTGGGGGACAAGGCGATGAATTGCAGAGTATGGCCTGGGGAGCCCACCTTCCTGCTGGAGACAAGCCTGTGCAATTTCCTACTTTAACATGAATTTTATCTCTGATTGTACATTTATAGCTGCTCTCGCGGTGAGCTGATGAGTCTGCTAGTCATTTTGGGATTGCGTTTTGTAGTTACTCTTATCCTAGGAAAATTTTTTTAATACTATCCCATACCAAATGAAAATAGCCAGAAGGAAGAGGTGACTGTAAATCTCAGACCTTCCCATCAACCGTGAACAAATAAAATCTACTGTATAAGCAAAGCAATCCTGCAAAAACATCCACTGGCAAAATGTGCAGAATTGGAACAAGCGGCTCTCTGGACCGTATACTTACGGGGGATTAGTGCCTCGGAGCAACCAGTCCTGCTCAGACCTGGGGCTTTGAGGCTTTCCCTCCGTTCCTGCACGCCGTGGCAGATGTTGTGTAGCTGCTTCAACAAAACACTGGATGGAGACGGGCACATCTGCCTGCATTCCCATAGCGGACGATGTGGTCCTGCGTCGGCGTAGGTCCAGCCTCCTCCCTGCACCATCCCTGACAGCGGCGAGCCCAGTTACCCCCACAGCAAGTGGTGTGGGGCCAGGCGAGCCCCCCAGAGTGGTCCCTGCGTGCTGGGCAGGGGGCAGAGCAGGGGCAGGGCTGTGGGCAGGGAAGGGATGTGGCTGGCAGGGTTTGCATTGCCGTGGCATCGCACCGGCACAGCCATTTCAAGGAGGAATCGGCTCCTTCGGTACAAATGGTGCTGCACCTGGGGTCCTGCTCATGAAATACTTTGCTTTTGATCATCTGATCAAGATATCATGAAATACCAGGAGGCGTGCAGGGCTCTTTGCTTTCTGCGTCTCAGCTCACGGTGTGCAAGCCCTGGCCCTGTGTGAGTGCCGCTGCTGCACGTGTTTTCCTTCTAAAGGAATAACGTGGTGTCTGTTTGCATCTTTCGTTACTTTTCAGGAAATGATTTTTAATATACTTTATTGAAGGGAGAAAAAACAATTTAATTGTGAGAGCTGCTACGAACCATATTTAAACTCCGAAGTACTAAAAGGAGTGTTTTAAGATAAGTTATGGGTTTTAATCTAAGTTAAACCATTATGTACATAAGCACTATGTTTTTGCTATTCTAATAACTGCCAGCTTGGCCTTACCAATTCTTTTTCTATCATCTTTTTTTGTCTTTCGAGAAAGACTGCTCCATTTGAACTTGAAGCAGTATTTTATATTTTATTCTTCTCCATTACTTTTCCACAATGCGCAGTGCAATACTGTATTCTTAAATCTGAGCGTGATTTCTCTCAGCGTATCTGTAACTTACCAGCTTTCCTACGAGTTCTGAAACGTCTGGATGAAATTCCTGCTTTAGAGAAGTGCATGCAAGTGGCCCCATTTCATCTGTCCTGGATGGCATCCAGTGGTCTCTTGTTAGTTCAACACTCTGATTAATATTTTACATATACTTTACTAGCACTTGAAATCAAGTTTCTTCCCTGCAAAGATTAATAATTGAATGAATGGCATTGAAACCATATTATTCTCATAACTCATCTGGGGAGATAATCTTGCTAAAACATGAAGTTAATTACATGACAGCAATGGAGAGGGTTTAAGATATACACTGTTTTCCCTGCCCTTTAAATAACTGTCCTTAGGTTGCAACAAAGCACTCTACAATAACAATTCCATGTGCAAGAGGCAAAAAAGAACATTTTAGGAAAGGAACTTTCTAGTTCATCTCTACATAAACATCACATCATTGCAACTCCTTCCAAATACTTTATATACCCATTGTGCCTTTCATGCAAAGACCCAGAAATGCTTTACAGCCATTAATTAATCAAAGTTTCTTAACAGCCCTGTCCATAGGTCAGGTCTGAGCGCCCTGGCTGCAGCAGAGCTAGGTCGGACACAAATAGGTCAAGACAGGGAGGGAAAGAGCAGAGACGAGAGGAGCGCCCCGGAGATCTGTGCTGCTTCACCCTGGGCACAACTCGTCAGGCCATCCTTACAAGAAGTATATTAATAACTCTTGTTTATTCCCATGTCCGGCGATCTGTTTTGTAAAAATAATACATCAGAATCACCTGCTCTGCTCCCAGCAAGCAATAATCCAGAAAGAGTAATTTTAACAAAACTTCTTTTCTTTAGCATTTTCTCCACCTTTCCAGAGTAATGAACGTTTCTTCCCACACTAACCCCTTTTCTAATCATTTTTCAAGTGCACTGCAGGGATGACTGTGGTGCCTGGTTCCTGCCCCACAGCGGCACCAGCAGCTGCTGGCACTGCCCCATATTCAATAAAAAGCTGTGAGCACAAGCTCGGCACTGCAGGGTTCAGGGACCCCAGTGGACTTGTGATTTCTTAACTCTTCTGCTCAGTCTTTTTTCTAGCTAAGTCTTAATATCATTTATCAAGTCTTCTGGCATTACTGACTCAACAACATTAAGGTTCAAGTTATCGCCCACCCTTGCTGAAAGCGCAGCAGCCACGAAGTGGCCGTGCAACGTGGTCCTTCTCCCCTGCCTCTGCGGTCCCCTGCCCAGGCTGCACGAGGCTGCCAAACGAGGGTCACACAGCTCACGGCTTGCTCGCTTTCAGACTCTGCCTGGAGGTATGGCTCCGAGCTAGCGTGACTTCCAAGCCCTCCTCTCTCTGCAGGATGGCGGACCAACTTCCCTCTCCAAGATCTCATCCCTCTGCCGCGTTCCTTCCTAGCAACGGGAGGAAGACAACTTTTTTTTCCTTGGGATGATTTTTTTTAGCATTTTCACCTGTCTCAGTTCTCTCCCAAACACATTTTCAGTATTCTCAGTCTCTAGAAGATCTCACATTTTTTGGATTCTGGGCCTTCTGGCTTTCTTCAAGAGTATTATCGCCTGGCTTACTGTCTTGACATCGAAGCCAGCCACTATCTGTCCGCAGCCTCAGCTGTACGGAGCCCAAGTTGCGGGGGTAGTATGCCATGAGCGGGTCTGTTCTCAGGGAGGTGCTGCCAGCATTTGTCTTCCAAGAGGTATTAGCACCAGCAGGTTTAGCCTACAAGCGAGAAGGTTTGCACAGAGGCCCATCACTGGGACGACCTGGCCCCACATGGGAGCAGGTGCCCTGTCAAACAGCAGAGCCATCAGAGCTGCTTCGGTTGCAGTTCCTCTGCCTCTGGCTGAGATGATCTCTCCCTTTACCACCATCTAAACACTCAGTGGCTTCACTTCTACAATATGTCCCCTCCACCACCCACAGAGGTGTTTCCACCTTCATTACAGGAGCCTGCAATGTGCCAAGGTGATTTCCTTCAGAGAAATCCTGGAGATTTCTCCTCCTTCTGCACAAGGAGGTGTTCCTCTGAGCTGAAAGCGTCCTTTCAGCAAGTAAGGATAACAGGAGGCACCCCCTAAAATATTGTTGTCCCCTAAAACATTGCTACCGACACAGGAGTTTATCTCTGGGACATGATCAGAAAACTATGATGAAAAAAGTACTCTCTTGGGGACTCAAACTGTAAGCTTCCTAACTCCTGGGGAGGCTGTAGCGCAGGGGCACAATATAAGGGAAGAGAAATCAGTGCTGCAATCATATTTCTGCTTTGTAAAGTCAAACAAGCATTGTCTTACACAGCCTTTTTCCACTGTAAGGCAGCTTATGACAACGGTTTCTACCAACACCAGCCCAGTGCTGGCAGACTCCCTGTCTCTTGCTTGAAGATAAAGATTACAATAGCATCTGGGTGGAGGCCTGGGCAAGGAAACCCTTCCCACAGCATCTCTCGGGATGGTGTCGGGAGCCCCAGCAGGCACTCCTGCAGCAGCCAGAGGCGGATGCTCCTGGCTGGATTTGTGACGCCTGAGCACCGAGCACATCAGCAGCCAGGTCTCGTGTCTCAGGAAGGAGAACAGCCCGTCTGGAGGCAGGTGGGTGACTCCACTTGTGGCAGCTGCAGGGCTCTGCCACCAGGGAAGCAGGTCTTACTGCTGCCACTTCTAGCTGGAAAAAGAGAGATGCTGAAAGACTATGCAAGGTCGTGCCCAGTGGCAGAGGACTTGGTCCTGCTTCATGCTGAGCACTCTTTTTCCAAATCAGCCAAGTCCTTAAGCGTGTGAGTAGCCCTAATGAAATCAGCGGGTTTACTCCTGTACTTAAAGTTAAATACATACAGAAGTGCTTCGCTGGACCAGAGCCAGGCAACTTGTCATCTCGCAGGACTCGGGCAGAAAATGCTGTGCCACCTGCCAGCATCTTGAGGGGCTGCTCCCCATCCCTGAGCTCCAGAGGTGGCTGTGGGTGGCCCAGCAGATACAGCTCCATCGCCAGATGCCGGCTGCATCCCACAGCGGTGCCTCCCTTGAGCACATCTCTGTGAGCGCCTTGCACAAATTTGGGAACTCTCTGGTTAGAGGAGAGCTACAGGACCCCGTCACCTCCACGCAAGCCAGTCTGGCTGGTGCCTCCCCCTGAAACGAGTCGCACTGTTGCCAGCAAACAGCAGCATGCCTGCCCTGGGTAGGTGACCGCTACCCCCCAGACTTTGCCCAAGTAAACTCTATGTATTGCTTGTCAGTCCTGCTGTCAGATATGCTCACAGTGCAGTGTATTCACATTTTTCCTTCCCTGACCCTCAACATCTCAATTTTCTGTCTGCCTTTGAAATCTTGGCTAATTAGGAGGCTACGTGTTCCCTGTGAGACTGGCCTTTTGTGCAGAGTTTGTAATTAGAGTGACTGTGCAGTGCTCTATTAATTGCAAGAATTGTGATTTTTAGATTAATGAGTTAATTGCTAATATCTGCATACGACATTCCCTCAAGATGTATTACATTACAGTAAATAAACCTTGTGTCTGGAATGGCAGACATTAAAGGAAGCTGCCGTGATTAGTTTGAATACTTTAGATAGCTAAAATAATATTTGCTCAATACACAATGTGTGTAAAAGTGTATTTTCCAGCCTTTTCTTTCCCCCAGCCCCCCTCGCTAGATAACATTTATATTTGATAGCTCACAGACAGGAGCTGCCAGGGCGCTGCTCTTCCCGTAGAGGTCCTCCACCGCTCCCCCAGCCTGTCCTCCTGACCCGGTCGAACCCTCCCCAGCTTCTGTCGTGGACTCTCCATCAAGACCTCCACCTCCAATTACACTTTGTATTTCCTTTAGACTTTATCCCCCATGCTGGATTTTGCCTTTGTTTCCTCCTGAAGGGATGCTCCAGCAGCCTGCAGTGGTTGCCGTCACCCCAGCCTGCAGCGCAGCAGCACGCCGGAGCCAGGGAAGAGCTGAAGCTGCAGAAGCTGCAACAGGACGGAGGGAACTATCCATATTTAAACTCCCAGGCCACTCCTGCTTAACTGTTGTGGAAAAATCCCATTGGAAATGTAACAGCCAGAGCTAGCCAAGACCTTGGTAACAGCTGAATGCTTTTCATCAGACAAGTAGCTGTTTGCTGAAAAGTGTAATTCTGGGACAGCTGAAACTATTTGCGAATTCATCATGATTTCAGGAAATAGCCTCATGTAGAAGAAAGGCCCCAAATGAAAAAGTTTCACAGTTTTCCAGTTTGATATTTTCTAGATTAAGTGCCTCTTTTTGTTTTGCAAATGAAATTTGATTTAGATATTTATCTAAACTAAATAAAAACCTGCAGAGAACGAACGCAAATGCCGGTTTGCAAGACACAAATCCTTCTGGGTTGGCTCAGAGTAGTTCTTTCCTTTTTGTACTTTTTGTTTATTTGTTTAAACAGAATCTAAGCTCTACCCGAAACAATTTCCCAGGACTTGACTTTAGTCCGCAGGCTGAGTTATTCACATGAGTTATTTTCTTACTTGATAACACATAGAAATAAAGGGAGGATGAGTTAATTCCAGTAATGAGCAACTTACTTTCTGCTTGGCTCAGTATCAACATCCCATATACTTCTCATATGGAAATATGTCATTGCATTCGTGCTTTTTAAAACCCGTTTGCTTTTGCTGCTGAGAGCCAACACAGCTCAGGCACTGCCGGCTGTTCCCCAAGCTCTGCCCGCACACCTCCCTCCCAGCAAACCGTGATACCTCTCCATTTCCCAGGGAGACACTAAACACCGAAGGCAGCTACACCACTTGTACGTGCCTTTTTAAACTTAAAAGTTTTGCTTTAGTGCTGCTGGAGCGTGAGGCTAATGGGGTAGAGAATAATTCTAGCAAATACAGTCTTGTATTAACGGCTTCGGGTTGCGTTTGGCCTTGGGATGCTTTGAAGGGAAGCTCTTTCACCAGGCTGATAGGGCATGCAAGGTGGGCGCTGTCCTTGAGCCTCACACGCAGCCAGAGCTAAGAGTCATTTTTACCCTCGTACCTAAGTCACCAGGCTGCAGCCAGCCCTGGAAGCCACCCTACAAGCTCTGGTGACCCCAAGGTGGGACACCTGCAGGGAGAGGCTCGGCAGAAGGCACCCTCTGATGGCAGCGTGAAGGGGCACAGATGGCATTTTGTTCCGTAAAGCACTGGGCAGGGCTGGGCTGCTCTATGGCCCCTCTAGCAACAGTCATTCCATCTGGCCTGGTTTCTCATTTGCTGTCAAATGTCAGGACTAGATGGACAAGGAGGGCTGGATGTGGGGTGCTGGGGCCAAAAATCCTCAGTGTTAGGTTCTGTGAAAAATTGGACCTCAAGGTGAGGCATCCGGTAGGACTGATGCTCACTAGGTTCCTTGACAAGCATCACTCTGGACTTAGACCCTATAGCTTTAGGCACCTGATTTTTAAATAAGATGGTTCGTTACATAAATTAAAATTTCCTTAGGAAACAGCATTAATGAGAATTGAAAAATCCTCTTCACATGTTGATGTATTTTAGATTTTATTGTTTTGAGCCTGGTTAGTCAAAACTTCAGACTGCTTTCCCGAGAAGAGCATCTGTCTGTATTGCTGCCCACTTGTGCATGGGGTCATGTTAAGGCACGTGCTTTAAGGGAGAGGATTGCGTGGTGTCCGGGCCTTATTCTGGTTTGGGAGATCTGTCCGTACCTCAGATACCCACCCAAGTACTACTATACCTCCCAGGGCTCTTCATCATGGGCAATGTGGATGCACTTACTAAAACCTTTGAGACGCAAAGGTATTGTAGCAGGAGCCATACTCATACGCAAGATGCAAAGAAGGATGCGTCCCAGACAAGGAGGGTCCCACACCAGACCACAGTCTATATGCACATTGGGTACCTATGAAAGACATATTATCGCAGCACTATTAACTAGAAAAGTCACTTTGGAGTGTCCTGAGTGTCACGAGGTTCTGCCTCTGAACCGCACAGAAGTTGGACTCCAGGCGCTTCAGATTTATTCTTGATTGCTGATGTGTCGGAGGATGTGTAAGCCAGTGGGACACTCAAAACAGCCTGGATCAATTCTTATTGAATCCGTGAAAACCTTGTTGGGTGGAGCAGCCATGAAGGAGAACGGCAGGGAAGGAGTAGCTGACCAGCAACCGATCTCCCGTGGCGGCCGCCTCTGTCATGCCAGCCCTTCCACTCTACTCCTTACCCACCCCCTCCAAGTGGCAAAGATTTACATCAGATGCCTTCGCTAGGTCTGGTTTTGCTCCCCTGGCATGAGGTACCAGGCACAAGCAGGGGGAGAAGCCTGCTTTTTTTACCCCTAACAATGTGTGTTCCCTGAGCTCTGGAAGTCCACCGAGGCTGTGACCATGCTAACTCCCTGGGCATCCTTGATAACATTTTACAGATCCGCACCTAGGGAAACGGCACTGCTGAGAAGCTGGCTCCGTTTCCTATCCCCACTGAATGCATAGTGCTTGTCAAAATGTGACACAGAAAAGGACCAGAAACATCTCTTACTGGAACCTCCCTAAAACCACGGCAGAAGAGCGTATGTGTGAACATGCAGGGCCCAGCAGAAGGCTGGTTTCACCATGTGCCTCTGTGAAGGTGCTGGAAGAAACAGGAGCATCCATCCTGCCTGTCTTTTGGGGGATTTTTTCCTGACCACAGATCCTGGGCATGAGGCTTTCCTGGAGATTTGACAGTGAAGGTTGAAGGCATTTCTCTGACTGCCCTTTTCTGAAGTCTAATCGGGAAATAGGAACGTAAGAGACCAGATTTTCTGTGCCTTTTATCTTTCTCTTTAAAGGACAGGATTCCTATGTCTTATTTATTGCAGGCAGAAAAGTAAAACTGCTTACTTAAAAACTAAGGACCAGTCTTGACCGCAGAGGTCTGTTGCTTTAGTACCATTCCTGTTTAAAAAAATCTTTGTGGGGACAAAACCACTAAAAGAAATGCACACACCAGTGCAGCTTGCTCCAGTTCGGAAAGTAAAATAAGCAAGATGTTACAAGGTATGTTTACAGCACTATAATTATATCACAGTAGGATTTCCAGTGTATAAATGTTTCAGGTTTTTTTAAAAAAAAAAATTGTATCTCTAGCTGTCACTGCTACAACATAGTACTGTTATCAGGCGGGCCGTCCTTTGCTTCACCTGGCACTGCGCAGCTTTTGGCAGGACTGGCTGGGATTTGGCTACGGGGCGTTGTTTGCCCGAAAGCAATCCTTCCTTCAAGATGAAGTAGAGGAAGGGTGAGTGTAGGTAGCTTTGCTGCTGGTGCATGGGTGAAATCATGCCTGATCAACCTCCAAGACCATGTCCCTCCTTTAAATTCCCAGCCGGAGACGGTGCAGTCCTTACTGGCAATGGTGTGGTCCTTACTGGCGATGGTGCAGTCCTTACTGGTGATGGTGTGCATCGCAGGAGCCTGCGCACAGGCGCTCTGGGTTATTTCAGTTACAGCCGCGGGTACCAGGCTCACACGGCTGAGCCCCCTTGTACTGTACCGACACGATATAAGCGTCTGGCAGCCCACGGGCCCTGCCTTGTCTGCACTTCCCTTGCTCCGTCTTGAGCTGACACCGCGCTTGCTACATCTCTGGTGACCAGAGAGATTTAAGACGCAATTGTACTATCAATGAAATGCAACTTTTGCCTTCCAGGCACTTAAATCCTTGGAGGGCCTCATTCAGGGCTGCACCGCTTCGGTTTCATGTCAGTAACTTCCTAATTAGCATAAAACCTCAAGACCGGTGCTGTGGTGAATAGGATGCTGGCGGGGGACTGCTGAAACCCAGCTTCTCCCTGACCTGCCGAGGGACTCAGTGTTCACTTCGTCTCTGTTCCCCTGTGTTTGACTCTCTAGCCTGCAGCACCCTGCAGGTGCTTTGGGGCTGAGATGATCTTCCCAAGGACAGGCAGCATAAGAAGGATGAAGCCAGATCTGCTGTCTGGGCCAGCTCTGGCCGACCTCACCCCATTTCTTGTCTCTAACGGGGGACACAATGGATGCCTCAGGGCAAAGTGAGAAACAGCAAATATCCCTCCTAGCTTCCAGCAACCAGTGGCGTGAGGATTCCCCGAGTCCAGAGACCGTGTCTAGATGGGCATGTGCAATAATCACTGATGGACCTGAAGCCCATGAATTTATTTCAGCCCTATTTAACCCATGATATAATTCGGCTCCACAGCACTTTGGTGGAAGGGTGTTGCACAATTTAATTTTGTACGACAAGCAACGGTTTTCAGATTTAAAATCTGATACCGAATGGTGATCGGATACATTCTTCTGTTGTAAAAATTAGTGAATTCTCGTTCCCTGTTCCCTCTCCCACACCCTTCAGGGGTTTATAGACATCGGTCATACCCCTTTGGCCAGCTCTTTTCCAGCCAGCTCTCAGATGATGCCCCAGGCGCGACTGCAATTCAAAGAGCCGGTGACAGCTCGAACGAGGCGGCCGTGGGCCAGGCCCAGCCTGCCTCCAGCCCGACACCAAGGAACACAAGCACGTGTGTTTCACTGCAGCGGCCAGCAATGGCCATGCAGGGGTTACCAGCACCCCAGCAGACAGCAGATTACCTGCAAGGCCCAGGTCACCCTTTTATTTTCTTACCAAACTCTCTCCTATTGACATTATAATGTCAGTCTCTCAAGAATTGGCTTACGAAACAACAACAAATGTGGAACTAGAGATCCATGGTATTCCCCATGAAGATATTAAAAGTATGCTGAAGGCGCAGGCATGGAAGCAAGCTGGCGTTTAAGGAAGGTGAACATTGAGGAAGCCTATGGCAGATAAGGGGGAGGGAGTGGGAAGGGCTCTCTGTGTCTTTATCTAATAACTGTTTGTTTAGAAACACCTGGCACATACATCAAATTAGTGCAGCCAAATGCTCTTCAAACTTTAAACCAGACAGATTCATTCAGGAACCTTTCATTAAACTTTCCTGGAAAGATTAAACATCAGCCATGTGTTTTATCAGCAGAACAATTCTGCTCAACAGCGATGACATTAAGCTGTTTTATAGAAGGGGTATACAAATGTACCTGCACTCTGTGAGGCTTTTCTGCAGGCTTGTAATTCCTTGCTTAAGAATATAAAACGAATAAAATGGGGGGGGAAATACCCCAACAGTTCTGCATAATGATTTCACACACGGGGGGGTGGGGGGTAGGGGGTGGGGGAAGCCAAGAGGATTATCAAAGGGAGAGTTTTATTGTATGTTTGCATCCTTTTGCTCATGTTTGCAAAGGGAAATGGATTTGAGAATTTCCCACCGACGTTGAATTCAGTGTCTGTAGTAGGGCAGAAGTAATATGTATTGCCTCTTTCTAATCATCGATTCCATTCAAGAGTCCTCAGCATGTAACTCTTTTTCTTTCTCAACGGGAATAAATTTGCCAAGAAGGGATAACACCAACATATTATGTAAAATATCACCCGGCCCCTAAATGTGTGCAACTTTGTGAAAATCGTTCAAAATCTGTCTTAAATTTAATGTGAACAAAGTGTGATACCGAGACTGCAGTCACATCACAAAACAGCTGTTACTATTACGATCAATTGAATTAAATTGTTTTATACATTGTATTAGAGTATTCCATGTGTTTGGCTGGTCTTACGACACACTTGTTGCTGCAGTTGATGCCAACGGGGGGATCAATGTACCCTGATAATGTGTGCAGGTATCCCATTCCCCGCCGGGGACCCCGCAATTGTCTCCCCAACACACCCACGTCCCTGCATTTTGAAGAGCAGCGTTGGACACCACTGGTATCTTTTCTCCCACAGATCCTGCAAAACGCAGCGTCACGGTTCCGGGAGTGAAAATCTAGCGCTGTAACCTCTGCTGTACGGTGCACCGAAGCAGTAATATATTAACACAAGGTCGTAGCCTGACAAATGCTTTTAAGACGGCAGAAACCAGCGCTGCCACAAACCCAGCCCTGCACCCCCTGCCCCGGCTGCTCACTCCCACCCGCCTGAGCCTCTCCCTGCGCCAGCACGTGTCTCGTGCAGCTGAAGGCAGAACCAGGTTGGGGAACAGATCCAGCTGAAAATAAGCTTCCCCCCCCACCCCCACCCCCACCCTTAGGATTAGTGTTCAGCTGGATCTGTTCCCTGATCCACTTCACCTTGCAGCTGCACAAATGCTCGTGCTGGCAGCGGGAGGAGGCAGCAGGGGCTGGGAGCGCATGGCCGGGGCCCAGAGGAGCCAACTGCTTCTTCAGGCACTTGCAGCAGCAGCTGAGCACAAGGCTGCAGAGTGGCTATTTTTTTTTTAATAGGCTTGGTTTTCTTTCAAAATTGGAAAGAACTGGGAGAGTTTCTGCGCAGACTGCAAATAACCTGCACCTTTCCAGCTAGGAGCTCAGAGTGCACCGTGACCCTGCGGCAGGACAGACCCCGGGATGGGCATCCCCTGCCTGCGGAGCTGCTCCCGGAGCCAGGGCGGGCAGGGCAGGCAGGGCAGGCAGGGCAGGCAGGGCAGGCTGGAAGAAGACGAATCAGGGTCTCCAAGCCCCTACAGTGCACACACAACCACCCACGTCAACTTGGGATCAGAGCCTGGAGGACCCAGCACCTCAGATACCAAGGCAGCACCAGTACAAGATGATAAATGAGAGCCACCCCCGTAAGAAACCCACCTGAAATACTCCCATGAAAGCGGAGAAGCAAAATTACTGAGAAATATTTTCCTGGCAACTTCCAAACTGAAAGCTGCCTTGATGGCTTTTTTTTTTTTTTTTTAATGAAAAGCCAGATCCACCATGCTTTTAAATCAGTAGGAAAAAAAAAAAAAAAAAAAAAAAAAGGACAAATTAATTTACCCTCCTTTTCATTCACCCTCCTTCCTCTGGGTTCCCACAGAGAACTTGTGGCATGAATGAGTCCTGAGGTGGGGGTCAGCCTCTTGTGCTGAGTAACCAGCAACAGGACAAGAGTAAATGGCCTCAAATTATGGCAGGGGATGTTTAGATGGGGTATTAGGAAAAATGTCTTCACTGAAAGGGTGGTCAAGCACTGGAACAAGCTTCCCAGGATGTAAGGGAATCACCACCCCTAAAGATGTTTAAAAAATGCATAGATGTGGTGCTTGAGGACATGGGTTAGCGGTGGGCTTGGCAGTGCTGGGTTAATAGTTGGACCTGATGATCTCAAAGGTCTTTTCCAACCTAAATGATTCTATGATCTTCACTTACACTAAGTTAAATACTTTTATGGTATGAAACTCTACATCTGTAGCGCAAACCTTTTAAATGTGTGAAAAATAACATTACAGTAATTAAATACAACAAGCTAATGCTAAAATGGTGGGTGGGGAGGGGAGTTGCTGATCTAATAAAGATCATACACTGCCTTTAGGAGCAATTTTTTTTTCTGCTGGTGCAATCCTTCGCACTGGATGACATCCTTATGGCAAATTATACAAAAAGTGATCTGAACCACCCTCTTAATGAACTTACTTTTAGACGATTGATACCAAATGGTGGACTTTTGACTTCCCACTAGAAGTAATTCTGCTCAATGATGTTTGTATACCCCTGTCAGTCTGGTGTGAGATAAAAACTGTAAGAAAAACAACCCGTCTTCTAAATGCTTAGTTACAGAGCAGCTTACAAAGTGTGTTTCGGAACAAATTCATCCCTGGTTTACATCAGTTACAGCAGTGACATGAAGGATGTGATTCTTTTTATGCACTTTAAATTTGAACTAGAGTACTAATATTAAAAGCAGAGTAAGCAGTAAAATAAACCAATTAATTTCTCAAGGCTCCAAATTTACACTCACAAAAATCTCTACGGGAAGTTCCTTAATGTATTCATAATCCCGCTTCATGAACCTATACTATAGACAGTTAAGCCAAACCCCAGGGTTAAGTTTCTGGATTAACTATACTGGTAGAAAACAAATGTTTGCTGCTACTGATTTGTCAAAAACCATAAGCACCTTCTTAAACAGGGGTGATAATTTTAAAGAATATCCATTATAAGCTAGCCAACATACCTGTCCAAAGCAGTTGCATCTTAAAAACTGGTAAAAAATAAATGGGATATTGACATCGGTGCCGGATATGTGGCGTCAACATACAAATTTATTTTCTAACGATCCAACGTGATCTCTGGCTCAGAAGAATCTAGGCAGGATTTGAGTCTGCCTGTTCCTGCATAGCACTGAGCAACGAAGTCGCGCAAACACTTGGAGGAGTAAAATAACTGGTCTATTCTAGTCAACAGATACTCGCTCTAAATCTGCAGAGAGATGCATGCGCTTAAATTTATGCACTGAGAGTCATCCAGCTGAAGTCACTCTTGACTCCTCACGCTACATAAAAGCTGTGCAGGAGCATCATCTATGCAGGATCAAGGCCCATATTTGCATCTGCAAATCAACCTCTTTATGAAAACCAGATTGTAAATTTCATTTATTTGTTTATTTTCATTCCTTGCAATGTCTTGAGAAGTACCCATGTAGCAGTACCCTGCACTCAGGCTGACATGTCGGTGAAGTGTGGAGGGAAAGTGTGACTGCGCTCCCGGTTGATGGAGTGCCTCGTGTGACGGGCGTTCAGCTGCTCAGAAGCCAGCATGTGGGTCAGGAAACAATACTGGTACATCACCATTTTCCCAAATCCACTGCTAAAAGACACCGAGTTATTCACAAACAAAGCATGTAATCCCTTGCTAAAAATAATTACAAATTCATGAAATATAACTATTATAGACACAGAGGCTACAGGCATTCTGTTGTATTTTTGGAAGCTGTGAAGGTGCAACGCTGGATGAGCACAGCGAGTGCTGAATTAGCAGCAGCAGGGAGGAGCTGGGGAACCATCCAGCGGGCGAGGTGAACCCTGGATGACAGGGAGAAAGGGTGTTGTGTAAACCTGGCACCCCAAACACCCAGTTCCTGTAGCGGAAGGACTCATAAGAACTGCATTGCTAAACAGTGCCAGGAACTTTTCAGTCCAGCTACCGATAGGTTAAAATAAATAGAAGAGCAGGAGAGGAACAGCTTGATTTTGCTTTGCTTCCGCAAGCATCCCTCACAAGCCAAGTTTTCAGGGCTATTCTTCTCCTGGATGGGATTGTCTGCACAACTACCTCCAATATTCCCTAAGGCTGGGTGCCTCAGTCTTTTGAAAATACAGTTAGAGAAGGAGGAGATGTGAGGAATCTGCCTTTTAGGTAACAGCCTACTGCCTGAAACGTATGTCCAGAAAGTGGATAAAAGAAATAAATGGGAGGAAAGAGGCCAGAGGAGAGGTCTGCCCCATGCCTGCCCCGGTAGCAGCACGATCCTCTTCCTTTGGCTCTTTCCTTGTCCCCAGATCGCCGCTCCTGAGCTCCGGGAAGCTGAAAAGCCCTGCTCCAAGCACACACTGAATTTTGCACAAACCAGTGAGATCCCGGGGGAGCTGAAGCTCCTTCAAGGCTGGGTAGCAGCTGAGTGGAAGTTTTAAAAGCTGCGATTTGAAATTAAAAACCTATCGTTTCAGGCCCCCCACCGAACGTACCGTGTATCTTCTTTCCTAGCATCTAATTACAAAGGCTATTTCACACTTGATGAATGTTCGATTGCAATCCAAATAGTTTGAAGAAGAATCCACATGCCCGAGGACTGCCCCCCGCTAAACTTGAAGATGTTTGCGTCAAAGCTTTCTCCTTTACACCCTGTAATCTAATTGCTTCAGTAATGAAATAATTATTTGTGGGTTTGGCCTTAACGTATGTCACTTTGTTTATATCACGAACTCAATGTTATTTATTAGAAGCAATTACTGTTTTCCTGTCCCGCGCCCCCATACGTTGTATACGTAATGTTGAACAAAGCAAATTGGCTCAAGCAAAGAGCAACAGTGAGTGTGGATTAACGAAATCACCACAGGCAGGCCCTCGGCTGGGGCAAACTGCTGTTACTCATTGCGGCCCAAGCTCCACGTGCCAGCAAGCTGCCCGTAATATCTGGGCAGTGATGGAAATCCAAGAAATCCCAGTCAGGCGGAGGCTGTGATGCTTACAGTGAGGTTTCCTGCAGGCGGGTAGGGCTTTTCTCTTCGGAGGCACTGTCGCCAAAGGGAAGAGCGCAGAATTAGATGCGTCTTCGAGCTGAAAGCTGCTTAATTTTGCTAAAATCTGCTTGGGGGTGCCCGGCTGTACCCCGTGTCGTGCAGAGCCTGGGTATGACGGGGTGGCCGCGGCGCTGGCCACCTGGGCGCCTACACCACGGGAATCCCGGTGAGCTGAGGCTGTGCGAGGCTTCAACTTCTGTGGGATGGAGGTAGCGGCTCCCGGCAGCAGGTGCTCGGAGGATAAATGATGGACATGGTGTAAACACCCAGGACCTAACCCGTTCTTCTAAGAATCCAGTTCTTTAGGCTTTTCACCATGTAATTTTCCCCACAGAAACTGAAGCTCGCTTATTAATTTTGATGGACAATTGATCCAGTTCAAGGGGTTTATTTGACTAGAAAAGGAATGCGCTTTTTCACAGGCTGATTGAGAAGCACAGGATATATGTAATGCAGAAGGCTCGATGATTATACAACAAAAAGATGGGATCACCACCTGCCCACGTTCTTGCGATAAGCAGATGAAGAACGTCTGTCAAAACATTAATTCCCAAATCTATGGGGGTAATGCAGAATACAAATACAAATAAACGCACGTCAGAGCGCGCTCCCGTTATCTTGCATTCAGCTGAACGCCCCGGTGTGATTATACGATAGTCACATCAAATTGGGCGCTCGGCGGGGATGGATGTGTCAGCCCCTCCGTCTTGGAGATGCCAAGGGCGCGGGCTCAGCCTGCCTGGTGGCCTTTATTCCCCGGCCTCACAGCGGCGATTCCAGCCCCTGCGCGCAGTGCGGGGCGCGGATGGAGTAATTGCGGATGGAGTAATTGCACAGTCAGGCAGACAGAGGGATGACGGCCATACAAAGGGGCGCGGGGCCAAGGCCGAGGTTGGGTACCGGCTCCCAGGGGGTTCTGCAGACCCCTCCCCCCCCCCCCCCCCCCCCCCAAAGGCGGCGGGCTCCGCGCCCGGCACCGCCGCGCTGGGGTGACCGGCCGGCCCGGGGCAGCGACCGCGCAAGCTGCGCGCAGCGCGGGTGGCCGAACAAAGGCGGCCGCCGGCCCTGCCCGCGGTACGGGTGGTGGTGGGGGGTGTCCCCCAGCCCCGGGCCGCCGCCGAGCGCAACAGGCACCGCTCCCCGCGGAGCCCCCTCCCCGCCCCGCGGAGCTCCCTCCCCGCGGGCGCGCCCGGGGCCGCCCGGTCCCGGTCCCGCTCCACCGCCCCCCCCCCCCCGCCGCCCCCCCGCCCCTTCCTCGCTGCGTCTGTTTGTACTTTAGCTGATCCACTAATCCCCCGAGAGAGCCTATTTGTAGTGAAGAGTATCTATAGGGGGCGAGGCTGGTCCATGTGGGTTTGTGTCATTGGTTTGCAAGGAGAGACCCCGCCTATTGCCCAAAAAAAAAAAAAAAGGGGGAAAAAAAAAGAAGAAGAAGGGGAAAAAAAAAAAAAAAAAGGCAGTGAGAGCCCCTACCTCTCCCTTCGCTCACCCAGCGTGGCGAGGGGGAGCGTCCGCTCCGCCCAGCGCCGCCCGGGCACTTTCTCCCTTTCCTGGCTTTAAAAAAAAAAAAAAAAAAAAAAAAAAAAAGGGGGGTGTGTGGAATAAAAGGCAAAAACAAAAAAAAAGAGAAAAAAAAAAAAGCCGGCGACCCTCCCCCCCAAGTTGCAATTAGCATCCTCCCCGCTGGTGCTGGGCGCTGCGCGGGGCTCCGCTGCCCCCGTCCGCTCCCGGCGCGGCGGCGGGCGGAGCAGGAGAGCGGCGGGGGGGGGGGGGGGGGGGGGGGGGGGGGAGGATTAAGTTTTTTTTTTTTTTTTTGTGCGGTGTGCGAGCGGGTGGCGTTTTTAAGGTGGATCTCCAGCAGGCAGAGCCCGGCGGCGGTGGCTGCGGGAAGGGATGCGGCGCTGAAGAGCGGTGCGGGGCTGCCGGCGGCCGGGCCGAGCCGAGCCGAGCCGCGGCGGCCGGGAGCAGGTAAGGGGGGGGCGGCGGGCGCTGTCGCCCTGCGCTCCGCGGCGAGAAGGACAAGGAAAGGCGAGGACATCTTTGCTTGGATGTCCCCGCGGTGGGGATGGAGGAGGAAAAAAAAAAAAAAAAAAAAAAAAAAAAAAAGAGGGAGGGCGAGAACCCGGTGTGTGGCGGGGAGGAGGTGATGGTGGTGGGAGGCGGCCGCGCAACTTACGCGGGCGGCGGAGCGGCGGGGTGAAGTGGGAGATCTTTTGTTGTGCCGGGCCCCGCATTGTTTACTTAGGACCGAGCGCCGCCGACAACATCTGCCGGGGGATTAACGGGGCGGCGGCGGCAGGAAAGTTTGGGCGAGGGGGAACCCCGCGGTGCGGCGCGGCCGCCCGCTCCGCGTCCCCCGGCCGCCGCGGCCGCGGCGGCCGGGGGACGCGGAGCATGCGGCCGCGATGCGTTGGATATCTGTCTGTGTATATTTTATTTTAATTTTTCCCTTCACGGGCGCGTGTTTCTTTTTTTTTTTTTTTTTTTCTTAATTTTCAATCGATTTCCCGGTTTTTTTTTTTTGTAATTTAGAAAAATATTTTTTCTATTTTTTACTTTTTTTTTTTTTTTTTTTTTTTTTTAAATCTTTAAAATCATCAGTTTTTATTTGGGCTGAAGACCGGCGCTCGCTCGCCGGGCACTTAGCGACTCTCCGCGCTGAGCCCGCGGAGGTGCGCGGTGCCGGCTTCCCGCACCCCCCACCCCCCCGCGGGGCTCCACATCCTACATTTCCCCACTATTTATTTACCATCTCCCCCCTCCCTGGGAAATTTTCAACCTTCCCTCGCTATGCCTGGAAAGCAAAAGCGGAGGAGGGGCGCGGATTTCCGCGTGCTGCTCTGAGGTTATTCTTCCCAAATTAAAAAAAAAAAATAAATAAAATCAAAAAAAATACCACCACCCCCCCACAACTTGCTGGACTTGCTGAGGGGGAAAGAACAGCCTTTTGTCCTGCCGAGGGACGTGCCCCAAAGGTAAATCCTGGCTGGGGCTCAGCGCTTGGTACTTTGCCGGGTCCTCCCAGTGCTAGGGAGGAGGAAAGGGGGAGATGGAGATCTCAAAGTAGTAGAAGTAATTTCTTCTTTCAGCTGCACTTCTTCGCTGCCTTTGAATTGCCTGCAATGAATGTACGTAGCTCTAATTGAAGTACTTTAATCATTCACACTTGATTAAGTATACCGTGACCAGAGGAGAGGAATACACCCGGCTCCCCAGAACGTGAGGGATGGTATGACATTTTAATCCTGTGTTTTAAAAAACATTAGTGAAGCAGCAAAAACGATAGCCGGTGATGGTTAGGTATAATGGACCGTTGTTTTCATACAGATGGTGGCTTACCGACCGGAATGAAATTGCAGTTATTGCAGATTTTTTAATTTTTATTTTTTTTTAGGGGGGGAAGGCACATACTTTTCAGTTTGTTTAAGCAGAGTGAAGAAAATAATGATAGACGAGATGCCTGGTGACAAAATGCTTTTGTTCCTGTTTCCATCAGTGCATAGGGGCGCCGACCTGCTTTAGCATTCTTTAAAGGTCTCTTTACCAAGGAAAATTGAAGACGGTCTCATTATAGGAGAGTGTGTTCAGAATACTATGAGGTATTTATGAATTCAAAGGTGATTGTTGAATCGCAGACATTTCAATTACGCAGCCTGTAGTAAAAAAAAAAAAAAATTATTTGTGGCGATGTGTTCTGTAATCTGTTATTACCATAAAGCTGATTTGTGCTGGAGCTCCAGAGCTGGCCGAGGGAATGGGTTCGTCCACAGGGCTCGGATCTCAAACAAAGATTTGTATTCTTCCCCTCGGAAAACTTTCTGCTGCAGGGGCAGCCTCAAGTTCCTATAAAAGCGATTGTTTGGGATACGTCAGCTATCGTCAGTATTTTTCTGGAAAATCTGGCATTGTAGATGCGGGGCGGTATTTTTAGAAAGGAGCTTTTTATTTTTGGACGCATTTGTGAAACCCACCTGTTAGTCATTAGCAGGGAGCGGGGACAGAGGTTCACTTTCATCATTAGCAAACCCGGGTGCTTCTGGGGGCTGGGGGCAGTTCCTCCCTTGATCTGAGCTCTTCCAGTCATGGGCAATCAAAGTGTCTTTCCCTTTAAAAGTCTTGACCAAGCGGTTCTGAAACTGAATAGAAAAGGAGGTGGTTTGGTAAGGGTGGTGTGTTTTGAAATGCGGCTTGCATGCACCTTGGCTTTTCATTTTTCCCCTAGAATTTCAGGCTGAGATGCTTTCTTGGTCCAGAGTTTCACTCTCAGCTTTACAGCAGACAAACCGTAGGTGGTACTGCCTTGCCGTCAGCTTTCCCTGGTGGTAGGGCAGTTCTCTCCCTCGCCCAGCCGGGGTGGGATCCCCGGGGTGGGATCCCCGGGGTTGGGCTGGCCAGGGCGGCTCTGCAGCGTGGCGCCCCGCAGAGCTGCAGCCCCACAGCCCAGTTTGCCGACAGCTCCCTCTCACCCGGACCCGCTTTTCGGGGGCAGAGTTGTGCCCTGTTCCCCTCGGGCTTTTGCTAGGTGGCAGACGGTCACGGGGGTTTCCCCACAGCCAAAACTGCAGCGCAGAACGTCGTCTGACGCTGGCGTTTCAGTCCAGGGGCTGGCCGTTGGGGTCCAGTGATAATATTCCTTGTATCAGCAAAAACCATCAGCCCCCGAGTATGAGGTCCCAGGCACGAGTTGGGAGTAGCGTTACTGAAACCTTTGGCCGGACAAGTCGATTTATCCATCAGGCTGGCGGCAGTTCAGATCACACTTCCGCGGTTCAGCGGACGCTGGTAAGAATATGTACTTCCATGAGCAAAACCAACCCAAACGTGGAGCTGCCCAGCCTTTTGGAAAAGGTAGGGTCGTTTTCCCTGGGGTGTGGTGCTCTTCGCTAGCTGTGGGAATTGCAAGTGGCTTCGTGTTTAAATGGAAGAAATGGAAAAGCTTCTCTCGACACAGCGCTGGCAGTTTGCAGGTGTTTTTGTTAAAGTCTGGTGGATGATGCCATCTCATAAAGCCGGATAGGTGTCATATTTACTCCTCAGATCAGATCTGGCAAGTATGACTTGCTTTGCTTTATTTTCGAGTTGTAAGGTAAAGAAGTGGAAAGTGGATCTGCTGGTGAGGAGCTCTTCACACTGGGGTGACTACACTTTCTACTGCCCTAGAAATTTGGGGGTTTTCAGAGCACAGGGACCCCCTGCCCCCAGCAGTTACGGATGTTTAGGTTGTAGGCTGTGGCAGGGGAAACAGCATGGGGACTGGCAGGATAGCAAGGACTGTGCAGGAGGGGTGTAGGGGGGGTTGTTGGGGGTCCCCACTTGCAGGGAACACTGAAACTTTGGAGGGGAGGTTCTTTGCAAGTCGCTGCTGGTTCGGCTGTTGACTGGGATAGCGCAGACGTTTTAGCCAGGAATCGGTGTTTTCACCTCCGCTGTACACGGTGCTGGAAGCTGCACTTCCAAAAAGCGGTGTGTCAGGTACGCCTGGGCCAGCTCTCATGCCAGCTCCCACGGCTCGTTTTTCTGTTCCTTCTTTACCAGAGGAAATAAAATAAAGATAAGGTTTAAGGTGAAAGGATGAAAAATACTGTCATCGTCCTTTGCGCCAGCCAGGGCATGGAAACCAGACCTTCTCCGTATGCCCTGCGTACCTTCTCCTTCTGCTCAGCGCCGTCGTGGCGAGGAGACGGGGATCTTTGGCATTTTACAGAGTACCTGGGAGGCACCAGACAACATTTTCTGTGAAGTCAGCAGGAGTTTTTGGTAACAGAACACAGTTGTTATTATTTAGTTACAAGGATCGTTGTTTTTGGGTTTGGTTGGTTTTTTTTTTTTTCCCCTTTGCAACAAGGATCAGCTGTTATTTATTTAGTTCTACAACAACCAGTGATGCTTCATGAGCGTGCGCTCCCCTTTCTTGCACTGTGAGCCCCGATGGTTTCTTAAGAACCAGGAATTGTTTGCAGAGGAACAAATGTCTGAAGTTTTTAAATTAAATTTTGTTTCTCCTCTGTGAGGTGGTAATGCTGGTGGGATGTCGTGCTCGGGAAATGGGATGGTGAGAAAGATTAAGGCTTCTTGTTCGGAAAAGAGCTACTGGACTGTTGAGAAACAGAAGTCCCGTTTGTCACGCCTGTCTTCAAGGCAGCAGGGGGCCTGGGTCCAGATTTGCTCCAATCTCACCTAGATTTGATGCCCTACTCGAACTTTCCATGTTGAAACTGTGAGATAAGCCCGGCTGCGTGGGCTTTAGGGTTCGCTTTGGTCGGTTGGGTTAGTGGCACTTGGTCTGGTGAGGGGGGAGCACGGTGGGGCTGCATGAGAAGATCGTGGTGGTCCTGCTAGCAGAGTTGTTGGTGGTTTTTTGCTCTGCAATGATTTATTAGTGCCTGGGTTGCATTACATGTAACTTCCATGGGATTATTAAAAAGAAATACAGCTGGAATAGCTGGAGGGGAAAAATGCGTGGTGGAACTGGAGTGGCCTGATGGAGGGGTTTGCATCTGCATTGGCACGTCCTGAAGGTCAGTGCTGGTGGGATGGTGTTTGCTTTGGCCGGCCTGAGGTCTGCAGTTACGTGTCCTGCATGAGGAGAAGCATGGTGAGGAGCAAGGCCGGCGTTTTCCCACCAAACATCAAAGCTGTGGTGCTATGGAGGGTTCCCCTTAGCGGTGCACGTGTCACTGCCTCTGGTCCCATTAGTGTGGCATTTCTGGGTGTTACATACATGTGTCATCTGGAGGGGGATGCGTGTGGCTCCTGGGGGGGCACACAGCCGCTCTCAGACCCCAGTGCAGCTGTGGGGAGGGCTCCGCATTGTTAGTGCCCACTTCGATGGGCCCATGGAGGTCATCAGTGCCGCTGCCTGGCGGGGTTGCCCACTTCTGGATTTTTAATGGTTTTGGGGTTTTTTAGACCATCTTGAAATTCCAGCCAGGAGCAGAGCCTGCTCCAGCGGGGGGGGTGGCGGCTCGCCCCTGCTCTGCGGTTTTTCCGTGGGAGGACAGCCCCTGGGATGCCAGCACCTTTCAGGGTCCCCCCCACTCCACAGCTGACAGGAGCTGTGCGCACTTGCGTTACACGGTTATTTTGGATAATTCAGCCTTGTTTTTCAAATACGTGGTTTTCTGGGTGGATCACGGTAGGCATCTTGATAGGCATCCATGAAGTTCCATCTGTTCTGGGACTTTACTGTAAAATGCAAATAAAACCCAAGTTACTTGAATGCATCAGTAGTAGATTTTAATTATTAATTACTTGCTCTTCCAACCTTATCTGGTTCATGTATTGTCATGTGTTCTTTAAGCCAATAAAAAGCGGTGGTCCTGCTGAAAGTAACAGCCCTGCTCACTTCTGGGCTTGTGCCCATCCCTTCCACCAGAAGCAGGTTTTATGTGGTTAAAGCGACCTGCTCGGCTGTGGAATTGCGGACTCTGCTTCGCCCAGGTCCTCTCCCTAATCCCCACCAGCATGCTGTCTGAGCAGCGTGACATCAGGAAGGACCTGTGTCATCACGGTGGCCAAAGCAAGGTTGACCGAATCCCACCCTTCTGTGGACCCAGGTGCAGGAAGCGCAGGGAACCTTGGCTGTGAGGTTTTTGCAGGGGTGCTGGTAGGAACCTCGCTGAATTGATTTTTCACACGAGGACTGCCACAGTTGCTCCCATGTACATTAACTTGTGTAATGTTGTCAAACACTCAGCCACTATTTCTTTGCAACAACGCATACCAATTATTACTTAAATAGACCCCTGAAGCACAGCGCGGAGGGAGAATGTGTGGATTAGAGACATAATATTTACAAGGAGCCAAGTCTTTAATGAGACCAGGAATAATGCAGATGGATTCTCTGCTGCTAAATATAACAGATATGTAATGGATTCTGCCTATCATTTTTTTTAGCGACCCGTTTGCTCTGGAAAAATAGTAGCTTCTGTGCTGAGGAGGTTGGCACAAAGTCGTAGGATATTCCAAAATTAGCCTGGCCTTTGGTTATTATTGTAATAACTATAACGTGTGGCTCTGGGAGGTATCAGCAGCTCTGACTGGGAGAATGGTTGAGCCCCACTGAAATGCTGGTGGGCTTTGGCAAGAGTGGTGGGTGTACAAGGAGTGCAGGATCAGCCCCAAAAGAGGCAGAAGGAGGAGAAGGAAATCCATTAGTTTCCGCGCAGCTGACACGCTGACGGAGCCAAAAGCATCATCATTAGGGCAGAAAATAAACAAACCCAACAATTAATCACGTGGCTGGCTCCTGCACAGCCAGTGGGTATGGCACTGTGGGGTGCCATGAGCTCTGCAGGTCCTCAGCCTGCCTTTATGGAGATTCCGATTTATACGTAGAGGAAGCCGGCGCTACACCGGCCCTCCCTTCTCAACAGGCAGCTCCTGGTTTTGTGCCCTTCGGTGTGAGCCTGGCAGCAGTGCTGCCATCGAGGGCATCTCCTGGCTTTCCTGCATCTTTTCTGTTACAGCATCCCAAGCATGCCTGGTACAGCCGTGTTGTACCACGCTGAGGCTTCCCCAAGGTGCAAGGTCTCCGTGGTCTCCTTATTCCTCTGCGGGTGATGCACTAGGAACTTTGGGCATGAGGAGCTTGTAATTTATGTTCCAGATAAAGTTTTTAATTAAAAACTGGCCTTCTGCAGGCCCCTTTGAATAACTGCATCTTGGCTAGCCTCAGCAACATTCCTCCTTGCTTTTATCAGTGTACCCTTTAGTTTTACGACGATCGGGGGGGGGGTGGGGGTGGGGGGGAGTGTCCTTTGTTTGTGTTAGCTGGAGGGAAAACCCTGTAAATTCCCCTTTAAAACTGTGCTAGGCCAAGTAGAAGAGATGGTAATGGTACCTGTACAGCTGTCACAAAGTGTTGACTTTTTTATTATCTTTATTCTAAAAACCAGGTTCTGCATGAGAGGGGATGCTGGAAGAAATCAGCAATTTAAACAAAGTAATTAGGCTAAATACTAGATGTTACACTTAAAAGTTGAGAGACTGGAGCTTTGCTGTGACAAGCTGTGGATGAAATGAATTTCAATTCAATATATGGAAAAAAACCCCTTTTCATCTGCTTTCGTGATCTTGCAGTTATCTGAAGTTTCATGATCGCACAGCAGAAGATCATGTAGGTTTTATAGTTCCACTCGTCTGAGCTGGTACCTCTCATACAGAAGCGGTATGCTGCAACAGTTGAGCCTAGGATTGGGGTGTCCAGATGTTCAGTGCCGGAACACCTTATGCTAACTTCAGCTTTTGCCCTTTGCTAGTAACAACAGCGCTTCTCAAATAAAATGCCTATTCTACCTATTTTCTGTTCCTAGAAAGAAATAGGATTTTTGTTCTACGCTGTAATATTTTTGCTAGGTGAAGCACCAAGATGACGTATTTCTCCCATCCTCAATGTTTGAAGAGCAGAAAGCATAGATCTGTATCTCTCCATCTGGACAACAAAAAATTGTGAGCATTAGGAAGAAGCAGCGTAGATTTGGAGAGACCGAGTGCAATTTTAGTGTTGTCTAGCCAAAAGTTCAACATATTTCTTGAATTTGTGCTTTCTTGGAGGTGACCCAGCTTCACTAAGTACTAGTTCCAGCCTTGCCTGGAGTATGAAATCTCATTCTTGCTTAGCCCCAGGCAGTGAGGTTGCGGCCAGTGATGATTGTTGCGGTTGTTTCTGAAAAAAAATTTAGTAGAATGATGTATCAGGAGCAAGAATCTGGCCAAGTGCATCTCCGCCTGGCTGCTTCACCTTCAGCCATCACCCTTCCAGCCTGTGCTCCGGGCCGCTTAAGGTGCTGGATGCCCAAGTGGGGCGCACAGTTGTTATGATGCAGTCACCGCCTGCCCATCCCAGTGCCCGAGAGGGGAATCGATGGCAGAGGATAGAAATCAGAGCTTGAGGAAAGAGGCGAAAGGACAGAGAGAGAAGCTGCAGCTGGTAACAATGAGAGGAACAAACAGTTTCTGCAAAGTGTGAGGAATAAAACTAGGTTACTAGATGAAGTTAATGGAAAAGACAAAAATATTACACTTTTTTTGAGTGAGAAAAGTAATGGGGTGTTTAGACCCTGTTACAGTTGTGGTAGCAGTGGATGTTAAAACAGCCGCCGCTTTAGTCGGACCTTTGTACATCAGCCCCTGCATCTCCCTGTGAAGAGGTTCACAGAGTAAACCCAGCCAGTAACGTGTATATTTTACTAAGTCTTGAGATACTGGAGAATTCGCTGCAAACCATAGCAATTCTTAGGTTGTTTTATTATCGAAAAGCAGTAAACGGGCCAGGCTGAGTAAGACAGACCTGTCAGTTTAACGCAACTCCTGAGCAAACGGTTCGAGTCGTTCGTAGACTTGTTTAATGAAGGAGGGAAGGACGGCGATGCACACAATCTCCATCAGTGTGAGTTTCAGGGCAGCACATCCTTCAGAACTAACTTACCTTTTTTTCATGGAAAGAGCTCATTGGTGGGATTGATAAGGATGACTGCGGGGATTTTTATTTACTTAAAATTCAGCAAAAAATGCAGTTGGTACAGCACTGCTGTTTTGGCTGGGGAGGTGCAAAAGAGCGATGGGCTGAGACCTGTCAGAGCATCAGCTTTCAGAATACAGTTGTAAAATCAGGAATAATTTCCAAACATCGATTTCTAGCAGCTTCTCTGAGTGCTCATTTTTGTCCTTATGCTGCTTAACGTGTGAGCAACTCCGTGATAAGGGAGTCACCGTAGCTAAAGCTTGAAATGTCACTAAGATTGGAAGAGTGGTAAATAATGAAAAGGAGTGACCGCTGGTAAAAGCAATTTGTATTGCTTGGATACAGGCAGGTAATATTTCTCAGATGGCCAACTGTAAATTTCTCTATCTGAGAGCAAACAACGCAGGCTGTACCTCCAGGATGCTGTCTGGAGAAATCACATCTTTATAGAGGAGCGAGGAGTCACGAGTGAGCGCTGCTAATACGATATCATGGCCAAAGGTCTTACGTGCTCCTTGCCTGGGCTGGCAGGTGGCTGCAGGGCTGGACGAGGGACGTGGTGGCTGCCGTGTCCCTGGCGCCTGTCGAGGAGGGTCTGCCGAGGGCTGTGGGAGCACCCAAGGTGTCGGGGAGGGATGCAGGGGAGGGGTCCTGGACCTCCGTCCGCTTGACTTACCTGGGAGAGCGTTGGAAGGTAAATTGATTAAAGCAATTAGTGTTGTCATGGGGAAAACAAATTGAATAATAAAGAGCTTTTGGGCTCTAGTGGGCAGAGTGTTAACAAGACCCGATAGCTGGAAGGTGAAGCCGGGGAAAGGCTAGAGCTAAGGGCCAGGCAGAAGAGGCTGCTGAAGGTGCTGGTGGTTCCTCCACCTTTGGACACGCCAGATTCAGCGCTCTTTGTTCACTGGGGTGAATGACACTCAAGCAGGGATTAATTGAGGTAAGTTAGCATGCAGTGTGTCAGGCTGGAAAAGCACGGTGGTCTCTTCTGACCTCAAAATCCGTGAAAGCCCATCGTTTAAATGAGAATGACCAGATGTCTGCAGATCCCAAGCACCAGCATGGCAGATTTTCTTCAAGAGGGTGATTTGCAGAGAGGAGACCTGTATCTCAGGGTGGAGATTGCAGGATGTGATGACCTTCAGTGCTCAGGGAAGATCGTAGGTTCTTCATTTCCCACCATTTCCCTAAAAAAGTCCTTGTGTCTGTCATAAGGATGAGTCATCTGCGGTGCCAGCAGCAGGTACGCAGCACTAGGTCAGGAGTTAGCAGGGGCCGTGTCAGCCTGTGTTATGGCTAATGCCTGGGTCAGGTGGGGATTAATTTAGGTACGGGAAGGAAATGAGGGGGGATTACTTTTTTTGATAGTTGTGTGCTTCATCTAATTGTGCAGAATTTATTCAGACTCATCTGAGTCAGCTCTTGGTGGCCATGGGACATCAGAAATAACTCCAGCCTTGGTGCCAGCTTCTGCGCAGAAGAATACAGACAGGAGAGCAAACTGATCAAAACAGGTTAAACCCAGATTTAAAAATTAATTATACGTTGCTTGTGTTGTGGTTTGTGTGCAAATTTATTTGTATTTTGATGCAAGAATGTGCAGCTGGATGTTTGGAGATTGACTCCGCTTTGAGGTGAGTTTGCAGATCGTTCTCTCTGTCTCATCCATCATTCATGGATGAGGTTTGCGGGATCGCCAGGCTCCTGTCCGGGTTGTGCTTGAGTATTCAGGAGCTGTTATCGCAGGAGCGTTGGTTCAGACCCTCTGTGTGTGTGTGTGTGTGTGTGTGTGTGTGTGTACGTACATACACACACACACACACACCCCCTGCTGGGTTTACATTGGCTTTTTAGGTCTAGAGGTTGGTTATGCTAAAAACTTAGTTGCAAAGAAAACAGGGAGTACATGCAAACATTAGGCAGTGCATGGCAACGTTTAAGGGTTTATTTGGCCACTCGAGGTGTCCTTATGCTGGCTGACCTCTGGGAATGAAACTGGAGCAAACCAGGAATTTGTTGGTGCAATGAAAAGCAGGATAGTGCGATGGGCTCACATGGTAACCCAGCTGGGGCTAATGCTGTGAATTAAGGACATTTAGATGTTTGGCTTTGTATGATTTAGCTTAAACAAACAAACATCACATTAATCTCATTACTCAAGCAAATGAAATAAACCTTTAAGGCACTTAAAACACGCCGATATTAGTTAGCCGTCAGACCAGAGAGACCCATTTCCAGACAGCACATCTACTCCTGTGCGTAACGTCACTCGAGTGTGTAAATGCTTGCAGAGGGGGGAGTTCCTCCGGGGGTGGCAGTAGGGCTGGTGGGGCTGGATGTCAATTTAGTGGGAGTTGCGGATGCAGTGGGAATTGTTGGCCTGGCTGGGGAGAGCCGGGGGCACAAAGGGTGAGAGGTTTTTTGCCACTGAGTACTGGGCACTGTGCACTGTGTGGGCGCTAGGCATCCATGGCTCTGCCTTGCTTCTTTATCCTTCCGTTAGAAAAGATGCGACTGCAAAGGTCCTTCTGGGGAATGTAATAAAACCCCCTCAAGTTGTCATTAAAAGCGATGTATTCCTATATACCATGTCCTTAAGTTGCTCTGGTAGTGTAATGGATGTGACAAACCTAAGCCTGGAGAGGTTGGTGATTTTTTTTAGTGTCCTGCACATTGCACTTTCTTTAGAGGAAAGCATAAGAATTTTATTAACTTCGACGGGTTAGGCTAGCCCAGGAGTTTTCTGTTGTCTTTCAGTTGCATTTGTTTGGGCTTTGGTTAGGCAGAGAAATGACTGAAAGATGTGTCACGTTTATAAAATCAAGAGTACCTAGCTATTTTCCTACAGATCTCTTCATAAAGATTAAACACAAAATAGAGCAGAATGCATCAACAGTGATATTCCCATAAGCAATATTGTAACTTGCATGCAGTGTAATTATATTTTGTACACTTGCCAATTAAGCAGTTATGCTTTAGAGAAAAATTACTTTCAAGAGATGAAGAAAAGTATTACAGTAAATCAAATAAAATATACATGTGTTAGAGGGTTTTGTGTACGCACCTGAAATTTTAAAATTTCCTGCTGCTGTTCAGGTTGCAGTACATGGAACGATGCTCTCGGTCTGGTAGCTTTTTTAAGGGCTGGAAAATAGCAGAGAGGAGAAAACAGAAGAAAAAATACGTTGCTTCCTAGGATAGCGGTGTGCTACGTGACACTGAAATGCTCAGGCAGCCCTTGTTCCCCATCCTCGCTCCTGCCGGGTCACCCTGCCCCACGGCAGGGGAAGCTGTGGGTACCAGCTGGGCGGGCACCCCCACGCCAGGGCTGTGCACCCCAAAGCCCGGGGCAGTCCCTGCTCCTTCCCCGGTACCTCTCGTCTTTCCCAGTCCTGTTGGCTGGTGCATTGGAAAAAGACACTCAGGAGCACTTGGGCTGCTTTTCTGCTGGTTTCAAGCGGTTTTGCTCCTGCTGTTCTTGGGGCTGTCGTCTTGTCACCCCGCGCCCCTGCGGCAGCCCACCGCACCATGGCATGGGGTGCACCAAGCTTAATTATGATGAGAAACCTGCAAGCGAACCCTCTCCCAACAGCTCGTGGCTTTCTTTTCTTCACCTGGGCCGACAGCAGCAGCACAAATCCATACTTGCCCGTCATTGCAGTGACCATCCTTTGGCACCTGGGATACCCTCAGCAGGGTACCTGCTTTGAGGAGTGGTGCGGAGCATCGCATGAGCAATGGTTTCCCTTACCCCGAAAGGAAAACAGTCTTACTTCCCTCCAGGCATAGGTGTTTGTGCTTGCGGGGGGGTGGGCACCCGATAGCCGACGCCATGCTGAGTGAGTGATGCTGCGTTCCTGGGCTACAAACCAAGACCTGAGTAGCTGAAATAACTGGGGTGGAAGTGTACCCAGGGATGCCAGTTCCCAGCGCGTGGCCGGGTACCAGCATCCTGTTACGTGCTGGACAGGCACAGTGTCCGTACCGTATCTGGTGGATTCCCTTTCGTAATGCAAACTCAGTGCAAGGGGAGCGTAAGTCGTGATAGAGGTGAGATGAGATTATTTTTTTTTTATCACTCTACGAGGTCTTTACTTGAGGATTTCCAAACATTTTGGAGAGCGTAAGTGGGTTAAATGAGCTTGCCAAGAGCGTGCTGCCTGTCTGAAGGGGAGAGGGGAGCCCCATGGCTCTTGCTCCCCATCAGCTCCGGGAGCCTCTGCTCAGACCAGATCTCTTCTGGGTTGGTTTTTTTCTGTAAATCACTAAATGTATGTTTTCATCAGTAACTCACAGAGCTACTTTAAAAATCACTCTGTCATACAGAATTAGGAATATCTCACTTCAAGTGTGTCAGACAAATACATTGAAGTAAAAAAACCCAACCCTCGGAAAACTCAATGAGGTCTGCTGGGACAAAAGGGCTGCAAAAGACTTCTCCTGGTGGTGTGGCCGCTGGCCTGGCCACCGTCCCTGCCTCCCATCAGCCGGGGGATGTGCCTGGTGCCGGGACCCGGCCGCTGTGCCGGGCTGCCCTCCTGCATCCCACCGCGCCGCTGACGCTGGGGTTGGGCAGCGACGTTTCCTCAAGTCCTAGCGTGTGTGTGCGTGATGTCTGGGAGGAATTTCTCAGCAATGTAATGAATTGGTGGTGGTCCTCGTTGAAGGATACATCAGCGTTTTCACTATAATCCACTTTTATTTTAAGGGTTTAACCAGCCCAGAGTGCAGTCTCCTGTGATGGACATCTTTCCCAAAACCAACTAATTTAAAAAAAACAAACAACAAAAACAACAAAACCACAACAAAAAGCAACCTTCAAATGGCTCTGACGTGTTTTCCTGAACTCCCTGATACAAAACCAGCCCGGTAAATCAGATTAAGAAGCAATCCAGGCTACCCAGGTGTTTGCTTTTGAGGTGTGGCTGCACTGGTAGGGCACAGGGCTGGCAAGGGACGCACTGCCGGAGCCGAGCGAGCCAGGGCTCCGTTCCACACCCCGGGCTTGTGCAGCTGCAGCCTTTGAAATAAAATGTTTGTCATCTAAACTGCTAATGTTTTAAATGTTAAAGTCTGAGTGTGCCTGGCATGGTTTATTGTTCCATTGTTACAAATCTGCAGGCTTTCAAAGACTTAGAGAAGGTGTTTGCATGGAAAAAGCTTGCTGTGATAGTTCAGTGAAGGTGACAAAATAAAAAAGTAAAATAAAAAAACCTTAAAATAGTGTGATGTAGAATAGAGTTACCGGCTGCCTGCTGTCTCCGTTTTCCTGGACCTTGGCTTGCAGCATCACCTTCCCGTGCGGGTTGTGCCAGTTTCTGCATTTCCCAGCTGTGCTCTGGGGAGGATGAGGATGCTCTTGGGCAGGCAGCCGCTCACCTGCCGCGGTTCCGTGCCCGGTCCCCACTGCGCTTCCATGCCCGGTCTCTGATGCCAGTGAGTCTCTTACCTTCCTGCTTCTGCCGCCGTGCCTTTGCTGTGCTGCCCAGCACTAAGTGCCAGATGCAGATTGATGGCTGCAGGGTTAGGGTTGGGTTTTTTTGCCCCCTCAAGCCCTATACATTTGGTTCCTCGGGAGGCTGGCAGTCAAGGCAAGTTTATTTCTGTCGTTTTATTTTTAGCCTGATGCTTCTGGCCCCACTGTTGATGCTGGCCGCCACTTTGCCATCCCGTGGTGTGGAGCGAGCGTGTAACACGGCGCGTCCGTGTCTGTGTGCATTCCTTTCTCTGGGGAATTTGCCTTGCTCGTCCCTGACATGCCCATGTCGGTATGTGTGACTGCCAAGCTCCGTCCTTGCACGCAGCAAGCCAGCAGTGTTTTGGAAGTGATGAGGGCTGATCGTGGGACGCAAATTTTGTGGAGGGCAAAATAAATATTTGCCCGCATGTCCAGTGTGGGTGCGTTTTTCAAAGTGTTTCTTGCCTTTTTTTTACTGACTCTGTCACAGATGAATTCCTGGCTTTATTTGTAGCTGCATTGCTTCCAGCAAGTTTGAGGGAATTGTCCCGGTATTAAAATCATCTTTTTTTGAGATCATGCACTTCATTGTCTTGAATACCCTACTGTGAATCATACTAATATAAAGTGAGTTTTAAATGGATTTGGTGTCACTTTTTCCACCAACCTAGCACTAGCATGCCTTCTGCTCAAGATGCAGGACTTTGGTCGAGTTGAGCAGTTTCCTTGTCATACCTTGGGTTTATCAGCGCCTTACATCCCTCCTGCCGGCTCAAAACTCTCTACTAATCTTAATTTGAGAAGAAATAAGCCAAAGTATGCTGTGAGTATAAGGAGATGATTATCATGATGGAATAATTACATTTTGGTGCTTGATTTGATTTGTTAGCTGGAAGATTAGTCTGAAAGCGGAGAAGAAAATGAATGCATTGTTGACTGCAGGAAGTTATTTATGAGTTTTTACTTATGTTTAAAGGAATTCCCCCTGTGACTTAAGTAGCAGCGCGATTTATGGCCTTTCACATTGGATAGCTGAATAAATAAATAGAATAAAGACAGGAAGAATAAAAAGAAATGGTACCAGGTTTTGTGGGTGTAAAGTTTCTGTTGTGGAATGCAGGAAGCGATGGCTTTCAAAACCCCAACCAGGCGGATCAACAAAAACAATGCACACGTTGCGTTGGAAAAAGAATATGATCCCAGTGTGTTTTGCGTTAGTTATTCTATGGCAGGAGAAAAGCTTACATACTCACGTGCTCTGTGTAGGGTTTGTGTTATGTTTCTCTATTTTTTCCGTAACCGTCTTCATGTAATATTCCTTCCATGGCTGCTTCTCCTACTTCTCTTTCCACAAATCAAGCAAGTGGCGTAATCCAGGAGGGAGAAATGGTGTCTCTGCTGGACACAGGATGTTGGGAGCTGCTGGTGCTACTTAGTGTGGTGGCACTTTGGCAGGTGGAGACAGAGGAGGTGGAAGAAGATGTGGGTCTGTGGACAGGGGTTAGAGAGCACTCAAGAAGATGAGGGGCTACTTGAAGGTGGGGACAGGTTTGGACAGGACTGACTCCTGTGGAGGGGATTTTGCCCCATCATTGGGAAGCTCATGTGTGGAAACTTAACTGGGAAGCCAATCTGAGTGGAGTTAGCATGTCTCCTGTCGCTGTGGTAGAGGACATGAGGTTGGCATGGCACTTCTGCAGGCTGGCCTCCTGAGATGTGCCCGTGTGCCTGGGCTGCTCCTGCAGCAGAGCAGCATCTTCCAGAAGCAGGCTCTTAGCATCAAATGTGCGTTATCACTTGACTGTTAAATCTTGTCACTCCATACTCGGTGTTTTTGTGTCATGTCCTGGGTCAGCAGGATGCACTAAAGTGGAAATAAAGGCAAACCTCCTGCTCTGGCTCTGGAGGACGTCAGTGACGAGTGCGCTGATTCTGTCAGAGGAAATCAGGGATGCTCCCGCGCCTTGGAGCGGCGACAAGGGCCAGGCTCCACTCTCTGCTGTGCTGCTGTAGTGATGCTGGTTTACACCAGCTGGTGGTGTGGTCCAAAACCGTATTTCAGAGCCGCTCGGACAGGGATCAGTCTTGCCGCGCTTTCGGGAAGCCCATCGGGCAGTTTTCCTACCTTTTCCAGGTGCCATGTCCTGCTGTTGGCAGTGGCTGGGAAAAAAATGCCAGTCAGAAAGCAGCCCACTGACATCTCCCAAAGCTTCATTTCATGCGTGTAACCTTCAGGGTTGGAAGATACCTCAGGGGAGCGACGTGCTTGCAAATACTGCATGTGCAGTGTTCGGGGGTTGGTTCTTCACTCTTTCGTTGGGAAGGCAGAAGGGGAAAGGAGTCCTGCCTGAAGTCCAGACCACTCGTTGCTGTGGGCAAAACCCATAAGAGGACCTTACAGAGGGTGGGAAAGTACCGTGGACTGACTGAAGTTGATTTGAACCTTAAGAAAACTTGAACTCTTGTCCTCCCCAGAGCAGCAGACCGAGGGAATGGGTGCAGTTGGACCCCACAGATCAATAGGGTGGAAATGGCCAAAGCTGAGATGGTCCCGCTTGCATCTCAGGCGTTTGGTTGCTCCTCTGCTGGTTTATTACCATGCATAAAAGCAGCTGGGTAAGCAGGGAAGCAGAGGCAAAAGACAAATTCCTTGCTGTCCCCACACTGCAATAGAGTCTTGGTCAATAAGCACTTTCCAGGTGCAAGGAATAGGAATAACACTGCCTCTGCTAGCAGAAAGATTCGTTGTCTTTGGGTGAGCTGGAAAAATTATTTGGACAGGATAGAGAAGGTGCTGTGCTGTCAGGTGCTGAGTGCCCTCACGGTGGAAGATGGTGCTTGCTGTGTCGTTCAGGAGGCTGTATGAAGAAATGAGCTGCCACGTGCGGCATTGAGTTTATCCAGGTGCGAGCAGTGTGGTGGGTGTCGGGCAGGGTCTCCTCCGGTGGCCCAGCTCGCGTGAGACATACAGAAGATGTGATTTAGGGGATCAACAGGAGGAGCTTGGAGGGGTGGAATGTTTGCTTATTTTGTGTACTTGCGAAACCCATCAAAAGTGATGTGCTGGGCTGTGGTATTAAACTGTCACTGGTTTTATTTAAATAACCTTTATGACACTGTTCATCGGTGTTGTATCAGCAGAACGTACTGGTAGATCCATAAACCGGAGAGTAGCTGTTCATGGAGGGATTATGCATTCCTGTTTATTGTTCCAGAGGAGGACGCCCTTGACAGTGGCAGGTGGAGGGAAGGGTAGGGGACTGGGGGCGGTCCTTTGTTGCCCCTCGCAAGCTGAACCCACCAGCGTCTTTCTTCCGTGGTGGATGAGCAGGTACGAGATGGATGGGCACCTTGGGGAGAGCATCAGGTGTCACGGGCAGGGGTGGGAGGTTGGGCGTCGAAACCCAGTGCAAAGTTCCTCTCTGTCCTTAACTACATTAAATTCATTTATGGCATGATGATGGATGTCGTGCATGAATCCTCCAGGAAAATGCTGATTGTGGTCTTGGCTATTTTAGGGCAAGCTTGCTTTGGATGCCTTCTGCAGTGTGATCAGCACAGAGCGCTGCCAGCGGGCAGCATTGTGTCCCTGTTGCCTGGCACTGACATGCTTTCTGTAGTACTAAGAGTCCTTCAGTAATTTTCAGATTTTTAAATACAGAGTATAAGCTTTAAGTAAGCCAGAGTTGGTGGTGATCGTGATTTATGTTACGACGGCCGCGCTGTAATTTGCTGCGTTATGCACCAGAAAGTTGAGAGCGTTAGGATAAAGTCTGTTGGTAACGTGCAACAAATTCTCATCATCAAGGAGTAACTTGTATACGTTGTGTTGAGTAATTATAGAGTACAAGGAAGATTTGATACAGGAATTGTAGCTTAATCTCCTGCACTTCATTACATTTTCCCTGTGGTGGTAGTGAGAAATGGGAGGTATATTTTATTTTCCAATTTGAGTATGCTTGCTCAGGATGGCCTTGCTCTTAATGTTGCTTCGCAGGGGAGAATTTACTGTGGGGATTTCCATTAATGCTAATGAGAGTTATGCCCATACACTTCACTGGCCTGGTGACAGAGGAGGAGAAATCATAATTAAATTCTTTGTCTTCTAAAAAAATAAAATGACCCTAAAATGAGTTTGGTATGTCAGTGGGAAGTAACAGAGAATGGGAACTGCCATCGTTGCTGCACTTGACCATTTACCAGTGGCTGAGAGTTTTTTCCTCTGTCCCTCTTCTCTGTTCCTAAAAGAAAAGGGAAAGGAAAAAAAAAATCCAGAAATGCATTCTAATTGGGGAGAAAAATGAATAATCTAAGGATAGATATTGTGATTATAAAACAAAACATACAGGTTGCTAACATAAAGTTATCTGAGATGAGTTGCAGTAGATTTTCTTTATGCTTATGATTAATACACTCTTCTATTTAAAGCATTAGGTATAGTGCTGCACTTGATTTAAAGTAAGTGCAGTTAATATTTTCGGTTATAAATTTCAGGCATGCTGGTAAGAAGTCATCAAAAAGTACAATTCTTCATGTAAAGCAACCACAAATTCCTGTTAGTGGCTGTGCAGAAGGGGAGGTAGGCGCTGGCGCAGCTGGGTTTTGCTGGTTGGGAAGGGCTGGATGTGTGTTGGGGGATTGCAGCGAGCACAGCGTTAATAGGAGCTGTTGTGACACATCTTTTGTAGGGCAGTTGTATCGGAAAGGAGTGAGGAAAGGGCTATACTTAATCAGTATAAATGTCAGTAGCATATTTTAATAAATTCTTGATTTTGCTTGGACTGTTTGCAATTGCATATTTAAAAGGAATCTGCCATCCCCTTTCGAAGGTATGTGACATTTAAAAGATCTGTAAAGAAGATTGGTTTGACAGCTTCAAATTACATTTGAAAGAGTTTTTTCCTTTCAAAACAGAAAATGAATACTTCCTATTCTAAATGTCACTGCAAAGACATAAACATGTTTAATCAAATTATATATTTAATTTATGTAGAATGTAATTTTTTATTCATGCAGGAGTCACTTGCTACTTTTTTACCATCTCCAAAGCTTCGCGAAGTTGGTGAACTGTGGGATCTCTTGAGTAAATCACTGCTCAACGTTTTTTTCAGATTCTTCTGAAATAGCAGTTGGCTTAATGTTGAATCTCCCTACTCTCAGGTGTTTGTGTGTCACCTCGCGCTGCTGCGCTGCTTTCACTGGCAGAGCCAAGGAGATGGCTGCGTCCTGGCGGGGTGAAGGGTGCAGCTCCCACGGAGGAGCCGGGCTGGTGGGGGTGCTGGTGGAGCATCTCTCGGGATGCCCAGGCTTTGTGGCACCGTGGCTACGCACCAAGCTTGTTGCTTGTCTGCACCATCACGGAGGGTGAGGGCTGTTGACCATCAGCTTGTGTCCTCGTGGGCGGTCATCTCGTGGTGAACCAAAGCTGCTGGGCCAAAGCTGTGAAACCTCTCCTAGGGGAGAGGAAAAGCTGTTGGATTTGGGGCTCTGGACTCCAGCTTCCATGGCATGTGCATCAAGGGTAGATATCTGAAACAGCCCAGCAGGTCTCCAGGAGATAAGGAGCTTTGGCTCTTGGCAGGGCTTTTTTGTGCTGCCATGCCCGAGCTCACTGGAGCAGCTACCTGCTCAGCTCTGCCTCTGCCAGCAAAACCACACAGGCTAGTGCCAGCAGTCCCACGCCGGCTGCCCTCAAGGATGGGCTGCTTTTCAAGAAAGAAGATTGAGCAGTAATCCTGGGCGAGTCCCCTGAGCAAAAGTCTGCATTAAGGAGGCCTGTGTCATCAGGTGGTGTCACCCGGCTCGAGATGGATGGGCGTCCGGGGGCTTGGGCTCCCTTGCTGAGAGAGGAAGCAGTGGAAGAGGAAGCAACTTCAAAAAGCAAAACCAGGGAATTCAGCTATTTCACCTTGTTTCTGTTTTGATGTCTGCAAGCTTTGTGTGTTTGCTGAGCAAATACAGAAGCTAAACTCATGCTCGTCCCAGAAAGCATTAGACCTATTGGGACGTACCTGCCCTGGTAGGAATATAGCAGGCTCGGCAGACGTTTGAGCGCGCCCTGTTGATGTGCATCCCTGTCTCAGGGTGACCAGGCAGCCCATGGGTTAGCTTTGGCAGGAAGGAGGATGTTGTGCGGGTTCTACAAGCCAAGAAGCAGCAAAGGGTGGAGTCATGTCACTGGAAGGAGGGAAGAGCAGGACCTGCAGGCTCCTCTGCCGAGTCCTGAGATGACAGTGGAGCATTTTGCTCAGGTGCTGGCCTTGGAGAGCTGCCTTGGTTTGTATAACTCTAGTGATACCTTCCTTTTCTGTGTGGTTTGTTTGTTTTTTTTTTTTAATCTCATCAGTAACTATAGTTAGTAATACTGGTGTAAGCGCTCACTGCTAACAGCACTGGGAGTTAATTGCAGCACTCAGCATGTGTGGCCCTGCCAGGCAGGTCCTGCCTGAGAGCAGACCCAAACTACTGGGGACGTAGAAGCTTGGGCTACATCAGAGGGTATAGCTTGATCATTTAGTTGGTAGATTGTAGAGGAATGAAGCTGGGCTAATTAGCATTGACGATATACAGCTGTGGGGTGGCTTCAGGGGCGGTGGGTTGGCTGATGTAGATGAGGTGCCGGTGTGGCTGGTTAAGTTAAGTGGTTGGGAGCCAGTGAAGGGGGAGCAGCCGAGGAAGAAGCAAGAGAAGGGAGAACACACGGCCTGGATGAGGTGAGACAAGGAGAAGGCAGCAGAGGGACTGTATGAAGAGTGTGGTGGTATGAGATGGTAAAAGGCCTTGTTGCAGCTGGCTGTTGGAGAGTGCTGTGACAGTAGATCTTCTCTTTCAGGGAAGACCAGTGTGCACAGCAGGGACAGAGCAAACAGAGTCAGCGTGAGTGCTGGAGAGCAAAACTCAAAAACCTAACGGTCCTTAGGTAAATCCATCCTCTAGCAGGAAAAAGTGTCAGAAATCCTCTGTCCAAGGTAGATCATGTTCTCACAGTCTTCTAAAACTCCTCTGTCCTCCTTGTGTTCCAGCAGGTGCGTTTTGTCTATGTTTATTTGTGTGGGAGATGACCAAGCCATAGCAACTTAAACCAGGATCTTGCATGCAAAGATGCCCATCCTGCAGCAGGCATGGAGACTGCTCTGTGTGGATGTGGTGACCGTGGCAGCTCTGACCTTGGGCCACCCTTGGAGGGAAAGACTTTCTTGGGTAAACCCAAAGATCTCAAAGAGTTTGGGTCTTTCAGCTCTTTTTTTTGCTAACAGCGAAGAGGGGTCTGCTGAACAAAATAATATTGACAAAGCTATAATTTAGGTAATTAGCCAGCTGCCACATGTATTGAAAAGGGCAGGGGGGCAGGGAATATTTCTTCGCTGGTTTGCAGTTTCCTTAGAAGGGAAAATGTATCCGACTGAAGACAATAGGGATTCGCAGTTCTCAGGTAGCTAAAACCACTGGTTTTGGCAAACAAGGGGGAACACGTGTTTTTAGAGATACCAAAGGGAGCTCCTGAATGTTTTCTAAGCCCTGCTCCCTCAGCGTACCTCCAGTGTTGGTCTGACATTAAAATAGCGCAGGAGGTAACAGAGGGGTTTGTTTTGCACCTGCTCGTCTAAAATTTCCTGACCCTGATTTGCTCCTGCCCCTGGGATTTGAAAGCACCTTTCTTCAGGCTGAGGGACACCGGTGGGCTCCACATGTGGGCAAAAGGGGTTTGTCCTCCACCTCCATCCTTATGTCAGGCTGGAACGGAAACTCAGGTTGCCAGAACATTCTGGATCTGGGGTGTATTGTATATTTATCTTTTATTTCATTAAAAAAAAAAAAAAATCACGTTGAAAATATTCCCAGCAATATTTATAGTTCAAGCACAGTAGATTGGTGTAGAGATTTTGGAAGACAGAGAGTGGTAAACGGTGGAGATTTTTCAGTGTATTCCTCCTTTATGTTTTAGGGGAAATGCACAGTCTATAGTTTTTTTATTACCCATTTCAGTATGAAATATGTTGCAACATTAAGTTGTATATTTCCATTGAAATATATGGCAGGAATAAAATTCCAGATAAAAGGTAACTATTTGACATTCTGTATAGTTGTTGTCATGCTGTTAAAATAACACATTGACTACTAACTTGATATGAGACAAAGATGAAGAGGAAGCTGTGTCAGCAGGATTTTCTGAGGAACCCTCTAATACCGACATCCAGGCGGCTGCCTTCGCTCGCAGTACCCTTTCCTCTGAACTGCAAAAGCAGAGGTTGCCCTGAAATATTAACATCCTGAGAACTTCATTTTCTAAGTAAAATAATCCGCCTGGCCTCTTCCAAAAGAAAATATACTTGTTGTACGTTTCAGCAAAGCGTAATGTTTAAGATTTATTTTCACCCTGCATGGGCTATGCTGTAGAGAGTTTAAATCTAAAATTAGAAAAAATTGGAGGCAAACTGCAGTTAGGTAGCTGAGCTAATGAGACTTTGGGAGATGGCAGTTCCACACTGTACGCTGGCCAAAGCCTTCGTGTCGTAGGGTGTAGGATCATCTCAACTGAATCAGCCAGAATTATTTCACGTGCTGGATTCTCTATTTTACCCATCAGTCCTAACTTCTGCCTTTTATTCTCTTGCTGACTCACCACCTACCATCAGTGGTCTTTGTCCCCTGTCAGGAGTTACCTCCTACAGTTGCTATACTCAAAGCAAAAAAACTAAGCATGTGCAGAAATAAATATTTTTTGCTAATGTGGACTACTTTACTTCTCTGGTAACATGCTTTAACAACATAGTTGAAGTCTAGTAGAGCAACATGTCCAGCTGCTGGCATGCAAGAGTTTTGCAGGCAACCTGTAGAGTATGAAATAGCTGAAGGCAAAGGTGTCTAAACCAAGGACAAAGCCAGAGCAAGTTTTGTCAGCGCTTTGACATGTTGCAGTGCTTGATGGTTCCTCCAGACTCAATGTCTAAACTGCCCCAAACATCTCCCACCGGAGGTGGAGGTTGTTCCCTAGAGACATGACTCCGGACCGTGGGCACCTTTCCTGTGCAAGCTGCATGGAGCTCGTGGGGGCGCGTGCAGTGACGAAACATGAACATCTCCTGGAACCAGCAGACCAGGAGAAGCAGTTGGGAGCCCAGTTGTGTATGCACTGTTCAGAGTAACTCCAGACAGCAGTGGAAATGTATTGTAGGGCAGGATGGAGAGCAGACTTGATGACCAGGTGGATCCCTCTTTCCTCACCTTTTCCCCAGCCAGGCTTATTTTGTCTCATTACCTGGACTATGAAGGCTTGTGAGGTGTGGGAAAAAGGGAGACCTCGGTCTCCAGAGGGGTTCTTTTTGTGCTTTGAAATGCAGTACTGAGTGAAACTGTGCTTGGGTTTCCCTAGTTGGTGTGTGCAAACATTTTCAGAGCTCTAATTAGCTGTAGGTGCTGGTCTTGTCTGGACCATGCTGTCGTGGCTGCAGATGTCCCTGCTCAGCTGGAGGTCACCGTGGCCACGGTTGACCTATGGAGTTTGTGAGCGCTCCTCATCCGCTCCAGTGCAGCGTTGAAGGGGTGATGAGGATGGTACCTGGGGCAACCCCGGCTGACCTTGCAGCGAGGCAGGTCAGCAAGCACCTACCAAGCCCTTGCTGCTGACACTTCCACGGGAGCAGCAGGCTTGTAGATCACTACTGCTATTTCCAAGATGACTGTATATTTAAAATATTATTTAAGAGCTAGTACTCGAGGAGTAACTGAGTAGGTAGCGGTGCACTGCACCAGCAGAAGTGCTGTCTGCCTTACTGATACTTTGGACTTTCGTTTCTGGTGGTGGCAGGACATGACCCTTAGCTGTGCCAGCGTAATTGTTTTGGCAACTTTTAATGCTCTTCCCGTCCAGTGGTCTGTGCAGTAAAGCATCCTGCTGTGTGTTTCCTCGTATGTGCGTGTCCTCTGGGTGTTATGCCCTCCTGCTGCCCATTCTGCTGATTTTTAGAAGGCAATGGGGTCAAGTCCAGCATCATGGTGTGCCTGCGCAGGCTCTCCTGGTGTGGAAGCTCAGGCTGTGGTGGTTGTAGCAGTAAAGCAAACAGAGCCGTGCTTCTGCCACTGCATCGAGACACCGCACAGCCTTATTTCAGCAGCTGGGTCTCCCTAGTTTGTAAGTGCTATGAAATCCCTGGGTTGTATTTGAATAGCTGCTTGCATGTCAAGGGGTTGTCCTGAAGCAGTGACCCATCTCTGCTCCTGGGGAAGTCACCGGGAGGCTAAACCCACCCTGCTCCAAAAGTCCTGCCTGGAGAGCCCCACCGAGGGCTGTAAATATAAGCTATTATTAAAAGATGGTGGAAATAACAGTTGTAGCAATCTAACGGCAAAATGGAATAGCTTGATAGTAAATTAGACTTTTAGTCAAATAGAAGAAATGTTCACTTATCCATTGTCATTGACAAACTTGGTTTTTTGCACAATGCGTTATTTTTTCACTTTGCATACACGCATATGCCTTGCTATTTATAGCTTTACATGTGTGTAACTTGAAACCAGCCAGTTTGAAATGTTCTAATCTCAGATTTTCCATAAACATTCCTGCCTGTGCCGAGACCCCTGTGCACTGAGTTTATGAAAACAATCCCCTCTAGGCAAAGATTTTTCTAATTCCCTGAATGTAAGGGGAGAAGTTTATAATGAAGTGTTGATAGGACCTTTAGTATAATGGTGTGAGTATGGCTAGCTACAAACAGGGTAAGAATTAGTTCTCAAGCATTTCGCTGAATAAAGGATAATTTTACGTTCATATTATTGTTGCTGTAACTTACTTTCATGCAAAACATGCTTTTAAATATGTAAATAGTTCTGCTATGACAAGTTAGACTTTCCAGTTTCAAAATAACTCTTTCAATATGAAGAATTACTGCAAAATAATTGATTCTGCTCAAATGTCTTCTCTTAAGCAGGTTTAATGTTTGATGTGAGAGGCCTTGCGGAGTGTTATTTCAGACGAACACACAATAATATTAAGCTATTAGGCATTTCCCCCATATGTTAATACTTACAGGCTGGCCTGGCAGGCATTAGTGGTTTCAAGGGCTCTGCAGAGGAGGGCATTGCATTATTGCTGGGTGCTGCTGGAGTTCCTGCACGTGGGGGACGCGCAGGTTGTGAACACCAGCAGCTTTCTGTCCCCTTGCAGCATTTCGGGGTGGTGTGCTGGTGAGGGCTGCCGTCGCCGCTTTGCAGGGGGGGGCGTTTGGAGCAAGCCGGGGCCGGGAAGCCCCTGGGCTGGGGTAGGTGCAGGCACCCTGGGTTGCCTGTTGTGGTCCATCCCGGTCCTTCATCACCCATCCCAGGCTCTGCCATCCCGTCCCCTCTTCAAGCTGGGTTGTTGAAGTGGCTGGCTCTGTAGCATTAAGCAGTGTTTGGTTGAGACCAGGAGGAATTAAATCACTGTGTGGCCATTGACGTGGCCAGTCTTGGGCTTTTTGCCGTGGTAGTGACATTCCCTGGTGGACCCTCCCGCACTGAGACCCACAGCACCAAAGGGAAGATGCCAGCCACAGCATCTGGTCTTGCAGCCTTGCAGATCACTGAAAAATAAGATCCTGTCCTTGGATACTGCCATAGCAGAAGGGCTGTTTTCCAGGCTGCTGGTCAGGTAAATAATAAAAAATATCTGGACGACATCCTAGGTTGTCCTTATGAAGCAGCTGGGGATTTATACTGACATCCTCGGTGACTTCCAGGTATTTTGTTGTCCTGGAGTTTCCTCTTTTCTCCTGGTACCTTTTTTCTTTCCTTCCCAACAGTATATTAAAGGGATTTACTGGCCTTTTAAAGTGTTTAATGTAACACGGGCAGTGAGTGGCCGTCTGCCCCCCCACCCCCCATCTGCGGTGCATAGCTGGGGACAGGAGGGTGCCGCAGGGTCTGAAAATGCTTGGAGTGCCCCTAACAGGTCCGGGCTCACGTAGAGGGGCCATACGTGTATGTTATGAAAGCCAGAGCATCCTGGTGAGCCAGTGGGTGCTGAGTCCATGGGAAAGGTGGGCTGCAGCCTGCACGGTGCTGATCATGCCGTGGGATGCCCGTAGTGCGCTCAGTGGAGATGACAGTGGTCTTAGTCCTTCTCTTAATGGGAGGTGACACCATTGTTTCAGGGACTTGCACTTCCTTGCGTGTCCCCGTGGACAGAAATCCTTAATTCACCTAAATATAACCCTGACACTGTTCCCAGCTCCCTTGAGTTAACTGCAGAAGACTTAGGCTGAATTTTGCTGGAGCGGGACTATGGCTTGGTGAGCTCAGTGTCTTTTCAGTCTGCTTTCAACAGCACTTAACAAATGTTAATTGAAAACAACATCTGTGTGCATCTGATCCCAGGCAAGGCTTCTGCACTCCCTGGGCGCTCCAAATTACTGTTACCTTCTCTTGGGACTTCTGGTTGCACAGGGATGCTGGAGAAGGGCATGCGTAGAGAACCTTTCTGATAATACAGCTCCGTAAAAAATCTGCAGAGACTGAACCAGGACCTCTGGATCAGTAGGCGTAAGTTGCTGCTGCCAGTGCTAAAAGCATACTCTTTCTGTTGCTTCCAGAATTATTTTTTAGCTGTCATTTTTAGGGTTGCCGAGTACTCCCGGAAAGGTGGTCTGATGCTTTTGGTTCCAGAACAATTGACTCTTGGCAAAGAGTGCCTCAAAATTACTTACGTGGCTTTACCTGTTCAGAAAATAGCTCCTTTGTCTAAGATTAATTGGAAGACAGCTTTTAAAAGGTATTTCTCTAATGGCAAATGATTTTTTAGGCAGCGAGTGTTCATCTTTTCCACCCTTTTGCTGCCTCCTCCATTTCCTTCTCCAGCATCCCAGATAGCTGCCAGGCTGGAGGTGTGGCTCAAGACCTGGTGTTTGGATGCAAAATTCTTGCTTCAAGTATTTGAAGTATCCATGGTAAAGCACCCTCTGGAAAGCAAGGATTGCTGCAGGAGCCGGGAGAGACGTGTAGCGATGGTGTTGCAGACTGCACAGCGCTGCAGTAATGTTGTGTGAAATACTGTACCCTCGCGTTATGTTTTGGGAAAAACCCCGTGTTGTAACAAACTGACATTTTCCCCTTGGTGTTCGGCTGGTCCCTTCTGTACGCACTGACTGTGGCTTGTGCTGCAAAGGAAAGCAGGGTTGGAAAGGAGTAATAGTCACAGTGGAAATTACGGATTGGAAAAGGCAGAAAAGTGCAGGTTGGCATTTAGGAGGAAGGGGAGTAGTTGGTAAGATTACACCAGACCCATCTGTCGAAAGCAGACCCCTCGGGTCGGGGTGCCCATCTGTGGCGCCCAGCCGGGCTGGACCGTCCCTCCTGGTGTGCAGAGCCCAGCCCGAGATCTGCTCCCATCCCTGTCCAAGTGGGCTCTGCCAGCCCGTCCCAACTCGCAGGGTATCCCCACCTCTCGCACGAACACGGGAGGGCTGCGGGGAGGATGGAGATGGATGCGCTGCCCGTGCCAGCCGGGGATGGCACCGCGCCTCTGCTTTTCACCCTGCACCCTCCTAATGTATGGGAGCGCTGCTAAATGCATCACCTCAGTTCATACTGCATTTGCAGAGAAAGTGCGCTTTTATTGAACATTAGGATTGAATTCTTAACTGACTAATCAATTTTAGTAGTAAGTTAAAATGCCTAGTATTAATGGACAACTGCAACCATTAATCAGGGTTACAGTAGATTAACAGTTGTCAGCATTTATGCTAATAGTACTTACATACCGTGAGTTTACAGATTGCTCTCGCCACTTCTGTATTTTTCTAAACATGTGTAACACGCTGGCTTTGCACCTCTTGATTATTTTCTCCCTTCTCGGACTCTCCTTTGCAAACACAAGCCTAACCAGCATCGGTAGGTGGCTTTTTTTGCACACTTGGTTTCATGTCAAAAGAGATGGAAAAGGTTCATTTGATCAACTCTTTGACTGTTTAATTTGATCTGGTATGTGACTAAACTAAGACAAATAGAGCATTTTTAATGAAACTATCCAGCACTCTCCGGCAGCTCCAGAAATCGTAAGGCATTAGAAAAATACAGTTCAAGGAGTTTGGGTGCATGTAAATAAGAAATGCACTTCAGGATTCACTTACCAAATTAATTTTGCTTTCAGTATTTTATCACAGTAAGCAGGTTTTTCAGCCAATGAAGCAAAATTTTTTGTTCAAAACCAGCCAAAATAGAAACGAGTCTTAAACCTTCACGGGTTTTGTGAACGTTTTTCCTTCATCGGCTTTATTGGAATATTTTTCAATTTGAAGCTGGGATTTCCTAAAATCTTTTTAGTACACAGTCTTCAATTAGCTGATTACTATAGATTATATGCATACTCTGGATACCTCATCAAGCTGTCTAATAGCTGGATCATATTGATTGTCCTTCAATTAATCATGTCCCCTATTTTCATTTATCAAAACCAAAATACATGTAATTAACTCTGAAGTGATATAGCTCACTGTAAAGTGATTTTGCTACTGCTATAGAGATAACTGGGTAGATTATACTAATAGGAAATGCAAGTTGAAATTAAATTAATGGTATCGTGTCCATCACAGAAGAATAATTAAAAAACTAAAAGTGAACAACCATAGCAAGGAATCCTTTGTAACGGCCGATACAGATGTTTGTGTCTGTTTTCTTCTTTGCCTCTTGGGGACTTGCCATCCTTGAGCTTTTGAATGATTGCCATTACATCTCACAGGGGAGGTGCAAGAAATGCCCCAAATTTCTTACCGGGTGGGGAGAAGGGACTAAGAAGGTGCAGGGTGGGTAACTGCAGAGTATTTTTTTTTTTTTTTCCCATCGATGGGCTAGTTTAGGGAAAAAAAACTACCAGATGTCGTTGGTTTGCTTTAAAAACAACTTTATTCATTTGAATGCAATCTCTCCTTCCCCCAGCGCTCGTGTTGAAATTGGCTCAATGTGCTTAATTCCATGACAGACTGAATTGTAATAAATAATATACAATATCCCTAAACCAGCTTGCTTCAATTGGCATGATATTTATGAACAGTGAGCTTCCGAATTGCTCATCATTGCTTTAAGCTGCAATTTTATTCATAAACACAACTGTGTGTAAACTCGGGGAGAGCAGAGTATTTGCGTGTATCATCATTCAAGCTTGCAACCAAAATGGACGTGCTCTGTAAGTGCAGGCTTTTTTGCAGTGCATTGCCACTAATTATTGAGGAACTCATGTTATTTTGAAATTACTCTTCTCCCCCGCCCCCCACCACCACCTAGCCTTAAAACTTATGCGATGGGAATACATTTGTTTCTGGAGCAGAGAAGTTACCCAAGTTACCGTAGGACTTGTCACCGATCCTTTGATACCCCTCAAGACCTTGCACTGAGAAGTGCTTGAATTATCCTGGTTATTTGTTTCGATAGCCAGAATAAAGAGGAATATATTCTTAGAAAGCATGGCCCAGAATTTCCAATATGCCTCATTCAAATAATGTCTGTGATGATAGAAATTAAAAATTATTATTTTCTTTGAGCTGGTTTGGTTAATCCTCAGAGAACAGGAGTTAGAGCTTTGTCAGTAGTGCTGTTTCACCACCACTTCAGCTTTCCTGCCTTAGGCACTTTGTTATCAGACATTAATATCTGCAACAGCAACCAATTATCTTGTAATTTTAACAAAGGCATCAGAAAAGAGAGAGTGCTTGTTGGTTCGATGGTCGTAAATACATAGATCACAAGCAAAGAGCCTTTACTTTTATTATGCAAAATAATGACTATGTAGCTGTTAATGGAATTTACTTTATACTGTGACAATTTATACTTCTGCATGTCTGTGGAAGAGCTTTCCCACCAGGCTGTTTTGACAGCTCTCTGTAATAATATAGGAGACTGATGTGTCTAACGAAGTCTCTGAGAAAAATATCTGGTGTGCATTTCAGAACTTGTCATCCAATATGTTTTGCAGTAGGAGATAGCATGGGAAAGATGCCTTCCATCGCACCCGTACAGCGTATGTAGGGGCTGCTGCTGCCGCCTGGCCGAGCGGGGTGGGAGGAGGGTCCTGCTCCCGTTCCAGCAAGTAGGGTCCAACCTTTAAGGAAAACTTTGGGTTTTCTGAAGCCAGGTACAGTGCTGTGTTTTGTTGGTCCAGGATGGTGGCATATATTGGACTGTACGGTTGCAGTGCCTCTTTTTTTTTTTTTTTTTCTTTTTTCTCTTCTTGGTAAAAAACCTCTTCTTGCAAGCTTGACCATCTCAGATGCCGTCTGCAAGCTCCGTGCTAACCCCACGGGTGATGGGGATTTTAAGCTGTGGTGACTTTGGATGACAAGGAGAGACCAGCAGGACCCGTTCACCAGCTGTGCGTGGGGAAGGGCTGGCAACAGAATCTGCCCTCTTACAATACGTGATTGGCACATGGGTATGAGATGGTGGTGGCTGGAAAAAGACGTAAATAATGCGTGCGTACCAAAACAGTAAATCAAGTGTGCTCGGTTGGGGTTCCCCCGTCCGTGGATGTGGGTGCAGTCGGAGGAGGAGCAGGAGTGCGTCGGTGCTAATGAGAGATTGCTGTGGCTGGTGTTTCTCTGCTACCTTTGCAGAACCGCAGAGATCTGAGTTCTGAGGTCTGGGACCGAAAGGAGAGCAATTCTCACCCTGCCCTTCTTTGCCACCATGGGATGGGTTTGCAGCCAGCCACGAGCCTCTGTCCGTCTTGGCAAGGTGGTCACAGCCAACTGCAGCCGCCTGAGGAATTGTCCTCCCCGGGGCTTTTGGGCTGCCCAGCGTGAAGGTGCGTGGAGACCTTCTGGAGCTGGTGGTGGAGCACATGCAGCCCCCACCGCAGCTCGCCTCGGGGCTTCTCCTGGCCTCTGGCTGTGAGAGGGCTTTCAGGGTGTGCAGGCACTTTGTTGTGCGTTAATTAGTTTCGTTAACTCCCCTCCGCATTGCCAGGGACTTGTTTACTGGGAGAGGAGGCAGTTCTGCAGCACTGGGATCTCCTGCCGGCTCTGCCCACCCCTGGACCGGAGCGGACCAGGGCAGCGAGGGAGCTGTGTTTGGCCAGGGATGTGGCCGAGTTGAAGTTCGGCTTTGTTGTTGTTTGTCTCTTCCTTTTCCTCAGTGAGCTTTTCTTCTCCGCTAATCCTCAGAAGCAGCCCAAGGAATGACATTTATGCATATTTCATAATGTGATTTCTGTAGGCATACGGAGCAAACAAATCAATTTCTCAGCAGCACGCTGTTTAAAAGAAACAGCAACAACCTGTGGGATAAGTTGCAGAAGCTGTTAAAATTAATTATAAATGGCAGAAGATATAACATTTGGGGGAAAAAGTGCTAATGTGTGAAGAATAATAAACGTTCAGTAGATGAAAAGGAACTCTGTCATCTGATTATTTAAACTTCATATATTTATAAATATCATAACACGTTAAAACAATGTACTGCTTGCTACCAACAGCACATTACCATTTTATTCTGGAATTGCAACAGCCTCATCTGCTATCTCAAATAATAGCTTTCACCTTTCTAGGCTCAGAGTTTTACTGCAGATTCATGTCTGCGTGACTATAAATGCACTATAATATTTTTCCAGAAAAACTCAGAGTCCGTCGGTGGTGAATGTTGATGAGGTTTTACTGCTTTGTGGGCTTAAGCTGCTCACTTAGGAGATGTTTTCCTGTTAGGCACGGTCTTGGGGGCTACAGATCCAGCCTGCGTGCGGGTGTTACGGTGTGGCTGTTGTCGATGGTGGATGTTTTACAGGTATCCAAGAAGATGGAAGAGGACATCTGTTTGAAGTGAGAATTGGGTAGGATAAGCCAAATCTCTAGAAACTGGTGCTGTTACAGAAGCATTTGCTGGGGTGCAGTTAATTTCCCTTCAGCTTTTTTTTCCGTAGCAGAAGCTCCACAGCAGATATGGTCGTGCTGAAATACTGGACTTTTATTTGGAACGTATGGTAAATTTACCCAGGCAGAGTGGGTTTTTGTAATGCTGTAGGCTTCGGTGAGAGCAGAGTAGGTCCTGCCGGTGTATCTGTAGCCTGTTCAAGGTGCCTCTGGACCACAGTGCTGTAATTTCCGTGCAGCTGGCATCTGGGTTTCTTAAACCCGACCATCCCACCTGAGCTATGGAGTTTGCATCACTGCAGTCTTTGCATCTATTGAGGAATGTGATGGTGTGGATGAGATCTTCCCTGGTAGCCAGGACCGTTGCCACTGAAGTCAGCCCAGGGTGCCGTTGCTGTACGGTGACTGTACTGCCATGAGCACAGGCACTATGGTATTAACTTTTCTCAGATTGCCTCTGCAGTGGAGAAATTAGGTCATTGGTCAGCAAAATATGCTCTAATTAGAAAATAAACCATTATTGTCACCCTGCTTTTACAGATGAGATCAATGGAAAATACTTGGAAGAGAGCATGTTCCTGCTTGGGATGTCTCATGGCCATGGCTGTGGGAGTGTTTAGGTGGGCGGCTGCTCCTGGCCGGGCAGAGCAGCTGCAGGGTGGCCAGCAAAACGGCCGTGCAGGCAACAAAGGATGCAGAGCATCACCCAGCCGCAAAAGGGGCTCAGGGAGGTGGGCAGGATGCGAAAACCTGCAGCAGAATGACATGCTGAGCATCATTAAGCCCAAAGGGCTTTGCTATGTTATGGCTGGATGTTGACCCCGATGAGTTTGGCAGGGTTTTGCCGTGGGCTTCTGTGGCACAGGGTTGGGTCTCCTCCGTGCCCCTCAGCCTCCCTGTGGTTTTGGCAGCCTCACATTGTAGTTATTCCAAAATCCACCATTTAAAAAAAAAAAAAATTCCCGAAGGTGTTGACCTGGTAACATGGTGTCAAAACTGCTTGGTCCCCGTCACCCTCCAGCCTGTCCGATGCGATGTGACACTTCATCCCTAACATATGTCACTCCGTGCTAGCATGTTCTCGCTCCTCGGCTGCTCGCAGGAGACCTCCTCGCTTCACGGGGAGCCACCTCTGGAGCCCCACTCCGACCTTGGGGGCATTGTGTGCCCGTGATGTCCCCCTGGCGCAGGGACGCCACACCGGGAGCTCGGCGGGGAGCGTTTGCCCAAGCCCACGCTGGCTCAGGCTTGGCGGCTGTGACCTGGTCGGCGGCAGCGCGGCTTTGTCCCGGCACAGGAAGGGAGCCGGGGTTGGGGAGCGAGGCCGTTTCGGCTGAAAGGCTGTTAGATTCAGGTCACTGAGTTTGGGCTGCTGCGTTTTCTGACAAAGTCTAAAAAATGCAGATTTGTAGCAACCCTATGTTAATGAATTCAGACTGCTTGAATTTCGCACTGAATAATGGCTGGAATTACCAGAGATAGTGACTTATGAGATGTGATTGAATATCATCCTTTTCGCGAGATTAAATTGATAGAATGATGTAATATCACATTATTTTTATTAGCGTGCTTTGATACAAAAATCTCCGTGGAGCTGAAGATTTTGTTATAATAAAACAAAGGTACTAGAATGACAAAAATATTCAATAAATTTTTAAAACGTAGTATCACATTTTAAATGCAATTTTGTGCATATGGTGAGTGAATGCAATACCTCTTTACCCTCAGGCCGCCCACTTTCATACATTAAAAATATTCTATTTAAATGCAGATTTTGACTTGCTATCTGCTATGGCATTCAAGAAGAAGAGACAGGAGGAAAGGAAGAATGCATGCATCTCTTAATTTAATTACATGTTTCCTTTGACGTGCAAAGGTACAAGCAGTTGTTAGGTGTAAGGGCACACACATTAAAAAAAAAAAAAAAGTGCAAGGTTGAGTTTTGAAAATCTGGAAAAGAAAAGGTACTCATCTTCGAAAGAGAGTCCGCTGAGATCTTACAGGGACATAAATCTGTATGTATGTATCGATACTTGCATTCCACATGTGCGTTACTGGCCCCCACATCCCTCACACCAGGCAGCTGATTCCCAGCGCCTTGACTGTGTCAGGACAGCTCTGCTGAAAATCAGATCTCAGTTGAAAAGAACTGCCTGCTAAACCAGAAAGATTATTTTTAGCCAAGATTGGTAAAATCATCTGGTTTCTGGTGTGGACCCATCCGGTACGGCGGGGGGGGCTCTCACATGCCTGGGAGGTGTTGGAGTGCGTGCCCCTTGTTCTGTTCGCTTGGTGTCATCCGAGTGGATCTGGGTTCCTGCAATCAAGACCAAAATGTGGGGTTTTTTTTTATAACTACCTTAGAAATGCTGGAGATTGACTGCAAGGAGCAAAAGTCGTAGCAGAAAAACACTTTGAACCATGGAGTGATTTTGCCAATTGTGTAAAAACCAGGGAGGTTGTGTTTGGCGTTGGTACTCTTTGTCTTCATTTGTATGTCGTACGAGTGAAAGCCTATCCTCAGAACTCAAGAATATTTGAATTTCAGTGCCCTGGAGCAAGTAGGTTGAGTGGTATCAGAGATTATCAGATTTAATTCATTTATTTTAAATGTAAATTGATTTGAAGCCACTGGGAGCCATTAAAGTGTGCAGTCATTGGCCTCCGCACTTGCCGTATATTATTTCTCCTGCCATCCACCTCTGTCCATCCCTTCTCCCAGTCTTTTAATCAGGCTGGTTTCTTCCTCCTGTCTCAGAGACCTGAGTTTTGAGGCTCTGTGCATCTCAGCATCATGTGTAAGGTGTGGCTCCTCTTCTCCTGACAAGCACTTGGACATTGTGGCTTTGCTGGTGACGTGCAGTGGCCACGATGTCCTAGACCACGATCTTCCAGAGCCTGAATTTCTCCTTGCGTCCACCAGCATTTCCCTCCCTTGTTTGTAACGCACAGATAATGCATGTGTTTAATGGAGTAAAGGGATGGTTTAACTGGACTAGGTGATGATGGTTATTCTGTGGTCCTGTGAGGGTACTGGGCTGCAGTGGGACTGAATTTAAAAGCTGCTGGGCTCCCACCTCCGCTGCCCGGACATTGCTTCTCCGCTCCTCTGAGTTCAGTGCAAAATGTGTGTTTTCAGGGGCTGCGTGATTCACCAGGAGCAGCTTGTAGTTTCCTGTAAATATAAATTCGGGGCTGTACCAAATAATGCCAAATGTGTATTTTTAAGTCTATGTATAAAATTATTTGATCTCTGAGAGCATCACATTTGCCAATTTTTCTCTCAGGCACATAGATATTAAAGTCATATTATGCACAATATGTGGTCGTAAAATTGAAGTCGCAATGGAAAGCAATATTACAATTTTTTTCCTCTTTAATTTTAGTCTCAGAAAATGTGTCCATCTGAAGAAAAGGTTATTTGTCTAATATACTGGAGAACAGTTCACAAAATTAGGTAAGAGTTACCCCCATAAAATGAGCTGCAAAGAGAAGGCAAGCCACGGAAACACTTGGGACTCCAAACCCATCTCGGTTTCCCAGCACAAATTGCAAACTCTTTGTTTCTGAGTCACTGCGAGCATCGGGGGTGGCGATGGGCTTTGCGGTTTTGGCCGTGCGAGGGCTGCTCCCGGGCTTGGGGGCAGCACGGAGGGTGCTCCGACCTTGCACACCGGCTCCTCAAACCAACGGAGGGGCGTCGAGAGAGATTTAAGATGTGCCCTTGCTTTACGGGAGATGTAAATCCCAACAGGTCCCTCTCCTCCTTCGGCATTCAAAACTAAAAGCATTTTGAAATGGCTATAGCCTTAAAATAAATGTTAATAGGTGAGTAATAAACAGCTGATTTAAAACATCCTGGGAAGCGCTGGTGACGTTACCTGTCTCATGAGTGCTTAACTTGGGACTCCTGAATTTCAAGTTTTGCTTGTTTGGGGGGAATTTTTTATTCCCAGTGTGGCGGGAGGAGGAAGAAAATCAGTGGAATTGGTTTACATATTGCCTTAACTACTCTCACAATAGTGAAAAGCTCTCATCAAGTATGTATCAGATTATTTTATTATGCCAACATTAATATTGGAAGCACACACGTAATCTGGAGTCAGCAGGTTCATACACTACTATCTCATTAAATTTTCAGGCAAAAGCTGCAAAAATTAATTGGAGGCGTGTAATAGTTTAGAATGTGAGCTGGCTTATGGTAATATAAATTACATGAGGAGAAGACAGTTTTATATACTGAGAGAGGGAAAACTGGTTTACTTTAATGAGAAGAGATAGAAATGTGGAGCTATTTTTTCATTACAGATGCACTCTAAACTGTTTGGACTTACTTGATGAATAGAGTTAATTCTCTGCTACAGTTCCAATAATTCATGTTGCACAGTTTAATGACTTCTAGATAAAAACAGGATTGAAATGTTAATTTCTATGAAGAAATTGGAGCACTCTCATACATCAAGCTTTTTTTCTATTAAACTACTAGTTAATTTCGCTAAACAAGTCTCTTAGAGATATTTCATGCTACATAGATTTTTGTATTTCTCACCTGCTTTATTTTATTCTGTTGGCCATGAGCATTGGCTACCGCAGAGCACCACTGAGATGCGGAAGAATTTCCATTGTACGTAACCTGCCGTTATTGCAATTAAAAGGAATTTTTTTCTGCAACGCGCACAGTGGTGTTTAGGCCTTTTGGTGGTTTCTTGTGTTTCCCAGCTGATGCTGGTGATCCACCTGGTCTGGTTTTTAGGTTCAGGCATTCAGCACCCTGCTGAGGGGTGGCTGGGGGAGAGCCGCAGGTGATGCCACCTCTGCCGCAGCCCCACCGTGTGTGCTGCCTTTGCGACCCCGGCGTAGCCGGCGGGCTTCACCCAAGGAGCATGTCTGCGGCGGGGTGCTTGCTTGTATCTGGCTACCGTGCTTGGACCTCCACTGTAATCTGTTTTGACGAGTGGTCTTCTGCATGCTGCCTCCAGGTTGGGTACTGGTGACCGATGCTGCACAGAGGGGACAAAACTGGGGTTTTTTCTATTGCATATTCTGTGTTCCAGGAGTTTATCTGCTAACTTGTATTTGTTGCCGTTGTTTCGGTTCTGTTTTCACTGTCTGTGTAGGTACGTAGTCCTTGCAGTTCGCCTTGCCTCTCCCTTGTGTCTGGTGCTGCGCCACTCGCTGTTACAGGTGCTCCTCTGCTCACCTGCCATCACTTTGGGGTTTGCAGGTTTATACCTGGGGACTATATTTGTGATATTCTGCAACATCTTTATCTGGCAACCTCATCAGACAACCTCAGTTAGCAGGAACCAGCTTGACTTTGCCTCCTACATGGGATTGCAGGACTGGTGCCTGTGACGTACCTGCCTGGCCCCGTCCGTGCTGGGCTGCCGTCCCCTCTGCCCGCAGCAGCTCCCCAGCTGATGCTCTCTCTGCTTCCACCTCAACTTCCCCACGGCATTTCCTGCATTTAAGTGTGGGGGTTTCCTGCATTTATGTTTCTTGCTGTGGCCAGGTCTGGCCCGCGGTGCTCAGCTGAGGCACTGCACAGTGCTGTGGCACTGTCAGGTGTGTTGGTTTCATTGCTGACTTGGGGTTTTGCTGGGAGCCAAAGCCCAGATCTGCAGAAACCTGCTTGGAGGTCAAACATTTACCGTCCGTACAGTGAGGCGATGGTCAGATGCTCATTTTTATTGCTCTCTATTTATTTACGTTCTCTCCAACATAAAGCTGTTCTGCTTTGCTTCCTGAGCAGTTGGTGGGTGCTGAGGAACGTTCCTCCTTAGGCTGGTAAGGTGAGGGTGAGGGAGGGTCCGGGGCTGTTGCAGGAGTGTCGGGCTGTGCTGGACTTGTGGCTTCAGGTACTGTAGCAGCTTTCTTGGTAGAGTCCATAGGCATGTGCGTTACAACAGATGACATCATTTTGATGTTTCATCTAGGCTTTTCTTTGCTAAAGTGTCCTGCCTGGCTTCACTGGGACCCCAGGTACCATGTTTTACGCCTATGGTGGAGACCTGGACTACATCTGGCTGCTTTCAGGGGCTCAGGTTCTCTGCAGGGCTGGTGGTCCTGTCCCCACGTCCCCTGCTCCATGGCTGCCATGCTTATACAGCACCACAGGAGCACAGGGAGCAGCATCCCTGATGCAGGAGCTCCAGCTCCCATGCTGTGACCATGGAGGGAGAGACACAGGCTGCCCAGCATGGGTGGCACTCCCTTTGGTTGTTAATGTGTGCTTCTAGAGAACAGGTTTTCAGCTTTTATATTCAATTAAAGTTGTTTTTTGTGCACGCAAGAGAAACTTTTAACCTTGCACTCTAGGCGTACAGTTTCATGGGGGGGTTGTGTGCCTGGAGGTGAAAAATCCATCATCTAGGTGCATTTTGCAAAGAGGTAAATTACCAAGGGGAGGCTGAAGTTGGCTGGTGAGTCAGTGGCTGTGGGGACACCACCGTGGAGCTGCTGCTGAGCTCTCCTTTGGGGCTGGGAGCGCTCCCGCCAGCTCCTCTCTCCCGCACCCTCCTGGTAGCCGCCTCAAACCCCGGTGGGAAGTGGCCAGAGCCAGCCTTTTTCCCAGAGGAGGAGGACCTGTGGGGGGCTGGTGACACCAGCCAAGTCCCTCCCCAGGTCGGGAGGCGAGCGCCCAGCCGCTGGCGGGAGGGAGCTGTGCTCCCCAGCCTGGGTTCCCCCGTACCGTGCCTTGGGCTGCTTGTCCTGAAAGGCGCTTTTATACATGGACCTTGTACCGTATTGTGTGGCCTCGGTGCCTGACACCGGATTAAACAAAGTGTCACGCGTGCGAGGTGTACGGTACAATTATTTTAACCCGTTTTGCTTTCTAGTGTGGAAAATCTGCTTAAAATAGGACTTGCTAAACTCATTGTAGCATATACAAAGGGGTTATTAAAATGCACTCTCGAAATAGAAAATAGGATTAGAAGAGACACTTTGGCTTTGAGGCCTTCTTCAGCCGAAAGAAGGCCTCATGGCCAAAATGTCTCCTTTAATCTCATTTTCTGTTTTCTGGTAGGAATTTTATTAACTCTCCTCACCAGCTCCCAGCCTCCCCATCTCTCTCTGCCCACATGCCGCTATGGCACTGCTCGACTTCCTTCCCACAACTGGGGCTCGTAAGACAAAAGGATGTTTTTTTTTCTCTTCTTGTAATGGCAGGACCTTTTACTTGTAGTCCAAAAAAATCCCCCAAAAAACCCATGACCTGTTTGTATCAGCTGACTTTTGGTTATTTGTAAGATGGGAGTCTATTAGGATTCTTCGCTCTTCAGTCCTGGTGAAGACTTACTGTGCTTCTCTGTCCTTGGTACAAAAAAACACCTGGAAATCCTAATTATTTAATGTGAGATGCTGTATTTTCTGTCTCTGAAGGTAATTCAGTAGTGGACATCTGTGATGTGGATGCCTATATATCTATGTATTAGTTGGAAATGGAAAAACTGCATGATATACCAACAACTTATGTTTCAAACATGTCCTGTAATTTAAATTTGACTGGATAATGTCGAACTGATGTGTAGTTGCTTCACAGCCTTCTAACATTTAGATTCTTAAATGGAGGTTTTAATTTAACATGTAAAAATCTGTGCCCCAGAGTAGGGGAAAAAAACCCAAATCTTGCTGTAACTCTTAATTACAGTTAATTACTGTATTTCTTAATTAGAGTCTTAATTTCCAACTATTTAACTTCAATGAAACAAACTGAAAAGAAGCAGTCTGCAGAGAACCCATCTAAAAGAAGCAGTCGTGCTGTTTTCATGTTTTTGCGTTTTGAGGGAATCCTGAATCCATGGAATTTTATTGCTGTAACTGGGAAGGGCAGCATAATTGCAGCAGGAAAACTCTGGGTGAAAAAATGCTGTGTTTGAAAGGATTTGTGTGCTGTTGGCAGGTTGGAGTAGGGAGAGAGTCACCCAGAACCCAAAGCAGGGAAATGTTTGCCGAGGGTGAACCTGTGGCATCTCCGTAGGTTACTCACTGATTGGGGTAATAAATATTTGAAGAACTGGTTGGTGATCAGATTTTTAAATGTGAAAACCTTTTGGATGTTTACACTTGGAGCCTCAAAATCATTCTCGGCTAGTAACATCACCATGTACCTGCCTGAGCGCTAACGTGGAGGTCCAGCTGCGGTGGCTGGGTTTCCTCTGAAGATGCACCCTTCAGCGATGTCAGCTGCCCAGCCTCCCCAGGTCACAGCCTCCCTGCTCCCTCGAGTGCCCTGACTCATGGTTTATTTATTTTTTTTCCTCCCAAAACAAAAGTAAAGATTAAAAAAAAAAATACTGGTATGTTTGCTTGGAACGCAGTACCAGACACGAGCGCATTTCTGCTTCGGGAAGGCTGATTCTCCGTTGGAGAAGGATACAAATGGTCAGCTTTAAGCCTTATAACAAAAGGTTAATTTTTCTTCCTTGACGTCTTGCTGACTAAGTCAAACCCCGAACATGAGGTCGTTCGCTGTTTCATACATTTCCAAAGACAGCTTTATACACCCATGATATCAGTTTTGTGTCTCTTGGCAACAGATGGGCTCTGGCACCCCAAAGACAGGGCGCGTTGGCATTCCTCAATTGCCAAGAGACACAAAGCAGATACTGGGGGTATTTGATGCCTTGTTGAAAAATACATGAAAATCCGTTTTGTGTGATAATAATGTGATTTGAAAAATGAGCTTTTATGTTTTTTTTCCTGAGCCAGTCCTCCCCCTGCCTCATTCATTGGTATGTTTTTAATGCCTTGGCTCCCGCTGCCCTTTGTGGATGGACGCGTCCTATCTGGAACGCTGCTTGCCCGCGCCCAGGGGTGATGCCTCCACTGCAGAGCTGTTTTCTTTCCCTTTTCCCTCTGTGCAGCAGAAAATGGCTAGAGCTACAAGATGAAAACTTTTTTTTTTTTTTCTTCAGGAAACTGTCTCCTACCTTAGAAAGAGCTGGCAGTCCAGCATTTTGTTGATGTATTTTTCTCAAAACAAGAAAAAAAAATGTATAAAAAGAGGTGATTCTTTATATTACAGGGCTGATTATGATGTGTCTGTTAGATGATCTTGGCAAAGTCTTAAGTGCCTTATGTGCATAACCAGGACAAGTGCTGAAACCATGTAGAATAATTTCTAATGCACGGCACAGCAAAAAATCTACTGTCATTCAATCAGTGAATTAACTAAGTGTCATCTTACCTAGCTTTGGAATTCACTCCGTTTCATTACCACGGATTATGTGTATGGTGATGAGGAACGATGGCAGGCAGGGAGGTGCTGCACAGGTGTCTGCCTGGGGTGGGAGGGACGAAGATGCACCTGGGGGGTTCTGCAGTTTCTCTTGCCTCATAGCAATCACCAGGCAGACGTGGGCAGAGGAGTCATGATGACCAGAGTAGATTCCCACTTTTTTGGGGGTCCGTGGGTGTCATGCTGTTGGCTTCAGCAGGACCAGGCTGAGGTTTTGTGTGAGGGCAAGGTGTGGAAGGCAACTCAGAAGAGACGGACATGGGAAAGAGGAGCTGGAGGGAAGTGGCAAAATGTGCAATGTCGAGGTTTTGAATGTGGTGTGGATGTGCTTGAGGAAACTGGGAGGAAGAGCCAGCCAGCAAGGCAGAGGGTTCGGTGGTTTGCATGTGCATGGCTCTGCTTGGAAAGGCTTGGGCTGGTGCAGTCGCGGCCGCTGTGCCTCTGCCCCATGCAGTACGTAGCTGCTTGGGACACATCTGATGATCACCTGAGAGCTGCAAAAACACCCCTTTGCTTTATTCATACAGGTAGATTCTCGTTTCCTCGGTGCTTGTGCCACTAAAGACCTCCTACCTGTTGTTAAGGGGGTGCTCATCAGCATGTGCAAATACCAGTGAGGTATGTCCGCGTTGGTCTTCAGATAATCCTGATTTCTTACAAACTCAGAACAAGTGATCTTCTTTGCGTTGCTTCCTTTCATGTTATGTTGTATGTCCTCTTTTTGTTATATTCACAAATACTGAGACTTGATTGTCATCTTCCCGCTTTAAATAGAGCACACGGGAAGATCTAAACAGACAACTTACTCCGCATCTAGTGGGGACTTGATACATGTACCAGCACGTACTCTTGTGTTTATTCTTCTCCATTAAATTATATGTTCAAGACCATTTTTAAATGTGTATGTATCCAATGTTAATTTCAAGGAGACAGATTTTTAAAAATACATATACTTAAACGGTGATGGAACCCATTAAAAAAAATCTATTTAAAATCAATTGTGTGCGAGAAGAAGTCAACAAACAAAAGGGCAGAGACAAGCATATCAGCTTTAATTTAGTACTGGATTCCCTTTGACAGGAGCCATTTAGATAGAGGGCAAAAAATTATCTCAGTGAAAAAGGCAGTGATTGATCACATCTTGGTAAGTGAATCAAGTCTGCAAAAAACAGAGGCGATTAAGGGACAAAGAGGAATTATCATATTACAATGTTGCTGCCTGTCAAACCTCTGTTGTGTTGTGCATTCATGTGTCACGTTGTGACATTCGATCAGCGCTTAACTCCCTGGGACAAAGGGATGGTCGTTAAAAATCTTTAAATGCTGCAAGGAATTGTGCTGGGAGTGTAAATCCGTGTTTTGACTGCTGACAGAGATCTTTACGCCCGCAAGAATAGATACGCAGGACCTGGCTGACAACTTATTAAGTAGATGTTAGCACCAGGGTGTTTCCAGCTCTTGCTCGATTTTGTTGTGTTGCTTTGCTGGCCAAAATGGGATGGGTTGGGAGGTGCTGGGGAGAGCGGGCTGGTGCTGATCACGGGGGAGGTAAAAGCAGCTGAACATCATTGAAACTAAGCCAGTTAGTCTCCAGAAAATGGAAAATGGCCCAGGTGGAGCCAGGAGATGGGCTGGTGAAACCTGTTATGAAAATCAGGGGGCTGAGGATGAAGCGGAAGAGGGTTTGTAGGAAAATGTGGGAAAAGGAAAGAAAACCCACGGGCGGCAGAGCTGGAGGGAGAGGCTATCTGCTCAGATGGACTTCGGGGGGTTAACCGCAGCCGTTAATGAGGCTGGAGATGAGGAGAGAAGACGTGCAGTTTCTGCATCAGTGTTTTCCACAGGCTAGACCCAGTTAATATCTAGACCAGATCAGCTTCTTTCAGGCGGCGGTGTTGGAGACGAGTGCGCGGGACGTGGGTGGCGGGTGCGTGCCGATGAGGAGTGACAAGGCCGGGGAGCAAGCAGGCTGGAGAGGCTGCAGCAGGCAACATCATCTGGGCCGCTGCAAGCCATGTCACTGCGGGTCTGTGCCTCCAGGCTTGGTGGCATCTCCCATGGCTCAGCATGTACTGTGCTGAGGTGCTAGTGTCCTGCTGCTGGGGCGCAGAAGCTTGTGGAGACCATGGCACATTCATAAACCTTCTCTAGGAACATGACAAAAAATGTGCTGTATCTTTAAAATCATGTACTACTGTTAAAAAAAGTAAAAAATCTTTCGGGTTTGCATTTTGTGGCTGCAGGGGTGCTCCCTGGGTACCGCTGTTGTGGCTCTGTCCTTTCCCACCCATAGGAAAGGACACAGCAGGACACTTCGAAGTCTTCTTGCGGGTTCTGGAGCTCCATCAGAGAAGCCCTCTTGCTCTGCTGCTTTTCAGGGTCGTGCACACATCCCCTTTTCTTGTTTTTTTCTGCCTCCAGTACACACAGCTAACCAGGGTCTTGCCTGCTTGGGTCTGCACAATATTGTGGCTCCATGTGGTTTACCTGCTTGGGGTTTTTTTTACAGAAGAAAGGAGAGGACAGCTGTGTGCCTCATCTGAGTACCAACTCTTTCAAAAAGACACAGTTAAAGATACCTACATGACAAGGATGCAATAAGGGAAACCCAAAAATCGCCAGTCGTCAGCAAAGCGGTAGAGAACCAGCCTATGATTTTCAAAGAGCCTCTATTTAAGCAAGAATTGTGGGGTAAAAAAAGCTTGCTCTGGATTAGAACAGGAAACATGTAAAACATCAGCCTTTTTTCAGGGAAAAAGTGCTGCTGGACTGTTCTAAGTATCTGCGTCGTGACTGTATGTCTGAATATTTTCCTTAATAATCTGGAAAAAAGGTGGACGGCACAGAGTGGGCACACAGAGGCAGCGGCAGGCGGCGTGGTGTCCCTGGTGGGAGGCAGCCCCACAAAGGAGGTGGCAGAGCTGAAGTTAAGTGAAGGAGGACCACAGGGGCAGATGAAAGTCACCAGGGCCAAACGCAAGGTTAGGCATCCGGGAAGGAGCAGTCCGAGCTCCTTGTATACATTGCCGCGCTTGAAATGAACTGTAACCACCGGGGAAAAAGACCTGAGGGTCGCCGCAGACAGCTCGATGAAGACATCTGCTCCGTGTGCCGCCACAGTCACAAAAGATCAAACAAGACATTAGGCCATAGGAAGAATGAGAGAGAAAATACGGAAAGTATAGTAATTCTGTTACACGGGTCTCTGTAGTGTCCTGATCTGGGTATTGTGTGGAGGTTACCCCTCACCTCTGTGGCACGGGCACCCCCAAGATTTGAGAGGTGGCAGCTGAAATAGTCAAAGCAAATAGTGTCACTTCTGCGTCGTTGGAAAGATTGGGGCTGTTTAGAACGATCACGTGAGTAAGAGGATTTGTCGAAGAGGTTTTGTAAACTAATGCTTGACATATTTAACCTTTCTCAAAATACGAGAGCAAAGGAAAATCCAATAAAACCAGAGGCGTGCATCGGGCACTCTGCAAGGCGGCGTTTCTCCCCCAGCGCTCGCAGGAATGCCGGGGCTGTTGGGCAGCTCCTCGTGCTGCCCTGGCTGCGGCCGACCTGCTCCCTCCTCCCTGCTCCTGCCATCGCAAATGTCGTCTGCTTATCTATCGACAAGCATATTTTCGCCTGTTTGACACTTTTTGGCAGCATGTACTGAAACTGCTTTTCATACCGTGTTAGAAACACGGGCCGTCACAGCGTGTTCTCTGCTACCAAATCCTTGCTGAGAATCTGAAATATTTTGAAGTCACATTCAATTAACGTGACTTCTTCAGCGGCGCGGGGATTCACCCAGCAGTGTTTTCAGCAGCTTCACGGTTTCCCGTTGTTGTACAGAAATGCTTCTTACGGTCCAGTCTTGATGGAAGCGATAGGGAAGTGCTGGGGGATCCCTGGCTGGGGCTGGGGTGGGTGGTGAGAGCGTGTAAGGCCGTACGGCGTGGTTAGGCTGCAGCTTTCTTGGAGGGGGAGCGTGTTGCACACACCTTCCTCTTCCTCACGCTTTTTTCTTGAACTCCGCTCGGTGAACTGGATGTGATGATCAATGTATAGATACCGAAAAGCACAGTCAGCTTTTTAAAATTTTAGTGACTTGGAAATACGGGCTGGCTACCGTGGAAGAGGGTGCTTTGAGGAGTTTGTCGGAATACAAAATACGGGGAAGTCAAATTTTACAGTCATTTAATTTGTCCAGTGGTTTCAAATAAGTATACTAAATGGATATATTTAAAACAGTGTTACCTCAGGGAAAATATTTATTTGACAGGGTCACTGTGAGTTCACTGGTACAATACTGGAACAGCACAATATTGTTTAAGGTGGAGATGGAGAGAAAAGCCTGCTCGGTGTAAAGCCCTGGTAGTGCTGCCCCAAATCGGAGCGTGGTGGTGGCGGTGAGCCCTCCTGCGTACCTGCAGCATGTGCTCCAGCGAAGGTGGCTCTCTGCAGGGACAGCTTCAGTAGCTGCGTTTTGTGTATGCATTTTAGAAATCTATCTGGGTTTTGTAATTTTTTTTAACTAGCTGCAAAGATCTAAGAAGCAGTGTAGCAGTGTGCCCCTGTAACAGAGCGGAGGGGGCTTGTTTTCTGGTGTCACCCCAGTATATCAGCGGTGTGAGCGGGAGATGTGGTCTGGGAGTAGTCGAAGAGAGGGCAGATGTTGATACACTGGCTATATAATTACATCTGAGCCTTAATCAGTCAAAGATGAATTAATCCAGTCTGTATAAAACCTGTAGAAGCAGAGTTCTCTGATGGACTGGAGGGCTTCATTTGGGACACTGGTGATGGAGCAAGGGTGAGAGTTATCCCAGGTAGGTCCCGTCTTGTGACCCGGGTACACGTGTCCCCTCTTCACTGCTTTCTGGTCTAGTGAGTGCCCATCTGGCCAGAAGACACAAAGAAGGGTCCCCATCCTGTTGGGTGCTGATTGCCTGTTGGTGAGCCATCACCGTGAGGCGGGACACAGCTCTGTGCTCTCTGCGTGGCAAGTGAGATGGTGGAGGGCTCTTGGGGAACAAGGACTGCCAACCATTGCTGAGGCGATTGCAAGGATTCAGAAATGTTTAAAAAAGCCTTACTTCTCCGAAGAGTCAGAAGCAGCTCCAGCCAAACCAGCCCAGTGCCAGAAAACAGCTCGGATGGTGGAGTCTCCTGCCGGCATCACCGCTCTGCCAACAGCTAATCCCCTGCAAGAGCACGGGAGCAAAACTGTGCCGCTCACACAGCTACTCCTCAAGCGCAGTCTAATTAATACTAACCCCATATCACTGCAAAATTCACACTATATTTTTCATACCTTATGCGCTAAGCATACCGCTTTGCCAAGGATCATGCAGCAAAACACGGAGCGTGGAATTATGATGCTTGGCCTGTGCCGCCAGGTTTGCTTGGAGGTAAACAAAACCCTGGCACCTCTGCAGATGACAGTCTGCTTTGTTTTCTGCTCCTTCAAAAGTGCTTGTTCTTGGGAGTGGGCTGGCGAGCCTGCGGAGGTGGTGGGGACCCACGCGGCAGCTCGGGGTATGTGCATAGTGCCAAGTTTCAGAGCCCCAGCCTTAATTTTGCTGCCAAGCCCGATGCTTTTGTGCCCAGGAGCTGGATGTGTTGCTTGCTTAGTAAAATGGGTTAATGCTTCACTGGACTCCAACGCGCCAACGGCTCGGTCAGTTCAAAACAAACAAAATTCGAGTTTGGACTGAGCTGGCCCAAAATGAAATGCCTTGTTTTGTTTTTCCTCCTGGAGTTTTAGGCACATTTTCCCCGCATGAAGTTTTACACTTGGCTGGAGCTGCGTGTTGGTGATGTGAAAGAGCTCCAGAGGAAGAGTGGATAAGCATTTTGATGTCAAGATCTCTAACAAGGGAAAGTTTGCATTTCGGCTGCCTTCAATTTAGGGGTTTTGGTGAATGCTTCATCTCTGTCCAGGATTTTTTCGCATTTCCATCTTGTAATCTGTGGACTGATACAGCCAGGTTTATAGGAGCTTTTGGAAATGAACCCATTCCAAAAATGAAAGTCTGAGGGCAGCTGAAGGCACATCTCTGCTGCCTCAGGCAGTGAATTTGGCTCACGTCTCTAATGTTGAGGTTCACTCAGTTCTCAGGGGAAGGATTTGAAAAAGAGGAGGAAAAAAACACAACAGAGGAATTGCTGCAGGTGATTCAGAGTGGGAGGCTGCTGTTCCGTCACTTCTGTTGCTCCCCTCTCACAGTGGCATGCTGTATCCTGGCCTGTGGGCAGAGCCCCCCCATTTGCTCTTATCGTCATCAGTAAAGATGCTACAACATTTTTTCAAGAGTGGGAAGGCATGAAGCCATCCTTCATGTTTCCTGTAGTTGCGTTTTGATTCCTCAGAGGTCCCCATTTCCCAGTGGTTGGAAAGGGGAAGTGTTATGTGTGCATTCATGGGCTCCTTTAGGATGAAAATACAGTATTTGTACATACCTTTTGCTGTTGTTACTTAAAAACAATTTTTTAGTTATAAAAATACAGGAATTTGAAATGCTGACCGGAGAAATTTAGCCAGTGCCTTCTTCCTTCGCAACTGGTGAACCCTTGGAGTCGTTTTAAGCAGAGCCATGGTGAAGGTGTTAGAGGTGGTGATCTTTGAAAAAAAGCAGAAGAGAACAACCACAGAAACGTTTGCGCTAAAGAAAAACCTACAGCATAGGCATCCAATGGGCAAAAGTAGCTTTCAAAAGTCCTAGTCCCAGGCGGGATTTGGTCAGCGTATGTGTGGTCCAGAAGACAGTGGGAAACCAGGTTTCAGGAGCTCCTGTGCTTAAGTGGTTGGTGTTGGATCATAGCTCCCATAATCAGCCTGTTAGTGTTCCTTGGGTACCTGTTGCTGTATGGGTGTTACTCTTAGGTGATGCGTAGATGGGACAGCCTACTCCTAGGAGTAGTTCATGCGCATGAAATGTCTCAGCCCCCGCAGGCTGTTTGCTCCTGTGCGTTTGTAGCCACGGTGAGAAAATTCCCACTAGCATTGTTCTGTCAAATGCTTTTTTAAGTCTCCTAAGTTTTCTAACCACTTTGCCCCTTCATTTTCAAGTCAGTAGCTTTTATTATGAAAGCCCTGGTGTATTGATAACTATTGGGGAAATTCCCTCCGGCTGCTGAACAGGAATCTGCCTTGATGACAGAGACGCTTCCAATTTTTAAGCAAAACAGCCTGTAAACTGTGCCATCAACTAACAAGTACGGGATCCCTGCTGTGTAATGTGTGGGATCTTGTAGTATTTTTATTTCCAGGGTGATACCCTCATGGTAGCATGTGGAGCTACAGCTGGGCCGCCAAGGAGTGTCCTGCTTTGGGAAGATGAACAGAGAATATGTTCCTCAGGATTGCCATGCCTAATTAGCCTCAAGTTCTGGTATTAGGAGATGTTAATGAGCTGGAGCATATAAACTAACCGCAGGAAAAAAAACCCTTTTAATGGCTGTGCCAGTGGTAGGAAGAGTAGTGCTGCTGCGGGGGGAGCTGCCTGACCGCTCGGGGCTGGTGGCACAGGGCCAGGGGTCACAGTGGCCAGTTGGCCACAGGGACCTCGCGTCACACGTGGGCACGGCCCGCCTCAGCTCAGTGGTACAGCAGAGGCAAGCGTCTCGGAGCCTGATGATTGTGAGGAGGTGTGGTCATTTTCGAGAAAATGGTCTAATTAGCACAAAGAAGAAAAAAACAAAACCCTCCTTTTTTGTTGTTTGTGTTTGTTTGTTTGTTTTGAGCGTGCGTCTCTGGAGCTGACCAGTATATCCAGTACGGCAGACTAGCAGTGCACACTTCAGTTAGCGCTGCCTGCTCTTAATGGTATGTTGTACTCAGTTTACCTTCATTTTTCCTTTTTTTTTTTTTTCCCCGTAGTGAAGATAAAGGTTTAAAAACAGAGATAGGACATTTAATTCATTTGCAGTTCTTTATCAAAATTCAAAGAGATCAGAGAAGTTCATTCCTTCTACTTCATTTTAGCTCATTTGACACTTTTCTTTAGAGGCAGGTGAGGAAGTTGCACTTCCATTCCGTCTCCTTTCCATGCACCTTCAGCGTGCACTCTTTAACCGTACCAGCTATTGTATTCATTATTCAAAAAAAGTGCCGTGTTTATGGGCAAGCTGAGCTGTCACAATGTGAGATTTTTATTCATACTGGAAAAAATGTCTCTTCTTTTTGTTTTTGTTTTTTCCTCATTGCTTTGAACCTGTGTAAAACAGACATGAAAAAAAAAAACCCAAAAAACCAGCTTGCCAGGCTCTTAAGTGAATTGATTGCATTGAAGAGCAGAGTTGGAGAGGAGCCAGCACAGAACCCCTGATCAGGCAAGAAGGGAAGGGCTAACGCAGCCACGACGAGGATGTGAGGCTGGAGAAAAACTCTGAGAGGAAGAAATAATTGCGGTGGGGAGGCAAATGAGAAATGTTTGATAAAAGGATGTTGGTTAGCTACCAGGGTGGAGCGAGTCACAAAGAAAAGATGAGCATGTCAGGTGGGGAATCGGCAGAGAGGGGTATTAGGACTGTCTCCACAGAGCACACAGGGAGATCCTGCCAGGAATGCTGTCTGTGCTGCTAGCCACCGCATTGATAAATGTGGGCTGAGTTTAAAAGAAAGCTTATATTCAACCAAAGAGTGAAGTTTCTTGAACTTCATGGGCCAAAGGAGTCGGGCAGTGAGGTCCCTTCCAGCCACAGACCCCTGTGTTCCTATCGGGCAATAGCCTTGGGGAAGTGGGACCTTGGTAATATTTTAGCTGTAAACTCAGTGTCTTTATGCTGGGGCTCTGGATTATCCTGTTGGACTTGGTGGAGCACATCTGTGTGTGCTGCAGCGGCTAGCCTGCAGTCATGCAGTGAGTAGCCAGGGATAAACTGCCCGTGTCATCATCTGCCAGTGAGGGTGGCAGCTCCCGACAGTCGGTTGCTTCAGCACGTGGCTGTGCCAGATAGGCTTTAGATCGACGTTCCTGCCAAAGCCTGAGATGTACACATTTTTCCAGGACGGAGGCTGAGCATCTGGGTACTTGGTTCTGACAGCAACAAAACTGCAGCAAGAGTGCTCTGCTTGTCTGTCGTAAGGGCAGTGCATTGAGGTTCTTGTTGGAAGATGCCTACCGAGCCTGACTTTGCACTCTGGTGTCACTGGAGATGGCATGGCAGAAGCCATGTGCAAATGGCATCCTGCTATCGGTGCCTCTTCTGGAGACTGAAGTGGTGGTGGGACTGCCCCAGGTGCCTGCAGCTGCCTGCGGGAGGGGAAGGCGGTAGGAAGTGGGGGGCACGTGCACCCCCACTGCGCGTTTTGCAGCAGCTGCCCTTTGAAGGAGCAACTGCCTGAGCTGGCAGCCAGCGCTGGAGAAGAGATGATAAAGACAAGTCATCCTCATTTCAAGTTGCGGTATTTTGACTAAGTTAAAATATTTATCTAAGAAATCTAATGGGGAAATGTAAAAATGTAAGTTTGTGAATGTTCCAAGGAATAGGAAGAAAAGACAAAAGGCCTGGGAGAAAATACCACAGTATTTTCATTCTTTTAATGATATCTGCTGGTTTTTTTAAATGCCTGGGCATGAAGGACTTACTGTATTGGTCTGATTGCAAAGTACTCGTAAAGCCGAAGCGTAACAGTTATAAACAGTTCTCCTTTTCTGACATCCCATGTTCTCGAGCTCAGGAAGCGTAATACCAGCTATTCCCCCTCCTATTTATTGCATCCAGCTTTTTAAGTAATGGGCCAAATAATGATTGCAGATGCTATAATCAACATTTTTTTTAATGATACAGAGCTCTCTTTGCAAAATAATTAGTTCTGCAGAGCTCTATGGTACAATACAAGAGGAACACTCTCCCGACTTTTTTTAACCCCAAGTTAATTGGAAGTACAGAGCCTGGAGGTTGCAAGGCAGGCCAAGGGCAAGCCCGGGAACCTCAGCCCCAGGATTATTGTAGCCTGGTGGGTGTGAATTGAGCTTAAATACTGGACATGGAGCTGCCCTGGACACACCTGAATGCTTGGAAGAACCTGCTTGGCTCCTGATGGCCGCATAAGTGGGTTGTAGCCTCTGCCTGTTAAAATTGGGCTGTGCCCTTCTATCACATTCCTTGCAATTTTCTATAGGTTCCTTGCAGCTTTTCCAGAGGTTCACAGGAGACCTGTTCCATGGACCCAAGCAGTAATAACTGAGCTCTTGGGGATAGGGACCGCAGGGAACCCATCCCGGTTTCTTACAGCAGCAAATGCAGAGACGGTGCCTGACAAAACCAAACAGCTGACCCATCTTTTCCAAGGGGCTCTTAAAATCCATTTGAAAGAATTGGCTTTTGTGTCGTGGTTTAAACCCCAGGCAGCAACTGAGCCCCCGGCAGCCTCTTGCTCACTCGCCTCGTGTCAGGACTGGGGAGAGAACTGAAAAGGTAAAAGTGAGGAAAGCGGTGGGCTGAGACAGAGACAGCGTACCCGGCCAGGCAACACCGCGCACAGGAGCAAAGCAAAGCCCGGCACTGGTTCCCCGCTGCCCGTGGCAGGCAGGTGCTCGGCCATCCCAGGGGAGCAGGGCTCCAGCACGCCCAGCGGGGACTGGGGAAGGCCAACGCCATCGCTCCCAGCGTCCCCCCGTCCCCCTTCGTCCCCAGCTCCATATGCCGAGCGTGACGGCGCATGGCACGGGGTATCCCTGGGGTCGGTCGGGGTCAGCTCCCCCGGCTGTGCCCCCCCAGCTCCCCGTGCCCCCCAGCCCGCTCGCTGTGGGGTGGGGGAGGAGCAGGAACGGCCTCGGCTCCGTGTAGGCACTGCTCAGCGGTCACGGAAACATCCCTGTGTCATCAGCACGGCTTCCAGCACAGACCCAAATCGTGGCCCGCACCGGTGGCTGTGAAGGCAATCAGCTCCAGCCCGGCCAAAGCCAGCACATCTTGCTATAAAAAAACCCAGGTGTGCTCTGTGTCCTCCCCGGATGGCCAGGACGGTGGCTGGGTGCAAAGTGGATGGGGTTTGTTCATGCCGTGGCTCCTGGCCGCTCCAGGCCACACTGGTGAGGTCCCTTCCTCTGTTTTCCCTTTTGTCTGTTTGGATTTTCAGCTCATGAGCAAAAAGGTCTTGATTCACGCTTGGCACAACATGGCTCTGATCTCAGCGGCAGATGCCAGATGCTGCCGGAATACAAAGAAATAATGAAAGTAACCCGAAATGTGTGAGTCAGCAGTAGGTGTGATGGGGGTGCCTCCTCTGCTTTCTTTGTTTCTCTGGTTTTCTTCCTCCATCCTCTCTGCCATCAGCTTTAGTCTCAGCTTCTCATTTCTCCTCCTATTTTCTTCCTCCAGCTTCATTCCCTTTTGTCTTTCTTTTCTGCCTTTTGCCATCTCCTTACTACCCACTCCTGTGATGCCCATTCCATGTTGTGGAGGAGTGACGTTTCCCATGACGCTTAGGAGAGCTTGACTCTTTGGTAACTAGAAATCTATTTCCATGCTGCTTCAATTCCTTGGCACCCCCATACCATTAGTGCTGTCTCAGCAGCGGACATTGCATTTATGGAAATTCGGAGTGTTCCTTCCTTCCTTCCTCCTCTAAACACAATGCTGTGTGCGGGTGTCATTGCAGAAGTGCTAACTGCAGTCAGTACCTCTTGAAAAACATCGAAAAACGCTGAATTGCTTTAGTTCTGCATTGTGAATCGCTAATTTTATTTCTTCCTAACACTACGTACAGTTTCTACTGGTTCTGGAGGTCACTGGAGCTTTGTAAGTGCAGCCAGAAGTGTTTTAAATAGACATTGTGCAGCATAGCGATGCCATCAATCTCCCATGCCATTATTATATCTAGAAAGTTGGATTTGATATCCATTTTCATATTTAAAGTGAAATTACTGGCAAGCCGCCATATCCCATAAGGCACAGAGAGTGGTAACTTGTTCATAAAGGTTTATATGAGTGTAATACTATTACCTGTTGATTTGGGATATTTTTCAACAAATCAAGAACTGCTGGCAGCCAAATGGTTTTTGAAGAGGGTCTTTTCTCCTTAACTGGTCTTACTTTATTTGTTCATTTCCAAGCCTGTGTGTAGTCTAGCTCTAATAATGATTTGATCTTTTTAACTGGAGTCTCGTAAGCTTCAATTATTAGCTTGCCCAGAAATGCTTTGCTTTTTGGCTTTTACCTATGGGGGGGGGGAAGGAAGAAAAAACTCAGAAAATAATAGCAGAATGTAAGTCTGTGGCATATTGAATTAATTTCCTGTTCCACTTCTGCATCAGCTAACCAGACAAATAACCAATTTGTTAAGGGCTCTGCTACTTCCTTCAATCACTTGCTCACAATACACTTTTTACATTTTATTTCCTGGTTTTTCCATTTCAATTCCTTGCATCCCCTGCAGGTCTCTCTGTTTCGGTGCCAACAGCAACATACCCACTGAGGGAGGGCAGGGTGTGAGCCTGCGCCTCCCAGCAACCCCATCCGCCCCCTGCCACATGGGTTTTCTGCAAGGTCCCTGACTCAAAGGACACCGAGTTCTTTGATGAGCATCCCTTTACGTTCCTCTTGCCAATTCGCAGGGACCCAAACTGAGGATCCTGCTGGTGCCGCCTCTGTTGCTTGGCCTTGCCTTATCGGTGGCGGCAGGGATGAGGGCTGTTTCAGGCGTGTTCCCAGTTCACTGAGCTGTTTCTGAGAGCACTGAAACAGGAGTATTGCCACGGCACGGCACGGGGAGGAGGGTGTCAGTGGTCTGTATTAGGCAGCAGCATTAAGCAATCGTAACAAACAGGGCTTTTATTATTTTCCTCTCCTGCCACATGATGAATTCTTTTGGAGACTGGTACAGCACTGGATAACTAAGCACAACGTGTTTTTTTGCTTCGTTCAGTGTATTTTGTGGGTTTATATTTGTATTTAGGAAATTGATTCTGGACACTGTGCCAGGGGCCTCTTTCCAGAGAAATGGAGGCGACGGGGAGAGAAAAACCAAAGGGCGCTCTGCGTTTCTGGGTATGCTGCTTGAACTGCCAAATGTTTCCTTGCAGATAAACAATCCTATAGGAAAATCTCTAAGAAAAATAAAGACGTGTAATTTGAGACTTCTTGAGTAGAAGTTAAAGAGGGCTTTCAGTGTACTCTGACGGACCGGGGAGGAAGTACATCAATTTGATTGCAGTATTGTGTAGAGCATAATAAATATTTTATTACCAGAGACTATCCTTTAGTTACTAAACAGTGTGGGGCAGATTCTGCTCTCAGATGGTGTCCACACATTGGCAACTCTGTGAATATCATGCGAGTTTGTTTCTGTGGTTGAGGACAGTATTTGGGTCAGATACGGCAAAGTTTGCACATAAAATGTTCAAGCACCGTGTAAGAAAACTCTCCAGGCTGGCACCGTAGCAGTGCGTGTTAGGGCAGCGGTTGTTGTTATGAATCTAATGCTGTTTCTGGTTTGACCATAAAAATACTTTGGCCTAAGGCTGGAATTTGATAGATGAGATGAATTAGACTATTCCAATGCTGATGATACAGGATTATATGTATTTTGAAATACAGTGCAGCCTTGGCTATCCGAATGAGAGGGGCGGATAGTGAATGCTGTTTTGTAGGGTGAGCTGAGCAGGCGTAGCTGGTTAAAGAATCTTCGGTCTTTCAAAAGAATCTTCAAGAATCAGTTATCTCTAGGTTTTGGGAGTTTCTGCAGGTGTTTGCTGTGCAACGTGCATACATCTCTGTTGGAAACGAAACTCGAGCAAATTCCAAACAAAAGGTCAGTAAGGATGGATGGTTGGGAACCAGCACCGGTGCGGATGGAACTGCATTTGACTGAAGCAGTTCAATAGCAGATTCAGTGTGTGTGTGTGTGTGTGTGTAAATAACTGGGGCAGCTTTTTACCGTTGGAGTTTCTTTTTTGCGTTCAGTGTGATGCAAGGAAGCCAGAAAGCCAGTGGGAAACTGGGGAAGGAACATGCGTGAAAACCAGCAGCAGAAATCTTATTTTCTGGTAATCATTTATGAGCTTTCTGGCCAGCTACCACACTAACTTTTGCTTTCTGGTTTTCCTGCTGTCATACAGTAATAGTTTTAAGTTTGTCATGCTGGAGGGAGATGCCAGTATCAAACTGAGAATTAAGTAAATGGTTTTGATTGGTATTGAAAAGTGTTCTCTGCTTTAAGCTAAGTTTTAATTTAACCTAATTACACAATAATGTAATGGGTGTTCAGTTAATCCTGATAGTTAAAAATTCAGAAGGTAAGGCAAGAGGCATGTCCTTACCCAGACACATGGTAAGTGCTTTGCAGGCTGGCAAGGACGTGTGAAATTCCTTGCATTGCAGGTTTACATTCAAGTGACTCTTCGTGTCCCTTCATGTGCTTTTCCCTCTGGGACTTTTTCGGAGCTGTGTTTAATACAGAAGCACTAGGACACCCGTGAGTTATGGGACAATAATTCTGTGTCAGATACTGTGAGAATGAAGCTTATTTTACAAGAATTCCCTTTGATGGAAGTAGGGCCCCTAATTCAAACTCGAGTGCATTTTAAGAGACATATACATGCACACAATAAAATCCAGGGAGAACAATTTGCATAGAAAAGCCAGGAAACAGCTGGTCTTACAGACAGCTTGAGATTTTAGGGGTGGTTTTCTGGGGGAATAGAGGTAGAGTCAGGCAAAAGAATTTTAAATCCAGGCTGGTTTTGAGAATTTTGTTTAATATTGCATATGTTGGAAAAAAATCTAAAAACACAGCTGTGTGCTGGCTCCTGAGACCAGGTAATTTTACCTACTGTTAATATTGAGGTTGTTGTTCTTTGTTATTTTTAGCTAGCAGTAATGGTAAGAGACGCTTACTTGTCTGGGTCATATATGTATGTATTTGCTCTTATTTTAAATTCTTTCCCATAGATACAGTTCAGCACAATCAATGCCAACAAAATTATTTTGAAAGCAGATTAGATTAAAAATCTCATCCCTACTGAGCTTCCCATTGGTATATGAGACGATCCTTAGAGAATTAAGATTTGTGTCAGCGACAGAAATGTTCGCATGAGATTGCTCAGCCTCTTGCTGGCCATTTTCTCTTTAAATATTTGACAGAAGTGCCCGGCCAGGCTAAATTCAGTCAGTGTAGTATACTTCAGGAGGTTGATGACTAACACCAGAGCAGGAGAAAAGTATCTGAGAAGCATTTTTCTGTACGAGCATGTTTGTAAGTGTTTTTATTCCAGATTGTGTTGCTGGTGACTTGGGGCTCTCCTAGAAGCAGGTCAGGACTGTTCCTGTTGGGAAGGCGTAGCTGTGTGTGGGCTGAACCATTTCCAAACCCCAGCTGGCGGGGGTCTGCACTGGGAGTACCTCGGGTTTGCTTTTGTTGGGTTTCTGTAGAAGCGTTGTACCGTTCAGTGATAATTTAAGCCTGATCCTTGCCTCACGGAGCCAGAGGGATGCTTTCCAGTAATGTGATTTGAGTTGGGGGATAAGAGGATGGCACGAGCAGCCCTGGATCGGGGTGATGGGGCTCGCACCCTGTGATGTTTCCCAAAACCATGGTGCCATGGAAGCAAAACAACCTCATCCCCTCTTTCTTCCCCCATCTCCTGGACAACTTGAAACATCTCAACCCCATCGTTTACAGGCTTGACTGTAGGTGTATGTGCACGCACGCACACACCTTGGTGAAACTGTAATAAAGCCAACGGGTTCATCTCACGGCACTTATTTATAAATGAGTTCTTTCTTCCCTGAATTTTGGTTGAACTCGCTGGTATTCATCCCACACAAACGTTCTGGCTGCTGCCAGCAGCCTCTCTGCAGTGATGGAGCCAGTTCTGGTCATGCGCAGTGGGGGTCTACAGGACTCGGACCTCAAAGTCTTTGAGGCAAGATCTTACCTTGCCTTTTCTACACTGTCTGAAAGCAGGTTGGTGCAGATTTGTGAATAATAAATGTAGAGTCTCGGGCTCCCCCTGCTCTGCCTGTATCAAATCCATTTTTATAGTCAAGGGTAAGTCCCAAGACTGGAAAACCATTTGGCTGCCAGAACACCGTGGTTCCAGATGGTTTAGGATGACAATAAAGGTATAGTAAAGGTATATTAGGGTCATTTGGTATCCTTGCCACTTCATGTATCTATTGTAGCAAATCATTTAATAAAAAATAAGCAAGGCTGTGACTTTGGAAATAAAGTTAGGGAGCCTCCCATCGTTGCTGCTTTGGTTGGCTTTATTTGAAACAGGAGTTACTCTTTTTATAGATTTATTGCCCCAGCCTAGCTTAAAAGGGAAGGGGGACAGGACAATCAACAGTGATTTATTTCTTTAATGCATTTTAAATAAGTAGACCCCCAAGAAGGAAGCAATGGTGCATAATTACATTACACTGGTCACAAAACTTGGGCTGTTCCTGCTGCAGGCTGATTATTTAACACCTGGTGAGTGTAAGTGAATGCACTCCTAGGGCTGGAAGCTGCGACTTCCTCTGGTTTTTACAAAATTTATTTTCTGGTAGCAATTTCTCTCTCCATTTCTGAAAGCTAACAAACATTTTTGCCACGTCTGGTAAAGCAGATTGTCTTAATGTTATCTTTCAGTTAAAGTGCTGTGTAGAGAGGTTTCACCCAGTGTTGTGTGAAGGTTGGTTCCTTTTGTCCTGCCTCCTTCTCCCAGTGTGAATGTGGGGAGCGGGAGGCTGGAGGAGGAGGGACAGAGGTTTTTCCCTGTCTCCCTCTGAACCCCATCACCTCTTGACTGGCAGAGACCTTTCCCCCGTCCGTCACATCCCACCAAAGGAGGAGGGGGAGGTGACTCCGATTCACAGATCCCCTTGGTTGAGTTAAGGTGAAACAACATTCAAGGTCTAGGCGCACCCATTGATTTTACTGAAAGACTTTACATAATGAGTTTCCCATACAGCTCGACATCCAACAATATTCAGCCTTACAGAAAATTAAAGTAAGCCTTGCAGTTGTTGACCATATGTGTGGGGTCTAGGCCTTGCGTTACTAAGAAAAGAAAGAATAAAAGGAAAGGAGAGGACAGAGAGAGAGAGAGAAGGAGGTCACCAGTCCTGGGTCCAGCGACAAGCCTGCTGGCAGGGGGTGTTTCTGTCTGTAGGAGTGCTCATCCAGAAGTCCCCCTCAATGGCACTTGCCTTCGCCTTTTATTTTTATGCTTCAATGTGGACCACCTCTTACCTAAATTAACCTTGCTTGCTATGTAAATTAGTACATCTGCTCCTTACAGGTGGGGGGAGGTGGGTAGGTGGGCAAGTCCTTTTGGTCTTGAATTGAGTTGGTGGTCGAGACTCAATTCAAGACCACCAGAGGTGGTCCCCCTGCTGCATTTACCTTCCCCCAGTTACTGCAGACACCTACTGCTTCAAGGCCACACAAAGTAAAATTTCGTTTGGTCTCGCGAGTGTTTGAGACATCTCTTGGACAAGCTGAGGGGATCTTCACCCCCTGTTCCCTTACCGAGTTTCATCTCCTGCCATTGCCCCGTACCCTTCTGCGCAAACCGTTCTCTGTTCCAGGGGGTTACAAGTTACCATGGTGTTAGGTTGGTTGTTCTTCCAGCTGGGTCTCCTACACTGTCCCTCACAGCCTGCTGTGTTTGCAGAGGTGCCAGTCCTGGACCTCTGCACTGAGGGTTCCTATAGCTTCGCTCCCACATCCATACACTGCCTCTCCTCTATCCTTGTCCTCCCTCTCCTGTATTCTGTGTGCACTTCCCTCAGAGGAAAGGCTGCGTGGAGCTCCTTTCCAGATTGCAATCTCTTAAATTAAAGAAAGCAAAATCGATTTGAATATTGCATTTGCCTACAAGGACCTCCTGCTAATTTCTATGGTTTTTACAATTGTGTTTTCCTGTTTTTGTTTAGTTTTTTTCATCTTTATCACTTCCCTGCTGCTGACTAAAGGAGCTACACAACAGGGGAAAGTGTGACTAACTCACTGCCTGCACAGGGGAAAGAGTGAGACTGCTTCTACACATGCTGGTGATAAATGTACAGAGTAAACAGAATGGAAAAGTGGAGAAAAACAGCTTTTTTTCCTACAGTCTCTTTTTTTTTATAGCAATGTTAGTCATTTCTTCCAGCAAGTATAGGTTAAAACAACTCCCATCATAAGGTTTCTCACAGAAGAAGCAGTATCAGCTTAAAATTTTTACTTCCTTCTGAAATTGTTTTTAATGACTCCTCTTGTAAGAAGGACTAAAAAATGTTTTCCTGCTTTTTTTTTTAGTGTCTCCTTTGGTTTGACAGCAAGTCATATAGATGCAATTTTTCTCCTTCTCCCTTGTGTTCAGGTCCTGTGTCAGCTTGGCAGGTATTGCCTGTATCAGCTGGGAGGGAAAACGTTTAATCAATGGGAAAAGGGCAGGGGGATTCACCCCGGCACAGGTCCCGAAACCAGCTTTAACTTTGGTTGAAATGGAGTATTCCAGATGACAGCATCCCTTTAATTAAGCAATGTAATACCAGTGATTTAAAGCCCGCTGAAATCAATGGAAAGATGTCATGGGCTGCAAAGGGCTCTGCAGCAGGTCCGGTCTCCTTTTGTGGTACAGAAACGATGCTTCAACAATTTAAGAGCCTGGGGAGGCTGAGTCAGAAGCACGACGAGTGACCTGCTCACGTATTAGGTCAGCGGCAGGGAAGAAATAAAGGTTTGAGCTCAGCCCTCACTGACTCGGGTGCTAATGAATGGCCACGTTTTCCCTTCACGAAGTGTTACGGCAGAGCTGCTTTTATATTTTTCCTCCAACTATCCCAGCGTGGCTTTGGAAAGGAAAGGGAAATCTATTTTGCTTGTAAATACAGTATTGCAATGTTTGTTTAATGTCTTTGTTTACTTTGAAAGTTAGTCCCATACTAATGAATTTATAAAACCTACATTATCCATAAAACTGTCACTGGTGCAAAATTCAGTAATAACTCAGGTAATGTATTTAAACCACTAGTGAGTGTGCTCTATCCTTGAGTTGATAAATTGTATAGCTTCATTGGGTAGGAATCAGCAATTTTATGTGGCAATTAATTTTAACAGCAATAGGAAGCCAAAGGACTAAATTTTTACCCTTGGTTTTCTGCATGTGTGTGGGAATATCTTCGTGTTTAACAGTCAGGTTGCAGACCTGGGGAACAGTGTGTGTGCAGGGGGAATGTCTCTTGGCAGGCGTTACGGCCGCACTGCTCCAGCTCACAGTCCAACCTGCTCGTTAAACCATTTGGGGGGTTTCTCATCTTTTAAAATATATGTCAGAAATATGGCAGATCGCAAAAATCATCTGTCCCCAGGATACATCTCGCTTTACCCCCCTCTCCTGCATGAACTTGCTGTTTGCCTTTTTTATTGTGTAAGTCACCGGCATCAGAGATGATGCTGAAATCATGAACGTGGAACCAGAGATGAGTGTTTCTGAAGTGATTCTGGTTGTTTGTTTTCCCTTTTCTGGTCTCTGATACCCAGCCTAGAAAGACCCCATTTGTACAGTTGCCTGCAAAGCTGTAATTGTGTAGGATCTGATCTGGGAACCCAAAGTGCCTTAATTCTAATCTTAGCTCCTGCTGCCGTATTTACATAGTGGTAGCAGGTCATTTTACTTCATATTTATATCTGTAACACTAACTGCATCCTCAGGAGTGTACAAAAAGCAATGTAGTTCCCCTAAAGCTAAAATTTGCCTTGTAGCAATAAAAAATACCAAGGGAGGTAATCTGACGGGGATTTATTTATCATGCCATGTTTTGGGGTTTTTTGCTGTTTGTGAAACCATCTAAAGAGAGATGGGGTGCAGGGGTGGGTTTGGGCACTGCTGGGCAAAACTTCACATTGTTGAATGTATGGGGCGAATAAGGGTTTTGCTTTGAGGCATCCATCCTCGCTGCAGCAGCACAGCGGTCTGTAAGATAAGCCCAGGACCACAAATGATGAGCAGGGGTGGTGTGCGTAGCTCCTGAGCGTTGTATTTCAGATGTTGGTCTCCCATCTCTGGCCTTGGAGCACTTGGTGGCTCTGTGAGTGCCACCAGCTCATGGCTGTGGATGTATCTGCATTTCAAACATCATTTGTGTTATGGCTGTGTCAGTTCTCAAAATGGGATGGTGGCCCTGAAATGAGGTTTGGGAAAGTTATGAATGAGGTCATGGGCATGACAGAAATTTCATTTTGTCCGATTCTTACTCTGCTGTTTGGGGTTGCACAGAGTTACTGGTCTGTAAAATGAGGTCGCAGCCAGGAAAGAAAGTTTGGGAGCTGCTGCTTTAGCGCTTGGGATGAAATTAATTATTTGTATACCTTGGAGGGTTACATTTTTAAACGAGACAGCTGGGTTAAAAAACATGGTCCGAATTCATTGCGAAATGCATTGTATGATGGCCAGCTTCTGAACCGTGCACTCCCTTGGTACACTACCAACCAGAAATTTCAAATTGCCTGCTTAAAACTGGCCGTGTAGTCACCCAGATATTTCATCATGTTATTTTAAAAATCTCGGTGGCTCCAGATGCTCCAGGACCATGGAGGAGTTTGTTGTAGCTGCAGTAGGAAAAGTTGGTCTGATGTAGCTGTGCAGCTTGCATTATACCTGCAGATGACTTAGGCAGCAGAAATGCGGATGCAGAAAGGAAGGCTGGCCTGGCTAAAACCAGCTTAAGAAAAAAAATCATCACCAGTATAGGACTGGATGTGAAAAACGCAATACTGAAGTTGTAAACTGTGTGGCTTCAAAGGAAAATATTCTCTTAATTTTTCTAAGATTAAAATGCCTATAAAATAATACCCTTTAAAAAGCCGAGTACTTCTCAAACACCAATTCAAAATGCCAGTAATTCTCAATTTGCAAAAAGAAAAATCTACGGCAAAATTACTGTGGTTTTGTGCACAAAACCTGTGGGCTGTCTGGAAGAGAAAAACCTGATAAAACAGCAGAGCCAGGTACTTGTGTGTGCTTTTCAAGGGGAATTTCTCTACAGGGCCTCCTTTCCTGCTATGTCCCTTGCCACCCGTTGCCTATTCTGTCTGCTGGTAAGCTCTCTGATCTCCCCACCATCCTCCTTGCTCTTCTGCTTCAGCGTGGCACACAGGATTATTTTCAAGGTGAATGTTTAGATGCAGGCCATGTTCATAAGAATGAGTCATTTATGTATTCTTTCGAGTCGTGAAGTGCTGACTCTGGATATTTATTTGTTTTTCTACTTGTTGCTTCCTTCTGAAAAAGTCCCGAACAAATATTTAAAGGTGTTCTGCTTAGGCTTGAATTGCTAATTAGTTTTCAGATCTCTGTGCTTTGGGGATAATTGGTCGGAGGAGAGGGTGCAGCCCTCCCTCGCTGTCCATGCCCAAGAGATGCCACGTGGGCAGCTGCCAGTTGGTAGTGCTCCTCCAGTTGCAAATTCAGCATTTGGTGGAGAAATTTCTCTTTGCCTCGTTCTTATGGTTTGACTTGTGACTTTATTATTGCATGGTCTGAGTTCCAAGGAGGGAAAAAAAAATAGCAGGAAAGGAAAGCAGGGTTTCGGTATGCTTCCTGCATCTTGAGGAGCCGTGCTTTGTGTCAGCTGCTGATAAAGAGGTCTTCAAACCCACAGGTTTTGAAACACAGCCTATGGCTAAGCATCAGAGAAAATAGATGCCTCTTCTGTCTCTGAAGTGCCATTTTGGAGCAGTCTGTACTAATACTCTTTGGCTGCAGGGAAGACATATTCCCCAGCTCAGGGCTGACACAGGTATTCAGCAGCTCCTGGACCACCAGACTCCTGCCCCTGTGCAGACAAGAGGTGTGAAGAAGTGCGGAGGACTCGCAAGCAGCGGATGCTGCTTTCCAGCGTAGCTGTTGGCTTCCGTGTTCCCGCAGCCATCACTCCAGATAGATAAGCTGGGCAGGACACTACTGTGCTGGTATGTCTTAGATGGCTGAAATGAAATTGAAGCTGCATCAGAAAATTTAGATGGGTTCCTTCAGCTGTTTTTCTCCATTTGCCTCGCTGGAAATGGTGGAGCAATGCAAGAAGTTGTTTTTCGTCCTATTAGATGTAGCGGAGGTGTGGATTCCCAGGCAGGTCCCAGGTAGCTGCAAAGATACAGATTTACTTGTCCTATTAGGCTGTATATCCCTGTGTGCATATGCAGTGCTGCTGGCCAAACTTTGATTAAAACCACTTCATCCCTCGCTCTCTTCAGTCTACAAAGCATATTTTGATTAGGAAGGACTTATGACCGTCCTGTGCTCTGTCAGATGCACCTTCCTGGTCCCCAGGAAGGAAAGCATTCACAGCTCAGTCCCCACTCGGGGAATGATCGGTGGGTGTATCTGATGCTGCATGCGGAGCCAGGGCAGACACTTGCGGTACGAGGCAGTCCCGAAGCCTTGCGATATGGCCTTGCCAGAAGCGAACCCCTTCCTTCAGCAGCTGCTGTAACTGGCTGTGGTGATGATAGCTGGCTGCTCCAGAGACGGTTTATCCCATCACAGGCTCCGTCCTGCAAGACACGGCGGCACGTGTGGTGGCCATCTCTGCACTCGGTTGGTTCTCTGTCCTTTGAAATGTTGAAGCTTCCTTATTGCTCCCTCCTCCTTGCCCTCTCTCTCTCCTTCATTCCCCAGTTTCACCACTCTGTAAAATGCAAGCTTTGCATTTTTAGGGAACTGAAGAAATGGTCCATCTCCCAGGTTCCTTGGGTGGCACTGTGAGAAGACTGTGGGTGCAGGTGTTTATGCTTAGGAGTCACAGAACTCCTGCATGCTTGCAGTAGGTCCATGTTCACAATGGTATTTTATAAACCCCGGCCCGTGAGACCATTCTTCCCTGCTAGCACTTAAGATGGTGTCTACGAGTGTTGGCAGACACGGCACCGACTCTGCTGCAGGCTGCCCCAAAGCGGTGATTGTATTTGCCTGCTTCCTAGCAACTTTGTGTGCTGGTTCAATTACAAAGGACTTGGAAAAACGCGCTCCATCTGGTTTTCCAGCCCCAGATGCGACCACCCCAAAGAGTGATCTAATTCTTCTGTATTTAGACTTGAAAACTTCTCACCAGTTGGTGGTGCGGGAAATCAAATAAGAGTCCTTAGGAGCAATAAGATCCACATGCTGGCCTAATTGCACATGGAGCTAGACTGCTGCTCCTACTCCAGTGTATTTGCAATGCTGCTGTCAAAGGCGTATTGTTAGGCTAGGGGAAGACCCACAAATTTTAATTTGAGTAATAATTTAATGTGGTCCAATAATTAGCTATTCAGGATAGGGGCCCCTTGGCGTCTGGTGTGGTGTGGTGTGCTGTGTGGTGTGAGGGGAAGGCAGGCAGACAGGGCGCACGGGCAGCCTCTGTCTGTAGACCAAGGTTTGTATCTTGACCTGCGTTTCAGTACAGTTGTCTTAGTCTAGATTAGATCGTCTGGGAGTGTTGTTCTTGTTTTAATGTGTCTTTTTGAATTAGGACCAAAAAAGCGCTGCCGCTTTCCACCTCTGCGGGCTGAGTCGGGAGGGCAGGGTGCGTTGTGCGGAGCGAGGGGCAGAGCCCAAGCCGCAGAGTTACTGAGGAAAATGTCACACAACCTCGACGGAAAGCTGGAGTGTAAAATTTCCTCCCTCCCTCGCTCTGCGGAAGGCACTGTCCTGTAATTTCTTGGTTGTGAACTTTTTGTCAACAGAGGGCTTGGGATCGGAGCCTTATCATTTTAGGGCTTGTCCTTAGGCGCTGGTGGCTCGTCCTACCTGGCCCACACTGCACTTTCCTACATGTACAGAGCCAGCTGGGGAGCCTGTCAGGGAAAGTTTGAAACAGCTTTCCTCGCGCTTAAAACTTCAGACTGAGTTTTCACAAGGGGGTTACCAGCCTTAAACATGCCCTCTGTTGATTCATGCAAGCCCTGAGCCGCGCTGGTGGTTGTTTTCTGTCGGGGTTTCCTGTGGGAGCCCCCGCGCCGCTCAGAGGAAGCGCGGCCAGGCCAGGCCCACCGCCATCAGCCTCCTCGGTGGCCCGGCGGCGGCAGGGAGCAGCGCCAGCCCGCTGTGGAGGGCAGCCCCGCCACCGGGCAGCCGTGGAGGTGAGCCTGGCTATCCACACTCACTCACACACACAAAAAATAGTAAAAAGGCACAACCCCTTGGGACCCATGTTTTGTCAACAAATCAAGCAGGCGCTATTTTAAGCGGCTATGTACCTAATGCTTCCTGTTTTTCAGAAGAAACTTCTTGTTTTTTCACTTTTATGTTGACGGATTTATTTTAACGGCTTGTTCCTGAGGCAGTGCGAAGGATTTTCCCCCCCCCAGCCCCCCCCTCCCTTGGCGAGTGGGGAGCGGTGGCCCACAGGGGGCTGCCGGGGGGCCGCAAGGCTGCCCTCGCCCTGTCCCAGGGGTCGCCCGGGGCGTTCCTGGGTGCACCGAGGGGCCTGGGCAGTGGGCAGCTGGCGGGACGGCCGCCGCGGGGCTCTCGTCGTTTTGTGAGCGCTGCTAAGTTAAGCCATGTGTGGTTCTCTTTCGAGGAGCGGTGGCCTAACCAATAAGGACAAAGTAAATAGCATTCATTTCCTGCTGACCTTTTAACACGAACAGATGTTTTCTCTTACAAGTACCGTAGGCCACTTCAGTCCCTGACCTCATCAAGTGGGCTGCTGCCGTTTTCATACTCAGTAGTCTATAAAACTGCTTTTTTAACCTGTTTTGCTGAGACCTACCTGCAGGAATGGGTCTCCTGCCTTGGTCAGGACCCATGTGCCTTTAAAGTTTCTGACTTTTCTGGATGAACCAACCACTTCCTCCTCATTTTTGTCCTCTGCGGAGGATGGCAGATGTTTCCTCTGATGGGTTCTATCAGGCAGCCCAGGGGAAATGAGTTTCCCTTTATAATATTTTCCCTAGCCATCCTCACACAGGTTGGATTTGCAACCCCATGGCTGGAGCAGTAAGTCCATCACCATTATCCCTGTTTGTGGTGGTTGAGCAGAATGGAAGGGGTCTTGGAGTCACCTCCAGGCTCAAAAAGTAAAAGGTTGGCTGTGCCGGAGCTGAGGTTTTCATCAGTGTAGTTTCCCTTCAGTGCTTTCTGCACTGCTGGAGCCATCTTGGCACCTGCTGGTGCCTCCTCCTCTGCTGCCCTGTAGGTCATGGTCCTGCTCAGGGGAGTGAAAGTGATCTCAGCTCCATCCCAGGCTGCTCTGCTTGGAGATCACCTGGGTGTTGCTTTTTTGCTGTGTGGTCTTCCCTACCTCATCTCTAAATCTGCTGCTGCAGATGATGCTGGGTGGGAATCTGTGCAGGAATTGAGGGAGTTTGGGAAGCAAATGTGTTGGGAAGGAGCAGTAAAGCTTTCTCATTCCGGCTGCCTTTTTATTTGCTTTCGGTCAAGGGTCATGCAAGTCTGAGCATGACTTGTGTGCCCAAAAATATCGGAGATGCCTAGTTCATCCTGGAGATGGCTACAGGAAGTTTCTGTGCTGGTTCTCCTGGCCGGAGCCTGCTTTCCTCGGCCAGTCCATCGTGGAGATCAAGGGAGCAAGCTCTGCAGTGAGGTAGTGGAGGAGACAAACATGGAGGCAGGCGAGTGTGCATGCCGTGAATTCATTCGAGACCTTTGACTGTGGGTGAAGAGCTTTTTTCCAAAGTTGGCATTGCAGTAGTGTCTCATCTGATGTCATCAGGCAGGGCGAGGTGTTGCCATGTCTGGGATGAAAAACACACACCTGTGGTGCTTAAAGGACGGTTTATTTGCTGTGCTGTGTAGTGCGCAGCTTGTGTTCCTGGGTTAGAGACGTTCAGTTCGGAGAGCAAATCATTTGGTCTTCTTTTGGTTTCAGGTGGAGGACATTGGGGATATGAATAGATACCAGTATGATTTTCAGTTATTGGGTTACACCATCTGGAAAGGGATGTATGTTAATTTAAAGTTCATGGAATAACCTTTATAAACTAATTTTTTTAATACCATGCTGAACGTAGGTTGATAGAGATTCCCAGGTTTCACTTGTTGAGTTTTTGGCCTTTCCCTAAAGAGATATTTTGTTTTGTATTTGTTCTTTTAGCACTCTCCATATGTATTTAGTGGAGGGTGTTCAGAAGTTTTACTCCATGAGTTGTGATTTCTGTCCAAGAGCAGTGAGTCTGTGCAGGACAAATAGCTCTTTCTGTGGGTCAGGTTACCCTCCTTTTCCTGTTCGATTAAAAAGAGAAGTATGCACAATCTTTAAAATTCCTGCGTATTACCCAAACATTACCATTTTTATGGTCTGAAGTTTAGAGAAAATGAGTCAGAAGCATTTTTAATAAAGGATTGCTCAAAACAGAGTGGAGCGTGATTCACATTAACAAATCAAGACACAAGAGAGGCAACAAAGAAGCCTTTAACCTGATACTCACTCTTCCCCATGAGTATATTGCAAAGCGGATGGCTGAGATTTCCCCTCTGCCCATGGCGCCTGGCAGCTGGGGGAGCAGCATGCAGGGAAGGAGCAGCAATGGATGTTGCTGAGCGGTCACAACACTGCTTCTGCGGCAACTGGGTTGAGTGGGAGCGGTGCACGGTGCGACCGGCCCCTGCTCCGGTGGTGCCTGTCCTCTGTCAGCCCCTGTTCAGTCCGTCTTGCAACTTACCTGCTAACGTCTTCCTGGGCAGGTTGGTTGTACAAAGTGTTTACATCCCAAACATCCCTGCCTGAGGAGTAGGAATTCTGCCTGTCTTGTCTATAATTTTTTTATTGGTCAGTGTACTTAGAGGCAATGACTAATTATCATAGGTAACCGTGAAGATCAAACCTTTGAGCTTGAAGTGGAAGAAAGCCTGCAGTTGGGCACCTTTGGCAAATGCGCCTGGCTTTTCCTCAGCGGCACTCGGACCTAAGCGTGTGTCCAGCACCGCACTGGCCTGTTCTGAATGTTAAGGTCAACATGGCAAGAGAGATGCCGCATCTACAGCAGTGTGCTGCTTGTAGGGGCTTTGAGCAAGGAGCCAGCTTCTTTGGCTCTACCTGAAAGCAAGGAGCGTTCACAAAGCACCCTTGTAATACAACCTTTGTGAGAAGAATTGTTTAACAAATAGCCAGATAATCTAGGTTGCCTTTTCCACGGTGTTTTAGTTTGCCCTGTGCTGGCAGGCAGCCTTTCCCAGGTTTAACCTTGCACAAAAGATTTTATCTTGTGAGTCTGCGGAGATGGCTGCTGGTTGGGGAAAACATCACTGACTTACCAAGTGGATTACTGGGCAAAATCGATTTTACTTGGTACATTCATATGCTGAAAAGCAACATAATAGTGTCTGCTTTGCTTCCACACCAGTGAGGGTGAAGTGCCCCAACGTGTATTGGAGACCCCATACCAATCTGAGAGGTGATATGCGTGTTTTGGACCATATTTATCACCAGCGTAATTCTGATGGCATCGTTTTGACTGACTGAACGAGACCTGCGGAAGTGCCTTAGGTATACGTACTGATGTATGTTTTGTGGCTGTCTTTACTTAAGTATTAAACATTGCCTGTGAGCAATGAGAGCGGAGACCTTCCCCATGCTCCTTGCGGCTTCTTTGGTTGATATATGGTGTTTTCCCTCCTTTTTGTCAAAGTGTCCTCTGTTCCAGAGATAATACAATTGCTATGCAGTGCCGTGCAAATACTCTTCTGTATTTGTATCTCTTTTCTATTTAATTATACTGTATAAATGTCCTCGGTAAATTTGATAAGTTGGATGAAGGATATTGATTTTTGAGTCTCTCTTGTGCAGGGCTCCTTGTAGTAGCGGCAGCCATTCACCAGGCCTATTTCCCGAGGAGGTTTTGAAGGTTCAGCATTTAAGTAGCTACAGGATAACAAAGGAATTTCTTTCTCTGTGCTCCCGGTTGAGCTGTTGATTGCAGGTTTTAAGGCCATAGAGAAAACATTAGTGTTGGGCAGGTTTTTTTTAAAGCCTTAGGCGCATGTCACCTGCAAAAGCAGTGGGATGGGAACTCAAGAGTACAGAATAGACCCGTTAACCTTCATTCTTGCAAATAAAGCCTGCTACCAGCTTTGGGAAGAAATGAGAGAGGGATGCTCCTGGGGTCGGATGAGGTCCTGGGGCAGCAATGGGGGGACCCTGGGCTTGCATCTGGACAGTCCTCGTACCTCACCCTTCCATCACCCCATGGCTGGTGGTGGGGCAGGAGGAGTGGGAGACAGACCAGTGGGCGTGCGTGGAGGCAGAAGGGAGGAGAGAGAATTTGCAGGGTTAAAACAGGAGGACCAGCGGCCTATTTTTAACTGCAGTTTTGAATGTGAAGTGTCACCAATGTTAAAAAAAGCTGCTGGTAAATGGTGGGGAAGATGCATGCAATAGTGGAAAGCCAGCTGCAGCTCTTTGAACTGTTCGCTGGTGTTTGTGAAGAGGCTGTGAACACTTGGTTAGTGTTAATGTTTTAATTTTCCTTTTCTCAGCCTGAGGTCTCCCTAAACAAGCGACTTTCTTTAAACTGTGCTTAGCTGTCAGCCTCTCAAGATTATTTTTGTTCTTCAAGAGGAAAAGAAGGGAGAAATGTAGATATTTGTGCACTTTCCTATTACACTCGCTTTCTTCACATTCTCTTGGAACATAAAATGTTTTCCTTTCCTTTTTTAATGCTGAAAATTGGACGGTGATTTTTCTGGCTAATTTCCATGTATTTCTCATACAAGATTTTAGCCTTGATCTATAATGCAGGCCTGTGGCTGTTCTTGCTAAAAGTTTGGTCCCGCTGGGGCTTTCATTATAAATCCTTATTTTCAGTAGCAAATTGCTTTCTGCAAATGTCACCTCTCGGAGCCGGCCGGTTTGGGTGGGTAGGGGGGCAGCATCCCCACACCATCGGGCCCCGCACCCCTTGGCTGTGCACCCACAGCTCCCCAGGATTTGGGAACCTGGGGATTTAGTGTGCTTGCCTGCTCGCAGCATTAAGGCAGGAGGCTGGAGCCATTGCAGTCTATCATGTCAATGATCCGTCGGATAATGCATCCCCAAGTAGTGGCTGTTTCTGTCTATTGTGTCAGCGATCTGCGCATTAAAGGGACCCGAGTAGGTGTTGCTACAATAAACCGTAACAGCTCTATAGGAGCCGTCACAGTTCATTGCATCAATAATCTGTGTATTAAGGCATCCCGAGCAGGCCTTGGCACACAATGGACTGTTATGGCTCCAGATGAGCCTGTGTAAATTTAGGTCAATAACCTGAGTGGTGTTAAATCCCAAAATAACCTTGCTACAGCAAGCTGGCATGGCTTCTAAGAAAGATGTGTAGATTATGCAAACGTGTGTTTGTTGCAGAGGATACTCTTGACTTACCACTAAAGGTTAGTGGCAGGAGAATTATTTCATCTTATTTATTACTGTTATCTAACCTCGCTCCACTCACTTGGCTCCCTCCTTCCCTCTCCTTTCACTCCTCTGGAAATTAAACTGTGTGAGCAATGCTGGAAGAGCAGTGAAGGCGAGATGTGGAGGGAGAGACGGGGATGGAGGGATGGGAGGAGTGGGGAGGAGGCAGCGTTTTGCAGTTGAGCTGCCCCAAAGCTACCCTGCATCCTGACGAACTCTTTCCCACGGGACTTCATGGAAAAACTGTCACACATTTCCATCCTGACTGTGCTTGTGCCTGACCCTGTGGAGCTCAGTATTGTCTGGAGCATGGGTTTTGCATGAGGGGAGCCCAAAGAGCAGGAGGGTCCCCCGGGGCTCGCCAGACCCTTGCTTACTCCAAAAGACATCCTCCATCCTCATCCCTGACCTGTTTTTTGATCCAAGCCCTCTTGATCCTTGATGCCCCAACATCTGGCTGGGCTCCTCTCCTCTCCACCGTGCTTGGCATCCTTCTCCTTCCTTCATTTCTCATCTCCCTTAGACAAGGCCCTTTTGTAGGTAGGTTGTGGGGAGAGGAGTGCCTTCAGCACAGGACGGCAAGACCCGTTTGCATTGTGGGTGTACGCTTGAATGGAGACGTAGCCTTGAACTCTTGAACTCTTTTTTTTTTTTTTAGAGTAAAGCTGCTGTGTGCTGACAAACAGGACTCACTCCGATGGAAAGAGACTGTATTGTAGGAGCAGATCTTAGACCACAAGAAATGGGGTTTTCCACATTTCATTCTGAGACTTTCCATTTGAGATTTCGCCAGCAGTTGGGCAGCAAAAGATGAATTAGCTGAGCTGTTAAAGGTATTACATGTGTTTCCCCCTTCAGAGACTTGTTAGAACATATTTTCTTCAGTGATAGTAATAAGTGTTACAAACAAAACCCAGTTTTCCCCTTTGAATATTCCTTTACACAGAGCATCATCTACATAAAAAAAAAAAAAAGTATGTTACACAACAAGAATAGCTTCAGGCTATTTTATTTTATGTTGCTAAATAAGTCAATGCAGATGAGGACTTTTTATGTAAGAGTGGCTTGTAAATATAAGCACTGAGATAAGGGCAAACTAATTCCAAAGATTTTCTGGAGACAGAAGAGTGTCACCTCTCCTTTTCACTATTCCTGGCCCAGGCAGAACTCCCAGGAGAGGCTCTAGGAGATTTGATAAAAAAAAAAGCTTGAGATATCTGTGATATAATGAGAAACACAAGGAGTTTGTTCCCTAGGGGGAAGTTCAGTGTGCTAGTGAGGGGCTGAGTCTCCTGGTCTGCTGGGCCATGGTGCAGGTGGGGCATGAGGGGCTTCACCTGCGCTCTTCAGGTGAGATGGGTCCATCCTGAGTGAATGGCAGTCAGTGCTTATGGTTCCTCCTCTGGCCCTCACCTGGGGCATGAAGGTGTGGGCTGGTGTGCACCACTGTGATCTTTCCTGGGATATGGGCATGTGTCCCCTAAGGAGCTGGGCTGAGGCCACCAAGGTACCATCCACAGTACACATCCGTGCTATTGCCCTGCAGTAGCGTTTGGTTGCTGTGCGACAGGACCCAAAGTGAATGTCCCGTGCTGCTGCTCATTGCTGGAGCCATTTGGGTAAGATGTAATTGTCTGATCCTGATCATGGAAGAATTAAGAAATTAGGAGTCAGAGGTAGTATTCAGACTTGGAGACACTTCAGTCCTACATCCTGTAAACCTGTAGGTGGGCTGTGGTGGCTGGCATGAGGGTGCTGTCATGTTCCTGTCACGTCAGCCCACTGATGCAGCTGCTGGTTACGCAGCATACGAGGTGGGCACCGCTGTGGGACTGAGGTGCCTTCACAGACGGGCTGCGAGGGGGAGATGCCATAGGGGAAGGAAGAACTGTACTCCCCGAGTATCCCATGTGTTTGCTTGTAAGGGTGCACTCATCTAGTTGCTTCTTCATTATTTCATTTTTTTAGGAGTGATACAGAGCCAAGGACTTGAAAGAGTTGCAAAGACAAGTGGTCTTGGTTTTAGTGTTGGTCCTTTAGCTTGGGCACCCGAAGGAAAGCATTGATATCCAGGGTCTTTTTGGTAGTCTTTGTGTTGCTGCACTTGCTGTTTTGAACTTTCTGTTAAGGAGGAATTCAGGAGTAACTTGTGAGTATTGTGGAAGTATATACTACGTACAGATGTTTAATGCAACCCCGCATAGGCGGGAGTGGCGGGTGCCGCAGTGGTGAGCGGTGGCCAGCCCTGTGCTTTCGGCCAGAGACCGGCGAGGGAAGTGGGCTTGGTGGGCCAGCGGTACAGAGCTGTGGGGGCGGGAGGAACGCGAGGCTTTACGGGGGGCACAGGGTGCATGTGTGGCAGGAAGGGGGTATGGAGGTTGGGAGGATGTGGCTCTTGGCCACATGAAGATGTTGGTATGCAGCTCTTACTCAGGAAGTTTGGCCACCCTGATTATAAACATACGTATATTTGGAGATGTACAGCAAGATATCTGTCTCTTTCCTTATTTGATTTGTATTTAGATGGAGGGAGGAAAACCACCAAAGCAGGGAAGTGGGTGGCTTTGCGTGGTTTCGTAGCCAGCAGAAGCTGTAAACGGTTTAAAGTTCACTTTTAGCATTATAGTAGTAACTAGAAGGAGACGTCTGAAGGTAAGTGGTAATGTCCTACCTCTTGGCAGTGAGGAAGCTGGATTTGCCTTTGTTCAGAAGCTCCTGAGGTGGATGAGCTCTCCCCTCTAGCTCCAGAGATGGGTAGTAGTGCCATGGTACAATTTAAAGAATATTCTTGGTTAATCGTTTTCAAACCTTAAAATACAAACTGCTGTTTGTGAGAGTAAAAAGGTTTGCTGTGTCAGAGTTAGCAGCGGGGAAGAAGTGCACAGAAATAAACCAAACCTTGGAAGCAACAATAGCTGCACACCAAAAGTGTTTATTTAACCAGGACTTTTCATAGCTGTTTCATCTTATTTTCCTTTTGTCCTTGCTCTTGCTTGCTCATCTATATACAGCATATGGAAAGGATGAAAAGTGGCAATTACTAAATGAGAGTAGACAAGAAACTGTTCTCCAGCAGCTGAGATGGGGGTTAGAGATGCTGTTGACAAGCCGTTCACTCTGCAGTATAAAATGCCCTCTAATGGCCACGTAACTGCATAACTCATCTGACAAACCAGCAAACAGTCATTTTTCTTGGGATTTCTAATTTGGCTACGCTGATTTTGGTACAGGAGCAACTAGTGGCTTGAGTGGAAGAGAGCTTTTGTTTATGCAGGTGCACAAACATTGAAAGTTCACCTTGCTCCAGCATTAATGTTTGCAATTAGTAAAAATAAATTACAAGTAATTTAAGGAACTCTGGTAAAACATAGAATGAGATTGTATTTTTCAGTATGGCAGGGACCTTTGGAGACTATATGATTATTTATTTACCGTTTCCTCTTGTTTTATTTGAAAGGTTAAGGGTAGTTTCCCAGCCAGTTATGAGCTATGGCAGTATCAGTGTGTGTGTTATCAGCATCAGATACTTAGAAAAACAAGATAAGAGAGGCTGAAGGAGGCCCATGATTAATTAGCAGATGGATTAGGCACTCTTGAAGCTAAGTGGATAATTTGGGTTCAGCTCCTGGATATTGTTTTGCCCACCACCAGGCCCCTGAAGGCTGTCGGTGCAGGGTAAGCAGAGCATCAACCTGCTTCACTTTTGATGCCGGAAAGAGAGATGACAGTTATTTTCTTTAAAGCAATTTTCTTGCTGTCTGTTTGCGTTGCTTGTTTGTATTTTAGCTTTAGGAATGAATGGAGTGCCAGTTCTGGTATTTCCTAGTTTTACTTGAAAACTCACAGAGGGCTCTTATTACCTGACAAGGGAGCATGCCTGACTCTTCTCTTCTTGAAGTCAAGAACTAGTCACTAATGTTGAAAAATAAAATTGGGGGGGGGGGGGGGGGGGGGTAAAGTTGAAAAATAAAATAGGTATCTCGTTCCTCTCTCTTTTGTACCATGACTATTGTGGCAACTTGCATATTGACGTTCCAGTAGGTCTTTGTAACATCTTTCTGGCTACCAAGAATCCAATCTGTAGTGCAGTTTACCTGAAATACAATTCTTAAAGAAATTTTAAAAAATTCCAGTTTCAAACAAAAGCCTCATGCTTTATGCATCAGTATGATGGAAAGGAAGGAAAATGCTACAAACCCATATGTCTTTTTCCTTTGAAGGGCATATATATGTATAATTGTGATTCTTTTACTGAGTCAACAAGCAGCTTTGATGGAACAGAATTGATGAGGGATACTCGCCGTGACTTTCAAGGGCTGAAAGGAATGCAAGATCCAGCCCTCAATGTCGTCTTTGAAGCCTTATTATTTTAGCACAGTCTGTATCTTGTTGCATAATGTTTTAAGATGTGGTCTGCATCATTATGTAGCGCATTTAATTTAGCAACAGATGTGCAGGCTCATATGCCGTTATGGTACATTTTGTTCACTCATATAATAGCAAGTTCCTCAAAATTGTTACCAGTTCTTCAGCGCAAGACTCCTACAGCATGTTGTTATTCTTTTCTGCATGGTGAAGAGCAGAAGAGCTCTTTATTTGCCATCAGCAGGTGCTAACGTGGGAGTGCCAGCTCTCTGTGAAGCAGGTTTAACCTGCTGCGTTACTGCTTTCTCTGCAGGGCTGCAGCACCCAGCGAGTGCACTTTCCCCAGCCGGTGGGGGACAGCGCAAGGTAGGCAGTGGAGGGGCAAGACTTCAGTTATTAGGTTTCTGGGCAGAAAAAAAGGGAGGCACCTAGACAAATAATGCTTATTGACACCCACGGTGTCATCTAGTCATTGCCACAGAGAGGCTTAATGCAAAACATCGCTGAACACTCTGTGGCAGAAAATTCATACTGGTAACTAGTAAAAGTTATTAACAGTGGTTTTGTAGTGAGGGTCCATGGGGGGGGATGCACGCTGCTGGGAGCCTGGCACTAAGGTAGTTCTCCCTGAAATTGGAAAAAAGCCTTTTTGTTTCTCCTGGCATCCTATTTCCCATGCAATGGCTGAGAGCATTTAAGGTAGTGGGAGAAGTCTGAACCCTGGCCATAGAGAAATAGTGTGATTCCTCTTCCCAAGTGTGAGGGTTTACATACCTCAGGCATTTAAAAGAAAATAAATTAACTTAGATTTTCATTAGCCATAATAAATAATATGTTTGTTCTCACTACTCATATAAATGTTTAATCCAGTTTTGGTTCCTGCTGGTCTGTTGGGCTTAATGGTGTCTTGACATGGTGAGTTCCTGTCGTGGTTTAACCCCGGCTGGTAACCAAGTACCACGCAGCCGCTTGCTCAGTGCCCCCTCACCCAGAGGGATGGGGAGGAGAGTTGGAAAGGAATGTAAAACTCAAGGGTTGAGATAAGAAGAATGTAATAATTGAAACAGAATAAAAATGAAAGAACAATAATAACAATGATGACAATAACAGTTATAATGAAAAGGGGGAGGGAAAGAATAAAATCCAGAGGGAAAGGAAGAAAGACAGACGTGGTGCAAAATGCAACTGCTCACTACCCCTCGACCGATGCCCAGCCAGTGCCCGAGCAACGGTCTGCCCGCCCCGGCCAGCCCCCCAGGCAGACACTGCACGCGTGACGCCCCGTGGTATGGAACACCGCTTTGACCAGTTGGGATCAGCTGCCCTGGCTGTGTTCCCTCCCAATTCCTTGTGCCCCTCCAGCCTTTTTGCTAGCAAGGCCTGAGAAACTCGGAAGTCCTTGACTTGGTATAAACAGTACCTAGCAGCAACTAAAACCATCAGTTCGTCATCCACATTGTTCTCACATCAAAGCCAAAGCACAGCACTGTCCTAGCTCCTGAGAAGATAATTAACTCCATCCCAGCTGAAACCAGGACAGTTCCGCATGTTGTTTTATTGTGCTTTAAAAGAAAACATCCAAAAAAAGGATCTCCGAAAGGATCGTGTTGCCTGTCCCTTCCCTTCTATGTGCTTCCCTCCTCCCCTGCAGTCATGCCAGGGCTTTAAAGAGAGGAAAAGGTGATGGGGCCTGATCAGGGGCATCACGCTTAAGGATGTGCTGCTGGCATAGGGAGGAAGGATGACACAGTGTTCTCAAAGTGTTCCTCCTGCATTGTACTGTCTCCTTTGTCCGCTTCCCTCCCCTGTCATTATCTCTGTGTGTCTCCTTCTTTCTTCTCTCCGCGTTGCCTTTCTTATGCTGAACTCTGCTTCCCAGCCCCTCCTGTCCTCCCCACGGCAGCTGCCGATGTCTGAAATCATCAGCTGTGGAAATGGCCAGCTAGTTCAGCACAGTTACCACCTGGTGATGCTAATGCAGGGCTTACACATTTCACAGCTCTGAGGGCTGTTCTTGCGTTCAAATCTCAAATCAAGTCCAATCGAACTTTGGAAAACTGGATCTTAATGCAAAGGAGGCTGCAGGGAGAGCTGTCCTTGGCATTGACAGACACTAACTTCATGATTATGGACCACTTGGGCATCCTGGTCTACTTCCAGCTGGGAGGACTGATGTCCTGCAGTAATCACATGTACAAAACCTTCTCTGGGAACCTTCCCTTTCCCAAGAGCCTAGGAAATGTCCAGTGGTATCATCAAAGCATTTGGACTGAATTTTCCCTTACTTAAGTAAGGAGTTGTACATGTGGAAACCTAATTTAGATGTGAGGAAGGACGGAAATTTTCCTTTGCTTGTTGGGAAATGGGAGCTTTTGCAGTTTGTGGAGCTAGGAGTTTTCTGTAGTAGAGAATCTCCATTTTGTTGTTGCTGTATTTCATAGAGGGTAGAAAATGTAGTCAGAAATTGTGAGCAATGGGTTTCTGACTCCTCTAAGAGTCCCGGAGTGCGTGCATGCTCTTTTTGATTGTTTAGAAAGATGCTTGTATTTGAAGTTAAAGAGGAGTCCCACTTAACCCACGACCATGTATTCATTGGCAGGAGTGGTACATTCGTACCACTTGTTCACACACCTCGAAAGGCACCAATTGCAGTTTTATCACCTCCTGGCTGACGAGCTGCGCCCTGGGCAGGACTCACAGGTGCGGTTTCACAATGCTTACCAGAGCCTGCGGTGCTGCAGTGGGGCTGTGCCCTCGCATCGGCTTTGGCTCATCGCAAAACGGGGTGTAGGGAACACCATTCTTCTTTCCCAGAGCTGTGCACAGGGAGGGAATGCGTGAGACATGCTTTTCTCCGGAGTGTGCTTAATCACCTGCTGGGTGCTGCCCTGGTTTGATGGCAATGCCTGTGATGGATTCTCTAAAATAGATGTTGCCCATGTTTGTGCTCCTGTGCTACCTATGTACACCATAAAAAGATGCTGAAACGGTGCTAGTTGAGAGAGAGCTTAGAAGACAATACATTCTTCATAAAGCCACCTTTCTCTTATTTTTGTCTAACAGGGCATTTTATTTTGCCAAATCACCTTTTCTTTCTCTCCGTTTTCCATCAAAAGCAGGAAAAATAAGCTCTAAAAGAGCTTTCTCTGCTCTCATTTTCTGGCTCATGGATTGTGGTATTTAACAGGCAGTATTAAGAAGCTATTTAAATGTGTCACATCAGGATTGTTTTTTTCCTAAAATTTTGTATTTAAATATGTCCCTTCTTTAAATAAATAAATAACTGCTGGGCTATCATTGTGTCCGAGGGTTTTCAAGAAAATTTACATTTTGAAAGACACTGTTGGAGGCTAACATGGCCATGCAATTACTGTATGTAAATCACTTCACTTGTTTCCTAATCTTGCTGAAGATGAAGTACAATTTTTGTGCATGCGCCTCTCTCTCCCAAATTTCCTTATACAATGAGGTTTTCTTGTATTTTAATTGCTGACCATGATTTTTGTTCTGCCTAGCCTGATTATATTTATTTTATTGCAGGGGAAACTTAGCCTTGCAATTGTTTTGAGATTGGGTTGGGTGTAGAAATCATTGAGGGTAGATTGAAGTTGGGTGTGCAACCAATTGCGTCCTCCATCCCACAAATGGAAGAACTGCTTTCTTAATTACAGCATCATATGAAGGCTAGGGACTATCTGCTTGTTTCTGTGCCCTGCACATCTGCTTTTCTCCATTTTATCCATCCCTGCCAAATCCTGCTCAGCAGCTCCTGCCACATTTTTAATAAGTCTTCTGAGTTGGGCTTTTATTGCTGGTTGATATCGTGGACACCTGTCAGACAAAGATGGAATAGTTAAACATCATTAGGAAGGAGTTCATTCATGGGCATTACATTAAGCTGTGCGGGATTCTGATAATATGAGCAGTAATTTCTCAGATTGTTATTAGTTTCTTTTGTAGAAAGTTTTTCTCCAGGGAGTAATGCAGGGAATTGAGATGGCAGGAGAAAAAAACTTTAATGGAAACGTTTGTCCCCCAGAAAATGCACTCTGTCAAAATTAAATACAGTTTGCATATTGATTTTGTTTGGGAAAGAAAGGGGAAAAGAGTTGCAGCCTCAACATAATGAATCATTTCAGCATTTTCAGAACAAAATGCTAACTTTTTCTCCCCTGACATGACTTTTTAATAACCTGGTATTTCTCCCTGAAATTGGAGTGGGATGTAATAGACGTAAAAATTCATGTGTATGCTTTTAAATGTTGATCATGGAAATGCTTTTAGCTACCGTGGCTTTAGCTACACTAACAGTTTAGGTTTTGTTGTAAGAAATATTTTGACTGTAGCAAGTGTCTGCCTCTGGAATGGAAGTTTTCTGCTTCTTTTAGAATGGTGCATTAATTATTAATGTGAGTGGGAATCGTGCTCTTTAGCATCCCTATGTTTAAAAAAAATCAATTAATTATTGCTATAAATCTCAGAGATTATGCTGCAGTTGCGCTGCTGGGAAATTGGCCATTAACTACCAGGAAATCGCCTATCTTCCCTTAGTCAGAATTCAGTTGTACCAACACAACCCTTTTCCTTTTATAAATTAACTCTCAATGTGATGCATAATTGATAACCATTTATAATAATAACAATAATCTCCATGAAATTGTCATCTCAGTACGCAGCGGCTTTGTTAGAGCCTTTACCCCTCGCAAGCTCAGCCTAGGCTATTGCATTTGTTAACTGTGTTTTCTGGGAAGGTATTGCTTCACTGGCGTGTTTTTAGGAGAGCTGTACGCTGTTGCAGAGGAATAAAATGTGAGGTAGAAACACCTGACTGGACTATGTGAATATGAAGAACCTGACGTGTTTTGAGAGGATGGGTTAATTGTTGCTATCACGGCTCTACAGAAGGGGAGGCAGAAGGTTACAGACATTGCCCAAGGTCAACTTTTGGACATCAGCCTGGATTTTCCTGGTTCGTGGTGTCTTCTTCTCATCTGTCCTATAGTACATGAACCTGGTGGTTTTTTACTTTGTTGTAAACATTTTGTTTGCAAATAATGCAGTTTGAATAAGTGGTATCAAGTTTATGGTTGTTGCTGGCTTTTCAGACTTTATTTTGTTAACCCTTTCTTGTACTTTGTAGGCAGGGTGGTTGAGACTTCGTGGCACGATACAGATGGCCACTTAGGAGAGGATTTCTTGCTGTGCTTGAGCTTGTGCCTGTCTTCTTCCTCTTCTCTCTTTGCAAGGCCTCCAAAAATGTGGTGGTGTTTTGCTTTGTTTCCAGAAATCATAGCTTTGCACTAATTCTGCTCTTTTGGTGCCTTTAAGTGGGCTTAAAAGGGTAGTGGATGGCTGGTGGGGGCAGGAGCCTCTCGAGCAGGATCCATCCCTGGAAGGTTTGTAGCTCTTAGCGTGGTCATCTGTCTTCACCTTAAAATAGAAACGGGGATATTGATTCACTGGTCGTATAGCATAACTCGGTAAAAAATCAGTGCATGTAGCGCTGAATTGTTTGAATTCAGTTGTCAGCATGACGTCTTTTCTTGTATGTCACGATTCATGAATGCTGCTGTGGAATCTGCTTTGAAAAACTCGTACCTGGATTTTCCAGCAAAGCTGTTGGGTAAAAGTGCCACAGTGGCACATTCAGGAGCTGCAGCCTGGGCTCAGGTCGGAGCGTCCGGGGGTTAAACACACCTTTGGCGCTCTGGCAGAAGGAAAGCATCACACCTGAGAGGATCCGTTTAGGGTCTTCCTCCGTGTCACCAACATGTAGACAGCCTGCAGCTGTTATGTCTCTTTGTAGAGCATTTCTTGTAAGTTAGCCACACATATCACTCTATGGATTGCTTTATTTCATTAGCATTTAGAAGCGTGTATGCTAGAAAGAACAGAGCCCTGGCACCCAAAGTTTAATGTGAGTCCTTCAAGTCTGAAGGTAAGGACAGGCTACAGTGACAGCTGGAATATGGATCAAGGTCTAGTTGCAAATTCAAGGTCCATTGATGACTTTTACAGGGCAAGGCTTAACCAAGACATGACAGGGGGTTTGTGTGTGTGTGTGTATGTGTGTGAAAGTACTGGAAGAGCAAAAGCTCCTTCTGTTTTTCATACGCTCTCTAAGAATCTTTCAGTGTCTGTGAGCCTACAAAATAGCTTAATGGATTTTATCTGCTAGGAATAGATTTTTAAGACAGAAATAAAAGTAGGAAGGCCATACAGTGCTTCAGCAGTTCTTGTGTACAATGCTGTTTTTTCTGATCACCAGGAAGATAAAGGAGCCGGCTGTAAGCCTGACGTGCAGTATAAGATGTGTGACCGGTGGGATGGTGGAGTTGGCAGTGCTAAACTCACAGCTGTCCTTTCCGAAACCCTCTCTGCTGTTGGGGATGGGCAGGTCTCACCTGACATGCTGGAAACCCTAATGAATCCTTCCCTTTCTCTGCAGGATCGACAGTGGCGGTATGCACGCCAATTCCTGTGATTTTTCCTAAGTTCCTGGGGGAGTGCTTTGCTTTTTGAATCAGAAAGTTACAAAATACCATCAAGAATGGCACTTGTGGATAAACACAAAGTCAAGCGGCAGCGACTGGACAGAATCTGTGAAGGTAAGAGTACACTCCAGTTTTTCTATAGATGCTGACAGATGGGTAAGGTAGAACATCTAATTTTCCTTGTCTTTTACAGTGCTTAGACATAAAGAGACCCAGTTCCAGGACTAGATCCCCTGTCCTCTCTGTTGGCTCAAAAAACAGTCATACTGTTCTTGAAACACTGAAAAAGGATATACTAGTTACTCATTTGAAAGTTATCTGTGGTCCTTGTTAATAGTATTTTTGTTTCATTACTAGGTCTTCTCCTTTTATCCTTTATCCTTTTAGACTGAAATGGTCTAGTCAGTCCCAATTTGAAACATAGCTTAAATTTATACTGTCTTTAGAAGAGGGTTGTGCTCTGTTAAATGTGCTGCTTTCTGGAGGTCTCCTCCAGCCAGAGAAAGAGCCGGGACACAGAGGCTGGTACCGTAACTCTTCCTTCCCTTCCCACTCCAAGCAGGGCCAGTTGTAGTGTCCAAGACAAGTGTCACTCGAGGCGGTGAAAGTATACGATCTGTAATGTCGACTATCATCCTATAAGAAACAGATGGAAAATTTAAAAGTTGTTGTTGGAGTATTTCTTATGGTTTTGGACATATTGTTGGCACAGCATTTCTTTCATTGGTGTGTGGTGATAAGGCGGATTTGCTGTGACTCGTTCTTTATTAATAGTGTGTTACAGTGTCACAGCACAGCTGACTTCTATCCTTTATTTCAATTTTCTAGCAGAAAAAGTTTTTTGGGTAATGTTTTCTACTGCAGCTCGCATAACTACATTACTTATGATAAAAATCAAGTGATGGCAAACAAGCTCTGACATTCAGGTGTACACTCCAGTAACTCTCCTGTGCAGACACACTCCTGCAAGTTTTACCATCAGCAGCAAAAGCAGAACAGAGTGTTATTTTTAGGAAGAATATCTGAAGTTATGTCTCTTAAAGAGTTCCAGTGTTATCTGCTCTTAAGGAGATGGATAGTGGCCTCAAGGTTAACAATGTGCAGTATTACTTGACTGCCAACGAGGTGAAATAGGTTTTGCTCGTGGATGAAAGCACAGAGCTCACAGAGGAGTTGTACCACATCTGTTCGAGCAAAGTGGGGCTTTGCGGAGTTTTTAGCAAGTGTAAATGCTGATCAGCAGGACAGGGTGTTTTTTGCCTTGATTTTTGTGTGTAGCATATTGCTTACGCTAGTATGCCAAAGTAACGCTCCTTTGCTGTTACTTCAAACTTGTCATGAGTTACTTAGCTCTGTTAATTTTGGAGGCAGAGCAGAGAAGATGAGAACTAGGAGGGAGTATCCAGGGTACACTGCAGTGTGGAGCTGCATATTTCTCCTATTGAATGTCATAAACACTCAGGTGTAGTACGCTATCTCATCTTCAAAATTTACTTTGAACTTGACTTAAAAGAGTTGTATCAGCTGAGCCTGGATTTTCAAAAGCTGCCTTCCCGGTTTGATGTTTACTATCAGATCTAGTTGCTGAGTGTACAAGAAATTCGAAAGGATCGTACGACAAACCTGCTAACAGAGCTTTAGATGTGATTGAAGTTTAGATTATTTCCCTCTGATATATGAGCTTTTTTCATCTTTCTTGGTTAAAAGATATTCTTTTCTAATCTGTAATGTGCAGAATACAACTTTAAAGTATACTTTGTCATTTGCCACTTGTTTTCTGCATTGATTGAAATGATGGGATTCATCGTTGTAAGACACTTGTGTTGTATTTATAAGTAACAGCTTAAGACTCAGTGTAAACAACATGGTAAAATTACCTTGAAAATTGCAAAAAGCTTAGGATTTGACAAAACACTAGCCCTGTAGGACACCAGTATACTATACTGGCATCTCTGGTGGCTATTTTTTATTATAGGCTCCTAATCTTGGATTATAGCATAGCAAAGCATTGAAGAGAGGCCATCCCAGCTGCTGTGAAAACACACTTTGAAAAAGAATGAGCATTTCTCTTTGTTTTGTCTTAAAAGTTATAAGGAATAGTCGGTGAAAGATGAGGAGAAATTAGGGAACTGCTTCAGCAGACTGAGGAGAGGAGTCTTTGCTAACAGAATGGTGTTCAGTGAGAAGAATCTCCACTGTTCCAGCAAGCTGAGGGCAACGTGGTCCAAAGAAGTTGCTATTAATGAGTTCTTGTTCTGTGGATGCACTTGCACAGTTTTCTCTTTAAAAAGTGAATGGGCTACAAAGCTACTTGATGAAAAGCTAAATGTTTTGTGGTATACAGGTGGATTTCTGTACTTTTTATGAAGTTGTATATACTGTACCATCCCGTTTACACTTTACAACACAAACCCTTGGAGGGTTTGCTAGGAATGGACTTCATTTCCATGCAGAAGGATGGTAGTAGGTCTGGAGGTGGAATATCCTCAGGCTACATGTTGTAATCACTATCCATACTGCCGAATGGATTCTCCTTCATACAGGCTTACTAAAACATGTTGAAGGAAATAGCTTACAAACTGTTGTGGCATTAAAAGAGTATATTAAAGAAGCTGCAGTGTTTGTATTACTCTCTTAAACATGCATCTGGCATGGAAAAATAATCCAAGACATACAAGGAGGTGGTATCTTTGAAAACAACGGCTCATAGACTTTATAGGCAGGTTTATGAGTCTTCCAGGGAGAGAAGCAGTTCAGTCTTATTGCATTACTCAGCTTGACCAGTTCCTCTGTTTTTTTAATATATAGTTATGACGTCTCTGTATGACGGAGTTACTTTTTGCTCCAAGCAAGCTGTCTTGAAGAGGTGAGCTTTTGGCACCAGGTTACGGATTTTGCTCTATAGAGAAATACAGGTGGGACAAAGGAGATAAAGGAATTTTAGGGCAACAGCCTGCAGTAAAGACTTTTAAGAGTAGTCTGTTAAGAATTAAGCAGGTTTATGATCCCATCCAAATGAAGCTAAGTCAGTGTGCTCATAGTGATCGTGGCTTAACTGTTTCTTTCTTTTCTGGTTGTCCCAGAAAGCTTGGGTGCCTATTCTGTAATTGGATCCATGTGAATGGAAAGATGTACTCAGTGAATGACTGGGGCTTTTGAAAATAATATATGCAGCGTGGTTTACATAATTCCTGTTTGTGGAATTGTGTCTAATTACGTAGTGGGTCGAAATATGCTTTAGAGGCGGAGCTGCTGGTGCTGTGTTTAGTTAGACTTGTCCAGCACACCCTAGTTCAGATCCTGTTCCCATTAGCTTGTAATTCTGCCACATTTAAAATTTGTTTGAGCTGAAATTTTCCATTCCATGATGAGTTTTTAGCTCAGGGTGAATTTTAAAAAAAAAAAAAAAAAAAAAAGTTCCGGCAAAAATTGGGAGCTGTATCTGAGTGGGAGATGGAGAGGGATGTTGGTTTTGCTGCGTTCGAAACAAAGGAGAGCTGCGGTCCTGCAGCCATGCAGTGTGGAAGCTGCTGTGCCGCTGGTCTGGATAAAAGGGGTCTGAATTTTGCAGCAGAGTTGCTGTGGTGTGAGGAGTGTTCCCATTACTGTTGTCAGATTTGGGGCAATTTCTCAGCCTTTGAAAGAAATGAAGCGAGCACAGGTAACGCAGCTGAGGGTCGTGCCACATGCTCTGTAACGCTCCTCCAGGTGCAGAGGTGGCAGGTGGGGGGGGGCACCTCTCACATGTCTGCAAAAGCCGAGCAGCAGGATTAGGTGAAGATGAGTGCAGAGTAAATCAGAGCAAGGAGGCAGGATGGAGCCTGCGCGAGGAAGGGGAGAGCAGGAGCTCAGGGAACTGGCCCTCAAACTTCGGTGCTGCAAGAAATAAGGTTACCCTTCGATCCTTCATGACCGTCCCTCATTTTAATTTGTTACGATGGTCTCCAGTTGCATGATCCTACAGGCATGTGTGTTATATGTCTTTGTCTTGTAAACCTGGCAGGTTCCTCCTGCTCTTCCTCGGTGCTCCCAGCCTCGGCGGCCTCCCTCTGGGCAGCAGAGAGTGAGTGAGGCTCCAGGTTGAGGAGGACCCGTGGCAGGCCCTGCGAAGATGACAGAATGTAGGCAAGATGTGCACTATTGCTAATATGCTGGGTTTTTTGTTTTTTCCTGTTTATCCCTTGCCGTTTCATGGAAGGGAAGGTTGAGCCACAGAATCCAGCTGCTGACAGTTGTGTCTCTCCCTGGCAGCACCCTGGTCAAGGTGGCTTGTTGCAGCCTGCAGGAATTTCAAACCAGCAGCAGCAATAACCCTCAGGGCAGAAGCTCACCTGCCTTTCATTTAGAAAACAACAACAGAGGGAGATCAGGTGTAGGTTTTTTCTGTGCTACCTGTGGTAGAACAAGGTGTCTAAGAAACTCCAAGCTCAGAAGACCATGGTACTCCTGGCACATGGCATCCATCACTCCTGTGGGACTCCAGTGCTCACACAAGGCATTCCTGTGCAAGGCAATGAAGTATCACTTCTGCTGCCCTGCCTGCTGCTTGCTCAGCCATTCTTTATCCTGTGCTTCTGTGAATATGGTTTAAACAAATATTAAGTGATACTGGGTCTAGACAAGGAGTGAGGAGTAGCTGTGCAGTTGCTGGCAGTGTCTTTGGGAACAGTCTGTCTCGGAAGCCAGAGGAGAAGGCGCTATGGCAGTGCGCAAGGTTGTGTTGTCTTTTCCTCACAAAATGCAGAAACTTAATGGGGACAGGGCAGGAGTGGTGGCACATCTAGGGTACAGGATGGCAGTGTCTTGTCTGTGTGTAAAACACAGGTCTCTTAACACCTCTGAATTCCTCTCTGATGATCCCAACTGCTGCCTCTGCTCCATACCATTGCAACTGTGCTAGCCTGCTGCCTTCAGCACCAGTGCCATGAAATTTTAATGCCTGGCTTTATAGGTTAAAGTTTGCGCTGACATTTATGAGTCAGTTAAGCTTTCAACACACGCCCCAAAAGTGGCAGCGCTGAGATGAACAAGAAGCAAAGAGAAAAAATAATTGCAAGGCCAAGTGAGCCCAGACATGTTCTGATTGAGTTTTTGCTTCAGGATTTGTCATTATCCAGTGGGAAATCATGTCTTATGCGTCAGTTTGTGCCACCAAAGCTCTGTACTTTGCAAAATAGCAGAACAGTTTGCACTGCCAAACAAGCCGCTCATATTCTTTGTTTTCTTTCAGGTCCTGTGATATGTTTAATGGCTGATAAATGCCAGCACAGTCACATAATACTTTTCAGTGCTTAATGCATGAGTCTTTTGGCTTTTGACTTACTGATTAATATTCTGAGTGGCACCCTAGTGTCATCTTCAGATGAGGCTTCTCTGGTGCTACCCATAATTTATAGTTCCTGTAGGAATTACTCAAGTATTTCCCTTCTGGTCCCTATAATATCTATGTGTGGTGTTGGACCTCCCCATACCCTTGTTTATCAGTGGGTGTGGGGCACCATCGTGGGTACTGATGCCTCTTGGATAGGTCTGAGTCCTTTGATGCAATAGTTTGTCTTGAAAACCTTGAATCAACACCTTCCTGTGATACACGGGCCAGTGGCGATGGTTGTTTTCTCTCTGTTCTCATCTTTCCCCACTGATTTTGTGGCCATTCAAAGGAAAAGGAACAGAAGCCCTTGAGTGATATACTTGCATTTTCAGGCTGAAGCAGGAAACTCAAGATGAACTAGGAGATGCCTTTGTTCCTCCAGCAGCCAGTTCAGTTGATTGCTCGTTATCTGTTTGTTTGCGGTGGTGCCTGCTGTTTGCTGGATTTGGACCAAGCCCTCATTAAGGAGGGTATCTGCTCTGAATTGCACACAGCATAGAGCACCTGATGGTTAAAATAAAGTACATACGATCTGAAAAGGAGCTGACGTCAGCAGCTGCTGCACAGAGCAAAATCCATGCATCCTGCAGCAGTTGGGAGACGAGGTGGCCCTAGTGCTGCGTATCCGCGCCCGTGTCTGGTCATTGGGCTGAATTACTGAGTTGGGGAAGCTCTCCCAGCTGCAGTTGCTGAACCATCCATAAACAACCCAACAACAAAATCTGGGGAGTTTTTCTGTGGGGTTAGCAGTCCAGGTTTCTTGCAGGTGGCCTGGAGGGTTTCTGTGGAGCACAATGTGAGCAAAACAGGGACTTGAGGTGGTGGGAGAGGTGTGGTAGCACTGGTGGGAGTCTAAAGCTGGCTCGTTTTTTTGCAAAGGTGAGGAGGGGTCTATGAAATGGAAGAGGGAATTTGGAGAAGGAAAGGATGGTTTCATCATTAACAAAATAACCTCAGCTGTGGCTGTGTGAGGCTGGTTAAGTCGTTTCAAGGGTGGACAGAAGAAATTCAGTATTCCACATTTTCACCTGTGATGGAAGTCAATGCAAACCATATCCAGTAATATTGGAATAAATATACTATGTAATGCTAAGTACTCTGGTAAATTCAAACCTGGATCTGTGGCAGGGCTGGGTTTTGCCTGCTGTTTATTTCGGTTTCTCATCCATAAAAGTGGACTTAATATTCACACTGTCAATTATTGCTTGAGGTGAATTTCCTTATAGTTAAAAAAACCCACAACCAACCCTCAATAAAAGTGCCCCTGAAGAATTGTAATGGTTCTGACTTTTCAGCAGTATTTGAACAGTGTGTCCTTGAGGTCTGGGCTCACATACCACTAACAGCAGAATGCGGCATAAGTTCTCTTTCAACAACTACAGTCCATTTGCGCTAAAAAATAGAGGAACCTTGCTCGTAGAAGCAGATGGGAAAATGTACTTAAAAACTACAAGACAGTCAGAATGAAAGTTGTACAAGCAACCTGAATTCTGGCATCCTGTTGGTTTCCAGGCCTTAGTGTTTTGTTAACATAGTATTGTGTAGGAAATAATCAGTTTAAAGACATTGTGGTACATGTAATGCCAGAAAATTATTTGTTTCAATGCTCAGCATCACTCTTCCAGGCACATCGCATGTGTGAGGGTCTCACGTGTGACTGGGCAACTCTGGAAAGTGGCTGCCTCCAATTCTTGCTCCTTTGTTTAGCGTAGCAGTGGCCAAAATCAGTACGTTTGATATTTGGGTGGAGGAATTTTCTTCCATTCTTGCAAATTTGCATGCCAAGTATCATCTGATAATACTTATTTTTACTGCTTAGAAATAGAATTTTATTATCTCAGGAAATTCTTATCACCACTAGTCATTTGATGAGAAACAATGAGTTAAAGATGATATCAAGTGTGGAAGAAACTGCTTGTCCTGAGTAAAAGTGACTTATTTAGAATAAATATAGACCTTTTTTTTTTCCTAGCAGACTTGAAGTTCTTTGTTCTGTGAATATAAAACACAGTACAGGGATCCCACCCCCCCTTCCCCAATAAAGCTTTTTATGCTTTTTTAGGAAAAAAAAAGTTTCCACCTCAAAGCACATAAACTATCAGGCTTTTAGGGAAGGGTTGCTTACCACATTTTGCCCAGAGAAAAAGCAATGTTAGCTTGTCAGATCCTCTGCCGTTGCAGCCTGTGCTGATTTATGCTAACTGAAGATTTGTCTGGCTGCTTCTGATGTTTTTCTCTTTCAAGAGTCCATATGAAGTTCTTTGGCCTTTACAGAGGTTTCAAAAAGTCGGTTCGAATTAATACAAAAGCTGAATTATAACTGGTTTTACCAGTGTGGGCAATGAAAAGTATGCCACCCAGCAGTGCTCTTAATTACTTTTTCACTGACAGAGTCATAGCAGGTTTGGGAATTACTTGCCATTAATAGGTTTTGTTAAAAGTTTAAGATTTTTTTAAAACTGGACAGAATGCTGTGGATGAAGAAAGTTGAAGTAACCTCCTTGGGTTCACAGACATTATTCAAGCTTATTGACCATATTCTATGATTTTCCAACTCTTTTACTGTGCTGAATCAAGAACTCTATATTTGTAAGTGGACGTCTGCTTTGTGACAGGGGTACTGTGTAGCTTCTATCTGCAGGTGTGCTGTTGTCCATACAGCATGGAGGCATAGGCTGTTCAAGTAGTCTTCCAGTTCTGTGTAGATTTTTTTTTTCTATACATTCACTTACATGCAGTCTATCTCCTGTGACACGCCATAGGGGGATATGCATGACAAGATGTAGAACTTGAGCCAGATATGAACCCAGCCTGGCAAAATCCCCCAGGGCATCCGGTAACGAGTAAGACACATTCAGATAAGGTTAGAGGCAAAAATTTCATTAATTTGGTGTGCAACTTTTTTGTAGTAGATACATGACTCAAGCTATTGCAAGAAGGAGAGCTCCCCTTTCCCTGAGCTGTATGCACAGACATAGGAGGAAATACCTCTGTTGTGTTCTTCTTGTGTTTAAGTCCACATTTATGGTAACTTAATACGTGTCTAACTCTTAATTCTGCCCTGCATTTTTCCATTTTCCCCAGCCTTAAGACAAGGAGGTTCCATGTAACATACTTTATAACTTCATGTCATTAATTAAGAAACAATTACAGATGATGACTTCAATACCATCAACTTAATTTTCATCCTCACCACATTTCCCATTTAAATTAACTGGTTTAGGGATTAACATGTTGTCATCATATCTGGGTTTTTTTTCCTCTTATGCTAAAACTTCCCCTGCATTTAAAGATTACTCAGAAAAGTGATAATATCCCCAGAATATGCAATGAGAAGCCACGTTAAGGGGCTGTTGGAGCAGTGGCCCTGGGGCAGCCCTATTCCCGAGCTCCAGAGTTTGGCAGTGCTGCAAAAGCTGCCTCCAGCATCCAGGGGCTGGAAGTTGGTTGCTTTACCTCTTCCAAGTACATGATGGGAAGTGATCAGTCTTCAGGGACAGATGAGAACAGGATGGATTTTCCCTCAAAATACCAGAATAAAACAGGTATCTAACTCCTAAGTTAGAATCTTTCAAGGACTAATGACATTTGGGTCTGGACCAGACTTTCAGGTTTGATTCGGATTCTATTGAATATTTACTAGCAAATATTTTGACAGGAGTAGGACATCTGGCTATACTAAAATAAAGCTGCAGAGAAACACACTATGCAACTTTTTTTTTATATTTTTTGTTATCCACAAACAGATGTAATGGATCGAAGTGCCAAAACAGTGAAGGTTTTCATTATGTCTTTTATATCTGAGAGCTTTCTTCAAAGAGCAAGTTTCCTAGAGATGGTTGTGCATTTTTGGTGCCTTAAAATTAAATGGCATTGATCATTTCTTACTGACACTTTTATGTAGCCCATTAGCTTAACACTATTAATCTGTTTTGTCTTTTTTGTAGATTGTCTTTTTAGTTTTTTTAAAACAAAACACTCTCTGCTGCCATCTAGCACCTCAAAACTTACTAATAAACAGCTTCAGTTCACAAAATAGCCCATACTTACAGACTGACATCTGTTTTTGAGAGGAAGCAATGTTGCTGCCTGCTGATGATAACAGGTATTTGATTGAATCAGCAAATGAACCGAAGCAAGGGGTGCAGTACTGGCATCGGGGTCAGCCCCATCGGGGAGCAGCTGTCCCCCATAACCATCCCCGGGGAAGGTGGGGGACCACGGTAAGACATACCTGCAGATGCGGTCCCTCCACATTTGACACTTTGATTATTGCAATACAATAATACATAATACCAATCTTAAAAAAGCAATCCATAAGTGTTTTTTAGCTGACGTAGTATTGCCTCCTGATTTGGTTCAGTTTGGTTTTGATTTTCATTCTGGTTTTTATCTGCAAGGGAAATACGCGTTTCAAGCTCTTGGTATCATCAGGCCAAGTAAGGCAGAGAGACACCCTGAACCCCAGCCTGTTTATCTCCTCAGGACCATGTTACAATCTAGTCATTAATTATTTTTTATGCAAAGCCCAGACATGCATGGCAGAGTTCAGAATTACAATATATATTCATTTAACAATGGTTTTCTCTACTGCTTTCTGGGACAGATATAATTCCTATGCTTTTCATTACATGTGCTATTTAAATCTTGATCCTGAATTCTTATTAAAAATGATGAGATTTGACCTCAAAGTCTAATACCCAGTTTTGGAGACACGGTGCTTGATGTGATTTCTAGGGGATTATTTTTTAAGAGCGTTCGTAGATTAGATCTTTGCGAATAGCTGAGGGATGTGCCCAATGAACCTTGTCTACTGGCTTTTAGACTGTCATTCAGCATCCAGATTGATTTTTATTTTGTAGTCCTTGAAAGTGTGTAGTTTTGTGGTGTAGGGATACATCTGATATTTTTATTATCCCTTTGTTGATTCAGGAATGTGACAATGCTGTTTCTGCTAACTCTTATTAGAGTTCCCCCGTACTCGAAGGCAAAATTGTTTCTGATTGAAGTTTTGAGAGCTTGTAGGGCTCATTCCAATGGCTCAAAGTGTGTTTTACAGCTGGGCTTCTTGTTTTTAACTATGAGTGTATTTTAGATGATTGCTAGCTTCCTGCATTTGTTACCTGCAATTTGATTTTCATCCTGGATAGCAAATCACCAAGGCTTTGCCAGAGGAGCAGGGTCACATGAGGTGGTAAGTTACCACTTGCTCGTCAGGGTGCTTCTGCACGTACCTTATTCTGCAGTAAATACAAGCTAATTGGAGGTAGGGTACCCTTCAATGAAAGATGGGTGAAATGTTTCCAGCCAGAGAGTCGTTGGCATGTGGCAGTGATTTGAGACGCAGTGCTGGCTGGCTGGGAGGATGGGAAGGAGCCTGTCTTCTACACCAAACTCCTTCCGAGCAGACATAGGAACAAAAAAGCAGCAGAGCGGCACGTGGTCAGGTCCACAGGTCACTGTAGTTTCCTTGTGTAAAATGCTCCTGTGTGCCTTCTCAGCACGATGCCAGCTGGTGTGAGTGGAAGAGGCTTCGCATCCTCTCTCGTCATGTTGATGTGTAGGGTTTCAGGGGATTCTTGGGGGATTACTCAGGATGGCGCTGCAATAGTGTATCACCAGTTTTGAGAGTAAACGTCTGCTTTATTTGGCATGGGAAGCAGACTCCTTTGCTGTGCCTCCACATTTGTTTGAGTACAATACTGAGGTTTTATTTTCCATATGCACAGGTCCATTTGTGTGTAGCCAGTGGGAATGGCAATTGAACCCAGTTACAGATTCCGGTTTGTGCACAACATTTAGAGGCAGTGTGTGCTAGTGCATTCCTGTAGCTTGTCACGCATGTAGAGCCAATGGTTATGGCATATTTCTACCCCAGTGCCAGAGGGGTTGAGTTACAAATGGACATAAGCTTTTGTATTTTGCTTTAAAGTCATCAAAATACAGAGTTACATGAGGCAATGATTGTTTAATAATCGGCTGATCTTAAGAGTGTTTTGTTGTAACACACCAAGTTGGTATTTGAGAGTGTTTTGTTGAAGTTACAAAGCATCTATGCTTTTGGTTTGGAAATTGGTAAAAGCATGTGGCATGGCTTCAAGCGCTGAGTGCTTTCAGATGCTGTTCTGTTCCTTTGATTATTGAAAATGATTCCAGCACAATCCTGCTAATTTTCTCTTTGTACTCCTCTAATTTCAGGAGACTGTTAGAAAGTCCATCTAGGCAGAGTGCTTATTGCCACTGTGAGAGAAATTTTTGCAGAGCCAAATTTTAGCAAATGCAGTAATTTCCAAGGATTTGGAACATTTCCTTTGTGCTTTTCTTCTCCCAATCTTTTTTTTTTTTTTTTTTTTTTGGTGCATATGCGTGTGTGTGTGTGCATTATTCACGGTTCATGCTATTCGTTTTCTTCTCCAAAGCATCCATGGTATACAGTGGTATAGTTTAGCACCAGCTTGTTTATGCTTCCCCGGTATCCTGCAAGCTGAATGTAGGAGGACGTTGTTCAGTACAGGATTCCCGAGCTTTGAGGGTCATTAGGCACAATCACATGTGGTCCTTGAGAGCCCAGGCAGTGAGGCCAGAAGCATTTATCCCACCAGTAGCTTTGTACCTTGTCACTTGAAAACATCTGACAAACACTGATTAATCTTAACACTGTCTGAATGTGATAGGTGTATATTATTATATACCTCTTGATGGAAGAGGAATCTGCAAGTAAGAAATTAAGCAATTTACTTGCTGACAGTGACATAGCAAAGTATAAAGGCTGAGTGTCCTGGTACCTGCTCTCTACATTAACATGAGACACGTTTGTTCTCTAGAGGATTTTGTACTACCAGGGGTAGGAATCCTTTCCTTTGAAAGAGAAATAGCCATTCCAATACTGATGCACCTTACAGTTTTTGCCAGTAATGACATTTAGCATATTCACTGCATTGTTTCAGTTCCACTCTCCCAGAAGGAAATGATTTGGGAGAAGACATCAACATTTTACGACATTTTTTTTTCTAATAGAAACAACATTTAAATTTGTAATTGAAGAGTGTTTTACAGTAATAAAAAAGCAAAACTAAAATCAAACTATTTTGCTGCACAGAGTAATTTTTCCAGCAACTTGCTTTCAAAATTAGTAATGAAAGTTTTGCATCAATGTCAATGAAATTTCACATCCAGCCTCTCCTGAGTCAGTGCTACAGACACCAAAAAATGTTTACACAGTTGTGTTGCAGGTTTAGCATCTTGATTTCTTACAGTAGGTTTTATGTGTAGAACAGACACTCCTCATGGGAAGAAGAGGGCACTTTCTGGCACTGGCTAAGATACTTGTTTCATATCCACTGCAAGTGGTCTCCAGACTCAGATTTCATTCATCTGGTTTTGAATGCAGTGTCTAAACGACAGGCCCACCTTTCTTCTACTCTGTCATTACCTTTTTTTCAGAGCAGACTTCTGTAGTCATTGTATCATAGCAAAGTTTACCATCTATTAGATCAACACTAAACTGAAACTCAGGTTATTAAGTCAAAACTGCATTTTTCACATGATCTGAAATACCAGAGCGTTTAATCTCTTGATCAGCTTTTTTTTTTTCTTTTGTGTGTGGTTTTTTCCTCCCAAATACCTCCAGAATTAAAAGATAAAGGGAGGATAAATTTTCCGCCTGTCCTGCAGTCCTTCGTCTCCCCCTCATGTCAGGAATGCAGGTGCTGGTGCCTCCTCCGCTCCCAAGAAGCGCAGAGGAGATCAGTTGTGTTGGGTTGTGCCCCATGCCTCCACGTCCTCTCTTGGCCATTGGTGCCTGGGCCTGAACTTAGAAACACCGACAGCTACAGGAATTTGCATAGGCATTGCTTTTAAGAGTGCCAAAAAAAGAAAAATAAAAGACCCTTACTTCCCAGCCATAAATATTTCATTCTGATAATTTCTTAGTCAGTCTTGATTCACCGGGGATGTCACATTTCCTTTGCTGCTGTGGTGGCATGGGAGACTCCTGGGCCCGTCTTTCCTGCTGGCCATGGCGTGTTTGGCAGGTCTTGGTCAGCAAGAAGAGGGGCCAGCAGAGCCCTCCAGAGCGGACATCTGCCCCATGGCTGAAGGGAAAAGTACAAGTCCTACAGCCCCTGGGCCTGCAAGTGTTTACCTCTGCTTGGCTTGGAGCACAGGAACAGTTAATTTGTTCCATTGAGGTCAGTTCATATGGGATGAATTATCCATATGCATGAGTGTTGCCAGCGGCAGGTCTGAAGTTAAAGTTTCCTGGCTCTTGCGACGCAGGTGTGAGAAGAACACATCCTTCTGCCCAAGGGCTGCGAGGCTGCAGGCTGGTGCGGTGGCACATGGGTGTTTTTGGAGCCCAGGCGTGCGGCTGCCCCTGCACTTGGGCTTGAAGGGAGTTCGGAGGTGGGTTGTCTGGTCCTGCTGTCACCCATGTGTGTGCTGGAGCTGGGCAAGGCATGGCCACCAGTTCCAGATCTGTTGGTTTGGGTGAGGTTTCTTTTGCGTGTCCGTCATGCTGCCCAAGGGCTTATTAAAGCTTTTGTTTCTTTCAGAGGTAGTAAACGCTCAAAGCTGCCTTCTGACTTCCCTTGCAATTGTTCAAGATCAGCATTTTTGAAATTGAGTTTCTCTGTGGTGTGTTTTTTTCCATTGCAGGCCAGGGCTTAACATGGTGGCTATGTTCATTAATGATTTCTCTGAACACAATGCTGGAGGATGCCCTTGATCTATAGACCAGAATTTTTTATTTTTTTATTTTTTAATACATTTTTGGTAGCTTTCTTCTGCTTCTTCAGAACAAACAAATGGCACAGATCTCACTGTATCCAGTTGGGAATACATTTTATTCTTTAGCAAAATGTTGTTGTAATAAAATGTTTTTGTTTGTTAAAATGTTCTCTGCTTTATTTATAAGCCACAAATGTGTCTTCCCATTTTGACTCTTACAAAAGAAGAAATTTTCCAATGTGTCTTAAGTTTGTTAGTTAATTCAATATAATGCCAATCAGATATTCTCTGAGAATTGCATAAATAATCTTTTGGGGACCATGTTTTGCATGTCTGTATAATATCCAAGATAATTTTAAAGACTGTGGTTCTTGGGGATGGAATCGGAGGAGTGAATGTTTGAAGAGGATTTATAATATTTACTGCAATAAAGAAATTTAGGGATTACTCAAAGATCCTGTCAGTATTTGGGTCAGAAATATAGCCCAGAGGTATTAGTATGATAGGCAAGTATAAGCATTAGACTGTATTAGTGATTTAGCTATCATAATAGCACAATGGTCTATCATGTGATGGCTAGTGCACTAAACATTTATTGTGGATTAGCCAGGAAAAATGTGCAAGCTGTCTTGCAGACAGACCAGGGAAGGTGACTGTTACTCCTTTTACTGGGTCTGTCCTGGAAGGGGCGTGTGTGAAGTGAAGAAATTTGTGATCACAGCAGAGAAAGGCAAAATCATTTATGTCTGATTTTTTTTTTTAATTAAAAATGGAAAATGTTTCACTAGCAGTGGTTAGCAAAATAAGTAACGGTTGACCTATTCTTTTGAAAAGGAATACTTGAGCATGAGCAGCATGTGATAATTTAGATGCATGTTTTGGGGAGCCATTTTAATATCTCCTCTGAAAACAGTGGCTATATACAGAATTTTTTATTACATTCCCAAATAACAGGTTTCTTTGGCCTGATTCTGTTTAAATTCTTTTGCCTACTTGAAGTGTAAAAAAAAAAAAAAAGCTTCATCCATGTGAATATTGAAATACTGCTAGATACAAACTGAGTTTTGTCTGATGTTTCGAAGTGTTTTCCCATCTCATAAACATGTCATTTTGCCATAGGAAGACGAAGATAATAGGCAGAAGTCTCCCGTTCCTTTTTGGTTTGTAAGACCAGGCTTTAGATCCTTTGATCCTCCCCTCTTTCTCTGTGACCTCTGCTAGCATCTTAAAATTACACATTCCAGATTACACCTCCACAATTTTCTGTCCTGGGATGGTGAAAGGATTTGCGTATTATGATAATAATGTAAAGGATCCTTTTGGAGCCTAGTTAGTACGGCTAATTTGAAACTACAACAAAAAATGTAATTTCCAAACCAAATTACAATATTCATAAAGTATTGAACAGATACTTAACTAATTTCTAATCGCTCTTGTATTCTTGAGTATCTTGCATTGGCCTTTTTTTAGGCCTGCCTGCTTGCTGCCATTTAATTTGTCCTTAGCTGTGTGCAGTGGATTAGCATTTCATCAGAGTGGATTAAGATTGAGCTGACACTGAAGCTTTCTTTTTTATTTTTACATGCACGTGTGTGGGGATGAGCGGATACGTGCATGTTTCATTATCTCACTGCCAGTTCCTGGTGGGTGCTGGTACAGACTGGAGCCCTGGGTGTGCAAGGAAGGAGACAACTGAAAAGTGTGTTTAAAAACCAACATGGGGAAAAAAAAAAAATATCATTCCCCCGGGAGAAATTGCATTGAGGTTGCTGGCTGGGTCGGTACGGGAGATTTCATCGGGCTAAAATGATGTCACATGGAGCAAGGGCTTTAGTGGTTTTATTTAGCTCCTAATCCCCACACACTGCTCGGCCAGTTGTCCATGTGCACGCCGTCCCCAGCGGCAGAGGATAAAGCATCTGGGCTGAGTGCAGCCGCCCTCTTCTGCGGCTGCACGGCGCAGGAAGGGTCTCTCCCTCCACCGACCTGGAGCGAGAGCGGGTGGCAGCAGCTTCTGCATGTTTTGCCTACTAAGGTTGCGAAGAATTAATAATTCAGGCAACACTTTGAAAGGCAAAACCGCCGGTCAGTGGTTTCTGAAGTCCCAGGGGGGCTCAGGCGAGCGCGGTCTGGTTTTGATGAGCGCTGGAGAAGTGCTGAGAAGGAAGGCACCTCCTCTTCTCCGTTTCGGCGGGAGCAAGTGGCCTTGCAGCGATGCCCATCCCCAGCAAGCACCCCAACATCGGCCGCTCGCAGAGCTGGGACGCTGCCGGCTGGTACGAAGGCAACTGGGAGAGCGAGAACGCCTTTGAGTACCAAAGGCTGCCAGGCCGGCGGAGCTCCCTGACCTACGGCAGCGAGGGCGGCTGGTATGAGCCGCCTCGAGCGAACAATATCATCTTGCAGGGCGGCGCGGAGCTGAAGCAAGAGGCGTACCCATACCAGGATGCCACCTTCGCCCCAGGGCCCCTCAGGAAAGGCTCTGTCCCTGACTTCACCTACTGCGACCGGCAGGCAGCCATGGCAGGCCGGGGCTCCCTGCCACCCCAGGATTACTACAGCGACCCGTCCCTGTCGGCTAGGTCGCCCAAGGACCCCCGCTGCTACCGCGACCAGGCGGTGAGCAGGCCACTGGCGAGCTACGGGGCGCCCGGCAGCCGGCTGTCCTGGGACCAGGCCTCGGGGCGCCCGGCCGCCCCACCGGAGGCCGCCCGCCTCTACAGGGACACCAAGCTGGCCCTGGACGGGCAGCGGATGCGTGGCAGAGATGTCCCCCCAGCCTGGTATGGCGCGGAGCCCTCTGGCCCACGGTACGCGGCGGAGCCGCCTGCCTTCCCTGGCAGGCAGGCCTACGGTGACGGGGCAGAGCGGCCCCCCCGAGCCAGGGGCGGGCAGGCAGGCTGTCCCCACCTGCCTGGTGGTGGACCCCACCAGCAGTGCCGGCAGCAGCTACGGGCAGGGCAGGGAGAGTGCTGGTGCCAAGGGCCCCTACGACAGCTACGAGGCAGCAGTGGCGACGCCTTCCCACCCGCCAGTTCCTCCCGCCTTCCCCGGGACGGAGGGGAAGAGAAGCTTCGACCCCGAGTTCGTGGCGCTGCTGCGTGCGGAGGGCGTCTCAGAGAGCACCTTTGCCGCCCTGCTGCAGCAGGGCTTTGACTCCCCGAACCTGCTGGCCATGATGGAGGAGAACGACATCAAGTCTGTGGCTCCAAACCTGGGGCAAGCCCGCGTGCTCTCCCGTATCGCCCACAACTACAAGACAGAAATGCAGCTGCAGAGGCAGGAGCGGAGGAGCGGGGCCCTGCGCCTCAGGACCCGCTCCAACAGCTTCAGCCACCGCAGTGAGCTGCCGGGAGACTATGGGGCACCCCTCACCTCGGGGCCTGCTGTGGATGGCCCTGGTGCCCCGCAGCCCCCGCCTCCGTTGCAACCACTCTCCCCAAGAGTGGGGGAGATACACCGCCGGCCATCTAGCGCCCCGACCCAGCACTTGCTGGAGACCACCACCTACCCTGCCTCCGCGGGGGCTCCTCAGGGGCCGCACTTCCTCCCCAGTTCTGGATACAGCACCCCCTTGCCTTGCAACATGCACCCGCGTCCGGCCTCTGCCTACTCTGCTCCAGCCAGCGTGCCCATGACCACGGCCAACCCTCACGCCAGCCCTAAAACGGCTTACCCCACCACCTACACCGTGCCCATGGAGCTGATGAAGAGGGAGCGGACAGCAGCAGCGTCACCAGCGCCCAGCCCGCACGGTAGCCCACAGCTCCTCCGTCGGCCGGCAGCGCCGGGGGACAGCAGCCTGGCACCCACCGGACCCGCTTTCCCTGCCCAGCTCTCCCCGTACCCGAAGCTCAGCAGGCGCACGGGGCCCCCTGTCATCGTCTCCACCATGGCATCGCCTGAACCAAGTAATTTCCAAAGGGTCTTAGCCCATAGGGTAGTTTAGAACCACCTTGTTGTTGCTTCCTTTACCCCCTCAAAAAAACACAGTCAAATAATACAGAGTTTCATGCGTAAAGATTAGACTATTTTCTATGTAGAAAAGGAGGTGAAGGGGATTTCTTTGCAGGGCCATGCCGGCTGCACAGAGTTAAAGATGCTGTTTCTCACTCTACAGTTAAATTCCAAATATTTTACTTGTTTAGCCAACTTCAGTTAAAAGTGAGCAGTATCTCGGATAATGCTTCCAGGGTTAATCTTGCCATTCCTGTTGTTTGTAGAGAACAGGAGATTAGATACTGCGCTGGCTGAGCAATTAGGACTACAGGGTTTGCTGCAGATTGACTTTTTACCGCTGTTATCAGGCGCAAATGTGTTCCTCCAAGGAAATGGTTAGCATTGTTTTGACTAAATTCATCAGATAGCTAATGGTGTTATTCGAGAATCGACTTACCTTTGGCCATTACCTTAGTCTTTTCTTCGTATTATTAATTTGCTGTTTTATCAGGCATACAAAATAAAACCCTTGATTTCCTTCTAGAGATGCCTGTAAGTGAAGTGATATAGCTGTTAAAGTAATAGGTCTGTGCTTAAAACTAAAAGCCTGTCATTAAGCACTAGAACAATAAAAATGAATGGTGGCTCCCAGTCTTCCCTCCCTTCCCCTTCTAGAAGCGCTCAGACCCTGGGCTGCTGAGATGTAAAGCTGGATAAGCTGAGCAGGCTCCGCTCCTCCGCTTTGGAGATGTACATTGATGATAACGCTCTGAGCCTGACAGAAGCTAACCCAAAACCCACACTGCTAAGTACGAGGAAATTTGGCAAATCCATTCATTTGTGGCTTGACTTGCTTGAAAAATGTTGAAAGAAATCCCTTGAAATGTTTTTCCTGGTAGTGACTCTTTGAGCAGGGAATTTGCTCCCTGTGCAGTTCAGCTGAACTCCCATGCACACAAGTCTCAAACAATGCGCCGTACCAGCATGCACGCACAAAGCTTAAATAAAAGGATACCATTTATAGGCATAGAGACAGTGCCAAACTGGTGATGCCGTTCCACAGGAATCTAAATAAAGAACGATTTTGTGAGTGGAAATGATAAAGTTGTCAAAATGTAGACGCTTGGCACACCCCTTTCCCCAGTTTACCATAATTACACAGCTAGGAAGTAGATGCTGTTTCTTTCAGGCTTGTGCGTCCTTTATGTAGCTGGTGTAATGTATTGATTTCTAAAAAATGCTTAAATATTAGGCAACACATTCTGTGTTGACATGGATCAGACACAAAAGCAGTACATCCAGGCAGTATTTTTAAATAAACAATTGCCCAAAGCCTGAAAAAAAGACAAACTGGCATAATGCGAGGAACACAAATATGTTCATTTATTTGCAGTACGTCTGACTGAGGCAGTCGGTACTGATGCAGGGAAAGCCCTGGGGCAAGGGACCACCAGAGCACATGCATTGGGAGAGACCTCCTCCACCACAAGGAACGGACCCCTTCTTCCACATCTCATATATAAACTGCAAACCCTGTTCTCTAAAAATCTAGATATTATCCCTTCTCTTTAAAAGAATTACTGGTACGCAACAAGAGGAAGCCGGCAGTGTTTCTGTGCTGCTGAGTTCTTTCTCTCTACTGAACCCCTGAACCCTTTTTTTTTTTTTTTTTTTTTTTTTTTTGCCTACGACCAGCTCATTTGCATGGGGATGACATTTGTTGCTCCAGTAATTTCATCTGATAATGGCCAGCTTGCAAAGCGGATCTGAAAACATATTCCTTAATTATGTGTTGCTAAGCAACGAGAGGGTTTGGCCATAATCACAGAAAGATTATCTTCTCATTGAAGTCCCTGAAAGGTTTAGCTGAAGTAGGACCTGTAAAATTGTCTTCATTTTGATTTATTTCCCCTTTTATTTTCCAAATAGCCTGAGAGGTTTTCTTCCTGTTAAACTATATTTTAAAAGTAGAAGCCAAGGTAAGACACATGGCAAATGGAAGGATACGGATTAGAAATGGAAGGCGTGGCGGTTTGTGGATGTTTGAGCTGTGTTGAGAAATTGCTCTTTAAGGAACACCATTGCTAAGGAGTGTTCACACTTACATGCAAGGTGACAAGCGAATATTACAAATATGTTAAGATGTTTCTAAAACATTGAGTGGGTGACAGAAACTTGACTAAATGCAGGAAAATTGTATTTGCCAGCAAGAAGAGACAAGATGCATTTTTAGGAGCAACAGACCTCTTAGCTGTTGCTTTGGTTGTAGATACGTGAGACACAAGGTGAAAGCAAGTTCAGTATTAAGGTCTGTCTCTAAATGGCTGCAAATAATTTCTGTTGGTATAGGTTAATCTCTTCTCAGTTAGCAGAGGGTTATAAAACATGTATTTCAGTCTGGTGATGTTTTGGAGCTTCTTATATGGATAGGAGTTTAAAACGGATCATTTTGGTTATTTTTAAAGTCTCGTTGGACTATGTATTGTAGTCTTTCTACAGTGAGTTGTTTCTAGATACCTGATTTGTGATTTTGTGCTGAGCTTTGACACTCCATGTGGATTCTGCACAGCTACTGTGTACTTTGGAGTCTGGGCAGAGGGCTCACGGGAGGAAGGCGTCTTCTACTGCCTGGTATTTCTGATGGCAGGGACAGCGTCCTGGCCAGAAATATAGGCACACACCACATGCTTACGGGCCACTCACTCCAGTACGGTTCGATAAGGGAAAATGATCAGTGAGATTTATTGCTGCAACTTCTTTGCATTTCATAAAATAATTATTAAGAAGTTGTTGGATAAATTGCCCTTCCTGAGAATTGCAGAGTTGTATGAAGAGAAGATGGTGAATGAGCACCTGAAATCTGTCACTGTGGTGGTAGAGTGAGGGGGTATAGGTGCAGAGAGCGGTGTCTCTGGAGCTGAGCTGGTGTCCTGTCCTGGGAACTCCCCAACCGCAGCTCTGGCAAAGCTGCTTCTCTCTGAGTCATCAAGAGCTTGTCGGCGAAGCTGGCAGGAACGGCTTCCCCAGGGAGAAACATGCGCGGAGCTGGCTGCTCCTGCAGCCTTGCCATCCGTGGCATCACAGGTAGTGAATGCACCAAACCATCTCAGTGGCAAGCAGGAAAAAAACCCTGCAATGTCTGAGTGACAAAGCTATGTCAGCTGGCAGTCTGCTGCCAGAGCCGGTTTGTGGCCAGCCTTCTGCTGGAGAGGGTGGTAATGCAGGAAATAAACAGTGTAGGTCAGCAAAGCTGGCAAGGGCAAACCGTGTCTAATGGTCACTGATCAGATTACTGGAGCTCCTCCTCCAAAATGCTGCATCTTCAAATTATTGTGTTTACTAGTATTTTTATTAGAGTACTTGATTTATATTTTTTTTAGCCACTGTTTGAGTCTTAAACCTGTTGGCTGATAATGTATTATTGTAGCTAGCCTAGACTTGTCCCGACCGAGTGGTCTGTCCAGATTTCTGTTTCTGATGATGGACTTAGGGGGAGCTCTGATGAGGAATGGGTGATCGCAAATATGTCTCTTGGATGGTTTTTGAAACTCTAGTTTACATGTGAAGATACAAAAGCTTGGTCACAAGAGGGGAGATGCTTCCCACAGGGATGAGGAGCAGGGCTGCCCCGTACAAGTCAGGTAGGTATCGTAAGGAAGAAGGAGCAAAATGAGCTTCTCCTGAGCAGGGAAAGCCAGGCTGAGGCTAGCTGCCTTCCTGAGACAAGTAGTTCCCTCCATTGTAAAGGGGACTCATCTCTTTTATCAGCTTAGAGCCCAGCTAGAAATGCCTTTCACTGTGATTAGCTCAGCTCAGATTATACTGTTTAACACTTGGTTGTGATTCTTTTTATTGGCATTTGCTGCCCTGTGACAGATAAAAATTGTGTTAACCACTCATCAGTTGCAGGTTGAAGCTCTGCATGTTGGCAGCCCACAAAGAGGAGAGGGCATAGTCAGGAGCAAGAGCCTTGATGGTTGTTCAGGGATGGTTAAACATTGTTTTAAGAGTACTGCATTGAAATTGTCGTAGCTTTCTATGGGCAGAGAGTTTAGTGGTGGTACTTCATACACAATATAAGTTTCATGAGCATTTGTTGATGTTGGTTTCTTGTCTGCCCAATGTACCGTATAGCAGACAGTTCAGAGATCAACTTCAGGTTTTCTTCACTGTGTTTTCTGTACAGGCTGTAGCATGTAATCACAATGTATACATGTAAGGCAGCTCAATTAACAATCCTGAGGGAAACAGCACCAAAAGAAGCTCTCTGTACTGAATAAATCTGATTTAATTTGTACATTGACCTGACAGACCATAGCAAGTCCTTGGAGTCATTCCCAGCTAGTGTGTTACTCAAGGTAAAGTGAAGTTTTCACTGCATTTGCTGGCAAAATTACTGACTAATGGTTTTAAAGGGAATTGTAACTTCCATACAAAAATACTGTTTGAAATAAGCAGACATGTCTGGCTAGTGTCTGCTGTCCTGATGGTCACAGCATTGTTCTCAAGACATTAATATCTGACGAGGGTACTAGCTGGAAATACGCGCAGAGAGTTTGGGAAGGCCTTTGAAAGGCACACAAGGACTCTCACTAACCTCAGTTGGGCAGATGAGTGTGCAGATGTGTGCTGTATGTGGATCTCAAAATTGAAGTTATCAGAACTGCTCACATTAGTAGGGTAAGTGGCTGAGGAACAGAGCGTGCGAGACCTGCTTTAAACTACCTTGATAAGCTATTGACTATCTTGGCCAATATGCGCACACGATTCACTGATTGCAGAGAATACACTTTTAAAACACTTTTTTAAAGGTTGAAATACACTTTTTATAATGGTTTTATCAAAAGCAATATAAAGTGTCAAACTCATTCCAGTTGCAATTCATTGACTTTAGTGCCATGGCAATAAAAATGAATCTGGTCTGTCAGAGGAGATGTCAGATGCACATGTGTTGTCATCTTCAATTTACACTTTCCTTTTACCTGGTGTCTGTAGTTCTCTATCATTGTTAGGACTTTTCTTATATCCAGATCATTCCCTGGCTATATTTGCTGACGTTTTTTTAGCTTTCTCATAAGTAGTTTCCATAGCTACAAACTTAGTGTTCATAGAGGGAAAAATTTTTAAAGGTTTCTTATCATTATTGTATTAAACATTTTTTTTAATTTCTTCTCCTTGTCCTTCTCATAGCATTACACTGCAGATGAGTTTAATGAAAATGCTACACAACTGAATTGTCTGTTATTTTTATAAGGAAAGTAGGTGCTGAGCTGAATCCTTAAAAAACAGACCAACACCGTTAAGCAACTGATGTAGAATAACTGTTGCAGACATAGGACATATATTAGTAAGGTTTATGTATAGCAACTGGCAGATGAGCTTTTGACTTTTACACCTAAATAACACCCGATGTTAGCATTCCACTGGCTTTCGGTAAAGAAAGCTAATTTTTAATCTTTTCTGTCTACTGTTTCTAGTGTTTTGTTAAAGATGAAATGTTACTTCTGGAGGTTCGATTCCCATGTGTTATTTTCCCAGTATTTAGTTTCACCTCTCCAGTAGAGGCGTGCTGGGCAGCCATGCCCTGCTGCAGTGCAACCGGTGCATCCTTAGGAAGGGTTTGGGCAGGGGTGCTTTTGGCAGCACGGTGGGACTCTCGCCCTCTGACTAGAGCAGCTTTGTTTAAACAGGAGGTTTCTGAGTCCTGTGCCTGGCCGGTGTGACCGCCAGCGCTGTGGCCGGGAGCCTTGCCTTCTGTACTCGCAATCCAATTACCTGCTCCAGAGCAGATGGAGCGGATTAGTGCCCGGCTTCCCTTCCTCCACCCTCTCTCCCAGTGCAAAGGGTGTCGAGGCCAACAATTGGCTTAAACATGGGTCCCATGGCACAGCGTAGCATGGCACTAGCCCTGCCTGTGCCGGGCCACCCTGTGCCCTTGCTGGGTGGAAGGCTTTCCAGCTACAAGGCTGCTGCAGTTCATTTCCCTGCTGCGATGGCTCCAGGTCTCAGGGAGTTCGGAAGACCTTGACTTTTAACCCTGTTTGCCAGGCATAAATTTCCTTTTTTTGTTATTAAGAAGCATCTGCAGAGCCCACAGACAGATGTATGAGAATGTGCTCAGTGTTTGAACAGCTGGTGCCATCGCTGCCAGCCATAGGGTCAGTGGTGGAGGCTTGTGGTTCCTTCCCTCCTGTGAGCACCCCACCAAGCCATGGGAGCACCCCCGGCCTGGGGGGGTGCATCTCAACCACCAGATGTGGGGTGGTCAAGGGAAATGGCCTCTTGCCGTATGTTGCACATGGAAGCAGAGGCAGCCAAGGAGGGGCTGGGAGAAGAGTGGGAGTACAGTACTCTTCCTGCAGTTCCCAAAAGCACTATAGTCCCTGGGAGGAGGGTGGTTTAGGCTCTGTAATCTGAGAGATAAGCAGGTTGTTGTGGTAAGAAGGAAACCAGCAGGGCTTACCTGAGTGGTTGAAGCCAGTGGAGATCCTTGGTAAATACTGATATGAACAACCAAGATGGCATTGTCATGTTTTATTTATATATGAAGATACACATACACATGAAAATGGGGAGAAAAATTCTCAAAAATACAATCAGTGTATCAGTTCTTATCCATTTGGGTCAGTACTTTTGCGGAGACTTCATTGTTTGCAAGTAGTGACTTGTTTTGGTTATCAAGCAATTTATTATTTCCTAGGTTGTCATACTGACTTAGCAAGTAAAAAAGCAGACAGGACTTTGCTTAGACAGCAAACACAACAATAAGAAATAATCTAGGATATACTTTTGGTGAAAAAAGCCAGAAAAAGAAGATCAAAACTGGGGTCCCATTGAAACATTTGGGATGTATTTTCCAGATGTGAGGGTGGTGTCTGCGGGTGGGTTACCTCCACACCAAAGCCATAGGTGGTGGGATACAAGAACTGGATGAAGCCCCCTTATCTTCCTTGCTGGTCTTCTTAACCCCAGCGTGTTTTCTGACGCTTGTTCTAACACTGCAAATCCCTGAGCAGTTTCAGGCTGCCTCCTACACATTCCTTTACTGACCCTACAGATTATCAGCCTTTTTTTTTATGATGGGCCAGTTTCGTATTGGAGCCTCTCACTGTTACCTACAGAGTGAAAAAACCCAGGAATGGAAATGTCACACACAGTTAGTTGTTGTGTTCTCTGCCTTCCTCTGAATGGTTTATTATAAAGTTTTAAATTAATATTCAAAAAGCGCAGTAGTTTATGCAACTGCATGTATTTTGCTCTGTCAGTGAAAGTAATCTTGATTAGTATGTATTATGAAAGATAAAAGAAAGTATTCAGTGTGGACAGCAGGGTGCCTGTCAGTACCTAGACCGTCCTGTTGGGACACTGAAGTAATCAGGAAAGCCGAAAGCTACAGCTTTAGTTATCCCAGCTAGCCAGCAGTTGCAATTCCTATCGATTGCAAGCTTTCCCTGTCTTGGAATTCTCACTCATGTTGAGTGGACCTGCATTGGAGTGGAATTTGTTATCTTACCAGCTGAAACATTTGGCTTAAGAATCTTAAATTCCCATTTCATTCTTGTTTGCAGCAGTTGTGGTTCTGTTTCATCCGCAGTCAGGGCTAAAAGGTCCAGAAACCAGAATTCCTATACCACTCCCAATGACTACACTATAATGCAATGCAGAGCAACTCTGCGTTGGGAGTTTTCCCCTTATGGTTCATATTTATTCAGCAGGGGCAGGTGTCCTCTGTATTTGCCATTCATCCTAAAAGCTCAGGATCCAGAGGAGCAGCGTGACATCTCCCATGCCATGCTCCAGCCAGAGGGCAAGCCAGGGTATCATCTCACTGGTGTATGATAAATAAGATACAGAGATCTCTGTTGTGGGCTAGCAGCCACGTGCTTTGGCTCATCAGCGCTTTTTTACTCCAGTTTTCTGTTTCTGAAGCTTGCATGAGAAAGGCCAACAAAGTTACTATTGCTAATTTTTGGAGAACATCTTTCTGGACAAGTTAGGGTAGTAATGAAGATTTGCTTCCATCTGAAAAATGGTAGTTTTGTCATTGATTTCAATAGAAGGCGGCTTTTACCCTCTCCTGCAAAAGGAACCAGCTCCACATAACTTACTTTTATTGCATTTTTTTAAATTAGATCTACAAAACCAATGGTTTCTTAAGCAAGAGAAGCTGTAAATTCCATGCATTGAATGCCTGTGCGTTATTAAAAATAATAGGTTATATTTGTCAAATGGATAATGAGTAGGTTTCTTTCTCTGTTTTTCAGTCTTTTAATGAGTACAGGAAATGTTTGCTATTTATTTGCTTTCAGATTTTACCAAGAAGCTCTGGAGATAATTGTCAAATTTCGAAGTGTGTATCAATATTTCATGAAGTGCTGTTTTTCCTCTGTATGTTCACGGGTTAGGTCATTAGCACTGGGAGTGTTATTAACAGTCTGAAGCAAGGCATAAAAAGGGATTCCACTGAACACTTGCAAGTTTGCAATTGAAAATTTCTGAAACAAAATTCTGATAGAGGGGTTTATGGGTAAAATAAATATCAGTAATGTTGGTCGGTTTCAGGTGTTGCATGTTAAATCTGTTAGACCATTTCTTGCTTAATCTCTGTTCCTGTGGTTTGTGGGCCTGATCTGGACGACACCGAGGCGTGTGTGCGTGCGTGTGTGTGTGCGTGCGTGCGTGTGTGTGTTTGGCCGCACGCCCAGCACTTGGTACAAATTCGGGTGTGCCTTACAGAGATAGGATATCCATCCACGTCATGCTTTGGAAAAGAATTAATTCCACCTTTCTTATTACCAGCAAATTAAGTTCTGTTGAATTATTAAAGTTCAAATTGCTTTTAAATGTAGTACTGATCGGCACTGATGTTGACTATTCAGTTTTCGGTTATTTTTGCATGGTCAGCCTGACTTCGAGGTGCAGGACTGGCAGTGTGTTAAGAACTATTGTTCTGGTTTGGACATTTGCCATTTAAAAGTGGTTTAGTTCTGCGTATGGTTGAATGCTTCAATGTTCTTCATTTCTGATATTTCAGTTTTACATGAAATCATATTTCTGTTCCCGTGCTGATTATGCCACATTCTTGGTTTGCTCAGCCTAAAACTGCAATGTGTCGGGCTGGCCTTTGCTCCTATTAATGTGCTAGTCCAGCCAGCTCACTGTGATGCTCTCAAGAAAAAAATAACTCAGAAAATGAAAATGATTCATAGATACAGTGCCACTGTGCTCTGCTGTAGAGAGGGCACTGTACAAAAATAATTTATAAACTTTTGTGGCTTTTTGACCATTATAAATGGCTGGGTTGCCATACATGCTTCACTAGGCACAGCTTAGTGGTATCTGTGCAAAGAGGAAAAACAGACTTCAAACTTGATTGAACTATGTGAAGTCTGGAGCATTAGTGTGGAAATCTAAAAGTGTACAGATAGCTGGAAGGTGGCTGGAAAGAGCATCCAGGTCTCCTGAAACAGAAGTAGTGCTTTGGAGTTAGAAGTCATTAAAGCAGAAAGGGGAAAAAACTGAGGCTTTTGCATCACTGAGAATGAAGGAGAGGATTTCTAGCTGGAAGTGAGTGGGATATCATGGGATAGTCCTCGACTCTCCTGGAGAAGAGGACTCCAGGTGAGGGGATGGGACATGCTGCAGCAGCAGGAGGTGGGACACACTGTGATGGCAGAAAAGTGGAGCTGGATTTGCAAGACCCACAGAACGGGAGGCACAGAAGGAGCTTACTTGGCTGCTCAACCACAAAAGCATGAATAATGGGCAAGGACCAGTGGCTCTTCCCTGCAGAAGGAGGGATGAGGTCCCGTGGGAAGGGCAGAGCTGGCTGTTTTACAGAGGGGTTTGAAGAACATCCTCAGAAGTGGCAGAAGATGTCAGAACTGGCATATCTGTCAGTATGCATTTTGGGATAATTTTAAGATTAGTGGCACTGTGGAATACAGTAAAGCAGGGGAGGTCACCTGTAAAAGCTAATGGCAACACGAATCATGGTAGCAGTTGAGGAAGAGAAAGAGAAATGGCAATTATGTCATATTGACGTGACAAGAGTGTGTGAAGATAATGAATTTGGCCATGGCTCAGTATTAGAAGTTCCACACTGTAGACAGGTATCTCTCAGGGGGGAAGGTAGTGCTTTGTAAGTAAATAGCACCTTGTAAAGGATGTGCAGCTGTGAGACATTCATAAGAGAAATCCAGAGCAGATCCATTTGAGTGTCTTGTTCTTCTAAGGTGGCACATGGAAAAGAGGGAGTTTGGCAAGTGGGTAGTAAGTATGATTTGTAACATGTGCTTAGTTCTGCAACTGATTTTTTTCTGTCTTGGTAGTTGTTTCATAGTAGTAGGTGAGCTTTGTCCTAGGAAATGCCAAGGGAAGTCCCATCCTACTGTGGCTTCTGTCCTCAGAATGGCAGTGGGACTGCGTGAGCAGAGGCTGGAGACAGCACGTAGCTATGGTGTTATGTCCTTAGTAGGGGTGGCATTGGAGAGAAGAATGGTGCTGAGAAAAGCAAACAGGACCATTTGATACCCATCCACGTGCATTTGTGTGCAACTGGCAGGTGGGCTGAGACATGGAAAGGGATAGGATCAGCGGAGAGGGAGACTGGTCTTTCACAGTCGTGAAGGAGGCAAGCACGTCGGCAGAGACATATGGAAAGCAGATCTCACAGAAGGTTTGGGAGAAACAACATTGGCTCCTACAAGGCTTGGTGCTCGAGAGGTTTTGCACAGCGCAGATTCATGTTATGCAACCGGTTACGGCATGGGAAGTTGCAGAGCACTTAGTGAGAGCCAAAGGAGATGCTCCACCATTCTCCCAGGGGGGAAGTGAGCTGCTTTTGCTCCAGGAAGGAAAAGGCGTCAGGTGCCAGTAAGGAAGAGTGCTGCTTTAACTCCTTCTGAAAAGCCTCTCACACTCTTCCCAGAGCCCTCAGGCTCCATAGCAGCAGCTGGAATCGAGAAGATAAGCAGTTTGCAATGCAATTCCTGTCTTGCTTTTGGTGGTTTTATGGTTCAGCCATGGATTGCCTGCACCAGGTGCCAAGGGTATATGATTCCTCTCTGCAATGCCCCCTGTCATGGGGAGAATCTGGCCATGCTTTGCATACCAGGACAGTTTCCTGCGGAATCTCCAACTTCCTTTACTCCCCCTCTGGGAAGTTATTAGACATGTTGAGTTAATGTGCCTCTTACCTATTTGGTTGATTAATCTGTTCATAAGGCACGTAGTGAAAGCACCGCAGTACTGAACAAGAAGTACGTACCAAAAAATGCTGGACAGACAGCCCAGGCAGCAGCCAGGTTGCGAGCGCTGCTGAGCATGGGCAGGGCTGGAAACTGCCCAGCAGAGTCAAAGGGAGCAGCTTGTCTTCAGTGCAAGCATATCTGGAGGAGTGGGAGAGGAAGACAGAAGGTAGGAGGGCAGAAGAAAGGGGAGAATACTGGAATCGGCAGCCTAAGCCAAAATGCTGCAGTGGGACAGACAGTGCCCTAAAGGTAGCCAGTTTCTAGGAAAGTATTCCAGGCTTGGTAAGAACACTGCTGGTAACATTCACAGAATGTTTGTGTTTCAGATTTTTTGTATACTTCTCTCAAGCTGGTGTGGTTACGTGCTTTGTTTGTTTCTCTTTAGCTTCTACCCTCCATGCTGTTAGAAATACTCTGACTCAAGTCCATCCAAATACAGCAGTGCCGTGTTTGGTAAGTGGGTTGTGAGCCCTTGGGGTCTGAGCAATGATTTTCAATCAGAATTTGGCAAAACAGCAAGTTAAAATTGCTTTTTTTAAAAATTGATTCCCAGATCCAAGATTTCACTCCACATCGTTTAAGATTAATTTTCTCGTAAACAGAGTGTTTAACCTGTGCTTTGCTGCTTTATATCAAGCCATGCGAAGGTCCTGGGTGTCAGCCGTAAGGTAATTTTGCAGGTCTCCCGGGGTGATTGCCATGGTCCTGCTGCAGAGGTGTTTGGGGCAGCGACCCTCCAAGGAGCTGCACCTCTCCCTGGCCAGTTTGGGATGATTGTTTTTCATCTCCTGCATGCAAGGGGATTGCAAGGGTGTTCTCTGAGATTTTCTTTTTGGATCCACACTCCAAAAACTCAGCCTTCCTGCTGCCATTGCTCTCCAGTCACCTGTCTGCAGACCGCAGCCGTGCTCCTCAGCCTCCCTTAAATCAGACACCCACATTTCATTTCATTCTGGCAGCTGATTTGCAGCAGAAAAACACAAACACCCTGTCCTCAGTCACACGGGGTGGCAGCCCGCCATGGCAAGGAGCATGCGCAGCCCTGGGAGGCCACAGCTTCGTGTTCAATTACAGTAAGAGCATCTCAAGTGCACCGCTGGAAACAGTCCACAAACTGTGTTTATCCTTGGCCAGTCTTGTGCTTAGGAGAGGCATCAGTATGTTGGTTTTCTGCTGCAGCCAAGTGTTTTCCTCTTCTGCCTTGCTGGTCTCCCCAAACACGGCACAGCTGCCTCCTCCCCAGGAGTGCTGTTCTGGCCCCGGCCATTTGAATTTCCATAGCGGGATGCTCAATCATCTCAGCATGACAGGTGTCAGCTTCTTTCTGATCGCAGGTGTCAGGTGCTCGTCGGTTTGACAGACCTGCATGCAGCCAGCACCGGGCAAAGCTGCAGTTTGTTTGCCTGCAGTGTGTCTACCTGTAGTTTTCTTCACTTTTTGGTACAGTTACCCATCTCTGTCGGCATGTACTCCTTGCTCGCTTGAGAGATGTGCATGATCCGAACTGTCCGTCCTTAGGGAGTTTGTTGTGTTTTCAGGATGGGATCTGGTCCGCTGTTTAAAAAAGTACACAGCCTTCCCGGTTAGTGTTTTCCATTTGCTACGTGACTCGCTAGTTCTCCTGCAACAGCACGCGGGCTCTCCACCAGGACAGCCGGGCAAGCCCAGCCAGCGTGCGAGCACTGAGGTGTGGGTGTCTCAAGCTTCTTCACAGTTGGTCGCACAGCGCTGGATGTCTCTGTACTCAGCACCAGAGCAGGGCAGAGGGATAAGACCACCACTGCCACTGTATCCCCAGGGATTCCTGGACGCTGCTGAAGCTGGGTTGACTGATACTCTGAGAACAGGTCAGTAGTCTCATGGACCGTGTTGTGTGGTAGCAGCTCATGATATGAAATGCTTAGCTGCAGTAGGAATGTCCAGGGGATAGAGTGACAGCTCGTCAAAACTAGACAGCAGTTCTGTATTTGACATCTTGAGGTCAAAAACTGTCAGTTCCTTGATATTTTTATGGTGTCTTAAATTGCCTGGAGAGTGTTTTGAGCCTTGTCAAAATGAATCAATTAAGGCCAAGTCATTCACAATCTTGTACTGCTCTGATTCAGCAGCAGGACCATGCTTGATTTTCAGCCTAATAATTACAAGTGGTTTGGAGGATCGGGGGGGCTGATAGAGCCCCTTTCTGTTTCCCTCGGAGCTGCATGTGCTACACTTTTTACTTGCTCTTTGCCTTGGCTGTCTGTAGCATTGTTTTCCTCCTCCTGAGAAACACAGCCAACTTTCTAATTAAGGAAACCACTCCGCAGCCGTTGTGGCTGTTCATTGAGTTCTTTCTCCACACCAAAGTTTCCAGCTCCCCAAAAGATTTGAAGTCACTTCTTAATACAGCTGAAGGAAGATAGGAGCTTTGGCTTGGGGCAAGATCTTCCTTTAACTCTGTTAAGAAGCAGGCATGCTGCACCGAGCATCGCTGTGTGCAGCATACTCACTTCGTAAGCGCTTCAAATTCACCTCTGGCTATGACAAATAGTGCTGAGGTTATTTTTCTATTGGATTCTTGTATGAAAAAAAAATAGTTATGAGAAATAAGTATCACTTTGTGCTGGGCTTTACTGCTTACTGGGCTTTGAGCCTGAAAGGATTTAGAAGTCATCATGCTCTAAGGGAAAGTTGTACTAAGAGGAGGTGGGGGTTGCTCCAGCCAGCTGTTGTGATTGGGAAGAGGCTTGTCCTGACCAATGGAAAGGAGACCGGGGCTGAGACAGAGAGGCAGCCAGCACTGATGCAGCTACACCCAGTGAGATTAAGACCAAATTAGAAACTCGGCTTGCAGGGGTTTATCATTTCCTTTATATTGTGATATTAATAAATGCAAATATTTTTTATCTTAGTTGTTATCCTCTCCTCTATCTTCTGTTAATGGGCGTTGTCCTAAGTTCAGGCTGCACTGGTAACTGTATGAAGAGGATGGAGACATATTCACATGAGTTATTGTGCCATGCAAAAAGTACCTGGGTGTGCGAGGAAAGAATATGGGCACTTCTTCATGTCTGCGTGCCAGCTCCTCTTGTCAGCCTTGAGTTGGACGAGATTCCTTAAGACAATGCCATCCTAATGCATCACAGTTCAGGGCTTTTGATATTTCACAGCAAAGCACAGTAACGTTTTTTCTCATTTCATTTCTGAAGTACACAAAATTTGGAACATATGCACCGCATCAGGATTAATTGCTCTTGCCAGTCAACCCAGAGGAACAGCTCAGACCAGGCCTGGTCACTCATCCAGTAGGAACTCCTACTGTCTGCTACTCTACCTTTGCGACCCTAGCAACATCAGCACCTTCTGCTTTTCAGAACTGTTGTAGTTTAAAAATAAACTGCAAAGACCTGGCCATTCCCACCTGGTTGCTGTGGTGCTTTACAACTTTTTGAGAAAATTTGTTTAAATACTCTCAGAGCATCCTTGTGCTGCTAAAACTGGGTGCATGGAGGGATGGTGATGGGAGCGTACAACATGGTGGAGGATTTGTTCAGAGCCTGCTCTGCACCATGAGTCCAGGATGGACCGGGAAGCCGGGGCAGGAGGGTGCACGCAGCACATTTACACATCGTGTAGGAGCTGCACTGCGTGGCCAGCACGAGGGAATACACCCCGCCTCTGCCTGGCCGCACGGCTCCAGGGAAGGGTGAGCAGCCAGGAGCTGCCCAATTTGCACCCTTTGCCCAGGACTCCTGCACAACTGGGCTTCGCTGTGGAGGGCCATAGTGGCCTGGTGCTCAGCAGGGACTGGACTTTCCATCCCAGTAGATCTGCTTTCCATCCCAGATAGGTTGCATACGGAAGGGAGCTCTCTACTAGCCAAAATAAAGAGACGCAGCAATCTGCCAGAGCTGGTTAAAGCATGTAGTCTGTTACAGGCAGAACGGAATACAATTTGCGGTAGAGGCTACAAAATACATTTGCAAGGCATCTGAGCCTGGTGCTAAGACATTCTTTCTTTCAACGTTGTTGTTGCCAATAGCTTCTCTTGTGCTCAGACCAAAACTATTTTGGGTGGAACATTTGCTCCCTACTTTCTAGCAAGCCTGGTCACAGGAATGAAGAATGGATTCTTTTCACTGGCCGCAGCTGGTTTGAATGATCCCCACACTGAACCCATTGACTCCAGGCACTCCTCATGTGAATCGCAAGGAAGTAGCAACTGATTTTTTGTTCATGTGCCTGACAGGCCGAAACAGCAAAGCTGTCTGAAGTTGACTGAATGCTTGAATCCAGGCACATGCCAGGGAGGAGTCCTGGTGCATGCTCTGTACCTAATGCTGGCAGCAAGTGTGATTCACCAGCTCAGTGCAAAGTAAGGAGGCAGGAGAGGGTGAGACGTGTTTCTGTTGTGGGTGTCTGTGCAATGTCCTCTCCAACGCTTCCTGCAGGGCCCCTGGAGAGCACAGCAGCATGGCTGAGTTTGGTACAGAAGATCCATCACGCTCATTCAATGAGAGCTTGAAGAGAAGTCCTTCAAGAATTGTGACCTTTGCATTACATACAAACAAAAAAAATACCTTGAAGCCCATCCATGTCAATTGGCTAGACCTTGAACAAGGCATTGAGAGGGATCTGCACCTCTCTCAAGGTCTGCTTCTTGCAAGGAGCAACAAAATAGCTCGTTTAGAAAACTCTTCTTGTAGGTGATCTCTCTGTTGAGAGCAACTTCCAACAAGTTTCTACAGAAGAATCACCTTCCATTTTCCTTCTGAAGGAAGAGGATTTCAGGGAAACAAATGGGCCCAGCATTTGTGTGCTTGCAGAAGGAGGACAACAGGTCAGGGATGGTGACCCATTTGTTGAGCTGAGAACCAGGGAGACACTTGGCAAAACTCTTGCTGAAAGTAATGCTACTAAATGGAAAGGGGCTTGGGGATAATTACGAAGCCACCTCTGTATTCTGAAGTACGCTTAAGAAATTCAACTGGCCATGTGTTACGGATTTTTCACCAATACTGGATTTTTCTTTGTACTATCAAAGGTATTAATTAGAGTAATAGATTACACGGAGTACTGTACATTTTATCTCTCGGGTATTTGTGGAATGAACCATGAAAACACAGACATATTTGTGTGTGAAATAATTGTAAAATGCTTGTTTAGCTGGGTTTCTTGATGAGTACCATGTCTTATTTCACCTCTTGGCCATGTAGCCTGCACCTCTTGATTCCAGCGGGGTGATGTCGTGCCAGTGGCAGCTAATGTGCGAGGGGCTTTGGGATCCCCTAGGACAAAGGCACAGTGTAATACTGTTGCTGCAGGAGCCTTCTTTTTCAAGATCCCAGGGAGTTTTCTCAGCACACTCTGTTTGTTTGATACAGATTTTGTAATCTGTATAATGTGATCAAATCTATAAACATGTAGACAGGGGTACGATGCATCAGCATCCGTCTTTGCCAACTGCTTTCTACTGCAAGGCAGGAGTTTTTGTCAGCTTTCTGAAACTTTGGTACAAGACTCACCCTTTCCCCCCCTCCCCTACCTCCTTCCCGAGAAAGAAATGAAATCTGATCGGTTCACTTTGCCATACCTCACTCTTCTGGTGGATTTGTGGCACAATTTCAGAACTAAAAAAATCAATTAATTGAGAATAACCATAGGGTATATAACTACAGCTCTTAGGTTGATAGGTGATGAGTTTTATTGAACCAATAAAATACAGAAAACCATTAGAGGAAAACGGCTTATGGCAGTGGTATCGTTCAGTGTGATTTACAGTTTTATAACTGTAGGCAAATTTGAAATATTTTTCACTACCTTCAGTATACATTATTAGATAAACCTATAGCCTGTGCTTACCTACATCAGCACTGACTTTCTTCTCTGTGATAGTGAAGAGGCATAAAAATGAAGACATTTTCAGCCCATTACAGTTTAACATGGTTTCAAGAGCAGTCAGTTTCTCTACAGTTTGGATTTTATTTGTCTCTTAATGTGCTCAGGATGTCGGTAGGAAATGCCTCCCAGCAGCCGCAGGAGTTTCAGTGTAGCTGTCTTTTGCATGCACAAGAAAATAAGACACCTTAAGAATGAAGATTATTGAGCAAAATACCACCTGATGAAAAAGAGAGAGAAAATACAGATCCTTGCCGGGCGTGCTTTATTCCAGCGTCCTGATCATCCTCCTTTAGCTCTTGTTGCATTGCTGAGGTTGCTCCCTTGAGAAAAGACGTTCATCAGAGCTGGGGAGGGCAAGGACAGGGCTGCCCTGTGCTTCAGCGAGGTTCTTCGTGTGACCAAATGAGTGGAGTGAACTTCAGGGGCTACTGGGAGCTGGAACAAGCCAGGGCTGCAGTGCTACAGCCCCTTCCCAAGGCGGTGGGGGAGTAGGAAGTGCTCCAGGGTGACGGTCAGAGACCTCTGCGGGGCCCCACGTGGTCAGGGGAGAGGTGGGTGTTGAACTGCCATAGCACACAAATAGCTCATCATTCTTGGAATCGAAAAATATGAATCTGCCAGTGTGTTATCTAGATTAATGAAGATGAAATGTGCTGTATAAATACATCAGAAGTATGAACGTGCTGTTATCCCTTGGGCTGCTCTGGCTCACAAGGAGAAAAGGTTGATTTGTATTTGTAGATGATTTTGCTTGCTCTGCCAATGTTCATTTTTGTTTTAGTACGCAACCCAGGGAGCATGTATTTCTTTTGCTCAAAGATGTAGCAGATTAGCAAAGATTTTTTCTTGATTATCATAGCTGAAATAGCTTTGTTTTTAGATAAATTTTTCATCTGTCATTACTTGTGAGGGTTAGTGATACTATTTTAAACACTGGTGATAAATTATGGAGGTTGTAAGCTCTATTATTCAAGGAACTGTGCAATATTTGGACATTGAATGTGGTTTCCATAAACCAGAAGGTGCTTGTGTGCAGCTGACCAGGCTGAGTGTCCTCCAGCTGGTGCAGGAAAGGTGGAGATGAAGCAGCTACAAGGGTAGGATTTGCAAAACAATGAGAGTTTAACCTAGCCTTGACTTGAGCCCACCCTGGGTGCGCAGGAAAAAACCCATGCAGAAACCCTCAGCAGGGTGGTTGTCACTCATGCCGACAGATGTGGTGTCTCAGGGTGAATAGGTACTTCTGGTATCAGTAAGTTAGTGATGGTGTTTGGTAGGCATTGCTTGTTCCACCAAATTAAAGATGTGAGTTGTGTGGCTGTGAATTATCGCTAATAAGAAGAGAACATTTTCAGGGTCAGGGATGAGAAAAAAGATTAGGTATGCTCCCTTGCCTGTTTGTGGTGCGTGCTGCTCATTCAGGGCCCAAGACGAGCCTGGCTGGAAAGCTCCGGAGGGGTTTGTTTCAGCCTCCAACAGCCTTGAGAGGACAAGGAGAATGAGGTGGAGTGGCCGGAGGCGCCACAGCTTCCACCCTGGGTCCTTACTTAGAGCTTCCTTCCACTGTCGCAAAAGAAACCACATCTCAAACATTATTTGAGATCTTCTTAGAAGTTTTGGGTTGTTCCAGCCACGTTCGGGTCCAAAGGCTGTTGAGGTGGTGATGTATCAGGAGGAGGTGTGTGGAGGCTGGGCTGAGGTCCCTGGCACTGCCCGCAGGTGGGTGCATGCCTCCCCTAGACCTGCAGGCAGTGTTTTGCAGGAAGGCAGGGATGCTAGCAGCCAGGAAAAGCCTGATAAAGGGGGAGAATAGAGAACCTGAAAGTTAATCATTAAACTTTTTCTGTTACCTTTAGTCAGCCAGAAAATTGAAGCTAGGTGAGGTTTGCAGGGAGACGTAATATCTTTTATTAGACCAACTTGTATAGTTAGAAAAACACATGTGCTTTGGGGACCACACGCTTTTCTTCAGGTCTCCACAATTGCACATTACGTTAAAAATAAAATTCATTTAATTTTCAAAGGGTTTAATGGATATTTGCAAGAACTGAATTTAAAAGCAACTCACAAAAAATACCTCATTTGGTTTAATTTGGTTTGGACATTTTAGGAAAGATTTAATATCCATGAATCAATTGCAGAAGACTTTTTTTTTCCTGACTTGAAGTTTAGTAGTAGAGACCTGACATCTGTATACATGGCGTCAAAATTTCTGCATGCAGTCTCCAAAGCTTGTTCTTTTGTGCACCTGAGAAGTCTGTCTTAAGTGTATATACATGCTCTTACTTCTTTCTGAAATACCCTTTTACAATTTCAAGATGCTGTTAGCATAAGGCTCTACAAAGGTGCAAAGTCAGAAGGTTTAAAAAGAGTGAGTTTAAAATAGAGTTCTCTCTCCTGACCACCACTTTTTTCCCTCAGTCTAAAAAAAAAATGTGATAAAATGATAATATTTTAAGATTTGGGAGTTTGTTACTAATCGCTGTATTGCTATTAATCGGTGTAGTTTCTGTGTTACAGGAGATAAGATGCTATTGTTAATAATATTTTCAGTAGAGGTCTTGGTTCACCCTGATCTCACGAAATTTTCAGCTTACAATCCCATTCTGTGTTGAGTGTTTCTTTTTTCTTTTTAGAGTGCTTTTTTATCTTTTTATTTTTCATAACCTTCTATGTTGTCCGGTACACCAATTTAAAATTCCCTCAATCCAGCTTAGTCTCAGCTGTATTAATGCATGGCTCGAGGGCACAAATAGCTAAAAAGGGCTGTATTGTGTGGCATCTCTAAAATCTTTTTTCAGAGAAGTTGGATAAAGACATTGAGGTTTCTTGGGGGTGGTCATGGGTTGGTTTTTTTGTTGGTTTGTTTTTTTTTTACAGCTGAGTGAGGCAGCCTTGCAGGTGTCTCAGAGAGAAGACATCAGGGTGGCAGATGCTGCCAGGCCCCACATCACCCCATTTCTGTTGAACTCTCCAGGAGAGTATGCTCCTCTGGGAAGGTGGCTGCAAGCACAATGTGGGATCCTTCTTCATTTTACTGATGTATCTGGGGAGACAGCTTTACAACAATATTAAAAATAATAAAAGGTTTTAGTTAAGGAATGTGGGTTGAAGCAGGAGTGAGTTTCTTTTCAATACTTTCCCTAGGACATTACATACCGAGCTCTGTCTTCTTAATGCAGTCACAGCCAGTCAATCCTGCCTGAGGTAGAACCAGTCTTTTCCAAGATGTAGTAAAAAAACCCAGCAAATACTGGGGTTCTGTATTCAGCTTCAGAAAGTATAAGCGAAGGGGCAGGTCGGAGCCAGCTGGTTGTGCCCCCAGCGCTGCCGTTGCCTGCAGGGCCATGCCCCGGCAGAGCGGCTGGGATGCAGGCAGGGCTGCGGGGCTGGGGTGCCCAGGGGACGATGCTCCCAGGTGAGCTGCTTCGCTTACTTACTCTCTGTAGCTGGGAGGACCCACAAGGTAGCCTCCCTCTGTAAACTGTTCCTCTGAAGGATAAAAAAATCAGTTCTCATTTGGCTGTGCTGTGTGGTGCAATCCTCTTCTTCATCTCCCATGGCAGTGCACCTTCTTGGCTGGCAAATAATTAATAATGCACCTCGAGGGGATGTCAGCCCAGTCCAAGGAAGCGCTTCTGTTAAGGACAGCACACGCTGAAATACATGCTAAGCTGAAATATGCGCTTGAGGGTTGACCTCAACCGTGGTGGGTTTCCTGGTGTCTCAGTGAGTTCCCTGGGTGAGAGCAGAAGGGCCAGGAGCTGGGGTACTCGGGAATGAGCACCCTGCCCTTGGGGAGCATGCCGGGGGACCTGCCGCCCGGGCTGGGGACATGCCTGCAGCTGCAGAAGTAGCAGAGAACAGACTTTGTTTGTTAATCCTCGGAGAGCTGGTGGGTTTTGGTGGTCGCTGCTGAGCCCAAAGTTTTGTTTGCTGTGTTTTTACGTTTCTAGGCTGCTTTATATATCAACAGGAATTCAACGTGTGCCTTTTTTTTTTCTTTTTTTTAGTGTTACTGTGATAAAATCCTACGATACGCTTGTAAAGCATTCATTGTAAAAGTAAATCAACTTTAATAGCAAGTAGGTTGTAGTTAAGTGCTTTTGAGTGTGAGTATTTAGGGTTTTTTTTCTCGCTTAGTTATGATCCTGTGCTACAGGGAAGTGAGAGTGTTTATCTTAGGGAAATGAGTGGGATTTGCAGGCATTCAGCACCTCCCAGGACCTTCCAGGGTTATCCCCTTGCTCATATATTTCCATTTTGCCATCCTTTCTGCACTAAGCAGAATTGGTCTCAAATTCCTCAGAGTGATGGGAGAGTACGGGGGGGGCTCCGGGTACAGGCTGGGATGGGGAAAGAAATGGAAAAAAAGAGACATAAAAAACTAGGACAAAAAAAAAAGCGAGAGCCTTGTACTGGCTGTGAATGTGCTGCAGAAAAGCTGGAAATGTGGTGGTGGTTGGGCTTCCTTTCCACGCAGAAGTTTCCTTCGTTTGATCTTCACTGTGAAAGAGGGCTGGGGATCTGAGAATGGGGACGTGGCCAGGAGCAGCAATAGGAAGGGAGAAAGTTATCTAAGGTCCAAAGCCCTCAGCAGAAACGTTACACATCGTAGGTTGAACAGTGGCTTTTTCGGTCTCCAGAAGGGATGACCTTGCAATGGGGTCGCTGAACAGACGGTTCCAGCTGGGCTTGTGCACTTGGCAAACGCCCAGGAGCTATTTTAATAGGTCTTACAAGGGATGAGGCCTTGGCAAGACCTGGGGGTTATGGAGTGAGCTCTCAGTCTTTTTTCCTTTGGTAGCTAGCAAGCGTCACTCAAGCTATGGAAAAGCCCCCGGGAGCTGTGTGGCTCACAGAGCTCAGGGACAACCCACATCCTTCTCTTTCCGCTGGTGCACGTCACTGCAAATGGCATCACTCACTGCTTGTGGCTTGAAGGCTTTGCACTTTTTATCGCTTTCAGTGAAGGCACTGGAGGTGTCCAGGTGGATTTTAATATTGGATCCATCCTTCACCCAGGCCAGGGCCTTGGGTGCTCCCTGGGTGGTCACAGCTCCTGCTGCAGCCCGCAGCCGATCCCGCAGCATTTGTAGGAGTGGAGGCAGCTGCCAGCCCTTTTGGGCGCTTTGCACTTGGCCAGAGGTTGGTTTGAGGAGGGTTTTAAAGTCGAGCTGGGCTCTGACTGAAGGCTCCCACATTGCCCTTGTGGAAAGAGCGTTAGGTAAAGCCTGGGTTGGATCTTTGGTGGGTTGATATCCCTTCTTACTGTGAACAAATGACTTGAGATGACAGCAGGTGGATGTGGAGATGAGGATTTATCTTTCAAAAGGCTGCCCAGGCTCCTGCCCCAGCAAAGCAGCCCTGTCTCTCTAGCTTGCTCATCTGGGCAGTAGGAGCATCAGTTACAGGGACCACTGTAAGCCAACAGTGAATGGCAACCACTGTCCTCCCCAGCACAGAAGCTCCTGATGCCATCTTGACCTTCTCCTGAGATCTACAGAAAACCTCCAGCAGCAAAGCAGAGCAGCATGTAGAAAGCCCTATGTATATCTTGCCTAAAAGATTGGTAGCACTTTTTGTCCAGCATAATGGGAAAGACTAATGTCAGTGCTTAACGCCAGTGTAATTTAATTCCTGCAAGTATCTCACAATGCAACCTTTTGCTTTCCACTCAGAATCACTGGCTATCAATGTGCAAACACAAGTTTAAAAGGTGCTGGTGGCACACAGAGAGCTCATGTGATTGAGCCCATTGCTTCCTAAAAGCTGAATCTAGGTGCTTGCTTTGATGGATTACCTTTTTTTTGTTTTGTTTTGTTTGGGGTTTTTTTTGGTTTTTTTTCATTCAAAGGAAATGTCCAGTCTAAACCACAGGGCTGTCAGTTGTCCCTCTATGTGATAAAACTCAGCTTGCATCCTGCAGTGCTGGTGTGTTGTCAGCAGCCCTGGTGCTGGTCTCAGGTGGCCTCAGGTGTGTCAGGCTGTCCCACTGCCAGGGCTGTCTGTCTGTGCTGGTCGGCAGGCTCATCTTTAGCTTTGATTTTTACATCTCATCTTCCAAAATGTCTTTACAGCCTCTGAATTGCTTGGGGTGATTTGAAGTCCAAGCAGCCTCCTGCCCAGATGGCTAATATCAGCGGCTCTCCCCTACACCCTCATGTAAAGCATCAGCATCGTTCTCCTCGGGTTTATTTAATTTTTTTTTTAAAAAAAAAAACAACAATGAATGCTGTCCGTTTCCTGGAGGAGCTCATTTGGTTTTTTTACTGCTGTAGGTTGTAGGAAACAACAATGTAGGTTGTTTCCATTTCGATAGAAGGGAAAAGATAAATGGATAAAGAGAATAGGGAGGGACCCAAAGGAGAGCTGGTGTTGGGATGTCATCCCTCCCGCATGATGCCATATGGCTGGAATGTGTGTCTCAGAGATGAACATCACGCATATGAAACGTAAAGAGTATATACTGCAGCTGAAGTGACCACACTGGAGAGAGAGTATTTTTTTCGGGTTTCTGGATAATATCAAGAAAGCCATCCACTAAGCACTACAAATACAGTTTGTTTTCAGCACTGGGTTTGGTAATGGAGCATGTTCGAGGAGAATTTGTTGAGGTTTTTGCTGCCTTCTCCATAATGGTTTTAATAGCAGCTGCAAAGCTCAGCCCTGGGCAGTGGGACAGTTTGAGAGTCCATATGGTGTCTGAATCATAACCACAGTACAAAGCCTAACTGGGTTTTTCCCTTTCTTTTCCTATCCCTCTCAAAAAACAAAAGGAATACAAGAAACGGAGCTCCTTTGAGCAAGCATTTTTTCTCTCAGGTGCTTCTTTTAGCTTTCTTGGTAGCATCCCTCACCACCCCATATGGCCTCTCCCATCTGCTCTGCCATCTCTCTCACGTGCCCTGGCAGCTCCCACTGCCTCCCCAGACTCGCCATCCCATCCATTCATCCCATCTCTGCACTCCTGCTTCTTGGGGTCCCCCAAGGTTCTCGGGTTCAAGGGTTCTCGGGCACCCTCTGTCTCCTGTCGTGTTGCATGGCCGTTACGAGTGTCACCCTAAGGCCTTGCTTAGCTCCTCTTGAAGTCGCTCCTGTTAACCCTCCTGTGAGCTGGGGCAGAAGGTCACAGGCTGGCGTTTGTAGACCCAGATTTACCAACCTAGCAGCCTGGGAATAACCAAAACACCGATGATTTGGTAAGGCAGGTATACAGCAGAGGCTACATAGTACTATTCTGTTACTTTTTTTATTATATTCCAGCAGTTTCTATACTTGTGGCTGTATCTAGAGAGCTCCTGGATGAGATTTAATTCAGTCCAGAGATTATTTTGTAGATGGAGAGTGCTCCAGAGTTTTGCAAAGTTTGTGTTTGGCTTTCCTGACCCAAGACTGCATCCCTGTGGCATCTTATGCCTATCTCGGTGCTTTAATGGGGGTACGCAAAAGGAGGTGAAGAGGTATCTCTGTTTCTGGTGTGTGTATCTACAGATATTCAAATAAGAGTAAGAAAATGCCATGTATATATATACTCCCTGTATTTTTACTGAGGATTTTTTTGTGGTTGCTGTCTGCTTCTGTAGTTCAGCTGGGGACTGTGATTACAGTGTTTGTATCACCTAGTAAGGACATTGTTTTATATGGGAATTTCCGATGCATTTTTAAAAATACATTCTTAAAGGAAGCCCTGAAAAGTTATCTGAAAAGGGAACTGGAAAAAAGCCATTTACGCTTGTGTGCTGATGGGAGGAAACATGCCGGAGAGGTCAAGAGTTTGCCCAGGCTCTTCCCCATGGCAGGTATGAGTTTTTCCTTCTCTAGCAGGGACCCTGCCCTTCACAGGGAAGGATGAGCCTTCCTGCCTTTTTGCCCATCTTTCTGGGGCTTGGGAGTTTCTCTGAAGTGTGATTTCCCTTGCTGGGGGTGGTGGCCGTGGTCCTGTGGGTTTTCACAGTGGGCTGGAAGTCGCCTCTGCTTTGCCATCATCCTCCTTCCCCATGGCAGCCCTGGCTGCAAGCGTGGAGCCCCTCAGCTCCAGCTGCATTATGGACATGGGTTCAAACACCCAGGTCTTCTCTAAATGAGAAGATTTTTCAGTCTTTCCTTGGTAGGATCCTGGCTTAAAAGAAAAAAAAAAAAGCATGCCTTGATTGTTTATAAAAAAGATACTTGATGTCACTTTATAAACTGGCTGTGTATTTGTGTGGCTTCTGTCTGTACAGTGCCAAGTGCCTCCAGAGTATTTACAATTACAAATAACAATAAATATCTGTTTGTTTCTTTCTTTCCCCTGACTGCAAGATAAGACTGTATTTCATTTTTGCATATGCATTTATTATGAGAAGCATTTATTAACAGGAAAGGTTAAGTGAAAGAAAGAGCATCACGTGTGAGTACACTGCAGTAGGGGAGGGTGGTCCTCTCGGTCCTGCAGCATCACAGTGCTTTGCAAAAACATCCCCATCCTCACAAGAAACCTTCCTTCAGCACTTCTTTGATGGCACCTTCACAACTTGCTTACACCTTTCTGCTACAGCTTGAAATCCCCACCCCATGTCTTACCTGTGACCCACAGAGATGCCTTCCCACGGGCTTCCCCTCCACACACCCCTGAAGCAGGATCAGCGCTGGTTTACAGCCCACGGAGAGTATGGCCCAGAGCCAACAGGGAGTGGGGACCCCGAGCCACCTCAGAAAGGCACTGGGAGACCCCGGCTTTCTGCCTTGTAATGGAGGGGTGATGGATAGGACAGTGATCTGCAGAAAATTTGAAGTGCTCAAGCAATGGTAATGTAAGTTCAAGAGAAAAATGTGCCTAATTCCCCTTGTCTTGTACTCGGAGACTGGATTTTAGGGGGGCTGACAGGTCTCTTAATGTTTATATTACAAGTCAGCATCAGCTTCAGGTAACAAACATTTGTTCTTCCTATTCCTGATCCCATCCTCTAATTCCAGGACCTTCCTGGGCATCCATAAGCATCCAACAGGGTCAGCAGGACCCTTGTCTGTTAGAGGCCTGCACGTGCCTATGAACTGCTGCCCATTTGTCGTGAGTGTTTCCCTGGGACCAGCTCTGGGTGGTCCAGACCCCCAGTCTGCAGAGGGGAAGGATGATGCTGTTTGAACCAGTGGGATGGTGGTGAACTGGTGATGGAGAAACACAGGTTTGCACAGGCTAACCTTGCTGCTGACAGATTTCCCCAGGGACTGCATTTCTCCCAGCTGAAGAACTGTAGTCGGTACCACTGGTGCAGTGGCAGTGCTCTGGTTCAGCTTTGGCTTCCATGACTGAAAATCAGTTTGATGGATCTGGGGTAGTTTGCAGAAAGGCCACCTAGATCCTTCTGTTAACTAACTTGCACTGCTCTCTAGCCAGGGAATGACAAATGGTAAGATGCAGCACTAACACTATTAAGCGGGAGCGAGATGCAGATTTTTTTTCTTGGATGAGGATTGTCTCCAGCTGTTGCTGCCACTGGCAATGGTGATGGCGACTAGAAAGAGAAAAAACCAGCTGCTCCAAGCCGTGAGCCACTGTGTGCCCTGGGGATGGGGCATTGCACAGGTACAACCTCCCCTCCTTCACCCTGTCCCGCAGCAGCCCTTCCCAGGAGCGTGGGACTGGGATGACAATGATACAGGGCTGCTTTTACCTGTTTGGGACAAACTGGTCAGGATGAGATGGGCATCTCTAAGAAGATGTGAATCTTGCCAGCAAGCGAGTGGGATTTCTGATGCTGAAAAGCAGTTGGTGTGGACACCAAGAAAGAATTTGGCCCTTCGTTTCTGGGTGCTAGATGAGATCAGCACAGCCCTGCTTTCCCCCAGTGCTTTGTGTTTGTTTTCGTGCTGCTGCTGCTGCTGCTAAAGGCTATCAGCCTGTTTCTGGAGCCTTGTTCAATATACTCTGCATGGAAAGGCATGTTTCATTTTTAAGTTAAAAAAAACCACACAAAAAAACCCAAACAAACATAAAACGCAGCGTGGCACAGATTAAATCCATTTGAGACAACTCCAAAAAAAAAAAAAACCCGCTGTATGTGCAAGTCAATAGGAGGAGGGGAGTGGAAGGGGAAAAAGCAACTGTGACATATACAAACCCTTTAGTGTGCATAGCATAAGATTTTTTGGCTGGCACTCACATGATTTTATTCAAGGGCTGGGAAAGAACTACGATTAGTTAAAAGCTTCAGCAAAGTCTGGAGGGAGTGCTCTGAAGAGTTGGGAGCCGCGCAGAGGTGACTGTAACTCCTCTCGCAATTTCAGACTATTCTTCTGTGGCTCAGGACAAAAGCCTTTTCTTTTCCCTCCGTGTTCAAAGAGACATTTGTCTTGAGATGTTGCAGCTGTGGGCCGTGGGATTGCTTGTTTGAAGATACCCCCTCGTAGACGAAAGGAGAGGCAACGCACTGAAAAGTGGTAGTATTTTATCGTGTGTGGGTTCCCCCCCCTCCTCCTCCTCCCTCCCTCCTCCTCCACTGCCATGTGTGGTTTTTAATAAGAAGAAGAATGTGGAGGCAACATTTTCCAGGCAAGGGGAAATTTCCTGTTTCTTTTCTGTTTGTTTAATAAAGTGTGTAGTTGACTGTAAAACTGTAGCTACTTTGTTGTGAACGGGTAATTCAGGCGAGTGTCAGGATCGCTTCTTGATGCACTTTTATATACTGCAAGTGAACATGTTTAAAGCCTTTTTTATTTTTTTTATTTTTTTTTTTTATTGCTGCGTGGCGTAGGCAACTGAGATTAATAAGAATTAGGCAAATGGCTTCTGCTTTTGTTTCTGTGAGATAGTACCAGCCGTCTTGCGGTCACACAAAGGCTGCCATTTACCAAGGAGCACTCCCTAATTCTCTTGGCAGGGGTGCCATTGGGATCGGATACAAGTGGGTGGCAAAGGGGAGGAGCGGCAGAAGAGGACAAGCAGGCTTTGTGTATTAAAAATGAAACAAAAGCACTTTATACGCGGGGCTGCGTGCAACAAGCGGAGCTGCCTGTGAGCCGGGGTGGAGTTTGAGTTCTCAGCGTGACTGCAAAACCTTTCTTTTTTTTTCTTCCATGAACCCTTCCTCCTCTCCCTCTTCCTTAGCAAGCTCTCCCCGCAATGCTCATGAGGGTCCGCGGGCAGCTGAAAACGCCTAAAAAAACCCCAAACATATCGGAACAATACTTGCCATGACTTTGCAAGAATGGCTGGGGGTTTGTTGGCAAAACCAGCTTCAGATGGCGGTGGAGCCGCCAAATTTGTGAGGCGGTTGGGAGGGAGAGCTGATCCCACCCCAGCCCCAAGGAGAGATGGTCTGCTGCCTCTCCTGCCTGCGCCGCCCCCTCCCCCCCCCCCCCCCCCCGCTGGTTCTGCTGCCTGTGGGGGGCGGGCAGCGATGGTCTTGGATTGCACAGCATCGTACCCCTCGGCGGAGGCAGCCCCCTGGTTTTGCAGTGCGTGGCAGAGTGAAGGGGTTAATGGCTGCAGTGTTTTATCAGAATTTAGGGGAGGTGTCTGGCTGTTTAATTACTTTCTGATCCATGGCATACCTCGTTCTTAATGAAGCAGTCGCACGCAGAACAAACATGCTGTATGAGCTTGGGTAAAAAGAAAAGCGGGCTGAGTTTAGCTTGGTTTTGTCAGCCCACATGTTTTGGTTTGAATGTGTTTATGCCAGAGGTAGGATGGTGAAGAATAGGTGCAGGGTGGTGGAAAGGCAGGTGAGGACTATATACCACAGTTTAAGTTGCAAATCTGTCAGTGGTTTTTATTAAAACCTAATTTCCATACATTATGCACTTCATCTCATACTGATGTGCTTCAAAACTTTCCTTGTCAAGCTGAAGTAAATTCCCTCATTGAAGTAGGAGAAGGGAGAGACGTTCCTCTGGCTACCTCGCTCTTTCCAGCCAGCATTCAACCTCGGCAACTGCACTTCTGTGTGCGGGTGAGGGTGAAATGCCTAAGAAGCCTGTGTCATCATGCACAATTACATCCCTAATCCTGGGCAAAGACACAGATGCTGTTTCAAAAAAAAAAAAAAAAAAAAAGCCGTGTTTCGTTTGACTTTCAAAGAAGCTTATATAATGGCTGCATAATAAAACCGTTATTTTGGGGCTCAGATTAAATGTCAAAGTTTCAGCTAACCCGTGGTTTCATTTTCCATGTGCCGTGCTTGCAGGCAGCCACCACCAGCCTCCGTGTGCTGCTGCTCTGCCTGAGGCTGGTCCTGGTCCCTGGTGAGCACCAAGCTCAAGAGCTCAGCTTGTCCAGATGCTGGGTGGTGTGGGGACAGGGATAGTGGCCACCGAAGCAGGGACTGCCACGGCCACCTTGCTGCTGCATCCGATTCCTTGTTATTTACAGTTGCAGCGTGAGGCTGGTAGGTGATGCTCTAAGCCTTGGAGATCATACATGTTAGTAAGCGTTTAAGTCAGTGTTATAATTCACTCACTTGTTAACCTGAGAAAATAATCTAGCTGCAGTATAGTGCTTCACACAAGGATTGTGTAAGCGCTCTGAGATTTGTACATGTTTTTATTCTTGCTTATCTGCTTATGGCAAGCTTCTTTCAGTTATCCAAATCGTCTCGGCGCTCTACCCTGCCTACTGACACAGTTGCACTTCCATCTGGATGAAATGCATGCAAACAAAACGCATTGCTTCCAGTACATGCTAATGGAGAGCTTGGTAGGAAAGACAGAGAGGAGGACCTATTCCAAAAATGTTCACGTGTAATGCTGAAAATCTTCAGTCAGGTCTGCTGGGTTGGTTGTTTCTTCATTTCTTAAAGCAGATTCAATAAAATAGGAATGGAGAGCCGTTAAACCCACTGCATTAAACCTGCCTGTTTCCATGGGGTCATTTTTTCTCATGTAAAATATATGTAACTATGTGCTATTCCGAGTTTTATGATGCAGCAGTACAGATACCTCCCCAGGGTGATGCTCTTGGTGCCAGCACAGTCTAGGAGGCATCGCTTTGGCCTGTAGCGCCTGTGTCTGTCACATACGCATCAGCTGGTGGAGATCTTGCTAATACTTTATGTGACAGCAATCTGGACAAAAAGGCACATTTAATTTTGCCTTAAAAAAAAAAAAAAAAAAAAAGAAAAAAGAAATCAGTGCATTGCTCTTCTCATTAGTTTCTTTATCTCATTGTCACTTCTCTGGCACATGGGGCTGCAGTGACAGGATTCCTGGGGTTGACCGCATTCCAGAGGGCTGGAGCAGTACCCAGCCCTGCGCACAAGGGCCAGTGAAGGAGCCTCCCGCTCTCGGCTTTAGTCCCACTTACTCAAACAGTGCCACAGGCAGAAGCATTTGTTCTGTAATACTCCACATGCAATGTTTGACCCCTGCAAAATACCCCAAAACAACTTGGCAGTTTTCCTCAGTCAAGCCCTGTGCTTGCCCAGCTCACCAGCATCAGCAGCTTCACTGCGAGTATGTGGTGATACTGGTGATGTAGTGTGGCAGGGGAAAACACCAATCCAGAGGGAGTGAAGGCATTTACTGTGCCTGTTAGCCCCTCAATAAAAGGATCACACAACCACTGTGCTTAAAGGTGAGACAGATGTTGGCTGGTAGCCCTGGAAGGTTCCCGTGCAGAAGGGGGTTGGTAAGGAGAGAGGCGATGCTGGGGCTGCTTACGCACGGTGTGAAGGTTCCAACCCAGACCCTTCAGGCTGGGTCATCTCATGGTGGCAGCAGCAGAAATAAAATACTTTGTGCCTAGAGCCCCAGCTCCCTGCACCTATGTTTTTTCCCAGAAACCACCTGGGTAGCCAAAAAAGTTAATTGAGATATTTTGTACGGTCCTAATGTAGTAAATGCCCTTTTGAGTGGTAAAGGGAGGTACAGAAATTTCTAAGTGGCTTGTCCAGAAATGAATGCGATTCTGTGCGACCTGCTCTAGGTGAACGTGCTTTAGCAGGGGGTCAGACTAGATGATCTCCAGAGGTACCTTCCAACCCTGACCACTCTGTGATTCTGTGAACTGGTTAATCCCTGGCAGAGCAATAAATAGGATATAAAACCCGGCCTTCTGCAGCCCTTGGTGGTGATCTTTCCTTTCCTCACCTCAGCCTGGAGAACATGTGAATGTGAAATGAGAAAAATGCAGCACAGCTCAACGGACCCTGGAATACAAATAGTTTCAAGGGAGCAGCCCGTGGCGAGGTGTGTGTAAGTGGGAGAGGAGCGGTGTCCTGCACTGGCATGAGAGCACTTGCTGCCATGGCTGAGCAGGGTCTGCGGCCATGCCATCCTGTTATACACGGTCCTTCACACTGGCTCCAGCCGCACATCCCGGAGCATCCTGCGGGATATGGGGAGAGACCAGGTTTGGTTTTACAAAGTAAGCTGAGCTTCACTGTTCCCACCTTGAAGCCTTTTGGTAGCTGGTAATAGAATATAAGCCTATATGCTAAAGAGATCTTCTTTGTCCTGCTTTTTGTGTGGTTTTCCAGTAATCCTTTTTTTTTTTTTTTTTAGTGGATATCTGTTTGGACTTGTCTTTCTGAGGTGGTCAAAATGGTAAAGTCATTCCTTAAAAAAACAGACCAAGTGCCAGTGTACATCTGTGGAACAAAACCTTGGCCCTCCTGCAGGCAGGGAGGGGTAAAAATGACTGCTGGCTTGGGGTTCACTCCTAAGGTGCTAAACAAAACGGTTTAAGAGGCCAGCAGCTCTGGTGTACATGGTTTGATTGAAAGGTGGCCTGTGTCGGTGAGGATCGGCAGAGTGGGGATACACCCCCATAAAGTCACCAGTGGCTGAAATGGGGTCATCCATCCCTGTCCTGGGAGCAAGCCTTGCTGCGTTTTCTCTCCAGCCAGGGCAAAACCGCAGCCCTACTCCCAGAGAGGAATCTGGACCTTGTGCTAAGCTTTGCACTGTGTTGCCATCATCCCCTGAAATTTGTTGTACAACCCAAAACCAGGTACTGCTGCCCCTCACCTGACACAGGAACACACGCAGGTACGGCTGCTCCAGGGGAACCTTCCGACTGCTGCCGGTGTAAAAACTGCGCTCCTTCTGCTTGCAGGTATTCGCCCTCAAATCATGAACGGCCCCATGCACCCCCGGCCCCTGGTGGCACTGCTGGACGGGAGGGACTGTACGGTGGAGATGCCCATTCTGAAGGACTTGGCGACGGTTGCATTCTGTGACGCACAATCAACTCAGGAGATTCACGAGAAGGTAACGTGCGCTGCGAGGGCATGGGGGGGCCGGGCTGGGAGCCGGTGTGCTCCAGCCTTCTCTTCCAGTTCTTGAGCAAAATGTGTACCCAGCTGCACTTCGAGTCAATCAGCAGATAACATCAACAGAAGTCGCTGCAAATTAAAATTCATCGAGGCTGTTTTAGAAGCCAGATGTTATTGGGGGGGGGGGGGGGGGGGGGGGAGACACAAAAAAAGTCACCTTATCTCTGTGCGTCAGGTTTTTTACATCAGTATTATTAATGTTTCTCATTTTTTTTGGAAGTCCGCTTGCTCAGTGCAGGAGTGACAACACTCTGCGCTTCCCCAGGGTGCGGCACAGTTGCTCTGGCTTTGCTAACACCATCCCACACTGCTGTTGGGTCTCCTCGGGTGCTGGCTGCACCTCCAGCAGCTCATTTCTCCCCAGCAAGGAGTAAGTGAGGTTGGGGCAGCATGTAGGCAGATATGTGCAGTGTGGATCGGTGTTTCTGCTTGGAAGCTCAACTGCTTGCTTTTAAAAGTATTCTTTGTGCACATTTAGATAATCCCAGTGAGGTTTGAAGTTATCAGAAATCGCTTCCAGAATCGAGGGAAGAGAACGACAAATAGCATCACTGCTGAGCTTTGCAGTGCTTCAACTACTGAATGTGGGGGAAGGAGGATGGAGGGGTTTGTGCGACATTAATAGATGATAGGTGAGCCAGTCTTGGAGAATTTACATAGGTCTTGGGTTTCCAGAGCACTGAGGTAGCTTGTGGTGAGCACTAATAGAGGTTTGAATCTTCATTGAAGGGGACGAAGTACAGCCTTATGTGACTGCAAAGCCTCACGCAGATCTTCTTAGGTACTCTGGAAAACATACAGAAAAGGCTAATGTGAACAGTGTGACAGGTACTTGAGCTTCCAACATGCAAAAGAAGGTCAGGGAGTTGCAAGTGACACAGAGTCATGTCCAAAACCAATAGATACTGCCATAAAACCTAATTCCTTTTTAAAGGGTTGGAAGTAGAAGGATTAGCAGATAACCACCTGGAAAAGGGTCTGGGTGAGCGACAGGCTTGGTTTTCCTTTGTCTTGTCTTCTCAGACATAACATCATAATTTTCAGATACCTATCCGATCCATTCCCAAAGGGAATGGCCTCGGAGTCGGTAGGTGACACCCCTGACGGTTTTAGTGACACCTTGAAGTGTCAGCTTGCACCGTGCCTGGGTCAGATAGTCAAATCTGGGGTCAGCAGTGCAGATGTACAATTCACTGATGTTCTGATTCGGGAGCTGTAGCTTTCCCCTCTGGGTGTCGTGGTGGCTCTTAATGTCTCTATTCTGTTCCAGGTATTAAATGAAGCTGTTGGGGCGATGATGTACCACACCATCACGCTGACTCGAGAAGACCTAGAGAAGTTCAAGGCCTTAAGGGTCATTGTTCGAATAGGCAGTGGCTACGACAACATTGACATCAAAGCTGCGGGGGAGCTTGGTAGGTCTCAGCTCTGCACCCTGATTCCCTCCCGTGTCCTTCCAAGTCTTTAAAATCAGCACAAATACCTGCTGCTTTCCCTAGGGGTGTGCTTGCAGTGCAGGCTTGCAGGCAGGGCCTCCAAGGGGCCTTAATTCAGCCCCTAAAACTACAGGTGCCGTTGGCATTTTTTTTTCATGTAGAGAATATTGTGACAAGAAAACTGGTGTGGTTTTAGAAGTTTTAGGAGGCAGCTTTTAGGCTCATACTGTGTTAAAACTGCCCTATCTGAATCCTTCATTCCTAAGCTGTCCCTAGTTCCAGGTGCCCACTTGTACTCAAGGATATTTGTATGGCTGTTCTATTTCTGGCACAGGAGAGTTGATCTAGCTCTAGAAAAATTGGAGGAAGGGTGTTTTATTATATTTTGTTAAGTAAGATTAGTCTCTTGATCTGATCTGGTTCTCAGAGTCATGCCCACACTGCTGGGAAGGCAACGTGTCAGATGGTAGAGCAGGAATTGTGCGTTGGGTTGCTGTTGCCTCCTTTGGCATCTCATCAAAGGTGCCTCAGGTACTTGAAAAAGACATTCACCGTGGGTCCATGGTACATGGACTGCCAAAACACATGGATCATGTTGTCAGAAAGGAGCCCGTATGTCCCTTATGTGGGATTTTTCTGGGGTCAGGGGTGCGTGCAGGCTGCGTTGCATGGCTGTCACAGTGCTGGGGACACCAGATTTCTGTACTGGTTGGGATGGTCAGAGGCCTTTGGCTGCACACCCACAGCTGCAAAAGCTTAATTGTATCAGTGATTTTAGCAGCTGAGTTACAATCGGTTTTGATCATCTGATCCCAAGATTCAGTCTATCAAGCAGTCCTACAATAGTGTTTAGGATATCTTGTATTAAAGGTTATCTCTGGGGAAGTGAAGAATAACAGCCATTTCACGTGAGCCATTTTACAAAGATAATTGCGATAAGAGAGTTTCAAATAGTCATTCCTAAAAAAGCAATTCTCAATATAGTGAATTATTTTTTTTTGAGAGGAGAACAATGTCTTCTCGATGTAATGGTTTCTTCACGTTTTTAACTCTTATTGTTATTATCCATTATAACAGTGTTCTGAGGCTTTGAACATCAAGAAGGGGAAAATATAACGACTAAAGTAATGGGATACTGCAGTATAATCCTTCTTTTTATACTTGGCAAATTGGGTGGCCAAATGATGTGGTTTCGAGTAGAAAATGTAATGACTACCCACAAATGTAGCGTAAAGTTTAATTGGTATTGCTTTCCATAAGGTAGTTTTTAAACTGTGCAGTCAATAAATGAATGACCAGTGCCTAAACACGGTGCCTGGCCACGCACCAGTGGCCACCTGTGGGACCAGGTCTGGCCCAGAAGACACCCCCAGAACAAGATGCTGGTGTTGAACTATCCACTGTGGGTATTTAACCCCCTGGTGCCGGCAGCTCCTGCTCCTGGGGGCACGAGGGCAAATAACAGGGTAAGAAGCTCACGGGAAAGGCAGTCTGGTGTCATCCAGCTCTATAAGCAAGTGGTCCAGCAGAAAAGGGACAAGACCCAGCAGGGTTGGGGATGGGGACGCTCAGCAGAGCTGCAGGCTGACAGGACGTGCTGCTAGAGTCACCCGTCACCCTCCAGCCTTCTTGTCTCTTCTCTTCCCCCACGAGCAGCCACGGCCTCTGCCTACAAACGGGCAGGAGCTGTTGCCTGGTGCCGAAGCGGGTGGTCATCTTGGGAAACCCTCCCTGCTGCTTCGTTAGGGCCTTGGGCAGGCGCTCAGCATGGTTTCTGGGCTGCACCCACATCCCCAAAGTAAATCAAAAGTTGCCCTCTGTGGAAGCGATGGGGAATGTAAAATGGGACAGCACCAGCTTTAAGAGCTCATGGGGACCGGGGCATCATGGCCCTGTCACCTGAAAGGGAGAGGAGGTGAGCAGTGGTTTAGGGGTTAGTTGGGGTGGGGTTTTCCACCCTGTAGAGTCAGTCAGTTTTTCTGTAGGTCTTTCAAACAGCCACGGGGTGGAAAGCAGTTTTGAAAACAGAAAAGCAGCTCCTGGGAGCAGGGATATTGACAGGGGGATGGGAAACAGATTTTCGACTTTGAATCAGTGGCCCTCACAGTGGAAGGGGATTTTCTGAGTCTCTTACGCTGTCTTTATCTCCTACTTTTTCATGGTTTCTACTCAAAGGCCCCAGTCCAGTAAAGCACGTAAATACACATCCATCTTTAATATGTGTGTTTAAATTGCATTGAATCCGGTGGGATGTAAGCATGTGCTTAACTGCTCTGCCGAATAGAGGTGCAGTTCAGCACCCCCTTACACACACTACCGAGCCAGAGCCTGGACGGGGCAGCGAGCGGGGAGGCATTGCCAGTGAACTTAATACTTGCAGCTCCGAGCAGGGACACAGCAGCTTCAAATAAGCCTTTTGTGGCAAAGGAGCAAAAAGTCTGTTACCAAACCTGCGCCAGGGCAGGCAGGCGTGCAGCGGCAGTGCTGGGGTGGGGGAGCTGCTCCAGCGTGGCTGTGCCCCCTCCACTTGCCACATTCTGAGAAAGCCTCCAGATTTTGCAGCAGGAGCAACTGGTTCTTCCTGCAGAGTGTGTGGTGGAGGCTGCACTGATGGTGCACGTGCCATGGTGGTAGCCATCACCCCAAGCCTTGCTGTGGGGTGTTTTGAGTCGACTGTTGTGGTGCTTGTTGGTGGAAGGGGAAGCTGACCCTGCCATGCCAACCTGGCACACCATCCTGCTTGGGCGCACCAAATTATTGATCCCTAAATAATTTAATAGTTGAACAGCCTTCTTGTGGAAAAGGAGTGACTTCTGCCAGCATGATTTAAATCACTTTGAAGGTAGATTAAAGTAAGCAAGAATAAGACTTCCTATTGCAAAACAAACCTTTGCTGCTAGAGTTACTCCTGCATAGCTATTGCACTTGAAATCTGCACTTGTCCTTACTCTAGAGAGACGCTGGAGTGTAGGGGACCCCTGAGTATTACAGGTCACTGTGGTTTTTGCAGAGATTTCAGGCAGTTGTACCTAAACCAGGCACATCCTTAGCAAACGTTGCTCCAAATGCTTTAAAAAAAAAAAGGATGGGCTGGCTGAGTGATGTGAAGATGAAGTGCCAGGAGCCCCCCTGCTTTGCTGTGGGGTGGGTGGCCGGGGCTGCCCCCCCTGAGCCACGGTTGTGCTTTGTGGTGTTGCCTCTGCAGGGATCGCCGTCTGCAACATCCCCTCGGCCGCTGTGGAGGAGACGGCCGACTCCACCGTCTGCCATGTCCTCAACCTCTACCGACGGAACACGTGGCTCTACCAGGCACTGCGGGAGGGCACGCGGGTGCAGAGCGTGGAGCAGATCCGGGAGGTGGCCTCCGGTGCTGCCCGCATCAGGGGGGAGACACTCGGCCTCATCGGCTTCGGTAGGTGGGCGAAGGGCAGGCAGCCTGCGAGCAGCATGTGCAGCACTGCTGACCCCATGTTCAGCCTCTGAGGAAGACTCAGCACCACTTCACTGCCCTGAGAAGGACCTAAAATGAGCATTTTCAAAACCAGAACCACCTCTTAATGCTGATTTTTTTGGTGAAGGAGCTGCATTTTGTGAGCCTTGGCTGAGTCCTTGGAGAAACACTGGTGAAACCCAGCAGTGCCCCAGGAGGGACTACATTTGGTAGTGCTGCCATCCTCTCCCAAAAAAACCTGTCCCTGAACCACAGCTACACCAGCCTGGCTCTTCCTGAGACATTCTGCCCTGCTTGGGGCAGGGCTGGGGAAAACAAAATTTGTCTTCAGTTCACCCATAGCTATAGGGAGTTTCAGCATCAGAGGGATCATCAGCACCTCTGCTGACAGCCCTCTTGGATATCCCTTCTGGGAGCGAAGCCCAGCCATCACGAGAGGGATCAGGAGGTGTGTTCAGGCAGCTGAAGCTCACCCAGCACTTGATGGCCAGGTGCAGGCAAAGTGGCACCATCGTGAGCAGAGATTTGGCGAGGTGCTGGTGTAGGGAGCAGTTCTGGCTGCTGGAGGGTGGCCGCTGTTGGGGTTGTGCCAGCCGGGAGCTGCACCACAAATGCCACAGCAGCATCTCCACTTGGTTTCTGTGCCACAGCCGTTTGCCCCACTTGCTTCACGCTGTTGTCCTGCAAAGCCCTGGGCTAATTAGTGCAAAAAAGCTGGCATATGAGCACGTTTAAATGGGGAAACTGGAGCAAGGCGGGTGGGTCAGGTTCCAGCAGGAGGTCGGGGTTAGCCAAGGTCTGTCTGGCAGGGCGAGGGTGAGGGCGGCAGCGCGTACCTGGCTGTGTGCTGGCAGCTGGATGTCCATGCAGGCAACCGGCTGATGTCCCCTGCTCAGCCATGCCTCTCTGGGGCAGCAGCAGGGCGTCAGGTGTGTGCATGCACGGGGGGACATCACTGTGCACCACTAACCGGGCACGCGCTGGGCTGCCACGCTGCTGCTAGCTGGAAAAATTAACAAATAAATAATTGAGACCTGGCACACAGGGCACGTGGAACTTGCACAGCCTGTGGCGGGGACAGGCCGGGGGGGTCTGTAGCAGCGCTGCACGTCCTTCCCCAGCACAGCGGCCATAGTAGCCCTTTGCTTCCAAGCCACGACAGTTGCCTTCATCATGCCCAATTAACCAGCCGTTCAGTGAGAGGCTGAAAAATCTATCGCAAGTCGTCTAGAAAAGGCGACACTCTTTTTCTTCCATTTTTGGCTTTTCTTGGTAGACACGGCACCGCAGAGGATTGTTTCTCTGTGATGTCCAGAGCTGCGTGTTGGTGGGGCCAAGGCACACACTGGGCCTTCCCTGCCGGACCTGCATGGCCATGGATCGTGCCACATGTTCAAATGGCCACGAGCTGGCAGGTGCCTAATGGCCTCACCCTTTGCTTTGTTTGGCTTTTTTTTTTTTAATTTTAACATAAGCATCTGACATTTGCTAGAGCCAAGCACAGCCCTCCCTGTGCAAGGTGGCATGGGTTCTCCCCTCCAGCCAGCATCCCTTCAGGGGCTGTCTGGGGAGCCCAAGGGGTCCCAGGGGACCCACGGCAGCCCCCAAGCCACGCTAGGGGATCAGGCCATGGGGCAGCTCAGCAGTGTGAAGCCAGGGAGGTGGGAATCAGTTAAATTACTGCCTCTCTTCCCTTCACACACAGGTCGCACTGCACAGGCGGTCGCAGTCCGAGCCAAGGCGTTTGGCTTCAACGTGATCTTTTATGACCCGTACCTGCAGGATGGGATAGAGAGGTCCCTGGGAGTCCAGCGGGTCTACACACTCCAGGACCTGCTCTATCAGAGCGACTGTGTCTCGTTGCACTGTAACCTTAACGAACATAACCACCACCTTATCAACGACTTCACGATTAAGCAGGTAATTCACTTCGCATGCACAACCAAGGAGAGTGCTCTGCTCTTCAGCGGGCAAACCCGACACATCACTGCTGGCCACGCATCCCTCTGCAGTTGCGGCCACAGTGAGCCAGCGCCTCAGTGCCTAGGGGCTACCTCCAAAGTAGCTGGTTGCACCCACCAGCCCATCTGTTTCCCCACGGTGCTTACCAGGGGTAGCATGCTGCCAGGTACGCGTGCCCTGCGCCTGTGGTGGGGAGGCAATGGCAGGAGCGGGTTTTGTTTGCTGATACCAGCCAGAGCTGGACTTTCCCTAGAAAACCCACGTGCAGCAGGGTGGGGACTGCTCTGGGGCAGGAGCACAGCCACTCAGCCTGAAAAGCGGGGTGCAGTCCCAGCGGGAGGCACCCCAGGGCACCTGCTGCTGCGTCGGGACAGGAGTTGGGTCACTGCACTGAGCTCACCCTCATCTCTCTCTCCCCGGCCGCCGCCAGATGAGGCAGGGAGCGTTCCTGGTGAACACGGCGCGCGGGGGGCTGGTGGACGAGAAGGCCTTAACTCAAGCCCTGAAGGAGGGACGGATACGAGGGGCTGCGCTTGATGTGCACGAGTCTGAACCATTTAGGTAAAGCTCCAGTTCGCGGGGCCAGGGGACACACAACACCCACGAGCCTTGTCACACACTGCCAGCGCTGGGGGATGGTCCTACTGGTTTGGGAAAAGGCTGTGGCACCTTGTGGTATCCATCATTCGTGGGCTGGCACCGGGATGACAGATGTTCAAAGGGACACTAGGAGCATAAAACAAGAAATCAGCCTGGTTTTTGTTAAACAAAAAACCACGCTCATTAGTCCATGAGAACAAATTTAACATGTTGAATGTTGGGCATTTTTGCCCACAGGCTGCTGCTAGCTGGGAAGGGGTTGGTTGTAAGTGGGAATGCAACTTCTCTCGTTGAAGACCGTTTGCTTGTGTTTTCAGAAACTTTTTTTTAAAAAAGTAAGTGTGCTTCTATAAAGGGTGAACCCCCACCTCCTCCCACCCTGGGCTGGGTGATCCAAAGCCTGTGCCAGCATCCCCAGCGCTGCTGCAGAGACACGCCCAGACATTTATTCCTGTGGAAGCATTAAGACCAACTACCCAGTAGGTTGGGGGTTCAGCCCTGTTGGCTCTTTTTTGGTGCATTTTCAGTTGTGCCATGCACGGGAACTGTGCTTCCTCCCCAGCACTTCTGTGGCCATTTTGGGCTGGCAGGACCCTGTCTGGCTGCTTCCAGCCCCTGTGCCACAGGTGAGGGGCCGGGAAAGGAGGCTTGCATGTGCAGAGGACAGGCCACAAATCTTCTGCTACTCATAACATCTTTTATTCTCTCTTTAAATCTTGAGTAATCTTTGTTTCCTCTCCCCCTGCTCCCAGTTTCGCTCAAGGCCCGTTGAAAGATGCTCCTAATTTAATCTGTACTCCACACACTGCTTGGTACAGCGAGCAAGCGTCACTAGAGATGAGAGAAGCTGCTGCTACTGAAATACGGCGTGCGATCACAGGTACCCAGCCCCGCGGAGAAGCTGGGGTTAGCTCGTGTGTGTGTGCCTGGAACGGGAGCCAGGAGAGGCACAGACAGGGCTTCACCCTGTTGTGTCTTGGCAGGATACTGGGGAAAGGGGCCTAACCCTGATTGTATTCCCAGCAAAAGAGCTGAGACACAAAACTTTACCCGCATTTGAGCATGTTTGTGGTTTCTGTGGGGGTTTGTTTTGTTGTTTTTTTTTTTAATTAATGGGGCACTTGTGCAGTGTGGCAAAGACTAGTGTGCGTAAGTGGGAAGCAAAGGACAGCGAAGCGATAATTGCTGCCCAAACGGTGGTGCAGACCACAGCCGACTGCATGCCAGAACCAAACCCCGAAGCAGGGAAGGCACCTGTGTCCAGCTCTTGCTGTAACTCAGCTTGCTCCGAGGTGGCAGTCACAGTACTCCAGCAAATGGGTGGTTCTCTTGTCCTAAAAATTGCCCTCCTGGTTAAGGTGGAAGGCACAGCATCATCCCTGGCGGACTCAGAGGAACCACCCTTCCCGAAACAGAGTTGGGACTGAGGGTAAGAGACTGTGCTGCAATGTGCACCTGGGGACAGCCAAAACCTCCTCCTGAAACAAGGCGTATGGGATGTGTCGTCCCCCCCATCCTTTACACTAACAAATCTAGTGACATGCAAAAAAAATGTAGCTTAATAGAGGGTGATAAAGCTAGGACCCACCTGACGCATAATTACCTTTATTACCAACTCCAGGGCGCATCCCAGAAAGCCTAAGGAACTGCGTGAATAAGGAATTCTTTGTCACAACGGCTCCGTGGTCGGTAATAGATCAGCAGGCGATTCATCCGGAGCTCAATGGCGCCACGTACAGGTGAGCGGGGGAACGGGAGGGCTGCACCCGCGGGCCCGGCTGTAGCGCTAGGAGCCCGGCTGTAGCGCCCAGGAGCCCGGCTGTAGCGCCCAGGGGCCCGGCTGTAGCGCTAGGAGCCCGGCTGTAGCGCCCAGGAGCCCGGCTGTAGCGCCCAGGAGCCCGGCTGTAGCGCCCAGGGGCCCGGCTGTAGCGCCCAGGGGCCCGGCTGTAGCGCTAGGAGCCCGGCTGTAGCGCCCAGGGGCCCGGCTGTAGCGCTAGGAGCCCGGCTGTAGCACCCAGGGGCCCGGCTGTAGCGCCCAGGAGCCCGGCTGTAGCGCCCAGGGGCCCGGCTGTAGCGCCCAGGGGCCCGGCTGTAGCGCTAGGGGCCCGGCTGTAGCGCCCAGGGGCCCGGCTGTAGCGCTAGGAGCCCGGCTGTAGCACCCGCGGGCCCGGCTGTAGCGCCCAGGAGCCCGGCTGTAGCGCCCAGGGGCCCGGCTGTAGCGCTAGGAGCCCGGCTGTAGCGCCCAGGGGCCCGGCTGTAGCGCCCAGGAGCCCTGCTGTAGCGCCCAGGGGCCCGGCTGTAGCGCTAGGAGCCCGGCTGTAGCGCCCAGGGGCCCGGCTGTAGCGCCCAGGGGCCCGGCTGTAGCGCTAGGAGCCCGGCTGTAGCGCCCAGGAGCCCGGCTGTAGCGCCCAGGGGCCCGGCTGTAGCGCTAGGAGCCCGGCTGTAGCGCCCAGGGGCCCGGCTGTAGCACCCGCGGGCCCGGCTGTAGCGCCCAGGGGCCCGGCTGTAGCACCCGCGGGCCCGGCTGTAGCGCCCAGGGGCCCGGCTGTAGCGCCAGGAGCCCGGCTGTAGCGCCAGGAGCCCGGCTGTAGCACCCAGGAGCCCGGCTGTAGCGCCCAGGGGCCCGGCTGTAGCGCCCAGGAGCCCGGCTGTAGCGCCCAGGGGCCCGGTAACGGCTGCTACCTTGGCTCAGGCGGCGACTGGGATCCCCCTCCCTGGGGAGCAGGGATCCCACCGCGGGGAGTACCAGCGCTGCTCGATGTAACCACGGGTTTATAAAGCCGCCTGTTTACGCTGCCTTCGTTCGGGTGGGCCAGCAGTGACGGCTGCAGCGCCTCCGTAAGCCGCAGGACCCCCGGGCCTGCAGACACGCAGGACGCAGCTTTTAAAGCGAAGTAGCGGCTGTAGGTTTGCTCTCCGCTTCGGCCCGTGCCCTGACCACAGGGAGCCTGGCCCAGCTCGCGGGGTCGCGAGCCAGGGTGAAAGCTCCAAATATAGGTCCGTAGTCAGGTGGCCTAATTTCCACCCAAATCCCTGAGATTAGGGTTACTTACTGCTCCACTTTGGGTGGCTCAAAGCACGCTGATAAGAGACACCAAGGCACGAGGCCTCAGCTGGAACACGGGCAGCTTTCACCATATCACCGTTGCCAAGAATACTCAAGATACAAAAAAAAACCCTGCGGGACACATGGGGTGGCATTAGAGGGCAGGGGCGGGCAGGCATGCGGCCGGCCGCAGAGCCTTAGGTCAAGGCCCCCGGCCACGCATGTGCCATGGCCCTGCGTGCTCAGAACCTGCGGGTCCCACACAGAGTGCACAGGCTGGAACATCCGAAGCTGGGGCAGGCATGCCCCTCCGTCCTGCTCCGGCTGCTCCGAGGCATGGGGACAATGCCACCACCCCAAGGACAAGCCTTGGCTGCCGCCACAGGGTGCTTCATCCTTGCTAAGCCCCTGGGGAGCTGCGGCCCCGCTGCCCTGGTAAGCGGACAGGGGTCAGCTCTGCACCTTCAGGTAAAACCTTCCTTCCCCTCCCGGCTCCCCCTCCGCCTTTCCCTCCAGAGATGGCAGCCACGGGAGGTGCTGGTGGTTGGGGTGTCCAGGAGCCCTCCAGAGGGTTATGGTCACATTGCCCCCATGTGACAGCTTCCCTGTGGACAGCTCAAGAAATCCCTTCTTCTCTTTCTCAAACTCTTGGAATTTCTTGGAACACGCATAACTCACCCCATCCTTTGAAAAGAAGATGAACCAGATCCTACCCCGTTTTTCAGCTGCGCTCTCTGGTTACACGAGGAAGATGCAGCTACCCTCTGGAGAGGGAAAATTTACAACCCGGGTGTAGGTGTTCAAAGGTATTCACGTGCAGGGATGATTTAAGCCAGCGTGCCAGCATCCCAGAGCACTCTAGAGGATTCCTTACCCAGTTTTTCAAAAGAGAAAGGTTTCCTTATGGTTCAGCCACCTGCTAGAAGGCACAGAACAAGATGCAGTCCTGTGGAGGACATTTACCCGAGACGCAGCAGCACTGGTTTAACATTTAACATTGAGCTTTCCCTTGTAGTCTAAAAGAAAAACCAAACTCAGCTGTAGTAGAGAAGCGGAATCTCTTTGCTGCTCGGTCTTTCCATAGCCTCTGCAGCGGTGGTTGTGCTATTCGTGCTGTCTGTGGCCAGCTCTGACGTGACAAACTTGCCTCTCTCTGTCCCCTCTCCCAGGTATCCACCTGGGATGGTCAGTGTCGCACCAGGAGGAATACCGGCAGCTATGGAGGGCATCATTCCTGGAGGCATCCCTGTTACTCACAATCTTCCCACAGTGGCACATCCTTCCCAAGCTCCATCTCCTAACCAGCCCACAAAACACGGGGACAACAGGGAACATCCCAATGAGCAATAGCAGATAATTTAAAAATCATTCAATAAACTTAGGACCAAGAGACATTGGAAAAGAAGTTATACACAAACTAAAAAAAAAAAGAATTTGATACGAAATTTGTAACGTTGATTTTGGACAGACGCATCATTGATGTTCCAGTGTTAATGACAAAGCGATAGCAGTCAAGACTGGGGAGAAGCCCTGAAGAAGTCACCTTCTGAAACTGAAAACTAGGATGTGATACATTAATGATCAACTTCTGTTATTGTGTGTTAAGTTTCCTTCATCTGTGCATCAATCACATGAATAAAAATAGATATTTTTTTTCCCCCCTCAATTCCTTGGGAAGGACAGGGCTTCTGCACCTGTTTCCAAACCATTGCATTAAGCCATCTTTACAGAGTTAACATAGAAATGTTAGAGGAAACCATTATGTGGCTTCAGCCCTTTCCTTACTCTTGTATCTGGTTACCTCTTCTAATGGGAGGCATCAGTACTGGCTTAGAAGTGGAAGAAAAAAACCAATGGTAATAATAATCCTTTTTGCAGTCTTACAGGGCCAGTGACATATAACAGAAGTTCTCCTGCCAGGTTTAAGTTCTAGCCATTCCAGCTGGGATCTGTGGGATGGGGAGGGCAGAAAGGGCTCCCGGTAACAGCCGCTGCCCTCCCAGGCTAATGAAAAAAGAAACTGCCAGTCTCTTCTCTGCCCAATACACTGAATAAAGTAGCTGTGCATTCACCTATGCCCTCCCTGCAATGATGCAAGAAAAAAAAAAAAAAGAAAAAAAGAAAAAAAAAAAGAAAAAAAGAAGAAAGTATTAAGTTTCACACACTATTTGTACTCAAATATATTTTCTCAGTTTTAAATCTGCAGCTATTTTATCAAGTGGAAAAAAGTCTTGAGCTGGAAAGGGTTCAAGAATAATGTTGCATTTCCTTATGTCTCAGGAAACACTTTTTATGGTAACTTGTCAGACTGTCTATGAACAAAACCCACTTTTTTAGACATTGATAAAAGTCTTCTTTTCTTCACGTGATATTTTATACAAGAACACTTCAAAATGTGTTATTAGATGTGACTGATTTTAACAAATCCTATTAGATTTGTATCAACTAGTTACATGTTATATTCATAGTCTTTTGTGAATCATCGCCTTTTTGTTTTTAAAAAGATGGCCTATTTTGAGCCTTTGTATGGGTACATTCCTGTTTCTGTGACGAAAAAAAAAAATATCTTAAGCTGTCCCAAACAGAAAGAAAAAAAAAAAAAACCAACATAAAAACGAATGGCTATCAGAAGTATGTTTTGTTTTAGTGTGTTACCGTTATTGTATTTGTTTATTGTAAAGGTGGACATTTAGCGTTCAGTGCAGTTTTCAATAAAAAGTGATAAAATTTCTTTAATTTCTGAAAGGTAAGAGCTCTCGCTGCAACCTGGCTAATGCTTTAAGTTGGAGACACTGAGAGGTACAAACTGTAACGCTGATGGCTCTGTGCCCTCCTCCAAAAGCGAACAATTTTGCAGCAGAGAGCAGGTAAGTTTTCCTCGCGTCTGCCTTCAGTACCTCTGGCACGTGAGCAGCCACTGGGACCTGCTCCTGTCCCCGCCAGCAGAAGGGTGACGCTTACAGCAAACTGTGATGGCATCGGCCGAGGAATGGCCTCGGCTTCCTGCAGCAGCCTTGGAGAAGTGCTGTAGGAACTCTGTTCAGGCTTGCTGCGTGCAGCTCGCTTCTAAAATTGCACTGCTGGGAAACAGCTTGCTGAATTCAGTTTCCCATCCAGGCTTGCAGGGGGTGCTATCCATAAGCTGTACATTTGTAATTTGTGAATATTTAAAGTCAAGTGGGATATTACATGCAGCCTAGGTGAAAAAGTAAAAAAAAAAAATGCTACGGTTTCCGTTAAACTACAAAGGCAACTACACCTCAGCATATTTTGTGCACACAAGAAACGAAGCATTAACAAACCACTAGTGAACAAAACTGAAAAGGTGCTCTAGAGGTGCTAGCGGCTCCGAGCCCCACCGGACAAAACACCCGTTCATTTGCTTCCACCCTGCATCAGAGTGCCAGCACACACGGCGTCAGACGAGGCACGGAGCTTGGTCTGAAGAGGGACCAAGAAAAAAAGCTGAAACCAAAAAGCATCTAGGTTACAAAAGTCTGTATTTTGTTTGCTTTAAATTAAACTGAAAACTAATTACCGACTTCGCACATGTTAAAAGTTGGTCACCGTTTATAGATGAGTGACCGCTCTTTGTCAGCAATCAACATAGCACAGCAGTGATTATCCGTGACCACCACGAGAAACCAGGATGATAAACCAGGTTAGTTACAGAGAAGGTGTTTGGGAAATGCTGAAACGACAGTAAAAACCAATAGGAAACCATTTCATTGATGTTAAGGTTTAGAGTTGCTTTTAAAAATAAACTAGCTCTGGTACTTTGGTTTGTTTTTCAATAAGCAGTTGCATCCCAGATGGGTGCAAGTGCTTCCCTGCGTCGCAGGATCTTGTGCAGCTGTTGTTCCTCGGGGATCTGCTGCCAGCAGCGGGGACCGCAGCCGGACAGCGAGGGGCTCGGCTCAGACCCCCCAGAGGACAGGCAACACCGTGTTCTTCAGCTGACACCCAACCTGCCTCTCAACCCAAACCAAGGACGGATGCAAACGTGGGCAGGCAGCTTCCACTGGAGCCCTGCAAGCTCCACAGGAGCGGAAATCCGAGATCCCAAGGGTTACAAACGAAAGGACACGTTTTGGTAACAGGCTGCAGTTCGAGAAGTTCCCTCTGCTGTTGGGTTTCAAGCGTCTGCAGCGCAACCACCAGCAAAACGTGCAAAGAGAAGATCCATGGACGTGGAAAGGGAAGAGTATCATCGCAGTTACCATGTGTTAAAGTGCCGGGAAGCAGCATGCTGCAACTCTCAAATGGAAGATTATTGGGGAAGGAAACGGGAAGTAAAGGAGTCGCTGCTGCGGCTCTGTGCCGTTACTTTGCTGACAGAGCCACACTGCTGTCATGCTTCGGGCAGGCAGATGGGGAGGCTCTCCGTTGACTATGGATGTCAGAGCAGCTTAAAACAAGCAGCTTGAAGGTGACAAGACACCAAATAAAACCTAAAAGAAGGTGTTAAGGGAAGTTACTGAACAAAAGGGTGGGGGCAGTGGGGGGAAGCGGCAATTAAATAAGGGTCTCTATAAATGCACACAAACAGATTCTGTTAATGGAATAAACACAATCTAGTAATATTTGCCATAAGCCATGCAGCAGAACTTTGGAAGAATCCAGAATTACTAAATTTTAATATATTAAAAACAAAAGAAATACAGGGATTTTTCACTGAGGAATTCATAAATTAAACCAGAAAAAACAACCAGATGCAAAGGAGGTAGCAATGAAAAGCCAAGTTCTGTGCCAGGAAAGCACGTGCTGCTGCGAGCAATAATATGAGGAAAATAACACGGAGAAACCCAGTTTTATATATATGTACTTGGCTAAAAGAGCAGAACTTGCTGACAAGCTGCAAGGTAGCATTTGCAAATTAACCTCATTACTTGTAAACTTTCAAGTATGTGATTCAAGGAGAGTACCCATTAACATACACTGACTACCGTGCTAGCACAAAGCAGGGGACTGCATCTCTTTAATCTACAGGTACATGAGGTTTGGATTAACTTGGATTCTGAAAAAGATCCTTCACCAGTTCCGAAATGACCTGTGAAGCACGGTAACCTGAACATACCATTTTACAGCACATCAGAACAAAACAATAATGATCAAAAAAGCCAAGAGCTCTGAAGTACCAGGACTGCCCTCTCATACCAGAACTAGATAAATACTGGAGAGCACGGTGCATGCTTTTGAAAACGGCTGAACTGACTCATGGTGAACTTCCACTTGCTGTGGTGAGGTGGTGGCTGGGGACGGGGATCGTCAGGCCACAACGCAGGCTGCCCACGTACAGCAACGGGAGGCGAGGAAAGGCGCTCGTCAAAATTTGGCTCAAGGTAGACTTTCACATCGGTTATTCCCCCCATGTCACACGGAAGCTTTACTTCCTTAAACGGAACAGTACTGCAGAAAGCAAAGAGGGGGTGGGGGGTGTTAAAGTTCTGCACACCCCGTGAAGTAGCCAACTGAAGGCAGGAGCTTATCCTTTTGTCCACCCAAACGGTGGTCTGCACAGGGGAGCCAGTCCTGGGTAAGCTGGGATCTGAATTTACAGCAGCGCGGCCACTGAAGCACAGCTGCTCAAGCTGGCAGGCCTAGCCCTGCGCTAGAAGGGCCTCCAGAAGTGGGGCGGGTTATGCCACAACGGATCAACGATGCCACCGAGCACACCAGCTCAGATCAGGGAAACTCTCATCCCAGCTTACTCTGCACTCCGCTCCCCCGACAGAAAACCTTCACGTCCTCAGCTAGACAAGGTATAAAAAGGATTTCACCGCAAGGTAAGAAAAAAGGAGAGAAAAAAAACAAACCAACCCAAAACGATTTAGAAAGCAAACTTGAAACAGGACCATATGCTTGTGAAGAACCTCTTTAGTATCTGCGGTTTGCCTATTTAGTTCAGGTAAATCATACGTACATTGCAGATAAGCATGCATTCTTTGAAATTTGCGCATGCATCCATCTTGAGGAGATCTAATGGCCAAAGGAAAAAAAAAAAAAAAAAAAAAAAAAAAAGGTGAAGACATTTCATAATAAACCTCAATGGAATCTGTGCTGGGAAAATTGCTAAATTAATACAGTACTTCATTATTCCTATACTTGCGGTGCTGTCACCAAGTTTATGTAGGAGTTGTGCACATTTCAACACCATCTAAGCAGCATTTGGAAGAAAAAGCAGCAAGTTCCTCAGGGTTTCCATAGCTCTGAACTACATAAAAATATGTGCTATGGGGCTTCTTTCCAAATTCTAATTCAAACAATTTCATCTACTGCAAAATTCCTTAGTCAACCACCACACCATCAAAAGTGCTTTTCCAGACAACCTGAATTGCACTGTATATGTAAAAACTGGCATTAACCTTTAGTGTTTAAGTGAGATTTTTAGATAAACTTTATCCATTACAGGTTACATGGCTAAAGTTATCAAATATAATAAAATTTCTACTGGAGAATATACTCTGAACTTACAATCTTAGGAACTTACATAAGTTTAAGTATGGCCACATCAATCAACATGCAAGAAATTCCCAGGTTTACATACTGAGAAATATATAACAGTGCTTTTAATAACAACTTTAGCATAGATTCTTCTTTTTAATCAGAACTGCCGAGTGTATTCTCACTAGATTTAATGACTGAGGAATAACCCTTTAAAAAGGTGTTTTTTCATTTGCAGCAATGTTTGAGTTGATGAATAAATGATAAAATGATATATAGTTTGTATCACAGCAAGACAGAGTTCTGACAATATGAAATTCTCAATCATGTCTTGAGTTCTCGAATTTCACACAATTTTGTTTAGTGTATGCTCACTGGAATAAAATCCCTATATTTTAGGTCACTTCTCTGAATAAATATTCTTACATATACTGAAAGGAATCTATTAACTATTAGAAGAAAAAAAAATATGAAAAAACCCAACCAAAAAAAAAAAAATCATCTTTTCAGGAAACAAATAATTTCACTCAATGAAAAATTTAGCTTCTCTTCCAGTTTGTTCCGTAGAGTTTAGATTTTATTATATGGGCACAGCAGTAACTCAAATATTAGTAAAATAATGAATGTATTTTTGCTTATGACTTGCTGTGGCTATTTTGTGCAAACAAAAAAAAACCCCTCACAATCTGACCTGGGCACTAGTGAGATTTCACATAAATGGGCCTTTCACGGAACTGTGTCAGAGTATCTAAAGGGTGATGCAGAATACCAAGTTCTACTGTAAAAGAATCTCGGAGGGAAGAGAGATCCGTCTAACACGTGCTTTCATAAGTGCCCTTATTTGAAAAATTTCTTCGCAATAATTAAGATGCTGGTATACTTTTCCTATTACACAACCTCTTACACAACCACATGCGGTACATTTATAGACAGATTTACAATCAGAAAGAAAAATGGTTTTTTTCTGTCTTGATAATAAAATTAGCTGTTTTTTGTTTCTTTTTCTTTGTTTTAATACAAACTGTAGTCCAGCCCATTTTGCTCTCTTCACGCAGCAGATGAGCTTCTAGACTCTCTCCATGCTGGTTAGAAAAACCCTTTACAGCACGTTTCCCCTAGAATTGGGTCGTTCCACAACGAACTGCTAGAGCACAACGCTAACTCCGGGTCAGACACTCTGCGCTGGTAATTTCCAGTTTCTTCCTCATCATTCATCATCATCATCCTCATCTTCCTCACCATCAGAAAGCGATGTACAAGGGCGGATCTGTCGGTAGCGATCAAGCCACTTCTCTACCATCTGGGTGACCAGTGGATGATTGCGCCTACGGGAGCTTTTCTGCATCGCCACGAGAACCCCTCCTTCTGTCACACAGCAGTCCAGCCATTCCCGAAGCAGTTTCTCTTGCTGCTCCTCATTACCTATCTTTGGGGGAGAGAAAACAGATTGAGAACGATGCTTGAAACGTCACCAGCAACTTTAGGCAAGCCACTTGTGATATTCCGGAGCACCCAGGCTAGGGCAGCAACGCAGCTCCTTTTCAGAGCTGCCAGAGTTAGCACACTACTTCACTGCAGCTGGGAGTCCCCAAAAGCCACACGGATGCACACTGCATCTTCCACCAAAATTTGAAGGGTCTGGAAATATTCCCCAGCTATTCTTCCCTTCTACATTTTTCAGATGTGTATTCCCAATATAGTGCTCCTATATTTACTTGTAAGCAACTCATTATTTATGGTAGGCACCATATATAAGGAGGATAACTCCTAAAAGAGTCTTCTGGCTTTATAAAGTAGTTTTTAGGAACCTAGAAGTTCTTGGCATGAAATATTTCCTCTTTTAAGCCATAACAAATGTTGCAGCTTACTGAAAAAAAATATCCTTCTCTAGATTAAAGCCCATACCTTTTCTCCTTTATTTACAGGATGCCCACTTTTAGCAATTACTTCAGATTTTCCAACCCTCCCTTTCCCCGTGTACACACCTCACTGAGGTAGTTCCCTGTCTTTTATAAAGAAGAAGAGAGTTGAATTTCACTAGAAAAAGAGGTAGAGCATGCTGTAACTACTGGCCAATATTTGTGTCACATCTTTTAAAAAAAAGAAACCAAACAAAAAACAGCTGTATTTCAGTCTCACATCAGTGTCAGAATCCTTATTTCTCGGTCCTTTTTAAGGTACGCTTGTATTCGCATGCACAGTGAAGTTACATTCAATTTACAGAGCTATAAATAAGCATCAAATTTGTGGGAAAACACCTCTCAATCACCTCAAATGACGGGGAAGGCAGCAGTATTAATTAATCAGAACGGTACACTCCCTGGAATTCTCTGAACTGCAAAAACATACGGGCCTACAGAGACTGCTGAGGCCACAGCTTAAATAAGCAGCTGTGACAAAGGTGACCAGCTACACAGCTATTTCTTACCTCTTGAGCAGAAAGGAAGTGAATGTGCAGTAATTTCCTCTCGCTATCCACCAAGGGTAGAAAGGTAACAGTAACATCATCATCAGTGTTCAAGTTAGCACCAGCACCTCGATTGCCATAGCCATCGTTCTCCATGGCAACCAGAGCGGAGAAATGGCCCCTTGTGTAGCCCAGAGCAATAGGACTTTTCCAACAAAAACTCTGTTCCCATAACAAAGGCAAATATACACCTGAGACAAGTTAAAAGAAAGGGTAAGACAAAACTGCAGTGTTCAACAATGAAGAATTCGGAAACAAACCTTTTGCTTTTGGCTAAATGCAGTAGCAGCGACAAATTACACAAGCATTTTAAATGGACTTGGATTGGTCTGCACTAACATAGGTCACACCTTTCATACAGCTGATTATTATTAGGTTAACAGGAGATTAGTAAAGTATCTCTGCAATTGTACAAAAGCGATCACAATTACAACCAATACCACATTACCCCAAAAACCTATGGTCTATAATATAGCAATGAACAAAGAACGAGGTTAGAAGAGCAGTCTTAGGTTTAGCAACTCTTCTTAAATATGTCTTAAAAAAATTACAAAGGGAAAAAATCAGATTCTGCATCACAGAAATAAAAGCTACAGTCAGATGCCTATTTTTACCAGAACAAAAATTCCACCATCTGCTTACAAAACTTATTATTAGAAGAACTTGCTGCACTAAACGTTATTCAGCACCTAAGCATGTAGCCCATCCCAGAGGCAATGGGACTTCTCATAAACATTGTATTAATAGATTAAAATAACCTACATCAACTATGCATACCTAGTCTCCAAAAACAACCCCCACCAAAACCCAAAGCAACCAACCACCGAAAAGCTGATCCTATTTTACTCAGCTACAACAAGTTACCGATGTCACAAATTCTGAAAGAAACTGCACTTTTTCCTCACCAATGTTTTTATTGCTAAAAGACAGGAATTCGCTTGAGGTGCATGAAGTCTCAAAATAAAACTCTAGCTCCTTTCTTCTAGGAACGTCAGTAATTCTTGGTGTGTACTGCTGCAAGACAACTTAAGCAAAAGCATGCCTTACCTTGTGACAGTTTAAAAATAGCCACGCATAAACTTAAGTGCACGTGTAGCATAGCAACCTTTCCTGGTACAGCTGCTGCCAGCAAGCGAGGAATAGACGCCGCAGCAAAACAAGGCACTTCACTTCTACTCCAACATCCATGGAGATGAGGTCTGAGGAGGGGGTGGGTTTGGAGGTTTTAACTGAGTTTAAAACTCATCTTTGCCGCAACAAAAATTAGCGGGGGCTACCAGTAAATACTTGTCCCTTGTTTACCCTATTCTTGAATTAGCAATCAAGAAATACCTAAAAGTCTTTCTACTTCTTTGAGGTTAAGATTCCCACAACTTTTAACAACATCTAGTTCTAAGGACAAATCCATTTAACACCTTTTTAGCGCGGCCTTCCTCCCATCCCCGTTACAATGAAGTCTCACTGTGATTCAATGCTAAACACAAGAGATGCAGAACAAGGGATAAGCATTAAGTAGAAAACTTCAAGCCTTTACACTGCAGGAAAGAACCGAGCATCTGGTCAAAATTCAAAATTACACTGAAAATAACATGCTAACTGTCAAACGTAGCAAAGACACTCCCTCAGTTCCTGGCAATCCAGTCTTAATGCATACTCACAGAAATAACTTCATGAACTTTTTTCCAATCTTTCTTTTGAAGCAGCAGCAGAACAATCAAGCAGCCGGGGGGAAACCGATCTATGAATATTGTATGCTTTGTTTAAGTATGACGGCGCTACCTACCTACATGTTGGTTAGGTTACCGAGGCCTTTCAGAACTCAAGGCATCCGCACCCTCAGGATGACTGCTTACCCACCTTCTTCCACAAGTTATGATCGTAGAGATCTATCAGAAGGTCCTCTCTCTCCACTTGCCACCTGTGCCAGCTCCTCAGGACAGTTACACTAGCGTGGCAAGTTGACCTTGGCTAGCTGCTGAGCACCCACCCAGCCGCTCTCTCACTCCCCTTCCTCAGCCAGACGGAAGAAAACACAACGAAAAGACTGTGAGTCAAGATAAGGACAGGGAGATCACTCACCAGTTACCATCACAGGCAAAACCGATTCGATGTGGGGAAGATTAATTTAATTTATTGCCAATGAATACAGACAGTTAATGCCTTACTGACCTCAACTGGTAGATTTTGGCCCCAGGCACTACACAATGCTTTCAGGGCTACAGAAGTCACTGATAAGCAAAGGGTCTCATCTCTGTGGCCATCTCATACCGCATCTAACACCACAGAACTCCTGCATCAAGCACAGCTACGTGACCTTTCAGGAGTGGAACTAGTCTGTTTGCCTTGCTGTGATCTCTACATTGAAATTCAGCAACTTTGTGGAAATTTTTTCACACTATTGTTTTATCTTAGTAAGAATTCGCCACTAATAATAACCCCAAGACAGAAGGATGTGTTACGCTTTCCATTCCTCCTCAACATTATGTGCTGAGCTCCACAAGAAGGGAATTTCAAGCATTATCAGGGAGAATATCTTGTGCTCTTAAGATTTATAAAAGGCAATCTGATATAAATTGATAAGGTAGCATAAGAACAGTTGACAAGCACACAAGCCATGGAAAATAAAGAGTACGGGGTAACACCTACCCGTGAAGCCATCCACACCGGGTTCAGTTTCTCCAGCCTGACCCGATAATCATTTCGGTCACCTTTTTTCCTGTTTAATTTTAAAAGCTGTATAGTCGTGCCACTAAATACATGCGGCTAGACCAGGAGCACGCTTCAGGCCGAGTAAATGGATCTTTCACTGTCAAAGCTTTAATATTTAAAGAAGCATTAACAGTCAATTGCAATCTAGGAAACAAGGAGGCTGTCAGTTACGGGATTCACAGCAGTTACAGCAAGGATCCCACGCTGGAGCAAGGAATCCTGGAGAACAAAGTTCTGATCAGGGAGATTTCAGGGGTGGACAGGGTGTGTACAATACCTGCCACGGCACTATGAACTGAACCGTGATGTTAAGTTAAAAATCACTTCCCCACCTCTATTATAACCCACAATCTTTCTTTTTTGGTGAATGTGATCTGAACACACAGGCAGGGTGCTACACGGCAAGTCCGAGAAGCCCGAGCACTCCTCAGAGCTCCACCGAAGGGGCACATGCCAAGCAAGGCTCGCACACAAGCCCAGAACACCACGTCTTGTACCATTTACAGACCTGTCTTGGCAGCCCATACTACTCCGAGTCCGACGGCTGTTTGGTTTCAGCTGTGCTGCTAGCATTTAATTAGCACACATTAACCACAGAAATGTGGTTGGACAGGGACAGAAGTTACACAGGACTCCCAAGTTCACCTGTTCAGTGCTGTGTGTTTCTATGTATGGATGATGTGGCTTGTGGCAAGCAAATCACAAGTCATAAATATCCGTCTGACTAAATTCCTGGAAATGTGTGTCTAGTAAAAGACTGTCCCCCAGACACCCGGTTACCTTCTGGTTCACAGAGCTAGAAAACAATTTCAGCGTATTTAGGCCACATAACACTTGTCTGCCTCAATGCCCAATCTATAAAATAAAAACATCTTGCAAACCACTCAGCCTTTAAGTTAAAAAGCAACACAAACCTGAAGCGTCAGATCTGTATCACATGAATAACTGTTCTTTCCCAGTCTATCCTTTCATCATCTCTAATAAACGATACCATGTAACTACAAAGAGTACCAAATTTTTTTTATACTCTTCAAAAGAACATTTCATTTCCTCACAGAAAGAAGTTTTGTCTCTGCCCCAGACTTACAAGCCGAGTGATTTTCTGAAGACCGAACAGTTCTAATAGGTTACACATGCGACGTTAACGCCACAGTCTGGAGTTCTACACAACACAGCTCTGCCCACTTCCAAAGGTAGCGTGCTCTTTTTAAAATCACAGGAGAGGTTTTGGGAAGTCCTCTGCTAAGATATAAATAAATGGCGATGTGTTGGTGAAAACAACTGTAGGAGAGCTGTCAAAGCAGATGTACTTGAAGGCAGGAAGATGAACCATGGGAAAAACCAACACCCTGCAGCACAGCCACAGCATCTGATCAAACAGTTCTTCCCACATGGGTTTTGTTTACTGCTGAGCATCTACAGATGCTCCCAATCCCCTCTTGGGTTTTTATTCTTTAAATAATAAAGTGTTAGCGCGTGATACTGGGGAAAGTCACCCAAACATGTATTTGGCTTGCAAAACAGAATACACATCTTTATAAATCTACAAACATATGTCTAAGCAAAACTGGACTGTCAGCTAATCATCTTCGCATTTATCTTAAGGATAGTTAGGCTGTTTGCCCAGAAGACTAGGAGGAGGAACAGTCAGAAGGAACCTGATCGAGTTATGCAAGTGTATAGTACTACTTGAGAAATAGGTCACTATTTTGCATCACACTTGCTGTAAACTGCGAATTACAAAAACTCAAGACAAATTTTAAAACCTTCCCTTAACTACATCACGGAATTCACTTTCGCAGAAAATGAGATTTACATTATCAGTCGGCCAATATTTTGCAATTGTATCTAAGTTACCTAACCTCATACCTCATAATTATCTGTTGGTAGAGCACTTACGAACAGAATTCCTTCCTTTTCAGCCTCTGCAATATACATTCAAGTTGCCACCTCTTCTACTTTAACCAACTACAAACAAAAGCTCAACTTTATCATTCTCAACCCTACTTTAATTTCTCTGCCTTTCTTTGTATACCCTTGCCTCTTGCTTCGAGGGTGGCAGCTTTCCGCTGTTCTTAAGGACTGCCTCACAGACCACCTCCTGCAGTGCTGCAGAGTGCCAAGACGTGCTCCTTCGTCCTGGAAGAGCATCCACAGACCCCACCATCACTCTGGTGAGAGACTTGCCAATGCAAACACCTTCTGCCTGCCTCGCCCCCAACTTTACGAGCCTCCTTCAGAAAATGCTAAATACGATACAGTTTCCAAAATGAACATCTGCAGCCATTAGTACCAGTGAATGAAATTTCAAATTCCATTTATTAAATCTCTTGTGTCTTACAGCAGTACAAACCATACAACTTCTGTGAAGTTTTCAGTCCGATTATTTTACATAAATTACCAACTAAAGGCAAGTTGAGCGGAGGTAGAAACACATTTTTACTGTGGCTACAGGCAGCATGCCCACTATACAATGAAAACCTGCAAGTTTTCAGGGGATTGTTTTGGGTTTTTTAATAGCTAACGAAAATTCACCTAAACCATAATTTCATCCTCTTCCAACTAGTGGCGTAATGTCACTCTCCTTCCAACTTCCTTTGCGTTTATGATTTATAGCTCAACTCTTTTTAAAACTCAGTTTGAAAGACTAAAGGCTTACCTTGAAAGCGGGTATATCCTAGTGTTTCTCCTCGGAAACTCTTATAATATTTTACTCCATAAACTATAATTGGTCTTCTAAGAATATGTGCAAGTACAAAAATGTGTGTCTGCTCCAAACTCGCTCCAGGCTGAACCAAACACAAAGACAGACATCACTTGAAGCAGAACTTATCATTCTTTACTCTGAAATTTGAAAAACACATCTCCAAATTGAGACAGAAAATGCTTTTAAGAGTGATCTAGCTTTACAGGAAAAATGAAACACTGGAAGACTATTACATGTCAGTTGGAAATAAGCAAAAACATTTCAGCTTGCTCCAGAATGTAACCTGTCAGTAATAATTCTTTCTCCTGTCATCCAGATTCAATCTAACATATTTCATTCCCCAGTTAGAAGTGAAACTCTACAAAATGTTTAGTCTAAAAATAATTCACTCATCTGAGGACAGGTTAAGCTAAATACCTTTCGATGATAGCAAGAAAGCACATCCAAAACAAAGAAAATAGCACCAAAATCATGTTTATGCTTTAGAAAATGAGCTAAAAATATTCCTGTAGTTGGAAGCGTACAGGAACGTACATCTCTTTTTTTGGAGGGGAATTACAAAATACCAGCTTGCTGAAGTTCAAGTAGTTTGAGCTTACAGATTTGTAGGCATGCTCTAGGAGTCAACACATTAAATACACAATTGTGTATTGGTTTATTCTACAGACTTCACTCTGACACCAAAAGACCCATACTTTTTTGTACTGTACTGCTTCATGGTAAGCTCAAAAATTAGAATTTTAAATGAACCCTTCCCTCCTGGCAGAAGAGTCTAGCCAGTGATACTTTAAGATGGCTGGCTTAAGGGGAACGTTTTCCTTTGCACATGGAAACTCTTTATTCCTGAAGAATACTTTGGGTCCTTGAAGTTTCTATTCAGAGATTAAAATATCCTTTCTAAGGGCCATCTCATAAAGAAGTTTTCTTACCTGGCTCGCAAGAGAGAGTATGAATGCCCAGTCTTCCTGCCACTGTTCCTCTCGCAATGAGAAATGTAAACCAAAGCTTTGGGAATACCACGACTCCCACTCTTTCCAGCGCGTATAGAACCTAAAACAGTAGAGAAAGAGTGGTAGAGACAAAAATATTTACTCAACCACCATACACCAGATAGCAATGTTCAATCCTTGTAATCCTTCATCCCAAGTCTGTAAAGAAGAGGGATGAGAGTATGTCAGGAAAACTGGGTTTGGTTTGGGTTTTAATCTTCAGCAGACTCCATTTGGTAAACCTCATTTAAGAAATCACTTGGGATCGCATTGCCTACAGCAAACACGTGTAATAGATGCAAGTGCCTAACAGGCTCCTGGCTACTTTGATGCTTCTTGTAATAGGGTTTTTTTAAGCCTTAATTAAGATTATTTATGTGACGATATGCAGGGAACATAACTAAGACATTCCATTTCAGGTAAGAGGAGTTGTTCATTCTTCTCACACAAACAATACAAGTATTCTCTATAGCTGACCATATCACGAGCCAATTAATGCCAAAATACTTCTGTATCAACTTCAAATAGACCGTTGTTAAGAGGCAGAATCTGTTGTAGATCAGGTTTTGGAAGAAAGAGTATGGTAATTTCACATTATATGGAATAGTTATAAAGCAGCGTAAACAAGATTCAGATACAGAAAGTAGAATTAATCTGATTTGCACTGAAAGTTTTAAAGTCACATAATTTCTATTTTCCTGTTTAAATTAAAATTAGCATTTTTATACACTAGTTCTAATGTTTTACCTTTCTTAACCAATTCCTTAAAAAAAAAAAAATAATTACCTACACATTAAAAAGCAGATGCTGGCTTTTTAAAATTGTCAACTCAAGCCTGATCACCACACTATGGAAAGGCCACAACTTCACATTAGGAACATGGGTTTAGTGAAGGGTGCTAAGCCAACTTTTAAACAATGGCCTTTACTGTGAATACAAAGAAACCATTCTGAAGTTCAGCTTATTAAAAAAGTCATTGAAATGAACTCATTTAATTAGAATCTGAGAAAATTAACAGACAGCGAGTGTGTGTGGAAGAAACCTTTCCTATGCTTTCAATGAAGATGCAATTATCCTAAAATCTTGGTGTATGTAACAGACCTCACCAACCAGGTTGGCTTTCCCAAGTACAGCTAAAATCTTTGCATGGCTTAAAAGGCCTATTAATAAAGACATTTTGATAGGTCTCCGTGCTCATTCACAGAAAATGAAGGGAGGGAGGGCAGGAGGACAGAAAAAGAAACTACTTCCCCAAAAGCTCTACTGTGAAAGTGTTTTACTAAAGAAATTTCTTCCTTGAATTAGTCAGCCAAAGCCACAGTTATCTGTAGATGTTCACAGGAGGTAGCCTTGTAGACAGAAGTCAAGGCTCAAGATTTGCATCTAAAAAAACACCCGAAAAATAATTCTGAAAGCCCACTTAGGGGCATATGCCCATTCTCCACCAAAAGCTTACAATGGAATTTAAACAGGGACAAATCAGAACACACTTCTGTGTAAGCTAAAAAAAAGTGTACTCATCTAAAAGGTGAGTGGAAAAGATGCCACAGGCCAGAGCCTCTGGGAACTTCACCACTGAGCTTTTTCTGAGTAGCGGACACTAGACTGTCTCTAGTAAATAGATTCTTCTTTGTTCAGCATCTGAACAAACACAACAAAATGAGGCCAAATGAGTTACATGAACGTTCTGTGTCTGAGTATAGAAATACCCATTTTTAAGTGTCTTTGTGAAGGCTTTGAAGAACAATTCCACTTGAAAACAGTTTAAGCATACTGTTGTTGAGACTAGCGGTTACGTTTAAGAGCCTACTCCTTCAGCACAGTGACAACAGTGTCACTTCTACCTGCTACACATCCTAGCCCACAGAATTAGAAGTGAATGTATCTTCCCACATAGATTCTATACAGCAAGTAAAGGATGTACAGGGTGATCTATTTACAACTGAACTTCAGTAAAAAGACCTCTCACACCCTCACTCGATCTTTTGAAAGGAATTATGACTCAAATCTGACCTAGTATCACCCAGACTGACCTTGAAGAAGTTGATTCTTTACGGATTTCCATCACTAACAGCCTCTGCAAGCAGGTAAGTTCCTACCAAGGATGTAGCTCTGTAGGGGTTTGTACTAGAATCTGTACTAATTCTTCCACTGACAAACTAGTATATAAAATTATCCAGACTGAAGGTAGGCACCTGTACTTAAACAACTACGAAGGAACACATGAATCAGTCAAAAAAATCTGTGCTTTCAGTAAGGATAAAGATTAAGTAAATTCAGAGTAAAAATGCAAATTCTGTCCAGAACGTGAACTAAAAAACTTAACCAGATTTCATAGAGTCTAAATAGCGAGTGTTACATTAGATACAACAGTAAGTCAAGAACAGTTAACACTAACATTTTGAAAGACTGGTTTAAACATCAAAAGTTTGCAGCATGTTTTTGGATACCACACTTGATTTTGTTACCATAAAGAACAAAACCTGACCTATCATAAATCTCTGTTCTGGCCTCAGGGGAGCTGCTTATAATGCCAGGGACATTCCTGCATGGTCGAGATGCACACTCCATTATAAACAACTTCAGAGTAGCAGCAGATCCATTCAGAGACAGGTCCTCAGGAGGACAGTTACTGAAGCACCACTTTATTGAACCCAGCTCTGGATGCTAACTGGGGGAGTTTTCTCCGAACTGCAGGCAGCTGGGGACAGTAATCACCAAGGCTACGTACAGGTACCCCCAAAATTAACCTTTGTTGTTGACTTCATGTACAGCACAAAGCAAGGGGACAGGCTCTTTCTCTAGTATCCTTGCTTGCAGTGTTTCTCTTGCCCTTGACTACAAGAACGTAAGAAAACCGACCACCTGTGTCTTACACAATCTCTTCCCTTAGTCCCTTTACGCACTCAAGAATTGTTGGACACCATTGGGGTCCAACTGTAAGAATTTTTCCTCTAGTAAAGGCAAACCACAGTATCGGACTAAAGAAGGTTGCCAGTGTAAAACAACACAAGTTCTACAGAATGATAAATTAATTTTATGTCCAAATGACAGCGCTAGTTAAAATGTCAATGCTCTGTCCTTAACTGCCATTATTTTAGCAGACAGAACAGAAAGGAAAAAAAAAAAAAAAAAAAGAGCAATACTGAATAAAGCTGTAACTAAGCAGACGGAATGAAAATACTGAAAAATTTGTACAGGAATAAAAGGCTATCTTCCATCAACAATCTTCTGCAAAGCTTCCACAAGGCAGCGAGGCATGGCATGTGCATGATTTACACTGCAAGTATACAGAAATTCCAGTCTTAATATCTGTTCGCGTACTTTTGACAAGCACACAGCATAAAATACTTTACTGTGATTTAAATGCCGTTTGTTGAGTATCACATACCATCGCTGAGTTCAGAACATCCAAGTTTCCAGTGCTTGCATTTCAAATACACTAGATCTAAATGACCATGCGATTCACGCAGTGACTCAACGTCTCTGAGGCACACAATCCACAGTAAATTGGGGAGCAGGGGTTGTGTTTCTTTTTAATACTATACTACTACCGACTACTATGCTACATGGAAAGCTGTCTTTAAATTTGACATAAAAAACCCCTAACTCACCAATGTGAGCAGTCATGTAAACTGTCGTGAAGAGCTTTCCGCAGCACTGAATCCTTGTCGTAAATGCCCCAAGTGGCCTGTAGTACTGAATCAAGCAGGCAGTCCCCTGCAGTCCGATTCCAAAGTGCATATAACCTGCTGTCCAAGCGCGTACCCAGTTCCAGTGACCAGTTAATAATGGGAGATTCCTCTTCTAGCTCTGCAACATGACAACAACCTCTTTTAAAACCGATGTTTGTTTGAAGTCTCAGAGAATCCAAACAGCACAGTAGTGGCATAATCTCAATAATTTACCCATTTACCAAGTAAGAAGTTTTCCTTCTTACTACAAAACCAGGTGAACTACAATGGCTAAATGCATTCCTTGGGCAAAATACTGTCAAGAAAAGAAAAAACAAACACCAAAAACAACCCCAAAAAAAGCAAAACAAACCATAGCCTTAAAGCATCACATCATTTGTTTGAGGATTGCTACTGAAGCAGAAAGATTTTTTTCCATTTTCTTTAAAAAGCTTGTGACTTATAACTCTAAAGCTTTAGAAATCTTTAAAATTCAAAAGATACATTATAAACATGATTTCTACAGATTCCATTCTTGCTCTGCCTCATAAATAGACTGTAGATGTTAAAATAATTCCAGGGTGAAGAGTAACTTGAAAGCAACAAATCTGTATTTAAAACAAATTCAGGCAACAAAGCCACATACATACACACACTTTTTTCCTTTCTTTATTTAAAAAAAAAAAAAAAAAAAAAAAAAATTTCCCTAAAGAAAAGCAAGGAGAGATTCTAGCTATTCTCAGAGCACTTACCTTTCTGAACATCTCTGTCAAGTACTTCATCAAATAACTTTTCTTGGACTGTAGGCGGTAAGTCTTCAATATCTGGAAAAATAGAAAGCAAATATAAAAGTCACTTAATACTGCTGTAAGAGAGAGATTACGAGCTGGTGCTCAGGAGAACTTATGCAACAGCTTTTGCCCCATCATCCCTAATGTCTCCTCTGAAAAGCTGCTGTTACTTTCAGATCTGTCATTTGTGAACACAGGCTTCATACAGCACGCTAAAGTAGGCATGTATCCCAGACTGATTTTCATACCTTTTACACAGAAAGGATCATCACAGCATGCAGAGGGTAAGAATGGATTTGTCTGAACGAGAAAGCGAAGTAGAGAACCACTTTGACGTAGGGAGGAAAAAAAAAAAAAACCCCAACACTACTGCTTTCATCCCTACTGTACTTAGGACAGACTCAATCCTAAGCAACAGTTTTCCACCCATTTGAATGGCTTTCCCTCCCTGGTCTCCCCCAGGGGACAGGTACAGTTTGCAAGAGATTTGTTCTTGTACAGAATATCCATTTCATTAGTCATTCCATGCAAACTTCAATGAAACAGTGCAGAGAACCCCAAGGGTTTGCAGGCTGCAGTTTGCACATTCGAAAATAAGAAACGGAAAAACTAACTATTGAGCTATGACACCAAAAATACCACTACTGACAACTGTTCCAAGAGCTCTACGGACAAAACCTGAAACTGTGAATGTAGCTCTTAAAAAAAAAAAAAAATACACAACAACAAAAAAAAAACAAACAAAAAAACCCCACAAAACAGGGATGAAAATTGTATACTGGGCAAAACCCTTTTGCAACTCCTGTATCACGTACATTAACACACAGTGTCACACATTCTAAACCACAAGCATCTGCTACACCTTAAAGATCAGGTTAAGTAGTAAATGGCTGCTAGGCAAATCAGCAACTGAAGAAACTTTGCTAGCCTCAGCACCATTGTGAAATTTAAATACATTAAAGTTAAGGAAGTAAACCAAGTAGTTACACAGAAACATCTAGCATCCCTTCAGGCAGTCTAGGGGATAATAACTGGGCTCTAAGTGGTATTTCAAGGGCATGAAGATTTCTCTTAATTCCAGTGTCCTCTCTGCCAGTCCTGCTCAGATGCCCAATACCCTCAGGCTTCTAAAAGCGAAGCCAACATTTAGGCATATGAGTTGCTGCTGAAGCATACTATTGTTTGGTGCCAGCAGAGTGTTGTGGGATGGAGTTTTTTGGGTGGTTTGTTGGGGTTTTTTGTACGATTCATTGTTTTTTTTCAAACTAAAACTGACTTAAATTGGTTGCTGGCCACTATAAGACTTTTGCACTAACGTCTGTTCATTGGCTTTTCAGAAGGATCCTATACATTTCTTTGAAATATTGAGTGGAAACTGGTTCCTAAATTACATCATATAGGTAATATCCAAATAGGATTGCGTGACTTACACTACTCTACTTGGAAATGCTGTGTTGAGACCAGCTGCTAACTGTTGACTACAAAAGACATTCAGTTGCCTAAATGTGATGGAAGTGGAAATACACTGACAGCCTTGATGGACAGAAGCTTTTGAACATTCTTATTCTTTAATTATTTAATGGTTCTTACATGTATCAGAAAGCTGCACAGTGGTTTGAGACAAGTCTCTTGAAAATAATGAAAAAATTCCTCAGTTCTGGCAAAAGCAACATTTCTCATGCAAGTTACAAGATTGTTCTGTTGCCCCTTTTTCCCTTCTCTCCCACAAAGAGCAAGGAAGCATTAAGTCTCTAACCCATGCCGTTTGCCTCTCATATGTGACCTGCAGAACAAGGCTGAATACACCACCTCAAGTGGATAGTTGGTAGATAAATGGTAAATATTATCCAGACTTTTTGAAAAGGAGGAGATGAGGTAACACTAAACCAAAGATGCTCCAAATAATTTTCTGATAATACTACTGCTTCATTAAAAAAAAAAAAAAAAAGACAAATGGATCTGATTGATTAGTACAGTTTCCACCTACATATTTTCTTACCTCTGGTAGCATTACTATTAAAGGAAACCGCTACTGAAGATTAAAAGCCTTCTAATAGCTTTTTGTTAATAGGTAAAAATTCTCTAATCACAGAGTACCTCAAAAGTATTCAAAAAATTGTTACTGCTATAACCAAGTGCAAATGCAAAAAATAGCTCTGGGCCTTAATGGAAAGGACCAAAAGCTAACATAGCTATGTGAAAGGCCCTATTAGAGCCCAGAAATATCTAGGCTCCAATCTTAACTTTAAACACAGCCTTTCCTTAGAATACACCACTTTTCTTCAGTTTCCTAGTGTTTAAATAGGGTAATAGATGTTCATTTCACAGGAACAATGTATGGATCAAAGTGTGCAAATACTGAATATTAATAAGCAAATTCAACTGCTAGATCTGACCTAAGCTATTAGAACTTTATAAATAAAACCTAATACACACACAACTACCATCAGAAAGCCAAAGTATACATCACATCCAAAACAAACAATTCTCAACTAGGTGAGGGAAAAAAAAAAAAAAAAAAAATCATCCATCAGTAAGAATTTTGTAACTACCTGCAGGTAACGTAAATGTTACAAGGTCAGTCAGAAAATAGCAAGCAAAGTCTCCCTTTCGTTGATGAAGAGATGCAGCAATTTCACGACGAATTTGTTCCGTGACCTCTGGACACACCATGGCAGGAATGCACTTTGCTGCATGTTGCGATACCTGTAACATCACAGAGTTACTGCACTCAGTATTATTTCTAGTTAAATACGAAGACTTAGGAGTGATAATCGCCAGCGGACAGTATTTTGTTAGCAAGTAATGCAACAGGAGTATAAACAGTTTTATACTTTATATACCCAGAAAAATTAAATGTTTGGTGACTGTCAATGAATTAATGTCTCATTTGCTATGTAGCTGATAAACCAAGCTGGTTAAACACCTCTTTTAATCAAAGTGAATTAACAGGGGACCACTTCCAGCAGGAAAACAAACCAAAAAAAAAACCCCCAAAACCCAAGAACCAGAGACCAGTCACACATACCTCAACTCTTATGCATGAGCCCTGTCTACATTTAAGAAGGAACTTTGCTAACACAGCACAAGACAGTTTCCTACAAAGAATCTTCCCAAAAAGTATTAAGCTAAGACACCTAAGACACTTAAATTTCTCCAGATTCTAATCATCACTGCCACCAAGAACTCATTCAGTGATACAGGGCAAGTAACACAGGGATGACACTGCATATATATATATATATTAAAAAAAAAATAAAAAAAAAAAAGGCTTTAAGACACACATTTTCACTAGTTAATACTCTAGCAAAGGTAAGGATCACTGTGGCTCAAACACTACTACTAACGATTTTGACACATGGTATGTGGAGTAAGTATTCCTAGAAACTGAAACAAAACCACACAAACACTGTAAGACCCTATTTCCAGCAAATTAACTTGTTTTGAAATGCGTAACTCCATCCACCCAGACAGCTATGTAAGCAGCACAGAACTACTCATATTAGCCATATATATTCTTCTCGAGGTTTTAGCTATATTTGTCTTGCTTCATTTACTTTTTTAAAAATTATTTAACCCTACACATTCCATAATCCTTATGCCCTTCTCAGGCATGCTGCTTTTCTTAGGAACACAAACTTTCAGCATTGTATTAGGCATCAAAGGAGGCAGAATAAAAATTTGCCTCTGATCAGGTGAGGATCCAGAAGTCTGAGATGAAGAAAACTGACCAAAAGAAAAAGATAACAATTACATATGGGCGTAGGAGGAAAGCAGACCACCAGAACTGAGGTGGATCGTACAAAAATATACAAGGAAATGGAAGGCACAAGAGCTAGGAGACCACAGAGAGGAACCAACTAGCCTATAAAAAGGGCAAAGAGCAGGAAAAAACGCAGCAATTTTTCAAAGCAATGAACTTGCCTTTCTCTTGCAGAGAAGCTCCCAAGAAAACCAGAGAAGACAGACCAAGCAGACTTGTTCATTAACAAAACTCAGAAAAAAAACTACGCTGTCATTGATGTCAGTGTTTTGCTTTCAGGGCATTTCCTCTCCCCCACCCAAAACTCAGGAAGCCTCACAATAGCTCACTTCCACCGCCACTAAGGTCAGAACGTGTGCCAAGACCACTCATTAATGAGAAAAGTGAACATCCTCAAGACCACCACACACATACAGCCTTAAAGTAAATTTGCTCCTTAAGGAGAAACAGCAACAAAAGCACAAAGCAGCAATTGATGTATTCCAACAATATTAGCCTCTATCTTCTAGCAAATGCCACTGGCTGCAAACAATGGTGCAGTTACATAAGGTTCCTATTCAGCCTACACAGGGGCCAAAGTAACTCACCTCCGTAAGCAAAATTGCTAGCATATCTTGTCTCTGAAAGCGTATCGCCAGATGCACAAGCGTGTACCCAACGTCAAAAGCAGAAGGGCGATTTAGCAGGCGCACTTCATCCGCAGTAAGCTGCCGGGCAATATCTCCTCCTGATGACTTGTAAGCTTCAACAGCAGCTAAATCACCTTCTACAACTCCTGAAGAAAAAACAAAACAAAAAAATAATCAAACAGTTCATTTTAGCTAGTGAATGAGCCATTCTGGATCACGCTATCTTACTTAACCCTATCTATTCTGGTACAGACCCAACATACAAAGACCAACTGCATATCAAGAAACTTGCTTTTTATTTCTTTTCTTGAACAGACATTATAAAATATTTAGACTTACCTCACCTCCTAGACCATTTCCACTACGCAAACTAGCTGGAAGATACAGCAGATCAAAGGCCAGCTACGAAGTGGTGCTGAGGACCCTTGATGAAATACCTAGCGCAACATACTCACTGGTTTCATTTGATCAGCAGTGCTGAAGGAAAGTCATTAATTCATAGGACAGAGATTAGTTCAATTATTATATCTTCCCTTTTAAATTATCTTAAAAACAGACTACTGGACCTACAAAAAATAGATCTATCAAAAGATTTTTGGAACAAGTCTCAACCCCCCTCCACATGGTTTAAAGCAGTGTTGGAAAAGGGTTCAGAACACAAAGTTTCTCTTCAGCTCACCATCTCTGCTACTAATCGAACTCAGGCAGTTATCACTCAGGGTACTCTATTAAAACCGAGTTAAAGTCACACACACACTGCATACGCTTTCTAAAGCAAGATGCAAGGGGAACCCTAATGTCTTCTAGAGTCCCTGGGAAATTCTAGCTTCTGTACCATGCTTCCTATCAAGCCCATTCACGCTGAATGCATTCCTTAGCTGCAATTATCAGGATACACCATCAACAAGACGCGATAGTGTTAACAGTATCAGTTCCAGTATTAGACTTTCTAAATTTAGAAATCCCTTTAAATATAAAGGTTCTATTTTACATATGGGCTTCATAAGAGAATAGTGTAACACTGAACTGAGGAAACAGAAAATTGATCTTAAAGCCATCTTTAGTAGATATGTAAATAGAAGACTTCAAATTCACTATTGAGAAGCAGCTCTATTTGCAGCAGCTCAAGATCGCAAATGAGAAAACCCCCTCCCATTCTCTGCAGATAAACCTCCTTAACAACTCCTAAGAGTCAGCAGTTGAGCAGAGGCCACGAGGCTAGAAACTGAGACTCCAGTTTATCCTTCACTCAGTTTGCTTAACAAGACTCAAAAACTGTTCAGAAGGGCAAGAGGTAATTCTCAGTCAGGGCACTCACTCCTGCTCAGGACCAAGATTCAAACAGACACCAAAAAAAAAAAAAAACCCACCCCAAAAAAACAACCCACACCACACAAAAAAACCCACCAACAAGCACCAAATACCACCACACAAAGGACCAAAAGGGGGGGGTGGGGCAGGAAAAAAAAAAAAGCCAAATAACCCAAAACCCCAATAGAACAAACTGAACTGCCTACTACTAGAGAAGCATACTAACCGCTGGGTTGCTGGTTAATCCAGGATTTAGGAAAGCGATTCTTAGCTCGGCCAAAAAGTCTATCATTTTCAATAGTGAGATTGTAAAGCTTTCAGAAGAAACGCAGGGGGGGAAATGGATTATCAGTGCAAGACGTTTCTTGACAAAGTTATCAGCTCTACTTCATAAGCCTCTACAGATAAAAGTTAGATTATTCATTTTAACAGCGGTCTAAAGCAGAGAAGTTCCAGAATACAAACTCAACTGCAAATTTCAATCAGACAACACCTACCTATTCATCAAGGGCCCAAAAATCCTAACAGGCCAGGCCAGAATGAAAGCAATATGGGATGACAATTTCTTAGGGTTTTTGTTGCGTGTTTCTGGTCTGCCTGTACAGGAACTCATTCCCACTCCACCCCAGCACCAATGCCTCATTCTGCTTAAGTGCCTGCCTGTGTACTCACCCCAGATGAGTTAGAGAACTACTTATGCCTGTCCAATTTTAGTTCTTGTTCCATAAGATTTAGAACTTTGCTGATGAAAAAATATTTGATTTTAAAGAAAGGAGCTGCTGCTTATGGATAAAAGCTACTTCAGCGAAGAGAAATGAACACTGAAAAGTCATTGGTTTTCAAGACATTCTCCAAAACACACATCAAAGGAATGCAGCATGGGACGTGACGAACATAGCTGTGCTCCTCTTGCAATACTTCCAGCTCTGAGGGGAACCAAAACATACCAAAGCAAAAGGTACGTTTTTGTCAACACATGCTGTATCCATAACAAGAATGCCAACCGCAGCATTTTATTTCCATGCAATCCCATTTATGCCACTGATAAGGCAATACCATCGCTGCCTGTGATACATCATTCCAACCAAATGCAGCAAACTGACCTGTTGGGGGTTTTTTTGCATAGTAAGTAACCAAAGTCAGATTAATTTCCATGACCCACTCTCTTAAAACAAGCTATACTACAGCTCTGGCCCAAGTTCAGCTGTTGGCAAACCCAAGAATCCACAGGGAAAGAAGAACCTTGACAGACGAGTAAATTCTCTTCTATCTTATGACACCCTTAATTTTTTATCATTAATTTATGAAAGATATTTTGTTGAAGACTAAAAGCCACTTCATGCCCTTTTGTATTTTAACCACTTGTATTGACACAGGAAGGACTCCTGTTACCGTACATGCACACTCCACCACACCACCCAATGACAAACATACTGAAGACCACCTAAGACAGGCAGGTAGCCACTCTCGACAATCCAAATATCACAGATTAATTTCAAACAAACATCCCAAAAATGATCTTTCAATGACAGGCGATCAGACCCAAATCATGGCAACAGTTCCAGCTGGCCAGCTTGCCAAGCACATACAGCGATATGTGCTACCACAGACTTAAGTCAGTACCCAGTCAATTTGTATTTGTAATTATTCTTTTAGTCCCTGACCCTCAGCTGCTAAGGCAATTTATTATCATCCCACTCTTCAAACAGCAACAACTGAGGCCGAAGACTGATGCTGAGAGGCAGTCATGTGAGGTTTGGCAATGCCTTCAAGCGCTAACTACTAAAAGCTGCGATAGGGATCCAAATCAGTGACATGTGCTCTTCACAGCACTGCCAGTTCTTGCAGTTTATTCCCACGTCTTGCAATACTTGACATTCCTAAGAGCCCCATGTTCTAGAATTAACTACTAAAATTTTTATATAAGCTGTCATTTTAAAAGTACATTTCTAAACTTTGCTGAAGTTTAAGCTAAAGATCAACACATCAAAACCAGGCAAACCACATATGCTTTCTAGGCCTTATTTAAAAAACAGAGATTGTAAATTATTTTTTTTTAGGTATAGGGTTGGCAATACTTTTATCTAGAAGTGAAGAACAGTGATGGTGTGCTAAATGACACTTCAAACTAGCACAGTTACAGCTCATGGAGGGATGGTGATGTGACTATGTGCAAGCATCATATTTGGTCATCCTCTGTTCTTTAATCCAAACAGCCAAGTGACTATTTATGGCTGGGGGGAGCATCAGGCAATTTTTAGATCAAGTCCAGACAGACAAACTCACTTCTGGACGCACTAACTATTTTGTAACTGAGCCTCAACAGATGAGCATGAGACACAAAATCAAACCATACGGAACTCACTCGGCATAATTTTTTGCATAGAGCCCATTACAAGTCTATTTCTTTTTAAGAAGCTTCCTCTTGCAAAACTGCTGCGTGCTCTAACGCCTGGTACTAACCCGCGCTGAAATACCGTGACCCCGGTACCCAGAACATCACTACTGCAGGGACAATATTCTATGGTCACTGCAAGTCTCCTTGGCCTCTCCTTGCCACAGCAAGGTAAGTCCGAATTTCTCTTTAGCCGTTCCGCCAAGTATCTACTCTATTTTGGTTGCTTCAAAACAAGGAAAATTCTTGATCCTGGCTCATCAGGTGCCAGCCTGACAGTACAGTCCAAGCCTGCACTGAACACCAAGCAAATATATAGCATTAACAGGCAGACTGCCAGAAATCTGAACCAGAAAACACAAATCCTGCCCCAAAACTATGGGATAAACTTGCCTACATGCAACATTCATCAGAACTGCCTGCAATTCCTAAATTCAGTATCGCCACTTCAAAATGAGGTCTTAATATGCTTTCATTGACAATAGGAGGCATATTCCTACAATAGCTTTGATTTCTGTCAGATGAATGAGAGCCTCCAATTCATTAAGTCTATTTAAATAAAGCTTAACAAAACACTATTTACAAAAAATATTGCAGAAATATTTACTGATGTTCTAATTCACTACATTTCATAACACACAAGTGCCTGATTACTTACACAAGCAGCCTCTGAATCGCGTTCTGATACAGCACCATGCCAATTGGATTACTCCCCACTGACACCCACAGCATTCCTCAGACTGTTAAAATGTCAAAAGAAAGATTGGCATCTGTCTTAAGATTGTTCACACAGCATCCATGAGTGCTCCAGCAGCTAGACCTCTTGCGAGGGCACAGCTCCGATTAGCCATAAGAGCTACACAAATGCAAACAGATCCTTATGACTCAGTGTCTACTTCTGCTCCACAGCAAGAATAGCTGTTCTTTGAAGTGGACTCCAGAAATGTTAGTTTGGTGTTGCAACTGAAGACATCACTCTGTGTGTGTCTCCCAACAAGTTTTGCGTTGCTTAATGCATACGCATGACTACAGCCTGACACCCCAAGCGACAGGACAGAATGCTAAGTGCTGCACCCAAGTAAGGAGAAAATACAAAGTTAGTATTCCACGTTTACAGGTTCAACTGTGTTCCCATTTGCAACTCAGGCATTTCCTTTTATTGGAAGTCTTCCACAGCACAGGCAGCCAAGGTTTTTTCTTTTTCTAGTAAAGCCCCAACTCTTACAAATAGCACAGATCTGGAATATGAAATCTCAGTGCACGTGAGATGATACACAACAGAGATTAAGGAGATTATTTAAGAAGGCTAAATTTTACAAATATTAATCACCCAATAACAACTATTTGTACGATCTTGATCCTGCATTTTTGCTCCTATGATGACTGTTACAACTATCTTCTTTATTACGCATCAATATTGCTTGCCTTTGCTCATATAAGCCCATAATGAACGGAGCTGCTAAAACCAAACTACTTCAGCTAACGTGCTGTTAAGTTTATTCTTTAGAACATGTAAATATTTATAGGGTTTAGTGCAGTTAAGTAAACTTGGAAAACCAGCAACAGCTTACAGGCATATCCAGAAAACTAAATCCTGGTTGCCCTCATTGCACAGTCCCAGTGACTTCAGAACAGCTGGATGTACAAGTTTCCAGAGAAAACACCACAGCAGCAGCCTTTATTTACTTCACTGTCTCTCTGACAGACCTGGAGTGCGCTGGCTGGCACAACTTGCACATGAAATCGGCAAATTCTTCCAAATAGATTGATGTAGTTCTGCCGCTTATCTACAGGGCAGAAGAGAGGCTGGGGGAGGCAGACCTGGGCAGCAGCACTGCGCAGTGGATCAGGACAGGGGCCCACCAGCTCCACACACAGTTCCCAACAACAGCAAGGTTTAAACATGCAGTGAGAAGAGACTAAAAGCAAGTAAGAACACAGATTAGTAACCCTCACTTCAACAGCATTTGCTGTCAGTTTAAAGTTTCCTGAACAATTCAATTCCTCAGTTAAACTGCTGTGGAGACAAATGAGCCATTGCAGAGCAGCAAAAAGCAGTGGGTCAGACAGCCCACAGCAGCGGATTCTGCAGGAGGCTCCTAACCCTCAACAACTGTTAGAAGCATCACTGCATGAAAGGCACATCCGCAGTCTTGCATATACTACGGGGCAGGCGTTCTATATCTTTGAAAAGGCTGAATAGGATTACGCTGAAATGAAATGAGCAAAACCAAAGAGAATTAATTTCAATCATATACCTGCTAAAAAGAAGTACAAAGGGTTTTGCTAAATTAATGGAAGAGTGTGAAGATGCCTCTGTTTAGATAAAACATGTAAAAAACCACCCAGAGATTCAAGATTTCTTTGATTCAAGAAGGTAGCAATGCTGCAGTAAACAATCTGTTCTCACATTTGTGTAGACTAAAAAGGAAACACTTCATATTAAAGAGGTCTTCGTGCCTCCTATGTGGGACAATCGCAATCAACTTTACTGTTCCTTGAACGGCCTGGTCATAGAAGGCAAACTTCTCAAACAACCAAATTATACATTTTAAACATCAGCAGCAGAGTCAGATCCCTCTGTGACATACACCAGATCAGAAGCACAGAGCCCTGTGCTGCTTTCTCTTCTGTTACAGGCACGATTGCAAGTGATCTGTATCATCCACATGCTCTCACTTACCCGTCTACAGACCAAGCCGAAGATTGGTTTAAGCGCCAAGGTGACCTTCCACAGTAAGTGAGGGGCCAATCAACTGACCCACTAAAACCTAATTCTGACACTTGTTAAAATCCTACTGCTCCTCCAGCATCAAGAGCGCTGAGGACCGGTGGTACGACCACGCAAGCTGTAGCACTGGAGCTCAGCCCGCACCCTCTTCCAACTGCTCCCCAGGGGCACATCAGGTGACCATAAAGGAAGATCTGTTATCAATAATTGCTCCACCATTTCAGCATTTGGAGGACAAAACACATTCAGTCTGAGAAGAATTCCTCCTCTTAGAGGAAGAACTCTTTTGCAAGCAAACATGACACATCAGTTAATACAAATGATTGTCTGAAAAAACTTTATGGGCCTCTAACCACACCCTCCTGCTCATTCTCCTCATTCTTCATTTCCAGGACCTCTCTTTTTAGTATTAGCACACAATCAAACAGCAGATCACTCTCCAGGTAACAACAGCTTGAGACTGAACCTTCTATATACTAATTTTTTTCAAAAAAAATTTTAACCTCAGCAACTTGTATTAACTTAAAAATAACAACTTATAAGACATGTACTTTAAAACTAAAGCATGCAATGCACGACAGTATGACTATCACCTAATTCTTCCCCCCCCCCTACAGTCCATTTAGTACATTCATAACCTATCATTACAGGACAAAGCAGCACACATGTAAGACCTGCTGAAAGATGTCCTTATCCCCTCTCCTTATCTGTCAGATGCATCCACACCCCTTGTGGCGTTAACAGCTGATCAGCTGCTTGCAGGGTTCCACCCAAAAGGGAGACTGGACAGTGGAAAATTATGAATGATACTCAAGTTAACCATTAGTGTTTCCAAGGCAAATTTAAATAACTATTTAACTTGATAATTTATTCCGTCATTTTAACATAAAATATCACCAACCATTTAAAAAAAAAAAAGTCTTTTTTTTTTTTTAAGCCAAGAGACCAAAATAAAAGCGTGTTTCAGGAGTTAAGATTTTCTACCAAGGTGTACAGCCTGCAGAGTACTCTCAAAGATACACACACACACAAAAGCAAAGCATTTATGGTAGAATATAAGTACAGGACACAGACAACAACACAACAAGATTTCTTACCCAAGTGAAAGTTGTACGCTTATGTCACTGTTACCTGGCACACTACAGACAAGTATGCCAAGTCATGCTTCCCAGCATCACAAAGGAACAGGGAAAGGCAGCAACTAGCCCTACGGGCAACTGTTTGCCATACTGAGTCAAGGCCAGCACAGCAGGTAATCACCGGTCACAAATTCATGCTCTATTTCCCCAAACAGTTCAAGGTAGCCTAAACTGACACTAGCAACGGCTGGTGCATGACCCTTCCCTGCTTCCAGCAGCTTGTTCCCACCCATATCCTCACAATCCCTCATTACAGCATAAACAGCCCCATCAAGACTCAGCTCTACTATGGATGGGACGAGGAAACTAGTCTAGGTTTACTAAAACAGCAAAACCAACAAACACCACCACCACACCCCAACACAAAAATATCGCCTAATCCAGTTTATCAAGCTTCATTTTCAGCGAGATTAGTCTCAGATGCACTTCTTCACATGCAAACACGCCAGGAGGACAGAAACAAGCAGTCAGGAGGACCACTTTTGGGTGGCAGTGCCAGCTGAAAGCACCTTGGTGCATCAGTCCCTTCAGGCTGCCTTTATTGTCAGTGAAGAGCCACATGCTCCGCAGGACGCAGGGCAGGAGGTGGCCTCCACATCTCCTGGAGCTGCAGAGCAGCCTGGGACACTGCCCGGCCGACTTCATACCTGTATCTGGACAGAATGACTCTCCTTTCCCACAGGGTTTCAGAACGCTTGGGTAACACATTTGGCACTATTTCAGAAAACCGAAGGGAGAAAAGGACAACGAAAAAAAACAAACATAAAAGAGATAAAGTAGTTGACAAAGGAAAAACTAAGCAGACACATATGGAGGAATACCAGGAATGAACTAACAGTCCTTTTAAGGATGTACTGCAAAACAAGATTCATTGCAGTTTGCTCTAAATATTTTGGATTGTTTAAGAAACACACTCTTATCCACTTCTTCCACAGAGCCAACAAGAGCGCGTGCCTACTTGGCTCTGAGGCCACCGCCCCCAGCAGAGGAACTCTGGCCCACGATGGCAGTAGCTACCTCACCGGCCTGAGCTGAAAGAGAAGAGCACACTCTCTTACAGCAGTTCATAAGCAGGATTGGAGGAGAAACGAAAAGAAGAAATGCAGTTCTTCTCATCCGTGGGCTGCAGTTCAAGCTCAGGAGTTGAAGACACAACCCAGGAAGCCCCAGCAGCGCCCTGCAGCTAACACGCGCTGCTAGCACCGCTGCAAAACCCAGCCCTGCAGTGACAGGAGAGGGGAAGCTTCAGCAAGAGCTGAAGCTGAACTGTAAGTCCCAAACAAACTCTGAAAGTTTTTAAAGTCATGACCGCCTTCATCCATTTGTACTGCTTAAATCCACAGCCAGCTGTAACCAGCTTCACCAGGCCCCACAGCAGGACTGCTCCTCTTGCATGTCAGATTCCCTAAGCCCCACAGGCCACCGAACCTCTTTGGCATAGATACCGCGAGTTATATAAAAGACAACGGAGCTTAATTTCAAATATACATTAGCTTCCCTCCCTCCTCCAAGAAATGAGTCACCTTGGACTTCACATTAACCTTGTACTAGGCCAGTACAGTAGAAAGCCTCGATGTCCTTGCAGAAGACATTTGTGATTTCTCACTGTAATTCAAACTGGCAGTTGTAGCAAGTCATGCTATTCAACAGCCATACTTACTAGACATTCTGTTTTGATCTTAATAAATTTTAATCAAACAAATTGGTCCTAAAAATCTCATCCTTTTGAGAAAGAATCATTTGACTGATACATCCACTGCTGCAAAAACCAAGTCAGTAACAACAAAAAAACCCCATTAAAGTACATTTACTTGCAGGGTTTGAAAGGGGGAACTCCACTAATCCTGATTTGGAAAGGATACACTCCATCAAGGAAACTATGCTGGAATGCAAGAGTTGCACTCTTCACATTCTGTACAGCCTAGATTTCAAGGAATAGAAGCTTTGACGACATGTTTATTTACTGAGGTGGGTAGAGCATTAAAGGATGTCTCCAACAGGGCAAGAAAAACCCCACAAACACACAGAGGTACTTTTTTAAATCCACACAAGATATCTTCATGTTTCAGCTAAAAAGAGCAGATGTGGGAAAAAAGTAATCCAATACATGGTTTTAATGACACCCGACATTAAATTTAAAACCTAGTAAAAATAATTTTATACTAGAGCTGAGATACGAAGATGCAGTTCAACTAAACAGCTGTCCTAAAGTATCAAACATTTTCCTTTGTACCTTTTGAAAAATACTACCTCCTAAGAGAAAAGATCACCAGTCTGCCAAGAATTACTCCTCTAATCTTTGAGTTCAGAAAAAGCTACACTTTGCACATCCAAAAAACTTTAAACTGATATATTTCTCCTACATAAGATAGAATCAAAACAAATGGATCCTCCACAACCGACGGAGCTTAAACTTGGAGCTGCACAGCCTGAAGTTACCAAATACTAACAAGTCACCACTTGTCAGCTGAACTATGGTAACAGACTACACACCAACTCTTAATCCATCAATTTTCACAAACTTACTTGATGGACTTAGCCAAACACAATTATAAAATAGGACAAGGATTTACAAGTATCAAGGTCAGCTAAAAGTTCACAAGAGCTCCAGCTTGCTAACGAACAGTAACTCACTAAGTCACCATAACTCAGTTGATTTCTATGACAAAAACATATGCTTCAGGCAAAATTGTTCAATTGATAGTTAAATTGTTTTAAGTATGTCACACTAAGACAATAAAACAACCAGCACAAATGTGGCTTACTGCTTTTAATTTTTTTTAAAAATACTGGTTAAACTGGTACACCTTTCCAGTATCAATACACTCTGCAAAACGTCCAGAGACAACCACAAAAGAATATATGAAACTTTCATCAATCTTCCTAAGGTTATTCCAGCTACAACAAACATTTGTAAAAAACATGACATCTATGATATGCAAAATGAAATTCTGAAATGAAGGATAATTAACAGCTTTGGTTGCTGGTCCCATCCCTCCCCCAACAACTCCCCCATCCCCGCACAGTTAAAAAGTCAAAGTATAGTAAGTGTTCAAGTTACAGAAAGAAATTATGCAATCTCTCAGCACAACAGTATTTTTAAAAAAATAATAATAATCAGCACACAAGTCTATTTGCATTCTGCTTTTCTCATCAAGATCCCTTCAACATCCCTTCAAACTATTTTCATTTTAAAAGAACCAAACCATTATTGCCTTACAAAATTTCTATGAACATAGTTTTGAGTTTCATGTACAACTATACTCACAAGCCACACTAAATACTTTTAAAACTCACATTCTAAAATATACACACAACCATTCCCACACAGATTAGAAAGTGTGAAATATTTTAAGTAACATTGCAAGAGTAAAAAAAAAAAAAAAAAGTCTAACATTTAATACAACTGGTATCAGAATAGACTCCTGTAAGGCGAAGGAATGACCTCCAACAATTGGTCTTGGGTATTCAATGACTTAGAAAATACCATACAGAATTCCAACTGCTTCATTTCAGAAGGAGAAAGCACTGCGCATCTACTAGCATGTAAGGAGCTGAAGGTATCAGGAAACAGAGGCATCTATTTTCAAAAGGAAATGTGCTTGTCGAACTACTAACGCAACACAAAAATAAACTGGGACATTTATTAGCTCAGAGAAACCAAACCCACGATACCCATTAAAAAATTTACACCTGATCAAATCTATCAAACGAAGCAGCTCCACAAATTAATTCCTCTACTATAACAAGCATGGAGTAACTTCATGAAACATTAAGGAACAGTACAAGACATACTAGTAGTGCCAGAGTTTCACATTAAGTGTTTTACTCTAAAAATAGTTGTGTATTCCAAGCGTTTAACCTGCATGTACACTAGGCCACAAGGTATCTACTTCTGGGAAGTTACAGCACAAAAGTTAACCCACAAGGTCAGTAACTGAAGAAAACCCTGCTCTCACATGTCCCTGTTCTTTAACAGCATTGGGAGAATTACCCACAATTTCCTTAGGAAAGCACTAAAATGCAAAACAAAATTGGTATTTGAATTTTTTGAAGCAGTTAACTACAAAAATACTTCGAGAGAGCCTGTAAACATTTACAACACAGTAGCTGTATTAATACAACATTATTACTTTCAAGGTCAGTATTACACATGCAATTTCTTGGAGCTACATATTTTGGTGTTATTTTTAACATCTGACAGAGCATCTTGTACTGTTGCAAGCTCTACACTGTTTACAAATACTCCCAAGCTGCAGCTGCTGATTCTGCTAGCAAATCTTACCATTGCAAAGAGAAAAGTAATTTTAATGATCCAGTAATGGCATTTTTTACAGTACCATATGCATTACATTGTTCTGTAGACTGCCTTTGTAATTTTTCCACCTTTCAATGACTACATAGAACTACAGGATTTGATTACAAGGATATCCACTTCTACAAAAGGTCAGAAAAATCCAAGCACAGTTGGGAAACACGTCCAACACTATTCAGATTATGGATGAACTCTACACCTTCTTTTAGCTGATACTATTGCAGGAGTTTCTACATGTGGTTTACTTTTTAAAATTAAAATGCAGAGATTAAAAAACTCTATTGCAAAATGTCAAGCTTACATTTTAATTCTTCATTCTCCCAAAATACCTAACCACAGGCAGAACGGTATAAGGTAGCAGCAAACAACTTACCAACACAAGCATTTAGAAACAGCCAGTCAGTCTTTTTCATTCTATTTTTAATTTGCTTTAGTTTTTTGAAGTCCACTTCAAGTTCTTCCTTGCTGCCAACAGCTCCAGCCAATTCAATTCTTTGGAAGTCCATTTTCACATCAGATTCACGTTTGGTTGTAGGTGGAGATCTTCTTTGGCTATTACCACTACTACAGCTTCCTCTCCATCGAGCTCTGTCTTGCTCATTTATGATTGAAGAAGGCTCTTCTGTGTCCGCCAGTTCTATTGTTTCTATGTTGTTAGGTCTGGGATGATCACATACAACACATTTCCTGGCCTTCGCCCAGTTTTCATATGTACAGACAGAACAAGTCCAGTGCTGAGCCCTTGTGTTTAGTTTATTTCTGTCATTATATTCCTCACAGGGATCAACAGAAAAAGGGACTGGTCTTGAACCAGAACCTGAAGACTGAGGAGACTCTGTGGGACTCCTGGTCCTGCGTTGAGACAAGCACTGAGTACACCTGATTGCTCTTGGCCAGTTCAAGTACGTGCACATGTGGCACGACCATTTATTTGCACTTTCCATACTGTAAGATGATTTAACTCTTGGTCTTGCGCTAGAATCTGGACATATCAAAGGACTACTCCCTCCTTCAGTGCTCGTAGGATCCCAGTCTCTACCAATATCACTTGAACCGCTTTTAAATGGATCTTCTGTGATAATTGTTCCACTAGGTCTCGGAGCACGACACATGGTACATTTGATTGCAGATGGCCAATTTTCATATGTACAATACTCACAAGCCCATTTAATTCCACGCTCTGTCATCGTGCACTTCTTGAAATTAACTGCGTCAGGCAGAAAGCTAAGTAATCAGAACACATCATTAGTACACACTGGTTGTATAGGAGCTCTGTTTAAAAAAAAAAAAAAGTAAATTAGACTCAATCCAGTTGATGTGTACTACACCAAATATAAAAATCAGGCTGGGCAAACAGGCAATCCTTTTTTCTTGATACTATCCAAACATCTAGGGGGAGAAAAAACACTATGAAAAGGATAAGACTTGAGCTAACAGCACTTTAAATGCAGACTTCAGGATTACCTAGTGCAGAAATTATAAGATAACTCAGCTCTGCATTTCTAAAGTTTCTTAAACTTGCACAAAGGCTTCCAAACAATGTGTATCTGTTTTCTGAATTTAAGCACTGAGAATATTGAAGAAGAGACCAGTATGGCTACAGAAACAAGCTACATACTAAATTATTAAAATAAAACTCAACATGAATACAGCAGTACAAGAAAAGGAGCACAAAGCCTAAATCTTGTGAGGTCTATTACAAGACCTCACCAGATTTGGAAGGAAGGAGTGTAACAGGTGAGCAGCTACACAACGAATCAGTTCTTTTGGAAAAGTAGGTGTACAAGTTTACATAAAATGCACGCATCTGAAAATTTTATACATGTGCTTAATCAAGACTAGGCCTTGACTGGACACCGCTCATAACAGTACTGTTACAAAGTTAAAATACCACTTGGAAGCAAGCACAAGCTGTGTGTGCTGGCAAGCTAACATAGTATTTTTGTTCTACAAATCCAGATTTCAATCCAATTACAACTCACTTTTTCTCTAGTGAAGAGGGGATTCTGTCCTCATGCTGGCTCAGACCTTTTCCTCAGACTGGCAAATATGAAGGATGAGACTAAGCAGGTAACTATTCCTGTAAACAAAATGAAAACAGACTCATTATAGGTTTCCTACTGGACCTGAGTAACCAGAAAGTTAATTATTAAATGCCACACCTATACTGATCCCAATTTACTTGTTCAAACGCAGTCATGACCTGCTGAGACTAACATATAGACTGGTTAAAATAAACCAATATTTATAAAGAACCAGTCACCACACAAGCAATCAATCTGCTGAAGAACTATTATCCAATCAACGTCAAATTCACATCAAAACATCTACAAACACTCTTACTGCAATCTGAAACTTAGGATGGGGAAGAAAAAAAAAAAAAGCTTTGCATAGAAAGCATAGCAGAGGGAAAGAGTGAGGCAGGTAGATAAAGGACAAACAGACGAATGTATAGACTATTTCCTCTGTTACCACAGAATAGTTACCCAACACGTATGAGACAATTATGTGCTATTTTTAAAACATGCAAAACTGTTAAAAAAATAAATTTGTCATATCAAATGACTGAGAATTCTCAGTCATCATATTGCAACTCTCTCGGCTAACAAAAACACCCAGAGTCTAGTAAACAAAAACTCTAAAAAAGTTACACAACAGGATTAAAATCAAAACTAGACACATCAAACTAAGAAGTAGTTTATACCTGTTCTCCGATTAGGAAATGTTTTATGAGTTAGTACACTCTTCACCGAAATACCTTCACATGCACCTTGCTCTACCAAGGCATAGCTAAATGTCCACTTAAATTTGTGACCCTTATTCCTACTATCTCCCTTCTGTGGGCTCCAACACACAGCGCAGGTTTTTTTTCCAACAGCTCAACGCTGATCTATTCGCCAGATCAGGTGGCTGCATGAATGAGGGGCTATCGCATGGCCAGGACAGAGGAAAGGGTAGGACTATCCTTTTCAGCAGCAATCCATATTTATGCTGCATGAAAGCAGATGAGCAATCAGGAACACAATCAAACTTTCTCATCAAGCTCGGGTTCTAGTATCACTTGTCTGAACAGCCTGCAGAACACTTCACTCCCACCTATACGTTATAAAGCCGTGTCAAACTACGGAATGCCTTCTCTGTACAATTAGCCTTCCTACTGCCTCCGCTCCACCATTCCTCATAAACGTCCATGGCCATGCGTAAGGGAAAAAAAAAGCAGTGAGATCATACTAGGGTCCCCATTACCAGTAATAAAATAAGTGAAAAATACATATACACGAGAATGCAAAGTCAACTTGATTTTACTAAAGGTGACTTCATAAAGACGACTTTTCAGAAACGTGGAGAAAAAAAAACCAGTTTCTCTACTCCATAGACAAACTAAAGCTTTACCAAAACACCTCCTGTATGAGTACACTATATGCTAGATTTATCTATGCCACTTGGTCAAGGCTTTTTCCCTCAATTCCCAAAATAAGTTTTTAAATTACTTTATAGAGAGAATAAGCCTATTCACAAATGTTAAACAGTAGAGTTACCCGAGATATTAACACTTTCTACTTAAGGATGTAAGACAGTTGAACGCGGGTTTCAGAAAGGAGAAGGAAGCAGCACACCGCGCACACATCTGCCAACGGCCACCAACAGAACCACCAAGAGCAGTTTCACTTCTGCTACCGAGGACAATCAGAAAGTGGCTGTCCCAATGCGGCGATGCCCAACACAAGCTTGAGAATAATTTCCACCTGAGCAGAAGCTGGCATGTTTTGAGTAGGTTATGCTTCCAACCAAAAGCCAGATCCGTATACAATGTGTGACGAAGCCCGAGAGGGATCTGTAACTGTAAATTGTCTCTTACCTGCCCTAGTTTGTAAAGCCTTAAACAAAGCAGTTCCCACTGAAAACAAATCCCAACCCACATCTGGGATAGGGCAAGAAAACAAAGCATCATCTGTTTTACTGACATTAAGGCTGGGAAAGGGGAGTGCTGCTCAAGTTGAAAAGTAGCTGGTTGCAAAAACAATCTAAACAAATACAGAGATACTACTTATGAAACTAAATAGCACAGTGCATATTGAGTGACAGAAAAGCTTTCTTAGATATTGTAAGATTAGGGGTTTAGCTGCAATTATCCTCTGCGCTCCTGAAAAAGCTAGATGCTTTCAGATGTAATTCTTGGAGAGGCTGAGTATCTGCAGCTTCGAAAGCCACCGAGATATGAGCTCACTACCTCTGAACACGAGGCCTCGGGTTATTATGAAGTAAAGCAGATGAAAAGGCTCAGTGGAGCAATGCAATTTCTCTTCTTTGATAGCTCTGCCAACACCCACTACAGCACAGCTAGATGAGGCAACTTAGCACTTCCACCTACCAGGGGGTTCTTTACCTTTAGGTCTTGGTCTGACCCCCAGCTGCACCCCACCCCAGGGACACCAGAACCATCTGATTTACTGGTGACACAGGATTATCATCCAGCCACCCAGCAGTTTGAAGACTGTTATATTTTTTCAGAGTTACTTCTTTGCCACTCTGTCTTCAAATTAACTTATTTTAGATTCTTCACAGAGGAGAAGCTGAATCATGTAGTACCTCCTCCGACAGAGAAACAACGCAACAGTGACTGTGAAGTGCAGGTGCATGCCGTATGTCCAAAAAACATGAGCAGACAAGAAATTAAAGCCCACAAAACTCCAAGCAGATTCCAATTGATCAGTTTATATGGTGTGCTAAATACCTTCTGGACAGACTAGTTAGTAGAGTAACTCAGTACATTAAAGAGGATTTATCAGATCTTAATGTATTCTCAAGTAACAAAGAAAACTCAATGCATTATCAGACCACTTTTTACTAAATTAAGTCAGTTGGAAAAGGTCTCCTAAAACAAATGAAATTTTGTTCTGCTTTGTTTCAGCTTTTAAGAATAGTCTTCTTTTTAGGTGCATGGGAAAACGCAAAATGGCACAGAGAAATCAGGAAGAAACATCAGTTTCTTCCCAGTTGGGAAGTCCTTAAATAACATTATTATGACAGGTTATATTATACTCCTCTCAATTTAGTTATTCAGTGTCCAAAAGGTATTTTTGAGCTCTGTTTCATTAAACAATCAAACCCTTCCCCGTGAACAGGGGACACCGATTTAAACCAGTCTACACTATGGATTTTTTGCTGGGCTGGTGCTGGCATCTGTGCTGGCAGAAACCTCGTGTAATCACACTGACCGAATCAGTGTTCCCACCTTAACTCATTTTGCTCACATGTACGGATTTTCAAACAAATCTAACTGCTTCTGCATTTGCACGGAAAAGAGAGCTTAGGTATCAACGTAAGCCTTCAAGCAAGACCTGCAAGGCAGAAGAAATCCACCCTTCTTCCCCCTGACCTAGCTGCCTCTCTCAGGCTGCTCCAGAAAGAAAAGCAGGCTGGTTTATTTATTTTTATTTTGAAACACTGAAGCAACTTTTCGGAGGAACAAAATAAGCGGCAGCATCTTGTTCTGAAAGAGAGGACCCTATAACCAAAGGCAGAATCTGTCACCGCAGCAGCTCAGCAGTGCAGCGGTAACACCTCTCACACACCCGACCACAAAAAGGAGCGCAGAGGAACAGGACTGCGAGTCAAAGCAAAAGATCAAACAGCAGCACTTTCACTGACTGTATTCCTTATGTACGATGAAACATGGTGTTTTTAAATGTACACCTACCAATAACGGGTCTCAGCCTAACAGCTGTAATTGCTCACTAACAGCTGGATAACATTGCTGTGGAGTTTATATACACACAGGATGGGCAAACAGCTTTAAGAAAAACTGCCTATGATTAACCCTAGATAGTCTGACGTACTTGCAGAAGTACTTGCTCCCCTTTGTACACCACCACCTCAAGTTCTCTTCCAAGTACCCATAAAAAAATTACCATGCTTCTTAGAAAACTGAAGTTCATTTATACACAAATAAACTTTCTAATTAAAGCTGTAAGAAGAGAACCTGTTAAAAACACACATCTGGATGATCACCTTAAATGGTTACGATAAAATATGCACTCGTCTGAATTCAGGTAGTTACAGCTGGTTTTGTTTTATAGAACTGCAGAATGTTTTTAAGAGATGCCTAAGATGAATTCGAGTCAACTGTTCAAAGTCAGAAACAAAGCAATGGATTGATTTCACTGTTTCCAAATACATTTATAAACACTGCCGCTCTTGCTGACCCTGACCACAGTGTCTTTCTAAATCTCACATAAACTGCACCAAGGGGCTCAAACAAAAATTTTGCAAATTTTTTTAATACAGCCAGTAGGAAGGTCTAGAAAATAACATAGCTGTACACAAGCTTAAATAAAAAAGGCCAGTTTGTTTCTTTCAAAGCTGTAAACTCTCTGAAAACCTCCCCAGTGATTTGCTACATAAAAGACATGGTTATTTAACTGGCTCAAATTCACTTTTGTTATCTGGGTCCAAGAATCCTTGTGAAGTATCACACTGTCTATACACTTCAACAAAAACAACTGACATTTTTAAATAATCTAGTTGAAATTTATTGCCAAGTATTAAGAATCAATTTTCACCTAAATCTGCCTCACCCAGTAATTTAGGGTGGAATTTTACTAACGCTTTCTTCTTTTAACGTACTATACTTGCTTACTCCACCTTCAGCTAGCTATTCTGTTCTTGCATGACTACTTTCTCAAGAATTCAGCATAAACTGCAACAGATCATTATATTAAAAGCATAAAACTCGAACCTAAGCTTCTATAGTTAGAAAGGAACCAACAACAAGTTGCATTGTCATCTCTGCATATTAGTTTTTAAAAAAATTAAGAACACTGACCTTGTCAATGAGACAACCAAATCAAATCAGTGCTGAATCTGGAAACTCTGCATTAAGGGCAATAATTATGTATTATAATAAAGAATGGAAAGATTACTGCAAAGTCACAAATGTAGAAGCATTCTCTTTATTAGCCTGAATACATTGAAGCAAGGAATTTAACAAGTAAGCATAGCTGCTTTGATTGTTAGGACAGTTCTTTAGAAATGAAAGGACACTGTCCCAAACAGATCAGCAGAAAGGAGAAAATACTCTGTCATCTCAGGAAGAGAGCACCGAAATAGTTTTCTGCAAGCTGCTCTACAAGGTGGGGGTTTTTGCTTACAAAATTTTTCTTTCTTTACAGAACACCAGCCAGCTATTTGCAGTGCAGACAGCAGGAACTGGCCTCTCACTGCTGCGATCATCACAGAACGCAGAAAAAAGCCCTTTCTGATAAAATACAGATAAAAAGCAAGAACCATGCTGGAAGACAGAGGCTCTTGTCAAACCACATTATCCTTCCCAGTCTTATCCCAGTAAGAGCACTGCTCTCAAAACACGAAGCATCACCTTTGCTCTCCTCCGAGTAGTAGAGTTCCTCCTTTGCTCCCAATAACATGGATAACAGGGAGAATGTTGCTGTCTTAAGACAGGCGTCATTAAGATTGACACATATCTCAGTTCTGAAGACCAAATCATTGCTATGTAAATCACAACACAATCTATAAACTGTAACATTAACGGTGCACGAGAAAAGAAAAACTGAAAATATTTTGCTCATAACTGAGTAACTATTTACAATCTAGTACGTTAAATGAGTTTTAACATTTTTCTTCAATTTTGATAGTCTGGGCTGTCAACAAATACTCTGCACTGCAGATTTGTAGGTGTGACCTTTGTTACACGTAAGAGTGTATGACAAGTTGCAAGTGGGCAATTAGTTAAAAATCCAGAAGACTTGATCTTTCACAAAGAAACAACGCTGCAAGAAATGCAGTTCCCTTAACCAAAGTAATTCTGACAAAGTAGAAACTTTCGAAAACATTCAGAAGTATGTTCATTGGGTGAATTCTGACAGGCTTTGTTTATATATAATTAATAAAAAATTGTTTTAATTTTGATTTATGGATACGCATCTCATTTCAAAGCGCCCTAAGTCTACTGCGTTAGGTACTTATGATATTCAGAAAAATGATGCTGGTTTTGGTTCAACTTTCTTTTCAATATTCCATTCACACTTCCAGCCCAACTGCTATCACTTCAAATAAACCCTAAAGCCTGACTTTTCGTAAGCAAGAGAATTTATATGCAGTTTTAATGCAAAAGGATAGCTAATTTTGCAAACATTCTATGCAGTAAGTAGTCAAACGTTTTGGAGGTTACAGATCCCAGGAGACATCTGAAATACAAGATCTGACTGTGAACTTCAGGTTAGGGTGTAGACCTAACTATACAGACTCTTGCACAAAAGCTGAAAACTCATCACAGAATTAACAGGTATTTGACAATATTCAGCATTCACTCTTTCTGCTGTCTTTTTTTATTTTGATGTTTATCCCTTGAAGCATTTTTGTGCTCTTAACCACTACAGTTAATCCTGCTGCGTAACTTGCAAAGTGCAAGTTTCCATTCTATTTGCTACTCACTCCTCTGGGTCAAACTACATATAGCTCTATTAAATTTGTGACTAAAAGCAAGGAAAACTTTAACTGCTGTAGCAGCTTGCAGTTCAGTCCTCTTTCTTATTTCAGGAGAGAGTTACATTTTTCAGGTTTTTTTGGTTGGTTTTGTTTTGTTTTAAACTCAATTGAAAGTGAGCAACTACTTAATGAGATGTTACTACACATTAGGATGGACCAAATACAACCACTTACTTAGAAATCAATACCATTTGGTAAAACGAGAGTAAGCAGATCAACAGTTACATAATACACAGCATCTCCCACACAACCCTAATCAAAAAAACAAGCAAAGTGACTCAAAATAATGAGCTCTGATGAAATATTCACATAAATACAGCCAGCAACATTTAATGAATGTGATCATCATGAACAGTCAGCAACAGATAAATACTGACTCAAGATGTACAATACAGCAACATATGTAATAAAACACAACAGAATTGTTAAAACTTCATTTTTAAGACATGTGCATTGGACAAAGTACAGAAGTTGAACAAGGGCATTCTTTATTAGAAGCAAGATCAAATACAAAAATACAGTTTATCTGTGTTTAGACTATATGCCTAAAACACGTGACTCAGTTTTGTTTAGATCTCAGCCATCCTCACACAAGATGAGGAAAACCAGATGTCATGCTCTGACTAAAAACACACTGTGGAGTCACACATCAAACTTGAAAACACTTAAACCTGTCCAACAACCAAGGAACATTATATTAAGGCTTGTACATTTGACATTCAGTTCCACTAATTATCCTCTGGACCTCCTCAGTACTGGCTGATCATAAATTAGATCATGGCTACATGCAGACATAGTCACCATTTGGTGGAGAAAAACCACCTGCCTCCAAATGAAACAAGGAAACACACACTCAACATCAACTGTTGTGTAGTTTCCTCCTAATTAATGGCAAACCACTTGCAGATACAGTTAAGGACTGACGTCGGTATACACATGTGCAATTGGGCTATATTTAAGACTAGTTCTAGTAAACCATACAAGCTACACTATTAGCCAGCTCTTCTTAAATACTGGGTAAATAGCAAAATACTGAAAAAGGGGAGGGATGGTAAAAAGAGAAGCCAAAGTGCTACTATCACAGCACACATAAAAACCACTACTCTGTGTGTCACTGCTTCACATAGTGCAAAGAACTAGTAACCAATACCACAAGAAAAAGAAATTCAAACTCCTCCTAGAGAAGGAGTGGTATCAGTTTTAGGGAGGGGGGGGGAAAGACATAATTATTTTTTTAGCCTTATGATTAGTAACCTGCATTTTGCTCATAACTATCCAGCAACCCCCAAGTTATTCACCACAATGTACTCTGAAACTTTTTAGCATCTCAGGGTAACAGCTCTAAACAGTAAACCTTCTGCTTTTGAGGGGTGGGGAGTAACTTACTCCTAGAGACAACGCTGAACAACCTTCTTGAAATAAACCATTTAAAAGCCATGAGGTGACAATTATTTTTATCTCCGCCAAGCTAAACAGTAATGCAGAGAACAAAACTGATGTACGTAGCTCAGCAGACCACCGCAACCCTTCAGCAAGATAAAAATTAGCTTCTGAACAAGCACACAGTAAAGGGAAGCCTTTACAACCAAAACCTAAATCCACAGGCTCATCCGACAGATTGCATAAATGACAACATGATGATCAGATATTGTTAAGACACCTAGTACAAAGTACTCCTGACTTACCATGGTAGCATGAACTAAAAAAATGGAAAAAAAAGAGAAAAAAAATAAAGGCCTAGCATGAAAACAAGTATATATTCAACACTTCCTGTAGCTGCAGAAGATTTAAGACTGAGACCTGGAGATTGAAGCTGTTTCAGGGGAGTATTCAGATAGCAGCAACTAATAAACATGCCAGCTGTCTCTACTGAATCCCTGCTTAGATACTGGGAAGATGAATGGAGACAGAAGAAATACTTTCAAGCCCATCAGCCTGAAAGAAGTACAAATCAACACTTACACAATGCACTTACAGTCTTTACAACCACAATAAACAGGATTCTCTCCTAAACCCACAATCACCTTCACAAAGCAAATTTCCTGTTTTTTGCTAGAATTATCCACATTATGAAGTCTATGACAGTCATTTTTCTTCCCAGCTAATCAATGCACCGAGTCGCACGGTTATCAAATGAATAGACCTACAAAAGTGTGTGCAACTTCAAAGCCACTTGATCATAGATTACATAAAATATTACTTGATCACAATAGTTCTCATCTACTGGAAACAAAACTGATCACTCAAGTTTATTTTTCTTTCCAGTGTCACATAAACCATGGTTCTGACAATCTTCTTTAACTCAAGAAAACTAACTCCTGACTATCTCTGGAAGATAGCAAAACTCCAATGTAACTTAGAAAAATTTTCTTAACATCTGTAAACTCCCCGCCAACTCTGACTTTTTCTGTTTCATTAAAAACAGCTACTCAAGACTAGATGCTAAATGAAATCAAAGTCAAAGAATCACATGGAGGATTTTTAAACCATAACATTTGTTTACAATAATAATGGCAAACATAACCCAAATAAAACATCACCACAATTGGCTTCTGGCAAGGTGGGAGTAAGGAGAAGAAAAAAAAAAAAAAAAAACAAACCCAAAAACACACACACACAAAACCGTTGCCTCCTTGCTCACAGGTGATAGTTTCAGAAAGAAGCCCTACTGACACTTACCAAAACAGACACAGGTCCATACTTTCAGACCCCCATCCCCTGGACAGCAGGTTGCACACCTGGTATTCATTTTGTACCTAGCTCTCATTACTTCAAGTATTTTCAGATCAAGTCTGAACTCAACCTTTAAAGACAGATGTAAATTCTGTGCCTTCTCCAGCATCTGTTTTAGGAGTATTTTCCTTAATTTAAAATGCACATGTGAATACAAGCAAAATTAGCAGCCATTCTTAGCAAAAAAAAAAAAAAAATCCACCTTACTGGGGAAAGAAAAAAAAAATACTACTGCATTATTATTAGCAGAACAGATCATATCACGATAAACTCAAATAACTGAAGGGAAAAATGCCAACTTAATTATGCCTGCTGTACAGCAGAAGATGCAAAAGGGCTGCAAACATGACTGCTTCACAGGCAAGATGCTCTGTACATACCAGTAACTATGCTATTTCCAACATATTACCCTCCCATGTGCCTCCTAAAAAAAAAAAAAAAAACCAAAACAAAAACCAACCAACAAACAAAAAACCCACAACAAACTACCATTTCGTCTTCCTTCTTGAACCAAGGTCTCCATATCAGCCCCCTCTTGACAGCTCCTTCTTCAAATGTCACTGCACTCATTCTATGCTCCACCCTCTCCAACACCTCTCCTGGTCTTCAGCAAAATGAGGTTTTGCATAAATGGGACAGCAGCACAGAAAAAAAGGTGTTTTAAAAAATGCTAGGTGGATACAACTACAGTTCAACTGCAGAGCTTCTGAAAACCTGCCCATGCCACAAAAGAAGGAAACACAAAATCATCTGTATTATTAGAACGAGTTCTTAGAATTGACAGAAGTTCTCTTAATGTATGTTAACTGTAGGACACCAAAAAGGTAACAGTCCTATCATTAATCTTGTATTTCAAGAAAGTTCCAAAACAATTTACATACATATGAGAAGTTGCGCTTCAGCAACTGATGCTGCAAAATCACACACAGCCACAAAATCAATCCAATCCTGTGCAAATTAAAGCAATATCAGCTATGCAAGAAGTGCTATGAAAAAGAGTAAGTACCAGGAAAGCGTCTGAATTCCTAATGTTTGAGATCTTAATTAGAAGATAGAAGTTTTCTTTTTAAGGTATAACAAATTCCATTCAACTGACATTACAAAGTTATAATTATCTGTGATTTAACTGATTTTACCAAGCTATGCCATTTGACAAGTGAAGCAGTAAGCTCTTCATCAGCTGTGTTGAAAAAAATTCTTTCAACTCTGCCTCATTCCCCTCTTCATATGCAGTACTACTTAAAAAAAAATAAAAAACTAAGAACTCTGTCACAGCTAAGCCAGCCATTTTCAGCTGCCAAACTAAAGTTTAGTTCCATTTTAGTACCAGAAGACTGTGGAACATAATTCATGCAGTTAAAATGAGGATTACTTGTTGACATAAATTCTGAACAGCTCAAAATAACCAAGTCTTCAAACTTAGGGGGGAAGAAGGGGCATGAGATTGCTAACAGAACTGGCAGTAGCAGTTTAAATGCTTTGCTGTGATTGGTAGATGGTATATCACAATAAAGAGCATATTGACCTGAAGTTCTGTACAATCTTGACCCAGTGCAAAACCGGTATGGCAAAGGGAAGCTGGAAAGAGAAACTCCAACACCTAAGTTAATACCACATGAAGGAGCCTGTAAATCTCACGTTAAAGTGCCTAAGAGTACATCTGATTATTTGATTGACTGTATTAAAAATAAACTCCCTTACAACCAGTAAAGTATTTTCTAGTTACACTTCTGACTTATTTACAGATCCATCTTGCAAAGAACACCAAAGACGGATGGGATTTCCCATCCCCAAGGAATTTACGTATCGCGTGATGTACAATTAGCATGGCAATACACAAGGCCAAACAGGCTGTACACAAGGTTAAATAGGACTGAAAATGTTGCCCTGACCAATTTTGCATTTTAACTAGTCTCCCATTTAAGTCATGCCTCTGTGATGAATCCCATTGATGTTTTACGCCACTGAGCATTCCAATTAAATTAGTATTTTTAATTATACTTCTGAGAAAATGCTAATGGATACAACTCTACAATAACAGATCATGGCCTCATTGGTCATCCCCATATGCCAGTCCTCACTTAGGCAGCATAAGAGAAGTAAAGGTAACAATTTCTTTTTTTCTTCCAGAGTTACACCACGTAATTAGTTTCACAAATCCTACAAAATGTAACACATCCAAAAGCATTATTCTCTTTTAACGCTGTGACAGAATTAAATCAAAAGTGATCTTTTACATATGACATGCTAGACTCCGCATGCTGAGACACCAATTCAACTCAGCCTTCGGAAGGAGGCAAATGAAAGAGTTCCAGAACACCTCCTGCTGCTTACCTGCTTCCCCACCTCTGAGTAACCACTGGAAAAGGAGAGGGAGGGGGGGAAAACCAACCAAAAAGGATTCACAAATCTTTCCTACAGTCCCCGAAGACCAAATGCTAAATAAGCAGAAGGGAGAGCAAAACTTCAGTGCAACAAATATCTCCTGAACTACTCTTACAAGGCTCTTCTCACACCAGAATGAGCTTTAACACAGCACGTATTAGAAAAAGGAGGAACTTAATAGACAGAAGACATCTCACCTTTCAATCTGTGCATCAACAAATGTATCAACGTGTTAAACTCACATGCCAGCTTCACCACTTATGACACAGCAGGTTGCTAGTGAGCAGAGACTGTTCAAGCACAGCACAAAGCCTGTCAAACAACATTTGTGTACTACACCGGCTCCCAAGAATTCTAGAAAAAGTTGTCATTATTATCACTGAAAGTCACCGTGGCAACAAGAAGTTCTCAGCGGCTGCGCTGTGTCTACAGAGACCCAGATGAATCGTCTCCCATCACCTCTCCCACCCCGCTGCTGCCGGGAGAGCGGCTGGGTGCTGCGGGGCGCCGGGAGCGGGGGGACCCCGGGACTGGCGGGCACTCTGACCTCGCCGAGAAGTTTACCTTCCCCTGGCAGCCAGCTGCCGCAGCGTGGGACTGCGAAGGCAGAGCCAGAAAGCTGGGAAGGGGTTTGCCTCACTCGTTCATAGAAACTTTTCTCATCATTTTTAACCTCCGGCTCCCAACAGCGAGCTCGGCTTTGAGATACCTCCCACGGCGCGCTCCGTTCCTGATAAAGCACCGACGATACGCGGTGTCGTACGAGGGGCAGCATGATGGAAGTTGTGCTAACCCAAAATTCACAGGCACAAGCCAGCAGCTCCCATCACCCATCCTATCGGGCACACAGACCCAACCAGGCAGCTCCAAAGGGAAAAAAAAAAAAAAAAAAAAAAAAAAAAAGAGGAGGGAGGGAAGAAGTGGGAGGCAGCAGGGGCAGGATCTCGCCCCAGCAGACCGAGGTACCGCAGCCCAGCGCCGGGAGAAGCCGCCACAGGACAGAAATCAGAGTTTCCTGCCTTTGTAGCGAGGCTCCAGCCGCCGGGGCACGGCCGGCCGAACGCCGCCTCGCCGGGCGGAGGGCGGCACGCCGCAGCCCGCTGCCCGAGCGGAGCCCCCTTCCACGCGGGACGGTGACCCCAGCGGGGCAGGGCCGGTCACGGGGCCACGGAGGAGGCGACTCCCCACACGGCCCCTCGGCCGGGCCGCCCCCGCTCCCGCTCCGCCGGCGGCGGCCGAATCCCGGCGGGTCACCGGCCGGGGAGCCGCCGCGGGCGGGCTCGGTTCGCCCCCGCCGCCAGCCACCCCCCCCCCTTCCCCCGCGGGGGGGCTGCCAGCTGTTCCCCCCAGTGCCCCGTCCTCCCCCAGCGCTGCCCGAGTAAGGGAGAGGGGCTTTACCTCGCCGCCGCCGGGAGCCGTCCCTCGGGCACACGCTCGCCGCTGCAAACCGCCTGCACCCCGCGCCGCCGCCGCCGCCGCCGACCCCCCCCCCCCCCCCCCGGCCCGCTGGCTGCGGCGTCCTCTCCCCGCTCAGGACATGGTCTCTCCCAACGCGGCGGGCTGCCGCGGCCGCGGGCGTTCCCACTCGGCGCGGCGGGGGGAGCCACTCGCCCCGCTCCCCGGGCTCCTCTAATGGCGGCGGCTGGAGCGGCCCAAAGCAAAATAAACCCCCATACGGCCAGGAGCCCGCACGTCAGCCCGGCCTGCCAGCCTGCCCGGCGCCCATTGGTGGAGCCTGCTCGCTCCCCTCCGCCAATCAGCTTGCGCCTCTTTGGGAAGAACGGGTGATGTCATCCCTGCCGCTGGGGCGCCTCGCTGCGGGGGCGCTGGGCCTTGCCCCGCCGGCCGCCCCGCGCAGCGCGCTCCGTGCCGGCCCCGCCGCCCGCGGGCCCTCTCCCGGCACCGCCCACGGGCTCCGGCGGCCGCCCTGCGGCGTCTCCCTCACGCATCGCCCGGTCGGTCCCCTCGGGGCCACCCGGCCCCCAGCGGCCTCCCCGTTGGGGCTGGCGCTCGGCCCTGCCGGGGCCCTCCCTGAGGCAAACCTGGGTCCGCCTCGGTCAACAGCGTCGGGGGTAAGGAACGCATTAGAGGTGGAAACAAGACCGGCCGCTTGGCTTGACGGTGGTGTATCGGCATAAGAATTTCCTATGGAAATAATCCCTCATGAAAACCCCCTTGCGATGGCATGTGGTCAGGCAGCAGCCATCGAAAATACCACTTGTGTGGCAACACATCCTTCCAGCATCCTGACGGGAAGCATCTCCTGCACGGAATAAATAAAGAGAAAATGGCAATGGATTGTCTCACACTCAGGCTATACAACCCCCAGCCTTGGTAGATTCCCGTTAATTCCTTAAATTCTTCACTGCAAAATATTCCCTGAACACTGGTAAGAAATAAACTCGAGATTTTCTCCACATGTTGATTCCAGCCATTCCTAACTCGGCATGGTGAGTGTGTGGGGTTGGGGTTCAGGAAGTTCACCCTGGCCCGAAGGACTGTTCCGTAGCAGTCATGCAGTGCAAAGCCCATTCCTCTTCTCAGGCGACAAGGCCAGTAGCAACGGCTCTGCCAGCCCTTGGGTTCAGGCCTCGTGATAACTAAACAGTCATATCTTTTCTTTGTCTTCAACTCAAAAATTGTGAGTCTGCATCTTCCTTAAGCTGCTCTTGCAGGCTCACTGACAGAAAAAGTGTATTTGCCCACATCCTCACTTTTCCCTAATAGGTATAATTTGATACCTGACTTTTTTTGTTCCATCACAGTTCCTACTTTTTATTTCAGGCTTTCTGAGATGTTCTAGTACTTTTCTGTGGTTTCATTCCCTGTTCTGAGGGTGATAGAGGGGACTCTGTTAGCTAATGCCTTGGGCTAGGTGTTGCATTGGGAAACTCATCCCCTTCTGACCAGCTGCATCCACCCTGTCTTGTTCGGTCGGCATAAAAAAAAAAGCACCCGAGATGTTCAAGCAGAGCAGTGATGCCTTGCACTAGAGAAAATCTGTTTGTCCAGCAAACAACTAGAGCTAAGGTCAGGACAAGTACAATGTAATTGCTTATGGAGACTGAAATAGAAATTTGTCTCCATTTGCAATTAGATTAGTTCTCTACAAACATGAAAAACTGTTGGAGGGGAGGGTAATGTGATTTGTCTTTCCCAGACTAGTTATTTACTAAATTCTCTTTCAGACTCCACTGAACAAGATGGGCCCCAGTCTGCCTTTTGGGAAACATACCAACAATTACATATATTTAGCTATAGAAAAGATGGGGACAACTCTATTTTCTTTCACACACCCACATATAAGATCCAGATGAACTTGGATAAGTCATGTAGAAGTCCTTATCTTAAGGAATTGTGCCATCTCTGTGCTTAGAAATAACACAGAAAACGTTGCCCTTGCTCTTGGCAGCTAGGCAAGATGATGGAAGAGCTGTCATGGAAGCGAACAAGTAGTGGGGTAAATCCTAAATGCTGCCACAGCTGTACAACAATGGGGAATTCCCAGAAATAAATGTTCCAGATTAGACTGCATTAAAAGATAGGAAAACACAATGAATATATAATTTGGGGGGAAGTATCACTTCAAATTTTTCCAGAATATTTCCTAAACCTGTCAGAAAACCATTTGGTGATCACAGGAACATATTTGAAGCAAAACACAGTGCACTGCAGCACATTAGGAACATTTAATATAATTTCACAACTCAGAACAGAACTTTAATGAAGCGAGATTCCTATAATTTCAAAGACTTTTGTTGCATAGGTAAGAAAAACAGTATGACCAACTGAAAAAAACATTTTGAAGAATTCTAGAGAGAAGGTATTTTCATATCTGCACAGTTGTTCTGCAGAACTGAAGCATTACAAGTAATGAAACCGGTACCTGTATCGTGTATGAAGGTGAACACATAAGGGAAAATTGAATTTGAAAATAGTCACCAGAGCTGTTAGTTTCAAAAGTGAATCCTGGCAGCATCTCCAAATTACTGGGCATTTTTGATGTTGGCAACATTATTCCTAAGGCCATGTCTTTGGCTTTCTCTCAGAAAACTGCTGTCATCTCCCACCAGGTTTACCTTGCAGGGGTTTGCCATTTGTTCTAGACTTAAACAATAAAATACAATAGGAATGACCTTTCAGCAGTTCAGAACGCTGGTATTTACACGTATATTTTAGCCAATAATAGCTTTCAGACTAATAATTTGGAGAGAAACAAAAATCTACATGACTTGATAACCCAGTTCTCAATAGATTTGGTGTTTGATCACCTTTTTCTTTTTTAAATGTCAGAAAGATAATTCTATTTTTGTTAGAGGTAGCAGAAGTTGTATGCAAGTACTAATTTCCTATATTCCACCCCAAATTTTAATTTTATTCCATCGGTTTTGGGACAAATTTTAATTCCCTAGTAAGGAATTTGGAACAGTCATGTTCATTTGACAGCTTAATATGTTATTTTGGGAACTTTGCTTTGCAGAGCTGAATTCACTCATGCCTTAGAGATTATGTGCCTTCACACAGAGGGTGTGCAACTGCCCTCTGCAACCCAGAATAAACCCATAGCAAAACTATGTGCCTTCATTCACATCTAAAAATATGATTTGCATACGTATGTCTTCCAGCTTTCTTCTTCCCCCTGCTTCTCAAACATCATAAATGTTCCTCCAACACCCGCTGATTTCTCCCCACCTTCCTCAGCCATCCCAGGTCTCTCTAATCTCATTTCTTTCCTTCCAGTTCTGCTAGAACAAGAAAGAGCTGCTCAGGAATGAACCGATAGTAAATTTCCTTGTCAGAACTCACAGATTTCATGAAATCCGAACGGCGCACACGAGTCATGCAATTTCGCAGAAACACTGGTGGAACCCAGCTAAGAATCCCACCTGGTTCCTGCTCCTTGTCAGCCTGGAGCTGCACCACCGGCACTTGTGCAGCAGCCAGTAGCACAGACTGCCTGAAGCAGGAACCCTTTGTGCCTCTGAGGTGCGAGCCTTGCTGGCAGCCAGCGAGGCAGATGGCTGGGAAGTTCCCTTCCTTTTCTGCAAAGAATTTATAAATTTAGGATTTTTTCAGAATATCCCAGAATTGCAAATTGCCGCTATCTCCTATTAAAACAAGAGCTCTTTGCACCACGCTGCCTTACAAGATGCCTATTTTTTCTGTCCTGATGCTCACTGCTAGTAAAAGGTTTCTTCCTCAGCCCTCCCTGATGCTTCTGTTCTGATTCACCCTGCTTATAACCGAGCAAATGACACTGAAAGCTATAATTAGAAAGAAAGCATCAAAACGTTTCACAGTAGCATGTTTCCAGATGTTGTGTACAATAGCTGGGGAACTTAGTAAAGCAAAATTGTGCTTCAGGTAAGCAAAAAGACAAATACCAAATTACTTCACGCTGGCATGGAGTGTTTTTGTGCTGCAGCAGAATTGCCTCAGCCTGAGTGCAAAGATTACACCTAGTTAGCAATGTGTAAGTGCAGATCTCGCTCTTATGTAATTCTCTTTACCCTGGTAACTACTCGCTCTCAGGCAGAGCAGTGGCTCCCAGTAGGCAATTCATCCTTGGCTTATCCAGGAGCAGAGATGTACGTGCTCACCAGATGGTTATTTCTCACTAGATGAACTTTGAATATGCACAACTCCCTACTCACTCTGGCTCTTCAAATCCTGCTCTTGCCATTGCTTTATTCAGTGTTTTCAGGCTTTTTATGAGCAAGGAAGATTTGCAACTGAACTGAAACACTTAGATAAAGGGTGAGGAATAGAAATGCATGAAAATCCAAAGGAAGCACAGTTTTTGAAGCTATTGAGAACAGAATATTTTAAATAGTTGACTGATTTCTTATCACTTTTCCATCCTCTATCTGAGTCAGCCTCAGTCTTCACACCCGGTAGATCTCATATTTGTGGCTCCTTTTCCCACTTTAGTTGGAAACATAAAAATATTCAACTATTGCTAGATCACTATCCCCGCTATCCAGACAAGGATGAAGTCAGAGAAGGCATAATGCCCCAACCAAATCCATTCTTCAGCCTGCCACAGCTGTTGGGTGTTGTTACAGGCTGCCACCCTGAGACCTGTAAGCAAGCTTCAAATATTTGCAGCTGACCTCTGGCCAGGGAAGGAAGACGGGGTCCTTCCCCGACGTTACCGCATGCTCCTGGTCATGATGGGAGAGCTGCTGTGCTCACACTGGCCCTGGTCTGGCCCCATGGCTGCATCCAGTGGGAAATGGCTTTGATGATTCTACCCATTCTGTTGGCTCAGGTTTAGCTGTTTCTTAAAAAAAAAGCATCCTTCAGAAAATATTTTCAGAGTCACAAGTTTTCTCCTGACTTCCCCAGGAGCTGTGCACGGAGAAGGGATGTCATGCGTGCAGATAAGCCCTTCTCCTTTTTGGTTGTTTTTTTACTAGAAGAAAAGTAAGGGTTTACCCCATACCCTGAGCCACCAAACACATTGGCACGAGGGCCGGGGAAAGAGCAACTGCAGAGGAAGGTGGTCCTTTCTGCCTCGCGGTCTGTACCTCCAGGAAGAGCTCGCCATCTTCTCCCGGTGGGTAGGCAGAGGTGGGAGCAGCTTACATTGCACAGCGAAACACTCACCCACATGTTCCTGCTCTTCTTCAGCTACAGGGCTGCCCTGCTGCAAAAGCACCATGGCTTGCAAGAGGCACCTCGCACCTCTGGGTATTGGGTGTACGCCCAACGGGGGGGGGGTGGGGGGTGGGGGGGTGGCATGTGTGATTGTTTCAGGGACAAAATAGCTAGGAAAGATGGTGAATAAATAAATATAGCTAGAAAACACTGTGCACAAATATGACAAAAGTATGCGCTGAGTTGTTATCTCCTCAAGCACTTTGAAATGTATTTCAGTAGCAAAAGGAAAAAAGGTTAAAAGCGAGGAGCACTTGTAGTGAAAGCTTCAACACGCACCATATTTTTCTTGCTTTCTCTCTGGTTCTACAGGGAGAGGAGGAAGGGGGTGAAGGAGTAAATCCACTGGGATAGGGCTTTCCAGCTGAAGGGTTTGAGCCACATGATAGGCAAATCTTAGAAACTTTTCCCAGTTGGGCAGACAGTGAGTAGGTGAAGGCATCTGTGCTGGATGGCCAACAGAAAAGCAACGCACATAATATAAAATGGGATAAAAATGGGAACCTGGGAGGCGATGGGGTGGCTGTAGTCCAGCGTGCACATTCAGTAATGTTCTGGAGCCTCCAGGAGGCTGCAGGATCTGCCCGTCCCAGATGGTGAGCACAGTGTGGCTGCTGCCCTAGCTCTAAGCATGCATCAGCGGGTTTGTCACAGCAAAAGAATGCGGGGGGGACGGGACGGGACGGGACATGACACCACACAAAGTGAAGAGGAGAAAAAGAGGGAAGGAATTAAGGAAAATGTGAAACAGTCTTAAAAACAAAGGGAAAAGAAAAATACAACAGGAAAATACAAAGAGCTCTTTGAATGCGCTCTTGAAGAAAGTCATGAGGGAGGGCAAAGACAAGTAACAATGCAACTATAAAAGGAAGCAGCAGCCTGATTCCCTTTAGGAGCATGTAAGACATTTGTGAGGACTTGAGACAAAAATCCATGAGAAAAATGGACTAAAATCCATAAACTAATTGCTGTATAGAAATGTCAGGCCAAAAGAGTCTGGATTCCTCTGTGCAGTGGCCAGCATCTCTCTTCTCCTCAACAATGACAGAGTTAACCACTACCAAACACCGGGACCCCTCCAAAACGCTTCTGCAGCAGAAAAAGAAGTGTTGACAGAATTGTGGGGTGAGCGTAACACTGACTCCTCCAACGCTGCTAACTGAGGTTAGATAAAAATACCACATTATACAACCCCTGGTTTTGATGCCTAGGGTAGGTAGCTCCCTCCTCCGAGTACTGCTGGCTTTCCTGAGCCCCACGGAGGCATCACCTCCCCGAGCAGCCCATGAAGTCATAGACGCCGAGCTTTGCGGCCGTAGGTTTGGCTGTGGAGCTGAGAGGCAAGAACTCAGGCGTGTGTCTGCTTTAGGTGAGCACGCTCCTCCTCCTGTGTAGCAAGGCAGTGTTACCAGGTGGCATTAAAGTGCCCCAAACCTGAGCTGAAGTTGGGAGCCATTAGTGATGGGCGAAAGTGAAAAGGGTCATTACTGTAAAAGAAGGCTGCCCGTGAGCGTACGAGGCAACAGAGAAGGGATGTTCTTGCGTGCGGTTTGCAGAACACAGTACCTCATGCCCGGCATGATCAGTGTCAGCTAATCAGATTATTTGATGAGCCAGAGGGAGCAAAATCTGTCTTCAAGTTGACGTAATCCACTGGTAGACTGCTTAAGGATTCTGGATATGTTCACCCCGTGCTTCAGAAGCTTTCTCCTTACCTATTTATTGAGACTTACCCTTTTTATGAGCAAATCTAGGTTTAAAACACATACAGTTCAAATGAAAATCAGAAAACAGGTAAGAGCGAGGCTGGATGGGAGCGTAGCTGGCGGAGCGGTGCCCATTGCCACGCTGCCGGTTCAGCAGGGTAGTGACAGAATATCAGTAACACCAGGATAGTTTAGTGCTAACAGTGGAGACCTTATAAGGATGGTAAGTGATGAAGCTAAGGAACACACAAGCCTGGAATTAAAATGTGAAAAGGACGTTTTCCTGGAAAGTCCTGAATTTTGGAAGAGAATAGATTTTTATTTTAACTCAGGCCTAGCCTCGGCCATAAATTCTTATTACTTTAATACTTTTGCCTTATTTTTGAGATATGTTCTGCAAAAAATCTATACCTTCTCCCAGCACTTCTCATCACAAATAGGCTGCTTCAAAAACCGGATTAAAAGTAGCTTTCAATCTTATTCTTACTTTTAATCTCATAGAAAACCATTTAGCAGGATAACTCATAACTCTATGCCTTATTTACAGGTACAGCAAGGGGAAAATAAATCAGAGAAACAGAAAAATAAATAATTTTCAAATTACTTCCCTGGAAGGACAGTTCTTTCATTGCTTTTATTCCTAACCTTAAAATAAAATTTAGTAATTATACATTGAGCAACTATTGTTTACTTGTACCAGGCATCACAAAAGCTGCTGTGCCTTCCTTTCTTCTATGTTATGCTAAAATTATGGGTAGAGACAGAATGAAATAATTGCACTAGCACATTGTCTAGGATCACTGTCTCCCTCCCACTGCACAAAGAAATGCTGAAGCAAAGCTAAGACATTTATCGAGCAGCAGGAGCTCATTAGCTTGTTGTCAGTGCTCTCTCCCATTGATAGCTCTTACGTGGCTATCTAGTAGGTAAGCAGCATTATAAATAGCTTTTTTGTAGCACATGTTTCTGCTTTCATATGAAAGATATGTTTGTTGTCTCTCAAATAATACTTGCCACCCTGAGAAGTACAGATTCTGTGATTCAGGAGCGTGTTGCTTCAGTATTCCAACCACATGTCTCAACTGCATATGAGTTTGTCTTGCCTAAGCTGTTTGAAAACAGTTTAAGGTTCAATAGCCTCCACTTCCATAAGACAGATGGCTCTGGAACTGCCCATGTCCAGCGACAGTTGTAACTTTACAGGGCTTTACCACAAAAGGAAAATCTAGAGTATATATTGGGATTGTATGCAACTGAAATCACTTAAATGTTACAGCAAGATAGATCTTCCATAGAGGTCAGAGTAAGGACTGAGTATTAGAGAATTCAGAACTATATTCAACTGAGGAGTAAACTCCTGTTCTCAACAACTGATGCTGTAAGCCAGCCAGCTCCATGTATAATCATTTGTCTGTACATCTCATTACTGGCCAAGCAAAACAAAGCAGAGAGGGTGAGCCATTGACTTTACGTTTGCCCAATGAAATTCAGGTTAATCAATAAAACCAATTTTCCAGAATTATGCAAAATGTTGAGCTCCCGCTGAAGTAATTGGAAATTGGTGAAGCTGCTCGGTCTCACGAAGGTCATACTCCTCTGCTGGAGGCTGAACCTTTACAAACATTGAAATCCTTGACCGGTGGTGGTAGGGGGGTCGCATGCTTCTCTTCCCAAACGTCGCAGTGCCCTTCTTGCTGTGCCAGAGGTTTCATGTAGCCCAGTTTCCCCAGGACTTCCCACCATACATCTCTCTGTCAAGTCAACTGCCACCGTCAAGGGGCCTGGGAAAACACCCAAGGGCCAGGGAGAAAGTTCGGATTTGGACCTTTGCCCACAAGCCATATTTGATTGGTATAGAAAAATCACATTACGCTGAGTACATTAGTAATATTTGTTACACCACTGATGTAGACAGAATCCAGGCTATGCATGGCAGAAGCAGAGGAAGGCCGTTCAGATGAATGGGGCTGATTACTAGCATCAAATTAGGAAGCTTATTTCTCAAATGGAGCAAAAACCCGGTTGGATTCATGCTTTCCTACCACTCTGCGGAAGAAACAGAAGTTCTGCCATTTCATTTTGGTGTTCTTTTGTCTCGCCATCCCGGCTTTGAATTTGCCGCTCCCTTAAACCGAGTATACTTCTTGCCCAGAACAGGTTAGTCCTCAAGAGGTTTGATGTTGTTCTCGGGCGCTCAGCGGAGAGGTCAAGTGGAGCTGGTCTTCCCCTGGAGCACACATCTCCGGAGCTGAACCGTATTCGTTTCTTGGCTGTCTTCCTCTCACATCAGAGAATATTCCAAATAAGGTCCCACTGGTGTATTGCTCAAAATCAAAATAGCTTCATCATATTTAAGTTTGCGAACCCCTTGAGAAAAGTCCCTTGGATTTTGACTTCTCTTCAGAGCTGCTGACTGCCTCAGCATATGGTCCTGTTAGATCTTCTCAGTCGAACACTGTTAAATCACAGTTCTGTCAGCTCTCATATTTCAATGTTTTTCTTGGAATATTTGCTTTCTGTCCTAGACCTCCCGCCTCTAGAGTCAAGTGATTATGTTAGACTGAGGTTTTATTTTCAAAGTAGATTTCTAATCCTCAAGGCAGTGGAGAAAAGCATAAAATATGGACTAAATATAACCTCAGTGCAATCTGAAGGTTCAGAAACTAGAAGTTAAGACAAAAAAAGAACAAGTTCCTAAAAGTAGTTATTTAAAAATATATTTCAGATGTTTTTGAGGATGAGAAATTGGTTTTTTTCCCAATGTTTCTGACTGCCAGTTCCACGATGCAGAAGATGCTTCTTTTTGTGCCAGTGCTGGACCAATATCCCAGCTTAGTACAGAGGAATGAATAGATTTACTCTCGCCAAGAGGTCAGTCAGGCTGAGGTCCTTACACCTAGTAGTAATCATGGTCTTCCTAACACATGCCAGGAAAAATAAGGATATTGGCATCTGTGTTCTGGATTACAGTTTAGGTGGATATGTTCTGTTTAGCATTCCTTTTCTTTCTGTACCATCAGTTGAATTTGGACTGCGTGGCTGCAGTTATCCATCCTGAAGATGACTGTGCCATAGCTCTAGCTACACTAATTTCTTTGTATTTGTAGGCATTGTCTACAGCTTTACACAGCTTTGGTGTTAAATGTGTATCGGATAATGTCATGGAGTCATGGGATGATTTGGTAGGAAGGGACCTCCACAGGTTTTCTGGTTCACCCTCTGCTCAAAGCAGGGACAACTCTACGGTTAGATCCAGCTTGCAAGTCAGACCATGTTGCTCAGGGCCTTGGCTGAATCCCTCCAAGGATGGAGATCCCACAGCTTCTCTGAGTCCTGTTCCAGCATCTGACTGACACCAAATTACTATTTTTTTTCTAATATGTCGTCTAAGTTTACACTAGTTGTTTCCAAAATATGTACACACTGACTCTTCCCAGTGTAGTAAGCCTATATGAAGTTTAGCCAGGTTGTTTTTCATTGAGAGATAAAGTGACTAGATGTGGTGGGCTGACCTTGGCTGGATGCCAGGTGCCCACCAAGCCTCTCTATCACTCCCCTCCCCAGCAGAACAGAGAGGGGAGAAAATAAGATGGAAAAAAAACTCTTGTAGGTCAAGATAAAGGCAGTTTAATGAAGCAATAGCAAAAGTCCTGTGCACAGAAGCGAAGGAAAACAAAAGATGCAGGTGATGCTCGGCCACTTCCCGGGAAGCAGGGCTTCAGCAGGCGTAGCAGTTGCTCCAGAAGACAACATTGTAAGTAATGACTGCCCCCTCTTCCTCCTCCTTTCTCGTAGCTTTTATATCTATATGGTATGGAATATCTCTTGGACACCTTGGGTCAGCTCTCCTGGCTATGTCCCCTCCCAAGATCTTGCCCACCCCCAGCCTACTGGTGGAGCCAGCCGTGGTGCTGTGCCAGCCCTGCTCAGCAGCAGCCAAAGCAGGGGTGTGTTGTCACCACCTTTCTAGCTCCTGACGCAAGCACAGTGCTACGAGGGCTGCTGTGGGGCTCAGCCGGACCCGATACACGAGAGATCATGAAGCCTCACTTTGCTGAGGCTGCACGAAATAAGAGATTCTAGATTAGAAACACAAGCCTTTAATGTAGAACACCAAGATGATGTTTGGCTTCTTTTTCTTCCAGCCTAATACTGGAGGGGCCATGACAAAAATCATGATTTAATTAATATTTATCATACAAGTTTACAACCAGAACTGATTAAAGACCATTATTTCTTTTCTGCTTGAATTTTCAAACTTCTGAAACACTTAATTCTACAAAAGAAAAAAATATGGAAAACTTGCCAGAAAAAGAACAATGTTATTTAATACAAAAACTAAAATGATCAGAGAATGTGGGGCTTTTGTAACTTTTTCAGAAACTCTGGAACTTGCTCTCCAAAGCTGTGTGCAATCTCCTAAAGTCTCCAGTGTCCGTGCCCAGGAGCCCAGCGTGCCTGGGTCAGGGACGGACTCTGAAGCGATGGGGATGTCTCGTCATAACACGGGGCTTCCCCAGAGGTACACCATCAGGTTCAGGCCACCTCCCGGTCATCCTGGCAGACTGGCAGCACTTGTTAGTGTAGCTCAAAAATGTGCTGAAACTTGTTAGCTTGTGCAAAACATTTTGGTTTTGACAAACTGCAATTTCCCACAACATCTGCATTTTTGGACGCTGTCTGGCGAGCAGTATTTCCCATCTAAAAGGAAGCATTTTGTTTACCATCTAGCAGCCATCTCTCCAACAGCCATTACCTACAAGTTGTTCTGAGATGTGCAATCTTCTGAACGCAAGGAGAAAGCACCATACACAGCTCACCACCCTTGGAAATGTCTCAGTACATCTCACTGCATCTAAACTGGGCTAAACAAGTTACATGCTAGGCACACTGACCCCCGGGGGAATACAAACAATCTCGTTCAGACTACAGTCACATTATAAAGACCTAATTTAGTCCTGATGTTTCGAGATGCACATGCAAGCTGCTTTTTACAAGGTCACCCCCAGCAGAGACAAGAATATTTTTTTTTTTACTATTAGCATGAAGACCTTGAGTTTTGAAAAATGCCCTTGCCTTTCATCATCATCTGCATGCTATTTTTTTCCATCTTACTTGCATTAAATGGTCAGTAGAAGAGGCTGTAATTTATGCAGCACTCCAAACAGCTATCTCAGGGGTTACATGTAATGCAACCACCTTCATTTTAAATGCTATTTTTAAATAAATGGTCTCAAAAACACCGTATAGTTTTAAAACTAAAAAGACAATGGAGGCTTTGTGGTATGGATGGAAACCTGAACTGCATTTGGTAACAAACGAAAGCATTCAGCCTCAAAAATGATAACTAAGAAGAGACGGATTTTAAAAAATGGTAAAAGAATGCTAAAGTAAGACATTTTGACATTTAGGCACATTCTCTCCCTCTCCTTATATAGACTATTTTTAAAAGGTGAGTCCTGATCCTGTGTAATTGTCCTCAGGAGCTGGTACCAAACACTTGCCACAGGAAGATGACTTCACTCTGCCAGTCACTGATGACCCTTCCCTGTGGTACCCATTTCCTTGGGTGCTCTGTTCTTCTCCATCACCGTGACAACACTTCCCATGCCAGAGGAAATACTTAGCTTGCATCTTCCTGTAGAGTAGCAATTTCCCCATTTTCATAACTCAAGCCTCCCTCAGCAGAGCAGCTGCAGTATCTGCTTAGATTGTTGAGTATTTTATTTTTTTGGGTTTTTTTTTTAAGTCTTGATCAAATTAGTTCGAGGGAAAGATACCTACAGCATCTTAAAGAACAGCTGCTCTTTACAAATCAACCCCAGGAAATATTTTGTCTGTTTATACTATGAATTGGCAGAACACAGACTTCTGCGTCCTGAAGTATTCCATCATCTCCTATTAAAGAAGTAGGGAGCTGAATCTCGGCTCCTAGCTACAGATCACAAATGTAAGCGGGAGGAAAGTAAACATCCAGTTTAGCCTGCACCTCAATGTGTTTGCCAAGATCTATATCACATTATCTAGTTCCAGTTCATCTGAAGTCTCTCAACAATATCCTTAAGAAAATAAGTGAGTACATTGTGGGGTTTTTTCTTTTACTGGACATCAGTTAGTCCACAGTGCTCTCACATCCTCCTTGGCTAAACTGATCCATCTGAGATGGATAAAGATGTCTATAGACAAGGAATTATTTTCTAACCTTTGCCTGGCCAGGAGCCAAAGCAAGCTGTGTGATGTCTAATCTTACATTTGCACAGCGTAGCATGAAAAAGAAATGTACAGTGGAAGCCTGAAGGGCAGAGTCAGCTACTCCTCGGTCTGCTTTTCAGCACTAAGTGACATGGAAGTCTTTCCTTTCATTTAAAAAACAAATTTTTAAAATTTTTAAAATTTTTGTTTTGGCACAGTAACACCGGTGGTTGTGGGTTTGGGGTTCAGAGGCTTTTTTTTTCCTGCAGGATTTCTAATGGCAGCAAGGGTTCCTGATCCTGCATTCGTCATGCTTCTGCCAGCTTCCTGCAGAGCAGCAAGGACAGTGCCTGCGAACCTGTGTCAATCTGGTAATAAACAGTAATAATAGACTCTGAGCTGTCACAAGAGGTTACGACCAGGCCTTGTTTGGGTAATGGAGAATTCAGCCATGTCTGATGACTGTCAGCTGAGATGATCTCAGAGGGAAGGGAATCCGCCCACAACAAACTGCGTGTTGCCTGCCCACAAATACAATTTACCCCGCCACGGCGATGTCCCCAGCTTCTTCCCTTCAGCATCCCTGCTCCACTGTGCTCCCCATGCACCAGAGCTGGCATTAGCCAGCATGATCCTTGCAGGGGCACTCTCTGCTCTTCCCCACTCAGGGGGTCAAAATTGGATTAATTTTCTTTATTTTCTCCTTTTTTTTTTCTTTTTAAAAAGAAACCAGAATTTAAAAAGAATTTGTTTTCTCCTAAACATGATGTAAGTTCTGTGTTCTCGCTATACCACGGCTTGGGGGGGGGGGAGAATTTTAAGCCCTGCAAGGGTCCCACCTTTAGGGGTTCCCGACACCCTTGTACAAGTGATGGAGCTTCTACCAGACCTTGCAGGGTGGGGGAGCGGTGGTGATGAGCGAGCCCTACTGCCCAGCTGCCCTAGGACCAGGCTGAGCTCCTTCCCCCAACAGCAGGGCAAGCAGCTTCCCCATTTTTGTTTAGGAAGTCACAGTAATTACAGAGCCGTCATCTCTTCGTTTTAGCAGGCAGCATTAATCCCGATGCTGCTGAAACCTCAACGTTTCCAGCTTTCCTCAGGAACGCTAAGTGAAGGATGGCTTTCTGTGGGAGCAAGCTCACACCCACGCTCCTCTTCTGTGGCAACACCGGGCAAGTGGCACAGCCACTGTAAATTCATATTTTGCTGGCCTCCTTGCCCAGGAGCTGGGCCAGAGCAGCCTGGAACAGGATCTGTGCTCCTGCTTCCCGCTGTGACAAAGAAGGTGCCACAGGAGGGCACAAGGAAAGTGAGTCATTCCTGTGATCATTAATTAATTAGTGCCCTGCTGCTCCTCCAGGCAGGCCAAACAGATTACACATGGCAAAATTGACATAAACAAGTAGAAAAATATGCTCATAAAGGAATGTGGGAAGGCTTTCCATCCCGAACCTGCCAGCGCCCCAGGCAGCAATCCAGCCTGCTCCCTTTCCCGGATGCTCGTAGGTGCTTGGATCCATTAGGCCTCTCCCTAACGAAGTTGGGGTTCCCAGATTAGAGGATGCTCAGAAATGATTCTCCCTGGTGACACGAATGATTCTGTCTCCAGCCGGGATGGGTAATGCTTTATGGTCTGACTAAACTGCAGCCAGGGCCACCACATCCCAGCAGGTCGTCTGTGTCCCTCGGTGAAGGGCAGGCACCTCCACCACCCGCACTGAGACCAGGAGTTAACGGCAATCGCCACATTGCCATCTCCAGGTTTCTGAGGAACCTCCCTCCGCATCCTGTGCTGCCAGAGGACTGGGGGAACGGGGAGGATGGCATCACTGCCACCACGGTCAGGAGCCTTCGCGTTTGCTGAGACCCTCCTGAACGGGGCAGACAGGAGCCCCACGCTCTGTCTCGCCTCCCTGCCCTCAGGGAACTGTGTCTCTTTAGAACTATTCCAGATGTGCACAGGCGCGCTTTGTAAGAAAGCCACCAGTAAAAGCCAAATCTCATCTGGATTTGTGCGCTCCCTTATCTCTCAGTGTTCCTCGCCTTGGACAGCAAAAGCAGCTGCCTGCCAGAGTACAGCCTTCCCTGGCGTCCCCTCTGCGCCCCGTCCCAGGGTCACCCTGCAGGAAAAGGCTCACCAAAAAAAGGCAGTATTACTAAAAAAAAAAATAGGGATCTTTCAGCCCCCACCTGCTCAGAGAAAACCAGCCTGGGGGTGGACTCAGCAGGAGGGTCCCTGCTGCCTGCCTGCCCTTGCAGTCCTGCTTGGCTTTGTGTCCTGCTCCCCGGAGCTGCTGGCGGAGGGCAGGCAGGGGCTGGGCACAGCAGAAGACAGCAAAGGTGAATGATGCTCCCAAGAGTGTGGGCTGCCAGGCGAAGAGTGCTGCCAGGGGCTTGCTGTTTAAGTTGCCTGATGTATTAAACAGAGGTCAATATCAGATACATAATCTCCATCCTTGTCTTGGAGCATAAGCTTGTCCAGGGCACGCAGCATCCCATCACGGCTGCGCCAAGGCACAGACTCCGACGCGTGGAGGCATCTGCTGAAGGCAGAGCTTGATGTCCTGCATCCATGCCTTACCCCGGCCAAAGGACTGGAGGTGTCGAGAGGCTGCAGATAGCTGGCAGCTCTTAAACAGACCCTCTGAAAACACAGGTGTGCTTTATGCTGAAGTACAAAACCGTCAGCAGGGTGACCCTCTGACCTCCGTCTGCACAACTTGGCCTGATGATAGAAAAGGCCTCAAACTCACAGGAGGATGCATTTATATAACAAAAAAGTCATTTTGAAACTGATGGATAAAGCTGCAACCGAGGAACCAAACCTTGTGATCAGTCCCCATAAAGCTGAAGGTCCGTCACCCTTCCCAGTGCCATAGGCTCAGGCCCAAACTCCTCATTGCTTAATTGCTGTTGAGTTACAACGGTCTGTGATAAAATCTCCAGCTATACAGTGCTTCCCCCTGGCCGGGGCTCAGAGCAGCAGATGCACCTCGATGCCTGGGCCACAGCAGAGCACCCCGCAGCCAGCCAGGGCACGGCCACCAAATCCCTGTGGCACTTTGCAGTCCCTGCTCCGGCAGGTAGCATCCTGCCTGGCAGTAGCCACAGAGCACTGATGGCAGCAAAATTTGCTCATTAGCAGTTTTTTCTGGGCCTCTGAGTTAAGGATGATGTGCTGTACTTGGTAAGTGAAGTGTATGAGGTCTCATGGCTACAATAGTTTATTAATTGGCCTCGTTAATCTAATTCCCTAGACTCTTTTGGGAAAGATCAAATGAATCATATGTAGACGTCGAAAGTCAGTGCAAGGGGAAGAATCATGGAGGCCTAGCACAGAAAAGTCAACATTCATTATAAAATATTGGATGAATGTTTGTGGTGTTCAGAAGCAAAAATAATGAATATTTGTTACTAGGAAGAAAACTCCCATAAACCCTATGGAAACCCTGCCTAGGACTATTAACGAGCACGTTTATAAAGATGCCAGCTCTGTGTGAAGCTGGGAACCGCGACTTGCGGAGGGGCTTTCGGTGGTGCACTTACATGTGTGGATCGGTGCCTCCGTGCTCCTGTTTGCTTAAGTGCAGATACAGCTTCGCAAGGAAAGGCCCGGAAATAAGACTTGGGAAAAGCAAAATGCTGAAACAAACCTTACGGTAGGTCACCACAACCCCTGGCAAGTCAGATGTGAGATAATCTTCCCATCAGTGTCGTGCATGGTCAAGGCCACAATTAATACTTTGATGTTTTCGGTAAATCGAACTGGGGAAAAGATTTGCTTTCAGATTTTCAGTAATAAAAATTCTCCCAAGTCACACACTTTAGCAGTTTTCAGAAATAGGCTGGAAGCTGTCCTTTGATGAAGAGCTTAAAAGCAGGTTCCCACATCCAATTTACCTGATTTTAAAGGCGGTTGAGACAACTGAAGAGATGGGTTTCAGGGTTTAGCCCTCACCCGTACAGAGGCACTGGGGAGAGCTGGAGCAAAGCGGGGGTTTGGGGATTCCTCCGGCCAGGGGTTAACCTTTGCTCGGCGTAAACAGGCGTTTCCCAAAACCTCATGCAGAACCTGCAGAGAACAACCATCCAGGGACAGCCTCCCTATTTCCTTCCACAAACCAGCCTCTCTTTTAGCAGTTGTTAAGTTTAGCCGTTTTGCATGACTGAATTTCCATTCCCTAATGGCACATGATGTCCCAGCTTGGAACTGCCATCAGCTTGATACTTTAAAAGGACTGCTCTCGCCTAGACTTCAGAGATTTCAGATTATAGCTTGTCAGATAACTCCCACCTCTGGTCCAAACTGCAGCTCTGTAGTTTTTCTCCCTTTGCTCTAGTAGAAACCGTTTGAATAACCCTGTGAAAAGCACTAGGTCCTGTACTGGCTCCACAGAAGATAATTAATCCTAAAGAAGGGTCAAGACCTGGTCCCACCTCTTCAGGGTTTAATAATCCTTTCATCATTGTGACACTTTATAAGTCATTAGCTGTTTAGGTCACCTCATTTTCAGAAAGTTTCCAGCCCAACTGCCAATATCTGCCTTATCTGAACTGAACATTACTGTCATTGCTTACTCAGATGTCTTAGAGGGTATTGATCATGGACCATCTCAACTTCTGCTGCAAGATACATAGTAACTGAAAACAATTCAAGGGAATCTTTCTGAGACAGACCCTTTATTTCATTGGGAAACCTGTGGGTGGGAGGAAGCATTCACCAGGTCCCATACGCACAGTGAGCCTGGGGCAGCAAGGAGGGCTGGTAAATTTAAAGCAAATTATGCCAGCATTAAATGGCTCAGGCTACCAACACGGTCCTACAGCAACAGAGTGGGGAGGATGGGGGACAATACCTGGACAAGCCCCCATCCCTTCACAAAATTTGGGCCTGGCTAGAAGATATTTTGTCCCTCAGACACCAGCCAGTTTCCCAAGCAAGCACGACGCAGGCCTGCCAAACCCTAGCCAGATGTCCGCAGTGACGGGTGCCTGCATGTGCCTCAGTTTTGGGGGGTTTCTGCACAAGAGTGATGGGTGATGCACGTTTAAATGGGCAACAGCCCGTGTTTTGCCTTACAGGTAGCACTAGTGGTGGTTGCACAAACGCTCTTGCTTGCGCTTCTGCATGCTCTGGTCTGGTGCTGGGAGAGCCTGCTGCTCAGGCTCGATCCATCCCTGGGCAGGCAGTGCCTGTCCACTTTCTTCCCAGGCAGTGGTAGGGCTGTTTGCCTTCACCTATCACCGATTTTCATAAAACCACTAGAAACGGCACGTGGTTTGAGCATCTCCCTCTCTATCAACCAACAGAAGTGGGCAACATGTCCAAAAGCCACCCGAGGGGAGCAGTGAGCCCAGGGACCAGCAGGCAGTGGGATATCCTTGGGAAATCAGGCTAGAAAATAACCTGGCTCACGCAAGGGCTGCAAATAAACACGCTGCAAACACACGAAGGCTGTAGCTCCACATTGCCACGCCGGCAGCCTGAATCACTGCCAGCATCAAAGGCCACACGGCTGCAGGTCGGAGCCCAGCCCTGCCTGCTGCTGCCCGCTGCTCCCTGTGGTACCTGCGCCGCCTGCCAGACATCGCCAAAGCCCTCCTGCCGCCCCGGCATCCTTCTGCTTGGCTCTCTCTTAGCTGCACAGCTTTCTGCCCCGGTGAATACACCACAGTTACTTCCCGGAACATTTTTAAGGCTTTTGCTTTGCAGAGATCAACTTTTCCCTCGCATGAAGCCAGCCGTGTTTTAAGAGGTTGGCTATGCCATGCAGGAGTGTATTTATTTCCACGCAGAACCGATGGGATCCACCATCGCCTGCCTCATGCTTGGTGTTTTGCTGCAGCTGCCCCAAGAGGCACTGTGAAACATTGCTTCTACTTGACTCTCCCCTCCTTCTGTGAGAGATTTTAATATTTTCTTCTACATTTCTCTGCTGAAGCAGCAGGTGAGCTGGATTTCTGATCAGCCCAGTGAAGGGCAGGCAGGGTGGAAGGACTGTCCAGGTGGCTGCCCGTGGCATTTAGGAGACTCAGCCCAGACAGAGCAGACTGGTGCAGGGTCTCAGAGAGACACTGTGTCATGTCTGTCAGATGCCTGGGGACATCTAACACTGCCCACCCCCTTCTTGGGGATCTCAGCATCGGCTGACAAATTGTAATCCCTGCCCTGGAGTGACTCAGCGGTGAGTTTTAGGGTATTTCTCTCTGCTGTTACCCACACAAAGGTGATATATAGCTTACTAACAGATCCCAAACTGGAGAAGTTTAATAGCTTCGGCAGAAGAATCAGCACTAAGTTTGTCTCTACCAAACACACAGCAATGGTCAGAAACGTCATTTAACTGCATGTCCTGTCAGACACGGGGAGTCGTGCATCCCGCTGCATCCACACCTCCCTCAGCTGGCTCCCCCCTCTCTCCTGCTGCGTTAATCAGACCTTTTCCAAAGACATTTACTAGCTCTTTCCCTGTTCGAAATCCCAAAATAATTGTCAGTAGCTATTTAAAGCCCTTCACAGACTGGCGCACCACGGGTACAAACAAAACCCTTCTGGGTCAGCCCAGCCTGGCTGTTTATAAACAGGACACAAAAAGGGACAGTCACATTGCCCAGATAAGCACAGAGACTCCTGCTCGTCAAGAACAACCCCGGAGGTTTGCGTGGCCAAGCCCATCAGTCATGCAACTGCACTGCATTAACCTGCCTAGGGCATAGCCAGAACAGGCATCACAGGTTTGGGTAATGCTTGGTGTCCCTGGAGACATTTGCAGCTTAATTGATGAAAATAATTCTTCAAAGACACCCAGGCAGCAGCGCAAGCGAAGAGGAGCTCTGCATCTTTCTGGGGTTTGCAGGATGCCGTGGTGCTGCTGCAGGGGTGCAGCCTGCAGGACAATGCAGCAATGCCACTTGGTGCAGTAGATCAGCAGCGCCGGGCTTCATAGCCACAGAGGGAAGATGGAAACACAGGCATGGAAAACAAGCAAGCCATCCGAGTGAGCCACGGAAGCGTCCAAGCTGTAACTCTGGCCAAGTGTTTACTCTGGAGTTTAACAAATCATGAAACAGATTGGAAAAACTTTTTGCAAATTGAAAGGGGAATTAGAAATACAGAAAATCTCCTGCCACAAATACTCTGCTGTGCACAAATGTCAGCAGAAAATCTTCAAAGTGGCGGTAAGGTCATTCCTATAAATAAATCATCCTGGCCCTAAGGAGCCCTATGGAGCTTCCCAGGAAATATGCATCCTAGCAAATTGGATCTACCCTGAAAGAGGAGACAGGTAATGACCGCTTCTTTCAATGCTGCAGGAACAGAGAGTTTAAATGGGACCAACAATAGCTACTCCATTTTTTAATCTCTCTGATGAATAATGCAGTGCATTCAATAGGAAGCTGGGCAATACGTTCCAACAAACCGATATCGAATACCAGCAGCACTTGTGGTCCCAGGACTGTTCATTCAGAGGATAAAAGCAGAGATGGATCCATTTGACACGAGTTGGATTTGCACACCCGGGTGTGCTGGGGTGCACGTGGGCAGCACCTGGCACCTTTAGCCAGGCAGGCACCTAGTGCCCATGTGCAACAGCGGGGCTGGACCTGGGTGCTGAACCCCACAAAGGCAATCACGCTGTCGTGGTTTAACCCCGGCCAGCAACTGAGCCCCCCACAGCCACTTGCCCACTCCCCCCACACTGGGACAAGAGAGAGCACTGGAAGGGTAAAAGTGAGGAAAGCGGTGGGCTGAGACGGAGACAGCGTACCCGGCCAGGCAACACCGCGCACAGGAGCAAAGCAAAGCCCGGCACTGGTTCCCCGCTGCCCGTGGCAGGCAGGTGCTCGGCCATCCCAGGGGAGCAGGGCTCCAGCACGCCCAGCGGGGACTGGGGAAGGCCAACGCCATCGCTCCCAGCGTCCCCCCCGTCCCCCTTCGTCCCCAGCTCCATATGCCGAGCGTGACGGCGCATGGCACGGGGTATCCCTGGGGTCGGTCGGGGTCAGCTCCCCCGGCTGTGCCCCCCCAGCTCCCCGTGCCCCCCAGCCCGCTCGCTGTGGGGTGGGGGAGGAGCAGGAACGGCCTCGGCTCCGTGTAGGCACCGCTCAGCGGTCACGGAAACATCCCTGTGTCATCAGCACGGCTTCCAGCACAGACCCAAATCGTGGCCCGCACCGGCGGCTGTGAAGGCAACCAGCTCCAGCCCGGCCAAAGCCAGCACACGTGCAAATACCTGCAATACAGCAAGAAGCAAAGCGCACTAAATTACTTCCACCCAACCTTATAGCTCAATCGTAGAGGCACAAAGCAATCAACCAGGCAACCCTTCTGCGTGGCTTAAGGGCCAACAGAGGCAGCTGTGTTGGTGGGTCCGTGCCTGGGAATTTATCTGAAAAAGATAACAAGCTGGCAGATGGGGCACCCACGCAGGAGGTGATGCCCAAGCCACAGAAGCACATTGAATGGGTTACATGGGAGAAACAGCCCAGGGCTCCACGGCCTGCATGGCATGCTGTGCCGCTGCTGTGAGTAAAAATCCGTGGCATGGATGAAAGGAAAAAGGAACACACAGGGAATCATCTGAGTGCGTGCTTTAATATTTATGCATTGCGGAGTTTACTATAAACTATTTTGCAAGCAGAAATTTAAATACTGAAGAGAGAAAGCATTAGGGCTAATGCAAGCGTGAGTCTCGCAGGGTTTGCACATCTTGTGATCGACTTCCATGGCCATTACGCTAAAACTACTTGCTGTTCTTCCAGAAAATAATTGGATTTGAAAAGAATAAACCATAATTATTTTAAAGTACTATTACTCCATTCTCATCCTAAAGCTTCCGCTGACCTTCAATAGCACAGATCAAATCCACACACCACCTTTTAACCTCAACCCGCTTTAAAATATTAATCCTTATGGATGGCACAGAATTATTATCCCCTTTTCTGGGGCTGGGGAAGGCATGGTAGGGAGATGGGCTGAGCTGCTGGAGCTGCAGCGAGCAGCGGGGGGATGCACTTACAGCAGTGTTTTAAAGAACCCCCCTCACCTCAGACGGAGCGCTAGCTCTGTGTGCGGAGTAGAGAAAGCAGGACAAGGGCAACGATGTCCTGGGCAGAAGCAGGCTCGGCGTTGGGCTGCTGGGCAAATCCAGGAGGGTGGCACCACCCCAGCACATGGGAAGCTCACCAAACCCTTTGCAAGACAGAAAGGCTTTTGCTGTAACATCTATCCTGTCTGGGGGGCAAGGGGACAACAAAACCAAACCAAAACCTGTGCTTTACAATATTCTTATGGTAAAATTATCTGTGCCGTTTTTTCAGTTAACATTAAAAAATAGCTACGTTGGGATGCAAATCAACCTCTGATTTTAATTATTTTGCTTTGAAAAAGAGGAGGGATGGGGAAGGTTTCCAAGTGAGAAGTGCGTTAAAAGAAGAAACATACACTTTATGATTATTTTTCGTGAAGGGTGAGAATTATTGATTAACCTGAAAACATGGTAGGAAAGGTTCACTTTGGCCTGAAGAGGCTTTTCTCTTGAAACAGTTTAAATAGAAAACTTATAATCAATAGCCAGTTTAGATTCTATAATGAGCTCCACTGAAAAGGGGTGGTAGACATGTTCACATCCTACGGCTGCATTAGCTGGATGAAGCAACCTCCTCCCTAACTTCCCACATCTTATCAAACACTGTGCGATCAAGAGATGTTGCCAGTAGCAACGATGAGCATTTCACCTGTTTGAAGGTCTCTCTCTCCCTTGCTTTAGCTGCTTCCTGGGCCCTGATCCCGCTGCACGTGGCGCATCCCCAAAGGCTCTGTGCTTCGCGGTCTGTCCTTTCTTTTCCACCAGGCAAGTGACTGGAGCTCGCTGGAGCCCACAGGGGCTGGTACAGACCTTTACAAGACACCCAGCCGCTGCATTTCATGCTGTGCTCATTTGGCATCCCAGTAAAGGCGAGTCCCTGATGTCAGAATAGAACAGACCGGTTGGAAAGGACCTGCAGCGATCACCTAGTCCAGCTGCGATGGGGTGGCATGGGTCAGCCCGTTAAAAATGAGGAGCTCCAAGAAGAGACCGAGCAAAGCTGCTCAAGGATTTAGTAACTCAGCCATCCTTCTGGTTATGAATTCAGAAACTGCCAGGTCACATTCTGAAAATAAACGTGCATGTATCCTTTGTCAGACCAAAGCCAAGTGACACCGGGACCTCACCTTCTCCCAGCTGTGGTCAGCAGCCGACCTTCAGTCTCCATGTCCTCAAACGGATCCTGTTCCCTGCTGGTCGCAGCACCATCTACTCACCCCAGCTGGTTTCACCAAGTGAAATGTTTTCTGAAAATTTTATTAAAATGCAGAAAATAAAATGAAGACCGCAGCTGGGATGTTAAGTGAATAAATGATGTTAATAGTTTAAAACACTTTTCAAACATTAAGCCGTTCTATTTTAAAAAAAGCCTCATCTTTTTTACCAGTCGATCTTCTCCACGAATACACATCACACTCCCCCAGCCTCCCCCCAAGGGAAGGCAGCCAAAGCCTCGCTGCAGACAGCAGTTGTCAAGCCAGTCCCTGAGTTAAACACGGGCTAGGTCATGGAATGCCGTGCAGACGGCAAGCAGCACATCGCATTTCACCGGGAGATAAGCTGGCAGATGCTGCCGGCGGGCCGGCCGCGGTGGGCAGGCTGCCACGTCACGCCGCAGCCACGCACCCCCGAGTCAGCACCCAGCGAGGACCCAGCCTGCTCCTCCTCGGGGACCCCCCCGCACAGCCCAGCTCTGTGACCGACCAGCTGCACCGCAGCACAGGCTGTCGGCACCAGCTCTTCATCAGCGCTGCTTGGTTTTCCACAAGGGCTTATCCATGCATCGAACATCCTGAAAGACGGAGGCCAAAGGGATGATAAACATGCTGATCTGCTCTTCCAGCATCTGCTAAGAAGTTGTGCTCAACTTTATTCTATTTAGTACTTTTTGGGTTCTCTCACCTCCCCCTGAAAAAAACATTATTTTTTTTTTTTCTTATACTGAAGCCATTTTTGAAATGACAATTCTGAAAGACTTGAGTCAGTGCCTTTTGTAACTAACTAAAAAAAAAAAAAAAAGGTAGATTAAATATCTGCAGAGAAGTTTGACGGCGTAAAAAGAGCATCAGCACAATAGCAGGTGTCAGTCTCTGAAAGTATTGCTCAAAAAGGGAAAGCACAGAGCGTTCGAATCAGAAACGTTTTGATTATAATTCCCCCCCACAATGACTGTGCAGTTACAGCTATGAATTATTCAATGGTATTAAAAATGATCACTGAAAAAAGAAAAAAAAAAAAAGAAAGAAAAAAAAAGTGCAAGGCAACCAGCACATTCTGTCAGCTCAGGTCCTGAACCACCAGTTTTCCACCTCCATGAGATACTGAGGCTGTATTAATGAAATGCTACACCTAACAAACCCATGAATGTGGCTGGAGTTTGCAACTGTTGAGCATTCACTTTAAAGCGTCTATATGCTTTTTTCCAGATGACATGCAAGGGTTCTCTGCCTTTGGGTTCATCTTTCAGAGACTAAATCCCCTTTTTCACTTGGCAATACTCTGCCAAAATGCAGTCCTCTGCTGCTGGCCAGTGTGTCACAGAGAAGCTCCCCCTTTTCTTTAGAATAAAATATTTTCAGCTGGAAGGGACCGACAATGATCATCAAATCCAACCCTTTGTATAGGACGCCTTTTAAAAAAGAAATTTCCTATTTTAAAGGAAAAAGAAAAAGGCACAATTATGACCTGAAGCCAGTGGAATAAAAAACGGGGTTGGATGTGCAGAGGATAACCTCAAAGACCTGCTCGGTCCGTCCCTCCCGAGACAGTCTGTGCTAATGAATGGGACTCTGAGAGCAGCTGCTCTGGGCAGCTCGCAGGACCACCTTTCCCCGATTCCAGCACCGCCACAAAGCCAGGCTTTGGATGCTTGCTCCAGAACGAGTGGAGTCTGTTTCCAACACTGCTGCGAGCGTGACCGAGGTCCATGGGGAAGGGCATCCCACGAAGAGCCACGTGAACCCTGTGACTTGCCATGCCCAGCGTGGTAGCTCTGTGTGCCTCCCCCTCAGCGGGGCTGCTTCGCCCTCCCTACCCGCTGCCTGAAGAAGATTCCTGCAAACCCTTTCAGCAATGCCTGGATGTCTTCAAACCTTCCCCAGGTGCTCTTCCAGTCTGGGAGCACTCCAGAGGACCAGTGTGCGTGGAGCGAGTTGCACGAGGTTTGCCCTGTGTCCTGGTGAGCAAAGCCCAGCCCAGCTGGACCAGGGCACCGGCTCAGTTCGCAGAGCCCGGTTTTGCCTGCTTCCCTGCACTGGGATGGAATCATCACTCCGTAGAGAAAACTGGAAAAGCGCCAGCTGCATCCTGCTCTCTGCTGGCTCACAAGCCGTGGATAACTTCATTTTGCCCAGCCGCGCTCGGAGCGGCAGGTGGGCTTCCCACATCCAGACCTCACCTCCGCCCCAGGGCTTCCCGGCAGGCTCCCAAGGATGCTGCCGCATCTCTGCTTCCCGCACGACAGCCTAAACCTGCGATCTGAGGCTGCATGGTCTGTGCTCCTCTGAAAGCCTGGAAAGTTTATCTTCCTTTACCCACGGGACAGGCTTCAGGGCCCCCGAGTGAAGCTGTCTGAGCTGCTCCCCAGCTCTCTCATGAGTCTTCCAGCCAGTGCAGGCTCAAGCTGTGATCCAGGCATTGGAAAAGAAAAAAACCTGAGCACATAGGTTAAAAAACAAACAAACCAACCAAAACCCAGAAACCAAAGAAAACCAAACAAACAAACCCAAACAAACCCCCAAACCCAACAACAACCAAATTAGCCGTTTCAGGCTTTTTACTAAATCAAGACAAAGAGGATAAGTACAGACCCTTGGGGGGAGAAGTTCTTTAACAGGTGGGTGCGGTCTCTCTGAAGTAGCTTTGCTGCCCCACACAGCTTCACTGAACACCCTCGGTACCCCATGGGTCCAGTGAAGTCATCCCCAACGCAGCCTCTTGCGTTGCCTCCAAAAACATAGATGAGTTTCTCCTGAACGCTACCAGTCCACCATCGATAATTCTGAAACCTGCCAGAAACTTTGGGCAAGTTATCAAACACCAGACCAAACCTCTCATCTCTTAATTTGCAGCTAGTAAATGCAACTTCAAAACAGTATTCATAAAGAAAATAAATTTTTCAGTGCCCCTGTTCTGAGCTAGAGCTAAGCTGGCACTTTGGACCCGAGCAGATAATTTTAACACTTGAGCCTTTCACTCGCATCATATTAAATTTGCAAGAGCCTGCAGCCATAATGTATGCTGTAACCCATTCTGGAGATAGATAAAAACCTAAATGCTGTTCCCAGACATCAGTTCCATCTACAAAATGTATCCATCAAAGTAATTACATGGACCCAAAGTCCTATAAACACATTGCATCATCAGCTGGTAACATGCAAAATTCCACCTCCTTGCTAGACACTAGCTTGAATGCAGTTCAGCAGCTCTGACAGATCACCCAATTAGTCAAAAAACTCTCCAAAGTTAGAACAGTGCAACTTAATCTCACATTCACGAGTGTCATCTAACTGGTTGGATGTAAAATTTCACCCAGAAGCAGCCTGAGAGCTGCAGCGAGCCCTGGCTTTGAAGCTTATTTGCTACCACAACCCCTTAACCCAGGAGCCCTGTCGATACCGTTGTAGCGATCGAAAATAGAAATACATGAAAATTCCCCAAACTATTCTGATTCAGAAAGAAAATTCGTGGTGCTGCTTTCAGCAGGATGCTGGGGGTGGGGGAAAGCGAGGTCCCGTGCTTTTGGAGAAAATCCAGGTCTTGACTGCCTTGGTTCACTGGACGATGTTGTGTACCAAACCCAACTGGAGTTAAAAGGCATGACCAGGGTGGGCTGCTCTTATGAAGGCACTCGCTTTCTCTCAAAAACGTGCTGGGAACAAGTATTCACTGCACTGCAAGATTTCTCCCTGCTCCACGAGCGCGCTGGTCTGCCGTCATGGTGGAGGCTGGCACAGGATTTGTTCTGGGAAGCGAGCTCTTCCTGGAACATCCACCAGCAGCGAGACAGATCAGCGTGGGGGTCACCCAGGGCCAGCAGCGCCTTATCCCGAGCCCACGTTCAAAGCGCACGAGCTATTTGCAGCCTCCTGCTGTTGATCTCCAAATATCGGCCCTGATGCAGCAAGACACTCCGGCATCTGCCCCCCCCCCCCCTCCCCAAGCACACAGGCTGTCCCGTGGCGGGGTACGGTGCAGCCCGCAGATGCTGCCACTCTGCTGTCAGCCAGGGAAAACCCAGAAGGGAAATAATTGCGCAGAAGGGGGATGGAGCTGAGCCAGGATTTTTGCAAGCATCCCTGGCTCCGGCAGCCTCAGTGGGAGGGTAAAGCTCTGCTGGCTGCCGTTCCCTGGGAGGGAAGGTCACGTTTGCTAGCAGGACCGGTTTCCTCCCATCCCAGACGCCTGCACCGCTCGATCTGCCATTGCTACTTCGGATGTGCACAGCAGCCTGAGGAGCAACTGGGATGACACAGCTGATGCTGGGAGGGCAAACCTAAAAACAGCCCCACCAGTAAAAATATGCTGCACAGATGGCCTGAGGCCACCTCTTGGACTCAGAATTGGAGAGATTCCTTATTTTTGGAGCATTTTACACAAATGGCACCCTGGCAGAGAGACTGGGGTGGGAGAGCCAGGCTCCGTCACAGTGGCAGCCCTGACCCCTGCCTCACTGGGAACACTGGTTTGCCAGACAGGCATGGCCAGAGAGACATCACTTACTTTATACCGCAGCTACCATTTCCCCTTGTCTGGGGGCAAGCACCCTGCCACAGGGCATCTCCCCCGGGATACAGCTGCATCACTGCCAGGATGGCCCTGGAAAACCAAGCAGCAGTGTCTGGGGGCCTCTGAATGCCCTCAGGAAGCTCTTTCAGGGGCCCAATAATTGTGAGCACTTTTTTTTTTTTTTTTTACCCTTCCCTCTTTTTAATGGAGATGAGCACTGCTGTGTGCACTCAAAAAGGATTTTTAAAAATCCTGTTCTGGCAAATGCACCAATTACCCATCAGCAGGAGCTGGCCATTCAGAGAACAGGCTTCTTGGTCAAACAGGGGCTGCTCCGCTTCCACACAGCTGCTCTCTACCAATACTGCAGGAGCAATTTGAAAGAAAAGGATCTTTTTTTCTTTTAAATGACTGACTTCTGGTATTTTAGGCTGACTATGTGTGCATGCCATCAGGAACATCCATCCCCCCCCAAGGTATTTCAACAATCCTAGCTTAAGTCTCCTGCTTCAGTAAAAGGAAGATACCAATATTTGCAATGCATTAAAGCATTGTAGAGGAAAAAAAAAAAAACAACAAAAAAACCACCACAAAAAATCAAACAAAAAATACCCCAGACTGACTCCACTCAGGACCCTCACAGCATCCCTGGTAAGCAGGTGTACAGAACTAAACCAAGATCCAGCCATGCCCTCAGACTGCTGGAGGTGAGCTTGAAATGCAAAGTGCTGGCTGTCCTTTCTGTGCTTGCAGAAAAAGCAGCAGAGTGCACGTTGGAATGGAGCCTGACTTTGGTCGCCTTCACGATTTATCTCCTTTGGAAAACACACACTGGGCTGTCCTGCAAGGACAAATATGCCTCGTAATACACAGCCTTCACACAGAAGAGAGCAAGGCATCTTTTAAACCAAAAGCAGAGCGCTTGCACTGCTGCCCACCTGTGTAGGACAGCGTTCAAGCACCCAGGGACGGGCAGACAAAAGTAAGGGCATGGGATGCCAACAGTGTCATGGTAACAACAGCAGGATGCTCCCTCGGTGCTCGGCATCACTCCTGCCACTGTGGGGAATCACCGACTTGTGGCCTCGCTCCCCAAACCTGCCCGTTGCCGCTGTGGCAGGAACATAAGATCATGGCGAGGCTGCGTGCAGCCAGGAGAGACCCAGGTGGGATGACCGTGCTTGGGAGCAGGAGGTGAGATGCGATTAGCAGGCCAGCGTGCACAGGAGATGCTAATCCCATGGCAATAAGCCTTGCAGCACAGCTGGGGCACTGCTCCTGCCCAGCAGTAGCAGCAAGGTCACAGACAGGATCAATGGACAAGTCCTCGGCCCTGGCATGACCCCTCTCAAGCCGCTACAGGGATGGAGGTGGAAGGCTAAATTGCTCCATGCTGAGCTCTGGAAAAAGGGGACGCTTTGCCTTTGAGCCTCTCAAGCTAAATATCACACACGAGACACCGAACACGCACTCAGGTTAAGTGCTCACAAACAAGCAGTCTGATGCAAGCCCACCAGTGCTCCCTCTTTCCCTCATCACGTGGGACCAGCAAGATTGTTGCTGGGGGGTCGTCTTTTATGCAAAAAACTCACTCGGGAACAGCCTTAGCCAGCCCCACAGTGGGACCAGGCTCCAAAAGCCTCAGTCACCAGGAAGGCATCCCACCGCATCCCCTTGGGCACCTCCCAGGATTAGGAAGCAATTAGCTACAACTGAAGTTAGAGACACCCCGCACAGAAGGACGCTGGATTTGCAGAGCTTGCCTGGCTCAGGGCATGGGAGCAGGGCTCTCAGGTTAAAGGGAGACCTCCGTCCTTCCAGCTCCCACGTGCTGGGTGGACGTTGGCACCGTGAGGCTCTTGGCCAGCAGCTCCCCTCCATCACCACCTGTGCCGAAAGCAGGAGAGAATCCACGCGTACACCCCGGCACCGGCAGCCAGGCGGCTGGTCCTTGAGGAGCAGCAGGGCTGAGAAGCGAAGGTGGCTCTGGGGGAGATCTGGGGGACCTCGTTACTCACAGAGCAGCATCTGTCTCCTGCAAAAGTAGCAGGCACCCTCCCATTCTCTGCAAGCATAACAAAAAATTAAAAAATTAAAATAAAGCTTTAGAGCAGACACAAGTCAAACTATGCGAGGCTAGACAAGCTTGCATGAGTGGCAATTTTCAGAAGAAAGCCAAAAGGAAAGCCCTTCTCTTTGCCACTAAAAGCAGGGCTGTTGCTGTCAGGTGCCAGGCGTTTCAATGCATGAGCGAGGTGCTTTGGCACCAGCATCCTCCTGAGCTCCCGCCTGCCTGCTCCACCTCAGCAGTGGATAAAGCCACATCTTCATACTCCTGGAGGCTCCTCTGCCTCTCCAACAGCTGCTTTGTAAGAGTGTATATAGGTCTTTATATAGATCTATCTATATATAAAGCATGGTCTTAAAGCTGTCTGGTAGAGGTGCACCTGACAGCAGCAAACCCATCCCTTTGCAAGCGGGGATCCCTCTCTGAAAGACACACAGCATACTTCTTTCCAGCTGGTAAGGGTACTGGGGTTTATTACCCACAATTTAAAATTCAGTCGTGAAAGTGTTTTAAATGAAAATGGAATGGAAACTGACAGTTTTGCAGGTGATTCAAAAAATTAGATGGGAAAACTCTGAGATTTGCTCCTTTCCAAAAGGGAACTAAGGAATCAATGAGTCCTGAAAGACTCGCTTGCTCTCTCAAACAAATAAGGAATAAAGCCCAAGAGGAAATAAAAATAAACAGATAGGCTTGAATTTAACTCTGCATTAATAAAGCTTTAGAAAGGATTAGGTTAAGCCTGAAAAAACACATTTAGCTTTATTCAGCAGCTTGTTTGGGTTTTCCTTCAGACACGGGAGAGCTGGTAACAGATCTCCCTGCAGCATCTACAGGCCGGTCCGGTGGCTCAGGAAAAGCAGCCGGCAAAGAGGGACTGTAGAGCTGCTGGGGGGAGGGGCACCTTGTCCAGGGTGGATGGAGCTCTGTGCCGGTGTGCCTCGGCTCGCGAGTAACTGTGATGAACACACACCAACCTGAACCCAGAAGTAATTCTGCATCTCGAAGGAAGCTGGGCTCCGTCATTGCACGAGTGCGATCATTCCGGCTTTGTTTGCATTTACTTAATTAAAACAGCCTCAGAGCACTGCTGCTCTGCTCTTCACAGCCACTCTGTTCTACCGGGGATAAAACCTTCCCTGCTCCCACGGCCAAGGGAAGCCTCGTTCTTACTGCTGCAATCCCATTCCAATTTGCATTAACGTTGAAAATGAAAGCCTAACATTTATTCCGTGCATTACAACAGGGAGTAGGGGCCTGCCCAGTTCAAGGTCTTACAAAGACAGGCAGGTTTTAAGCTCTTCAAAGCAGGGGCCAGTCAAACGAAATGGGGATAAAGGGACAGCAGGGAAAGTCTCACACAAGGAGCAGGGCAGGGGTGGAAGGGGGAAGAGCGCTTGTCCTGCAGGTGCATTCTGCATCCCACCCCTCTAACTTCGTACTGCCCTCCAAACAAACCCAACCGCGAAATGGAAAAATAAAATCAAACCAGTTGTATTTAATGACAAAGACATCAACAATAAAACAGAGAAAAGAACATCCAAGCCAAGTAGCAAAGCCGTGTGCTGTGAAATCATGGTTACAAGGGGCACGATATACTGACCCATTTCTCTTGCTGGGACTTCTTAGATGTGATTCCCAGGAGCAAAGGATGAAACAAGCTATGGTGGAGTTTCCAGGACAACTAAAGGGAATCACTTGGCTTTCCGTGCAATGCTGGGTATTACAAATGTGGATTTCTGCTGATACAGGCTATAACCTGTATCAGCTTAAGCTGAAGATCAAAGCAATCCCCCTGCTCTGCCTCCTCCGCTGTGGTTGCTCCGGCCTTACAAAGGGACTTACTGCACGATTGGGTCTGGCACAGGGAGCTCCTGGTGTCTGGAAATCACGGATTCAAAAGGGGCAAACCTGTCAAAAGCCGGGGGGGTTAATTAAACACCAGGTGTTTTTCAAACAACCCTTCTCACAATGCTGAAGGCCAAGGCCGTTTTCTTAAACCTTACCAAACCAATTGCCTTTCTCCGGAACATCAGCGCCGAAGTAACGACCGAGGTAAGCCCCATCCCCTGACCGCACTGACTGTACACCGAGCATCTGCACACACTGGAAAAACGATCTCTGACTGCTTGATATTTTTTTAGTGCTTCACCTGCTTTGAATTGCAAGCGCTTTGATAAATGAACTGAGAAGTTCCCTGGCTCCTCCGCTGCATGGGTAAGTAGCTCAGGACGAACCACCAAAATTACAGAGTGATTTTTCACAGCGATGCTCACTGGATCACCGCTAAAGCCTCTCTGCCTTTGCCTGCACCACAGCGCAGGAGAACCCGCTGCTTTCTTCTTGTAGACTTACCAGCTCTTCCAGCAGCAAAACATGGGTATGTTTTTGGAGACTGGCTCAACAGGCAGAGTTTGAATTTGGGTATAAAATCTTGATTTAAGGATTTTAGTCCAAAAATCATAAGCTTGGAAGGATGCAAGCAAACATTTCCCTGCCAACAACCTGCAAGAGTGTGGTCGTAAGTGCTAGGCTTCACGCATCCATCATAACGTGCCCATTTTTGTTTCCCAGGGAAAGGCACTGTGGCTGGTCTCGCTGGGTTAAGATCCCTTAAATGTACCAAAGCCAACAACTCATCTGGATTTAGACAATTAGTAACCACGTATAAATGGCAGAGCGAGAGCCACCCCCTCTGCAGCCACGGGACTGATCAGGAGTAGGAGTCGGTGACAGACCTGCTGCTAAAATAACAGCCTTAATCCCACTGAAGCATCTCGGTTAGGCATTTATAATGATAAATGACTTATGAATAAGGACAAGTGAGTGCAAGGGCTGTGCAGGTCCAGGAGGTGGGCACCCCGCGGGAGCTGGGTTCTCCGGTCCCTCTGCTCTGACTGCCTCCTCATTTTCTATTCAGAGATTTATTGCATGGCACTCTGAAATTTGAGGCAGGATCTAGGATTAAGAGCCAGAGGTCTTCCTTGCTGAAGCGAGCTGGATGAGTATTCTCCATCCTCTCTCTAAATCCTGATAATCCTGTTTGCACAGAGGAGACAGTTCCCATTTTGCAGCTGCCATGCTGTATCGGTGCAACTGTCGTCTATATTGTGTTCTTTGCTAAAGTAACTCCCCGTGGCTTCCCTGGGCTCCTTTCATCACCCAGCCATCCCTGGCAGCAGGGAGATTGCGTTGCTCATGCTTTCTGAGAGCGTACAGGGTCCATCGCAGATGCAACATGCAACCGAGCATTTCCAATAGAGGAAAACCAGTGACCTGCACAGCCGCGCTTACTGAAACAAAAGCCCGAGTCCCGCGTTACAAAGACAGGCAGGGAAAATGTCTTAAATTCAGGCAGCGATTATAGTTCTTAGCCAAGTGAGAGGTACAGGTGGTTTCGCTGGGAGGCGTGGGCAGGTTCATCACCATCCTGCTGCGTGCGGGTCAGCGGGAGACAACCCCCAGACAACCAGCTTCTCGGCCGCGGGCGGGCATCAGAACTTTCTGTGACTGTCTGAGACCTTTAGGTGGAAGGGCGATATTGGAAATGATGTCTCCAACGTGTTCGGAAGTGCGATGCAAGAGACAGACTGCAAGGAGAGACCGTGGGAGGACTCACCCGGTGTTCAATTAGCGGCTCGGGAATCAAGACTCCCACCTTCAGTTTCACGGCTGATGCACCACGGTACTCATCAAAAGTTCAGCCTTCCGTTCTTTCAAGCGTTCAGGCTGTATTAAATTTAATATCACTATGTTAAGAGTTATTATTAGCCAGTGACAGCTACTTTAATATACTCTAAGTCAGCAAAGCATCAATCTTTCTGCACACCAAAGCCGTACATTATTTCGCTGATGTGACAGCCAGCAGATGAATGGTCCAGACCTGCAAGGGCTCAGAGAAACGAAGGGGTGAGGGATTTGATTCCCAGCTGGAATCTGATCCAAAATAAAAGGTTAACATGTCAGTTTGCTGGTTGAAGCTGGGGGTCATGGTCTTGCTCACACTCCTCTTTCTGGATGTTGGGTTTGGGTTCCCATCTTACTTTCCCACTCACCTGAGGTCTCCCCAAGACTGGGCTGCCTTCTCCCTGAACTGCTCGTCTCCCAAACGGTTCCTAGTTGACTTCTTACCCTCCTGCTACATTTCAGAACAAGGATCACAGCAAAAACCTTAACAGTGTATAGTCAGTCTGTGCACAGGATTTATCCCCTACCTTCAGCAAGTCCTGGGAACTTTTTGGGTTTAACTGGTGCTCTAAGCAACCAGAAACGCTTCTGCTCCTCCACACCTGCACAGTCCCACCTTCGTGCTTTGGCAGACTCTTCAAATTGATAGTAGGAGGGGAGGGGAAATCATTTCCTAATCTACTCTTCTAGCCTACTTTAGACAGATCTCCCTGGCAGCTGAGGAAAGATCTCAAAATTACTCATTGCTTGCTTAGTCCATGGCATGCTTAGGGAAATACAGCTGAGCTGGAAGCTTTCTGTCCGAAGACAGTCAATTCCATCATCAAAATTGAGTAACTTTATACTCTGTGCAGGAGTCTCACCTTTTGGTTGAGAGGCTATATAGCATCCAAGGGTCAGGATACAGATGCCAGTAGCAACAGACCTGCCAAAATACCCTGGTAACCGAGAAAACGATGCTCAGAGAAGACAAATACACAGCAGATACTTGTTTCCTAATTCATGGCCAGCGGCGAGTCAAAATTGTGCCTGGGGAGTTACCTGTCTTCATACCTCGAGGTGTCACAGGTGGGGGACACTGGTTTTGCCTTTCCCTGGTAGTAGACACGAGTCTGAGAAGAGTCACCCTGGCGTCAGTTTGCCCAGCACCAGGAGAAATACCACAGCTGCGCAGGGCAAGTCAACACCAACATCACCAGACCTAATGCTGTCACCAGCCATTTATATGGATTTTAACAAAATAAAAATCCTGAAAAACCCAAACCCAGCTCTAGGTAACACCAAACGTGTTATTCTCAGATCCGACAGATTTATGAAGCGATTGCTTAGGAGGTAAGTGTACATTTTCTCTAGGCAAGTGTTTGTGCTTCACCCACTGAGTATGAGGTGCCCAGGCAACCTCACGGGGACGTGCCACGTGTTGGAGGAGTAAATTCCAACCTCTCTACAGGCTTAGTAAGACAAAAGCTAGCTGAACAGCAAGCAGTGCCTTTGGTGCTGCCTTTCAACCAGGAACTCTCACGGCTCAGACTAGAAAGTTACATCCGCAGCATCTGAGCGATATAACTGCGTTTAAGGAACTTGTCCCCTGAGCCCTGAATAAGAACATTTTATTTAAGAAGGCTCCATTTATGGCTAAAATTAGCTATTCCTTGTTAGTACTACAGACCACCAATGATCTCCGCTCACAGCTTTGAGATGGCAGCTACAGCAGCCTCTTGCTCTTGAAAATGTGTTAGAAATGACAAACTGGCACGAAAAATTTGTTGGAACAATCCTTGTGGTGGAAATAGGGCTTCTGGAGGGAAAACCCTTAGCAGCACTTATTTTCCTCCTTTGGAAAAAAAAACTAAACTACAAAACCAACAACAAAAGAAAAATGCTGAGCAGGAAAATAACTTTGCTAAAAGTTGTTTTGTTTTTTTTAAGAAAAGAATAATACTGCTCGTAATGGAAGAATTTCAAACCACCTGTATGTTTATTACTGACTTGTCTCTGGAGGATCTTCAGATTTTTTCTAACGCTTTCTCCAATAAAGCCAGAGGAAATAAATATATGGCACGCAAACCCACACGAGGAAAATGACCAACTGTTCTCTTTGGCGAGAGGTGAATGCCGAGAGCCCCTGTGCCACAGAGCCACCCAGCTCGCCCAGTGCCCCGTGGCAGAGCTGGAGAGAATTAATGCAAAACCCCGCAGGGACCTGCCGCAGAAGCAGCAGCTTTCCTGGCCTCGCGCCTTCAACTCCTTCTGCAGAGCTTGGTGGGCATCCCTGTCCCTAATAAGCCCAGAAAAAGCAACAAGGTGTTTTCTTTTTGCTGGACAACGCTTCGGGAAAAAGACGAGGAGCTGCAAGTTAACATCTTGTTTAATGGTCAGAAAGAGGAAAAACCTACCTTCCTAGAGACTTCCACCGGCACACAGCTCAGGGCTGGATTTCATCCCGACACACCCTGGCCAAGAGATGCTGATGTGACGGTGACAGGCCTCTTCTTCCACAAAGGTAACTCTTACTGGATTCAGCTGGCCTGCTTTAACATCCATCTCCGCTTGCGGGACTTGCCCTGGGAAGCTGAACCCGAAATTCTCCCAAGATAAGGAGAAGGCTGAGCTCCTAATGCACACTTCACCGCGGCTGAAGCAGCCGGAGCTCTTGGAAAGGGAGCTCTCCTGCACCTCTCTGCTCCCTGCCCAGCGCAGGATTTGCTCCCTTTGGCAGCGTAAGGGAGCAGCAGGTCTACCTACAGCCACTGCGCCAGCACGTCATCTACCCCGGGGTCCTTCGCTCTCCAAGGCGACTGGGAAGTGCTCCTGGCCATCCCAGAACGGCAATCTGTGTTCAGAAGGACTTAAGAGGCTTTGGATATAATTAAGGGAAGATTACCATCAGATGTATGGGAAAGTGTAAAAGCTTAGCTTTCAAGAAAAACCCAAAAAGTTATTTCATCTGAAACCAAAGCACAAGAATGAAAAAGCTCGCAACGTTAGCAAGGCAACTATAAACACCCCCCCCCCCCCATGCCCCGATACCCCTGAAAGACCTCACTGCTCCCAGTGAGAAGGTGCAAGGACCATCCTCGGGTTGCTCTCAGTCTAGGTAGGAAACAAGTGTCTTTGTCCAGGATCTGTGAGAAAGCAGCAGTATCCTAAAGCAGTGCGCTGAACCAGGCAGCCCTTCGGCACGCGTGGCACGCCAGGGCAGGCTGCTGGGCTGGGCAGGACGCGGCACCAGGCACTGGTGGATCACAGGAAAGGGAGCGGAATGACCGTGGCTCTGAAGCAGGAGCTGCCGCACCTCCAGGCCAGAGCCATCAGTCCCTCCAGACTCTCGGCTGCCATTGATTCAGTGAAGCCTGAGCGTCACAGCCCCGTTTCCTAAAAACACTGGGATTTCCCACCTGTTCCAGCCCCTGTCCCTCGTGAACAGTGATCAGCTTCCCCCCAGTTTTGCTTGAAGCTGGCAAGTACAAGAGACAGACCTCTCTGCTTCCACCAGCGGGAATGACACAAGCCACCCCCAGTGAGGAATCTGCAGGTATTTCTGTCCACAGCCAGGGAATCTCTCCTTTTTCCTCCTATAGCAACTTCAGCTGAGATGCTGCTGTGCAATAGGTTATTTACAGGGACGCAGGAGCGCAGGGTGAGAAGACGCAGGAGTCAAGGATTTGAAGAAACGTTCTTGCACTTCGTGAGATGAGGTGTGAAACATGAAGCAGGTGAGAGATTTGCAGGAGTCCTTCAAAAGCAACAAATGCAAATTTGAGCAATGCGGCATTAGGGTCACTGTTCTGACCACAGGCTAGGACAGGTGCCCTAGTATTTAGCAATTTACTAATGAAACTAATTAAGCTTCCTTTTTTCTTCCTAAACCTGTCAGCTATGGAAGTGAGCAGTGTAAAGGTGTGTGCACATGCAAATACACACACACACAAGTGTAAGCACGTACGATAGAGAAATGTGTACATGAAGTCACTGTAATTTTACACACCGAGAGAAAGCCAGGGAAGACTCTCCTCAAACAGCCAGAGATGAACACCTTTTGAGCTGCCCACAGGCAGCCATGGAAGAACCAAGCAAAGCAAGTCTATCATCCAAAGGCTTAAAATAAACCTTGCAGGTGTCCGCAGCGCTGAGAAAAGCAAAGTTAGGGTGACAAACCAACGAGACAGACGAGCACTGACCAAGCACAGAGGCGTACCTTTCACATAAGAGGACTCACAGAACAGTAAGGAAAGCACCTGCTGGCCCAGCAGACATTTGCTCACAGAGGTTCACCTGCAAACAAGAATTCCACGACCGTGCACCCTCAACACCTCCAGCGTTTCACTCCCACAGCAATTGTAAGCAGGGGACGGTGGATATGACAGAGGATGCTGCTGTCACTTTGATCTCAAGTAGTATCAATTTTCTTAAATGCTGTCTACTGCTATAATCAAAGGCATTATATCTAAATAAAAGGCGCTAAACAACAAAATATGACGTCCACTGATCCGATGCTAGTTACCTGAAGTATGGTCTGAAGCATCTTTCCACTTAACAGGAAATTTAATCATTCTTCACTTGCTTATTGTATCTTGCTGCTACACAAAACAGTAATGGCTTCCCTTTAAATTTAAACTCCGGACAAGTCAGAGCCAGTGAAATGTCCCCAAGTAGTTAGGAGATGCTAGACAAGAACACAAAACCTGCATAGTCATGAATGTGCCAAAATTAAAGATGCTCACGCTTCTTTCTACCAACATGCACCATTCCGTCCGTAAGCGAATAGAGGACTTGGAGACTCCCGCAGTGTCAGTCCTAGCTAATTTCAGAAGTATTTGGTGATGCTTTCTTTTGTAAGCATATGTGACAGTTCAAACTCACCGAGACTTTCCATATGCTATTCCTGTTCTTACAGCTATAAATAACAGGGGCCGGGGGAGAGCAAAGTAAAATTGAAAATAAAGGAAACAGCAATTCTAGGTTTCTTACAACAATAAACCAGAAAAATATTTCATTGTATCAGAGGAACTACAGGATTTTGAACTAAGAGGTAAACACCAGTTTTTAGTAGCTTTTCTTCAATGCTGCCTACCTGTTTGTGGGTGGACATTGCTACAGGTCTTGCTGCCGGGTGTCGTGCTTCTGAGAATCACCGAAACTCTCCACGAGTCAGACGCCGAAACCTGGTACTTCATGGGTATGAAGCTCTGGTTTCTTTATGATTAAAGCTATTCCCTAATTCCTTTCAGATGGATCATAGCCCAACACCATTATTTTTAACAGGACTGTAATGAAAAACGTAATGTCCATTCACAGATATTTTAACCAGAATATTATCTGAATTAAAAAATAAATAAAAACATACCCTTCGTTCTCATAAGCGGTTACAGTAAATTAAAGTACCTGCAGATAGGCACTGGCTAGAGGGCACGAGTACATTCTCGTTCCACCTCCAACCACCCACGTCATATGTAAAACCAAGTAGAACTTGCGACATTTTTTGTTCTTAAAGGACTCCAGAACTCAAGGGATCTCTGTATCAACATCTTTACGTGTGGCAGGCATGCAGTACGGGTGGTATACCGCTACCCTCTCACCCTTCTGTCAAATCCCCCTCTTAGTCCTACAAACAGGCTAGCATTAACACATCAGCAATTCTGAGCTGCTGGAAGTATTCTAGCGAGTTACTGACATGGAACCTGACAAATATTAAAATGTAAGTTACAGGATTAAATAAGATTTTATTGTCACATTTAACTGCTTTGTCAGAGATGTACATTTTGCAGGTTTCTGTGCGGAATAGAAATAAAAACGGTCGTTGCCATCTTGTCAATTCCAATTTCAACGTACACACGTCTATCCCACCTGACCCACGGGTGCTCGCAGCCAGCCAGCACTAACACCGGAGCAAGTTCCCTGTTAAGTGGATTGCAACACTCAAAGACAAAATGCATCAAATTAAGGCTAATGAGAATAATGTAAAACAGTTAAAACAGACCACTAGATGTTTAAAGGTGGACAGACTCAACAAAAGAGTGGCAATTTTAACATCTCATTTTTTCCAGTTATTTTGCTTAATTTAGTACAGGTAAGGAGAGGCTAACAAACAGACTTTTGCCTACATGTACAATACATACTGAAATTTTAGTCTCTTGTGAATCCAATATAGTTAAACTTTTAAGCGACTGCTTTGTTCTTCTGGGTGTAAACCAAAGAAGTGGTTATTCACACCTCGAAGCGATAAATGCTTAGGATAACCTAATCTTAAAACGTGTATTCTCTCATTTACAGATCAGGGAAAACGTCCAATAACAAACTTCTTAGTGGCACAATTTCACATATTTTGGGCAACATTAGCATACAAGCAGTATTTAAATAAAAATAAGTGCATCCAAACATGAAATTCTCTAAATATACCACACTTCATTTATCCCAAACGGCAATTTTCTGACAAGAGCTGTAATTCAAATTAAAATAATCATTTACATATTTCACCCAGAGGAAAAGAGGTAATAAACCCAGGGGACTCTCCAAACAATCTTCTCCTACCCTATCCCCTATTTATTACATAAAACAACTCATCTAGAAGCGTAAATCCAATATTCAGATGCAAATAAAATGCAAGAAGCAGTCTCTGATGTTTGTAATTTGCAGACTCCAAAGTCCAATCATGATGGAATTTACTACTTCTGTCAGTCATTTACTCCTGTATGTGCACTTCCTATTTATGCTAAAATAACAAATGAGACAATAAATGAGGCTAGTGTGGCATAAAGTCATTGTAAACCCAGCAAAACCAGAATAATTATATTTATGACATTCATTTGGATGATTTACCAGTCATCCCACCCACCCCCCACACCCTTTACAGAAAAAAAGGCAACCATCATTTTAAGTGATACACACATTCTGCTAGTAAAAAAAGTCGAAACAAACCCCTTCTCTGTTAAAAGAGCATGCCGATAGAAGAAGGTAGACTACATCTGTTCCAATCAGGCTTCCCAGAATTATCAAAATTTCTTCGCTTGCAAAGGCCAATTTGGCTTACCATAGAAAGCTATTCTGAAGGCGGCTGATATATTTATTCCCTTTCAAAAATTAAAATTCAAGGCATGATAGTGCAAGAGGTAAGTTTTGATTTGAGAACATCCTTTGTAGACTAACTGTGCTTAGTTACTACATCCCAATTTATTGTCTTAAAGAAAATACGGCAACAAAAGCTACAAGATCTCTATAAATTTCATTTTGCCTAAATTTACCAGTACATCCATGAACCTCATCGGTATTAGTACAACTTGATTATCCTAATGATTCCATTATAAAACTTGCAAAATGTATCACAAGGTGAATAAACCATCTAGTGCAAGTCTTCTACGTTTTGTGTGCACAGTAATCCTGTGTAGTTCATTTCCTCCGGGTTAAATCCCCAAAATCTCTCTGTAACAATTACGAAAAAACAGTGTCATGTGGATTTTTCCCCCCCCCCCCATCAAATCTGAGAAGTTTGAGTGTTCCTGGAATCACCATCAGGATGTGCTGAAGGTCGTGAATCTCTTGTCTGTGAGTATTCACTGTCAGACGACTCTGTAGGTTCAAGCAAATTTTCATAATCACTGTCTTCTGATTCATCAACATTGTCACCAACCGCTCTTTGGGAGGATGGCATGGATGCTCCATTACCAGAATATTTCAATCCTGCATTTGTGGAAACATAACTAGAAGAACCTACTGCTTGAGGTCGAGGCATAAAAACATTGCTTTCTAGGAGACCATGACCAACAGTACTTTCTTGATTGGTTGCATTGAAATCGGAATACGGAGGAGGAGGATCAGACACATCTGAATCTTCAAGCGTGCAGCCTTCCACAGCAAATCCAGTGTAGGACATTCGTGGAACAAACATAGGTTCCAGGTTATCTGTTGGCATTTGCCTGCTTAAAATTGCTTGCTGCATTCCTGCAAAAGCAAAGAACATTGATGTACTTCATGCTTACTTTGCAGTACACTTTATATAACCTAGCTGTAACATACCACACCCGCCCCGCCCTTAGCTGTTCTCTCTTTCTTTCTGGTTGTTATTACATGTTCGTCCCTGGCACTGAATCTGTCCCTCTTAGTCTCCACTACTCCTCTTCCACAATTCTGATTTTTGTATGATGACGATGTAAGACCCTATCCCTAACCATCATGTCAAATCTTGCGCCTATTACTACATCCTACTCCTTGAGCTTGACAAAGAATATCTTCCCTAAATTTAGCGTGGCATCCACAAAACTCAGCAGCATTAGCACAACTTGTACCCTAGTGATCCCATTTCAAAACCAAAACGTGTCAGAAAGCAAATAAAAATGCAGCACACTTGCACAGTCATCCCCCACAGTTAAGTTTTTCTCCAGTTTAAATCCCCAAAAAACACAGCTATGGGAAGTTTCCATAACCTGTTCTTTATAACAGAACCTGTTGTTCTTTCCATCTCATCTTCTCTCTGTATTTCTGTTTCTTCTCACATCAAAAAGTAGCCATGTTAGAGCTCATCATGCTTGCTCTTCTCCACTTAATGTCTTACTCAGTACTGAAAGCTTGACTCACTTTTGAACAGACCGTAATGAGCTTCTACTGTTGACATGACATCTTAAAACCACACTTCTGTACTTCCTCTTGATGTTTCTTGTGCTAGGGGACAACCTCAGAACACCAGTAAAGGAGTAAATACCTGCTTGTATTCTTCCTTCAAATACTTTTCCCTCCCCAATATCTGTGATCAGGCGAGCAGGCTGCCGAGACCACCGCCTAGCATGCTTACCTTCTGCGTGCCGAAATAGCTGTACTCACATGGTATCTCGTAATTACATTGCTAACTAGCTAGCTGAGCAAGAATCCTGTTTTGAACCTGTGTTTCTGTAACCCTAGCACAGCGATCCACGGTCAGGGCTCTGGCACTACTGTAACACTGGTATGTTGGTCACTGTAACTGGAAAAGTCAGAACAATCACTGAAAACTGTTCCCTATGAAAAGTCATACACAATGGGTAAACCCCAGCACTTCCATGTTTTGACTTTTATTTAAGTAATTGTACAGTTAGACAGTTGCCATAAATAAATTTGTCTACTAAGGACAGGGTCTCCCTCCAATCCATGTGGTTTTAACAACCAAAGCAAGACCAAAAGCCACACATCTCTCGCCTTTAAGGAGTTCGCAGCATCTCCGTGTCTCATAATGAACAGGCAGTAACATAAACATTATGAGGATAAAAAAAAAAAAAAAAAAGTTGCTTAAGAACTGGTTAAAGAACAATTACAATGGTTACACAGCCACATTGGAAAGACAGATCAAGATGAAGCTCCCACAGCTTTGCACCAGAACTATGCTCACATTAACAACCTAAATGACGGAATTTAATCAGCACATGCTTATTAAAATTACAGATGGCACTATGCTAGTAATAGCTGCAAGTATGACAGAGTATCAGAACCGGAATTTGAAAGTGATCTTAAATGAGATCATTTGGAAAATAAGACAGACATACACAGGAATAATGAACCGCACCAACTACAAAAACGAGGAACAGTTCCATCTTACTGCAGAAAGGCAATATAAGTCAACAGAAAACCTGTGTAAACTATGAAATACCAACATGCATTAAGTGTACCCGGCTGCTGAGAAACAGGTAGGTATTATTTCAGTATGTACTGTAATGGTTTACACAACAACTGAAATACTGGATCCACTTTTGAACACCACAGTTTAAGAAATAGGGAAAAACTGGAGAAACTCTAAAAAAGCAAAGGACTCATTAGAGGTCTAGATATCATGACCTAAGAGGAAATACTGCAATAGCTGGGATAATTAGAGAAGACTGAGGAAACGGTTTCAGTCTTCAAATGTGTATAACAGGCTGCTGCGGCAAGGTAAGCAGAAGGCAGCTTCAATTAGAGCAGCATACATTACACGTGAGGAAAAATTACCTTGCAGGAAGGTCTGTTAAGCACTGGGAGAGACTTACATTTTTGACTAGTTTCTAACTGGTTATTAACCTCCAAATATCTGTCAAAACTGCCACCGGTATACGTAAAACTGCCTTGCAGCTAGGTGATAAGACAAAATGGTATCGGCTCTACTTACTGTAACACCACACTTCTGGAAAAAGCAAAAATCAAGATGGAAGAGTTCCTTTAATCAAGTCAATGAGATATCTCTTCAGTAATAAAACCAGCTTATTCCCTCAAGTGGCTATGTAATGGCATTCCGGTTTTGGTCCACAATACGGGAACTGCAGTGGGAGATTTCCTGGCATCTGGGAAGTGCGCAGCCCTCACTGTGCCCTAGAACATGCTGCTACATACACAAAATGATTTCAGTGATCTGGCCAGTAAAGTCTCAATTGACGTTTATGCTAGAGTGGTAAAGTCATAACCTGTCAACCAAAAATTTGTCAGAATAACAAGCTTTCACACAACACTACCGCAGGAATTTGAATCAACTGCTCCTTTTTCCTCCAGCTTAGAGAATGATTAATTGGAACATTTAGCTCGCTAAAACCAAAGAAATTATCCTGATATTAAGAAAGTGAGAGAACAGAAGGCCAGCTTTGGTATTTAGCTACTCACATCTAAAAATATTGCAGAGATACAAGCTGCATGTTTTCCTGTTTCAGCTCTCTCACATGATTATCTGCTCTGGCATAAATTTTCAGTTCAGCATTTGCATCTCACTGGTAGTACCTAGAGGCTAGCACCGACTGCTCTTCCTCCTCCTCCCCCATCTTTTGCCATATGGGCTGGGATCAGCTCCAGTCACACTAAAACCCATCTCCACTTCTTGCTAGCTCACATAGTAGCAGTTCCCTGTTTCATCTACAGCCAAGCAGGAAACAGCAGTGAGTCATGCCACTTCCATCTTTCAAATGGTCTGTGGCTGATGCTGGCTCTTTACCTTATCTTTGAGGTTCAGAGAAAGAAAAACTCAGGCTGACAAATCAAACTTTGCTCTAAAATGCTCATGTGATAACAGCACCTTGCTGCCTGGAGAAAATCAAAATACCCAGTCATAGCAGCACAGGGTCCTGTTGCAGTTTAGGTTGTTAACCCATCTAAGCCATCTTTTAGTCTCAGACACAGCTTTAGATAAGACACAGAAGTAATAAAAAACACTCTGTAGCTAAAATGACAAAATTTGGTTGTTTACTTATCATTTCAACACATTGGAAAGAGAGGAATTGTTTGCTGAAATACATTATCTACTTATTAATTACTTTTTAAAAAAAATATTACTTCCCATTTGCCTACTCTTTGTTCCTACTCTTTACCTTCAGTCTTCCCTTACACTCACAAATTAAATTAGGTCAGCAATGGCTTCTTGGAAAGGTCCAGGCTATTCAGGATACCTATCTACTGCTAAGCAAAAGACTCCTGATGCCACATTCAATTTTTAGGAAAGAAGGACAGTGTGGCAACCAGCCGAGTATGCTCACACAATAGCTCTCACTAATTCAGAAAATTAAGAGCAGCAAAATAAAGATGAACATACACCTACTTCTGACTTTCCTTACCAGGCCTAAATATATACTATGAAAACTTGTACTGTTAATACAGAATGCAGAACCGACCCTAATAAAACCATGGGCATTTAATGGGACTTATTTGCACCATGAAAACTTAAACCCAGTCAGCTCAATACTAATATAGGTCTTCAAAACATAGCATTCAGAACTTCACTAGAAAGACGACAGTCATGCTTGTATTGCCATGAATAAAGCAAAGAATTCCCTGATCTATCTTCCCTCAAAATGAATCCCGCCCCCGCCACTGCAAGAAGAACAATATTTCAGTCACTTCATGGAATTAAAACTAACACAGACTAAAATTCATATCGGTGATGACATGGAACTTGAAATAGGTAGTCAAATTCCAATAATATTCTGCATTTAAATAGCTTCTTCCATTTCCTAGCAAGTATTCCTGAAGAGAAGAATGACTTCAAAATGGACTTTGGAGAAGACTTACTTCCACTTTTCAACATTAATCACATTCATCACTAAGTCAGAAAGTAACACCAACAAATGCTGATTTAATTAGGATTCAGTAAGTATGAAGTGGGAGAGGAGGATAAAAACCTAGATAGTCTCTTCTAAATCAGTAACACACCCCCCCCCCCCCCCCCCCCGATACATCCTTGTAACTAAAAGTTACAAGGTCAAAAACAATCTAGACAGCACTTCAGACCTACATCAATGTTCATCACTTAAGCACTCATTTTCCTTCACTCAGTTTGTCTGGTGTCCCGTAATATAAACTGAACTAACTGAACTAGTGCTGGGCTTGTATTTGAGGATAGGGTTGGAGAGTGGGAAAGGGAATAAAGATTTCAAAAAAACACGGACAGCTACTGGCCTGTAACACAGTACTCTGTTTCTATGTAACACTTCAAATCTAAATGCTGGAGAGATTCCTTTTGCTTTTTCCATTCTTGGCTTTGCTCCACTTTTCCTTTCCTACAACCTATCTTTTCCCGTGTTGTTTCCAGAATTTACTTTCTTCTTTTTCTACAGCTTTGTCTCTCTCCTATGTTTTAAGTTTGCTAACACAGGATGACGCCTACAGAAATACCTGCAGTACACATACTTTCACAGTTTGGGTATTGTTCAATGTAAATCCATCATACACCCTTCCCAATGTGATTTTTTTTTTGTTTGTTTTGCTGAGCTATCAGGAATACAACTCAAAATAACTCCACAAAACATTTTGTCCTTACAGCATCTGCTTCTGAAACAAAAAAAATAAGGCAACTTACTTATTTCTTGTTCTTTCTCATTTTTCTTTTGTGCGATTTGCCTTTTTAACTTGTTTACATCAGCTTGAAAACATTCAACAACACGTTCACTTTTTTCTACATCTATACATACTGCCTAGAAGAAAAACATAAGATATGCTAATATTTTGCAAAAATACATGAAAGACTCTCATGGCAACATTAATAAAGTCACTACCACACAAGAAGCCATTAAAAGCAAAACATTAAGAGGAATTAACGATATCAGAGCATAATATTCAACCTGAAGATCATTTTCTTTACTGGCTGTTGCCAATTCCCAACAGATACATGATAGGAAAAGCATTACCAAATAATTAATTGTTAAAGGAAGATTTGTAATAGCATCCAAAGTTAGTTCTTCCTACTTGGTGGAAAAGGCTTGCCTTTTTTTAAAAAAAAATTCACCATTAGCACAATAATGGTACTATATAGTAGCATGATCTTAAAGCGTAGCATAAAGGTGCACGCTTTTTGTACTAGACCAAATCTGAACTGGGGTATGAAACAGTTGACTTGAGACAACTGTCCCAAGCTGATCTAACTGATACATCTATTAAATAAACAAGACCCACTGATTTTTCAACAAGATTTCCTTATACTGGTTAGGAAATTAATGTGAGAGAGGATCAAAGTTTAACACCAGTTCTAGATAATATTAATTTCTTTTTTAATCTAAACATGTTATAATGGATACTGTTTACTTCTTCAGAAATCTAAGTATTTGTCATTATCATTAAACATGATCAGTTTTGCAGAGTACACAATTCTAAAAGCACTGATGAATCTTGAACAGTAAGTCACTAGCCATTTATTGTTTCTTCTCCAAAAGGTTACTATCAGTCATCTTACCTACAGAGCTGAAAAATATTAGCTATGCTTTCAGTTCTATGCCTAATTTTTAGAAGTTCATAAAGCTGAAACCCTTCTTTCCCAACTAATTAGTGAATAATGCAAATACATGTGTCTCAGCTGCTTTACCAGAAAACTTATTTCCAATCCTGTAACAGTCTCTGTGAAACAGTCACTTTAAAGGTAAGTTTCTTAAGTCAGCTAACACCTACGTTACTTTTGAGCTCTGAAAACATTGCACAGCAGCATGATTTACACAGTGAAATACAACTAAGTCATAGTTATAACAGGTAGGAAGACAACTCCCTGGTGATGTTACATTTTCCATTTTTCCAGACAGTAATTCAAACAGCAGCAAGAGCACAAAAGGACAGATGCATTCTTGGCAAAAACAGCATTACAGAATAATACCATTAGCTAATGGGCTAGACCTCTGGAAATCATTTTCCTGTCTCCTGAAGCAGCATGAAGGCTGTCTTCCTTCTCCTTGCAAGTCACCTACCTTACAAGGCAGGTTAGAAAGTCAAAACTTCCACCGAGAAATAGTAGTTCTTCTGTGCAAGGAGGTCAGGGGATGGCTGGAGTGATTACTGCCTTGTGCTCTGCTATACGTGCCAACCAGCAAAGCTAAGCTGGGGCAGACATACAAATCCCTCCAGGGCAGATATAAGGGGAAAGCCTGGAAATAAGCTGTGACTACAGCACAATTAACACATGTGTGTGCTCCTGAGGCAGCACAGCTATGCTGCTCTTCACATAGGACAAGCTGTGAATTGACAAGCTTAAATTTACTAGATTTGACACTCAAGGCACTTTCAGATGCTTTGCCACATTTGGAGCAGGATTCACTCATGCTCTACACAAAACATTCACAAGTTTTAGCTAACAGATGGAGCTCTTTGCTGCATGCTACATACCAAGAGCCAGGAGACATTTTTAAACTCACAGGCAAGGCTTTCAACCTGTGCAAATCCCTACAGCCTTCAGCAAGGCTTTTCTTGAACACATACTCTTAAAAATAGCTAACGACTCCCAGAAATCACTGAACATTAAGTCATTCTTATTTGCAAAAAAGAATAGACGATATCCGTATCAACCACTTTCACAGCAATCACTGCAAATGCACACATTAAATAGAAACTGACACATTTCTTTATTAATGTCAGACTTATTTTCCTACAGTTCACATTAAATTGTTTATGAGCTCTAATAGTCTCCATCTCCTCCAATGCTGGTTTAACCAAAGGACAAAGGGAAGATGCCACATACATACCGATCAATATTAAGTAAAGGAAGTTACCTGTACTTTTTCCTGAAGTGCATTATAAACCTGATATATAGCCCTGATGTCCTTCATCACTCCATCTTTGTCAAAAAAATCAGTACTAAAAAAAAACAAAAACGCAGAAATCATTAGTTAGAAAAGACAACACAAGTTTCTAGCTCATGTTATCTTTGAATTGCTGCTAAGCAGTCTATCACAATGTTTCTAAAATGTATTTTATATTGTTAAAAATGTACCGTACTCTTAAGAACCAAAGCTTGGACAGCAGCATATTCAATAGTAAAATTCCTTCTGCAACAATAAAGTCCCATTTGAATGAAATTAAAGATATGCAGAAATCTTTAAGCTTGTATACCTTCATCGTTAACAGTCAGAAGAGCTACTCTGCATTTACAATATGTAATTAAAATACTTAAGATAAACAACAACAGTTCAACACTTCCAAGTCAGAGTTCAAGTTTTAAATCAAGCCTGCACTCAGAATTCCTTGTAATTGGGAGGGTAAGTGGCAATCAAGTAAGAAACTTCCAGCCAGAAGGCCTGCAGCACTGCCTGGCCACCCTGAGCCTGCTTTTCTGAGTAGTGCACCAAGTCCCCTTTGTTCTTGAATCTAAAAGATTCAATTTAAGCAGGAAAAGAAGCACAGTAGGAACTAGTTTTTTTCCTGCTTGAAATGCACATTTGCAGTACTCCTTGGAAGGTACAGAATGGAGAGCTTAATGACAGTACTTAATTTACAAAGCAAAAATCCTTACCCGTGTTCCTTAATAACTTTGGCATAATTCTGAGAAGTATTTGGCACTGAAGAAACTTTGTATTCCTGTTGACTAGTGTTGCCTAGATTAGGAATAGTAAGTGACACCCTTTGATTATACCTGTAGAGAAAATTTAGAAAGACTTCTTAATCCATACTCAAAAGGTTATTTTCAATAGTCCTGATATTAGCCCAGCTCTCTGATGATCACAACTCATCTAGTTTTATAGCTTCTGCACTAGGTTTATTACAAAAGCTGCTAAATATTAGAAGTTGTGTTCAAAATAAATGATCAAAAACTCCCTTGAGATGGACCTACCTCTGTACCTCTAACAATTTTAACTGTGCATACAAACTACCACAGATACAAGAGGGATGAAGCTACTACATTCAGATCTCATAAGAAACATGGTACTAACACCTGATTTCTCTTAAAATATCTTTTGTCTGAAGAGCTAAGAACTGAAAAAAACTTCTGCTCACCCCAAAACTTTCATTTATAAATTACTTGCACAGGAAAAAAAAAAACCTGCCATCACTAAGTCGTACACAGACACATCACTTGACAAACACAAAGCCTCCTTTATGTGTAATTGTACAAGCTTCAAATTAGTTTAAAGTATAAGGCATAGCAATAAGAAGCAGAACAAAAAAAAATGAGGATTGGTTCATACACAGAGATTGCTTACCTTCGGTTTGGTCTAAAAAGCACATATTCTAAAGCATGTGTTGAGTTATTTGCAGTGGAAATGAAGCTGAAGAGTAGGAAGACAAGATCAGGCACTCCAAGAATGTGTGTCAGCTGTTTATGAATGATGTGCTCTCTATATGACATTTGCTGCTGAGTGTTTCTCCTAAATCTGTACCATCCAATAACGTTCTGTAAAAGTACATCAGAAAAAACCCGAAGTGTTAACAGAGATACAGATTTACCTTCTGATAATAAAGTTCCTAAACCCGTATATCGCGTGAATTAGCCAATAGCTTTACTACAACAAAATCGGACTGAATTACTAGAGGCTTGCACCTATTAAACAACCCCAAATCCTGTTACAACATGATTATCAATTGCTTGACCTTATTGTGCAACAAACACCTGTGTGTCCTGAGTGGCATTTAAATCCCACTTCCAATATACTTCAATTGTTCAACTTTAGCAACAAACCTCAGGGCATGTTCAAATTATTAGACTTGAGCTGTTTCCAAATACAGCAGATGTCTGTTTTCTTTAGCCTAAATATTTCAACTGGCTATTCACTTGTATTGGTTTCTAAGACACTTCCAGTGCTTCACAAACATATTTGCAAATTCATGTCTGTTCATGAGACATATGGGACTAATATGCTGTGTACAACAATAAAATTATCTCATTGTGTATTGAATTGTGAAAGATTCATATGCACATCAGATAAGACCTATTCTAATGCAATTAGATACATTTTAACACAACAGGCATTAAACTCCTTTACTTCATGTAAACATTTAAGAGATTAATGGAAAAGGACATACCACGAACAATTCTGTTTAGAAAGAGTCTCAGGAACAGGCACTATCCATGCAGTGATGCCTTAAGACTGCACGTATACTCAGTGGAAAAGAGCAGATTCTATATATTAAACAATATGACTCCCGTGTCAAAAAAAAATTTGGAGGCATTCTTTTTAACTTTTTATAGCAAATCTGTACAATTACTTAGTCTGAATGTAATAAAACATACTTAGTTTTCTAACTAAATACAAGACCGTCTTGGTTCCCACACAGCAGTATTTCTTTTTTGACATTATGACAATTAATGTCATTAAACCTGTGGTGCCTTAGTCACATGACACAAGTTCCAATTTCTCCATTTTTGCCTACTTTCTCACCACAGATAACACATCTTGCCTGAGTCTCTTTGCAAGGTAGGTCCTAACGAAATAAAATTCAACTGAAAACTACTGAGACACAAACATTTTTAAAATAAGTTTTGTGCCTTGTCTCCTGAAGGGGAACTTAACGTGCTCTGTAGTATTCTAGAGTAGAATTACGGGGTTACAGAATTCAGGATCTGAGACTGGAAACTCACTCCACCATCAGCATAAAGATGTACACGTCTGTATGTATAAATACACACACAAAGCACCTATGTACTCAGCATAAATACATCAGTATACACAGAGGAGTTTATTCTGAGAGCACTTGCTGCAAGAAACAGACAAGAAAAAAGCATTACAATCATCAGTGTTGCAGAAGTTGCACAGATTTAGAACTTTCTTCCCTAAAGATCCCTCCTCAGCGTAAGCCTTGTCTATAAGCACAAGTCCACAGTTCAGGTGGGCAAGGTGAACAGAAAGCAAAGACTGCAAATGCAATTAGCAACTGAACAACTGTCATCACGCACTTTGCGTAACGATGATCAATTCACACAGTAGGCATTTTTACTCAGAGTAGTGAAAGTTACACTTGAGTCACCAGTAGAGGACAGAAATCCCAAAAGCCCAACGGCCATGCCTTGACAGTTGGCTCTGCTACTAGTGAAATGCAACCAGCAGGCTGGAACAACATTGGTCTGCTGTTGCTTTGTAAAAGTATGATAAACAACAAACCAGATCTTCTTTTAACCACCCCTACCTTGTACTAGCTCTGACACTAACCAGATCGTGTGAGCAAAATTCCTGTACTAGTGATGCTTTCCTGCTCGGTCCAACAAGGTCCACAGCTGCCAGAAATTGAACCATACAAGTCAGTCATCTCTCTTTTTGCCAGAGCAAGCTGACTGGTGGCTTCACTTCATTACATCAAGAACCACACCTTCAGTTCTGCTCTCTGATGTACCAGTTCATGAGAACTTCTGAATCAATTATTTGATAATTATTATTTATTCAATAATTATTCCATATTTGCACAAGAATGGAATAAGGTGAAACACTGAAAAAAGATTTGACTCTTCTCCAAGCAACTAGTAAAACTGAATCTTCTTAATACTAGTTGTGCTACTAGAAACATATGCATGACATAAAACTATGACAACATCTGACGTAACTAATAGAACAGTTTTCCAGTTTAAAAGTAACATTGCAAAAATAGCAATTACAAGGCTGTATCATTACAACTCTTAAATGAACTCTTTAGAACAGATTTTCACATCAGCTACACTGTTACTGGTTTCAGCAGCAGAGTACACAATCATTACACTACACGTTTAGCTCAGAAATCTGAGAGGGTTAACACCAGCCCTTCCCTCTTGGAGAATTAAATCCTTTGCAGTTCTTAGGGAATTTAGACATTGTCCCCAGTTTAACTTAAGTACCACAAAACCACCAACTTCTGTACAGAATAAGCCATGGGTCAAACCAAACCATCAGATTTGTGAACAAAAATATTTTTTCTAGTTTAGCTTCTTTTGTTTGTTTGTTTTCTAAAACTTCTCTTTCTAATTATAGGCTCTAATGACCAGAACGGGAGGAAAAGATGGAAAACTTACTTTTCTTCGGTCTTTAAGAATCCTGTCCAAACTCTCCTCATTAACCTTGCCTGCATAGTCATAAAAGCTTGAACCAAAAAGGAAGAGAGAAAGGTAGGTACACAGTTTACACACACACATTATACATAAAGCAAATAATTTATACTTTGAGTGTTCTTCAAATAGATGGCACTCCATACATTACAAAGCCACTTCTATTGTTTTACCTTTATCAACATAGGTCAGTATTCACATCACCTACTTATAATATCCAATTTGGGTGGCATATAGGGCACAGTTAGAAGTCTATTAGCTGTGCAATCAGACCTAGACAGAGGCAGTTACTTACAGAGAAAGGTACAGAGCATTTAAATTAGATGCATAAAACTAGCTGGTGTGAAAACTAACTACTTTAAACCACTAGTAATGAAATACAAGATGCCTGTGATTATTAGCTTTAAAATGCTTTCATTGTGCACATTAGTTTGACACCTAGCATTTCCCTGGTAGCCCCTACAACAAGGCACTGTACATAATTTTATTTGGACCAGGATTCTGCAAAACCCTGCTTTGATAATAACAGGACTACCTGCCAAAGAAAGGAAAGCAAGGCCATTTTACATGCAACTACAAATCAATTTCTTGAGCTCCAGTCCTGCAATTAGACTCACATGATTGGACCCCTGAAGCCAGAACAGTTACACTGAGGTCAGCAAGAATCCAAAGTATCCCCATCTTTCCATACGGCTCTGCAAACAGAACTGAGGCCCAAACCCTGACATGTTGTTATTCTGAGGGCATGACGGATTTAAGAATTTATAAATCTATCTACAGAGACAGGTTTATAAATTCAAGTAGAACACACTTCATGATAAAAGGAAAAACATTTGAAAATAGATTCCTCCTTAACTTACCTACCAAGTCCTTACTTAAGTCTCTTTCAAGAGCTGATACCACTAACACCTAAAGCAGTGCAGGAAAACACTGGTTTTAGAGGTTTATGATCTCAACTCTTGTGTGTAGGGGTAAAAACCGAGAAAATCCTGAGCTCAGTACTTGGCTGGTAAATAAGGGTAGATACAAAATTTGTTTCAAGGTGCAAGTAATTGAACAACTAATTATTAATTTGAGCTACTACATAGTATTGACATAATTTTTCCATTAACGTTCACAGTATTTATACCTTCTTGTAAGCAGCAGATACACAATTCTTTCTCTTCCTATGCTTTGTAAGAATAACTTTCTTATGGGATGAGCAACAAGTATGTAATGAAACACCTTCATTTGAAAACTGCACAGAGAAATCAGTCCTTTTAAAATCCTAGCTTCTTATTCAGTTCCCACTTCAGTTGGTAAAAGCCCTAGAACCAAGCCTGTTCCACTCAACATCAGGAGTGCCAGCTTACAATACACAAGTGGATGAGTGATAGGCCTCCTCAGACCGGCTCCACTCAAGTCAAAAAGATAAGGCAGAATGCCTCAAAATCAGCATCTGCGACAACCAACAGAACAGAGAAACCAAGACCACACTCTGCACTGATAAAAGCTACGTGAGCTGTGAGTTTCCCTTGTGCTCTGAAATAAATCATCAGTTTTCTTGTGCAGAAAGCATTAGTGAAATACAGGCTTCTTCCCCTTCCTCCGTCAGCTCAGTTACTAACAACCAACTTCTTGACTGGAGAGAAGCAGTAAACGTGATCAGTTTTGATATGCGCTGCACAAAGCAGCACTAGGAACCAAAAGAGTCTACTAGACACTGGGATATTATCTTGATGTGTAGTCTCTAGCATTTAAATCACTGGGTTAAGAGTACCCTCTCTGTAATTATCAGGTAGCAAATGATAGACTGCAGCTTTTCTCTCTAATGTAACCAATGTCAATCATAGTATCTAAGGTACCATGTCATCTTAATTGGCTGGAAATCTCTAAATAAAGACAAGAGGAGATTAATTGAGAATTTCTTCTAAAAAGAATTTCTAGACAGCAATTTAGAAGCTATCACTATAACAAGTAGAGACCACTGAGAAAAGCTACCTCTAAATAGATGGAAGCTGCTAAACAGAATATATTAGACCTATATTTAATTTAAATTCTGGAGGAGATCAGAAGGTAAAAATAACTAGTAAGCTGACAGTTTCAGAATAATTAGTTTGTGCAAGTCAGTACAACTAACTACAGAACAGCTTGTTAACCCAGCAAGTTACTAAGGTTAGGGTACACAAGGTGTTCAGTGACCCACCAGGCCCAGCAGAGCTAACCTAAGACTGCAACTTCAAATTCGTTTTGACATTCACCCTAATTATCAGAGTGATATGATTTGATCTGACTGCTATCCTACCTGCCCTGACTACATGAAGTAGAAATTCAAAAAAATAGAGAAATAAGCCTATACTAGCTACCTCGGCACCCTTTCTAACCTAAGAAGTTCAGTGCCACTAAAACTGTAAACTCATACTTCCATTGTCATGGTTGGTGCTATTTACATGTATTTCTGTAATAATATCAAATGAGCAAAAAAATGCAAACAATGGTGGGTACATTTGAAATGCTAACATATTTCAGTGAGCTACCTATTTTTATATTCTGCAGCCAACACAGGAAGATAACAGAAAATGCTTACCTAAAGAGTTTTGAACAAGGCTCATGGTTATGGATTTCTGCAACAACAAACAAAAGAAAGATACATATGTGCAACTGCTCAAGGTAAAGAGAAATTACAGTGGCATATCTTGCATGAACTTTCCACATCACAGCTACTGAGCAAATAAACATTTGTGTCAGACCGCACACTGCCCTTACTGTCTCAACAACACTTGATGACACAGCACCATACCCGGAAAGCTAGCTTCTCTTTCTAATCTGTCATTTTACAGAGGAAAATATTTAACAATAAGCAAGACATACACTTGCTCAGATACACACAGATATCTGAGCCTCAAATACACATTTTTTTATACTATTTTATAGTTGCAGCCTCCTCACAAAGGCACTTATGATTTATTTTTCCCTTGTTGGTACACCTTTCCGCAACAATTTACTTGCATTCATATACACTGTTTATTACAGCAACAATGAATAAAAAATGGGATGGGGAAGGGAATCCCTGAAATCTTACACATTGAAGTATTTAAAGCAGCAAGGCAAATAGAATCTTTGACGAGAAAAGGGGTTAAACACCACTCCAAAACAGCTGCAATTTATAATTCTGTTATATGAAGTATTAAAAAATCACAACAGTATTTTTTTTCATTGAAGAGGTTGAAATAAATGCTAAAATGCTTATTTAAGTAGCAAAGGTTATAACATGTCCGTAATCTCAAAGAGCGAGGAAAAACACAAAAATCCAATCCACATTCTCTCTCTAACACCAAGCATGACATTTTTGTGGTGTTTAATACTTCTTTGAAGTTCTCCTCTACTCTGACTTTCTACCAAATACAGCTTATCATTTATTCATATTATTATACCTTCATCACATAACTTTTGTCTGAAACCATACCTGCTCAGACTGAATAGCACTTACGTAGCAGTAATATTTCAAGCTCCTGGATTAGAACCACGCTAGAGAGTTTAGCAACAACCTTGTTTAGACTCTTCCTTCCTGGAGAGTGACTCACCACCTGCTGTTCTGGAAGTCATAGACTGCTCATGATTGCAATCTCAGCAGAGTGAGAATCCGATCACAATCCCCAAGAACAACAGACTACACGCATTAGTATCTCAGCATATTTAGCCACTATCAAAACAAGGCCCTGAACATCCGTGGCAGGCGTACTGCCTGAAAAACCGTACATTTTCACTGGCAAGAACACCTCACAATGCTGCTGTTAGACTTGCTGACTTTATTTAAAAACGTCTCATATTTTCACACTGGCATACAGGAATCTGCGGAAATGATCTGCTAAACAAAGACAGCAAGTGGAATTATTCCATCTTAGACCACCTCCTTCCAGCAAATACACTGGCTACAATGACTGAGAATGCATACTTGATTCTTGGGTTATTATTATGTCGGTGCACTAACCTTGCCTTTTGAAAAACAGGATGCAACAAGCCTATGGCTCAGAACATACGAAACAGCCATCATTTCAAATTTAAATTTTACACATTGACCTATTTTATATCTATATAGTACATATACTATATATACACACATATACACTCAAACACCACCATAAGCTTTGAGACAGCAGACACGCCAGAATGTTAAAATGCATCTGTGACAACATTGCCACAAAACTGTCAGTCTCAGTTCATGAGTTGAAATGGGAGTTCAAGAGTTAATGCCAATGAATAAACATTGAAGTAAACATTTGATAAACAAATAAAATATCTAGAAGATCTCCAAGGGCAGGTAATTTCCCTTTTCAGAAAATAACTGTAACCAAGAAAGTGACACAGGGTTATCTAAAAAGGGAATAATTTTTAACACCACCAACACTTGGTTTATGAAACCACGCTGAGGCCGCAATTGGTGACATTACTGTATTACACTGTCAACAATAACTAAGATCAGTTACCACTGAATAGGAATGTCTAGTTTTGTCTGAACAGACATAGCTGTCAGCTGCCCTTCCTTTACACAATACTTTGATAGTGATTATATACACACATACAAAATCCTGTGCCTTTATTTTTTTGTAATTAAGCTTAACTAGCTAACTGTAATTCACGCAGTTTCCTTAGAAATAACCAGAACAGGAAGTTACTTAACCTTCTGGATTCTTGTATATGCAACCATCACTACTTTAATGTGGCAAGTATCTTGAGATCTGATATAATATACTACACACTTTCAGAGATCATTAGTTTTGTATCAGAATAACATTTGAGAGTCAATCACAAAATGTTGGTGCATTAGCTAAGCTTTACACAGACCCTGCTATATTATCTGGAATCAGATCCGCAAGGCCAGATATGTATACATTTGGGGTTTTCAGGAAGGTTTAGATGTATTTTAACATCAGGTTATATATGCGTAAATAAAAAAGGCTTTTTCTTCCAGGGGTTTCTTATTTTCTATAAACCAGAGCTAAAAATATGCAACAGTTGCTACCTCATGTATAAAAATACCTACTTCAACCAACAACACTTAACAGCAAGATCTTAGATCTTTCACTTTTCACAACAACAAAAAATCAGCTGTACAGTTCCTTGTGTTTATCAATAAAGGAAATGGTTTGAAAAACATTCCTTGGCAAATCTTGCTGTGACAATTTATGATATTATCAACTACCATCCATCCATCCAAACTCTCTACTGGAAATTTGATCCCTTTCAGTAGTAACAAATCATGTGATGCATTAATTTTCTTTTGAGCACATCTGTATTTAGGCAACCATATCAATCAGGAAACTCCCTGCAGGACCAAAAGCCAAATAAATAATTTCTCCAACATGAAATGCCAATAAATGCCTTCAATGAATTATCTTTTCTCCACAAAAGGAGCTCCATAAAACCCTTGTATCTAGGAAAGGACTGTTGCCTTTCCTCATATCTCAATCACAAACACATAAATAATGTAGCAAATCCAATTCTTCAAGACTGGAACATCTTATGCTCATCTCACAAGTGAAATAATTCTTACTGAATTGCTGTACTGAAAGTTGAAATACTGAACAGTGCTTCTTTCACAATTTGTCAAAGTTCTATTACTTACCAATCACTTGTAGAAATTCAGTGTTGCTGATCTGTGAATCACTAATGCTGAAGGTCTCTTCTTGCCTCACCTCTCCTAGCAGAAATCCTTCCTACAATTTTAAAGGGGAAAAAAAAAATACTAAAAATAGAAAAAACCCACTATATACAGTCATTTCCTGTAACTTTCTCCACACTAAACAGAAGAATTAAAACATAGATTTAGTTTGAAACATGTATCTGAGATGCAGTAGATATAACCTGTCCTTCAGTTTACCAAGACTGATTTTCTGGTTTACCAACATCCTTTCACAACGCTATAGGGACAGGCTGTCCAAAAAGTCTATCGAAAGCTTCTGTAGGTAACACGCAGCTTATACTTGGCAAACTCGGGTTACGTAAAGGAGCGCTCTGCCTCCAGTCCCAGCTACACAGGCACAGGGTAGGTGAGGAGGAGGCCTGAGAACGGTGCACGAGGCGGTCTCAGCACAGTGCACAGCACAGCTGCTGCTCTGTTCCTTCAAAGCCAACGGGAAGTGCAGCTTCCATCTGAAGAGGCTTACTCAAGTTTACATATGGAGGTTGGGCGGGAACTTGAACAATACCAGGGAACATCTTCTGATCAGAAGGTAACTTATAATCTTTTATTCCCCATCCCTGCCCAAAACAAAGCAAGAGAATAAGCTGGAATGGGGTGCTTTTGGCATAAGCACCGTAAAGGCGGTACACCGATAAGGGAGCAAGCTCAGACTAGATGGCTGTCAACAAACCCGAGGGGCTTCGGAACACCCCAGTTCTGCACTGCAGCCGGGGCTGGCTACCGGCGCTGGAAAGCCAGCACTACCGCAACGTGCGCGCACATCCACGCAGTTTTTACACACGCGTTTTCTGCCCGCAGCCCCTTCCCTGCGGACGAGGCGAGGGCCCTGCTCCCAGCCCCCGGCGCCCCCCGCAGAGCCCAGCCATAGCCCACACTCGCGGGGCGGCCGGCGGCCCCCCCAGCAGCGAGACCCCGCTGTACTGCAAGTCACCCCCCCAACCCCTCCCGGCCGGGACCGGGCGACACCCCGCTGCCACCTCTGACGGCGAGAGGCACTTCCACGTCGCCGGCAGGAGCCGAGCCGGGCCGCTGCCGCCGGCCGTTACCCCCTGCCGGGGCCCAACCGGCGGTGGCCCGGCCCGGTGGCTGCTCAGGGAGGGAGGCGAGCCCCAGGGGCCCAGAGACACCCCGCCTCGCCACGCCGGGAGGCGGCAGCCCCAGGCACCTACATGGTCGGCACTGCTGTTGGCGCTGTAGTAGCAGACGGAACTGAACGTGTAGCCCGAGATGGAAGCCGCCATGATGAAGACCACCGCCACCGCCGCCGCGCCCACAAGCCCCCGCGCGCGCTCGCGGCGCGCCCACTTCCGGCGGCGGCGCGGGGGCTGCTGGGAAGCGCAGTCTGGGGCAGGGCAGGGCAGGGCAGGGCCGCGGCCGGTTGTTGCGGGTGGGCGGCTGGGGGACGCCGCGGCCCGGCTCCGTGCAGCGAACGGGCACTGCGGCCTCTTGGCTGCTAGGCTGCAGGCGGTGGGTGGGTAAGCTGGGTACCCTTCACCCGAGCCTAGGGCCTGCCGTGCTCCTGGGCTGGTGGTGGGATGTGCGGCCCGGTGCCGGCAGGCCTGTGAGCGCTACCGGCGGATGCCCTGAGAGGAGTGAGCATCCCCGAGTGACGAGTCCTTGGCAGAACGTATTAAAATGAGATAGTTGGGTGTTCCGAGTAGGTTTTGAAGGTGAGAAATGGTGCTGTGTGTTACAGGCACGAGAAGCAGTGCAGGAGCTGAGAGCAGCAATGCCGTTTATCTCTTTGTTGGATTTCTCGGTTTGGCCACTTTATGAAGGGATGTTTTATGCGTACTAAGTCCCCAGAATTTTTCAGGCCTTTTGCTTCGCCAAGGAGGAAACTTTCAGCCCTGATTTTGCAGGCAGCGCCCTATTGACGACAGCCTGTGCTGCAGGGAGCCCGCAGGCCCCTGCTGGCTGCTCCAGCCCCGGCATCCCCCCACGGATCGTCCAGTGGCCCAGTGGCGAGTGTGCACCCCCGTCGCCTCCTTCTAATGCCAGAATTATTACTGGTTTGGAAATACGTTATTACTACCTGCTGTCATTTATCTTGCAAAAAGCCTTATGGAAGCAAAAACTTTCGTGAAATTTGAAATTCATAAATAAGGAAGAACGTCAATCCTATTTTAAAAGATTCCACTGATGTTTGGTGATCCGTATGGATTGTAGTGATGGAAATCTGGTCACTTGGAGCGTTACCGTTTCTTAGAAACAAAAAAATATAGAAAATTTAGAATTTTTTAATTTTTTTTTTTAGGGGCTCGACGTCCCGGCCCCCGTGGGGCAGTGAGCAAGAGTCCTCCGAGCGCCAGAGCGGCGGCCGCGGGCCCTCTCGCAGCTGCGCTCGATGGTGCCGAGGTGCTTCCGGGCCGGGCATGGCGGTGGCGGGGGAGCGGCCCGGGGGAGCCGCGGGGCCGGGCACGGGGCATGGGCAGGAGCCCTTCAGCCCCTCAGTGCTGGGCACCAGAGAGCAGTGAGTGGCGGCACAGCTGCCGCGGGCGGGCGGGGGCGATGGGCCGCGGCGTGGCGTGCCCGGGGAGGCGGCGGTCCGGCCGGGTTCCTCCCGGCAGGTCCCCTGGTGCTGCCCCGCGAGCAGCAGGCCCGTGCTGTGCCCCAGATAACTCTCGTCTGGTAGCCCCAGGCTTCCTTCTCTGGGCATCTTCTACCCGGTGCCTGGCAGACAATGTGCTCCAGAGGAATTTACTATCTAGATGATACCGTGGACGTGAAGTGGCACTGCTACACAGATACTGTCTTTTCGCCTTTTCATCTCCTCACTCTGTACATCTTGTGTACATGTATTAATGCAGTATCCTGTCCTTTCTCCACTCCTACCCCCCACCCCCGGATTCTAGCTGGGATGCTGCATATGAAAGAGAACTGCAGACTTTTCAAGACATTGGAGATGCTGGGGAAATTTGGTAAATAAAAAAACTCCACCAAAGTATTTCTATTATTTCTTTATAAAAATAGACAATATAAAAACATGAGCCAGCAATTTAGTGGTTTACTGAATAGTTCTGGATGTTGGCAGAATGATGGGGCATTTTAATCTTGAAGCCTCCAGTGCTCTTCTTGCCCACTTTTGCAGTGCAGATTTTTAGGCTGCACTAGCACAACTGTCATTACATAGAAAGAGAGCTGGTAGTTGTGGTGTGTGTTAGTAACAAATGTGCTTTTTATCCCCAAGCTCAGGTTTAACTATGCAAATTGCCAGTGTTTTTTAGTATATGGAAGGCTTCACCTCCCAGAGTTGGTGTTTCAGTGAATTTTAAGACTATGTGATTAATTTTAATTTAAACAAAAACATGGAATATGAGCTATGGCAGTTGTTACCCAAGTGGTTCTGTAAGAGGTGCTTTGCAAAAGCTGGAGAGAGGGAGCAATGAGCTAAACTTGCTGTGTCTTTTGTATATTTTTGCTGTCTTAATTACCTGAGGCCTTGTTTCTCATAGGTTTGGAGAAGAAAGCATGGTTCGCATAATCAGATGGCTGGAAAAACAAATGATCCCCCTTGACAGCTCTGTGCTTGACATTGGAACTGGAAATGGTGTTTTACTCGTGGAATTGGTTGGTATATTGCAAAGATTGTGCTTTTGATACAGTATCTGTGCTCCAAACAGAGTAGTTTAAATACAGTTCACAAGTGACAATAGTAATTATGGCAAGCTGTAACTTACGTGAAAGACAAAAAACAGACAACCTAAATTAAAACTTATATTGTAGGGTTTTCCCCATCAAAAGAACACTGGTTACTGAGCATCAGATTTTATATTTTCATTTGGCTTAAGAGTATTAGTGGAATTCACTTTGTGTGGTTGATATGCTCTAAAGAACATCCTGTTACAAAGACGAGGCATAGCTGCAGGTGGCTGTGGGACCGAGGTGTGTAACTCCTTGAACCAGCAGTGCCATTATGGGGTGCAGACCTAGGAACAGAACATCTATGTTGTTCTACTGAATGGAAATACCTACTTTTTTTGCTAGACATGCTCAAACTTCCTGTTTCTTGGTGCTGCCCAGAGTGTCAGATTTCAAAATACACAGTATTTCTTTAAATCAGTCAGCCTGAGTATCCCATATTTTAACTTCACCTTTCTGTTTTCCTACGTTTAAAAATGCATTTCTTTCCATTGTGTAAAACACCCCCAGATAAGGAAATTTACTAATACACGAAGTACTCGTGCAAAACCAGACCCTTTCTCCACACTCAGTTCTGGTAATAACATTCATTATCAATGTGAAAAGTGGTTACACCCAAGGTTTTTATGTAAGTGATTTTAAAAGCTGTTAACACTTCTTTTCAAGAAGTGTCTGTTTCTGTCAGGGTTGAAACCCCTTACTAGTTATGTTCTGAAGTGTTACGATGTTGTTGTTACACAGTGGTACAAGATGTTTAGGAGTTCCAGTATTTTTTCCTGTTCTTGATTGAATACTTCAGTATAATACTACAGGAGAGGTGTAAAGAAAGGAGCCGTCATATTACCGCAGTTTCTCCATTGGCTCCATTAGTTGCTGTAGAAATTGAAAGGGCTGTAAGTCAAAGTCAGGTTTATAATGGAATTTTTTTAACATGGACTTTGATTTTGGAAGAGTTTGAAGCCTTTATGGGGACTGGCTGCTACACTGCAGCACAGGAGAAGTTGCATCATCAAAAGCAGAAATTGCTCATCTTATTAAGAGGAATCAGCCTAATAATAATGACTGTTAAATGCAATGCTGGCTAGCTCTATCAGTGTTGAAACATCCAACAGAAAAATCTTAATTTATAAGATTTTGATTTTATCCTGGCCCCACTTACAAATCTGAAATTGATTTTCATTCTGTAATGGGAAAATGACAGCCTCTTAGCTTTTAAAACTATTAAACTGCCATAAGAGCACCCTCTCCTCTTACATTAAGCACCTCAAAGTACTGTAGTTGCTTTAATAGGAAATTTTCAGTCTAGTTCCCATTTGAAAAGTGACTTCAAAAATTACATTGTTTATTGTTGCTCAATAATTCAGGATCTGACTTGCTTAGCTGACGTAAAAGCAATTTTTTTTTAGTGATAGCTGCTAGGCTTTGAAGTTAGGATTCTTTTGGCAAGCACATTAGCTTCTGTAGAACACTTCTGCTGTTGGAGTTGGACTCCATAATGTGATAGAAATGGCAATACTGAAAAAGGCAGCCAGGCTTGAGTCATACAGGACGTCAGTAGCACCCCTCTAAAAGGTGGCTACTTGAGAGTATGTATTGGACCAACATCAGACCAGGAAAAGGTGCTGTAGAGTATGGTTTGTTGGGGAATACTGGGCCCTGGCATGCTGTTAACAATAAAGAATAGTAAATGGAGGTATAGCAAGAAAACTACTTTTAAATGCAGCTAGGTCTAGGTGAGATATTGTCAGTTCCAGCAGGGAGTACTGCATTAAAAAGAGGCAGAATAACCATCCAAAAAGCAGGTAATAAATAAAATGAAAACAAGAAAATGCTGGATCCTGTGTAAACTGGCCCTGCTACCCAACTAGAAGGCAAAGCATCTAGCACGCTGCTAAACGTCTTCTATGTGCATACTGCAGGGATCTGCCCATCTGTAAGCTCCAAGAGAAATGCTGCTGGAGGCTTCCTCTCTTCTTTCTGCTTGTTTTAAGGATCTTGGATACATAAGTGGGACCCCATGCTGGTTTTGTATGTGCGGTAGACCATGGTCCTACCCCTGTTAACTTCAGGAATCTGGTAGGCTGCATCAATGACCTAATTTTGCCTTCCAAAAGTTCCAGCTCTTCTAAGGAAATGTTGCTGCCACATAAAGCTCTGACCTTCTCCTTTTTTTCTGAGTATTGTGGGAGCCAACGGTATCGAAAAACTCTGAAGCACAAGGTATTCACCACCCAAGTGAGAGCGTCCACCTGACTGCACCAAAGAGCCAAACATGAGGCAGTGCTGATAACATTGCAAAACTACCTTCTGCTATTTAATCTGCTCTTTCAAGAATTAGTAGAAGAGTGCTTTATAAATACCACCTTCAGGACAGGAGTCCAGTTGCAGAATGCAGCGCAGTCATGTTTGGCGCTTGACTGAATGATCCCTTCCAGTCCGTACGTAGTCAGGCCGTACAGGTCTAGCAGCATTTAATGTTGTTTATCCTTAAACTTTCCTTCTCCACCCCAGAGACCATAGGAGGGAATGGGAACTCCCTGAAGTGACTCAAGCTCTTCCTTTCCAAACAGAGGAGCTGTTGTGGGAACAACTCTTCCACCCCCAAGTCTTCAGCACAGGCATCTCAGGAAGCTTGATTTGCTCTGGGGAGGAACGTGGGCAGAAGCCTGAGCAAGATGCTGTTCTTCATCAAGTGCAAACAACATGGTCTTTGTGTTTAGCTGAAATTAGTCCTCAATTAAGAACAGCTGGCTAGCACTGAGCTCACATGGGCTGAAGGGTTGCTGGAAGGAGGAAGGACTGTTTTAAAAAATTCTCATAGTTTTCCTCACTGTTGAGGTATTGGCCTTTGGAACAAGTGGATACGCAGCTGACTGCTTAATGCTAGTTAAAGTCCATGTGTTGTTCAACACTAAAACTAACCCGAGCCTCCTCCCTCCCTCTGCTGTTACTGCCTGCAGCTGGCCATAAGATAATTGCTCTTCCTGTTAGGTTTGGATCTAGCCAGACCAACTGACACACGTGAGACCCAGATCTGGTCACTTCAGCTTCTACCTCAGAGTGAAAATGTGTCAGTGCCCCCCTCCCACATGCCCAACTCCAGCTGATGCAAGGTGCCCGCCCACCTGCTTTGCGAAAGGATCGCTAGGATCTCACTGCCTGAGTTCACTGAACTGGGTTATTGTTGTCTACTGCAAAGTTGGATGAACAGAAAGTCTGTGTGTGCTGTTTTACGTGGTGCATAACCTGCCTGAAAGCTGCTGATGCAAAGACCTTGCAGCATGCAAATAACTGCATTCAAATAGACGTTAGCATGAATAATTAGAAAAAATTAATGTTTTGAAGTGGATTTCTGTACTAGTAAAATGTATTACGTATTTTGGCTCTTCCACTTGGGGTTATAAACTAAATAATTGCTCAATCTCAAATGTTATGTAAGTGTCAGAGAGGTTTTCTTCTTCTTTTGAAGCATCTGGCATTGGCACATGTTCTCATCACTGAAAATTCCTGGTTTCTAGGTTACTTTTGGTGCAGATAAGGGAGCCTGTTTTCCTCCAAGGGTGTTACTTTTCACAGTTCTGCTCAATTTTCCACTTGTTGACATAAACCAGCTTTCAGTCAGTAGTTCTTTTGATGAGGTATTAGGCAGAATGGACTTATTTCAGCTCATTCCCCCAGCTGTTTGGCTCTTGCAATGGTAACAGGTATAAATGATAACAGGAATAAAAATGAGGGGGGTTTTTTTTCCTGTCATTAAGAGGAGGAGAGATGAGATAGGTTATAGATCCAAGGGAATACACTTGTTGGATAAAAAAAAATTGCTAGCACACTGATTAAGACTCTCTGCTTCTGTCTAGGCAAAATCTGGCTACATGAATCTCACTGGGATTGATTACTCTCCTTCTGCAATACAACTTTCAGAAAAAGTAAGAGAGAAAGAAGGGATGTCTAACATTAAATTAAAGGTAAGTTTTGAGAGAAAGCTTATTGAGGAAATAGGAAGCAATTGAACCCAAGATTAAATGGCCTAATTGATATTCAAATGTACTGAGCATACTATATTTATTACGTATTCTGACATGCATTTGTGAGAAAACTCTAACCAAATAAATCTATTTACAAGATTTTTGGTCTTTTTGTTGTTGTTGTTGTTTGTAATAGTCATTAGTAACAAGATTCCCCTGCTTCTAACAGGGAGCAGAATGGCAGTTTGCTATTTGGCGAGTTCTGTATTTTAGCTGCTACATTCTGAGTTTCAGATTTGGGATAGAGGATGAAATCTTTAAGTGATACAATCCCTACCTGTAGCTGTGCAGTAGGAAGTTTGAGAGGCCCTGCTGGAGCAGGGGGTAGGACCAGATGACCTTCAGACGTCCCTCCCACCCTCAGCCATTCTGTGATTCTGTGGCTGCTTTTCATCCTGAGCTCTCTGCTATGCTGTTTTATCCTCCAGCTCTGTACCTGTATGATGTCTCTGTTCTTGTATGTCAGTTGTAATCTCTTTGTGGCAGGCACTGTCTGTTCTTCTGTATTTGTACAGTGCCTAGCACACAGCACCTAGGAAACCAGGGATCAAAGTATAAAAAATGTTCTAAAGAATGAAATTCAAGTATGATAGTTTGAGCTTTGGATGATGGGTATACACATGGGCTTTAAAGCAAACAGATCATCACATAATACGTAGAGAAGAATCTGACATGGCATTGTAAGTGTGAAAAGCATGTGAGTTACCCTTTCCTTAGTACACCTATTGTCAGGTTTGAGGCTTTTTCTTTTGAAGTATTGGGTTGCATTAAAGATTCAGGAGCTCCTGAGTAAAAGATTGTTTTCACAGTTGTAGACTTCTGGTTTAGGTGGAAGACTTCCTGGCTCCATCAGCTGAGCTGTCAGGATTTGAGATTTGTATTGACAAGGGGACTTTTGATGCCATAAGCCTTAATCCTGATAACGCGGTGGGAAAGAGGAAGCAGTACCTGAGTTCTCTCTGCAGCGTATTGAAACCAGAAGGCTTTTTTCTCATAACGTCTTGCAACTGGACCAAGGAGGAGCTATTGAACGAGTTCAGAGAAGGTAAGTAGTCGAACAGAACCATCTGCTAATTTATGGTTGTTCAAGGATGTGGTGGGTAAATTTTAATATCTGTGTTAGCATATTGACTTTCTCACATCAGGATTAGACCTGGTAAAGTGACTAGTAAATGCTTCAGCCTATCTCTCCTCCGTTTTCCTCTGGAATTACAGCTTCTGCATTTGCCAGTACCAAGGGAGATGAGGATTTTGGTCTGGTTACACTGGGAAAGCGTATATCCGGGTGATACTTTTTTTCTTTTGGTTCTTTATTACCAGATCCAGTTCACCCATCCAATTGCTTTGAAATTGGGGTAACATTGTTACCCATGTATAGGGGAACTGGCAAGTCGGTGACCATACCTTTTACCTCACCTCGTCAACCACCTTTGTGATCCACCCAGAAGGGGTTTTTTTACATGCCAGTTAGCTCCTGAATCTCATGCCTTGAGGCTTGAAACTCGGTGTGGATCTAAAACAACCATCCCTTCTGGGGAACTAAACTTACTGGCAAGTTATCATCTTTTGTGCCATTAATTTGTGTGAGTCAGCTGGCTAAGATTTTTATTATCCATGGAAGGGTTTCAGCTGTATAAAGCAGTGGTGCAGTGTAACAATACAGTCCTATAAACTTACAGAGTAAGTTTTCCAGACAAATAAAGAACGGTTTGCAAAGGGTTATCCAAGAGGCGAATAAAATTACTTCCTTCTAATAAGAGTATTTTAATTTCTGTCTGGCAGGATTTGAAATGCTGGAGGAGCTGCCAACACCCAAGTTCTGCTTTGGAGGAAGAGTTGGAAACAGTGTAACAGCATTGGTTTTCCAAAGGAAAAAAGTGAGGCCATCCATCTTGGAGAAATTAGATTAGTTGAGAAAAGTCTGAACTTTAAACCGGACAGAAAAGCTCAGACACGTGTGTAAATAAATGCTCTTTGAGTATACAGTAAAATACTATGTATGGAACTCTAAGGCACTGTAAAACATTGCCCTAGAAACATTTCAGCTTTGCATAACTTGCCCGTAAATTTTGTCCTTGCTACAACCTCACTTGTTTTAGGGAAGCTGCAAGTTCATAAGTGAGAGAGAAATAAGGCATTCTAAACATGGAGACTAATAGAACTGAATTGTATTTGTGTTTGGAACATAAAGGTTACCTGGTATTTAATTTCTGTGTTGGTAATCAGTGACCAACAGAGGTAAAAGTATTGTACAAAGCAAAAATCTCATTTCTCTGTTGTGTGGTGTAATAGGGAACAAGCTTTTGCAATGTAAGCGCTGGATCTTTTATTTTTTTCCTCAGGTGAACATGAATGTAGCTGTTAAAGAGGAAAAATAATATAAAAGCCATACACTCACCAAAAAGGGCCAGTTAATGCTTAAAATTCAGATTTTCAGAGGTTCTCAGACTCTGCATAGTTCGGTCTCCTCTGAAATAGCTCAACCCTTTTCCCACAGAGGGAGTGTTTTTAAAAATCTCACTTGCCTCAATGTGTGCATACTTCATCAGTTATTTTCACTGATCTCATAAATAAATAAGTAAAGGTGTGATGTTGCAGTCTTACTAGCATGTGACGTGTGCCTCCTTCATTATTAATTTGCTATATAGTAATGTCTTCAGAGCCAACAATGACAGTATGTTTTCCAGTGAATTTCTCAGGGCAGCTTTTAGCTGCATAAATCCAAAAGAGTTCAAAGCATAACTCTCCATTCCTTTTTCCTTTTTTAAAGTATTGTGGTTTTTTTAAACTTCTGTGTGTGATCTTTTTACTTAATTTCTTTACCTTTATTTCTCCTATTATTTTGTATTTTCAGAATACTACTTTTGCTCGAAAGGTAGGAAAATGAGATTTCTTTATGCCTTGACAAACACGTTTGCAGGTGACAATAGACTTGTTCTTTCAAGCATCAAAGGGGCCCTATTAGACAATCGAGTTTTGTTTCACAGGCGAGGTCATGTTTGCTTATCAGATAATTGCTTCTCCTAGTTTGCAGACTTCTCCTAGTTCCCAGGGTTCAGGAGATCTTTAAGGGTCAAGAAATACTTCTAGTCCCTTCCCAGGATAGGAAATAAGGCATTATTTGCAAGTGGTGAGTACTCGCTCTGTGATCCATCTGGTGATGTCATCAGGGTAGGAATCCTAAATTCTGCATGTTTTTGCAAAATCGGATGTACTGGTTCCATTGGAAAAGTGGTCTGTTGGCAGTGGTGAGAAAGTTTAGTCCCAGTGAATAGCTCTCTGCATAGTTGGTGAGGTTTGGGTTCCTAACTTTACCAAAACCAAGTTTTGTTATCGTCTGGGTAACTTGCAATACGATGTATTGCGCCTGCCCAGCAGGCTTGCAGCAGCCCACAGGACTGCTATGAAATTTAAGTGGTAATTCAGACAGAGGATTTTTTTGATGGAGTAGTACAAAGGATTCAAAGTACTCTACTGATCACAACCTCGGTAAAAAGACCATGGCATTTTTGCAGACAATTTGGCATCAGATAGAGTTAATACCAGCAGATTTTAATTGGCAAGTAACTCTGGCAGGATGTGTTTAGGGTATGTGTTTTATTCCCATCTGTAATTTTTGCTAATGAAGGCATGATATGTGTTTAATCATGGAATGGAAATAAAGTCATGGCTGTCATGGATTTTCTTTTAATCAGTTAGGAGGAATTTAACAATAGATTCACACTCCATAAGATACGTAATGTTCAGGGCAAGTATTGTTTTCTCCTTTTCATAGGATTGATTATTATTAGATTTTGTTCTCTACTTAATATGTTTATATCATTTATGAAGCTAAAAATAAGCTTCCTAAAATGGTTATGCAGAAATTTTGTTATCAGAGATCATGTAAGCGTGTCATGTAAGGTGCATGATCAACCAGTTTCAATTAGTATTTTTAGCAAGGCGTTTGGAAGCAACGACAGTAATTCACTATTTTCTCTTGCTACTTCATATTGCTGTTTTTCAAATGTTCTGGACAGCTATTGTATTTCTTTTTGTTATTATTTCCTCCTACGTGAATGGATTTTCTATCAGGGAGGCTTCTTAGTGGTGGGGAAGGGCTGAGAACCAACCTCCTCTTCCAGCCTACTTCATTATTTGCCCAAGTCATGGATTATTGAGGGCTTCCACTTCAAGCATTTCCCTGCCACTTCTGGGCTATACATAGCCCCATAGGCAGCAAGCCTATGCTTTACTTTTGGCATTGCAAGGTCCAGTCATGAGATGGAGATACACACGCTAATGTCACAACTAAAATGTCATCCTGCTGCCCAAAGGTGCCACAAACCCGTTAGGAGCCTTAAATTCTGGTTGTCAAGAGGAGTTTGGGACAGAAGTGTGTTTTTCCCATGGACAAGGGTCTGGGCTTTGTCCATAGGCAGTTGTCTTCACATCTCTGTGGTGGTTTGGGCCAGAATTCACGTGCCTGTCTGCTTCTCGAGTCCATATAAAAGTTTTCTATTAACATGCTCAATAAAGCTGAGAAGAGCAAGCCTGCAGATAGGTACCTGTGCAGGGAGGATGGGTAGGGAGTGGAAGAATGGAGTGGCCCTCATGTGTGGAAAGGTTTTGATTCCTAAATTTGTCATGGCCCCCCTTTAGTCTCAAATGAGTACACAAGCTATTCCTTGAAAGTAAAGATTTCTCCATCTGGTCTTGAATATGAATTTCACAGGCCCAAGCACTTTCAAGTATCACAGGAGAGTAGGCAAATGCTTGTAAAACATGTTTTAGGAGATTTATTTTAAGGCAATAATAACCAAAGCCTTACTATGTAAAATCTGCTCTGTTGGAAACCTGGCATTTTATGAATAACGGAGTCTAGGTCGCAGCTCTAATACTGACTTAAGCACCAGCTTTTTTCTAACTAGCAGGATTTGGAAATGTCATGTCAAAGAATGTCCTTGGTGTGGGGCAGTTCATCTTGCTAGATGGTTCTTCATGAGGGTACGATCTCTAAATGTTAATGCTTTTCAGTGGAAAACCTCTTAAAAGAAAAAAAAGAGAAATTATCAGTGGGTTAGGAGAAGTGAGCCTTTGTAGTTGGGGGAGTGCTTCACGCGTCCGCGAAGGCTGGTATCTTCGTGACTACACAGCGGTGTGACTCGGTTTCAGCTGCAGCACCAGACTAGAGGAGAGTAAATGCAGCATTTGAAATAACATTTTGCTCCATTGTTTTGTTATCTGAAGACTGTATATGTGATTTCACTGTCAAATACGAGGTTTGAGGGTAATGAAACTAACATCTTTCATGGATCTTTACAGTGGTTGAGCCCACAGGCTCTTCCTGCAGTGCTGCGTTTAGGCTGGGTGCCGCTGCAGAGCTGGCATACCTTGCTGGAGCTGGATATAGTTTTGCATAAAACATAGGCAGAACGGAAAGGGTTTATGTTCCCTTGTTGATCGACACCATACTGAAGGATAAAACTCAGTGCCAGTGGGCTTTGCATTTGCTGTTACGAGCCAGATGCCAAACTCAATGAGATGCCTGGAAAGACTGGAAAGGGAAGGGAGGTCTTGGCCAGTGTCCTCCAGAGGGGTCCAGAGCCTTGAGTGGAAGTCTCTCCCTTTCTCCCTAAGCGATTAAACCTCAAGACTGGCTGCAAGCTAGATCTCATGTTCTCAGTCAGGTGTTCCCAGTGGTAGTGTGTGCAGCTCCAGTGATAACATGAACTACTTTGAAACTGGTAGTTGTGAGCTGGGTTGTGTGGAGCGTGGCAGCCTCTCTCTGTACCGACCTTTTCCTCCAGGAAGATGGGCGATGGCTTTTAGTGCATAAGCCCTAACAAGCAGCACCTCCACCAACATCTGTGTTTGGTGGAGCTCAGACATCCTATTCCTGACTCCTGATATATGCTATTGTCAAGAAAATTGCATTTAGGGAGTCTCTTCTGAGGCATTTACTGGGAGAGGCCATTGTATTTGTTGTCCTGTTGGAAAAGCGTGGAGCATTTTACCCCGGATTTTTATGGGGTGTATCAGGGAAGTGAACTGTCAGGATGAAATATCTGAAAGAGGAGACTGAGAGAAATTAATGAAATAAGTATTGATTTGAGATGTCAGATCTAGGGGAATTTCTACACACGGGACTCTGCTAAGAGTGTAGGGTAAATAGGTTCTCAAGACAAAAAGCCTTTGCCATTTCAGCAACACGGTACTTCCTTGAAGTAAATCCTTCCATAATCATGTTTGTATAAATTAAAAAGTGAGAAATACCAGACATGAAATTCAGACACAACTGAATGAACAGAGAATATTCAGAGGGAAGGATAATGTTCCCTTACTCCTTGACTTCCTTTCTGGTGACCAACTTGTTATTTATAAGTATGTTCATTTAACGGTCCTTAAGGAGGAGGAATAGTCAACTGTAGTGCTGCCTGTAGGCTGTTTTTCAAATGTTAATTGTTTTGGAAGGTTTAGAAGATGCGGAATTAATATTTCCTTCTTGAACTCTGTATAATTCTGTGGTGTGAAATGAAGAATTTCTGGGAGCTACAATTTTTTTTTGAGGAGCTGTTGGGTTACATCAGAAACACAAGAGAATTATGGCAGTTGCTCTTCCAGACAGGGCTGGCAATGATGAAGCATGTAATTCAGGCTTTCTGTCCCATCAGGAGACTATTTCTTCAAATCATTATTGAGAGCATCAGGCTGAAATAACTGTTTGATTTATGGGCTCACCCTCCCAATTTCAAACCCAGTGTAGCAGTACCGTTTCTGAAAACCAGGAATGGCCAGCTACCTTGATTGTATCATAGGGTTTGGGGTATTTGACACCTAAGCGAAAGGAGACTCTCGGTGTTTTTTACTTTTTTCGCAAAATTTTAAAACAGAGCATTCAGGTGTTTAGGGGTTTAATCCTGCCATTGCTGTTTACAGGACAACTGGTTCTACCTGAGCAAAAGAAATGTGTGTCCCACCACACAGGTCTCAGGTGTGAGTCTCCAGAGAGCAACTAGGGTGTGCAATAAACAGGGCAGTGCGCAGACTGCCCCGCAACTTCAGTGCAGTAATAAGGTGTTTCAAAGAGTGACCGCAGGATACCAATGTGGGAGCTGTGGCTGTGGTACAGGATCTGCTGTACAGAACCAGGGCAACCTCCGAGGCTCAGCTGATGCCTTCACAGTGTTATCCTTCTCTTTAAGCAATAAAAAACATTCTCTTCTAAGGGAACATGTCCATATAGACTAGAAATGGAGATGTTCTCTCATATCATTTGCATCCAGATTGTTCCAGTTCTGCACAGGTTTCTGGTGTGACATCTGTGGGCCTGAAGAGTCAAAGGCCTGAAAGGGCAAATGAGGGGATGAATTGAAACCACTTGCTTCGAACAACTGGGCTTTGTAAAGGGTGAAACCACTTGTACAAGGTAGACGGATACCTGTGAAGCCACGAAGCTGAGCTGACACAGCTTCTTTGGAGTTATTTTTACGTAAGGAGGAGTTCTTGGATAGTTTTTCTGGCACATTAGGCACAGCATGCTTTGCTTCATCCTTGACGCTAGCTTCCATGCATTTCCATATTCCAGGAATGCACTGACAGCACTGTAGCCATTGTAAGGAAAATCCATGTGTATATATACCCTGCTATATCCATTCTACTGTGTTCCAGGGTACCTGGTAAAAGACTGCTATTCCATACCGGTCAAAATCTTTAAGTATGGTATTTAGCAACATACAGCAAAATTTTCAGGGTTTTGGCACTCACATTGCTTTCCTAATCTTGGCATGCAGGAAGGTAAAGAACACGGCTTGCTACAACAATAACTGCTGTATTTTATAGGCCCTCTAAGCACTTTAACGTATCAAATTGTCTCCCGTAAAATATGTGGAGAGCACATAGAAAATAAACGGGCCAGGGCTTTGCATCCCCGTTGCTCGCTGCCTTTGCTGGGGTAAGAAGAGAGGAAGGCTGTGCTGCACAGCGTTACCTGCCCTTGGGCTGAATGGGCGGTACGGGCACCTGCGGAGGGGACAGCTCTGTCATGTGCCTTGGCTGGAGTTGCGTTGAGTATGACCTAATCCTTGTGGGTAGCAGCTAAATTAAGGAACAATTAATGGATACCTAGGGCTTTCAGTGAAATGGGATGAGGTGTTATAGCCTCAAGATAAAGGAGGAAAAGGAACGCTGGCATGTTTTATTTGACACAAATAAGGAAAAACCCAACCTGTGGCTTGATTTCCGTTTGTTAGGTAACAGAATAGCTTGAAATAAGCCCATTTTTAGGTTACTAGGAAATTAAAGTGAGTGCTGTCAGGCAAACAAATGATGTAGCTGCAAGGTAGCATATAAATTCTGGATAATCGCAAGTGCCTAAGTCTGTGCCAGAGAGTCAGGGCTAATAAACACTGGCAAGGGAACAGAAACGAACTTCAGCACAGTCACTCCAGCAGCCAAGTATTCATGGACAGTGTCACATGTCAAGCAGAGGTGGGAAGAATGTGCATTTATTGAGTAATTTGAAATGTTGATAGGGTTGTGAACGGAGACCTCTCACTAGCAGCACAAAGACATGCACGCATGGTGTGATAAGCCTGCATCCAGCCTGAAACCGACCAAGAAAAGGCGGGCTGAAGGTTCGTCAGTTAGATTTTCCCTTATGCTTCCCCTAAAAAATGAATGAGTTGGTGTTTCACACAGAAGGATCTAGGCTCTTTCACCCCAATTTGCAGTAGCAATTAGCCTCACTGGCTGCTGCCCTACCCTAGGGCACCTGAACGCCATGGGTACTGCATTTCTGCTTATCCAGCATAACGTGCTGCTCTGGGGCATGTCCACAGCTGCCTCGGTTTTTGTGAATGATGGACAACTAACCCTTGGCTTATATTAAGCCGATTTAGAAGCAAACATACCTGACAAAGTGATTAGCGCATTCAGGTGAGAAGAGGGCTCGCATATGTATTTGAAGGGCTATTTATTTTATCCGTCAGCTGTTTCCATTGCACCTAGGCTGGGGCAGCCCGTAGCTTAGCCGTCATGCCCTCTGCCAAGGCAGGCAGGGAGGGAGGCAGCAAGCGAAGCGGGGAGCCGAAACGCAAAGCTGTTATGTGCAAGCTAATAAATTTGTGTGAAATAACAGAAGTGTGAAATAAAAGAAGGATTTTTGTGAATTTGTGTGAAATAAAAAAAGTGTGAAATGAAAGAAGGATTTTTAGATTTGGTGCAAATCCCCTTGTATGCCAGATGTAGTAAGAACTACACTCCTCACTACAACCCTCTCTGCACAGCAATGCTTCGCTTGTTTAGGGCATTGGGTGTCCTTGATTCAGATACTCTCTGACTTGGAACACATTGATCGTATTACAGAGATGTGCTTGTTCCCTGGGTATGAAATACTTGTTAAAAATACTTCTTGCTGTTACTTAGATTCTGTGAATTTCAGAATTTCCCCTGAAACTGGAGTGTCGCTTCTGAAAGTGGTCTCTGTTTTGTGCTGTTGGAGACCTTCAGTGGAGCCAAGATGTCCTTGAGCACACGGTACGACTGGGACACTCTTGACTCCCTGCTTGGCCTTGGGCGAGTCCCTTACCTGTGTTCCTTGACGGGCAGGAGAAGCAGAAGGATAAAACTATAAATAACTGGGATTACTCAGGTGCTCAGAAGAACAGTGCAGAGTTGTAGGTCATCATGAAAAGGACACTGCTGAAATTATTAGCAACTGTGGTGCACATGACTTGGATAACAACAAACTGGAATGGACAGTGAAGTGTTTGCAAGGCTACACAGAAAGCAGGCTGCAACTGCAGCCAAATCCTGTGCACTGGAAGCGAAGGGAATTGTGTCTATCCAGAGGGCTTAGCACTGTCACATCTAAATATTTTAATGACTTGGACCCCAGTATAATTTCAGAAAGACGATGGGGATCCTTTGCTTTTTTCCTACCCACAGAGTTTCGTCTCCGTAAGGAAGGATCCTAGTCAGTGGGTAGCAAAGGCGCTGACATCCGAGACAAAAAGACAAATTAAATCAGCTCAGAATTTAACTGAATGAATTTTCAGTTCACGATGACTAAACTCTCATGCCCAGTTCTTTAAAGCTTGAAAATGGTTTCCATCTTTTCCCCTCTGACAAAGATCTTCTGCGCTGACACCAAAGCAGGGACCTATGGGCAGCCTTTACATTTAAACTACGTTACTGAAAATAACAATCTGTGGAAAACAGGTTTATGCTTGGGCAGCAGGCTTTCAGGCGTGCTGGCGACGCTCCGCAGCCAGCTTATCTGTCGGGAAGCACGGAGGGTGAGAGGTAGGAAAGGCTGGGTTCAGGCCATGCTGCAGAAGCAGAAATCAACTTTCTGCTTGGTTCTCGGAGCCCAAGCCTGCACTGCGCGAGGCTGCCATGGGAATGGATTCAATTACACTGCAAGCTTTATTACAGAAATATTCAGCTGGGAAACCATAAGCAAACATTTTCAAACTTGATTCCCAAAGTTCTGTAAAAGGAGTTTGCAAGCGTTTTATGGCTAGTAGCCTCGGTATGTGATAAGAAAAGCAAATACTGAGTGGGACGGAGAGGAGCTTGATGTAAAAGCCCCTTTGCATCATCAAGCCCTTCTTCCCATTCGTAACCCACTCATACCAGTCACTTCTGCCCAATGTTATACACACCGAGTACGAAGCCACTTTTGTCAAGATCAGTCCTTGCAACGCTGGCGGGAGCTGCTCCACCGATAAATTTTCTCTGGCTACTGCTGCTTACTTACCTCCTTTCTGCTTTATTATGTTAGATACTGATAGTCTTCCTCGACATTTATTTGGTGTCTTGGGCCATGCATCAGCAGGGCAGGACATCGGAAGCGCTGCAGAGTGACACAGCTAAAGCCTCCCCAGCCGTTCCGTGCACGGATGCCCTCATGCGTTCCTGCGTGCCACCTCCAGCAGCGTGCCCGGTAGATGAAGTTTAGCCCTGGATTCATTCCTGATGACATCTGTGTTGTCTGCTTGCATATGTTCAAGATTAATGTTTAGGCTCTGATTTGTAATGAGTTCTAAATCTTCCTTTTAGCTGTCATGTAGTTTCCTTGTTCAACTAATTACGGTCACTCTCGGAAGAAGCCTACGTGCTGTGCGCAGGGCAGCCTGGATGGATGGAAAATGTTATTGTTAGGACAGATTGTTTCTAAAGGCCATCTCCCAAGCGAGGCCACTGCAGAGGACCCATGGCCACCTTTGGTCTGGCAGGGTTTTGCTCAGCTTGTGTTCCATCGAATGCTTCTTCCCAATAGCAACAGTGGAAAAACAGTGGAAAATTAAGGAGTGTGATTTTTTGCCGAATCCCACCAGTTGGGTACCGATGGTGCACATCTGTGGCGTACTAAAACTTAAGGGCTACTTCATGTTGGGGGGCTCTTCTACGTGTGGCTGCAGGAGCCGTGCTGGGAGCTCCACTGGAGCCCTGCTGGGAGCTGCACTGGGAGCTCTGCTGGAGCCCTGCGGGGAGCCCCACTGGGAGCCCACTGGGAGCCCTATGGGAGCCTTGCTGGGAGCCCCGCTGGAGCTGTGCTGGAAGCCCTATGGGAGCCCCGCTGGAGCCCTATGGGAGCCCTACGGGAGCCCTATGGCAGCCCCACCGAGAGCCCTACGGGAGCTCTATGGGAGCCCTACGGGAGCCCTATGGGAGCCCCACCGAGAGCCCTACGGGAGCTCTACGGGAGCCCTACGGGAGCCCCGCCGGAGCCGCCCGTGCCGCGCCACCAGGAGTCACTCTCGGCCGCCGGGCGCGCAGTCCCCGCGGGGGCAGGGCCGGCCAGGCCGGGCTGCGGGCGGCGGCGAGGCGCTGGCGGTGCCCTCCGCCCCTGCCCCCCTCAGCGCTGCCCGGCCTCGCCGTTCTTACATTTTTTATGATTTCGGTGCTTTTTTCCCCCCTCCCCGCCCCGGTGTTCATCCCTGGGGACGCCCACTCTGGACGGCGGCCGGGGTCCCTCCCCGCCTCACCTCGCACCGACCCCCGCGGGGCGCCGCCGCCTGCGCCCGGGGCGGGGGCCGGGGGTCCGCAGGTGCGGGCCGGGCCCTGCCTGCGCCGGCCCCGCTCAGGAAGTGACAAGCGCATTTCCTCCTCCCTCCCCGCCCGCCCGCCCCGCCCGCAGCACGGCGGCGGCGGCGGCAGAGGAGCGCTGCTCGGAGCGGCGCCCACAGCCGGCCCGGCCGGGCCGCGCCGCCGCCACCACGGTAAGCGCCCGGGCGGGGCCGCGCCGCGCTGTCACTCGCGGCGGGTCCCTGCGCGGGGGTCCCGCCGCGCCGCCCCGGGGAGGGCAGGGAGGGGGGCGCGGCGGACAAAGGGCGGCGGTGCGCCGAGCCGTGCCCGGGGTACGGGGCGGCAGGAGGGCAGCGGCGGCCCCGGGGTGGGTGGCAGCCCCGCCGGCCGCCGCGCACCCTCGGCCCCGCGGGAGCGGCGGGGCTCAGCGCTGCGGCCGGGCGGAGCGTGGGCTGGGGGCTTCCCCGCGCCTTTGTGCCGCCGCTTCGCGCTGCCCCCCCCGCCCCGGGGCCGCGCGGGTGCCGCGGGGGGAGCGCGGGACGGGCGGGAGCCGCCGGGGGGGGCCGCTGGGGCCGAGGCGGGCTGGGGTCCCCGGTGGGAGCCGGGGCCGAGCGGCCCCGCGAAGTTTGGCGTGTGGGGAGCGAGCCTTCCCCCCCCCGGGCTCCTCCGCCCCTGCCTGCGGGATTTCTGCCTCCACAGGGACCAACACGTGCTTGCCTTTCCCCGGGCCGACCGCGGCGTTTAACGGGGCTGAGACTCGGATGTCGGCGGGCAGGGTGTAACCCCCGGCCTGGGGGGTGCGATGGGGGGGCTGCACCCCGCAGAGCGGTGGGCACGGTGGGGCATCGCTGCAGGGATGCTGGGCGGCCCAGCCGCGCCGCCACCGCGGTCTTCACACCTGACACACGGCATGTGGCGTGGGGGGGGTGCGGGCTGTGCCCCCCGCGGGGGTCCCCAACGCCACCGCACCCAGACACGGCAGCTCCTGCTGGCAAAAGCCCCTGGCAGCGGCTTGTCCTAGAAAGTCTTGCTTCTCCGTTCAGCGACGTCAGGTTGTTCGAATTACATGGTACGTGAAGGTGTCACGCACGGCGGTACGCGAAGATCTCCTGGATTTCTCCTCGATGATGTTAAGATTTCCTGTGCTTGGCAGAGCAAGCAAGTTGGCGGCGGCGTGGTGCCCGGCGCTGGGTAGTGCCGCTGTCTTTCTGTGCCGTGCGGTCTCGGCAGGCGCTGGCGTACCTTGGCAGCGCATCCCCTCCTTAGGAAATCCTCTGGAGTAAAAAGTGAGCGTAATTTGTTATGAAAGAGGCTGATAGATGAAACTTCGGTTTGTGATTGAAACCAGATGTGCGTATTTTCCTTGCGAGTCCTCAAACAATAATAAAAGTATATTTTGACAGGTTAAAAACTACTTGCTAATTGCAGAGGTGGCAGCGTCTTGCGATAACGCAGCGAGAGCGCGACAGGCGGTGGGCAGCACTGCCCACCTCTCCCCAGTATCGGTGTCTCCGAGCGCAGGAGCCTGCCGCCGCGTTCAAGTATTTACCAGGGCTTGGCTGAGGGCTGGAAAAAGAAATAAAGAAACCCCAAGCCGACGTAGATAATGTTTCTCGAGAAAATATTTGGGGTGGGTCACAAAACAGATTAATTAGGGTGATAGTAAAAAAACCTGAATTTCAGAGCGGTTTGCTCTGTCCTTACCTGTCGTGGCTCACTAGGTTTGAAGAGGGCTTCTGAGCTATTTCTTTGTTTTCAGCAGTCCTCTGGAGCCTGGGGATGCTCGTGGTGGTGGGTGTGTTAGCCCCCGCGCTGGCACGGCTGGGCTCGGGGGTGCGGGGTTAGGGCCCATGGGGCCATGCTGGAGGCACTTCACTGGGAGGACACAGCCTCCTTGCTTTCAAAAGTCCGGGGGAGCAAAACCTAAGCAAAGTAACCTGCCGTGGAGTTGTTTCCTTCTTTCCACTTCAAAGGAGAGAAGGACACCCCGCTGAGCACGGCCACGTGGAGCACGGCCACGCGTGCGGGCAGTTTTGCAGCGGAATCCCTGGATCCTGGCTTTCTTGCTTCCAGGCTAAACCTAGAGGAGGGAGGGAAACTTTTGCGACTTCCAGCCCTGCACAGGGCCGAGGTGTCCAGGAACCGCGTCAGTTATAGAAAGCAGATGGCTTTGGGGAGGAAGATTGGGCTGTTGAATGCAGAACTTTGCATGGAAAATCAGGGCAGATCGAATCAGTAGATTTGTGTGAGTGAGATCCAGATTTTTATATATGGAGATCCAGCAGACTGTGGGACAGAGCCAGGCACCGATGTTATGCTAATTTTCAGGTATGGATACCTACATAAGTGAATACATGTGCATAAATATGCACACATGCAAATAGGTAAGCGCATACCAATAGAAATCTCCAAATCCACTTTGGTTAATTATATGTAATTGATTTTTAGTATCAAAGGCTTGCTTTGCTTTCAGCAAAGGCATAGTTAGAATGAGATGTACAACTTTTTGCCGAAACACCTGTAGTTCTGTGCAGAACAGGCGGGATGGACTGTGTCCTGAAGGAGAGTGCAGGGGGGTGAGGTTTATCCAATTTGTCCGTTTGATTATTGCTGGTTGACTTCTGGTTTCTCAAATGGCAGCTGCGTGGTTGGCAGCTGTTCTTCTTTCTTCCTTTCTTGTAATGTTGTGTAGACTTTCTTTTCTTGATCTTCCTCGGGCTGGAGGTAGTTTGTACTTTCCTTATAAAACATCAGGTAGAAAAGAGGACGCCCCAGGTTGAAAGGGCTGATGTGGGCCTTGCTCCCTTCCCCCTCCTGTATCACATGGTTTGTAGAATGATTTTGCTGGGAAATAGTTTTAATGAACATTAATCTGTGGCAGAGCAGACTTTGGACCGACGGGCTGGGGCAGGGCGAGGTGCCAGAGATGCTCACAGCTCTTTGGAGAGCTTAGCCTAGAGGAGTCGGTTCTCCTTCCCACGTCCAAGGGGAGGGAGAGGGGAAGCAGAGCCTTTGTATCAGGTCCGTACTCACCAAAACTCCCTCCTGGAGTGAAAATACTGCCAGAAAGACAAGCCCACATTTTATTCCCTTGCCCACGGGGGATCAGGCCAGCAGAGGAGCCGGGGAGGTTGCTTCTCTGTTAGCTCCAAGCTGTCTTCTTGGCTGACTGTTTTATTTTGCTCCTTTCTCTCCCAAAACGGGGAGGAGGAGGAAGAGGAAGCAAGCCTGCTGACTCAGGGAAACAGAACAACAACAACAACAACAACAACAAAATAATAAAAAAACGAGGAGTCCACCACGCAGCAGAGGGCTGTGTCTATCGCCGTCTCGCGTGCCTGGTCTGATGCGGTGGTGGAGCGAGGCGGTGATGGCTGTTTGCTGGCAGCCTCCCCCGGCATGCCGTGGTTTGCGTTGCAGGGGTCCCCGCAGGGACGTGCAAAAATATCACCAAAACAACAGCTCCTCCAGTGCGTCTGCTCCCTGGAGAGCTAAATATAAACTAATTGGGCAAAGAGAAGGGAATTTTCCACCATGCTACTCATCTGTGCCTCCGAGCCTGCCGGGTCATTAAACGTGATGGGGCTGCTCCCCCCTGGGGAGCCCTCCCTGCCCCAGCCTGGACCCCGGCATGGCACGGCGTGAGTGCCACCGCTGTCTTTCGAGATGAGACCTTCCATAAATTCCTCGAAAGCGGTTGGGGCAGCGGCAGACCTGAACCCCGGAGCTCTGGTTCTGCACTCAAGTGTCCCTATGGGCAGTGGCCATGTTATAATTATGAAAGAGGACCTAGCCAAGGTCACTCTCCGTGTCCGCAGTCGCAGCCCAGCTGCCCACGACCCAGCTATTTGTGTAGAGCAGCAATGCAGAACGTGGCTCTGGTACAGTGAAGCGGAGAGCAGATCCTTGGGCTGTGTTGTTTTTCCAAGCTTTTACAAGTTGGCTGCCTTTAGAGAGACAAAAATTCCCAAGCAGAAGCTTTTTTTTCCGAAGCCTCACCAAGCTGATGCGAGCTCTGATAGCGCAGGCTGTGGATGCGTGAGCCTTTAGTCATCAACAGGTGAAGTGGGTATTGAAAATTAAGAAGTCCTGTCATGCAATTTATTTACAGCCAGCATTTCTCCTGGCTTCATCTGGTTGACCCGTGAGTTTTGAAGCCTGTGACGTTTGATATGTTAGATATGCAAGATACTGCATCTTATGCCTCTAACATATGCTCTGTAAGATAAGTAAGATTTGATATGTTAGAAGTTTCTGTTGAAATGCACGGAAGGAGGAAACTCTGTTGGACTGAACAGGAGGAGCACCGAAGCCTGCACGAAGCACAGCTGCTCCTGGCACTGCAGGCTGCGGGTGCCTGCACAGAGGGTGAGGGGTACCCGGGCGAGTTTCGCTCTGTAATTGCCGTATTTAAGTAATATTTTAAGAACTGGTTGAGTGAGTGCAAAAAATCTGTTCTGGTGCATTGACTTTCTATGCCACCTCCCCCCCCCCAAAAAAAAACCAAACAAAAAAACCCCAAACAAACCAACAAAACATGCCCAAGGGAGACCTGGTCATGCTTTTTGCTTTTAGAGGATTAAATATAGCAGCAGCATTGGTGTCACTCCTCTGTAGTCCATTTGAAGCATCCCTCGGGCTGTATCATTCCCTATATTTGTGGATCCTGGCCATAGCTTTTGCTTTCAGCAGCCGAAGTTCAGCTTGCGCTGTGCGGTAGGTATGGGACTTAGTGAAAGAAGAGTTTTACTTTGTGGCTGTTTCGTGCTTATATATCGTTTATGTCTCCTAGGGTTTGTTAAAAAAATAAAAAAATCTGGCAAACTTTGATCCAGCTGGAAAACCTGTGTCCTCCTCTCTGCTCCAAACTAGCCCTTGAAAGGAAGGACCAAAAATCTTTTCGGTGGTAGAGGAGAAGTGGGGCTGGGGGTGGGGGTGGTGCAGAATGGTGCTGCTGTCAGGGTGCATCAGCACCTTGCTTTGGTCCTGGCAGCCGGTCTGGACTGAGGGTGTCGAGAGATGCACCCCTCGTCCTGCTGCCAAACCCAGCATCCCATGGATGACTTAAAGCACATCACGCGCTTAATTGCATTTAAGAAATTTCTTTTTTGTCCTTTCTCCCCTGACATCTCTTGCGGTGACCCGAGACAGGCCTTCGTGCTCCTCTGCCTCAGTTGCCCCAGTTGTACAACCACTGTCATCGCTGCTCAGTGCTGCTGGGGTATGTTAGGGAAGGAAAATGGCCTTAATGAAGGCAACTAGTCTTGTCTCTGGGTAGGGCAGCCTAGCTGAGCAGATGGGCCGGGTGGCGGTAGCAATTCCTTGTTTCAAGTGATGTGGGAAAGTCACAATAACTGTGAGTTTTGTATTTGTGTGCTTACCTTAATGTTAGTGCAAATAGCCCCCTGGTGTGCTGGGTAATAGTTGTCGGTGCTATAAAATTACTTCAAGTATATATATTATTAACTCCATTATTGCATGCTTTTTTCCTGTCCCAGCTGTTACAAATTAATATTGTATAATATTTTTGAAAGGACACTTCTTAATACTATTAAATAGATGCCAAAAGCTACAATTGTGTGCCAAAGCTGAGGCTCCATTAAAATTATAAAGACAGAGAAAGCATTAAAAATATCCACGTTTGGGTTTGTAGCCTCTCTGTTAATTCAGAAGAAGATTATCTCTTTGTTGGACTATCAGCTGTGCTATAATTGAAATGCAGCGCAATGGATGGTACTTCTCAAAGTGAAAGCGTCATGGTTAATGAAGATTTACAGTTACCGATAGCTTCGTTTAGAAACTGTCACCCACTTTTTTGGTTGCGTGTGGTTTATGGTGTTGATAGAAGATTATGTTTCCCGTGGAGGTTTCGGGTGGATTGTTAAGTATTTTAAACTTAATTAAAAAAAAAAAAAAAAGCAGGCATCTCTCTAGTGTGATGGATTGCACTGCTGGTGCCCTCGCTGTGCCGGTCTCTGGCGTACCCCCGCGATACACCGTGAAGGTGGCAGGTTAGAAAGGAGCCGTGTTAGAGCAGCAAGAAGAGCCCGGCAGGCAGCGGCGGGGCTGCGCTGCCCGCCCTCACTCCGGGTCCCGGCACATGCCACCCTGGGGACCACGCTGGGAGGTGGGGGCTGCGGGATGCGGGGGTGCGGCAGCAAACTGGGGGCACAGGGCAGTGAGCCAGGAGAGCCGCGCTCCGGCAGGCTGCTCTGTCGATCACCGGTTTTGGTAATTTTCCCAATTAGTTCTTGCTGGAGCATGTCTTTTAGAAAAGCCATCCAGGGCAGAGAGAAAAATGTAGCGCTGATTGAAAACCCACCGCAGTCGTTTATGGTGCCGGTAACTTCTTGCAATGATTATTGTCTGTGCTGTTCAGGAAAACATTGCGCTTCGCCCTTACGCTGAACCTGCGGCGCTGGGTGGTGGTGCGCTGCCCGCCTGCTCCCTCCCAGGGACCTGCTCGGCCCCCCCTTCCCCCCCTGACAGTGGCCAGGTCATTCCTGAGCAGTCACCGCTCCACATGCCCCCAAGTCCTGTGCTGTACCCGTGTCTTCGAGTCCCTCGGTTACTGCTGGGGTCTCCCCAGACCTCAGTCACACACGGCAGAAGGCTCTGGATGCCCGTGGTGGTTCGTGCAGCGCACAGAGGCAATGCCACCTCTTCTCCTCCTGGATATCCCAATTTATCCAGCCTACAGCCGTGCCTCCGTGTGCCTTGGTAACCCCCCGCGCAGCGCAGGAGCTTGGGGACGTGCCCCCTGCCTTTGAGGTGAGTGTCTTTTAAGCAATTTATTTTTTTAAGACGTATCTTAACATCTTGGTTAAAAACTGTGCTGGGTGGCTTCCCTCCGTTCTGTGTTGTCGAGCTGTTCTTCTCTGTATTTCGTGCTCTGCCAGCCTCGGGTCACTCACACAGCACTGATTTTCCTGTTTCCTTCCCAATTACTGCCACAAGTATTATATGGCAAAAAGTGAGAGTCTAGATTCTGTTGAAGCCAGTATTGACAGTTTATTTGCAGGTCTGTTTGAGATGTATCACTTATAAGAGTCATCAGTAGCCATCACCCACTTTTGCGTGCTTTGGCCAAGTCTTGTTTTACCAGCGCTGCCTTTTCCCGGCACACAGACACGGAGCGAGGCGAGAGCTCTGTTCTCGGTGGTGGTCATTGTGTTCCTGACTCTCCGTGCTTGGCCTGGACCCTGAGCCTTGCAGGGCTCCTGTTCCCGGGCCATCGCGTGCCACGCTGGCGCGTGCCTCTCCTTTGGGAGCATCGGCGCTGATGGCTCCAAAGATGTTTTTGGCACAATTTTAGAAAAGTTGAAGGTGTAAATTACTTGGAGCTGTTGTTTAAGAAAGACATGTATTTAGTGCCTGCTGCTTAATATCATCCCAGGTTACTCTGGACAAACGTGACTGTATCATTTTACTTTCTCCTTAAAGTATATATTGACCGTTTCTCCCTTTTCTGCATTGTGGCTGGTGTTCCTGCTGTCCTTCCTGGCTGTGGAGCGATGTTGTCAGTGGGACTTCTTGGTGTCCTTGTTTGTAAAAAAATCTTTACCTTGTTTTCTAACAGCCTGATGTTTAACTTGCAGTCTTACACGTTTTAAGGTGCTGTCATCATTTTAGAGACTTGATTTACAAATTCCAGGATTCCTTAATTCCTTCCCTCACTGGTGTGGCGAGTTGATCGGCACTTTTCCCTGTGAGGAAGGTGGACGTTTTTGCCATTGTTTGTAGTGGGCAATTGTTCATGTTTGTGCACTGACAAAATGCCTGCGCGATTCGCTTCCCGACAGCCTGCTGGCAGCTCTGGAGCCGGGATGGGATGCAGCATTTAGCTCAGTTCTCCTCGGGATGCTGTTTCAGGAGGGGGCTTCGTGGTTCACACCGTGCTGGTGCGGTGTCCAACCCCGCTGTCGTTTGGGCTTCCCATTTCCATGGCTCGGAGGAATTAATCTGCTTCTCCTCCAGATTTTCACCTGTGGGGTGGGAGGAAGAGGGATGTTTGGAGACTATCCAGAGATGGAGAGTCTTGGGGTGGAAAATGCAGATATTTTTTTATTTATTTTTCTCCTTTTACTGCATGCTCACACTGTCATAAATGAGCTCGAGGAAGGCTGGACAGGATGGTGTTCCTGCCAGCCCAAATAAAAGCAGGGACTGTTTTCGTTTCCACTTACTTTATTTATTTATTTTTTTTCCTCATCTCCGAGACAGGCTGCAAAATCTGGGCTTTTATGGGTGCCAAGCTATAGTGGGGCTCATCCTGCCCGGCTCCAGCTGTGTGGGAATTGGGCATCTACAGGCTTCGAAGCATCCTGACACTAGGAGATCTGTCCTGCAGGCACTACTGCTCCTGCTGGGCGATGGCGTGGTGGGCTCGCCGCGGCGCGGGGGGAGGCTGCCCACCCTCAGGGAGCCCCTGCCGGAGCCAAACCTGCAGGAGGTTCGGGCTCTACGTGCTGCTGACACCTCGCAGGAGCTGCAAGTGTGTTACAGCAACAGATTCTGTATTATTCCAGCCTCGCAAGCGTCTCCCTGCGATATTAAAAACATCAGCTGGAACCTAAGGCCAAACTCTCGATGAATGACTCTGTGGAAATGCTGTCGGGCGCGTTTCGGCACTGCTTGGGCTTTGATTTAAACGGGTAAACACGGTGAGTGGGTGTTTGCTTTGACTTTCCTCATAGCAAAAGACTTCCTTTGAAGGAGGGTGAAGCCTCCAGTACTGTTCCCCATGGCAGCATTAGACCCTTCTGCCCACGGCTTGGTGCTAGCAATGCCTTCGCTGCATGCCCGGGCTCCGTGCTGCCGGGCTTCCCGTTTCCCCAGGTTATCGGGGTTGCCTCGTGCCCAGGGCTGCGCTCACAGGTACGAATAACCCTCACGGAGCCTGGGTTCTCCATCTGGATGCAGTGTGGTCATCCCAGTTGGAGATGATGCTGTGGGACATCCTTGGCTTTTGAAGGCATCTCCTCTTGCTTGTCCCACACTCTTAAGCTCCCCTTGAAGTTTCCCGGGATCGCCTCCAGCTTTGGCTGCCCTGGGCTTACATGTCAGAGACAGCCTTCGCCACACGGTGGGTGAGTGCTGGAGGAGGCAGGATGGGTGCAGCCCATCCTTTCCTTGCCCTGCGGCATTAGGGAGACCCTCCTTCCCCTCCTCACACGTTCCCCCGTCCCCACCACAGCTATCAAAACCGGCTCCTTGGCAGCCCATGCACGTAGGAACCATCTTCTGGTAACAGATTGTTATGTATTTAATGAACCCGAGGAAAACAAGAAATTTGAAGGCTGCGGGGCGATACAAGTTTGCTGTTCAGTCTGCCAAATTCACGCTAATTCAGACAACTCACAGATGTTTGGCTCCTCGTTCGTTGAAGAGATTTATGTAAGATGCAGGGCTTGGAAGTTTACTCCCAGAGAGACGGAGGTGGCAGCGTGGGCAAAAGTTTCCCAGCCCCGGAGGGCTCCTTCCCTCCCTCCGCAGCCGCACCGCTGCCGTACCTCCCCCTTGCCAGTGTTGATGGCAACGAATGGACAAACAGCAGGGAAATGTGCCTTTCGGTCGCTAGGAGGATTAATAAAGGCTCTAGGTTTGTCTTTCAGGAGCCAAGGAGCTCTTTGAAAGCTGTTAGTCAGCTGAGGAATGAAACCCCAGAGATTGCCCAAGAGCTGGAGTGCTTTGGCCTAATGCAAACAGTGGTCTTGTAGGGTTTGCAGGCGACGGCAGGCACGTGTGGTGCCCTGTGTGGGTCTGCTGAAAGCATCTGAGACTCTTAAAATGTTGCCTGCCTTGTGCAGGTGGATACTGTCAGTTTTTGGGGAAGGTCTAAGTGCTCATTTTGCTGGGCTTTACGTGAGGTTTCTGCAGTCTTTGGGTGTTTCTCCTTAAAGGGGAAGTGGAAGGAGATGGTGGGAAGTCCGGCAATCGATGCGTGCCTCCAGTATTTCCCTGCTTTAAATTCTGGCGTTTCTTTAGGGGCCGTCAGCCTCTACTGATTCTCCAGCTCAGCCTTGAAACAGGGAGAAATCGGACTTGCCAACGGTATCCAAATCTGTTCTGAGAGCGACGACGGTGTTCTGGCGCTTGGCAAGCTTTCCTCACTTACCCTGCGAGATGTCCTAGATCTTGCTCGTGCTTGGTCCGTGGGGTGGGTGGGTGGTTGTTACAGTCCGCGTTGCCCTGCTGAGCTCGCTTTGTGGCTCCGAGGCGTGCTTCTCACAGAGACCCCAAGAGCTCTGGAGCAAGCAAGGAAGCCCAAGCTGGCCAAGAAGCCCCTCTAGCCCTCAGAGCATTATTATCTGGCTATAAGTAGGTGGACGTCGTCTTATAGAGGTAGGTATTACGATGGGTTTATGTGCTGTTTGGAATTGTTCATGCTTGAGAAGTGAGTCTGTAAAAATGGCACGGTGCGGCTGCGTTTTACTGTCTCTGTCTCAGACACTTCAGGTTGTGTATGGGAAAAGAATATAAGGAAGAAACAAGAGTTATTTTTTGTGTCTGTTTACTAGAGCAGCACGCTCTGAGTGGTAATTAAAAGTAAACCTGGGCTCTGCTGGCTTGTTCAGCATCCCTCGTTGTTGAGATTAAGCAGCCAAAGCAATTCTCAATTCAGCAATTCCTCAGCTTTTGGGAGCGTGGCCAACACTCACAGTGTCTCACAGACCATTGCAAATTCTTGTAATAAATCTCACAATTGGGGGAAGAGGAAAAAAAAAAAAAAAAGGCAGAAAGGTGAGATGGCTGGTTGGACCAGCAGGCTGGAATGCTGCTGCTGCTTCAGCTGCTCTTCTCCAGAGACAGCCCTTGGTCCATTATTAGCAATATTGCTTGGAAATACTATTCAAAATTAGAAGCAGTCCCCTAATGAGCGGATTAGGCAGCGATTACTGGTTTGCTGAAAGAGAACGTGCCATTTCTACGGTCGCTGGGACTAAGAGCATCCTGTAGGATGTGTCTGTATGGCCCGCGTGGTGCCATGCAGCAATATCAGCAGTGTCTGTCCCCAAGCCAGCGTGGCTGCTGGGAGGGCTGCGTTCCCATGGGGCTCCCCGGGGACCAGTCCTGCTGGGGGAAGGTGCTGGGCTCGTGGGGCTGAGCTGCGCTGTGTGCCGCTCCTGGCACCGCAGCGGCTGTGGGCGAAGCCGGCCCTGGCGTCGCTGGGTGGTGGAGCGATGTGCTGGGGGTGCACCCTGAAGCTGGAGCAGCTGGTCAGCCTGTGCGCGCGGCCAGCTGGGGAGCCATCCCTTTGGAGGTTTGGGGCTGGTCCTCCGCGAAAATTCGGTGCAGGCTGGATGTGCAGCCAAGAGATGCTGGAGACCCCACGTTAGTGCTCCAAGTGTGCACGCCCTTCGCTTTGGCTACCAGGCATGTGGTTTTGTGCAGGGAGCTGGGTCCTGCGCAGTCGCTTTGCACGTCTCATTGGCACCTCTCCGCTGGAGACCAGTCGTCTCCAGACTCACACCTCTCGCTTGCCGGTTGCTGTTTTGCAATGACTAATTTTGCTCTCTTCTTTTCCTTTTCAGTTGCCAGGGAGGAAAAGGCAAAGTCACTGCCAGCACCATTTTCTTCAAGCTAAGATGTTGAGACAAAGCGCCTCTGCCCTTACCCTGTCCTTTCAGTCCCTGTCGCTGCTGGTGTGTAAGGGAGTCCTTCCCCTGCCACTCCTGTTTTCCCTAAGAGCACGGGGGCAATAAACCTGATGTGTTTTACTCAACTAGATGGTGTGGAATTTTCCTTAATTGCTCTTTTCTTTTTGGTGAGAGCTTGCCCGCAGACGAGGTCCAACCCGAATATGTAGGTCTGGGTGTGAGCTTGGATTTCAGGCTCTCCGCGGGGGGCTGGGGCTGTTTGGACGCGTGGTCTGGGGCTCAGGGTGCTGGCGACCCGCTGCCTTGCATGACTGTTGTCGGGTTGAGGCGGTACCCAGGCACTTGGAGCAAGGGATCGGATTGAAAGAATAGATTTTTATTTGCTTAGTAATTAATTTATGGTGGTGGGCAGGAGCCCGGTACATCTGTTGTTCCTGGTAGCGAGGGTTAATCTCGGTTCTCATGAGCCAGGTTGCATGTGGCCATCCGTGGTGGCTGCACGTGGTATTGGCTGTTCCTAACGTGGCCCCTCGAGGTGGGCGCTGGTGCAGTGAACCTCGGGCTCCTTCTGCTTCTGGATTTTATTAGTGGTGGCTGTAGAGGTCGGCTCCATCTGGGCTGTCCTCTAGTGGGACAGAGCAAAGCTTTGCTGGGAGCAACACGCCGTGTTAGTGAGAACCTCCATTCCTGCGTGGAGCTGTTGGTTGTAAGCAGCGAGGTGATGCGGTACTCAAAGCCACGCAGACCTACGGAGCGATGCTCCCCTTAAACACAGCCCATTACTGCTTTCCCCTTTCCTATGGTGGCCATTAAAAGTGTGAAGTGTAGGCATGTCTTTTACTTATTAGTTAATGCTGAAAGTGTGTCTTTATCTCGTTAGCCCCGGAAAAGTCTAGTCTAGCTGCGAGCAGGAGGCAGAGGAAGACATTTCTTTACTCCTTCTCTTTGGCTGGTGATTTCCAGGTACCTGGAGCATGTGGTGAGCTCAAGCCCTTGCCGGGCAGGAGGGGAGTGCCATGTGGGATGCGTGGTCTCCGGCACCGGAGCCCTTCTCCCACCTCTCGGCCGGACCATGTTTGCCCGTACAGGAGCTGGGGAAGACCCTGTGGAGCAGGAGGCGGTGGCTGCAGGCTGGGGGCGAGACGGGGCAGTGCTGCAGCCTTTCTGCTCCGAAGGCTGGGCAGCCTGGGGCAGCGCTTTCCTCTTGACAGGCTCCCAAGGGGACGATCCTGGCACGGCTGCATCCGTGGAAATTTCATCTTTTGAAGTCACGTGCGCTGACTCATGATCCTGTTTACTCAGGACTAGTCCATGGGGCATTTTCAGAGTGTAAAGACTTCCTCTTGGGCCCTGAATGGCATCTTTTGCGTTCATAGGAGGTTTTTACCCTGTGAATAGAATCAATACTTGCTGATGATGTGGAAGAATGCACAAGCAAGGGGAGCAAGCTGTCCAGAGCGGACCACCTCTCAGCCCTGCTGCAGAAGGCAAATTATTGCTGGAGTGAGGAAATGAGCCCACACCTAGCTACATGAAAATAATAGGGTTCAAGGACTTGCCCAAATTCATGATGCAATAAACCAACAAGTTGAAGAGGTACCTCTTGGCATTGTCCAAAGCGCTGGTGGTGAGCCAGGCTGTGCAGTGAGGAGATTCAGTGTAGCCCCAGATCCCTCCTAAGAAGCAGAAGGATGGGCAGAGGGGCATGGCTTTTAGTTTGGATAGAATTGCAACATGATGCTCTGTAGAAAGCCTTAAACCCCGCAGTTTTCAATTGCAGTAACTAGTTTTGGCTATTTCCCCAAATTCCTTGGAAGTCACCTGCAGTGTTTGGAGCAGGGCTGGCCGGCTGCGGTGTGCCTGGGCTCTGCAGCCGTGTGTCCGCACGGAGCAATGGAGCTCTGCCTAGCGGGAGGGGAATTTCCACGGAATTGGTGAGAGAGGGAGGGCAGCTAAGCCTTAGAAACAGGTTTGGCCTGGAGGGATTAGGTTTGGTTCTTCAGACCTGTGGGTATAAACTGCGTTAAACTCTGCAAGCGCAGCGGCTCTTCGCTCAGCCCATCGTTCTCTGCTTGGAGGGGCCAGGTTGGCGTTTTCCACTGCTGAGCTGCATTTGCTGCTTTTCCCCTTGGAGAGGTGTTTATATCAAAACTGCTCCTCCTGTCCTCGGTCATCTTCGTTGCTCCTTTGGTGACATTTGCAACTTCTGAACTGGCGTTAGTGAACCCTTGGGGCAGCGGCTGCCAGAAGATGCGCTGAGCCGGGAGACTCGGCTGGCTCCAGCCTTGCCCCCCGCAGCACTTTGTGCCTTGGTACAGCGTCAGCGCTGGCTCTCCGGACCTGTACAGCCCACGTTCATGGTGTGGGAATGGGAATGGTTTTTGCTGAGCCAAAGCGTGCTCTGGGTTGCACCGTAGTGTTTTGGAATGACCCTGCTGGTGGTGATGGAGCCAAGCCCGCAGCTGTGCCGAGGATGAAGGCTGGGCTTGGGTGTTTGTCCTTCCTCCTCTTTCACAGCCTGGGAGGGATTTGGAAGTGGCTGGAAATCCTCCGCCCGGAGAGGGACGGGCAGCTCTTGTTTTCATTCAGAAAGTAAAGGTCAGGAATGCTTCCCTTTTTCTTCTTGCAGGGGTTTAAGAAAACTTGCTGTGCAGGCAAAAGGGTGTGCGTGAGTATTTCTCCAGGCACAGCCCAGGGAGCCGTGCTGGGGCATGGTATAAGAAGCGGGGTCCTGCGTGGGTCGTGGCGTTTTCACTGAAGGCTTTGAGCAGCGTTAAAGATTCAGCAGGGGCGGGTGATTTATATTCTGAGAGCAGTCCCACTGTGCTGCTTGCAAGGTGTATCAGTATGCAAAATACGGCTCCGGCTCCTCGTTCCCGTGTGCCCTTTCTGCCTGTAAATAGGTTTTGTGTCAGCGTGTGTGTCTGGAGATGGATTATTTGAGCCGGATGGGGGTTGAATGTTTTCTGTGCAGGGGGTGGTGGAAAGCAAGTGGAGACCTGTGTGATGCTGATCCTCAGTTGTCCTCACGAAGAGTCCTGCTTGAGGGTCAGGTGTATGGGTGCATGGTGGTGGTTACTGCTCAGGCTCCCTCCAGCCATGGCAGAGCATCCGACAGACAGTTTGCTAAATCCGAAGGCCTTTTCCTGACATTTCAGTGTAGCAGGTGAACAGGGTCTGGTGGTGGCTCGGCAGCTGCGTGGTGCTTGGAGTCTGCTGCGGTGGCACCAGTCGTGGTGCGGGGAGTGGGACCGCCCTGCAGGAAAGGGCTGTTTGCCCACGGTGAGCAGCTCTAGGGCTGCCCTCCTTGCTGGTACCTTGTAAGGAGCATCTTTGTTCACAAGCATTACCTTTCGTGCCTATGGATGAAAGTTGGATCGTCTGACTTACTCTTTTTGCAGTGCAGGTTTTTTTCCAAACCCAGCTCCCAGTTGCTGCAGTACTGTCCAGAAGGCAGCCCAGAGAGAAAACTCTCTCTACCTCTGCAACTGCAAAGATCACCTGGGCTTCTGCCCGGTCTGTATTTTGAAGCAATACCCATGGAAAAAGCACGGTTTGCTAAAATTTGGGGGCTTCCACGTACTAGCGCTGCTGGTGGGTGCTCCATCCAGCTCAGGAGATTGTGTCAATTGCAGTGACCGTGGCCCAGGTCTGAACTTAACCTTGATGGTGCGATGAAGATAGTTCCTTTTTCTGATTGTAAAAGAGGAAATGCATTTCTTAAAATAAAGGATGGTCCCTGAAGGGTATCTTTTTATTAGCATTTGTATGTGTGAAAGCCTCCAGTCTACAAATACACAGTAGTTTCCTCCTCAGTCAATAGGGAGCCCGTCCTGGGTCTGCAGAAGCGTTTCTGTCCCGCAGCACTTGTTTGCATGGAGAGGACGTGACGGGGCAGGACCGCGCTGGGTCACGCCGTGCGTCAGGAGCCCGGTGAAGCAGGATGCAGAGCCAAAGATCACAATTCACTGGAAAGTTTGCCTTTTCATTGCAGTTTTTCAGCGGGGAGGATTTCAAAACCCAACCCAGGTGGTAGTTAAAACAAAAAAGCCCAGAGCTAAAAGTGCGCCTGGGACCAGACGCTGGGTGGTGCGAACTGCCAGCTCGCCAGCGGATGGCTGCGTTATCGTTAGGGTTGTGTTAATTGATTGCAGGAGATGCAGCGGAGCAGAGCGAGGGGAGGTGCGAGGTGGGCGAGGGGAGGTGTGAGGTGTGCGCTGCAGCCCGTCCGGCCCGGGCAGGGAAATGCTGCCTGTACTTGCCGCGGTTCCTGCCTGCTGGCTGCTGCGCCTGGGTGTGTAGAGGAGTCTGCTGCAGCAACATTAACCATTACCTTAGGGAAAGATAATTATTCGTGAAGAAATCATACCCCGTTAACGAGGAGCCGTGCTTAACTGCTTTCATGCTGCTCCGAATGCTGCTTTGATCTTCGCTCCCCGTGCTGCCGCCGTGCCGGCGATGGCTCCGGCGTCCTCCCCAGCGCAGTGAGTCCAGCCCTGCGGCGAGCATCCCTTCGCTGTGTCGGGAGCAGGGACAACCAAGGTTTTGGCGGATAAAAACCTAAACTCTTGTGTTTCTTGGCCCCGTCCCGTGCTTTAGCCATCTACGGTGTGGCGCAGGGGAGCAGGAGGGCACTGCCAGCTCTGCGCCGGGGCTTTCCCCAGTGCTGAGGGAAGGCTGGAGCCTCCCAAAAAGCCCCCTGCTCCTCATCCTTGGTGGGGGGGTTAAATCTGGCTCAGCTCCCACGGCTTGGAGGCATGCACTGGGGTCTCAGCACCTCTCCTCTGCTGGAGGCTGCTGGCCCTGCAAGTTTGTCCAGAGGGGATTTTTCCTTAGGGAATGGGAGCTGTGTGCTGGCAGCCGGCTCAGACATCAGCATGGGCAGATGCTGCTCTGCTCCCTGGGCTCAGTCTGTGGCTCAGCCACGGTGCCTGGTGGAGCTCAAACTTCAGGGAGAGTGCTCGTGAGAAAGAAAAGGAGACGAGCTGGTGAGGATGGAGCGCTGCGCAGGTGCTGGCAGTGCTGCATTGGTGCTGCTGGGGCCCTGTACCGGTGCTGGGGATCTTACTGTAAAACGCGGGAGGCTTCAGCAGTGGGCATGCCACCAAGCACTGCTTATTTTCCCCTGCATTGCTGTTTATGTGTCACTTGTTCCTCACTTCCATGCATCTTTCATTTGTCCCCATCTGTTCCCTGTTATGTGCAGGGAGCTTTTGCGGGAGCATCCCCTCGCCTCGTGTTTGTTCAGAGCCTGGTGTCAGCAGCCATGCCTCCTGAACAGCACCTCTAGGTTTTGCTGCATACCCATGTATCTGATGCAAGGACCATCAAAATACAGAATGTAATATTCCCATGGACCTTACTAATGACTGCACAGCAACTCTTTCTGCTTGCTCCTGGAAAACAGTGTGGTGTCCCCGAGCTGGCCCCAGCACGGAGCTGGGGGAGGCTCCTCAGCATAACCTCAGGGCTCTGTGTGCTGTAGCAGAGCTGTCTGAGCTGCCTGCAGGATCACCCGGGGGGGTTTAGTCCTGTGGAGACGGGCACACATTGCTGTGTTAGTCAGCTGGTCCTCCAGCCACCCCGTCCTCCCTCAGGTCATGCTTTCCTTGCATGAAAAATTGCACAGGTGTGGTGCTGGGGGACACGGGCTAGTGGTGGACTTGGCAGTCCTGGGTTAACGGTTGGACTTGATGATCTCAAAGGTCTTCTCCAACCCAAATGATTCTATGATTCTGTTGATAAATATGTGCTCTGGGCTTGCAAATTATGTGTTGTTTTGATGGTCAGAAATGCTTTACTTTTCTAGTTGACGGTTTGCATTTGGTCATTAGGTTGCCCAGAGGTTTATAATGAAGCTACTGGTAAATCGCATGTTATAAGCCCACTGATGTCCTGTAAGAAGCTGGAGACTGTACCAGCTGCTCTTGGGAACAGTAAATCTTTGGAAAATTTATTGATTCCCAATCCGGGCTTTGCACTCTGGATGAACTTTGTCCTCACAAAATAATAGAAGGTGATTTTTCTTTACCAGCCAGCTGGCCTTCAAATGAGCCACCCTTAACACCGTGGTGAGCTCTAATCCAAGTAAACAAAGAAAAGGTGATTGACGAGCTGGGACAAGAAGCCACAGCAGTTTGTAATGAGGTTTAGTACTTAGCGGCACGTTCTCAAATACTGTCCTTAAATATTGCAGTTGGGTTTTGACTGCACTTACAAGATCAGTGTTTTATGCTCTTTGAATCACCCAAACGGTGGGTTTGGTAGCGAAAGAAGGTTAGAGGAGTGATTTGGGGAAAACGCTGATTTCTATAATCAGATTTGAATTGCAATCTATCTGCTTTTTTATGGGAATAAGTTTATTGGAGAGGATGCCGGGAGGTGAGGCAGGGCTCAGGGTCAGGTCTGTGCGGTGCTGTATGAGCCTGGCTCGCAGTTTGTTCTTCAATATGCACTCCTCATTGTGCAGCCTTTGGCTTCTCCTGCCTGAAACTTCCAGAGAAATAGGTAAGGGTCAAGAGGCATGGTGTGGCCCTGGGGATTTCAGGGCAGGGAGCTCTCTCCTTCCTTGCAGGCAACTCTTTGCCTTGTTTTTTTTCCCCAAAGGGCTCCTCATGGGTTGGGAAACAGGGAGTAGCTGGGGGGGGATAGGGGCATCCAGGGGATTTCACAGTCTTAAGGATGCTGGAGAGGCTTTTTCTGCCGGACATCTGCTCCCAGTTGGTCTGGGGGCAAGGGCTTCTGAGAGATCAGCCTCGGGGCTTTAACAAGCCCCTCTCCAAAGCCTTCGTGTCTTCGATATAGGGGTATGAGTTCCCTTCTTCAAAGAGAGAATTCAGAGGAAACTTTATTTATTTATTTGTTTGTTTGTTTGCCTGAAATACTTCTGTCCCTCTGGCTTGCCTTGTGTACCTTGCGTGCTTCCAACAGCCCGTGCCAGCGCCCGTCCCGTGAAACACCTCTGTGCTGATGAGGTGCAGGGGAACACCAGCAATATTTAAGAGTCTAAAATAAATACTCCCCTGGAGCAACCACCGTCGGGATGGTTTTTGGGCAGTGCTTGCTCCTCGCCCAGCGCGCTCCCCCTCCATCCCGCCGCCCCCCCCGGGCAAGTCCCTTAAACCCTTCCCCTCTCTCAGTGCACGCAGGGAGATTTCCACGCTGGGAGCCTGTTCCTGCGCATCCCCCCAGGAGCCGGCGGGGCTGAGCCTTTCCCGGGGGAACATGGACTGAAAGAGGAGCTTCGCCAGACCGTGGCTGCCAGCGCCCCTCGCCTGGACCCTGATGGACTCCGAGGCAGGGCTGCATTACCATGGTGATGATCTTAACCAAAACTCGGGAAAACAAAGGTGCTGACTCTGTAACATGCAGGACTGAGCTGGTAAGCTTTGTGAAATCTTTATTCGAAACTGTTTTGCTGCTGAGAGCTTTGCTGTAGCTTTATAAGAAGGGTTTTTTTTTGTGCTGCAGGGTCAGATCTTTAGGTGGTGTATAGCACTGGTTTCTACCGCGCTGCGTTAATATCCAAGGAGCAGGTGATTAGTAAATGATAGGGGTGCTGTGGCTTTTGCATATGTGAATTTCAGTAAGCATGCAATGGAATAAACAGCAGAAAAAAAATAAAATCACTGTCATGAATAACATGGGCAAGAAGTTACTTTGTCAACAACGAACAGATGCTCATCATTAATAGAAGGATGAGCAAGTGGGGAGCAGGATTAAGTGGGAAATGGCGAAGGGCAGTGCTGTGGTACTTAACGGTCTCACTGGCAGCCTGGAGAGATGCAAATCCAGCCAACACCAAATGAGAAGACAACAACAACAGAAAACCAACCAAATTGGGGCAGCAAACAGACTGAATGATGGTACAAGGGACAGGTGAGCCCATGGGGCTGAGCATACCTGTGGTAGTGGCACATGAGGGGCAATGCCTTGTCTGGGGCAGTGTCGGAGCAAGGGGAGCAGGGGCAGGAGGAAGAGGTGTGGGGTGATGGAGAGCCATCTGAGAAAGCCCAGAGCAAGGCTGGTGGTGGACATTCACTCCTCGGTCCTCCAGGAGAGATGTCATAGTCCAAGAAGAAATTGGACTGAAAGGCTATTCCTCGCGGGGTGCGCTGAGCGTCTCAGATAAGGGCGTGCAGGAACACAGCAGGATGCAGCTGGCAGGATTAGCCATAAATGGGCGTTTTGAGCATAAAAGAAGTATAAATGCCTAAGTTTGCCGAGGATGACAAACTATCTGGCTGGGCTTTCCGGGCAGATAGCGCAGCGTGCCAGGGCAAAGGAAAGGCAGGCTGCCCTGGCAACGCGTGGTGGAGGAGAAGGCGAGCAAGCCAGAGGCAGCATTAAATCCTGCCTTAAAAGGGTGAAATTTGGGAAGGAAGGCTATTGATACGTTAGAAAAGTATCATTGCTTCAGTGTTGGCTCCTGCTAGGAAGGCAGCATCTCCTGTGGCTGCTGCTCGGGGCGAGGCGGGAGCCTGAGCATCCGACGCCGGCGGTGCCCCAGGAGGTGTGCGGGGCAGGTGGGGGGGAACCGGCTGGAGGGAGGCGGGTGAGAAGTGGTTCCTTCTGGTGCTAGGGGAAGGGATGGGCAGCCGGGCTGTCCGATGGCAGGCGGCGGAGGTGCAGAGCTGTACCGGGAAACTTTGCCCTCGCGTGTTTGCCCAGTGCCTCCTGCAGCTCTGGGGCTGGGTCGATAGCGCAGCGATAGTCCCGGTTACACGAGCTGGATTGCCAGGTTGTCCGGGCTGTTGGATTGGGGCAGATACAAGAAGGCTGATCCAGCAAAGAAAGCAAGAGTTTTTGCCTTGACTTCCTGGGAAAGGCCAAAAAGCAAAACGTAAAGGAAATAAATGCCTGAGCAGCGGGGCAGTGTTGCCTACCAGCACCCCATGGGCTCGTTTGGTTCAGTTCCCAATTTGGTGTTAAGATGAACATCTTACAGAGTGGTAATTATATTCAACATGGGACATATGTCACCTGAAGATGTTCTCCTCCCTCCCACGTTTGAGGCAGTAACTGGTCTCTGGGGCTGGCACACAGATGTGTGTGAGAACTGCTGCCTTCTCTGGGGCTTGTCCCACTTCCATCCTTGCTCGGCTTTGGCCACTCCTTGGAGACAGCTGCCTGTGCTTGCTGTCTCCTCATTAATTCTACCTGCTGCTTCATGAGGTGGGGCTTGACAGATAGAGCTAGCCTTACTTCACCTAGAAGAAAAGTGGCACATGCTCCACAGAAGGTGGCCAGCTCTTACTTACCTTCTTCTTGTCCGCACCCCATCGTTGTTTTCTGCCCCCACGTCCCTCTATGTTCAATATTTACAGTATTCTGTATATGAAGTGGGATCCTTTGACTGGATTGCTCTGTACAGGGAGGTGCCAGTGTTTGGTTGTTATTATCATCGTCATCATTATGTGAGCAGGCAACGTGTAAAGCATGGATCGGGAGAGAATTTACGAATGCGGTGGCCTAACAGCAGTTAAAATGCAGCTGTGGCAGTGCAGATGAACAAGGGGGGTGATGCTGGTGCTTCCCTCAAATGATGTGAAGCCTCGGTCAGATGGGGTGGCGTTGCCAGGAGAGACACTTCAGAAGCAGAATATGGATGTTTTGGGAGGTAATAAAAGAACAATTAGCAGGAAGGAGTGTTTTTGCAGACATAGCTGAAATGGGATGTAGCTGCAGGGCCATATTGATTTATTGTACTTAAAACAGTCTGTGCCTATTTTTAGAAGTCCGATGATGCCTCTTACGCTGCGAAGAGGAAGATTCTTGGGAAAAAAGACTGTAAAAAGCAACTGGGATTACTTTGTGCCCATGCAGTGGCATTTCCCCCTATTTTTAGTGCAATTCAGCACAATCCGAACATGGACTCCCGAGAAGTGCTGGGGTGAGGGCGCCTTGCCTTAGAAACACACTATATGTTTTTTGAAAAACTAAATAGCTGCTTTGTACCTAGATGGGAGGCTTTAATGGGCTTGGATGGGGTTCAGATACCACTGCTGCTGCTTTCTTGCCCAGTGCGGGATTACTGCTGACTTGCAGCTCCTAGTTTAGTTTCTCCGGTGTTTTGGGTCCCAGGGCTGGGCACCTGGCTGCAGCTATTCCCATGGGAAAGGACTAGCTGCAGGACCCACCATCTGCAAGCTTGGGCCTTGACACCAACTCTCCGCAGTGTTTAATTAAATTTGATTTAATCGAGGGAAGATGACCGGGTCTGCCCCCCTGGTCCCTGCCGCAGTGGGGCCGTGGTGGGCACCCAAGGCTCTCCTTCCCGCTGGGTGCCGTGTGGCTTTGCCAGGGCTGGAGGCAGGGTGGTTTCTGGTGCCCCGGTCAAGTCTGCGAGAAGTGAATAGTTTTTCTGGTTGTTTGCAGCACACTCCAAAGATGAGTCAAGGACCTACCCTCTTCTCTTGTGGCGTGATGGGTAAGTAACAGAAACTTCTGTCTGTATTTACTCTACCTCTGCTCCCGCTTCGTTGTAGTGATGGGTGGGAAGACGTCCGGACTAGCTGGATGCCTCCAAAAAACGCTCTGCTGCAGACCGTGGGGTGGGCAGCCACCCAGCTGCCCCACACAGCGGGGACGGAGGGGCACCCAGCCCACCACCCGCTAGTGGTGGCCATCATGCCCGTGCCGCTCTCCTTCACGGAGGGGGTTGTGCTGCCCTGTTGCTGTTGCTGAGTGAATTGCTTCTCTCCTTTCCCCTCCCCTTTGAGATATCTGCTTATTTTTAGAGTAACTCCTATAGTTGAGATTATGAGCGTTCTGGGTCTGAGGCTGTGTTTGAGTATCCAGCGTGTGACTGCGGCTCTCGACTGTTTGCACGATGCCAGTAAGGAATATCAGTATTATCACTAAAACGTTCTGCCACTTGGCAACAAAGTGTTTGGACTCAAAGCTCAAAGGAAAACTCAAAAAATAAGGAGAATGTCTTATTTTTACCTTTGACAATAGCCATGGTATAGGATGTTTAATCCCTTTTATCTCAGAGCTTGCAAGCAAAACCCGATCGTGCTGGAGGATGTGCTGTTATATTGTGCTCTTTGGGTTTTGTAGGGGGGAGCCAGTCACCAGGCGAAGTCTCAAAACCCAATTAAAATCGTAGGTCAAACTCGAGCCAAGCTACTTGCTATGAAAGCCAATACTTTGCAGACAAAGAGGCTGCCCCTTTTCTTCATGGACACAACTCATTAGCGTTAATGGGAGCCAAGCAAATGCATTGACAGGAGATATTTCCCAAGCTCTCTGATAACTCCAGTCATTGGGTGGGTGGGGGAAGATGGAAAGCATTTGGATTTTTTCAGATGAAAGTTGCAAGCTTCAAAGTCAAGAAGGGGTAGAGGCAGCCCATTCCCTTTCTGCTGCCTGTCAGACGTGAGTGAGGAACAAAGAAACCCAGTCGGATGGTCTTGTCTTGCACTGTGGCGCTGGCAGGCTCTTCAACAGATAGGAAGAGTCCACACCTAATTGAAAAGCAGCTTGTCTTCAAGAGCTTTTACAAAGCCTTCTGCAGTTTTGTAGCACTGGGCTGGTCTTCCTCGGCTGCCAAGTTGCCCTCTTTCCGAGGGGACTGAATGTCACCTCCTTGACCACAGCTTACCATGCAATGGTCTTCGTCATGCCCAGTCAAGAGGAGCCAATCTCTCCAGCATGCAAGGGCATCGGATGGCTTGGGTTTAATTTTAGGCATCTTTCCCAAGCGTTCTTCTTGGTGCCTCCACATGTGGGCCACAATCACAGACTAATCCGGTGTCAAAACTTACTTGACTTTTTAAATAAGTCCCATGGTTATGGTGGCACCGAATGCAAAACTGGGGGAATATTTCAGGTCAAAGGGCCAGGTCCCCGTCGGTGGAAAGCACTGAGCTAAATAAGCACAGTGACGTTTGAACTGGCAGCACAGCCAGTGAGAGGCAAAGGCTCGTAGTTCCATGTACGATGTTGGGGGCGTGGAGGGAAGTTGGCTGAATTTTATGGGATTTTAGCCAGAAGAGGCTGAGGGTCTTCGCACAGGGTCTTCCCGGTTGGCTTTGGGGGCGAGGGCAGCTTTGGGCAGGAAGATAGCTCATGGCTGGTCCCAGCGGCCATGGGACAGTGGGGTAGAGGGAAGCCCAGCCTTGGCCAGGATGCCAGGGAAAGCATCATCCAAACCCTGGAGCTTCCCACAAGCGTCGGCTCAGGAGCGTTTATCTCCAGGAAGGAGAAGGAAGAAGTTGAGTCAAAGCTCCAAGGGGTGCGTAACGCAGCATGACCAAGAAACCCAGCTGGCCCAAGGTGGCAAGGCTGGGGTCCTGCTCACCTGTGGCATGACGTGGGGAAAAAGAGTAAACTGGAGCGCATGCCTTCGGGATGTGGATACCGTGTACACTGCACGAACCTGAAAATCAGTTGTAGATTGGAATATAACTCAATGTAAACACTTGATAAGTCAAATGATGCAATGTTAGATCCACTTCTCAAAGCAACCAAAATAATCTTTTGATTTTTAGATTTGTAAGAAATACCTCTGTCAGTGTGATGAGAATATTACTAAAAGGATTGGGTTTTATCTTTATATAGCCCTTTGCTGGGAGGAAGATTAAAGGTGCCTAAAAGTGCCTGAAATTATAAATATAACACTTTCTTTTTTCCCTTCTCCTTGGTGGATCCTTGAAACACCTGGGAGTTTTAAGAATTTTGCTGTTGTTAGATGTGTGTGTGTGTGGGGGGGGTCCTTCCTTTTTTCCTTTTCCTTCTCCTGCAGTCTCCATCACATGTCCCCAGTGAAAATATCAGTGACTGTGATAGAGAGATAAGGTGGCGTAGTAGAAAGTTGGGGCATTACTTTTGAGTTCCTCTGTTGAAATTTTCCTGTCTTTGGGTGGATGGCAGATGAAAATTCACAGTATTTTAACAAGGCATTGGTGGCATCACCTCGCCTTTCCCTAGCAGGTATATAAGAAGTACTCAGCATCTAAGTCGGTAGCGTGAGGCTGCACTAGTTCAGTGTTGTATGAAAACCTCAGTGGGTGCGTGCCAGCAACTGTGGCCTCCTGATTTCTGTGTAAGCAAGAAATTACCTCTGAGGCAAGCTGCAGGCAGGGTTTTATTGAGGCTGTGACATGGTGCTGGGGAGTGCAGTCGCCTTGGCTGCAGGATCAGAGTCCCGGAGTGCTGGGCGTTGCGTGCACAGCCCTGCCTGTGAAAGGAAGGAGGACGGGTTTGAGCCCATGGGGATGGATCCTGCATACATCCTCTGTGAAGTGCTCTTTTCAAATTAACAGTCGTTTGCTTTTTCCCGTGGAAAGCACCCCCAGAAGTTGGCCTTGGAGAGCGCTGCGGCAGAGGTCAGCTTGTCTGTCCTTCAGCACGCTCCTCCACCAGCGCGGTTTGGCAAGGCCACCGGTCCAAGAGGTGAGCGTGCCGGGGGGGCTGCAGCCTTGGGTCTCATCATTGCACACCTCTTACCTGGAAGATGCTTTTCACCCTGTGTGGGTGGCAGAGGAAAGCAAAGGGGCCAGAAGAAAGACCAGCCCACGGTGGGTGATGCCCCTCGATCGCGTCCTGAAAGCACCCACAGGGCTCACGCGCCTCTTGTTTCTGAACTGGGATTTCCGGGGATTTCGGGTTTTTCTTTGGAAAGGCCACCAGTGTAGAGCAGCGTCTTGGTTGGGCGTTCGAGCACAGTCAGCCCGCGAAGAGAAAAGCCGTGCGGGGAAAGCCAGCAAGGCATAGCTGGCGCGGGGACGCCTCGGCAGAGGATCGCCTTGAGGAGCAGGGCACGCTTTGCCGTCGAGAGGGGGAATTTCCCTCCCCCATGCGGATGGTTGGCACGAGGAGCCCGCAGCTCGCTGGTGTGTTTATTCTCCAGCGGTAGGTTTGGGGGCTGTTGTTTTCGTTTCCCATTGAAGCACAGCTCCGCGCATCGGATTTTAATCTTACTTCTCCAATGAGAAGGCTCCGTGGTGCTGCCGTCAGCTAATTACAACCATTAAATTTGTTCCACATTTAGAAATCATCTCTCGAACATAAACAGGGGGCAGTGGAAAATGCAGGCTGCCTTCCCCCTGTGCACGGGGACCAGGAGACTGAAATTTGACTTGAACAACATGTAAAACAAGGGAATTGGATGCGCACCTGTGTGAAGAGAAATGTTTGGGTTAGGATCCAAACAGGATTTATCTGCCAAAAAGGAGAAGCAAAATTGATTGAAAACCGTAATTGCTTTACAAGTTGCCATAATAAATTATGTATTAATGTAAATTATTTCACGGGAAAGGAACATAGAGGAAACTTGAGCAGAAGGATCATGCATTATGTATAAAAAAGAACTGTAAAAATATTATAGCAGCACATTTGTGTCGCTGTAGTTAAAAGTTGTGTCAGCGTTTTCATTTTACACCCTTCTCGGTGGTTATGAGCATGGTCATTAAAATTTACTCTGTGTCACCAGAGGAGCACAGCAGTCGTTTAAAAAGCCCATGGCCACCCCGAAGCTGCAAGGTTCCTGGCATGGCCGTGCGCTGCTCCTGCAACACCTGGAGCTCAGCATTTGGAAGCCTGGCTGAGATGCTCCGAGGATGGTCCCTGTTCTCCACGGGGCTGTGCAAAGCTCTCGGGGATGCTTGGAGGATGACGCCCAGCTCCTTGATTTTGGGATGTGACTTCAGCCCGCGAGTGCCTCGTGCCCTGGATCACTGGGCTTCTTTGGTGCTGTGGAGGTTGCACAGGAGAACAGATGGATGCTGTTAAGGGGTCACGTTCACTCTTCAAAGTCAGTGTCTTGGTTTTGCCCGAAAGGAAATTTAGGAACAGCCAGTGGTGCCAACCGTGTTTGAGCATGCTGCCGACGATCCCAGGGTGGGTTGGGCTGTGCTCACATGCAGGTGGCCTCTGGCTTGTCTCTGAAAATTGGAGAGAGGGGGGAAATAAACCAGGTGAGGATGGCCTGGCAGCCAGGGGCCAGGACACGCTGGGGCTTGCTGGGGCGTGTTGCTGCTTGCCCAGCCCAGCGAGTCCTGCCGGTGCATGCTGGTGTGGCATTAGCCTTGCACGGAGAGCAGATGCTGTGGCTTGCAGTGACGGCTGCTCTTCCCACACCCCCAGTGCTCCGGCTGTTTGACACCCAACATCTCCCCCCTGGAGCACCCCTGGCGGGGCTGCATCCTGTCATCCCAGGGACAAGGCTCTGCCACCGAACTGTCCCAGAGCCAGGGTGGTGGGATGGCGTGCAGGCTGGAGCGGTGATGTGGGAGCTGGGGCTCAGACTGACCTTTCCAGGGCTGAAATCGGAGCTAACTATCGCAGCCTTGCTTTGGAAAGCAGAAATAGTTTGGGTTTGGGTCCCCTGAGGCTGGGTAGCTTGGGAGCCCGCAGCTGTAACTTGAATTTAATGTTGCTTTCTGCCTGTCTGAATTTCTTACTGCTTTGTGCGTGGTTTGCAAGAGGGTTCAGGCTCCTGCTGCCATGGCCAGAGAGGGCAGGACGAGAAATTCAGTCCTCCCCAGGCTGCTGATAACAACCCCCTGTGTCTTGGGAGCTGGAAAGCTATTTCACAACCAAAGAGATGCCAGAAAATTCACTTTGTGTTGGCTCACCCTGGAAATACAGATTTGCAGATTGAAACATCTCAAGAGAAATTTGCTGGACGTGCTCATCAAGTGACTCTGAAGTGTTTGTATTTGCAGTTTTAAGTTAAAATCGAAAAAAAAAGGTGCTATTTCATCCTAGAATGCTAACAGCCAAGAAAGGCCCGTTTAACCAGGAGAAGAGCCCCTCGTGCCACACTTACATCGTGCTCTGGTTGGAAATGTTCTGGGTTTTTTCCAATAGGCAAAGGAGAGTTCTCCAGCAAAGCAGCTCACTTGCAAGCTGAGGGTTTCTCATGGTGGGTTTTATCCTGGAACAAATTGATGCCTCAGGGTAAACCAGGCTGAGGTTTATAATTTAAGAGAATTAATACATGCTTAAGTGCAGCAGTATTAATGGCTCCACTGCAATTATCATTATCAGCACGCTCAGGATGTGAATCTTAGCCCTAAAAAACTGAACAGAAAACCAGCCGCTTTTCCTCAATAAGGCTTTCCTGAGTTCTTTACTTCCACCCTCAGCCCTTAGTCTACCCCGTTTCCAGGTTGTTTAGGGGCGAACAGTTTTCTGTTTGGGCTGAAAAAAACATTTTCTGGGTCACCCGGTGTTTTGGGACCCATCAGTGGTGCTCGGGGAGCGGGGGGGACAAGCTGTGCCAGGGTCCCCTCCCTGCCCTGCCAGCAAATCAGCTCCCGCGGGGCCAGGGGAGAAGCAAATAACCCCAAGCTAGCGCTGGGGATAGCGGCGTAATTACCGTTTGCTTTGCAAGGTTTGGAAGATTTATAGCTGTTTGTGCCAAAGCAGGGGTGAAAGAGGAAGGTGTCCCGTATCCTCCTCACCAAGGCCTTTTGTACAGCGTGACGTCTCCGGCCAGAGGATCGTGGCAGCTTGCCATGAAAAATCGGCTTCTATTTCTGTTTCTTTTGTCTGCTGACCTGACCCAAGAAATCTCTCTGCTGGCAGGAGAATACAGAGGGAAAATAATAAAGATCTAAACATAGATGTAGTTGTTTAGCACAGATTTCTCCCTTTTCATTGTGTTTATTAAAATGAGGGCAGCAACAGTTAAAATGCCGTGCGGTTATTGAGGGCAGAGCCAGGCTGTTTGTGGCTGGAGCTGTTACGGTGGCAGGGAGAAATGGGAAAACTGGCCAAGAGTGGTGTAAGGGGCCCCAAATCTGACCTCCTGACTTGAAACCGAGCCTTGTTCGGAAGCGTTCTGCACCGTTGCATCTTCCCTCTCAGGTTGGTACCTACAGCTTGTGGGCTGGGTACCGCTTTCGATTCATCCTTCAGTTGCCAGAGTGGAAAAACCCCAAACCCCCTCCGAAATATCGCAAGATTTAGATACGATCATACGAAACTTCGCAGCGACGGTTAGCTAGCACGGTTTGCCTTTGTTTGCAGCAGCAGCCGACGACAAAAACAGTCACCGGAGAAAGTCTGTTGGGTGATTACTTTTTTCCATTGCAGCAGCCGATGGGGTTGTCCTACCATGGTTTTCCTGTTGAGCGTCAGCGGCGTGTCTGCAGAGAGCCCCGCTCGCCTGCACCAGGGAGCCAGACCTTGATGATGCTTTGCTTTTTTTCTGTTCTGGTCAGCAAGACCATGTGTGGGAATGAGATCATCGCCCTTAATCCTCTTTTGACACGGTCATCAGTGGGATTTCTGAACCCAGCTGTAGCCGGGTTTGCAGGCTTCCTATGCGGAGCTGCCCGTAGCCACGTGGCTTCTGGAGGTGCAAGTTTCTCAGAGCTTTACCCAGTCACTGCAAAACCCGTCTGATAAATAGTGTCTTTATGCTGGCCCCAAAACCCTGCAGCAGGTCTCCACCACCTTTTGCTGTGCTGCGCTGGAAGACTGTCAATGCAAGCCAAATTTGCAGGAGGAACAAACTCTGGTGTAAACAAGCTGAGCGAAACAGGGAGAAAATGTTAAAAAAAGTGTGTGGGTTTTTTTTGTTTGTTTGTTGTTTGTTTTTTTTACAAAAGTGAACCTGTGAAGTGATTTGTCCCTTTAAATAAATGCTTCAGCATTAGGTTTGTTATAGAAATGCGGACAGCTGGCTGTGCTGGGTACTCCTGGGATTTTCATGGCAGCCCCGAGGAGACGCTAAGCCCGGGTTGCCCAGGTTTCTGCAGCACCTTCCTGCTCCGTGTGGGTAACCGGGCAGGGGGCCCCTGGGCCAGAGCACCCGGGTGCCCAGCTTGGGGAGCTGGAGGGGAGCTGGCTGATGAGCCTCACAACAGGAGCCTACGAACAGCGTCTTGCAAAGAACTGCTGGAGGTTTATTGTGCATTTGTGACAGCATCAGCCATCTCACAGCTAATTATGTGCCCCCGCTTTTGTTATCTTTGGGTTGGTGTGGGAGGGGTGCTCAGAGCCTCGGTGGGGATAAGTGGGTTTCATTGGAGCAACACTTTAGCAGCGGCTGAGAGTGGGACAGCCCAACGGGTATCAGGATGGCTTTTGGTTTCCCGTAGGCTTTGATGACTTTTTTGGGGAAATTGTTGGGATTTCTGTGCTACCACAGGCAGCTGGGTGCCCAGGGAGCACTCCCCTTTCTGTTAGGACCATCCCAACTGCTCTCTCATCTCCTGTCTGGGGTTTTGTCTCCTAAGGTCTATCTCACCCCAGTGCTGCTACACCTTTGTGCTCTTCACTTCCAGTTTTTGTGCATCTCTTAGGCAATTACTGATTGTGGAGCCCAGGACCAGCCGCATGGATCTGAGACATGACTTAGCACAGAGATGAGGCAATGGCCGCACCATTTTATGCTGCTGAATCTCACTTAGCCAGTGCGATCCGGATATGCAAAGGCATGTTTTTGCCTTCTTCTAGCAGTTCTGTTCCTGCTGCAATTGTAATTTTGTCTCTCTCTCCGTGTACACCGCAGCAGCCGCTCTGTTGGCGGTTCGGAAAGCTATATTCCAAGAGTTAATTAATTTGTACTGGAATACATCCCATATGCTACTCTTTTTGTTTATGGACATAGAAAGCGAATCGCAGAATTAATTAATGCTAATGCCTGTGCATGTGTGTTGTTTTTTGGGTGTTTTTTTTTCTTCTTTCTGAACCAGAAAATGACAGATGGAGAGATCTCAGCAGGAAATGTCCACTCCAGCTCGAGCAGCCGGGCGCCAGCATCTGGGACTGCTTGTCGGACAAGGGCGAGGAGGGCTCGCGCTGGCCGAGGGAGACGGCTAGCACCTGCTCTGTCACCAACCTGATCAAAGACCTCAGCCTCAGCGACCCCCACAGCAACCCCTCAGCCCCCCCCAGCAAGCGCCAGTGCCGCTCGCTCTCGTTTTCCGATGAAATGTCCAGCTGCGGGACCTCGTGGAGACCCTTAGGCTCGAAGGTTTGGACCCCGGTGGAGAAACGGCGGTGTTATAGTGGGGGGAGCGTGCAACGCTATTCCAACGGCTTTGCCACCATGCAGAGGAGTTCGAGCTTCAGCCTGCCATCACGGTCCAACCCCCTCTCCTGCGAGCATCCCGCCCTCAGCAACCGGCTGGGGTGCCAGCCGAGGAAACCGGCCACCGGCGGGCGCGGAGGAGAGCGGGTGGACATGCAGAGGTCCCTCTCCTGCTCGCACGACCGCTTCTCCTCCTCGGAGTACTGCCCGCCCTCGGCAAGCAGCACCCCCGCCTCCACGCCGGAGCTGGGGCGACGGGCCGGCGGGCTCTCCCGAAGCCGCTCGCAGCCCTGCGTCCTGAACGACAAAAAGGTCGGGGTGAAGCGGCGGAGGCCGGAGGAGGTTCAGGAGCAGCGGCCCTCGCTGGATCTCGCCAAGATGACCCAGGTAAGTTGCGGCGGGGCCAGCCCCGCGAGGGCCCTGCAGGCGCGGCTCGGCAGTGAGGTGGTGGTGTTCTCTGTGCTTCGCTAAAAACCCTTCGGCATCCTCCCGAGGCGGGTCTGCGGCACGCAGAGTGACACGGCTGTTACGGGGAGGTGCATCCTTCTGCGTGAGCAGAATGCCCATTCCCCTCCAAATGGATTTCTTTACTAAATTCCCACGTTTCTGTTCTGCGGTGATTTTTGCGCGCCAAGTTCCACCATGTCATCGGTTCCTCCTGGCACGCTTTTCCAGCAGAAATACGTTTTGCGGGGGTTTTTTTGAGCTCATTTCTGAGCTCAGGCGAGGAGCCCCTGCCCTGCTGAAGTCAGCACCCCGAGGCACCTAGCCCTGGCTTCGTCAGGGGTTGAATTCGTACCACCATGGGCTTTACTTGCTCTTAGCATCTGTGATTTTCCACTCTGGAGACGTTACCGTGTTTCATTTTCAGTTGCAAACACAGAGCACAACCTCCCTCTTCAGCCTGCCACACGAAGCCAGGTAACAGATTTGGGATGTAGATCGGGGAGGATTTTGCTCCCAAGTCCTCTCGCGGCAGGACCGGGTGACTGGGCGTTAATGAGAGCCAAAGCGAGAGGCTGCGTGAGCAGCGTTCCCGTTTCTCACTCCTAACATTTCTTTTTCTGCAGTTTCATGAGTCAGCATTTCCCACATCGATAATGTATAGCCGTCAAGTCAATGACACCACCAGCTCTGTGTGGGATGGAGATAACGGGGTACCTGAAGGCTCCCGCTGTGGGAGCGGGGGGGGTTTGCCCTGGGCACCTCCTGGGGTGGGCTGTCACCTTCTGCTGGCCAGAGATCTTCCCCTGTGGTTTCAGTTTGATGCCGTCGGCTGGTGTGCGGTGCTGCGGCGCTTCATCCCGTGTCGGGAGCATCTGTCCTGATTTTCCTTGTACAGCTGCGGCCAGCGAGTCCGCCCGGTGCAAGGCAGCCCCTTGCTCACAGGGAAACTGCTGGCAGCTATTCATCAGCGGGGTGGAGAAACAGCCGTGGGGGTTCTCCCCTTGGGGTGGCATCCGACACTGTACATGTGTTTTCCCCACTTACAAGAACATGATATTTTATGGCGTTTCATGCTTGGCAGCACAGGGGGTGTTTGAAGGCGTGTGGTGGAGTTGGAGGAAGAGTTTAGCTTTTCCTTCTCCAGAGGAGCTTGGAGGGTAAAAAGGATGAGGAAATCACATATTTGGGTGATAGCAGGGGAAAAATACGAGGGTTGGAGGGTCGCTCTCGTCTTTTGATAAACCACACCAGCAGCATCTAGTACACTAAGCTTTTTTATTAGCTAATGAGCTGGATGGGCAGTAAAACCAACTTATGCGTGTTATATTTCGGTGGCCACAGGTTGGATTAGCACAGTTGCCCCCTCCTGATCCTCTCCCTACTCATTGCTTGACCTGTACCTGTGATGCAGGGTGTCCCGCCAGCCCACGTGGGAGTTTCCCAGCAAACCAAAGCCTGCAAAAGACCCAGATTGCCTCAAAACTAGAAAGCAAAGTGGTTCCTTGCTTCAAAACCAGCATGTTAAAACTGCCTTTGCCACCGCACGCTGACAAACACAGCTTTCTCGAGTCTCCATTAATAACCCACTGGTGTGGGAGGAGGTCCACAGCTGTGGGCAAAGGGCTGACCAGGCTGAAAGCCCACGGTGTGGAGCAGCCAGGGAAAGAGGGGGAAGGATGCGGCCCCAAGCTCACGTGCCGGGGCTGGGAAATGGGCTGCTCCTCTTTCTGCGTGCCTGCAGCGGCCAGGGGAATGCTCATCCGCATTGCCTCTGACGGCGTGTGTGGGGTCTGCATTTGGAAATGCAAAGCGTGACTTGCGTTTATACTTCTCGGGGGGGTTTGCGTACGCATGCAGGCATGTGTGCCAAGGTTGATGAGGAGCCCTGCAAAGGGCCGTGTCTGCGTGTCACTGGGTCTCGTTGCATCAGGGCAATTCGGCATAGAGACGTGGCAGTAGCATGCGCGGTTGCGTGGGCACGCAGCTAACAAAACCCAAGGCGATACCCGTGCATGCGGAGCCGGTTGTGCCCGTGCCAGCAGGTACCTTGGTTTGGTTGCCCACGGGGGTGTCTGCCTGCTGTGGCCAGTGGTTTGGTCTTGCAAGGCTGGACATTCCCATCGTATCCCTCTGGACAAGCTGCTCAGCACCTCAGGAGTGATTATCAAGACCTTTTGGGATGAGTCAAAAACATGGAGTGCATTGCGAGGTATGACACACGCGTGCCCCGCCTGCATCTGCTGGAGTTCTCGCTGCGGAACAAAGGGAAGAGATCAAAGGGATGGGACTGGTTTCGTTCGCCTGGCGGTTCTGAGAGCCTGCGCAATGGTCACCGTCTCCGAGCGGTGCTCGCGCCGTGGCAAGATGAGCGTTTCAGAAGCTCTGGGAGGGCAGAGCAGAAGTCATCTGCTCTTCTTTGCTCATACTTCATGCTGGGCCGGCTTGCCGGGGCACCAAGGGGGAGCATGGAGGAGCGGGGAGCGATCTCCTCGAGGGAACAGCCATGGCAGGCTCCGAGGCTTTGATCCCTCATTAAAAGAATTAATGAGTTTATCCTTGCAAATGCCAATGAGGCCTTTTTTTTTTTTTTTTTTTTTTTTTGCCTTTTTTTGTTTCCAAAGGCTCCTTGTGATTTTCTGCTCTTTAATTGCCAGCCTTTGCCAATGAAGGGCACGGAGGTGGTGGGGCAGGTAGGGCAGACCCCCAGATGGACCCCGCTGGCGGGGATGCAGCCCCAGCCCAGCACTGAGCAGATGGGACATTGTGTCCAGCTGTTTTCCTGCCAGTGCTCCACTCTGCAGGCTTTGGGGAATAAAAGGCTTGTGCCAGGGCTTGGGAAGCCTCCTTTTGTAGCTGTTCTTCCAGCCTTGCGAGCCCATGGGTGCTCCTTCCCGGCTCCCTTGGTGCCCACTGGGAGTTCAGCACCTGCTGTAGCTCATCTCAAGCCCTTCCAGGTCCCTGCCAAGGTCTGTGCGAGGCTTCACAGGCACAGCGTGGCTGCATGCTTGGCTTGGTCCCTGCTCTGAGGAAGTGAACCGCAGGCTGGGATCGCATCCTGCACCTCTGAGCCCACCTCTGTGGGTTGGCCTTGGCCCCAGCAAAGCACAGAGTCCAGACAAGGGCAGCCCTGACCGCCAAGTCCCTACCCGGCTGCTGCGTTGGACGGCTCTCCATCCCATGGCCACACAACGGGGACCCTGGTCAGGATAGGAGTGCCCCCAGCACGGGTAAGGATGCGGCTAAAGGATTTAACAAATCTCAGCATCTGGCTGTCAGACGTGTGTGTCGGACTTGTGTATTAGGAGCTAATACATGGGTAAAGAAAGACTGACACGAACCCGTCTAAGACCCAGGTTTAGGAGGATAAAGGCACAGCGAGACCTGGCAGATTGCCCTCCTGGAGCATCCTCAGGGAGCACTGCAGGCTTGGATCCTGCCGGGAAACCGCTCTGCACCACCGTAAGCTGGGTCACTGGCTCCCACAGACCGTGTGCTCCCAATGGGTTCTTGATTTCTGTCCCTGCAAGGGCTAGACCCTCCCTCAGCAGCCTCGAGGTGTCACCTCTTCTGCAAATCCCTAACCATTTGCAAGCCTTTCTTAAATCCCACATGCCAGGTTCATCTGAAATAAGCTTCATGATTTTCAGCCGCCAGTGGAAACGTGGAAGTGAAGCAGCAAATGGAAACGGGCTGAGAAGCGGGGACGGCGCGAACAAATGCTCGCGGTTACGAAATAACCAGGGTGCTAAAAGCCGCGGCGTGTCCCCGGAGCAGCTGTGTTTGGTAATCGAATTTCAGGAGAAGGGCTGTGGGCTGTGTGGCAGGAGCTGTTTGGCAGGAGAGAGGTGCAGGACCTCTCCCCACAGCACTCCTGGTGCTGCCTGGGGTCTGTGCAGGAGGTCACCGGCTCCGGGAAGGCTGCCTGCAGGTGCTTTCTCTGCTGGTGTAGAAGGTTCATGCAGTGGATAGGGAAAGGAGAGTGTCCGGGCTCTGGTTTCCGCCTTTTGGGAAGAGAAGGTCTGAAGGGTGGTACAAAGCCAGGATGGTGGGCGAGGAGCCACAGACAGTGCAGTTCTCGGCTCCCTCAGTCCTTCCCCACCTCACATCCCTGCCCTGTGTGGGACAGGGGACGCGATGAGGAGGCAGCAGGACCTGGAGGCTTGAAGCAGAGCTCATGGATGGGCTGGCCCAGTGTTTCCCAGCATCTCCCGCCTTCAGCTGCTCCAGTGAGGCTCCTGGAGGACAGGGATGGACACCTTCACCCAGAGACGCAAGACACACACATAAGCATTTCCTTTGCAGTAGATGTGCCTGAAATTGCTGGCTTACAACTGCAGAGGTAACTAATTTCGTTATCCCAGCAGGCCCAACTGAGCGCTTCAGCAGTTAGGTTTATCCTATCCCATAAGCTTTGCAAAACTCAGCTGTATCAGATGGCAAAGCTGACCAAAATATTCCACCGTGGGGGGTTCTTGGTGGCCCTGCCCACAGGGTACCAGAGACTGGCACCAGCACCAGCACCCCCGGCACAGCTTCCACCGTCCTTGCTCTCCGAGGATGCTGTGAGGCAAAGCCAGCTTCTCCATCACATCAGACCGGGGGGAGGGTTTGTCAGCTGGGAAACAAAGGCCTTGGCTGAGGAGATCCCAGGGGGTCAGAGGAGCTTCCCTTTCCCTCCGGTGGATGCCGAGCCCAGGTACACATTTATAATTTGGATAGCCATGGCCCTGGCATGGGCGGGTGGCCCAAGGATGACAAAAATCTAATCATTTGTATGGCTGTAAGCAGCTTCCGTATTCCTGGAAAACCTTCATCTTGAGGAACAGTTGTGTTTTCTTTGGCTGCTGTCCTCCACATCAAAAAATCCTCCCAAAGCGAGAAAGCAACACCTGAGCAGCCTGTGTTACCCTCAGGTTTAGACGAGAATAGTTGTCGGGGTGGTTCATCCTCTGCAAGGACTGGTACCGTACAGCAAGGGTCCCAGAGCCCTGTGCTGTGACGCACAAGCACTGCGGGGACGGGAAAGGGATTGCTGGGTGCAGCACCTCCCCCAGCGCGGGTGGCAGCCAGGGTGATGGGCACCCCCTCTCCCATCCCTGCTTGCCCACTGGTCCAGGCTGGGTGGCCGAGGCCGCTGCCGAACGCCCGGCAGTTGCTAGCACCGCCGCCGCCGCCAAGGATCCACAACTGGGATCCAGCCCAAGGCATGTCCTGTGGAGCATCCCTGGTCTCCTGGGAGGAAACCCAGCCGGGTCCCACAGCAGGGACGCGCTGCCGGGCTTGGGGCGGCAGGGCTGGAGCAGGGGGGGAGGAAAGCGAAGCCAGGAGCCGTGCAAGGGCCAGGGCTGGCTGAGCTATTCGGTTATGAAAAGCAGCGCTGGCAGGCTGCTCGCCGCGTGGGAGGACTGGCACAGAGGGACGAGCAGGATTAGGCAAGTTCTGGTGAGCATTCTTGCCTTTGGTGGGGCGGGCTTTCGGGGCGTGGGGCACGGTCAGAGCCCTCCCCGGCACGGGAATGCCGTGGAGACCAACTAATTCCTGGTGGGCAGTTAGGAGGTGGGGGATAAGTGTGCTTGAGAAAACCCTGCACGTTTGTGTCTTCCCCCAGGCTGCTTTTAGTGCCTCTCTAGGAACGAGACTGGAAAGTCAGGTGATTTCAGATGGAGGCTGAAATAATGGCAAAGTGTCCGTGTGGCTGCACATGTCCCCTGCGCTGGCTTTACACGGGGTATGAACGGCTGCGTGCGGGGGTCTTCGTGATCCAAAGCAAAGGAAACCCAGTGTCCAAACTGGGCTTTCCAGTAGACCTCAGAGCCTTCACTTTGCAGATGGGGAAACTGAGGCACGGAGCACACTGTGAGTCCCCGGGGGCTAACAGCAGAGCTGGGGACCGGGCTCGGGGTGCTGGGTGCTGAGCAGCATCTGACTCCGGCAGCGGATCGGTTAATTTTTTTGCTTTGCTGGTAACCACATGTGTTTATAGGCCTGAAACCCAGTACCATAATCAAAATAAAAATAATTTGACCTGAAAGAAATGTTTTCTTCATACCAGGAGGGATATTTAGGCCAGGCAGGAGGGGAGGGAGCCACTCCTGGAAGCAATTACATGGCCACATGACTGGGCTAATTAAGAAAGAGACCTAAATGTTAAAAGTTCTGCTGGGAGGGAAAATACTTGGGAAAACATTGCCTTTAATTCCTCAAAATCCTGGTTTTGTCTTTTCTCTCTGCGATTCCCATAGCTTGGAAAGGGGAGGTGAGCCCGTATCACTCCCCTTCTTATTTACTGATACAGCACTGAAGCAGAGAGGCTTCAGCTTTGGGCAGAAACCAAACCATGAACACAGTTATTGTTGAAATAGCAACAGTTTTTAAAAGCCACGGCACCATGAGAATCCTTCTGCTCTTCCTAAGGACACACCAACGCTCCGCTTTGTGCCATTTTGCCTTTGAACTGGCAGTAAACCCAGTGGGTCATACTCAAGCGAGTGGGTGACGATGATGTGTCATTTCATCATCCCCAGCGTCCCGAGGCAGGTGAGGTGCAAAGCAGCCGGTTTCTAATTCCTCACCCCGAGCAAGGAGGGTTTGGGTACCGGGGGAGCTGCCTGGCATCTCTGACCACCCTTGCGCCCTGTAAGCCGAGGACATCACCATCCTCCTGTTTCAGTGCACGGCTTGGGCGTGCTTTCCAGCGTCAGCTTTTGTAACCCCTTTCCACATGAGACAGCAGCCCAGGGAGGACAACATCCAAGCCCCGACATCCCAGCAGTTGTTCTGACAGCCTGTTAATTAATCTCCTTGCTCTCCTTCCTCGGCGCAGTGCTTTCGGTCTCGCGGCTCGGGGGACCGTGCCTGTACCGGCAGGTTGTGATTAGAAATGGTGGGGATCCGATTTTTCCATTAATTGGGAGGTTTCTCAAAAAGCTGCTTTTCTTTTTCTGGTGTGGTTGCGCCTAAAAAATCTGGGAGATGAGCCGTGTTGCAAGGGTGACGGGAGGTGGCTTGGGCCCCAGCTGTCCTCCCAGCTGGGCTGGTTTCGGCAGGAATGGGTGGCTTCACCCTTTTCAAGGCACTAGGAGAGTCTGGCTGGATGTATTAGGTGAGAAAAACGGATTTTCTCAACAAAACAAGAGTCTGCCAGAGATGCTGTGTGTTGAAAAGACACCTGCTTGGTTTTCCTCTCCCATGGTCTGGTGCAACTCTTCTCCAAAGGGCACCTTGCTGTGTGTTGAGCTGGGCACTTGCCATCTCCCACCTCTGTGTCCACCGCTTTCTGGCATCTCTGTGGCAGCGTTTCCCGCAGGATTTGGGGTGGTGTGTGCCGAGGTGCCTCGCGGCAGTATGAACGCTGGGTTTGGTGGCTTGTCTGAGTCATCTACGGGAAGCCGAGCCATGGGCCAGCCCTGGTGCTGGCGTGCGTGTGCTGGCTGAGCAGATTGCTTTCCTTCACACAGCTCTCTGGGGAGCCGCGAGGGAGACAGAAGATGTCTGTCACACCAGCGACAGCCGCCCTGAAAGAATTTGCAGTCATCCCTGGCAATGGCGAAACGAGCCCTCGCTATCTCTTGCCCCTTCTGTTTCCTGCCTCGTAAAATTATGATATGGTTGTTATTGGGAGGTTTTCGTTTGTCTTAACACATTTCCAAACACAGCTCTCCTTTAAACAGTTGTTTGTTTTTTTAAAAAATGAATCATTTATATATATATACATATATAAAAAAAATATTATCTATCTATGTGTGTGCTTGGCCCCAGCCGTGTTCCCTGCAGCTCTAACCCCAAGCCAGGTTAGCCCTGGAGGATGGTCCTGTTGTGCTTGGAAGTGCAAGTTGCTGTGGAAAGGCAGGCACAAACGTCCTCGTGGCACGTAACCCCTCGCACCGCTGGCAGTGATCGTCAGACGTGATGAGAGATGTTGGTTCCTGCTAGTTTGTAGGGTGCTGGTGCCCTGCCAGGATCCGTGCACCGGCAATAAATGAAGACTCGGAGGTGGCGCCTGAGCCCCATTTCTGATGGCTCCGCAAGGGTTTAGCTTCTGTGTGAGCCTCCAAAGCACCTGCAGTTCAAAGAGCTACGTCTGTCCTAACAAATACTGTGAAACTGATGTCTTCCCCTCCTGACTTTTTTCTGACATCCATTTACTTTCCTGCAAGAGTTGTACCATGAGCACCGAGGAGTCCCAGGCAGCTGGCAAACTGCTTCTCCGTGAAGCAACTTATTATGTAGTATGGCAGATGCTATATGGGACAGAGAGTAGTTGCTATAGAACAAATAAGACAATTAAAATACAATATGCCCTTGCGTCTCCCTGGTGTTATGGAGGGGTTAAGAATTCACCATATATATATATATATATATATAAAAATATAATTGGGTTTTACTCGCAGTTTTGCTCTTGTCTTTGGAGTTCTGTAGCTGCCGCAACGGCAGTGGTGATGTTTAGTGAGTTTCCATAAATGCAGAAGAAAAAGCTGTTATTATGACCCACCAACGGGAATCCCTCCGGTGCTGCAGAGCCCCAGGAAGATGCTGGAGAGACAAATCCTAGAAATCATGGAGATATATTAATAAATAATATATAAGTATATATATATAAAATATAATATATAAGAGTTCACCACAGGTTCCTGTGGCTAAGAATTCACCCTAAATAGCTATCTGCCCTGCGGGTGGGCTGTGAAGGATGGACGAGAGGGTACTGGCAGCAGTGGCCACCAGCCTGGTGGGGAGGTGGTGGGGATGAAGCGCTGGGTGTGCTTGGTAAGGAGCAGTATAGAGAAGACTTTGTGCCTGAGAGACGCCTGTTACGGGAAGGGTGCTGAGATGCTGGTGCCGGGTACAAGGGGACCATTCACGTTGCTCGCTGGCTGCCGTGGTCAGACAGCACCATTCATGGGGTGACTTCACCGTCCCCTGAGGAGCACGTGCCTTCGCAGGATGGAGTCATCTGCGCACCAGGAATCACAAGAGCATCCTCCTGAAGTGGGGATGTGTGTGGTTCTTGCGTTCCTCAGGATTAAGATCAGCTTCACCCTGGGCTGCGAGATCCAAAGGAGCAGCGGGTGTTAATGCTCTGGGTGGCTGGGAGCTGTGCTGTCCCCTGCCTTGTTTTCCCTTCCAAACTAAGGAATAATGGCAGTTTCCTTGAGGATCCATGCACAAAGGAGCTCGCACGCTCCCAGAGCTGAAGTGAGCAGCCCACCAGCTTGGCAATGGTTCAGGCTGGTCTTGATGCTGAAGTGGGGAGAAGTTTCAAACTGCAGGATGGGAGAAGTGACCTCTCCTCTCCAGCCAGCCAGCTCTTTCCTTGAAGGGTAAAATTCTCTACGTTTTCATGGAGGAAGATTTTTCTGTTTAAGTTTTGGCAGCTTTCAGGCTTGCTGGCCAGGGCAGGAGGGGTGGCAGTGATCTCAGTCGGCGTCAGCACCCACTCGAGCTGGTGGCAAATATTGCCAAAAGGTAGAGACAGGCAAAAAAACTGGAGGGTTTAAATTCCAGACGTATCCCGGGAAATAGTTTGCTATTGATGTAACTTCTGAGACAGATTCCAGCTTCCAAACCCCAGTGTTTTTTAAATAAACATGAATGAGAGCCTGCAAAGGTCAGTTTGTGGCTCGGTGGGAAAAAGCCTTCGGTTCAGGATCAAAAGCAAATGCCTTGGTTCGGGGGGCACGGAGGACCTCGGAGGCCAGCTGGTGTTAACTTTGGTCAGGCTATTACACATGCCACCATCGTTATTCATTGCACTGGTATTTTTTTATTTAAAACCACAAGTGATTGAAAAACATTCGGGTCAGTATGGGAAATTAGGTTCACAATGATGTTTACTCCCGGCATGAAGCATTAAGGGGGTTTGTCCCCTCCCTGCTCCTTTGACAAACCGTTCTCCGTATTCATCGAAGTGTAGCAAACCTCGTCTCGCTGGTGTCCACTGAGGAGACCAAGAGGTGTCCCACTGGCAGGAGCTCATGCTGCTGACACCCTCCTGCTTGTGGCGCCCAGGGTGATGCTGGCACGCTGTGAGGAACTTCACCCCTGAAATATTTCCCTTCCTTTCGGAGATGTTTGGCATTACTTTCTCCCTATGCTGCACTAAAAGGAAAAGCTTTTGTTGGGGATCATAGACTGGCTCGGTCTGAAAGCTTTATCAGGCCCATGTGCATATACGTTTTACTGTATAGAGGGCACCGTGTTAAGAGGAATGGATACTTTTGAAGTTATGGCACTGGATTAGGCCTCGTATGTGTCAGCTCCATTCCTGCCTCCTCTGCAAATGTCCTTCAGGCAGGTTTCCCCACCTCAGTTCCCAAATGGAAAAATGAAGGCAATGCATGTTTTCACCTACCCCTGTCCATAGGTTCCTGAGGCCGTGCCTGCTTGGGTGGGATGTGATTTGGGTGCTGCCACAGCAATAAACCCCTGCTCTTAGGTCCTGGGTCACATCGCTGCCAGGAGTAGCGTGCAGAAAAGATCCGTCTCCCTATACAGGGCTGATTGATCTGTTAGTGCAGCTCTGGAGTGACCGTTTCATGCAAGGTACCTTGGCATAGTCAGAGGATGCCCGTAGGAGGTGATTGATTGCAGCAGGCTCTGTTTTAGTTACCTGACAGAGCTTTTAATAGCAGTAACGTGTAACGCAATGACATCCATTGTTTCGATTTTACAGTCAAAACGGTCCCATCTGCCCCAGTTACAAATTTCTGACTCGCCAAACACAATGGGCTGAAAATAAATTCAGCCGTGAAAGCAGAAACGGGCCGCATCCAGGGATGTGAGCGATCCTGCCACGAAGTCACTTTTCCAGCATGGGCTGGGACTTGTGCAGGTGGGTGGGCTCCTCCGGCAGCATCCTTTGCCTGTGCAAGGGGGGTCCAAGTGCCGAAAGGCCCCGTGGTACCCAGGGACTGTGGCCTTCCATCCCCTGCTCCCAGCTCCATCCCCTGCTCCCGCCTCCATCCCACCATGGAGTCCGGGGATGCAGGGTTGGGGGTGTTCCACCCTTGTTCACACTCACATGGGAGGACAGGGCTGGAAACACAAACAAAGCTCAGTAGTGTCTGTCCCAAACATGGACAAAATCCAATTGTATCCCAAAGATGCGCATCTGATTCACCACGTGCTGTTTAACCCTCTGATCCCTGGGCTCGTACGCTACGTGGACCCAAAGGACAGCACTTACGAAGCAGAGGTTTATCCATGAATGATTTGAAAAGTGGCTCAAAAGTGGCGGCCAAGAGCTGTTGTTCATACTGTTTTTAAAAAAACCACCCAAACCCCAGCACTCCAGGAGATTTCCAGGCTTGCTGCCCCCTCCCACGGTTCAGGTGGATGCAGTGATGGCAGGATTTGCAGACGATGGTCAGGTTTTTCTCCCCTCCAAGGTGCTTCGTTGTTGGCATCTTCTGCCAGAGGATTTCAGAAGCATTTGAAAGATGGAGCAGGGTGCAGATTTTGGCTCGGTGGCTACACCCAGCACCGCGGTGGGAATGGCTCCTTTAGGCATAGGGAAATGTGGCCGTGGCCTCCTGGGCAGCTGGTGCTTTTGTAGAAAATATTTTGTCCATGCAAAATTTTAGTAGTGATGATCAGAACAGTTCCTTGGGAATCTCTTGCCTTGCAAAACTCCCAAAGCATTTCAGGAAGTGATGCTAAATAAACCAGGAGGGCAGGTCACCTTTCTTTTCAAGAGAAAGATGTTCAGGCTTAGCTCGAAATGGAGACTGTGGGAAAAGTGGTGCGTATTTCAAGTCCACATTTAATGTGCAAGAGGCCACGATGCTGGGTGCGACAGTGGGTGCAGGTACCCCAGGAGCAGTTACAGGTAGATGACTCCAGATTACTTGCTCCCCTTGCATTTTTAATCCAACCCAACAATGGTTTGATGCCTGGGGAAAAGCAGACTACTACTATCACCTTAAATTAGTCACTGTGTGCTAAGCCTGCTCGGTGTCTGTTGTGGGAGGCAAGATGCTGGCACAGGGAGCTATTCGGGATTAGGTGCACCCTCGCACCTCCTGCCTCATGTTTGGTGTACACACCACAGCACCACCTTTTTATAAATTCTGGATTTATGGTCATCCACGATAGGATTTTATGCCTTTACTTGCTGATAGTCTCTTTAATGGCACTGCTGAAAAGATGAGATGCTCCATGCCTGCAGCCATCCCAGTTCTGCATCACTGCGGTCCATCCCGCTCGGCACCTCCCCGGCGGGGGGGACGCAGTGTTACACCAAGAGAGGGGCATCGCCTGTTTGTCTCAAGCACTTTCAAACTTCTTTTTGATTTTAATCAAAGTGCTGGTGCAAAGAAGGGCTTCGTGTCACTGCCAGGGAGGTGACAGTGTCCCTGTGCTGGTGACAGGATTGGTGTGGGATGTATTGCCAGCCATCCGCTGGTGCTGCTACGGGAATGGTACCCGGCGGGGTCGGGTGGGAGTGTTCATCTGGAGTGGGTTTCCACCGACACGGGCTGATTCAGGGAGATGAGTTTCACAGAAAACATTTTATTAAAAGTATTGAGTGAGAATTTTTTTTTAAAGTTTGGTTTTAATTTCATTAAGGTCTTGCCTTATAATTTACGACGTGAAGTGAGACCACAATAGTGTAATAAAGATATTACTTCTATGCTGAACATGATGCAAATAGTATGAAAATGGAGTAGGGCCAATATTCTCAAAAAATGTGGTTTAAAAAAATAAATAAATATCCGTATTAGTGATGTTTCATCCTAACCTGGGGCAAGTCGAAATACCAGCATCTCCAAATTTCCCCAGAGACGAACCACTCCAAACCCTGGAGTTTTGCCCGCTCTGGGGATGAGACGGGTGCAGGCTCACTGTTGCTTATGCCAGAACCACTCCGCTTAAATCTGTGGCGTTGCAATGGCATCATCAGGAGAGCAGCCCTGCCCCGGTGCCGCTGTCTCCGTGGGGCTCGCAGCAGTGCTGAGCATGTCGGTGTGAGTGCCCTGCGGGGCTCCAGGGATGCTCTGCCGCAGCCTCTGGGGATGAAGAGGAGAGGGCGGGGAGGCTGTGAAAGGCTGGGCACAGCAGGAATGGGCAACCTGGAAATAAATAAATACACAGTAGTTGCTCATGAAGTTGTGTAATGACCTGTCTGAGCAAATGGATTTCTCCAGCTCGTAGTGAAGGGTTCAGTGTCTGTTAGGGAAAATAATTGTTCTTTCTTAATTATTTCCTCCGGTTATCGTTGTGAATGGGAATGGGCCATCCCCACGTGTGGGATGCTGTGGGATGCTGCACATGAGTGGGACGGTCAAGCCCCAGAGAGCATCACTGGTCTCTGATTCCATGCACAGCTGTGCCTGCTGTATTTCTCCATGATTTCTGGGATTTGTCTCTCCAGCATCTCCCTGGGGCTCTGTAGCACTGGAGGGATTCCCGTTGGTGGGTCATATAACAGCTTTTTCTTCTGTGTTTATGGAAACTCACTAAACATCATCACTGCCATTGGGGCAGCAAGAGAACTCCAAAGACAAGAGCAAAACTGCAAGTAAAACCCAATTAACCCTGCGGGCTCCAAAGGCAGCATTAATACTAATGACTTAAAGCCTCCTTCTTGGTTTTTTTTTGGTTTGTTTGTTTAAGACTGCAATGTGAAGCAACTTGGTAGGATAATAGATATTTCCGAGTCTGGTTGTGAAAGCTGTTTTTCACACCAAACAAAATAAAAGCAGAATTATCTGCTAAAGCTTTCAGTGCACCATCTAAGCACTGGTGCCTGTTATTGCAAAATTAGGATTGGGGCTAGGTAAATGTTCTTCATTAGCAGATGAGAAGGGAAGAGCCAGGAAGGCAGACCCTGATAACAAGGGCAGCATCGTGGTACCCGCTGGGCGCAGCGCAGGGAGCCACCCCTCTGTACTGGGGATGCTGCTGCAGGCAGGCTATGCAGCACATCAGCCTGACGAAGGGTGCAGGAGTGCCTGCGAATTATTTAGCGCCTCCACAGATAAAATTTCAAAAACACGAAGCAGCGGATGAGTTTGAGCTCTCTGACATGGCAACACCGCGTATAACCCAGCTCCGGCGCTGCACCAGGCACACGACCTCTATTTGCATTTCATATACCCCATAACAGCCTCCTGTGGTTTTGTTCCTCAGGGATTTCGGTCATTTCTTTCCCAACACTTCATCCATAGCTCAGAGGTTTTTTCTGCGGGAGGACAGGGTCGGTGGGAGACCCGCGACCTCCCACCCATGGCAGTGTTGATCTTGGAAGCCGGTGCTGCTGAGCCACGGCGGGCAGTGGTCACCAGCATGGCTCAGGGCAAGACGACTGCACCTCCTGCTTTTTGGGGGGCCCAAAGAGCAGTGGGTGGGGTGCTGGCGGGACCAGTCTGGGGTATCCACCGCGCTGGTGATGTGCGTGGCCAGCACATGGCGCCGGCACCTGTGCTGCAGCCTGGGCCCATTGGCAAAGCTCCTGAGATGCTCCTTCTGGTTGTAAAGAGGAGAGGTTGATTATTCTAGTGTCAGGACGGAGCAGTGCCTGGTGGAACTCCCTCCCCGTCTCCCATATTCCCCTTCCCACTTACCAGGAAAGCAGCCTCGGGGACACCAGATTTTGGGTGCCTTAAAAGCAGGGGAGAGTATTGAACCCGAGTGGCGGGTATGTGCCTGGGCCAAATAAGAGCAGCTGCTATGATGAAGTTCTGCAGGACTTTAAACCCAAAGAAATCCCATTTTCCAGTCTCAAGCACCTCGCCATCCTCCTTGGCAGCACAGACGAGCGCTTGGCATGACACAGCTGCCAGGCAGGACTCCGCTGTGCTGCAAACGACCAAAGCAACAGAGAACAACCCAGGCTGAAGGTGTTTTACAGGAGCCTGTTTGCCTCAGAGAGTGGGTTAAACCGGAGCCGGGCAGAGAAGCCCCCAGGTTGACTTTGCTCATGACTTTGCTGGTTGGGGGGAGCTGGCAGAGGTGCATCGTCCCCGCGCGGAGCAGCCCTGCTCGCTGCCCGCTTCCCCCTTTCCTTCTGGCACCAGGTTATTTTCAGCTTTATGAAGCAACTGTAGCCCAGTGTGCTAACAGGAGGTGATGACAGCTCGGTAGGTAGGGCCGGTGGTGCTGACAGCTTGTAGGGTTACACCTTTCCCAGGAATATTGCGGCAATCACCTGGCCGGGTGGGGGAAAAAAAAGTGTTTGCGCAAAAGCCGGGATCGCCGTGGGGATCAGGGTCTGGCTAATATTTATTCTAGCAGATCCACCGTGTTTGCAGGGATGTGTTTGAGGGGAAAGCTCACAGCCAGGTATTTTATGAGGGGCAGAGTTATATGAAGAAGTGCTGCCGAGGGATTTCTCCATCCTGCTTGCTGTCGGGGCTTCCAGCCCCCAGCCCCCACGGGCTCACATGCTCAAAGGGAGGAAAAACCTGTGGAGAAGGATGGATGTGGGGGGGTGAATCAGCTCCTGCAGCCTTCCTGGCTTTTAGCCCTGCACAGTGTGGAGCATCACAAGAGCCCTGCGGGAAGGAGGCGTAGCCTGAGCTTGGTCACCAGCACACAAGAGAGGTTTTGCTCTGGAGGTCGGCTGGCAGCCCTGCAGCTTGTTCCCAGTGGCCAAGGGTTTCTTCCTCACATTTTTAGATGATTTTTCAGGTGCTTGCTTGGGCAACCTCTCATTTTCTTCCTCTCCCTGAGGGGTTTTCCCAGCCTGCTGGATTGCTGCAGCTTCGGGGAGAGTCAGGGGAAGAAACCCCAGCACCTCAAATGGTCAGAAACGGGTGATGATGGCTGTGAGTGAAGGGGGTTTGGATGGAAGGTACATTACGGATGCTCGCTGGGTGTAGTTGGGGTGGCCAGAAGGATCTCCCAAAAGCCACCTGTGTCAGATCCAAGAGGGTGTCTGAATTCCCACAGTTTGCTTGAGACCAACAGCGTTTGGGATGCCTGCTACCCCTCTTGGTCTGGCGTGAAGGACAGGGCTGCAGAGGGGCCCAGGGCTGCCTGGCCATGGGGAACAAGTGCTGCATTGTGCCACCAAAACTGCTCTTTGGCCGATATCAATAGAGGACTTGACTGCCCGGTTTTGCCTAGCTCAGCACTTCAGCACATGCTAAATTCACCCAATAAATAAAAAATGAGTAAAAAACTCCCGATGGCTTGAGAACAGACGATGCATTGATGGCGGTGGCTGATCCACCGCTGCTCCGCAGCCAGCGCAGGCAATGCTGGCTCGGTTACCACCAGCCTGGGGGACCCTTCCCCAAAATGCCCATCCCCTCACCTTTGCAATGTCAACCCCAGCTGTGCTGCAGCCATCCCTCCGGCCGGGAAGGCGAGGCGTGGGATTTCGTGGCAGACGGTGCCTGTGAAAACTTGCTCGGCAAAGCTGCGTCAGAGGGAGTGCCTCTGCCCACCGCCCGCATGTGGCCTTTCCCCGCAAGCAGCTGCTGCAGCGCTGGAAGCAGCGGGACCAGCGGAAGGGTTTTTCCGTCCTCTTGCAGGGAAGGTAAGATATGACCTGGAATGACTCAAGGCTGTACATGGAAAATGCTGGGTTGCAGCATGTGTGGGTTTGAGCAGGGAAAACACGGCTCTTTGCTCACTTATCTTGCCAAAGTCCAATGAAGAGTTCCCTGGAAGTCCAGTGCCTTCACGGCTGTTCTCTGAGATGCCTCCAAGCATCGAAACACATTCCTTTGAATGGGAAGAGTGTGCTGTGGACCTGTTCAGTTGCTCTCCAGGTTGCATCCTCCTTCATTCATCATCACAGGCATCACCATCTTCTCCGAAGCGCTGTAGAGCATCGCCCACCTTTGCAGGATGCTGTAGCCCACCCGCAGCAGCCCGGCATGCCTGCGCCTGGGTACTGAGCCCAGGGAAGCGCCAGAGCCAGGAGATGAGCTTGATTAGCAGGAGAAAAATTAATGTTCTCAGAAGCGCCAGAGTTTTGTTTATAGAACGGATTTGCACTTCTGGGAGGGCTGTTGACTTTCAGAAGGCTTAGGCTTTCAAGTACCTAAATCACACTCACAGATTTTTTTAGGTACTTAGAAAATATTTCTCCTATGTCCTCAGGCCTTCTCCAAGTGCAGCGGTAATTACAAGTTGTCCATTAACCATAATGTGCAGATCTCTGCTTGAAGCTGTTATGCTTCCAGCACCTAGAAGACAGACCGCATGGAGAGGCACGGCTTGGATTTCAAAAACACGAGCAGCATGACGTGAGGACTGGGTGCAGTTGCAGTTTTAAAGGACAAATGCCTGTGTTTTTTCACATGGGCTCGGGGCTTGTGGGGTTTTGGAAGGTTTCAGAGACCGAAGGCTGTGTGAAATGTGGCTCCCCCCTCCTCGGCTTGGGCAGTGGCCAGCCCCTCCTTGGGCAGCAGGAACTTCTCCTTTCAGCTACTGCAGCCTCTGTGTCGTCTCCTGCAATGACTCATTTTACCGTAGTGCGTCATTTAGCACAGCACCCAAAGCCTCTCAGCATCGTGTTGTCGGTGGGTGCAAGTTCAGCACAAGTACCTTTGATTTTGTAGGAAATTATTGGAGTGTCAAGTAGGTGGGGGTTTGGCCTGCATCCCTCAGGGGGGAAGGAAAGGGGTGATTTTTCATTTACAGCCCGGGGTAAGCTATTTTAACAGTTACTCCCATCTTACCTGGATTTGGAAGAAAGGAAACCTCGAGCAAGTATGCATAAATTCCCCAGGAACATCAGTGGGGATGTTTGGAGCAAGACTGTGTCTCCAGGCTGCATGTTTGGTCCTGAATCATGCTGGAGCGGAGGCAGGCAGCAGCCCTGTCGCTCCGTGTGACCGATGCTCGGTTGGGTACCAGTCTCTCCTGGTTACTCCAGCTTCAGTCTGGCCCAGGCTCTTGGAGAGAGTGTGATGGAAACAGCACCAGGGTTTGCCTTCCCCCAGATAAACGAGCGTAAGAGGCCCAGAGAGCTCTGCTACCCCAGGCAACCCAACATCCGTGGTAGTTTAACCATATTTGTTTAACCTGTGGTAACGAGTTCTGGTGATGAGGTTTTACAGCTCTCTGAAATCTTTAGCAGCGCTCCAGGATCTGTATTGTTGGAAACGCAGTACGGAGTCCTACACGCCTCCGCTGGCTGTCTCCAGCCTAAACCCAGATTTTTCCTCAGCTGTTCCTCAGAGGTCTCCTCATCTGGACTTACCAACTTCTTGCTGCTCCGGACTCCCAGCGAGCTGCCGGTGTCAGTCTTTGCAGATTTAACCCCACCAGCTTATTCAAGAGAATACTGACTGATGCCAGGCACCGGTGAAGCCTCTGGGACATCCCACCTGATCCGTATCTCCACAGGCCACGAGCTATCCATGACTTTGCATGGAGTGTGTTTTTTCTCCTTCAGCTTTTCTTTGTGTGCCCACCTCCCGCGGCCGATAGACGGACGGTAGATCAGGTGAGCATCTTCAGCCAGCGAGGGGGCTGCCACCCCCCAGGTGCCTGCTGGGCTCCCGCTCAGGCCTGGCACGGGGCAGGTGGCCGCGCTGGGTGGCCGTGAAGCCATCGCACCGTCACACGCTGCCTCTTGCCAGAGGCTCGCACAGGATGCTCCGCGATCTTCTCCGGCTCAGAGCACCCGCCCTGCCCTGTAGCCAGTGGGGTGGCCATGGTACTCCCGTTGGCGTTCAATAATTAAGATTTAGTTTGCTCTTTTAAAAACCAACCTGGGCAAAAGGCATGCCCTGCCAGGTAAGGGTGCTGGTGGGCAGCCAGCATCTCCGAGGGGTTGTGTGCGTTCTGCTGCGGGGGAGGTTGAATGCCCGCGAGCTTCTTGTTGGTGGAGTTTGAAACTGTTGAAGACGTGACCGTACGTAGAGTAAATCCAGGTCCTGGCCAAGGCAACCAGCCGTGGAGCCTCTTCGTTAGAGAGACGGGGACAGAGAACTGACCTCGTGTGGTCTTTAATAAGGGAGGACAGCCGTGAGCCATCACAGCGGAGGGTTTGGCAGCACACCAGCTCCAGCTGCTTCAAGAAGGGGCTGAAGTTTCTCTTGCCGTGTTTAATAAATGGAGTTGTCGGAAACAGGCATTTATTTTTGGCAGATGGCTCTGTCCTGCCTTACAGGTGGGACTGGGAGATGCGTGGGGTGGAGATGGTGGTGGGACTGAGCCGCGCTGGGGTGGGGGTGTTGCTGATGCCGTCGCAGGGGCAGGAGGGGCGCGGGACCTGCCACGGGTGGGGGGTGGCTGTTTGCGGTGGCTGCCCAGCTCCAGGGACCAGCGGCTGCGAGCCGAGTGTTCCTGCTGGGATGGGGGGCACTTGGCTCACCTGGTGTAACTTCCAGCCCAGCCCAGCTTCAGGATTCCCTCCGGTCCCTGTCCCCGCGCCTGTCTCAGCTGCCTCTTTCCCCTTGCCTTTGCAGAACCGCCAGACTTTCAACAGCCTTACCTGCCTTAGCTCCGCGGCCGAGGACGGATCCCAGCGGCTCCCCGGCCCCCAGCCATGGACCGCAGCCCCCTGCTCCCCGGAGGTGATGCCGGGCAGGACCCCCGCCTGCACCCCGGTGCCGGAGCCGCCGCTCCCGCGGGCCGAGGAGCGCCGGGCCAGCAGGGATGACCTCTCCTGCGAGGAGGAGGAGGAGGGCGGCGGGAAGGAGGAGGACGGGGCGGCGTGGCGGAGCGGTGGGCCGGGCGCCGAGAGCCTCTTCCAGCTGGATGGCGAGATAGATATCGAGCAGATAGAAAACAACTGAGGAGGGAGTGGGTCCCCTTGCCCCGCTGTCGGGGGGCTGCCGGCGGAGCCGTGGAGGGCTCCCCGCTGCCGGCGCTGGGTGCACGGGGTCCTGCCACCGCTCTCCTCCTGCCAGCCGGAGGGGATGAAGCAGCTTTGCCAAAATTTCATCAGGTATTTAGAGCAATTTGTGTGCATGCGTGTGTAAATCTTGAAATTCTTTGTAACTACTGTAGCCAGAGATCAGCTAGCCGGAGGAAACTGCCTGTCCGACTGGGGAAACCAGGCACAGGGATGGCCAAAAACTCGCATTTAGCGAGTAAATGGCTTTTGCCAACCCCAGGTTGGAGCTGGTGGGGCTGGCCACACTCCCCCGGGTCCCACCTGTGCGTGTGCGGAAAGGGATGCACAAGGAGAAACCACCACCCATGGGGCTGGAAGAAGTGGGGGGGAACCAGAATGTCGGATTCGCCAGCGAGCGCTGTCTGGGGCTGCGGGGGCGGCTGCGGTTCTTCTGCCACATCCCACACGGCCCCGGCACCACCCTTGCTCCCCACGTCCCTGGGAGTGCCGTGAGAAGGAAATCACAAGTGAAGTTTTTTGCTTAAATTTAATAATGGTAAGAGCTGGATTTTTACTTCTTTTAAAAAAAAAAAAAAATTCCTTTTCCTGATGAGGAATTAAAGGGACCCCTGGCCCGCCCAGCTTCCCTGTGGGGTGGCATCCACAGCAGCGCTTGGCAGGTGCTGCCCGGGGATGCTCAGATGCCTGCCTTCCCTATTTTATTTTTTGGATTCCCAGTCCCTTCTCTCAAACCCATCGGGAAAAAGCCCCGATCAGGCTCGGTGCCACCCTCGCTTGTGTTCTCAGCACCCAGTTTTTAGCAGGGCTGGGCTGTTTACCCATTTACCAGCGGCTGTGCCCTCTTTGCTACCTGGGGCACGGCTGCCCCCCTCCTGTTTTGGCTTGGCCGTACTGTGAAGGGGCTGCGCCCGAGGCACGCTGCGGGGTTACTTGACAGTGTCAGCTGGCAAAAAGCTGAAAATCCAGGTAGCAGCACTGAAAGCTTTTCCTCTTCCTGTGCCTTTTTAGCACAGATAAAATGGTGACCAATATATTTGTATGATATTAATTCTCTTTGGTAAAAAGAAGCTGTCCACTTGCTAACAGGTTTAGAAGGACGCGTATTTTTTTTTTCCTCCCTCTTTTTTTTTTTTTTTGTTTGTTTTTTGTTTGTTTAAAGCTCTAGGAAAGCTGTACAAGTGGCTTGCAGCATCTTCTGCAGGTGCCCTCAAGCTCAGGGTTTACTTCCCGAGCTCTGCAAAAGTGAGAAAGGGAAAAAAAAGTCATCGATACCAGCAGCAATTGAAGACATGACATTTGTAACAGGGTTCAGCACCCCCATGGGCAACACTTGATGAGTCTGTAACTCAGAAAGGGCTGAGAGCCACCGGTACAGGTTTTATTCATCATTTCTGGTTCTGTTAGTGCACTTTTTCTGTGGTGGTTTGGGATGTGCGTGGCGTCTCCCATCACAGTGGAACCCATCAGCCCTGTCCCGGCACCGCAGAGCGTGGCGGTGGCCACGTCCATGCCCCCGCTGGGTGCTGGCGAGCTGGGCCAGCCCCAAATGTTTGTGGAAAGGATGACAGGGATGTCTTTTTCATTTTGGGGAACCCTCCAGCTCTTTTAAGTTGTCGCTTGATGCATTATTTAAAAGAAAATACATCCTGGCTTAATTTTTAGCCCTCCTGTAGTGGAAGGCGCTGCCTGGCTGACACATTCTGGGGGGGTCCAGCCACGCCAGCGTGTCCCCAGGCTGCTGCCACCCCTCCGGCACGTGCCCCTGCAGCGGCACGGCCACAGCACAGTTCTCAGCTTTTGAGTCTTCCTGATGCTCGATATCCCCCTCACCAACATGTCCCCCCTCCTGGGGCGCACAGCTCCCGCCGGCCACGGGCACCTCCGCAGCTGCCAGCTCCCGAGTGACCGAAAAAGGGCAAATTCACCCAAATCCATGTCCGGCTGCTGCCGCAGAGCTCCGGGTGGGCTCTCGCATGTGCTTCCCCGGGGCAGTGATTCCTAAGGGCTTCTGTTTTCTTTCCAAGGGCTGCTACCGGTGCCATGCTAACCCCCCATGGTAGGAAGGTGACCAATGGACCACTACCCAGCTGTACTCGACGTAGCCGTAGCATTCAGTTTACATACAGCACAACCCGTTTGCCTTACTAAAGACGCTTCTCCAATGAGTAATGGCCTTATACTGGGCACGTTAGCGTAGGCAAAGACTACAGTTAGCGACGGTTTTGAGGCCACGGTGGTGTTCTGTTGGGTATTTCGTTGTTGGGTTTGTATGATTTCATGTACTTATTCTCAGTTTAAGAAAGCCTTACTTTTAAAAATTTTTTTCTCTCTCTCTCTCTCTCTCTCTGTAGAGGTAAAACATTTGTGGATTTATATATATATAAATATATATATAAATAAAGTAATTAAAAATATTAAATATAATATAGTATGTGCCTCAGATTCAGGGGACATCCTGTTGATTGTAAAGTCCGAAGTGGCGTTGCTCCCCGGCATCAGGAGATGCGGACCCTACGCCCGCAGCCACTGCAGCGGGAGAGCAGGGCATCCCCCCAGGGGTCCCGCTCTTGGTTTGTAAAGGACGTCACCTATTACACAGATGCTTTGGTAATGCCCCCCTCCCCACCCCGGCAAATTCCTGCCGGCTGCCAGAATGTGATATTAAAGTAATATGCAGACAAGGGATGTTACTCCTTGCTAGGTAGCTAAAACAGAAGGGACTCGGTGCTCGTCCAAGGCGTGACCCAGCCTGGCCAGCAGCCGTGGCAGGATGACAGCGTGCTGTGTCAGCAGCAGTAAGAGTTCAGCATCCTGAAAAAAAGGATTTTACTAGGAAAAGTCCTAGCACGCGCGCAGGGAGTTTGCTGTGTGTTTGCAGATGCAGCTCTTTGAGCCTGTTCTATGAAAGATTACATTAAAGAAACCACGAAAAGAAATATTTGTAAAATAGATTGTAATTTTTCCACGTTATAGCATAGCCTCTTTGGCCAATAAAGTTGTGTTTCAAGTGCATTGTTTAAAAGCTCCTGGCTGAACAGGCTAACAGACTTACGTAGGATGTTATAGGATTGTAGCAGTGCTTTACAGCGTTTATGGGTTTGATGTTCAAGAAATCAAAAAGAAGAAGATGGCCAAAAAAAAAAAAAAAAAAAAAAAAAAAAGAAAAGAAAAGAAAGCCTTCTGAAGCTATGACCTGTAGTAGGCAAGTCTCGCTGGCAATTGCACAAGTGCAGCGGGATGTGCGTGTCCCCGGGAAGGGGCTGCCCGAGGTGCCCCCACCGGTGCAGGCTGCCCCCTCCCCGGGCGGGCGAGGAGGCTGCCCACCCGTACCCCCTCCATGACTTGATTGCACTAGAGCAGCTCAATCTCAGGAAATTGCTTGTTACTTTTACTGTGTAAATAAAGCTTCCTGGTTCAATAACCCCGGCCGGCGTCTCGCCTCTCTGTGCCGTCCCGGTGGCCGGGCGCTGCTGCGGGGTCAGGGCGCTGGGGACACCACTGCCCCTTGGGGACCCATCAGCCGGGTGGTGGCACCGGCTGGAGTTTGATGGGGCAGAGCTGGGGGGAGTGGAGGGTGTCACAAAAATGGGGGGTGAATGGGGAAAGTCCTCGGCTGGAACCCTCTGTTGGGGTGTCAGAAATAGGAATGGTGTCCCAGCCATGGGTTGCACCAGAAAAATGGGCATTTTTGGTGACGTTCTCCTGCAGGCAGATGTGATGCACCGGGGCGGGGGGGGGATGTCTCCCACAGCCCCCCGAGCCTGAGGCTGGCTGTCATCTGTAATGCAGCCGAAGAGATAACAGCAAAATGCAAATCAACATTGAAGTGCTAAGTAGCACCTTATGCTTTGTGTTCAAGGATGGAGCTAATGTCCCACCTCTTAAAAAAAAATAATCTAAACTCAAGAAAGGCAAAGAGCCCACAACAGGGCAAGGGCACGCGGGGGTGTTAAATTAATTCTTGGGGAAACAAAGCGATTATCTCCCTACAGCCTTTGTAAACCAGAAAGGAAAACGGCTGTGTTTCCTCGAGCAAGCAAACAGTTTAAAAAGTTTCATGACAGATGGCAGGATGTTTATCTGCCTAAACTTAATCAGATTGAAGAGATAGGCTTAGTATAATAGAACAAAAATGAAGAATTATAGGATAAAAAAGAAATTCTCAGTGATCCGTCACAGCCCTAATGTTCAACCAGGGTTTACGGCATCCTCTGTGTGTGCGCAGATGCAGATGGTACCATACACTTTGGCTGAACCACTACCCGGAGGACAAAAGATACAAAAACAGACCAAAAAAATGCACTAAGGTCACTTTCCCAGATGTGGTTTATTTTATTATAATTTAATTCCTAGCCTGCTTTAGCCTGTTGTCCCCAAGGGGTGCCGTGCAGCTCAGCAGCCAGCTGATAGCTCTGAAAAACAAGTGTTTCCAGCGCTCGCAGGCTGCTCCAGAACCACGGAGCATCACTTCGGTGTCCTTCAGTGTCCGGGGTTGTCTTCTGCTGTTGGGACTGCTGGAACTGGAACTGGAACTGGAACCGTTTACCTCCTGCCTGCAAATGCAGAAAGCAGTAGCTGAACGCAGACAGTGGCCAGAGCGCGCTGCCTGAGCGTATGTATACATGAATACCTATAACATGCACATAATTACAAACCTTTCCATGGTCCTGTGGGAGGTCTGGAGCAGGTTGAAGCCCGGTCAGTCCTGTTCCACTGCAGTCTGAAGCACAAAGTCTTGCCCAAAACCCAAGGGGGTGCAGAGTTCTGACATGCTGGTTAAAAGGAGACTTTTGCCTACAAAAGGGTGACCCTGCGAACGCTGGCAAGCGTCGGGGAAGGTGGGCAGCCCCTGCTTCCCCTGGGGCAGGGGACACAATGGAGCAACCCATCGGCTTTAATTCTTCTACCCATTTTGAGCCCCTGTTCCTGCCACGCTCTTGCCACGTGCAGCAGGGCCAGGCGTTGCCGCGCACGCTGCAAAGAGCCGCTCTGCAAAACTGTCGGGTGAGAAAAACTAAAATCCCTGGGGATCTGCTGGAGCACCGCAATGCCCAGCAGCAGGGCGCAGCTCATTTTAGCAATGCTTAATCTGATTAGAAAAAAAGACGTATCCCCTGCCCACCCCTGCTCAATGGAGCATCTCTGGCAGCCCTGCATGGGCTGAGCGCTCCCTGGCAGCAGGATGGAGCTGAGCTGGGGCTAAACTGGTGTGGCGGGTGCTCGGCAGGCAAGCGGTGCTGGCGCAGGATCGGTCCCAGGGGATATTCAGAGAACAGACTGGGTTCATCCCATTCGGGTAGCTGCAGCTGTCAGGTAGCAGCGTATGCCTGTGTGGATTTGGTATCCAGGAGAACTGGAGGGAAGTTTAGCAATGACTGCTGAGAAGGAAAGAAAGTGGCTGGACGTTCAGCTTTATAAAGCAGAACTTACAGTTGTGGCAGGACTGATGGAGCTGGTGCTTTTACAGAGACTGGTTCCCAGCTGGGACTGGAAACTTCAAGCCAGGAGCACCAGCACTGGCTGGCACCGTTGCCCACGCTGCCCGCTCTGCCGTGGCCCACCGGAGCATCGCCGGTGGGTGAGCTGGAGCTGTGTGGGACTCGATGCCAACAGCACCCTGGCATGGGGAAGCCACGGCTGCACGGCCGGGATTTTAATGGGAAAAGGTAGGAAACCCATATCCCCTCCCACAGCCACGTCTGCCTGCCAGCCCCCCCCACCACAGAGGGAAGGAAAGGCCCCTCGTCCCACAGACCTCGCCAGCTCATTCCAGGTAGGGAAAAAGCATCTCAGATCCTCTAAACATCCCTGCCAGCGCCGATGCGACTGAACAGAATGACGAACAGGCCGGACCCGCAGGATGGGGTTTATTCCTGACAGGACGACGCAGTTATTCCATAATGTGTCACAGCGTTTGTGATATTCGCATAATATTCGCATAATGTGACCCCGGGCCGGGGCCAGGGAGGGGTTAACCACGGCGGAACAGGGTTATCGGCTTCCCAGGGGAGCAGGGGCTGTCCCACTCCCCAGGGTTTGTGCTGCCCACAGCGAGGGGCACACACGGGACCCCGCAGAGCCAGGCTGGGCCGGCGCACCCGTGCCGGGGGCTTGCTGGCCTCCGTCACCCCGCAGGGACAGCCCCCTCCCATCTCTCAGTGACACCGGTTAGCGGTGGGCTTGCCAGTCCTGGCTCAGCAGTTGGACTTGATGACCTTAAGGGTCTCTGCCAACCCAAATGATTCTATAATTCTGTGGTTCTGTGATCTCAGGCACCCCAAAAGGTGCAGCGTGGGCGAGTTAACCAGAACAGCCTCTTCATGAAGGGGTGCCAGGTCCCCCGTTTCCCACCCAGGCACCTCCAGGCTGGGTCCCTGGTGTGAGCAAAAGGGGTGCAGCCCCCCCCAGCATTGCCCGGAGGAGGCAGAGCCCCCCCACCGCCCCCAGGGCTCCCCTCGGGCAGACAAGGCTGAGCCCCGGCTGGGGAAAAGGCCGGCCCTTTTGGGAAAGACTTTTGGCAGGGCACGGCACCAAGGGGAAGGCATTCAAGACATGATGGAGGACAGCACGTTCGGTGCTCCCTCCGAGGAGGTCAGCAGGTCATTTTAGTACCGTTAATGTGAAATATTTAGGAACGCTGGCATCCACCAGCCCAGGCAAGGCTGGGTCTGTTCACGTCAGGTGGAGGTGGGAGAGGACGAGGAGCCCCGTGGAGGGGCTGCGTGAAGGGCTTCGTTCCCGCTCCTGCCCATCGCCCACCGCGCCCTCAGTTTTACAGCTGCTGGAGGATAATGTCAACTGCTTCGGCAAGGTTGTTCACGTACGCGTCAGGCTTCACGTGGGGGTGGTTTTCATCGCAGGGCCTGCAGAGGAAACAGAAGGGCATGGCTGAGCAAGGACAAGCTCCCACCGAGGTCCCATGTCCTCGCAGAGCCCGGGGCAGCACCGAGGTGGACCCAGATGAGCACCCTTGGGTGAGCCTGGGTTTCACATTCCTCCCTGTTCTGTTTTTTTTCTTCTCCTTTTTGCTTCTCTCTCCCTACCTCCCCCACAGCCAGGTTTTTTTCAGCATGTCCGGGTGCAACTAAACTGGGCGAAACTTTGCGAAGGCTTGCACGGAAGACAATCTCCATCGTTAACTAACTAATGCAAATTAATGCACTGCATTTTACGTGGTACCTCTTCATTCAGGCAACAGCAGTATCAGACAGGGACTGCTGGGAGGACAGTTCACTGCAAGCCCAAGACCCTACAAACCAGTGCAAATAATCATTCTCCCATGATTTTTTCTAGAAATAGGCAAAGCAAGGAAGAACTCACGTCCAACCTAGAGACATGAAAGGTCTGTACACAGCTCCAGTGAATGGGGAGGCTCAGCCAGCATCTGATTTTGCAGGACCACCATCTTCTTGAAATCCAGCAGCCGTGGTTTCAGACACTACCATGAAAAGGGTCAGACTCGGCCTCCGCCCCGAGTCACTGCCCCAAAGCAGACCGGCCTGCAGCCATTTTTTTGCCAACGATTTAATTAGAGGTACTGGCCTAACGAGGCGCAGACGCACAATCCTATTTTACTGATTCAGCAGCGCTGCTGGTGGGGACAGGGGCAGATGTGGGAGGCAAAAATTTTTCCAAACCTTGTGGTCCTGTTGTGGCTCTTGGGCTGAGAAACCCAACAGCTGCTGAAGAGAAAACATATGTATTTTATACGCTTAATGACTTCCCTTTAGGGAAGAGATGAGACCCCCAAGATCCACCTCCTATCTCTCTCGCTCCCTGTAAAGGGCAAACCTTTATTTAGCACTGGCCACTTTCCCAGTGGGGAAGATGCATTTCCCATCGGATGCATGGGAGGCAGAGAGATCAGTATTATTATTATTAATGATGTGCAGAATTTGGTGAGCACTTGTCTGTACAAGTACCAAATCCTTTCTTCAGTCCAGCACTGAAGCTCCCCAGGGCTCTCTCCTTTCTGTTCATTTTTCAGCCGTGCTCTTCATGTCCGAGCACACGAGCTCCTCGCAAAGGCACGGCCCCTTCTGGGAGTCCACGCTGCTCGAGATTTCACTTGCTGCAACGTTACAGTATGCAACTAGGAAAAATAAAAGGCACTGATGTTCAGCTTTCCTTGTGTCACCTGCAAAGCCACGTCTGGCCCAAAGACGATGGCTCCATGAAACGGGCCCTACACTACTGCTGGCTGTCATAAAAGCATCTTATTTAAAAGGTGGAAGGTTATTCCATGGGTTTTTTTATTTAATTATCCAAGTTCTAGCTCGTTGCAGGGCTAGGGTGCAGTAAGAACCGTAATTATGATGGGGTTTAGTTTTTCCTTAACTAAAGAAGTTATAATGCAAAATGGAGAAAAACCTTTAAATATAAAACAAGTAAAAATCTGGTATGTATCCATCCCTCAGGTGGTGACGATTGCTCAGCCCCTGATTTAACCAAGTGGCTTTTATGAATACAGAAATATCGGGGAGGGGTGTGTGTGTGTGCGGGGGGGTGTGTGGGTAAAATACTGATTTCTTGGCAATCATTTTTAATTCGAGTGGAGGTCTAAAAAAAAGTAATGAACAAAACTTCTTTCCATTTTACACCCTGACAGATGTTTCTTTCTTAGCTTATGCTTTAGGAGAAAATTTTAAGAACTGCTTGAAACAAACGCTTCTACAAGAAATTGTCAATTACACAGCACTCTTTGATCTATTAAAAGGATTTAATGATTGGTATCTGTGCTGACTACAGAGAAATCCAACGGTAACAACTCAGCTGTGAAGTGCCAGTCATCAAGGAAATGCCCTGTGTACACTCAATGGGTGCTGCGGAGGAGAAGGGGGTAAAGCAGACCAGGGAAAAAGGGATTTTTACCCCTTTGCCCAAGTAACACGCGACCACAATGCACAGACTGGGCAGCCACCAATGCAGCGAGGTCACTGTCAGAACCCACCTTAGCTCCCGGGGAGCCCTGGGTACACCCTGGCAGGTTGCACAGCAGCCCCTCGGGACTGCTGGGGTGGACACGGGCTTCATTTTTATCTGCTGCACCCCTACTATTCATCCAGGGCCAATTACTTCTCTTCTGCTTTGCAGCCTGATACCCTACAGGGTCACACGGGGAACCCTAAAACGCTCTTCTGCCGCCCATGCTGCAGACGGCCTTGCTCACAAGGGTTTCAAATGTTTTTACTAATACTTTACCAGCATTATCCGGAAGAAAACGAGCGGGATACACAGCCCTTATGCAGCAGATGCCTCCCCATAAAGCAGACGGGGTGCAGCAAAGCCTGGCAGCTTCAGCAGGCGCCTCCCCTGCCTGCCCAGCTCCGGGCAGCACCCCGCTTCCCCGCCGTGGTGGGGACCGACCCCCTGACACTGCACTGTCCCCACACCAGTCACCCCTACGCCTGGGCTGGAAAGTGTACCTCGTTTCAGCCCACGGCAGTTTGCAGTTATATTTTTGAGACATGTCATATGCCTTGGATTACCTATATGCTCATCGCTGCTAAGAGGGGGTGGGGGGGGAATGCAGTAAATTAAATCGTCTGAACTCTGTAGGAAAGCAGAGAACTGGACTAAAACACACTTCCCTGCTTCCTTGCCTTTTCCTAGGGCTGTGCTAGGAGCTTTTTTCTTCCTGTCAGTGCCACCTCAAGAGCTGTTTCATGTGGCCTCTTGCTTTGTCTTACAGAACGCTTTGTAGCTCACCCAACTGCACACAAATAGCCAAGTTGGTTTTTCTGGAAAAACTCCAACTGGGTTCCCCCGCCCACCCCCCACCCCCCCATCTCAGTATTGCTCTTTTAAGCAATAAAAATTTCCTTTTCTGTCGAAAGGAAACTGCAAGCAATAATCCCCAAACGCTAATGCCAAGAAGCAATGCTCCAAATGTAGCGAAACAATTCGGGAGCCCAAGCCTGGGTGCCAGAAGTAAGGCAGAGGAGAGAGCTGTGCCATAAAACCTCCGGGCAAACCCAAGATGCTGGAGGATGAGCCCTTCTTCTGCCGTCCGAAGGGAGCGGAGACCGTGGCTCTCCACCAGCCTCTCCCCTGGGGGATGTCAGGCTTTTCCCCTGGAGAACAGCCCAGCTGCTGAGGGTTTTAAGATACCCTGAAGTGGAGTGCTGCTCTGGACCTCAGCCCTGATGCCCTGGGTATTGCTTCGGTGCGTCACAGCCTCCCTGGACAGGGCCATTGTGTGCAGGCGAGAACCCCAGCCAAGGGCAGATCCTGCTCTCACGGTTCCAGTTTGGCTTCTCTTTGGGTGACACTGATCCCCTTTGCACTGCACGACGGCAGGCGTCACAACAGCAGGCCACAAAACTGACAGCGGAGGTCACTTTGTGGTACTTTTCTCTTTCATATTCCAGAAATAAATAAAAGAATCCCCTAAAAATGTCTTCAATTTGCTAAGTCAGTTGAAGAATAAACTTGCATTGAGCTAACTTTAAGATAAACTCCTTCCGATTTTTATTTTTTTTCACATGGGACTCCGGTTGCGGGGAAGAACATAAATCAAAATGACAGAAAATTACGTTCTGTAGCTGAATATTGAGCTGTCAGCAATCTTGGCCACTGCACAAACTTTGCTGGTGAAAAATCAACTATAGCCTTGGGAAACACTTTCTTCAGTAAAGCAGGACTCCTTGGAGTGGGAAGCCGCGCAGCCCGGATGCGTACACCAGGAACATCTTCCAGCCCAAGCTGGCCACGACAGCTGTGAAACGCGGCGCTTCATTTCTGCGTGGCCTCTTGGTGGCCGCCTTGTGGGTCTATGAAGTGGTCAGGGAAAGAAGCGGCTTAGCCCAGGGACCCTCTGAGATCCAGGGTGGTCCTTCTTGGTCCCTGCAAGGACACGATCGGTGCCTGCCGTTCTGTGCACAGAGCTGTGTTAGACTATGTTCTTCAAAAGAAAAAGCCATCCAAAACGATCGGTGCATTACAGCACATCAAAGATATGAAGTATCTTTAGCGTAATGCAACATGGACGAGGTCTTGAGGCTTGGTAGTTACGTCCATCAAATGGTTCTCGGGAGATGACTAAACATCCTCTTCTCCCCGGGACCATTTATCACTGTCAGCGCTGCAGAAGCTGAGCAGCTATCTATAGCCCCATGTGCTCTGAGCCAGATCCTCCGCCCATACAAAACTGGTTAGTTCAGATCAATGCTTCAGTCTGAGACATCAAGGAAGCAGCAGGGGGCTGCAGAAAACTGGCTCTGCAATTTTAACTCTTCACTCGGTCACTTGGAAGCTCCAGCATGGTAACGGGACTGCTGACTAGCAGAAAGTGATGGCTTCCTCCTGGTGAAGCACCAAAGCAAATCCCTGATCGTAAGAGGCAGTGAAAAAATGGATTCTGCAAGAACAGGAGGGTTCGCTTACCATCTGGATCAGATTTGCACTTGGATTAGGTCTGTTCTGACAAGCTGAATTCCCTACCTAGACTCAGCTATCAGGAATGGTCTTGAATTGCCCCAACCTACCACGCAATTTTCTGCAGTGGTTCACCCAGATGTAATTGGGTATTTGAGGTATGAACAGATCTACACCGGTCTGCACAGTCCTTCGCAGGGACTACCAGGGGCCTTTAAAGCAAACGAAGCAAACACATGCAGAAGAGAGCACTGCTAAGTAAAAAGACGCTCCAAAAAACCATGGGCTTTGGGTTAACCATTTTCTCTCCCATACCAGCTGGTATCCAGGTTTAGCCTGTGGGCTGAGGCGGGCACCGGCTGCTGCTGGCAGCCAGCTCCGAATGGCGCTCGCATGGGGGACTGGAGCTGCAGAGCATCTGCAAAGCAAAGCATATGGCTGGGTGCCGGAGGTGTCCTGCCAAGCTGGGAGCCAACTGTCCCACCGGGAGCAAGGAGCGGGGGGTGCCTGAGCACCAAAACCTCACGCCATGCTGTGCTAGGAAACTCCACGTACCAGTTGGAATGATTTTCTCAGCACCTTGCTCACGCTCATTTCCAACAAAACATATGGAGAACAAATAGGAAACAGCTGGATTACTGCGTGGACAAAATATTTAGGAGATAAAAGCCCAAGTGGAGGTAGCAGACATGGACAGTCATGGCCACAATGATGGAAACATCCCCAAAATCCAGCTCAGAGACCTGCTGAAACTTGACTGCAGAGAGCAGGAGCAGATGGGGATTGATCAAGACATGATTAGTATCACAGGTTAAAAATAGCTTTTACATAGTTCTTTAGAAATGGAAGTGGGTAGGAAAAACACCACGCAGGGCCAAAGCAAGGCATCCAGGTTTGAAAAAGACAAATGATCTCACATGCCAGGGTACAGAGCTGCAATCCTTCGGCAAACCTGAGCTGTAACGCCGTGTCCCACGATCGCTGGCTGTTCCGGCAGCACAGCCTTCCATGAGACAGCAACCCCCGTCCCACAACCCCTGCTTGTGCAAGGGTCTCTCTGTGTCACCACACAGACTCCCCACTAGCTCCCCAACTAAACAGCATATACTCCTGCTGCACAAAATTAGAAAAAAAAGCTTGAAACCATTTCTCCTGACAGCAGTATGTATTCTTCAGGGGCTCTTACCATGGCTGTAAAATATGTGAGACAGAGTTTAACAAGATTTGCTTTATAAGGAATGTAAACAGACACTGTAACCTTTGCTAGTTTCTCTGGACAGATGCAATAATTTTACTTGGTGCCATGACTGAAACTCTCTTTTTTGTGAAATGTGCAATTTAATCAGTTGGGCACTGAAAACCCAGATAAATCACAATGACTGACAGCGCACTGACGGGCAGTTGATGAACGGCTGTAGAGCACATCTCCTGACGTTATGTTGAGAGACAAACCTGCACCAAAGCCACTAAATGCACCCAGTGCTGGAGCAGGTCCCAGAACTGTACCTGGACCCCGTATCTCACGTCACAGACAGATCTCCCTGGAATAGGAAGAATGGCTTTTGTGGTTAAAACACTAGATTTTGGAGAGCTGCTTTGATGGCATGCATGACTCGGGGCAGAAGGTTTGTCCTCATGAAGCAGCTAGCACCTTCCTTAGCTTTGCTGCTGTCTTTTGGGAAGATGCTTTTGCTCAACAGAAACTTCTAACCACAAGCCATGCAGCCGAGGATGCTTCTGTGTTCCTGTAGAAGTTGGTGGCCTCTAGAGGTGACCTTGCCATGCCATCTCCTCCTGGCCAGCGTGCCTGCAAGAGCTCCAGGAAAGCAAACCCGTGTCAGAGCAAACCAGCATCCTCTGCTGCTCCTCTCTTGCCTCCCAGAACCGCACAAACAGCTAATTGTGTTTAATTGCAAGTCACTTAAATTCAAGCATCCACAAACAAGTAGAAATTAACAGCCAAATTGTTTGCTTACACCTGAAGGAAGTCTGTGGGCTTGTGTCTTAATCGTTCCTATTTATGTTAAAATGCTACAGTTGTAACTGAGCAGAATAAACCCTCTCAGGTACAACACTTCTCCAGGCAATACACCTCAACATACAGGAAAATACTAAGATTGAGGGGATAAGGAGTTATTGTTCTGCATAAATAACCTAAAAAAAAAAAAAAGGAGAAAAGATTGGCAAATGCTAGCAAGCATTCCCTAGATCTTTGTTTTTCTGAATTTTAAGGCACTTCCTGTGGTGAACACTTGTATTTTTCAAATGTACACGTGTTGAAAACTTAATTTGGAGCGTTGTGGTAATTTGTTTGTTTCTAATCAGTTGGCTGCACGGTGATGATCTAACTAATGAGCTCAGACAGACATGCGATTCCAGAAATAACTGCTGAGAAGGGGATGCAGTTTGCTCCACCAGCTCTTTTTAAACTGGCACTTGCCAAGCTCTGGTGCAGGACATCACGTCGGGGAGCAAGGAGGAGGTCAGCAGTGCTGACCGTAACTGCAGATAGGAAGTGGATAACGGAGAGCAAATTGTCAAAATAAAGAAGTAAAAGGAGCAGAGGTGACCTGGACAGATCACAAGCCGGAGGCCGGCAGCGGCAAACTTCTGTGGCTATTACACGTAAAGCCTGGGAGAGGGTCAACACCAATATTTCCAATGCTTCTCTTCACAGGCATGACGTGTACTCACGCTGGCTGTAAATGATCCCTTGAATGATCCCAATTCCTGCCATTTCTGCCGCATACAGTGCACCAGGCTGCCACTGACCATGCAGCGCTGAGGATGTGGGTGACGCAGGCAGCTGCCTTCCTCTGCCCATCCCTATTTATTTTCTCTCAGGAAACACAGCACATGTGAACACGTCAGATTAAGAGCTTTGGAGACTGAAAGTCGTGAAAGTCTCCGTACTGTGGGTAGGACATATACAGACTCATCCACACACGTAAGTAAGCAACGGGCATGAAGAAAGGCAGGACGGCGATGGGGAGACGCGAGGCGAAACGCTGCCATCGGGACAGAGGGTACTGTTGGCTACATGCTCTCATGTGATTACACCAGAGCACGAGATGTTATTAGAACTGACTTCTTTCCCTCACCTCCAAAATCCCGCATGCAAAAATGCACTGCAAAGCCAAGCTGGTTTGAGCAAATATTTAAACAAGCAGAGCACTGGTGTTCAGGCATCAGGAGAGCAATTTTCCTCGTCAGAACTTCAGAGCTCTCTCATCTTGTAAAGCAAAAGCAGTTCAGCAGGGGCCGGGCACTAAAAGCGTGCATACCAACGTTATGGTGGAGGAGAGGGAGCAGCACACATGACTCTTCTGGTTTTGGACTGGTTCTCAGCCTGCCTGTCCCCGAATGGCTGCACACGTGGTCTGGGGACAACTGGTATTGTAGGGAAAGCTGGAATCTGGTGGCCATCAGGACAGTGGGACACCCAACTGGCCCCTTCTGCCAAATGGGGCTCTGGTCCCTTCTTCTCTGCCCAGGCTGAAGGCATCATGTGGGCTCTGAGCTGGGACCCGCTGTGGTCCCATCCAACCCTGAATCCAAAGGTTAAGCCATCAGGGCTCAAAAGCCAGCGTGGCTCCGTGCTTGGGATGACGGATAGTTGATCAGAATCTTCAGTGAAGACTCAGGTGGAAGGGTGCAGTTGTGACTGCCATCCTCAGCCTCATGGAAATTATTTTAACTCACCCCATGCAGTGAGGGCATTATTGGTAGTATCCGTGCAACATACTCTGTTAGGCCAACCGATACAGCTAGAGAAAACAGATAAACTTTTGAGAACCCAAAATGCTTCTGCCTCCGCAGAGGTGCACATTCACCCCTCCGTCACCTGGGTTTCCCCCGTCACACTGGCCCAGACCCATTTCACCCAGCGGTGCCTGTCCAAAAGCCAGACGCTGTGCCCAGGCTGGGCACCTGAACCTCTTCAGGAGCCTCCTCAGGACAGACCGGTCCCTCCGAGGGGAAAGAATTCATCCCCTGTTCATCCCATCTTCTTAGATAACAAGGCTGGATAGGAAATATTCTCTGGAAGAGATGATTATTTTTTTCTTGTGAGTCTATTTAAAACAGATGACAAGCTCATACCCCAGAACCAGTTCTTCCAACAGGCTGCGTTAGGTGTCAAGAATCTGGTCTAACTTTTAGATGAAGTTTATGTAGAGTTAACCAAGATAAATCCTACCTTTTGTCTTACTGCCGTCTGTGAGCGCGTGGTGGAAATGAACCGTATGTGCCAGACATGTTTGTGTAAGTGCACTGGCCCCCAAGCTGGACGGGGCTGGACTGGGGATCAGCAGCTCTGCGCTGTACATATGGATGCACCTAGTGCTGCGATGCAAGCACAGCACAGCTGTTTTCAATAAAAGCAAGTCTCCCTCTCCCCCTCCAAAGTTAAACGCACATTTGCTGAGAAAATCTGAGAACTGCCCCTGCTCTGCCAAACTATCCAGTCTAACAGGGTGTTTGCAAGCACTGGGAGACTCAGCTCTGCCTGCTTGGATTAATTATTGATGACCTGCATGGCTTTGCCAAATGACCTTACTCAATTCAGTAGAAAATAATCTTAAACGCTCCTGAGAAAGAATTTGGACATAACTGTTTTCTTTGTGCATATATACAAGCAGATGTGCATCATAAATGCAACTGATGCATTAGCTATTAATGGGACTTAATATTACACAAGGATGGGAAAGATTAATTTCAAGGGCTGAATCTGAAGCTCAGTGGCGCTCAGGCATCTTACTCTGTGAGGCACTTCGAAAGACCTTAACTGAGAGAACATGTCACTGCCTTCCTTTAATACATTGCTTACAGAATTCATATGAAACATGTAAAATCAATGCCGGCTTCTGCATTTGCAAAGCACTGCATGGAGATTTAAGTCTCAGAACTCTGGTAGATCCAGATACTAGCAAGAAAGGAGCTTTGCAGCTTATAAAAGAAAGAAGTCTTAATTCAAGATGTCAAATGCTGTTTGGAGAAGTTTAATTTAAATAGTATTAGGCCAAATTTGCACTGATAATGTAACCCTCTAAATAAGACCCTCAAAGATACAGCACGAAAAGACTGTTTCTCACCAAACAAGAATGTGAGCTACCCTAAGGAGCATAATGTTTGTCTTCAGATGGTGCTCGCTGAATCGGTCCTAATTTGAAATGAGAATGAAACTATGAGATATCTGTGCCACTCCCAGGAAACCCAAGCAGACACACGCACGCAGCCAGCTCCCCTTCCAAAGGGCAGGAACAGCCAACTCACACACGTGTTGGGAACCAGTGCCTCCCTGCTCCAAAACCTTTCTCATGTGAGAAGCCAAAAAAGCACCTACGCTGGAAAATTAAGGCACACTCTACATCTTTGGCTTCCAAGTTGCTCAGCCTGGAGAAGGCAATGACGCAGTCGCACAGCCACCCTGGCACAGCAGGACCTCTCCGCAGGGTCTCTGTTTGACCTCTCCTCCTCCCAGAGCAGACAGGAGTATTACATCCAACCTCCCTCCGCTCCAGGATGTCAGGAACCCACCTGTTTCTAAACACGCTCATGCTATTAACTGACACAACGAACAGCAATACGTATTTGCACTAACCAGCAAGAGTTCAGCCTAAGCCTGAGTCAGTGCACGACTTAGGACTTCTGGAAGGGCTCAGAGCATGCAGAGTCCACCCAAATAACTCAGGCATGCTCGTCAGAAACTTCTGCCCCTTCTCAGGCAGAAACTTTGCTACAGTTATTCCAAATTATGGCTCATTTGCTTAAGCCACTCTGTAAATGAGATTTTCATAATCTTCTCCTTGGATGTCTGCCTGCCTTGGCTTCCACGACCACAGTGCCAAGGAGATGAGACTTAATTTGCCTAGGAAATATTTCTACCAATACCTGCACACCTATAGGCGTTTCCATACAGCACCATTTGCATTCAATGAGCTTTTGGACAAGGGAGTATCCTTTCCTACCTGCATGGCGCCTACAGCAATGCAGCCTTCACTTGGTGATGTTGAGCTTCTACTACAATATAATTTTCTTCTTTTAAGTAACACATTTCCATGGATTATTCTGAACCCTTCCCAGCCCCTGCCAGTGGCTGTTATAAAAGCTGGGATTGCGTCAGCAAGGAAAACAGCTCTGTGCACATCACCCAGACAGCAGCTCCTTCTGGTCCTCTGGCATCCGACTCCCCAAAGGTGGCAGCCCACAGAGCTATTTATTTTCCATAGCCTGCGTCAGCTGCTTGAAGCTGATCAGCAGCTTTGCTTTTTGCTTTGTTTCAGCAATGAGAAAACCAGGCCCACCTGGCAGCTGAGCAGGTAATGAAGTAATCCTTGTACCGTGTGCCCGCAGCCTCTGGGCTACCGTATGGGGCCGCAGTGGAGCGAGCACCTAAATCCAACAGAAAACAATACAGTCCTGTACGGACCAGCAACAGGAAGCCCACAGATTCCTTTTCCTTTTTTCATTGGCGATGGAGATCTTAGGCTAGGCAACCTCTCTCCAGAGAGATGCAGGATGTCCTCCGTTGATTATGTTCACAAAGATGGGAAGCTGTTCAAAGAATGATGACATGCTGCATTTACGGACCATGCTTCATCCAAGTATCTCGAGCTCTTCGGAAGCACGGCAGGAAACGTGCAGCACCGCTGCCCTGGGAGCACGCTGACTGCAGCTGCGCAGGGAGGCAGCAGGGACACCGCAGCATCTTCCTCCTCCTCCCGGTTCTCTTCCACCTGGTCCTCACATCAGGCAGGACACGGGAGGGAGCAAGCTACCTAGCACATTTTTCAAGGTGTCAAACCACATCTATGTTTGCGCTTAAGAATGGATTACGGAAAGTATGCTAAGCTAACATTGTTAGTGTAAGGATTAAATCCTCAGTGCTGCTGGCGCTCAGCCCTCCGCCTGGACCAGGAAAATAGTCCAAGGTTTATACCCACTTCCTTCCAGCTCTGAGTTACAGCTCCTCAGCCGGAGGCTGCTGGTGTGTCCGACTTGCCCTGTGCTACAGCACCCACCCAGGGCAGGGTCAGCGTGGACCCCTGGTCCCACCAAAGTCTTCCAAGAGTTTTGGCGAACGCCCAGTCCAGGTCAAGTTAACAGGGATTTTGCTCTACGTTGTCAAATAAATAATCCCAAATTTGAAACAACTGACTGATCGATACTCGGGTTTGAGCAGTAAAGCATCTGGGACGCTTGGTTTCAGCTCGGGGTGTTGCAGCCCGTAAGCTCGGCACAGGCAGGGTCTGCATACTGTGCCGGACCTGCACAGCCTCCCAGCGCCGCCTTCTCCACCGATCCCCAGCCGCCACTTTCATAAATATAATGGCTAAAAAATACTCCACATATAAAAAATTATAAAAAAATAATGGCCACCTCCACACAGCTTCTTTAAATTAGGTTGCGTGGGACTGACTAGATACCTCCCATGGCAGTTTACTGCGGGCCGTTACACGTGCAAACCATGGCCTGAAACCACAAATCCGACATTACTAGATCTGTACCACAAGAACCACGGCACCAGGCACCGCTGCTGCCACCACTTTGTCCCCAGACCCTGCCACACCCACCCTTGTAAGGCTAAGATGGTTTCTGAGCCAGTTTGTCACCAGCTCCAAGACCGAGCAGCCAACGATCAGGCTGTGCAGGGTGCGCAGAAGAGCTGGGAAGGGAAAGGGGAGCCCTGGGAGAATGACTCCACCTCCAGTGCAAGGCACCAGCCGAGATTTTTCTATTGCAGGTATCTGACCTCTCCCAAGGGAAAACTGAAAGAGCCTGCAGGTCCTGAGAGCACAGAACTGCATTTCTAATGATGCCCTCAAAGCACCAGCAAGGCCATTGCAGCAGCTCAGTTCCCACCTGCTTAGGGACGGTACTTGGTGTTTCTTAGGATCAGGTCGAACTGGGTACCTTTCTTAAATATTAAATCAATAAAAAAGACTTCCAGGTTTAAAACAGAGGAGGAGAAGACCCAAATAAACAAGAACAGCAGCATGGAGACTGCTTAACTTTCTTGCTATCTGCAATATTTGCTTTTATCTGAGCGTTTCTGTTGAGACTAGTTTCCTCCCTTTGCATCAGCTTCAAGTGGAGAGTAATCCTTCAGAGAACGGAAGGCACATAATACTGGTTTTAGCTGTGGACCAGCTGCTTCTGTAACCCAGCCCGGCCTGAAATGAAGTTTATTTACATAGCATGCTTGATACCTTTGAGAAAATCTACTGCTTAACATCCTTCAAAGGATCACTTTGTACTGGAGGTGGAACAGCCAAGAAGACGGTATTCTCTGCACAGATTGCTAAATTCTTGCAAGGCATCTTAGGGTGGAGATATTTGTCTACAAAGGTAAAAACAACCCAACAAACCCAATCCTTTCAAATTGCATTCAAGACAGCACAGGGCAATCTGTGAAGAGTGAATCAATCCTTTCTGCTGTTTGCTCCCAGTCTACAACAAAGCAGTAGCTTGAAATGCAAGCTTGGTGTGTGCGCTGTGTGGGTATATAAATATAATAAAGACATTTTTGCAACAAACCACTCAAGCCCTTGTGTGGAAAGGGCTTTACTAGATCGTAAAGAGAGAGGCTTCATCTTCATTAAGTAAAACATTGAAGGAAATGTTCTAACTTACGGCAATATACATTAATGCTCAGCAATGTAAGGGGTTTAATTGCCTGTTGCTTTCCCACCATAAATTACTACCTGCAGCTAATGGAAAACCTTCCTCCAGACCTGTTTATGCACCTTACTCCTATTTCATACATTTGCACTGGATGGAAACAGCAAGGCAGCCTGGAGTTGTCCAAAGTCCATACAAACGGGCATGTCTTGGGAAAGCAACGAACGTATAAGGATATTGCATGTGTCTGGCATAAGCTGTTTGAGTAGCTCACTACATATACAAGACTCTGCAGATTTTATGACCGCATATATCTGAATTTAATAATTAGCCAGTACAGGTTTAAAATGTCCTGTAGTGACCTAATACAACAGTGGGACAGGACAAACCCTCCTTGTTTGCAGCTGAGCAATATCCACATCCAAATACACGCACAAAAATTTTTTGATCCCACGCGCAAGGCGTGCATTTCCTCCAACCTTCAAACCCCACCTGCGTCTCCTTTCTACATCCTCTCGCATTTTATAACATCGCTTTAAAAAAGCGCCTGAGAAGATACCCGTGTGCCCCCGGAACAGCTATAGCCTGGTGCCTAAGGGGAGGCACTGGTGGGAGCATGCTTTCCTCCACAGTCCCTCGAAGCTCGAGCCCTGACTCCTAACCAAGCCCAGCGGCCAGCTTTGCTGCTCTGTAAAGTCGGGTGTGAAATCCTCTTACGGGTCACAAGAGCGAGTAAATCCCAAGAAAGAGCGCCAACTCCAACTCAGGCTGAAGAATCTCAGCATGAAGAAAAAGCACCGAAAAAAAGCTACCTAGGCGTCCCTCTGCTGCAAAACCTAACAAAATATTGATTCAGCTTTCAAAGAGGAGGCTAAAACCCGCAGGCTGTGCAAATCCTAAAACCCACAGGTCTGGCAGCTGCCACCCACATGATCCTTCGCTTCGGTTATGCTTCAAGAAGTCGTTTTCCAACCTTCCCTTACGGAGATCTAAAACTCTGAGATAAAAACAAAGTAAAAACATCTACATCTTAAAATAGCCCTCTGAAGTCACCAGGAGGATAAGCTGGGTTTTCTCCAACATTTAGGAGGTCTCTTGGTTACTTTGGGTATTCTGGCACAAGAATATTTTCCTGTCCTCTGCATCTTCCCTCATTCTTTTGCTACCAGACCCCCTTTTTTAGACTTCCCAGTTTATCATGCTAAAACAAACTCAAGGCTGATGTGGACTTCAGGCTTCCACAAGTTGCTCTGAGCACAGAGGTCCTGACACTTCTCCCCCGAGCAGCACTGGGCTGCCGTGCCGGGGTGCCCCATGGGTGTGTATTTGCCACATGCCTGTACTCAGAGCCCTGGATTTTTAGATAACGTGCTTTCGATACACACCCTGATACGATTTGGTTAGTAGTTACCTGTACTTGATTATTCACTAAGTAAAACCAGAGAAGCTCCCGAGGCACTGCGAGCAAGGACACCGGGGCAGGCTCCTTCTGCTTCCCACCTGATGGGATCCACGGGAAGTAACACCCATGAAGAGAGGTTATTTACTGGAGAAAAAGCTGGGTGGATGGCAACCAGGTTAATACGAGGCAGCCTTAAAATCTTACACAACAAACAAGGAAGCAAAAAAACCCAAAGGAAAAACCAGGTGTGTGGCTTGGGAGGGCAGCTGTCTCTGTTGTGCGTCTGGTTTTAACTACAGTTATAAACAACGTGGGACATTCGGCAAAATTGAAATTACAAAACATAACTACGGATAATTGCTAGAGGCAAATCGACAAACTCTGACTTTGAATGGCATGTGCCTGAGTCCTGGCTCCAGGGACTTCAACGTATTTCCTAACTCTGAAAGCCACTTGTCCAGCCTCTAGAAGTAAAATGATGTTTGCTCAAAGACTTTTATCTTCTGCCTAGGACTCAGCACTTCAGAAAAGCTTTCCATCCAGCCTGTGACCACTCACAGTTTCTGAAGCTAACTCTGCCTGCATCACCGTAATCTGATTTTAACTTGCCAGCCTCTGCGGCTAGTGGTAGCTTGTATCCTATAGCAGTCTTTCACGTGTCAGCATACTGACTTCAGACAAAGCCTTTTTGTGCTTTTGCAGCTAACCCAGCAAATACCACTCAGGGAAGGCTGAAGCTCTGGAAATTCCAAGAGACCAGATAATATGGAAAAGGGCCTGAAAAATGTTTAACACTTATGCAGAGTAAACTGGTGTTCTCCGATCATTATCAGCAGTTCATCTTAAATACTATGGTGAAATCCGGCCCTACTGAAAATTATTTCTGATGAAGACAAGCTTTTATTTCAATGTTCAACCATGCTGCCATTCACACACATGATTTTAAAAACAGCTGTTTTCTCCCCAAGAAAGGGCACTGCCTTCTTTGGGGGTGGGAAAAACATCAACAGAGTGATCCCTCCATCGCCGTGTAGCTAAAGCAACCCAGCTCACTTGTTCTCCAAGCCTGGTGGGCTTCCAGAGGACAACGCAAGGGAAACCCACCCACGTGATAAGCCCTGATAAGGCTGTGAAACGCAAGCGCAGCTGTGAGCTGGAAGCGGCGGGGAGCCAGCCCCGAGCTCAAGCCCCAGCAGCGCCGCGGCCAGGGTCCCCCCGCAGGGCTGCCAGGACCCGGGTACCCAAACCAGCCTCCCCCAGCCCACCCGCACCCACAGCCCGCGCACAGGGGCTGTCCTACGCAGGGACCATCCCATCCTCCTGAAGGCTGTCCTCCACACGGCTGCTGCCCCTAGACTGTCAGCATGATGAAAAACAGGTAGAAAAACGAATGTCTGGCACTTTCCTAAGCTAAATTCAATTAGTCCCCGCCAACAGCAGCCAATACATGTACAGAGACCTTGTACAGGTCTTGTACAAGACAGACCTTGTACTGTCTTTTCAGTTGGCTATAATCTTGAGACATTTACGTTAACTTTCCAGCACCATGCCATCACCATGCATTACTTCACAGGAGGAGTAAAACACTATTTAAGCTGGTCCACAGATATTCGTAGACAGCTGATGCCCTGGCATACTGGCCGAGGCAGGCTTCATAGGCTGGCAGCAACAATTTCACTTGGGATAATGGGGCAGGTGACTTGAAGGAGGAAGAAAAATTACCCATCGGAGAGATGCAGAAATGCAAGGAGACATTTGGACCCGGGTTTCACCGTTCTGAATCTGGGAGGTGCTATTTAGATACAAACCCAGACCAACAAGCCAGAATCCAACCACTTTCCCAACGGATTAATTAAGGCATCCTCCTCCCAGCCCCCATTCAGAAATATCTGGCTGGAAACTAAGTAACAGCAACTGTTTACCCCATTAAAGCTATGCAGTAAGAAAGGACAGCCTCCTAGAGCTTCCCACAAATTCAGGCAAGATAAACATCTTTGTTTCAAAGCATGAGCCTCTCCAGTTTTACTGACAGAGACAGAAAGCGTCAGAGAATGGGAGCAGCTCAATTCAGCCTCTGATTAGCAATTAAACACTTCGAGAGGGGCAAGCCTCTGGGCAGCAATGTCCTCCCCATTGATTCATAGAAAACCTTCTCACATAAATTAGCCATCCCCGTGATTTTAATGCTCGGGTATGCCCTTGACAAAGGAGCCCTCACAGGGCTCTGCGCAGCCAGCGGCTCCAGCCTCGCCTGCTTGGCAATCTGGCAGGGGTCCAGCGGGCTGCGGATAGAGCCCTGCTGCCCCCCGGCCACACATGTGCCCTCCCATAGGAACGAGCCCTTGTGGTCGCCCGTGCAGCCCCAACGCTCCGGGGAGCCTCCTGGGTGCCCTCCTGAACGCCACGCTGCATCGGGCTCTGTCCCTTTGCTGTGAACTTGCTCGCGCAAAGAGCAAACGTGCCCTGTTTTCGCAAGCAGGGGAGACGCGCGGGGCCGCGGTGGATGCCTCCGAGCTCCCCGGCTTCCTTACGCACCGCGGGCTGGGATCCAGCCCCACATGCCCCCGGGGAGCGACACCCACCTCAGCCAGCAAGGCTGTGAGTTACGCTGGCGGACAGAGGTGAGATCAGAATCGGGCACGTTCTACATGAAAGGTACTACATAAAACCAAAGGGCTATTCACGTCACCGGCCCATCTCCCTAATTAAAAGCTGCGAGACTCGGAGCTCGCTCTGAGCGAGCGATCAATCCTCCCGACACAATGTGCCCGCAGAGACGTTTGCAGAACACGTCTGACGCTGCCCAAGGCTTTGTTTCCCCTGCACCTCCTTCCCCGAGCATAAAAGGCTGCAATTGAAAAGTCCTGGTCCTCAGAGGGAGTGCTGGTTTTTATCAGATGGTAATGATGAGTACATCATGAAATCATTTAATAGTTCTCATTAAATGCATTGCTGGAGAGCAGGCCTGATTTATGAACAGTATGCCGTGGGTATAAATAAGCTGCACTTTGCTTGTAACACAGCTGGTCAAGAAAATTAATGTTTTGTTTTCCATAACCTTTGTACTCTCCCTTCCTCTGCTACTATGGCAAAGCTCGAGGCGTGTAACTTGATCGTGCTTGGGAAGAGGACACATGGCCGAATGCCTCGCGCGGGCTCGACCCACGGCGGAGCAGCAGGCTCCCGGACACGGCCCTGCGCTCCAGCGCTCCCAGAGCCACCGCCCGTACACGTGGATATACCTCCCCATGTCAAAGCACAACCCCAAAGTGCTCGCACGCCGACTTGCCTCTTGCATTTGTGCTGGAAGTGCTGCTGGAACAGCGTATCCTGCTAAGTTCAGGTCCAAGAAATACTGATATATTTAGCACAGCTGCGTAACTTTCCATCTTTAAAAGCCCAGTACTCCTTTCTCTGTCCTGCCCAAAAGCCACTCAAACCAGACGAACATCCATCTTCAGAAGAAACACGAGGCCATTGCCACACAGGACAGTGGCCAGAGACACTTTTTAATGCTTGTATTAACCACGACACCTAATCCTAAGCAAAGAGTTCATCAGTTGCATAATGTTTTTTTTTTTCAAAAGACCTTTTAGTGCGCTGTGCATGTGATTGAGCACAGGGAAAACGGCACTTCCAGGGTAGACAGATGCTGAGGAGGCTTAGGAGAGAGTCAATTTAAACAAGGACAGAGAGAAGGGCTTTGCAATCATATGGTTCGCATCTGGAATTTACAGGCATGATAATTTTATAACCCTCTCCTGACGGTTTTGAAGCAATGCAATAGCTTCGCTCACTTTCCAGCCTAAGCGATGTTTCATCGCTGCTGCAGGGACAGGGCGGCAAGAAACATCCTCGTGCATCTGACAACTTTATGCGACCCTGAGACTGCACACCGTGTTGTAAAAAAGGGAGTGGGAAGCAGGCAGAGGCAGTGATGTGCACGCGGGCACTTGTATTTCATGGGTATTAAAACACGAAGTCTTAAAATCAAAGAGGAAGACCCAGTTTTAGTTTACTTCTGCTCACAGCAAGTCCCTTTATATCTCATTCAGAGACCTGTTTGGTTACTTTTATGGTATATATGAGGCTTTCCTCATAAAAGCCACTTTCTAGTGACATTATGTATTTCTTTTCTGGTTGAAACCAAGAAACCTCTTACTCAACCAACCGTTTTTCATGTGCACATAATACACGAGGCTGTAAAATCGCTGCAAGAAGGGATTCTCAGGCAGAAGGACTTGAAGCACTGCAACAGCCAAGAACAAAACAATGTGAAAATCACCTCCAACCATAGCAGGAAATGTGGAAAAGATTAATCTCTTTTAAGACTAGGATTTTTACATTTCCACATAGCCCCAGCATGGTCACAGCTGTGTGCGTATTCCAGGCACCAACTCTGTGTGTGGACTCCCAGTCTGCCTAAAACCAAACCTTAGCTATCATCAAGGCTAGTTCAGCCGTATATTTGGAATCTAAATCCCAAGAAATTAAGAGCATTTCCTCAGCAGGCAATACAGCTTTTGGCAACTGCTCCTGAGTTTTAAACATTTGAAAGTAATTGCTAATGCACAAAGAAACTGGAATTGAGGAGAATTTTCCCCAGGTCGAGGAGCAGCGTTGGTCTCCGCTCCAACAGCTATTGAAGTCGGTCTCAGCCCAACGTGCCCCGCACAGATGTCGGCACCAACCCCGAAACATGGGTACACACAGGTACGTATCTGCATTAGCATCTATGTTACTTATTTTGCCTGTCTGTTTCTCCGTAGATGGAAGAAAATTCATATTCAATTACCTCCCTTTCCAATGATACATAAAGCAGGAAGGCAACTTGTTTCAACAGGAAAAATTTACTGGACTAATTTATAGGGTATATTTATTCGTAAGACAAATTTTTGCTAGGCCTGGTGATGGATTAAGACAGATCTGACCTAAAGGCTTTGGCTCTTCTCTCCTACTAGTTCTTGTCTCAATAATTAAGAGGGATTTAATTATTTCTTAGAATGTAGTTATGCAAAAATATATCAGTTTTGCAGAGGTCATTAACTCCAGGGTTTCCCCTGAGCTGCAGTGACTCCACGGTTGATCTTGAGTTGATGCCGGCTCCAAATCTCATTTTTCCTGGTATGAACCTGTGTTTCCTATTGCCGCTGTAAGGGTTTATGAGAGAGGCTGGGAAGGAACGGAGGACACGGAAACCCACTCGTGCCTCTGACATCAGCTGGTGCGCGACCTCACGTACGTCACTTCGCCTTTCCCTGTGTTGGACTCCCCAGCTGAAGCATGAGGCTAACAACACCGAGCAACTTCTGCGAGCACTTTGATAGTTCATTATGGAAAAGTCAGGCACAGAAGAGTGAGGTGTTTCCAGTCCCTTCAAGATTAAGCGCGGATAAGATTCAGCGCGATGGATGAATCTGTGGCCAAGCCCTAAAGCAGGGGCCGGAGGATGGGTCGGTCACAAACTGTTTGGGACAAGGCCCTGGCCAGCTGGGAGTTGTGAACGGGTTTTGGCATCAACCTCAAGAACATCAGAGCTTCACCTTCCACGTCACAGCGCCTCATCTATAAACCAGAAATAGCGGGATTTCTGTCTTTCCATTCCCTCTCCTCGGCACAGATATCGTGTTCTGCAGGCACAGACTGTGTCGTACCTACACCGTTAAACTCAGTTCTGGTAGGAACCTGGAGGAATTACTGAAAGGCAATGAAATAATCCTACAGGCGACAAGACCAGCAATAAGAGGAAGAAGAGTGGGAGAGCAGGAGGGAGAAGTAGTTTGTGGATCAGCACCGAGCCCTTTCAGGCAGGAGCAGTCGCCCGCGAGGCAGAGCGCACGCACAATTTCAGTGATAAATTTGTCCATAAAGTATGGACCAAACTCTGGTCTCTGCCAGCCGTGAGCAGCTTCCTTTGGCTTGAGTGGGAACCAGTCCCACACAGCTGAGAGCAGGATTTGTCTCTCTATGTGTAATGTCCTGCGCATCAACAGAAGAGGAAGGAAGAAACCTCTCAGATCATCATCATCATCGACGTGATCTTGGCCTTTCTAACCCTGACGCCAAGCACAGAACTGATGGAACACCCTACAGCTGATCTCAGCCTCGTGAATGGATTTTCACCAGCATAAATGTGGAAATTTGTGTGCTTGTGTGCAAGGACGTCCCCTGCATAGTTTCTACTAAATGTGTACAAGGAAGCAAGGGCCCTGCTTTCCTTCCAGCGCACCAAGTCTGTGGCGAGGGAAGCCGTACCCCATGCACTAACGGCACGGCCCCCTGCAGCAGTCGTGGCAGCCTCATGGCAGACACCGCAACCAAAATCTGATGACTTGTGTTTGGCACACAATGATACCTTTGTGACCTTGCGCTAACCACATACTGCAATTTCAACATGTATAAAGCAGAGCAAAAATACCCTGCCTTAAACCACCGGAGACCTGGGCATGAAAAGCAGTGCACTGACGGAAGCATGCTCCGAGTATCACCTAAGCGTACTCCAAGTTCCTTTTCCTACCTAGACATCATTTGCACGTACTCTTGAGGCTCCAGCATGCTTTCGAGATGTCTGAAGTGTCAGGATTACAGTCACACAAACCACTCTCCTTCCTTCTGGTTCACCTGCTCCTGTGCAAACCCCATGGCCAGCAACAAATTGGTGAGTTCCCCCTGGACAGGGGCATGGGAGCAGCTACTCCTGAGAGCAAGTACTTAGAGTCATTGCCCCCAAGGAACTGAGTCGCTGCCAGGAATTAAAGGTAGCCAGTCGTTCCTTGCTTACTGTAAATACTTTGCAGCCAGTAATTACAGCCAATTTCAATCCTCCACCCTGGAAAAAGCTCGGTGTTCCTAAGGCAGGGGCAATCAAACTGTTAGTGACTGCTTCTTCCGACACCTCCAGCTTCCCTTTGGAGTCCTTCAGGATATCCCCTTCCTCCAGCCTCCAAAGGACCACGACCAACAGCCCGACAGTCCCTGAGGGAGGTGGTGGCTTTGGCCAAGAAGAGATGTTCAACCCATACTCGAACAGGCCAAGCCTCCTCCTGCCCAAGCAACTGAATCACAAGAAGCAGCCATCTCATAAAGAGTTAAAACGAAGAGTTCTGCTAACACTTAAGCGTTACAAATCTTTTCAGTTAAAATAAATTATTCAGGAGATGTCATCCTCCCATCAGCACCATCTGAGCTACATTTTTAATAGCTCTGTGCGCTGAACACGTTCTGTCATAATATCAGTGATACCAAGGCTGCGAGACGAAGGAGGGGGAAATGCAAGCACGCGACGGAACATGAAAGACTGAGCTGTTTTCTCTTAATGGCCATGAAACACGTGCTGCCCAAGGCAGAGGAGAGATCAGTGGTGTCGGCTACACTGCAGAGGAGTAAAACAAACAGAAAGAACTCACTGACTTCAGGAATTGCAGGAGCCTCTTTGTTTTCCCTCAAAACCACTATGCTGCTCGATGGATAATTCACCCACCACCTTCCACTGTCTCAGGTCTCACTTACTGTGACTCCACCAGATTTTTCCAGACATAAGATGGAATCAGGATCCATCCTCACGGTTGCATGGATATATATAACTAAACAATGAAGAGTCTTCTGCTCCGTATCGCTAGGAATAATAAAAAAGGGAGCATTTCTGTGCCCCAGATGTTAAAAAAATCATCTGTCTGCCCACCAACCCATGTATTCGTTTATTTGCCCAATTCACATACCACATACACAAAACAAATGCAACCGAACACATTTACAAGCAACTAGAGGGAAGCAGATCTGAGCATCACATATAGGAGAACGTTGCATCAGTTCAGTGCCTGCGATGCCCAAATTGCCCATATGCCTACAGCACGGACAATGACTATGATGCTACTCCAGGACGTGGTGATGAAAGTCTTGCTTGCACTTGTAAACACGCTCTCTGCTCTGAGAAGCACGCAATACAGGGAAGAGACTGCTCCAGCCCCACGGCTTAAACTGTCTTTCGTGGCCAAGCCACTCTCCCCGCTCAGTGTGGGTGAAGAACAAGAGTAAAGGACCTCTGATGGAGGCAACTTGTAATCTTTCCTTTGGGCTCTGCAGAGCTCCTGCACACCCCAGTCACGTCCACCTGGCCAAACCTTCCTCCCTCCCATCCCTGTTTCGGCCCCAGAACATGGAGCAGAGGACCAGGTTACCCACAGGGAAGCTGTCTGGGGCAAGGTAAGCCCTAGAGAAGGGCCTCTTGTCCTACCAGTCAAGGGAAACTGGCTGTTGTGGAGTGACTCCAGATTTTCATGCTTCTTGCTTCCGAGTAGGAAAACAATTTTGCCCTTAGTGTTTTCTGCCGGCAGCTTCACCTGGTTCAGGTTTTCATCGAGTGAGAAGGAGACACAATGCGTAACTGCAAGACTCTTGCAAATCAAAGGATAGAAAAGAGATGGGGGTATGGGAGATTCTCAGCCTCCTCCAGCAGCACTGGTGTCAAGACTTACGAATGGACATGTCAAAACCCAACTTCTGAGAAGCCACCCACCACCTGTGTCCTCTCTTGTCTTACAGACGGGAACAGCCGCCGACACAAAGGGTAGGGCAGCTCCGTAGGTCTGGTTTGCTCTCAGGTGTAACTCAATAAGGTTAACTGAGGATGTTTTGCTAACTGGTGGTTCTCTTAAGACAGACTAAGAAGAGATGCTGTCCAGGCCAACAAGGCAGCATACAAAGGACGGAAGAAAGAACCAAGATTTGGCAGGGGTTATGGAAAAATGTAGACTTTTGTTCGTTGCTCAGAAGTAAACATGACTACGAGGTGTGAAAGTGCTCTGGATGCCTGCAAACACTCCCACTATTCACCCTGGCATCTCCTCGGGACTCGAAAACATTCTGCAAAGCAAAAAAATGCTGCGGTCAGTTATGAGTGGGCTCAATGACTGAATAGCTAGCAAAGAAAACCCATACATGCCCAGGCTGGAATGAAGAAAATTCAAATGCAAATATGCTAAAGTATCACTTGCAGAATTCAAGTCCCCTGGGGAGCAGCAGAATGAGTCTTTGCCAGCGCGGTGGTTTCTGGGGGTTAAACATGTGCCCAAAGGAGAACCCAGTGACGCCAGCAACCCCAGGGCGCGCAGCGAGGGCACCGAAGGCTGAACGTGCAGCTGCGCCACGAGCCCAGAGACAACAACGCTCTCCACCATGCACAACAGAGAACAGCAGCACCCTGCAATAAAGCCAGAAGTCCATCACTTTTTCCATTTTGATTTATGCCTGTTTCCTCAGCTGTAAAATAGCTTAAATCCACTCACCTATGGCAGATAGGTTTCATCTGCCATGGCTCTGTTATCTCATAAACCTGGCTGCAAGGAGGACGAGCCGGCCCTGCGGTCAGTGACAGCACACTGTAAAGGACAATCAGCGTCCTGGAGAGATGCCGTCCAACACCAATCGATCATCCGGACCAGAGCCCAGAGGATGCAAGTGGGGGCTGAATCAGCTATTGTGTGGCTGCACCTACGGGGGGACATTTGGTGGAATAAGGGTAACAAGGGAAACAGGAAGCCCAGGCCTGTTTGCCCAAGGACAGTGATTATAATAGTCCCTATCTTTACAGTATACAATGGACGTTCCTGCGAGACTGTCACGTGCCACGAGAAGGAACATCTGGAGAAATAGCTTTCTTTGGATACCTGGGAGGGTGAGGAACCCTCATCTCCTCAAGTGTGAGGTGAGCAGAGCACCAGGATGGAGAAGCAGAGCAAGGGTGAGGATGGGTGGGAGTGGGGAGAGGCAGCTTCCAGTTCTGGCAGTGATGCTGCTCGAGGTATCAGGGAAGTCACTTCCCTTCCGTGCCTCCCACTTGCCCTGTGGAAAAATAGTTTGTTATCTGACATGCAAGAAATAAATACCGATCTTTTCCAGAAGTACTGCATAGTGGATCAGTACCAAGATCTACCACAAAGAATTAATTCTGTGCAGGACCTGGTTTGGGTTATGGTTATGGTACCTCCGGCAGCAGGAGTTGTGCCCTTTTAAAGGAAATTTCTGCCAAGGATAAAACTAAGCCTCTGCACTACCGATCCCCTCGGGGAAAGCATATTTCTGGGTGCCCTCCAGAAAGCTGTTCCTTTGCCTTGTTGCATTACTGCCCATCCGCTGCAGCAGTCCCACTTGTTCCCTGGGAGGCTGAAGACAGTTCCGGGTATTTCCAGACCTGGTCTGTGTTAACACAGGCAGTGGAGGAAAAAAAATCCAACCAGAGCACAGCAGCCAGAGGTTCAAAAATGCAGTGACCTTGTGAACACTGAGGGCAAGCCCAACCCAGAGCAGTCTGTTTTGTTTGGAGACACCCTGGCAGTGGCTGCATTAAGAATGCATGGCCTCTAATGTGGAACATGTGTTTGGTGAGAATGGTAACGCACCTGAGCAGGAAAGCTGGGGCCATTGAGCCTCCTTCCCTCTTTCAGCAGCCTCAGAATTGCTTTCTGGTTTATGGCTTTCAGGGTGTGAGCACGATCAAGCAGGTAGGCTGGGAGGTGCAGGGGTCTTATCCGGCCATCTGTCCCCAGAAAGCACGCGTCAGAAATAAAAAGGATGGGTGGAAAATGACCGACATTTCAGCGGCGGGATCGGAAACACCAGCAAAGCTGGGACCAGGTCCAAGCTGGTGCCCTCTCTGGCCGAGCCCTGGTTTTGATTTAAACCCCTAAAATCAGTCACTGCTAACCCCCTGGGTACTCTCTCAGGGCAGATTTTTTGTATTATATGAAACACGCCGACCCACATCAAGCATCCCATGGGATGGCTATAGCAGCGGCTGGGAGTGGGGGCCACTGAGGGTCCCCAGCAGAGAGGGGTCCCTGAGCCCTGCCCAGGGACACCCAGACCTGGGTGACTGCTCCACAACCCCAGGAGATCTGGGGGTAAAGCCAGCCCAGCTATATCCCGCTCCTGCCCCTGCCCAGGAAGCTAACCTTGCGCAGAGCCCTTCTGCTGGGGAGCAGGGAAAGCGATGCTTCGCTTCAGGTGCCTGCCCAGCGCGAGGCTACGACGTGGGAAGGGTTAAGGTAACCACAGTCCCAGGCTTGTTTACCCTGCACATTAGAGAGGGGTAGTTTGCTGTGAACACACTGATCAATATCTCCCAGCTGCCAGTTTAATCAGGATTAAGTGAGCAGCTATTAATTTTGCTCTTTTCCAACAACCTTTAGCCACCGTGTGAAAACGTTGCCTCTATCACAAACAAATTAACCTCGGTATCATCTATCCAGACATTTTAAAGGGACTTAGAAAAAGAAAACTCCAAACCAAAATGCTAACAAGAAGGGCCAAGACCAATAATCTGGCTTTAATTAGAAGTTTTCCAGCGAGCGGAGCAGGACGAAGCAGCGGTGGGGGTGTTTGCTCAGAGCTTGCCCGGCACACGGAGCCAGGTGTCAAGATGAAGGCTGGATGGACAGCTGCAAAGCCACCTTTGAAGTCTTCAGGCGTGCAACCACACAGCACCAGGCAGGAGTGGGGAGCAGCAACCAGGTCCCCATCACCCTTTCCCCACCCGTGGGGGCTCCAAGGCCAATGTCAGAGCAGTGCCAGAGAGCAGAGACACCTCCCGGGTCTGCAGGGTTGTGGCCGCATGCAGAGGTGTCACCACAGCAGGCGAGGTTTGACTCCTCAAGCACGCTGATTTACTGCTAACGAGGCAAATCCTGCAGCCCTCAAGCATCCACCCCTCCCAGCAAATTTCAGGAAGTATTTTAACATGCCGACTGGCACAGTTTGCGGCTCACCCACAGGCACTGAATATTTATATATGTGCAAATGGCTTCACTTCTGAGACGCATCCACCTTTGGCGAGAGGTGGCAGGCAGCCACCCGGCACGGCGTGCAGCTCCGCATACAAACACACTGAAGTAATTCAGTTTGGACTGCACCGGAGCTCTTTGGGATTGAACTCCCCAGGCTAGAGATGACAGATGCTTGCAGATCCACGAACAAATGACCACAGCACAACAGCTCTGAAGAGCCAGCTTCTGTTGTTTTGTCTGCTTTGCCTTAAAAAGTCTCTTATTCTCATCCACGGGGTGAATCATGGAGGAAGAGGACACGTCCTAGGAAGAAGGGAAGCAGGACACGCAGAAGCCCGGCTCTGAGCTTTGCAAAAGCTCTTTCTCTCAGCTGTTCTGCCCATCGCAAAGGCACCAGAAGTTCTCTGAAGAAAGGACAACAGACGGGGCTGGACTTTCTTTCCAAGCTTCCTCTGAAATCACACTTGGCAGAGCAGCCCCGGCCTGTTGAAAGAGCATGGGAACGTGCGTGGCAAGAGCTGCTCTCAGGTTGGAGCTCTTTTGGCTTTTCTAAGCCATCTGGGCTCTGATTTAGCTTGCGGAATAAGGTCCTGTCGGTCCCAAATGAAAAGTCAGCTCCTAACCCAAGGGTTCAGCTTGGGGTCAGTGGCGGAGGAGCAGCTGAAGAACTCGCTCCTAATCCCCCTGGTTAATGGCAGCGGGGAAAGGCCTTTGCCACCACAAAGGAAAACTCACCTGACCGCTTCCCACTCCCCAGACCCCCCAGTTCCGCCACCTCATCTAGCTGGAAAATTTCTGCAACTGTTTCCCATCTGCTGGAAAAGGAGCAAGAGACCCAGTGCAGGCAGAGCTCAGGTGGCTGATGAGTTTCCCAGCACTGGGTTATGCAGCCCTTCTCCTGGCCAGCAGAGCAAGGGGATGTTTCAAACCCTGGTGCCCTCCATCTGACCCTGAAGTCCTACATGGATTAAGTTTCTCACCACCATGCCCAAGTGCAAACTACCATGCGTGCCACCATGCCCAAGCGACAATGGTCAGCAGCCTCAGACCAAAGGACCCTAGTGCAAACACCATCTCCCGCAAATCCCTCGTCCTTTAGGTAGCTCCAAAGCTTTGTGAGACGCATGGACATCTCCCTCTCTCCTTTCTCCATGAGGACCCAGAGGGGTCCCTGAAGAAGGGAAAAATTTTGACCACGTCTCGCCCACGGGTGAGAATCCTGTCCTCTTGGTTACGCTCCGTAAGCCACAAAGACACGGCCACAGGGTGGGGAAGGGTGTCACGCTCGGTAACAAGTCTCTGCAGAGCAAACCTCAGCAGCCTTTCATTGCAGGGCTGTTTCCTTCCACTCTGGTCCGCACAAACCATCTATGAATTGCAAAGCGACACCCAGCTCCAACTAACAGCTGCGTGGCACCGGGCCTGCCCCCTCCCCACTTCTGTCAGGAACTATGGCGATATAAATTAAAGTGCAGAGCCGCTGTTCAGATTGGGCCAAATGAAGCCACATTTGGGCCAGCAGAGCAGCGATTTGAGGGAGGCTGCCATGTAGCAGGTTCAGATAGCACTGAAGGCCCAGCCAACTCCACCGTGGGGGGCTACAAGCTTGGGGTGCCAGGTAGGATCGTGGATAAAATTATGCTCTCCCAAAACTGGATATAATCCAGGTGACAGCCATTACCCAGTGCTGCCGCTGGGAACGTTCAAATAAGACTCTGCCTTCTTTCTTTCAAGATGTTAGAGAGTTTTACAAACATTAGGGAACTCAATCTCTCGGCACTCCCAGGGTGCAATATAAACAGGCTGGGATACCCACCAAGGCAGGTTTAAAAATCCCAACAACTCTTTCATTTGCTTTACTGAAAGGGAAACTGAGGCCCCGAGGGAGCCAAGCCAACGTTTCCTCATTTGGATGCCTGATGTTAGGCAACTCATCCGCATGAAGAAATCATTTACAATTTTTACTTTTTTTTTTTTTTTTTTTTTTATCAGATTAAAGTATTACAAGGTTGATCCCCTTCCAGACAGCTTGGTTGGCTGCATTATGTTTCAGTGCTTGGATTTTCCCCACAAAAAACACCACCGGTATATTGCAGAAATTCGACCGTACGCCTGCATGTGCTTACACACACAGAGCCTTGAAAACGGCAACACCAAATCAGTATTTCCCACAAAAACAAAAAATTCCCTTTGAATATTGAAGCTGTTTTATAAAATATATACTTACTACTGCATAATTAAAAAAGCCTCTGCAACTTTAATGCATATTGCCCTTGATCATGTAGAAGCAAGAAAGAACAAAATCATTAGGAGCTAAATTATTATAGTAGCCTGTTATCATAGTGTAATCTTATTAAAGAAAATTCATGCTGGTGTAGCCTCTTACCTTCGCCGCTTACAGAAGAACCATGTGGTGTATTTCTGAGTGCACAGAGATAATAAAATTATAGTGAATTATGCAGCCTACATATGGAAAAAGAAGTGTAATTCTGTTCCTCTGAGGAGGGATGCTGATTTTTCTCAGGGAGGCAAAACCAGCACTACTCAGTTACTAAGCATAAAGGGACTATTCATTATTATCTGCAGACAAGCGATTCTGGAGAAGATCTAGGGGCTGCCAGAGCAAAAAGGCACAGCTTGCTGCTGTGGCTTGGCCAACAGCCAGTGCCGCTTGCTGGGCTTCAACAGCATCCATCACGCCGCTCGGTGTGGGTGCCTGCACCTGCCCACCCAACCACGCGTGGAGCCCTGTGCCACCGACCCGGGGCACCACCGCGCGTACCCCGACACGGCAGCGCCGGCCGGCACTCGTGATGCTCTCCCTCTGCTCAGCCCTTCCCCGTGCAGCCAGTCCCAAGCTGATGAAAAGCTGCGGTGCATCGCTGGGAGAGCTCCCTCCCTGTGAACGTCCCTGCAATGGATCCTGCTCGGCTGATGGCACTACTCGAGTTCAGCGCCGTTGTGAACTCGTGTTCATTGGCAGGGAGGACAGTGGCCGCTGCTCTGGCTTCCCCACGGCTCAGCGCCTGGCCGTGGCTGTCCCTGTGAGCTCTGGCTGCGCGCTGCCAGGATGCTGCACTGAAGTGGGGCACGGAAATCCCACCTGGCCCAGGGTAATGATGAGGGCAAAAGATGCCACAAGAGCCCAGGCATAACAGAAGGCCAAAGCAAGCTGTCCGCAGATGGAGCGGGGAGCAGACCTGGCCCTACAGCTCCGCTTTCCACCAAAAAATCATCGTGCACGCCTGGCCAGAGCTGACCACACTGGCATGGTCTGGACCAGCCCATGGCGATGCTCATCCAGCCCTGTTCAGCTCAGCGAGCTGTTTGAGGAGATGACAGGCCACACCGTGAAGACCTCTGCATTTTGTGTCTTTGGGCCAGCTACTCTCTTTCCTAACCAACCTCTACAAATGGAGTTCGGCTGGTCACGAGTTAGGGACGCACAACAGAGAGCCTGTAACCTGATTTAAGCACCAGCAGCGCAAGAGAGAGAGGCCTCACTTCCCTCATCACCTGCTGTGAAGGACAGGCACACAATTAAAAGTTTTCTGTAAATGTTAATTACAGTGGACTTACTTAGCTAATGACCAATTGATCTTTTGATTGTATTACGTTTAGAAGTGTAATGAACTTAACTGAATTATGGATTACAATCTTGTTCTAATTAAAACAAAAACGTGTAATATATATTAGCCATCAGAAAGGGTTTTCATGGCTGTTTGGGGTCAAATCGTTGAAAATATTAATGTGTTGTCTAAAGCCTGCAGCACTTAATTAGATTCTTCATCCAAGTGGAATTCATGTTACTTCAAACGATGCATCCAGGTAAGATCTTCTTGTGCACTTAGAAACAGCTAGAATATAGATCTGGCCCGTTACTTCCATGCTAGCCCTCCTCTGCCCTCTAGTTACAAACCCTGACTTCCTCCGGCCCCTCCGATCCAGTGGCTTGGGGAAGAGGTCAGGAGAGCTTATACTGCTGAACCACTCGGTGCAGATGCATTTTGCATCTCACCACAGGAAGAGCTGTACCATTTGCTACCCTGCTGCTGCGCACCAAGAGTAGAGCAGGGAGGTCGTCATTATCTTGCAACAGATGGATAACAAACACCACACATTGCTATCAGCAGCCGCGGGGAAAAGGTGTTTAGCATTCATACCCCACTAGTGGCCAAGCGAAGCTCTGCTCAGAAAAGTAAAGCAGAGCTCAAGAGACCACAGGGTTGAATGCCAGGAGTGCTGGAGGTCAAGGCTGAGGGAAGAAGAGCTTGCATCTCTTGCCTGCGCCGTGCTACAGCTCCGCCTCTCGCCTTTGCAGCCCCAGGAGGAACTGACCTACTTTAATCCAACATTTTGATGCCAAATGAAGAGGGGACTGGAAACAGGACATTCTCCCTGGAAAGTGCTGGACTTAATTTCTTCCACTCCTTTGGCAGCACCTGTTTCTGCACTTCTTTAAGACTAAACACACAGTCCTTTCCTTTTTTTCTGGATGCTGCCTGAGGCAGGAGAAAGCCATTTGCTCCACGTGACTTCTCCACCCAGCTCCTACAAGATTCTGCAAAGTCAAAAAGCCGCTGCTCCTGAGGCCTCTGCAATCTTCCAAAAAATATTTTAAAATAACTATGATCCCTTTTCTCCCAGCCATGACCTTTGCCTGTCTTCAGTAACTCTTCCTGCGAGAGCTTTGTTTCTAAACCACCTGCAGATGCTTGGAAGGACACAGGAGAAATGCAAACTTACCTCCAAAGGGCAACAAGATCCCCAAAACACTGGGCTGACTCAGACTGTTAAAGCACCGACAGGCTGGTGCATCATTTATTTCAATTTGTGCCAGGGTTTGCTTTTTGAGGAAGAGCCCAGCTGGTGTCATTGCTCCAGGTGCCCCCAGCATGTCAGGCACGCTGCTGGACACCCAGCTGCTCACTCCGGCAGCATGCCGGGCTGGAGCGGAGCTGGTGCAAGGAATGTGCTCCCTAACGTGGCTTCCCCCAGACAGACAGTCGGAGCTGTGGGGAGTTGGAAATGTGCTGGTGTCCTGTGGAGGAGCAGTGGAGAGGCTCTGTAAGAGCAGCAGCTGCTCAAAGGCAGGGCTGGGGAGGAAAACGGCTGAGCTCAGGAAGAGCTTGTGGTTATGAGTCAAGGTGTCACAAAGCAGCATGTGAGGTGACACTTAGACCAATCTGAACTAAAGGCTTCCTGCCATCGAAACGTCTCATTTGGGTCACACTTGAAGCAAACCATGCTCAGCACAGCCACACAGCAACACCCTGCCTCCAACACATGACGGAGGTGTGCAACTTGTTGTAACAAGTCTGACAGTACAAACTCTTGGGGTCTTGGTGCCACAGCAGTGAAAACCCACACACACCCACAATCATGCCGGTATGTCTTCCTCCAGACTTTGATACAGCAACTTACCGGTATCTTTATGACCGCTCAAGTCACCTCTCTCAACCCAAGTCACTGCCTGAACGGGGAGCCTGGGATCAGCAGAGCCCCTGCCACCGCTGCACCGCTGCTGAGCCCTGCCACAGCAGTGCCATGGCGTCTGTGAGTTCCAGGGTAACTTCATTTCAGACAGCCTTAACTGGTCATGTTAACAGTTAGTAACTGGTGTTTACCCAGTATATCAAGTCCCCGATACCATGCTTACCTGGCTGTGCCCTGCATTAAAAGAGGGAGGAGACTTCACACTAGAATTTGGAAGTTGATTTAAAAATCCTCCTTGCCTGATGTGCAAGTCCATGGTATGAGTTTACGAGCAAGGCAGAGAGGGTTTGAGGCAGAGGGTGAGGGCTGCATTGCAACCATTGCCTCTGTGAAGAGATACCCAACTGAGTAGAGAGGAGATAGCACTGGGGGGAATACTGCAGGGAGTAAACCTAATTATGTGCCTATTAGGTTGCCAAGAGCTGGAGGGACAGAAGATGCTATAAGGTGAACACATTAGCATAAGACAACATCACTCATGCTGACAGCCCCAAAAAGGAGAGAGCCTGTAGCCAGAAGAAGCCACATCCAAACAACTAAAAACCCTGCAAATCCATTGTGAAATAAAGATGAAGTCAAGGAGAAAATGATTCAACCTAATTCAAGGACGAAGACAGGACTTGACGACAGCACCAGTCAGAAGCAGAAGTGCCCAGCATCTGTTAGGAAGAACAGACAAAAAATCCAGCTGCTCCATCAGAGAGGCACAGGTCTGTAATGCCCCACGCAGAGGTCCCCTCCCTGCCAGCGCTATGACTCTGAAATGCAATGGCCAGGGCTGGAGGGAGACAGCATGGAAGCTGTCGATGGGAGGCACATCTGGGGACAGGCTGGGCACACCATCGCCGCAGGGGTGGGAGGAAGGCTGGGAGTGCGGCTACAAAGCAGGCACTGCTCTGCCTGGTAACGGAGAAAATAAATGCACCGAAGACCTGAAGCAAGAGAAAGCTGCAAGGAGTTTCTACTTCGCATCCAGCGCTGCTGCCACTGAAATCGTCCAAATCCCAGCACGGCAGCCCCAGCGCCAGAGGCCGCGTCGGGGGGCTGTACTCAGGCATGTGTGCACCCATCCGAGGCAACCTCACTCCGGCATCACCCCTCTGCTCGCCAAGGCACCTGCAAACAACCTCCTGCAGGCAACACAAAAGGCAATTCTACTTGTTCAGCTTAACAACGAAGCTACCTTCAACTCCTCCCTTTGCCGGGCTCATTCGCTTCTGGGATGTAAGAGGGGAAGCCTCAAACGCATGTGAGCCCCTACTTCTGTGTACACAAATACTGCCAAGTAACTCGTGCAAGAACTGGGAAGTCTGCAGGCACACGATCGCAAGAGCACGCTGCAGCTAAACAACCTGAGCAGAAGTGATATGATTTACTGAGAAAACTAAGCTATATGTTCCTCCAAAAGCCGCAGATTTTGCTCCTGAGGTTTCTGCGCAATAAATCCCATTAGCGATAGGATTTACATGTTGAGATGAGGAGAGGTAAAGCAGGGTTAAGAGAAAGATAACACAGATGCTACTTCACCAGCCCCAGCTAATTTTCACACAATTCTGGTTTTAGATAAAGAGCCTTCCATCGGTTTTTGTACAAGAACAGCAATGCAGACTATTCAAAGGGCGATAACACACCACTCTCATGGCCAAAGCCACCAGCCTTCTGAACGTGCATCCTCAGGGAGCACAGCAGGGAGCGGGGATGTGCGTTCAACAACTCAGCTACCAGGCTCCATCTCTTCCCCGAGACCTTTCTCAGCTCCTGCTTTGGGGCAGACAATAGGACAAAATTATTTCGAGTGACTTGCTAATTGCATTTTGTACTATCAATGGATTATGTGCAGAACCAAGCAGGAGCAGACAGATTTATTCTGTATTATGGCTATTTCAGGGAGTTACAGTGAACACCGAACCCCCCACAGATTCAGTAAGGGACAACATTAAGGCTTTGTTACAGCTGAGCAAATGCTTAAGAGCTTCACTGAAAACAGATGAGCTGAAAAAACCTTAAAGTGTTTAACAGACCTGCAGCAGCCACGGATGGCTGTTTTCACAGCCCCATAAAATAGATACTGAAAAAAAGAACAAGAAAAACAAAACAAAGGAAATCCACTTTAGCTGAGATAAACTGCACCTGGGCACACGTACACACCCAAAAAAGCAACAAGAGGCATCTCACAAGCTATAATGAGCTCCTCTTTCCCAAGACTGTCAGGTATGATCATCTGTGAAACACGAATGTGAGCCGATGCTTCTTTTACCAAAACAATGAAACTAAACGTTATTTTTGAAAAGTTTATTTGAAGCTAAGTAAGGAGGATAACCCCAGCCCCTTACAACAAACCTCTGACATCTTATAATGCGTGCCAGAAGGGAGGTGTAACCTCTGAGCACAGCTCAGTCCTCCAGCATCCCTGTGTTCTCGACACTCCATCATGAACCGCCTGGCTCTGAACCACCACTCGCCCCTCGCTGCACTCCTCTGGCACAGCTACAGAGGAAAGGTTTGTGTAAATCTTTGCAAAATCTGAAACGGAAATGAGGTTGCTTGAATGAGCTTGTAAAGCAGCATCCTCTGGGTCTCAGAGCTCCAGCCAGGTAATATGCTGCCTTCACTGAAACAAGCAGGTGAATTTTTCAGACTTTCCCCCAAACGAATGGTCAAGTCTATGCAAGACAAGAGGTGAGCCCTGTCAGTCCACGGGACAGCAGCCAAATCCTCTTGTGAGCCCAATAACAGACTCCCCTGTTGCCCTTATGTGGCCTCAGCACAAACCCAAGCCCTTCTGCCCTTTCTGCACATATGTATATATATATATATACATGAATGATGTGGAAACTAGATAAGGATAACTCAAAACGGAGCTGCTGCTGCTCAGCTTCCCTGTGGTTTTGCAGAGCATGGGCTCCTTTGAGCTCTTCCCATCAGACAGACTTCATCCTGTGTCGGGACAAGGCTTCCCCCCCAGCAACGGAGATGATCCCCCTCTCCCTGCCCCCAGCCCTCTGGAAACCAGAATGCAGGATTTGGTTGCATGACTATAAATGGTGAATTGCATAGGCCAGGAAGGATTATTTATTTATTCATTCATTCCTCTGCACATGCAAAGCCAAATTCTGCCTGTCTCCTGGGACTATGTGCGAGAGCTAAGGGCTGCGGACCGGTCGCTGGGGTGAAGTCCCCAGGTATTGTCAAGTGCGTCATTTTATTGTGCAAATAAATCTTCCTGAAGCTACAAAAGAGGAATACATTTGGGACAGAGGCTTTATCACTGCACAGCAGCATTCTGAAAGCATGCCCACCTGTCCCTTCTCAAGAAAAAATACTAATAGTGGGTCTTCAGGTGCCTGCCAAACCTTTATGTACCACTTTATAAAGTGACACCCAGGGAGGTCCCTCTTACCTCCCCCTTCAAGCACTCTTTTCCGCTTTTCAGCTCTTGTAACCAAGGGTAACACCTGAATGGTCCCGGGCACTCTGATCTGTTCTTGGAAAGCATCAGGTTGGTTTTCTTTCAACTTCATTCCTCTGTTCTCCCTTCTCCCCGCCATGCCTGTTCATCAAGCTCAGCTCACCTCATTCCCTGGGAACAGGATAGCTAGTAATGAGGTGACTGGCACCTTTCAACATTTTTCCCTGGGAAGGACACTCCTCCCGGACACTGCAGCAATGTGTGACACTGGGCAGCACTGCGGTGCCATCTCACTTGGAGAACACAGTCCAGCTTTGCACTTGTGAAAGGGGTTTAGCCGCTGGTGTTGGTGGATTTGCACCCACCTACATCCTGGGCTAAGTCTGTGCCTTAAAAGTCATGTGCTAAATTTGTAATGCTTCCCTCCCCCACCCCTCTGCAGTACGGGTGTTTAAGAGGAGCATTGCTGGGCTGCTCATCCCGGAGGATGCTGTTTGCTTCCCACCCCAGACAGAGGCCAGGGGTGCATATGGAGGCTCCTAGGTGGTCCTGGCCCTGGTGGGCATCAGCTTGACAGCCCCTTGCAGCCTCAAAGGTCCCCCAGAGCACCAGCACCCACTGAAAGACGCGGCCAGTGCCGAGACCGTTTCTAGCAGCGCAATGTGACCGCCCCACAGCAGCACCCACTGGCTTGCCTGAGCTTTGTTTGCCATCTCAAAGCCCTCACGAGGGCTTAATCCTGTTTTTAGATCTAATCCATTAAACAAATGCGTTATCCCTACACAGATTTGCTTTTTTTACTGAGCTCCAGCAAAACTCTGTGTCAAGTCTCTCTGTCAGACAAGATTTTTGCAGTGGCCTGGCTGTGAGCACAGATCTTGGCAAAAAACTGCCTGGGACAGACAAACCCTCTGTCCTCCAGCATGCCTGCACGTAGGCTTGGCAACTCACCCCAGGAAACACACCCAAAAAATGACATTTTGTGCTTCTCCTGAACAGCATGACCATGCTCTCCAAGCCCTGAATGGTGCAGGAGGCACTACGAGCCGCTGCCGTGCAGCACTGCTCTCCTGCACGGCCACCAGACCCTCTCCAGGATATGTAGCACCGCCACGTGATTTTCTGTCCTGGAGTCCCTTGTTATCTCCCCAGGGTGAGAAACTGCAACAGCACTCATAGCTATGCAAAAGCCTGGTCTTTACCCATGGCCTGATCAAAATAAAAAGGGAAGACAGTCTGCTGAGAGTCTTCTTCTATCTTCTCAAAGCAGAAGTCTCCAGGATCCTTGCAAGCTAAGGACTCACCCCAGTCCCTTCTCCACTGTGCTCCCAGCTCAGGTTCAGCCCTCACTGCAAATGCCCCCGTCAGTCAGGAACGGGCCAGAGTTCAGCAACAGGAACAGCATCCTCAGCTTCACACCCACTAACGCCTGAGCACGGCACGGCAGGAGCGCGATGTTGGCCCCCCCGGGCTGAAGGGCACAGCCCCACTCGGGGTGCAGGGGCACACGGGCTGTGCTTGGGGCACGGGAGGTGCTGGCAGAGATGGCAAGCCCCCTGCCCAACTGCCTTTTCTGGGTGCTGAACCCCCGTACTATACCTCTCCTCACTTTCCCTGCATCTGTCTTGGGAGAGCCAAGCAAAGCTCTGCACCCTTCCCTGCAGGCGATGCTTGCCTTTAGCCAAGCTGCTGTCCCCACCCAGTAACTCGTACAGCATTTCTTCGCCTTCACCTTGATCCAGGTTCAAATCAGCTGTCAAAATACCGAGAGGTTTGGCTCCAGTTCCAGGACAGAACCCCCAAATCCTTGGCACCACTTTGCAGACCGAGCTCTGCACCGTTCTGCCATCGGTCCTGGACAAGGTCCCGCAGGAGGCTGCGCGCTCCCCTCTGCAGCAGCCTGCCAGCACTGCTGCCTGCCGGGGGGGGGGGGGGGGGTTAATAACCTGAAAAAACTGAAATAACACAAAAACGGAGTGATTCTGTGCTCTGCAGGACAACGGCCCAACGCTTCTTAAATAAAAGTCCTCGAGTTACAAAAGCATCCTGCAATTCCACAGACTTTTACAGCGAGAGCTCCAGCTGCAGGGTACCACGGTGCACCCCAAGAGCTGCGCGCCCACGGACGCCAGCACTGCCTGCCACGCTGCTGGGACCCCAGCTGCCGGCCTGGGACTGCCTCCTTCGGATGTCACACAACGGGCCAAATCCTGTCTGCTGCCACCTGAAGGCAAGGGTACTGTGAGCAGGTGAGGACCAAAGAGTCAGGCTCAAGGTATATATGCTATCTACAGGCTAGAAAAGAAGGGAAAGTAATTTTTTTTTTTATTATTTTCAACTTACAAATAGAGCAGAAGACGAACTCAGCAGGAAGAAATTCCAGCACTTTCCTTTTAATTGAAAATAGATCCATAAAATCCTGCTAAGTCTATTGGCTAATGCAAGCACTGGGGGGCAGCTTAAATACACTTCCCAAGGGCAGGGTACGTTACGTTCATTACATTTAAAAGTCACTGGGGTCTAAGTTTAAAAATAAAAACTACACATACGTTCCCTCCCCCCAGACTTCACCGAGTACCCACCCGCTCCTCCTGACCGCCTGCTAACACAGGAAACCCGGTTTTGGAAATGCTCCCAAAGAGAACAGAAGTAATGGTGAGTCAGTGATCAGATTTTCAAATGTGATGTGTCGGTGATCAGATTTTCAAATGTGATGTGTCAGCTCTGGCATAGTGGAGAGTCCTGGTGTGCTAAACCTGCTGATCACAGGAATTCCTACAGGTGGGAGTTGAGAAGAGGGATTTCTTCACATCCAGTAGATCAATGACCTTCAACAGTTATCAGGTCTCTTCACGGTTTAGAAAGAAAGAAAGAAAAAGGAGATGCCTTTAATTAAATGCCTTTAATCTTCCTACTACACAGGGCACTGCATAGCAAAATTATATGTATGTATCAAAAGTAAACTAAATTCAGACATCAAAAACCGCACCTGAAGGTCTGTAATAATTTTTTATCCACGCCTTTTCAATGCATTTTTCAGCCATGAGATGCCAGCGCATGGCAGGGAGCAGCCGTCACCAGTCCCCACTGCCAGCTGGAAAGCTGGGCCCCACCATGACATAGGACATGAGTCATGTCACTTCACGCTGAAGCAAAACAAAAGCAATGGGAAACTTGCTTTCTTTAAGGCTCAGCTGCTTTAAGGAGCTTGCTTTTTTTAAGGAATGTCTGCTCCAGCGATGTTGGGAAATGGGGAATGGGTCTGTGGGGAAACAGCCTTCCCCAGGCAGGGACAGAGGAACTCGCTGTCTTTGATGCCATCTACTGGGAAGGTGCCTCCATGACCTGGGACCTGCTGCTCTGCTGGAGACCACAACATGACGGTTTGCTCCGACGGGGAGTTGGATGCTGCAAGCGGGATGCAGGCTCGAAAAGGCTGCCCAGCCGAAGTGATGCTCTTTGGGATCCACAGATGCAGCGGGACTTGCACCAGCACAGCCCAGGTTTGTAGAAACATGCTGTACTGGTCCTGCAAGCCTGCCGATGTCCAGAAAACCAGCAGGAAGGCAGAGCCCAGGGAATGAGCACTGCCGTGGGAAAGGAGGGCAAGGAAGAGGCTGTAAGGTTTGACCTACGGGAGGTTATGGCCCTCCTAGGAGGGGAGAGGAGGGACCGAGCAGCCATTTGGGGCGGGAAGGGTTCCTCCGCCCCCAGCCACAACAGCCAGCGCAGGCACTAGTCTCCGAAATCAGACAATGTTGGGCTGTTGCCTGTAAATGACCACAGAAACAAGATTTGGATGGTATGTCTGGAGTCCCAGAGGATGGACCAACCTTCAAGTCCCTCCACAGCACCAAGTTTCCCTCCCCACCCGGCTGCCTTTCAGTGCAGCAGACGGGCTGGTTACAGGAAAAGAAGGCTCATTCACCTGCTTATTTCACATTACAACGTTTCCGATGCTGACGCCATTTCCCCCCAACATGCTGGTCAGATGCCACGCTGCAACAGCCCTGGCACTGTCTGCAGTACCCACATTACTGGAGGATGCTGGATGAAAACACTGCAAGACAGAGAAACAACACTGCCACGCTTTTTTGAGTCCTGGCTATTTCAGGAAGGTGTTAAACACCATATTTAATCTCCTGAAGGGGTTATTCAGGGGGAGGTTGTACATTTCCTTTAGGAATCCCAGCAGATGAGACCAAGATTGGCCCAGGGCTATTTTTTTTTTTTTTCCTCTCCTAGCAATTATGATTTGCAGATAGGAAATCCCTGCCAAGTGCCCCAACTACAGGGCATGTGCTGGCTCTGGATGTGGAGCCAGCACTGACTTGGAAAGCAGGCACAGCAGTCTCAGTATAAAGGACACTTCTCCCACACTGTCTTCTGAAATGAGCTGGACAATACAGTGACAGCCACGCAGCTTTCTGGAGACAGTGGCCTGTCTTCTCTGCAAGAGTCTGGCCACTCTAGGGAGTATTATATCCTGCCCCGAGTCTTCCTGTGGTTTTATAGTCACATAGTGCTGTGCCTTTGGAAACATCCTCTTTCCTCTTGCTGTACAAAAGATCCATAAAATAAGGAGAGGAAAAGAACTATCTACCCAGGGGAAGCAGTAAAAGTGATGGCAAACAACACGCGGTTGGTATGCAAACTGCAAACTCAGAACAGATAAACCGAATAAATAAACTTTTCTCGAATCTCCTGTCATTACTCAAAACTTCCCTGTTACTTGTAAGGACGGCAGGCTGAACAAGGCAGAGGAGAAGCCTAAGCTAACAGCGGGTCTTCATATTTCCATGTCGACTTCATCTCCAGTCCAATAAATACACAGTCCAAGCAGCTGGCCCGCGCATTACCGTGCCAATAGGTTGTTCGTTATCACTATTTGTTGCTTGTGCACAGCTTGGACATACAGCAGAACCAAGAGTTTTCACAGGGAGTAACAAACACGCCTGAGAAACTCACTTATTTGGAAATAAAACGCTTTGAAACAACACAGACCCTTAGGAACCCCTTTGGGATTTGTGTGACCGGAGTAACTCCAAAGCCAGGACCCACCTCCACGAAGGACAACCCATTGCTGGGGGGGGTGTTGCTCTGCAGGCTGGAGAGCAGCTCTCTGCCCCGTGCTCCTGAAGGGACATCACAGGGCAGAGTCCCCGGGGCAGCTGCAGGAGCCCACCAGGACCCCCAGCATGTCCACGCTCCTGCCCAGTCCCAGGCTTCAGCAGGGACCCGCAGTGAGCAGGGCTGAAGAACAGCCTCATCGCATGCAACTGCCTCTTCTTGCTCCCAGCACATAACGAAGCACAAGAAGAAAGCAAGGCAGACACACAGATAAAGAAAGAAAGAAAAACAGACAGGAATCTGGGGTGAAGAGACAGAGAAGGGAAAAAAAAAAAATGAGGAAAATGAAAAGATGAGCAAAGACTCCATGACCTGAGATGGAGTAAGGGGAGGAGGTGACTGAGTTCGAAAAAAAAAGGCAAATTCAGTGTATTCTGCTCATGGGGCAACACATATCTTTGTTTAACAGGTTTTGCTGCCTCCAGCATTCCCTGGGCATCTGCCACAGAGATCTGGGCTGACTCTCCATACAAACAAGTGGGATTGATTAAATTCTATCACACTCTCAAGGATTTCTATAGGCATATGTCCTATACATTTGCAACACAGAGATCCGGCCAAATTCCCCACAGAGTAATTGCTATAGAAAACTGGTGTTTTACTGCCTGGTCAATCTTCTAGGAGTTTCCTATAAAGATAGGAGCTCCTGGATTTACCTGGCAACCAGCCACTTTCCAGATGATGGCCACCTGGGATCAAGTCGGTTTGCTAACCGGTCAAGACAGCGCTGAATACTGCCGCAGTCTGCGCTCAGCCAGCCCCAGCCGAACACCACACCGCAGCCCCAACACCCAATGCAGAAATACTCAGACAAGGCAGAAACGCTCTCGGTTGCTTTTCGTTCCCTGCCGCCTCCTGCCAGTTGAGCGGCTGGTCCATCAACGCCGCCTGCCAGGCTGCCTTGGAGGAGAGGAACGGCTGGTAATCAAGTCAGCACTGAAAAGGTCAGGCAGAAGTAGAAGGACGCTGCCAATTACCCTCGTGTTTAAGTCGTTTCACCTCTCCGCTGTTTGCCGTGCCCTTGCAGAGGGCTATGAGATGGGGCTTCTCTCCAGCCACTCTCATAGGACTGCAGACTTTTCCATGCAAAAACCATGGGTGCATGTGAGCTGGAGCACCGCAGCTTTTCTGCACGTTTTTCCTTGAGCACTGCTCTCTTGGATAAAACCCACCTGGCCATGTTCGTGGGTTTTGCTGGGATGTAGCAGGGCCCTGGAGCACAAGCTGGGCTGGTCTGGCACTCCAGCCCCAGATTCCTCTCCACCTACATAATGGTTTGGTTTGCTTTTCCCCCAAACCTCTCCCTACACCTTTTCCTCAAGCTTGCAACACAGCTTGATTCCTCAGGTAAAGTCAGGAGGGCCAACACAGGCTGTCACCAAGGCACTCGGGGTTACAGCATCCTGCACAGAAGAACCAGGCTTTTCCTGGGAAGGGATGCCTGCAGGATGTCCCCACACCATCCAAAGGGGACGGTGTGGGAACGGCTCAGCCATCAGCAGCAAGTAGGTCCCACTCAGCAACTTCAACCTGTGCAGCAGATGATCCATAAAGGGCAGAAGAAATACACGCGTGGGCACGGTGTCAGCATGAGAGAGGGGACTGAGGGCAAGTTTGTGACTGCCCTGGTTTGCCCAGAGCCACCCAGAGATGATTTCTGCCCCCAGGACAAGGGCGTACGATGGTGGGCACTGCCTAAGAGCCAGCAGCACGCCGGCGTCAGGAGGCAATGTGCTCGTGTGCACCTACCGAACCTGGCAGGAGCAGCAACCAGGCTGGGGCCGGGACAGAGGTCTCCATCCAGACCCCTCAACAACCAGGATCTGGGCTGCTGACAAACCCTGCTCCTCGAGCCTCCCAACGCAGTCACCCTGCACGACAGTGCAGTGGCCCGCGGCCAGGCAGGGACAGTCGCTGGGATGACAGCGGGGACCTGAGCTGCAGGAACTGGGAGCTGCAAAGCTGTTTATCCATTCCCATCAGATCCAGTCGCTCCTTTCGATCCAGGAAGCATCTGTCTGGATGAAACGATGCTCTGCATTATTATTCAGCGTGGGTAAGTTTGAAGCGTTTACATGGCAAACTCCACCGCTTCCTTTTAATTGTCTTGTTCTTTTGGTAACAGGCTGTGCTTTGGCAGGGACAAAGCCCTTGAGAATGGCCATACTAGTACACAAGTGTGTGGGATAAGGGTGCCAGAAGAAGCAATTTTGAGCTAAATAATGTATGCTGCAGCTGGAACGGAGGGTCCAAGGCACTGACGGAAGGCAAGGAGGTTACTTCATCCCCCGCTCTGCAACTATCCTATTTACCATCTCCTGTAACACACTTCCCAAACCTTTCCAAGAGCCTCTTCGAGCAAATTCTGAGAAACTTTGTGTTTACGCGACATGAAAACACTCTCCTGAGACACAGCACGAATATTGCCACAGCGTTTTTTGTAGCTGAAAGGGATCCCAGGTCAGGATCTCAAGAATGCCTCTGCCCCTTGTGACTGGGGTGTGCAATGTTTTAAAAGCAATAAAAAAACCAGGAAGAAAGCAATACATGTGGGAGCTGCAAGACCTTTTGCAGCTCTTCAGGAGTGATGGGAAAGTGACGGCTTCAGCCGGAGAGGAACCAGACCTGCACATGGCTCTCCAGCCTGACGAGCCTGCCACGTACAAACGGCATGCTCCCTCCCCTCATCCACAGCCGCGCCGGAGCTGCTGCACAGCGGGCAGCACGAGCCAGCTGCAGTGCACTCCTAAACCTGCCTCCTGCTGCCAGACACCCAACGTGTATAATTTTTGCTGAGGCTTCAGCAGGAAACCGGTGAGATACAAAGACCTCAGGAAGCTGCTCTGACTTCCTAACACTCACGAGTGGCTGTCGGCTCTCACGTTCAATGACCTGCCTACAGAAGGGTTGAATGTGGAGCAGAGCTGGCACTAAGGGTACTGGCTCTGCCCTGGGCAGGTGTGGGGGGGTACATTTTGTGCTGCTGTCCCACTGTTTTCCCAAGCACATGCAAAGACGTCTTCCTTTGTTTTGCTCAGGCCAACCGCTTCACAGCTCCCAGGCTAAAAAGCACTGATGTTCCCTCACCAAGCACCAATCCCACACCATTCGATAGCTTACCCGAACGCTTCGGGACTTGGATGCATACAAAAATGTGACTCGGCCACCAAGGTGAGGGGCAGGCAGGGATGGCAGCATGGGAACTGGGAGCACGGGACTGTAAAGATACTGCTTTGACAGCCAGGGCACTGAGGCTGCCTGATACACCCCCAAACACACGTTCAAACCCCTCATCCCCCTCCCTCCCCAATTACGTGACCCGTCTAGAGCCTGGGCCCTTCCCGGTGACAGTGCAGCAGGACAGTGACAATGCAGCCTCCTGCCCGTTCGTATAAGAAGGCGTAGTACCGAGCTGCCACGCCAGTTCAGACAGGCAGCCCGATCTAATTGTGTATTCCACTTTCAACAGTGGCCAGTTTCTGACAGCGGTTTAGGAAAATGTAGGAGATTTTATATTAGAATTTGTGCCCTGAAGGAAAATTGCCTTTTGAATTTTATTAGCAAGAATTTGGCTTGTGTCTTGAAACAAAGGTTTACAGTGCTACCGAGCCCCTTGGACTGAAACCCTGCCTCAGAAGGAGTCAAAGCAAATTTTCCTTCTGTCTTCTTTGGACCATTATTTTAATCTTTCAGGATTTGTTGTTTGGGGTTTTGTGTGTGCTTACAACAACCCTAAAATCCCACGGCGCTTTAGAGTTGAACGGGAAATCAAGGCTATGCGTTTCAACTCCTGCGAGGCACGCTGGCCTGGACAAGGTGCTTTCTTTCATGGTAAGAAAAGAATAAATATTCAGCCAAAATGCAGCACAGCTCACAAACCCACAACTGCAGACAGGCCTAGCGATTATGAACTTGCTACAAAAAAGACCAGCAACAATTATTAAACTCCAGTCCAGGCGTTTTCCTCTAATATTAAATGATGGTAACAAAAGGGCTTCCAGGCCCATAGCTCTGCTCCTTCGCCTGCCTTCATTTTCACAGATTCTGCACAACCTCTCTTTTTCAGCAAAGCCTGTATTGTCCCAAAGGGATTGTCCTTGCTGTGCTGCTATCCCTGCTTCTAACAGAGGTTTTCAATTTCTATAAGGTGCTAGGATGGACAGGTGCTATCCGTGGCTTGTCAGAGGGAAACAGCCGTCGGCTCTCCTGTTCACACATGCGCTTGCTGCTATGACCTTCCCTGCACGGGGAATTTCTAAATACATAACGCCTCTCCTTACACGCAGGAAAAAAACCTGCAGATATGCTGGAAAGAGAAAAAATAGGCGGCTCCTGAAGAGGGCACAGAACGAGCTTTGTCCCCTTCCCCACGGCACCGACAGCTAAAGCTGCCTACGAAGGTCAGGTACTTCTTGCCTGCAAAGCAAGTGGAAGAATAGCGTTTTGACGGATTCTGGCTGATTTTCGGCCTGTGCCTCCCTGCGCTCCCATCTGCATTCCCAGTTCCCACGGCCTCTGAGCAGTGACAGTGAAAATAGCCAGAGCAGCCCAGGGGCTGCGCGGATGAACTCCCAAGTATTTAGATTACTAAACCGCATAAATCCAGTCGATCCTCTGCCGCAGGAAAGGGTTCGGGGTGTTAAATAAATAGACAGTAAATTTCAGTGGATTTGGTAAAATTAGGATTGTCATTACTTTTCCATTCCAAGAAGACTAATCTGGGTTATAATTATCCCAGCTACAGCCAGTCTTTTCAATAGCTCGTACACTGATAAATGAAGCATACGCTCTCACAAATGCCTCTCCTTCCCCTGATGTATGCAATGTGTTCCAGATGGATGGAGAAATCATTTTTTTTCTCTTACACTTGCTAAGTTATTTCCAGGCATCCAGTGGGCCAGAGCATCAGCAGGTGTAAATCAGCAGAGCTCTGCCGATTTACTCCACTCCTTATAGCGGGTGAGAATCCAGCCCTCTATTTCTAAACTTAAAATAACGTATTGCACATAAGTGGTCTTCCCTGAGCAATGTCCCGTAAATGAGCGCGGTACAAAAAAACCCCACCAGACAAACACAAAAGACGGTAATTGCACAAATCACTTTGGGCAGGCAATGCAGCGTGCCTGTCAGCTCCTGGAAAAAGCCACCTTAATTAGGCTGATTTAAATGCAGACAGGTTTTTTTTCCCCTTTCAACTGAGGTCTTTGTACCCGCTTTGTAGAAACAGGAGTTGGCCTCCGAGTCCTCAGCCAAAACCTGTCCTTTCGCTCCACTAATGAGAGCCAGGACAGAGGGAAGAGCAACCTCAGCAGAGCCTGTGTGAGCCAGCCCAAGGGAGACCGGCACCTCCGACGCCTGACGAAGGGAGACAGAGACGCTTTTGAGATGAAAAAGGTCAACGCCGCCCTGCGGAGGAACGGATTCTCCCTCTGCCCAGCCATGCCATTCCCCCGTGGTGCCAGGCTGTTCGCAGGGCACTGTGATTTCCCGAGTGCTGCCCGGGGCCAGCTGGGAGCCCATCTGCAGCAGGGCTGAGCCCACACAGATGCCCCCGCCGCAGCCGCGGGCGGTGTTTCCAACATATGTTTACACGTAATGCTCCAGAACTTTCAAGCGAAGCATTGTGAGTGACTGACCCTGTGGCCAGCGTTAGTTTTAACCTCTGTGCCTCTTGTCCATCTGCCCACAGTTAAGGCAGGATCTCAAAAGCTCTGCTCCAGAAATAAATGCGTTAATGTTTGTATTTAGCTGCCAGGAAGACAAGAGTAGAAAAACCCACATGGAAACCAACGATTGTCAAGGGGGAAAAGTTGCTCTGTAAGCTGCCCTACATATGAGGCCATGTCTGCTCTGTGCAATGGAGAGATGAGGATTTGGTGTGGGGAAGGGGATGTGAGCATTTCATTAAGGACTGCTGCTCAGAGCGAACGCACGATATGGTCGAATTCATGCCGTAAAGATCCTGCATTTTAAAAGATGGTTATCTGAATATTATTTGGTAACTTGTGCTACATGCAGCAGCACTGGTCATCGCTGTGTGTCCACCAGTGCCTCTAGCCGCCATCTCACAGCCCTCAAACCCACTCCCTCTTCCCAAGTAAGTCACAGAATCATGGAATCACTTAGTTGGAAAAGACCTTTTAAGATCATCAGGTGTAACCGTTAACCCAGCACTGCCAAGTCTGCCGCTGAACCATTTCTGTAAGCACCGCCTCTGTGCATCTTTTAAACACCTCCAGGGCTGCTGACCCCACCACCCCCCTGGGCAGCCTGTGCCAGGGCTTGACCACCCTTTTGGTGAAGATATTTTTCCTAATATCCAAACTAAACCTCCCCTGGTGCAACTTGAGGCCATTTCTTCTTGTCCTGAAAGTCCTCTGCACCCACCTCCAATTCTGCACGTCAAACTACAGGGTGGCTATCTAGGGACGTGTTTTCAAAGAGATGCAGCTTTAAAAGCATATATGCATAAAAATACAGTTTTGTACAAAACTACTGTATCATGAAGCTCAGGGGCTGTGGAGAGCAGGGTGATCAGTCATGCCAAAAACTGCAGGAAGGGACTTTTCAAAGCAAAAGCCCATTTGCTTTGGTAGAAGCCAACTCCCCACCTCTCTACATAGTTTAAAGATGACAAGGAAGGCGAGTGTTTGCTAGAACATCTCAACCAGCAAGGAAAAATAAACAGCTTCATCTGCAAAAATAAAAGCCAGTTCTTCCAGTGTGTACCTTGCTTTCATTTATGTCAGCTCCATTAATGCCCTGTGAAATGATGGGTCTGTAGTGGAGCAGCTGACCTGCAGTGGGACTGGCATTCACCGCTGGCATACACAGGATTTATTCCAGCTGTTCAGGTTTAGGTCCCTGCCTTTCACACGGTTACTCCAGTTAGGCTGTACTTAACAAAAAGCATCAGGGATCAAAAGCTAAGAAGTTTCACGGCCTAGCTGCAAGCAGAGATTTGTCTTTCAGAGAGGCTTCAAGCTCTCATGTAAAAAATGGCTAAAACACAGAACGACTGTCCAAGCCCCTCTCCGGTCCATATATTCAACCCTAGCGTGGGAAGGGAACCCCATTCCTGACCCGGCCTGAGCTGCCATCTGCCTTCCAGGGGCTCGGTCGATGCCAATGAAACACCTTTGCAACCTCAGCCTGGCCATTTCCCAGCAGACAACCAGGAATATCCTCATGCTTAGTCAGACAAATCCTACGCAAAGGCTGATGAAGTGAAAAGCAGCTCATCTGCGCCTGATGCTGCGGCAGGTGTCTATAAACTGGCTTGTCAGCAGGAAAAGTTTCACTGCTGTGATGCCCTAAAAGCACGGAAACCCCAAGAAGGGCTGGCACACCTGAACACTTTCCAAAGTCTCTAACCAAACCAATCTGTTTCATATCAGATTAGACACCGATATGGCAAAACTCCTCCTCTCTTTTCATTATCATTGTTGGTCCAAAATGCCCAGCAGTACGCATGAAATCAGCCCTTGACATAGTGTTTACACGTTTTTTCAGCTTCATTTGGGACTCAGAGACCAAACATTGCCCACGGTTGTGCTTTAGGCATCTTTGCTATAACAGCATTATAAATACATAATGAGAATTTAAAAAGCAGAAGGAAAACAGATAATGGAGACGCCCCGTCTAAACATCACACTTAGCTCTCACCGTCTGGAAAGAGCTACAAATTCCAGCATGCACTCATCAACACCGAGGTAAAGGTGTCCTCATTAGAAGAGCACAGGAGTCACCTGGCAGCATCCAGAGGAAAAAAGACATTAAGTTTCAGAGGAAAATTGCCTGCTGCATTTTTTGCACACTATCAATTTGAAAGGAGACAAACACCCTTAGCACAGAAGCACGAAGAACTGGGTTCAAGTGATTTGGATTTACAACAACAACAGCAAGGCCATCCATGCTACTTGAGTACAGAGTTGGATCAAATCCCTGAAGGTCAGCCTGGGCAAAGCTGCTTCCAAATGTCAGAGACCTGAAACCAAGGGAGGTCATTCAGTACCTGGCCATCTTGGGTGCTTCCATGGCCACCATGAGCAGTAGCCACGCACTTGCAAGTCTAAATCATGCAGACTCAACCCACAACCATGACTAGTATCACCAGCTATCACTGGGTAGGCTGATGGTCAGACCTTTGACTGCAGCTCAACACCTTTTAGCACATCTAAAAGGAAACAAAACTGTTGCATTTATGGGGCAAGCTCTGCCTGGATGGGACCTTTTTTGCTCCTATCATCTCCCCTCGAGTTACACACTGACAATGCTCCCAAAACCCTTCTCTGACATGTGGCTCCGATCCTTCTCCTCCATCTTTTCTTCCCCATTCCCTCGTTCCCCTGATTCACAGCCACAGGGAACGTGCCGCCTGATTCTCCATTGACACATGCGTTTAGCACTCCTGCGGGGAAAGGAACGAATCTGGAAGCTTTTCCAGCTTCCCCTCTGGATGATGTCACCCTGGGAGGGTGCCAGCCTGGGTTACCAGTGGAAATCCCTCACTTCAGGGTCAGACACCCTCCTATTTTTAGGCTTGATTTCAGTGTCACGCAGCCAACAGCCGAGCTGAACAGTTCACGTTATTCAATGGCAAACGCCTGCCGGAGCTGGAACAAAGCTCGGCTTTGTGGCAGGTGAAGGGGCTCTGCAGCACAGGAGCCCCTTTTAAAGGCAGGCGGCAGCTGTTTCGCTCGGCACGGTGCTCCGGCAGTTCATGCCAAGATGAAAACCACGTCAAGCTCCCACCCTCCACAAACTGCAACTGTAAACCCAAAACCAGGGTCTGAATTTGATCTGGCACCGCGGAGCACTGCTAGCTGCACCCTGCCCCACGTAGCCCTCTGGAAATTCGCACAGCGAGAAACACATCCCCTCCAGTACAAACTGGGAACTGGCAGCGTCCCAAGGGGTGGGGAGGGGGATGGGGGAGAAGGGCCTTGTGGCTGCAGCGTGCAGGGTATTGTGCAGCCCACAGCCTGCGAGCTCACATACACCCGCTCAGCTCTCCCCAAATTCTCGTTAGTGCTAAAATAACTCTTCCCGTGAATTTCCCTACTTGCAGCACATGGATCAGCCAATGCCTGTGTTGTGCTTTGGCCATTTAAGCAAGTGATGCGCTGCTGCAGGTAGGGCTGGTCCCCACCAAGATCTGCCCGGTGTGCTTTAGGATGACAGGACTTACAGCTACAGGTGCCCAGCTCCCGCTGCGGAGGCAACCCAGGGACCAGCTCGGGTGTTTGTTTGCTCGGCTGCTGTTGGAAACGGGGCAGGCTGACTCGCAGCCCTTCTCCCTGCAGGAACGCAGCAGCACAGCCACATGCACTGCACAGCCAGGCTGCCCTCCGAGGGACAGGCTGCACAGCTCTGCGCACTGTGTCTGCTGTGTGCGCTGACAGCGGCCACAACGGGCTGGGAGTGAGTGGAAGCTGGCAGGGCAAACCTGACACTCCCTCCTCCCAGTACACCTCAGGGGGCACTCAAAGTGCAACTGGGAATGGAAAAGCAAGCGGAGCTGTGAAATAAAAGCATACACTGGCACAGGGAACATGCAAGAGACGTGGCCAAGAGCACCCTCTAAAATGACGAGCGAGTCCCTGAAAGCGCCAGAGAAATTATATTTACACAGGAAGGGGTCTACAGATCAGGAGCGGCACTTAGCAGAGTATTAGACCAGCTGCTGATGTGGGGCCATTTTAGACTTGGTCAGAGTGGAGTTAAGAAGAAAAGGAGAAAGCTTTTGAGAGGAGCTGTGGGTGCCTACAAAGGGCGACAGGGTGTGCAGCAGCTGCAGCCAGTGGCCAGTTCCCCAGCCCTGCTCCCCACGGCACTGAGACCCATCCCTGGTTTTAGATAAGCCTATGGCTCAAGTTTAAAGAATCAACACAGGATGCAGACCCCATACAACAGCCCCAGCCCTACAGGCTGAAAGAGCTTGTGTTCGGCAACCTGTGAGCATGCAGGGCTGAGGTGTAACCATACGCACTGCTGACAATGAAAACCACAGGCAAGGACGAATCGTCATCATTTCAGGGCAAAGTGTGAACATGAGTCACATCCCAGCACCAGCTGCAAGCTGTCCTCACCCCCAGCGAAAGGCACTGCCCAGCGCTGGCAGCACCGGGAGCGCTGCTCTTCACCCAAACCCCTTTTCTCACATCACACTTACTCCTGCCACAGCACTCACCGATGGAGCCACTGGAGTTTCCCAGCGCGTGCAGAAGACCTAAAGCTGGCACTGCCGGCTGCTTTCTTTCAAACTCTGGGCAAGCCACCTCGTGCCTCTCAAGGGGGATGAAAACCAGCCGCTGGCCCAAGCCCAGCAGGAGCAGCTGGGGGGGCAGCAGCGCCCATGCCTTGCAGCTGCTCCCTCGGCCTCAGCAGGCTGGCGGCTCCATTCCCACGCACCTCAGAGGACACCTCCCTCCGTCACCTCTGCATGCCTGCAGCAGGGTCCCCAGCAGGGCTCTGGAACCAGCCGCGATGGCTGGTGGTCCTCTGAGCACCCCACTCCCCTGTGACTGCGCGGCCGTGTGCCCCAGCAGACGGCAAAACAAACAGGGCCCTGCTTGGGATCTCAAGAGCAGAAAACACACCAGGGACTAGGCAGCCACCCTGGCTTGTTGGTTAAACTCACTCTTCGAGGAAAAAACAAATGTCACTAGATATGCCTGCATCCACGGGCCACAAAGTGCAGCGTTAAAGCACAAATGCCCGGTTGTTTTGTGCATGCAGGGTGCCAGCACAAGGTACTGCCCCTGCACTGCGGCTGCTGAGCGTGTTGACACTGCGAGCGAGAGCCCAAGCCAGAAGATTAAATTTCAGATACCGAACCATTTGCTCCGAGGGCGTTACATCAGCAGCTGGGTTGGCCTGTGCCTCTCCTTGGCTTCTCTCTCCCTTTGAAAATGACGCTTTGCTTTGGTCTTATCGATCAGAGCGCTCTCCCCTTCCACCGCACTCCCCGTGCTGCTGAGAGGACTCCGTGCACCAAGCTAGCCAGGATGACATTTAACTACAGGAAAAAAAAAATATGCAGAGGAGAGGAACCTGTGTTTTTAAAAAAGGAAATCTCTAGTGAAACCACAATTGTGTAGCTGTCCCAGCTGTGCCATTTCTGCAGCACATTTCAACACGCTCATTAGGATTTTTACGGAAATAAAGTAGTTAGTGATTGGTATGGTATTCATCAACGCTGTCAAATGCTGAACAAGCTAATACAGCTCAGCATTCTGCAAGTGACAAGTGTTGAGAAACACTGCGGCGCTCAGCCAGCTCCCAGGACTGCTTCGCTGTGGAATTTCTCCACTGCAGCCTTATGCTGGTGCTAAGAAAAGGGCCCTGAAGATAGAAATAAGCAAGGACCTGCTCCCTGTCCCGTCTCACAGCCTGCAGTGCTCGGCCTTGTACCAGGGAGGGAGGCCAGGGGTCCAGCAGGAGGTAGAGCTGGGCCTGTCCCACCCAGAGCCTGCGGGTCCCCTCAGAACGACAGCTCGGCTGCGGCCACGGGTGTCTGCAGTGACAGCGGGTGCTGACGGGAGAGATGATGCTGATGAGAGAGATGAACACACTCTGTGGAAACCCTGGAAAGCCCCTGAGCTGCCTCCTTTCAGGCAGTTCTGGCACCACCACCTCAGCTCATGAATTATCTATCTGCAGAGAGGACAGAAAGGCAAAGGTGTTGGATACGCAGCTGCCAAGGGCTCTGGTGTCGCTCACGCAGGCGCACGACCATGTCAGGTGGAGGACGGCTGCCAGCCCAGGCTGAAAGACCATGTACTACCCAAACATCACAGCACCAGAGCAAGAGAATGAAAGCAAAATGGTCATTAGCTTTGGATGCTTTTCAGAGAGGGTCTGGAAGCAGTTTAGTGCCATACATCAAGCCCACCTGACCCACGTGCCCTCTCAGGTCCCACTGCCTCTTGCTTCTAGTAGCAGATACTGGTACCACCCCCTCCTCTTTCAGCCCTTTATTTATCAGCTTTAGAAGAGAAATGGAAACCTTTCAGACAGCTGTCTCTGCCAGTGCATGTGTTGTGTGGATGTCAAGCAAAAGGGGAAGCAAAACTGCAGCACAGGCTGATTCGGTCACTACCATCTTGATTTGCAAAATGCAAATCGCTTCCTTTCCTAGGTGTTTGAGATGTGACAGCTGATCAGGGCAGCACTGCTAAGGAAAAGTCAGTGCTTAGACAGGTAGAGAGCAGAACTGTCCAGGTTGCGGAGTGATACTACTCTTCCTCACTGGCCTGATACCTTCCTCCCTTATTTGTCCTTGCTCCTGCTCTCATCACAGACTGATCTCTTTTCTGATATTCAGGCCAATTTTTTCAGAACAGCACATGAGCATACATACAGCACACCTAGCCTGGCTACATCCTGAGCCCACACTGCTTCCTCAAGGTTTATTATGGTACCAACGAATAAATTAACCTGCTCATAAACAAGCCCCAGAACTCCCATTTCTCTTTTAGACTGAAGATAATTAAATTTACACGTTAGCTACGATGTAGCAGAACCCCTTATTCCCCCTTGCTCCTTTCAGGTCTGTTTTAGCCCAGGTATGATCTGCATTTACAACAGAATAAAACACAACAGAACAGAACAGTCCAGTTGAAAGGGACCTACAATGATCATTCAGTCCAACTGGTATTTCTAATATCAAATACTTTACTGGAAAGTAAACACTTGGCTATGTTCAGTTAAGGAAACAGAAATACCCAAGACACACAAAAGATGATTCTTTAGGGTCAGAAGGTAAAATCTTCCGCTTCCCAAGTTCACCACTTGTAGTTTAACAGGAACATATTTCCAATGTAATTTGTTATTTTGCATTGCGATTGGCTACACCCTACGCTGCAAAGTGGATGGTTGGATTGTAGCACTGTCCTACAGCAGCGAGAACTTAAACCTTTTCATAGTCCACCATACCTAAAGCACCAGGTACTAAAACTGTAATTTCTGTGTCTGGACACTTGAATGTACTAGGAAAATTTAAGGCTGTCATCAGATGAGTATGCATATGCTAAGCTACTGCAATATTTACTCTGAACTTCCCCTCCAAAGCTGATTCAAAGATTACGGTAACCAAATCACGGTTGATAAATTGATAAACACACGTGAAGATCCTCACATGGACAGAGCAAACTGTGATTTGACTGTGCAATAAATGGTGAACAAGACTATGCCTTAGGATTGACTGCAATCAGCTATCATGCTAAAATGAAAACTGACTTACTGACACCAGGTTTTAATAAACATTGCCTAAGACGTCAACTAACGTGAATTACAGTACAGCTTTTTACAGTGTAAATATGGGTTGGAAGTCTTTCCATTTAATACTTGAAAGAGGCTTAATTACCAGGACTGTGAGGCCATCAAAACGCCTCTTGTTCAGCTTCAGCACAAAGGGAGTGCCTCCGCCTGTTCTTTCTCATTACGCACTTCTGGTATGCTCCATCAAGACCCAGGAGATGTGAACAAACTAATAAAATTGTTCATCTCGGCTGTGGTTAGCAATGCAGTGAGCAAGAACGCGAGGGTGGAAGGATGCTGCTTCTCTGCAGAGCAGTAAGATGTGACTATTTCTTTACAAAAGGTGTCATGAGCTTTCATTTACAGTGACAGCTGTGAATTCATCTATGGGTGGGAATTTTATTTTTTAAGAATGATTTTATAACTTCATTTAGGAGGTTATTATAATAACCTAACCTCGTTTTCTCAACCGTTAATCATTTGACAGTGGCAGCCTAAGAGACTTCTCCTCTGTCACAACTTTTGTCTTGATTGCATATGGATTTTTATTCTGGCAAGCCAATTTCATATAAATCTGTACAAATTCTGTATGTTTTTTTAATCAGATAAGAGGCACAGATCACATGCCACTTTATTAAGAAAGTCAGGATAATTATTCTCAGAGGATAATTATAAAGTGGGGAAACTGAAGAACAGCAACATGAAGTAACTTGACCCAGTTCTCCCAGAGAACAGAGGCAGAGCTGGAGAGAGATGACAGCTCTCCCAGGCCTCCATCCTTTTATCCTCCATCCCTGGAGTATCCTTTATGTCCGTAAAGAGGCAGCTTAGGGATGTTGCAGTATCAGCCACGGCCATCAGATAAATCCCTAATCAAACAAAGAAAACCCCACATGGGCACTGGGTACTACTGCCATCAATACTACTGGCTACCGCCACACACCAGCGACGGGAGGTTCTTTACTTACAAATCAAGACCTGCAAATAACAACATGGAGAAAGGGGTAAGTAATTCTTCCACCCTGCCAAAAAACACCTGCAATTTGACACACTGACGCACCTGAAAGCTGATTCCGATGTTACAAGGAGACAGCTGGAAAAGCCTCAAAGCAATTTTTCTCTGCTCTAACTTGCATGCTACAAAGGAATGAGGATATTACACAGCGTTGCAGAATCAATAGTTATTGTGGAAATTATTGGTTTGATGTCAAGGCCAATTAGCTGCAAGTGGAATTAGCACATACCCTTGTGAGGGAAGACATGTACATGTTCTTCCCTAGATGGGAAAGATGCTGGCTACCAAGGGCCTCCCCACAGGTGTGCACAGAAACTTCGTAATTAGCATCAGGTTTCCCAATCCTGCAAAACCTAACACCAGCTTCTTCTCTTGGCACACAAGAGTCTGCAGCAACGACCTGATCTGTCCTGTATATGGGACAAACAGAGTGGGCAAACCTGCAGAGCAGACTGACCCTTTGCATTTGGATTTTACACCTAAGAGAGGCTATGCTTGGCCAACCCAGCTACTCACCCCGTGTCAGAGAACCATGCTGGCTGAGATGGACTCAAAATATCATCTTATCCCTCCGCCTTGCCACCGTTGCCCTGATTTGTGCCAACTGAAATTTTATTCCATGTTGCAGCTAGGATTTATTGCATTTCGTGGACTAATCTATGCTATGCCTGGTTTGGCTACTGAGAAAGAGCTCAACACTTGAGAACGAATCCTGCTGGAGAATAAAATGCTTTAGAGGAGAAGATAAGTACAGATGCAGGAGTGAGGAACGTGCAAAATCTGTCATACTAAAGGAAACCAGCTGCACAAATTTTATTAAAGATCCAAAAGAAGCAAGACAAAGGAGCTAACTTTCAGGACCTCCACGCAAGGTGGTGTAAAACTGAATGGTTTTGCAGTAGCTTAACCCGCGCTTTGAATCTCACCGTGGGGGAGGCCAACACTGCAGAAGGCCTTGCAGAGCCCAGGAGGGAGAGAGCCCAGGGAGGGAGGCAGCCCTGGGGCTACACCGGCTCTCCGTGCACGCCCCTTCCACGCCTCCTCTGCACCCTGACTCGCCTGCCAAGCCAACCACCCTCACTCTGCCTTCACAAACGCAGTCAGTGGGCAGCTGGCACCCACCACCGCTGGCACCGAGCAAGGCGGCACCCACACCGCCGAGAAAAAGGCTCCTGCAGCACTGCAGGCTGTCAGCTTCTTGTGCCCAGCGGGAGGATGCCTGCCCTGCGCACGACCTGTCCGCCCCTACCTACTGCTGAAACCTCTGCAGCAGCAGCTTAATCAGTTCTTTCCACAAAAGGCTTTCAGGGCCAAAGAGGACTTTTTCTTCTGGCTTGCTAAAGCAAGTAAGATGGACCACCTTGCTTTGCAGCCTGCAATCTCCGTGCGATCGCTGAAGTCCCTCTGAAATACAATAAACAGTACAATAAACCTTGGCTCATGTGTCATCTTCTGTGCTACATGCATAATCCTTGGTGGCACGTGGTGGGCAGCAGACCTCAAAAATGTTCATGTAAACTGCATCGACCCCTGAAATAAGGAGAGCTGCCCTGATGCACACCGCTGCACAGGAGGTGACAGCATCTGCCAGCTGGGGACAGCATTTAGGTGAGGATGGAGGGGCACAACAGGTTCCCTTGGAGCTACAGAACAAGACGCAAAATGCCTTCACTGGGATAACTTGTGCAAATAATGTCATTTCCATGTATCCAGCAGTATGCAGTGAAATGCACCTGCAACAATTCTTCGGGACAGCTTCTCTGTTATTTTTTATTTAATTTTTGAAGCAGCTCTGCATCTGTTTCGCTGAAGCAAGGCACCATTGTTAGGGTGGAAATGGAAAAAACTACTCACAGCTGTAGAAACACAGAGGCAACTCAATTGGGGTGATCACCCACGTCCTGAGCTGCAAGACTCTCGTTACTGAAATCTGTGGAAACCCCACCACACCAACGCTCAGAAGCTACAGCAAAACCCGGATGCCTTTGTGCACTACACTTTGGCAAAGACAGCCTTAGATCCCGGGCAGGTCCCGAAGCTGTGGCTAATGCTGAAGAGCATGTACTAACGGTGCCATCCAGAGGTACGCGGGTGTAGCACACAGCTCTGTGTCAGCAAGGACTACCACAGATGAGAAAAAGGGGACGTACGCACAATCTCATAGATCAGACTTCAAACTAAAACCTCCATAAAATAATCACATTTCCTGTTATTTTTAATTTATCTTGCCCATCAACTTTCATTCACTCTTTTTTCCCCCCCATCTCTCTCAATACTCACTGTGTGTTTTGATTTTCCATATATACTAAATCAGTCATTCTTAAAATTACGTACATCTCTGACCTCTCTTGGCAAACAAGAGCTATTTCATTTCACTCACAATTGCTACCAACAGGACTGGCACCACATGCTCAATTTAGAGACGTTCGACTGTATTTCAGTGCCATACAACAGTACACGATTTCTCATCACAGCAACCACACACTGAAACAGGAACTGTAACAGTGGAAAGCAATCTTTTTTCCCCCACCTAGAACAGCTGATGACTCCCTTTCAGCTGTGAAATCATGACTCAAACTTGACACAAGAAAATGTTTTCCCAGCATATGATTATACATATTTATGTGTGTGTATATACAGTTTATGTCAGTTGCCTGAACAGTTTGGATGGAGCATCACCTGGGGCATATTTTGATGGGCAAAGTACGTCACAGGAGTTATTTGTTAGTAGCAAAGGTCTAACTTACCTCTGCGTGCAGAGATACCTCCTTCACTGACACCCGTATCTGTGTGACATTAAGATGTGGATTCAGGAAGTGATCCCATTAATACCAGAGGAAAATCGACCTTGAATTCAAAGTTGAATCCTTATTTTCTCCTTTAGAAAAGTAATGGGATTACACAGATTACAGACAAATAATCTGAACAGCACACATTATATACTTCCTTCATTAATCTTTGGGATTTTCTGAGCTTGATTCAGACCGGTAACTGATTTTGAATTGTACTATCCTAAAGATGTAAAAAGAGACAAAATACAATTACAGTTGTATCTGTCTCTTTTCTTCTCAGAAACCATCACTTACTGGTCCATTAGAAATAAGGCACTGGATAGCATTTTATCACCTTACACATACTAAAAGGAAAATTGAGAAGCAGATTGACTTTAAAACTAGCAAAGTAACTTTCAGATAGCCTATGGCAAGCACCATTCTCACGTGCTGCATCCTGCCCCAAAAATGGTATTCCTCATCTACAGTCTCAGTATTTGAAAAATCAAGAAAAACTGTAAAAATATAAATTATGTCAAATGACAGATGGTGTTGCTGAACCACGTTTACTACAAAGAGGCATGGTTATGGTTAAAAGAAGACGGTTAAGAGGAGATTTTGCATGTTACGGAATCCAAATGTTAAGTGTACGGACTGATGTCTGCACTGCATTTGGAGAGCCACCTTGAGCCAACCTCAAACCTGCCCTGGCCTGAGTATCGTACGATGGCTTCATTTTCCACCAGTCAAGCCTGGACCATCCCCTGCTTATTACTGCACTGGGGTCTCCTATCAGCAGCTGCAGGAAGGTAGCTCTTGAGTCAAAGAAAGCACAAGATCATGGAGACACCTGCACAGAGAAGGGTTATTTGAAAGAGATGAGCGAGCCTGCAGAAGCCTGCACTCTGGTAGGATGAGAAGTGGAGAAACAGCTCCCGCATTTCAGACATGTCAGTGCTGAATACACGTCTGGAGGAAATAGCAGACATATGGAGTCCTTCATAAAGCTGTGAGATATGACCTACAGAGATCACCGAGTCGACAGTCTAATTTTATAATCTTAACCCTGCTAGAAGTTTCAGACACGTCTTATATCAAGTGTACAACACTTTCACGCAGCAGCAAAAAAATAATAAAATAAGTGAAGCCCAAGAAACACACCAGTTCTATGCACTGTGATGAAAAAATTATAGCAAGAATTTAACAGAAAATATTTCTTTGAAAGATCAAAGACAACATGTCTTGCCCTTCCTGCCACTTCCATACACAGTGTTTACCCAAACTGCATTTTGCAAATGAAAATGTCATCATCCACCCAAGCCTAACTGCTGCACAAGGAGGTGTTTGTTCAGACAACAAATGCAAGTGTACATTGACAGCAAATCTGTGCCACCAATGGGAAAAGACCTGGAAAAGGCAGGGAAAAATGCAGTCTTGTGCTCTGAATGCATACCAGGTTCCAAACCACAACTCCTTTTCTCCCAGAAATTAATGTGTTGCACGGAAATCTGAGCGCAGCGTTGTTTAGCAGAAAACTAAATAGAAAAATCATTACCTACAATTATTTCCCCTCTTTCCACAACTGCCCCCACGGGGTGCGGGGTGTAGGGTGTGCACTGACCTGTACTTCCCCGTCCGCACTTGCAGAGCTCTCATACCGCACCGCTGGGCACCTCCTACATCACTCACAATATCATCTCCAATCATGATGGCCTGTCAAAGCAATGAAATACAGGAAATCTGGCATCAAGTGAATTTTATTTCTGCCATACGTCACGCTCCTTTGACATAACAAACAGCTTGATTTGATGTTTAATACTGCCATCAGACAAATTAAACAAGATAATATTGTCATCGTATTGATTAAAAGTCATCCTACCTTGAATGTAATTTGTGCCATAGCTCCTCGAGCAATGTACTAGTGCACTATACATCCATACAATTTGTAATCAATCACAAAAATCAAAGTGAATTGGCACACAGTTCAAAGAAAATGTTGGATTTTATGAAGTTAGGCCTATTCTGTTCCTAACGATCCATTTACTTTATGCTCCAAGCAGTTTAAATTAAGCTTAACTTTTTAAACATCTCCTTAAAACTGGTATTCTGAAAGCAAGACAAAAGCTTAAGCTTGTGATCACTGAGATGTATAACTTCACAGAGCCTGATCCCAACCCGTTCTCAAGTTGACACAGAAATTTCAGGAAATCACTTTAAAATCTAATTTATTCATTTTTGCACAATGTGACACAGTATGTAGAGGGCTAGCACGGTTTGCGTTAGTCAGCTTAAGTCTATGCAAATACTAATAAGCTCAATTGAGTAGATTACCCCAAAAAATGTAACTGAGAAAAGATCTTCTGCTTGTGCTATTTATCTGAGTGTCTGATGAAAACACGCAGCATGCACGCTACCTTCCTGTCGTTGTTAAAGAACTTTGTTAAATTCAAGTGTATCAACCAAGGTGTCTTTTTCATTGACAACCATGTCTACAAAATTTCAAGTGCTTATTATCATCCTGCATTAAAAATGATTACGTTTATTTTATTCTTCAAACTTAAAAATGGTTGGGGAGGTGTCATTTTATAGTTTCAACAAAAAACCAGCATACACATAAAAAAGTAATCTTCAATTAACAAACAAAAAATCAGCTTTCAAGCCTCCAAAGGCGTTCTGGATTACTCAGAACAGAGGCAGCACCAAAAAGTGAGGAAGCACACCAGCTTTGAAAATACGTAGTCTAGTTTATCTATCCAATCTTAAAGTGTTCTTTTGCACCTTTTGCACCAAGGTTGAATTTTATCTAAAATACATTCATTAGTTGCATCTTTGACCATTTGATCTTTACCTTGTTGAATAAGCCTCCTGCTTCAGAAACGTAACTGCCGGGCTTTCACAACAGCACCCTGCAACCCTAGAAATTCCTGCCTGAATTTCCATTCCTTCCATACACTTTTGATTATTTTCCTACCTGCACATCAGATACATGAAGTCACTATGCAAAGTGTTTCTTTTTTTACTAAAGAAATTGCTCTGTGTGGTCTGACCTTTTTCCAGAGTCTGCCATGGTGGGTCCTTGCCCCACGTGCGGGGCTTGGGAGGTTAAAGGACCCGTTTGCAAAGGGACCAGGAGCGGTTACTGGGAGCAGCACCAACAGGGACTGCGCTGGACACGCACACAAAGCCAACCCAGCATTTTTCCATCTGTGAAGGACTGATAAATAGGCCCTTGCCAGAGAGGTCATGGGAACCAGGCGCACACGGCAGAAGCAGGCATGGACTTCTCCAGAAGCAGCAATCTGTGGGAATGCTGAGTCTTTCCATACAGCTGGCTGCAGCTTTAAGGTCAAAAACATACAGAAAGTCTGCGTTGCAGGCACCACTCCGGCTACCGGTTCTGCTGAATATAAACCCCCCTCGCTCCTTTGCCTTCACATGGAAGCACCTCTTTTTTACGTAGCCTGCAACCATACAAGAACCATTTTATCTTCTGCGTCACCCACACCTCAATTCCCGTTCTGTAAGCAGTCTGCTGGGCAGGACTAAATCGTACTTATTTAAGAAGTTTAAGAATGCTAAAGCTCCAGGGGTATTAATCATCTAATGACAACACAATCTTCTCTCACTCATTACAGAGCATGTAAAGGAAATCTCAGGGTATACCTAAAGCCACAGCTGAACAGAAGATTTTCCGAGTGTTCATAAGCCAAACTGAGCGATGAACACATGCATCCAGAACAACTTCAGCCTATAAACACCAAATCTTCTTTTGCCTAACGCATCAGGTGCGGCGTGCAAGATTATATATTGTAGTTACCAGCCTAATCTATCTTCCACGTTGGCTTTTAATACTGTCTATGAGAGGGATGCCGATCAACCCTCAGGTGATGGGATGTAACAGGATGCCCTCTCAAGCCAAGGCTCATTTGCCTGGTACCATGTTGAAGCAGTTTATTTTGAAACAGTTCCTACGTGCCCACCCTTGCTTCCTTTGGCCCAGAAGAGCCACGGCTGTGGCTAGGCTTTGAGAGCTCCTGTAAGGAGCACAGAGACATCAGGACCTGTGGGCATGTTTTCCCACAGGGAAGAAGCAGCAGCAGGCTTTGGGACAGGCAGCTCTGCCTTTCCAGCTCTCTGCTCACAAGCCACTTTACAGCCACCAGACGATGGAGGGCTCGGTCTTTTCCAGCCTTTCATTATTGGACCATTTTCCTTACCCACTGTGCTCATGGAAACCTGTGTGTTCCCCATAAGATGCCTTCCCCTCTAGATGGTTCACCTTTCCTTACCGCTTCTCCAAACAAGCAATCCAGCATGAAATAGGGAGAAAAGGATGGGTTAATTTTAAGTAATTAGTAAATAAAGCATGTATACGCAGACGGGGAAAACAAAATAATCCCGCAATTACATGCAGAGCTGCAAACAACCTGGCAGCACCGCTCCCAGCCCACCACCATCACCGATTTCCCCCCAAGCTCCTCTGAGATATTTAATCATTCTCAACCACTGGCTTTTAATGGTTTATAATCCCCTCTTCTTATAAAATTCCTTCCAACACCTCCCCGAGGGGGACAGAGCTCAGCTGTGGGGGGGACCTCCAGAGCAAAGCTGCCCTCCGTCACCTGCACGCCTGTGCTCAGCCTGAGCCGAGACATTCAGGATGAGATTTTGGAAGTAAAGACAATTTTATTCCCAGGTTCTCCAAACGCTAAAAAGGAATTTCCTCTGCAAACAGGAAAGGGCAGGGCGGGGCAGCCCACCAAGCACTCGCTTGCTGGCTGAGGCTGTATTTTTACCCCATCCAGGCAAGTTTTCCTGCAAGATGCCTGGCATCCCTGCGAGCGCGGCTGCAGATGAGCAGCGATGCCTGTCCAGGCCAGCTTGTGGCATACGCATACAAAAATGTACTCCAGCCCCTAGGGATTTCACAGATTTACTATCGGTGAAGGGCAATAATCACTAAAGGAGGAGCAATTATTCCCAAATCATTTAGGATTTAAAAAATCATTGGCAAGAAGATAGAGGTCAAAAGGTGCACTGTCAAGGGAAATAAAAAAACCCTACCTGTCAAACCTGGGTCTAACTTCCTCTCTGACTGCAATATGGTAAGAAGAGAGAGAAAGATATAAAACTGAAAGGTCACATACCCACTGAAAGCAAGAATTAAAAGATCCCCGTTCATGTTCACATTTTACACAGGGATCACACCATTAATCTGTCCAATTATTCTGCGGAAGTTACCTTTTTTAGATCAGTGAAAAATTTACTAAAAAGAAGGCAAAAATGCAGTGAGACAGTCTCTCTGGTTTTAAGACAAGTCATCAAAGAATTAAGATGGGCCTAAATTGTATTTTCCTAAACCATACAGCTGGTGAGAGATGGTGTGTGTGGTTGTACACACGTAATAAATAAAGCACACGTCTGCTTAAGCCGAGTGAAGCCACGGCTCTTAAAGAGTCCCCATCAAACTCAACCCAGATCTGCAGCGATAACGGGGGAGATGAACATGACCTCCAAGGATTTTGGGGTGGGAAGGCACAATACAATCCTCACTGGACAAACATCTGTGTCGGAGAGATCACCATCATGGTCAGCAATCCTACTGGTGGTGTCTGAGCCACAGACCCAGAGCTGAATGTGTGTGAGGATTGCCTCCTCTTACCCACAGGAGTAGCCAACACTAATAAGCCTTCAGAGGGGCTGCCAGGGTGGTAAATGGGAACCTTAGGTATTTTTTGTCTGCAAACAAAAGTTCTAATATTAACTAAAATGACAGAAAAATGTCTCATCAGAAAAGGAATGACTGAGTAAGAAAATCAATGAGGCAGAAAGATACAAACACCCCGTACCACCCAGCGATGCTCGGGTTGCAAGGCAGTGCTTACTAGGACAAGCTCAGGGACGGTACTTTGGAGGCTGAAGTCTACGGAGGATGCAAATGGAGAGACACGCAGAAGGAAGTGTTCTAACGCCAACCAAATACTGAAGCCCTGAGGAGGACTGGGGGATGTTGGTCAGCGAGAAGCCCAACACGACCCGGCAATGTGTGCTCGCAGCCCAGAGAGCCCCCGTGCCCTGGGCTGCATCCCCAGCAGCATGGCCAGCAGGGCGGGGGAGGGGATTCTGCCCCTCTGCTCCGCTCCCGTGAGACCCCCCTGCAGCGCTGCGACCAGCTCTGGGGCCCCCAGCATGAGAAGGACACGGACCTGTTGGAGCGAGCCCAGAGGAGGCCACGGAGGTGGTCAGGGGGCTGGAGCCCCTCTGCCATGGAGCCGGGCTGGGAGAGCTGGGGCTGCTCAGCCTGGGGAGGAGAAGGCTCCGGGGAGACCTTAGAGCAGCTCCCAGCACCTACAGGGGCCGGCAAGAAGCTGGAGAGGGGCTTTGTACGTGGGCACGTGGTGACAGGCCAAGGGGGAATGGCCTTAAGCTGGGAGAGGGGAGATGCAGATGAGCTGTGAGGCAGAAATTGTTCCCCGTGAGGGCGGCGAGGCGCTGGCCCAGGCTGCCCAGAGCAGCTGTGGGTGCCCCATCCCTGGCAGTGCTCAAGGCCAGGCTGGATGGGGCTGGGAGCAGCCTGGGCTGGGGGGAGGGGGCCGTTCTCTGGTTCTATAACTTAACACAGTGAATGCTTCTAGAGTCACACATATTCTGCCTAAACAGATTTTTGCTATGGGCTTAATAACTTTAATCATGCTAAATGTGCCAGGGACATAAGGAAATAAAGCTTATACACAAATCTCAATCAATGTGTTATACCTCTTTACACAAATAATATAATGCATTTATTTTCTCCCTATTTTCCTTGGCCCAACCAGTGATCTCCTAGGCTTCAGGATCCCAGGCTACTGTTAATTATATTTCTATCTTGGAACTACTAGCTGTGCAAACATCAAACACACAAAGGGCATCACACGCGGCCTCTGATCTGGGAGAAAGCATACAACGATGCAGGTGAAACAAAGAAATACATCAAACCCCCAGGGCAGATTTCCAAAGGCTGCAGGGCCAGCCAGGCTTCAATAAGCTTTCAGCAGGACTCAAAGCCTGAAACTTCACTCGGCCACTTCACTCCTCTTTCGGAGATGGAAAAATGCCCTGGCGCGGCCAGTGAGCAAGCAGGGGATGCCGGCACAGTGGCAGGTCCTCTGTGCCACTCTCGGGGTGACCTCCCTCTGCTCTCACGCGCCACTAACTCCCACCAGAGACTTGCAGGTGGCAGAAATGGGAATTGGTTAACTACAAGTAGTTTATGCACTCCAGCATGACCTGCCATAACTCCCATTAAAACAGGACAATTTGCTACAGAGAGAACTTTTTATGATTATATAAAACTACTGGAACCTTAACGTTATTTAGGTTTTATTGTAAAGCTGTAAAAATCATCCACTGTTACAGCTGCCTTAAAACATATGAATTAGGCATTTCAGTAACCTTTAAGATGTGTTATTCTTTGTCATATTACTGAATCGTAAGATAGGTCTGGTTACCTCTAAAAGGTTTAAATTTCCAATCTATTAAAGTAATACCAGCAATCTGTTATTTCTAGGCCATTGAGGAAAGGTTAAAATGAAAATTGGACTTTAGGGAGTTCCTCCTATTCTAAGTGCAAGTTGAAAACATCTCAGCAGCAGAAGGAAAAGTCAGGGGCTAGGTGAGAAGCAGTTATCAAGGGAAACAACTGGTGATAACTTTATTGATTAAAACAGCTTGAGAAATTTAAGATTTGCCACTGTCTAGAATTACTGTGGTGAGACAGCTTTATTAAAAAGATATTTTTCATTAAAAGTCAGGTGAAAGAAAATCGTAATATGTTTTCAAAAGCACAGCTCATCTAAAATGGTTTAATGATGGTATGGATTAAATGCATTCCACAGGTGGAATAAATTATTGGCAAACATTTTATAAAAGCAAAGGCAAGTAAAACCATTCCTTGTCATGCCATTACAAATGCAGAGAAGTATAGCTCATTCAGGAGACAGTTAAAATGCAATACAGTGCATTACTAAGGAACTTATTAAACTGAATATACCCTGTTTTTATTATTACATATGACGAACTAAAACAGCCTGCAAATCTGTCTCAAAAGAACACTAAAGTTGCAAGGTCAAGCACTCAAAAGTTAGGAAAAGATGTTAGAATTAAGGTAGCCTGCTCTGCTGTAATTTGTTCCTCCTACGCATGTGCACAATGATCCAGGTTTTAACTCCAGGAGCATGGACTATTTTTTCCATAGTCTAAAGCACAGAGTGACCAGTGCCATTACACAGTGGTGTCTGCTGTGCCCTCCTTGGATAGGCACATACTCCCTGCATCTCTCCGAATACAAAACATTACACCTACAGACTAGACATATTACTACATCAAACTGATGGCATTTAACACTAGAAATTAGATGGGGAAAAAATATCTCTATCAAAATATAAAGTTAGTCACTAGCAGAACTATGGCAAACAGCAGAGAATGAATAAATAAACTCTGCTGGGGACTATTACTGTTTTTTGGTACCCAAAACAAATCCTCCTGCAGTTGATAGGATCCACTCACTAAGGCTCATCACCTGTTTGATGCTTTGTATCAAATTTGTTTCCAGGGGCAAAGTTTTTGAGACTGGAGCTCTGGTGCCCTGTTGCATCCCTGTAACAATTCCCTCGGTGCCACATGCTGATGCAGTCCCGACGTGCTGCAAGCTGGGCAAAACAGCCTCTGAGGACAACCACAGCATCCTGCCTATGGAAAAGGGCAAGCAAAGCCACTACACAGGGTCCAAGGATAGAAAACTCAAAAATTACACCTTCCCTTCTACTCCTGCACACCAATCATTTCTGATCTAAGCAGAAATGAAACACAAACCTACATGCATCTGATCCACACAAACAGCATCCAAGGGCTGAGCTCTGTAGGCTTTCCCCCCCACCCCTTGTTCTTTTTTCCAGCTACTTTTTCTTCAAATGCCACTGTGTGTCTGAAATGGATTTCTTGGTTTGCTGGTTGGATGAATGGATTGAATAATTGCCGTGGCTGTACCTGGGATATTATGTTCAGGCTGAGCTATCTTGTTACTGGGAAGATATCGACAAACTGAAGGGCGTACAGAAAAGAACGGCGCAGCAGGTTAGGGTGCAGAGGGACCAAATCACGAGGGAAGCTGCTGAGAGCTAAACACACAGTTTTAGAGAGAACTACTGTAATGATAATAAGTCTAGAGATAATTGAGGAAAAAAAATACCCAGGAAGGCAAGCATTTTGGTTGTTACCTGGAGTAAGACTACAAATAAAGAGATGTGCTTTCAGAGAATATTCTGATGAATCTCAGAAAAAGCTGCCTGCTCACAAGACCTCCTTGACTGTGAACACTGTCCCTAGGGTACTTACAGAAGCCCAGTTGTTTGGCTTACTGAAAACCACTCTGGACAAAACATTAACAAACGTGGGGCAGGGAACACTCCTGCGCATGGAAGGAGATGGATTAGGTAGCCTACTAGGTCTTTTCCATCTCCCCACTCTGTAATAAAGTAAGACGAAGCACATACTGAATTACAGGGCCATAATTTCATCTCCAGGCTCTAGGAACCCTCAAGCCACCCAAACTTCATTCCTGTTGTTTATGTCACCAAAAAAACCCTGATGGAGTTATTACATTGTAATTCACCGCTGTCCATGAGTCATCTCATACTCATCCTTATGTCCTGAGTGACATAATAAATCAATAAAGATGACACGGGCACAACTACAGACAGGGGAAAAAATGGGCTGTACTAAGTAAGCAGGGAGCATCACACATTCAGCATGTTTTTGGAAAGCGTTATGAACCCAATAACACGGGAAGAGTTTTGGGGTCAGCCAGTGCTTCCCATTCACCTAAACTAGAAAATATTTTACTTCTGCCTTTCCCTTTTACTAAAAAAAGTAGTCAGTGTGACATCAAAGGAAATAAATAACATTTTGGCTGCAATACCATCCTGCTGCAGCCTCCAGTCACCAAGCAGACTGCCAGCCACTGGGGCACCTATCATCTTGTGAGGCGTAACGTCTTCCATAATTCCTTGGGAAACCTAACTTCTCTCTTCTTGTTTTCTTCGGCCTCCAAATAAAGGAATACCATGGCAGAAATGCATGTTCTTTTGAACTACGTGGCTTGGGAAGAAAGTGAATAAGAAAGCACAACACAAGAGTACAAATAGGAGGAGAAACCACAGTAGAGAATGGAGGGATGGAAGATTCTAAATTGGGAAGAGGTATGAGGTCTCAACTCAGAGCAAAGAGAGAGAAAGAGATGCAGGGAATGAAAAGGGAAATAGCAGGCAGTCAAAAAGAACTCTCAAAAAAGCAGAGAAAATAATGTCATGCCTTTCAGGAGGGCAGGACATACGAACAGGGCAGAAGAAATTCAGCAGGTCCCCACCTGCTAGCATTGACTCTCTTGGCTGTCAGTTCTCTTCTGTACACTTCACATTATTTGATAGAATGGGCAAACATGGGGGGCGTGTCCCTCTGAAGCATTTTTTTCAACAATTTTTCTTTTCCTTTTTCTTCTTCTTTTTTCCTGAGTAATTATTTGGAAGATCCTGAATATAAATATTTCTCTGCACCACCTATAACACACTGCGTTTGGAAAAACACATTTGTATATCCACCCAAAGTTTACCACATCCTCCTGGCCACATTCCCTTCAACCTCTTTGATAACTTTCCATGAAAGACAGCAAACCAAAAAAAACATGCATCAGTGGGCATAACTATATGGCACAGCCAGCGGTCACAGCATCAGAAACCTTACCTGCTGTGGTGGAACTCCCATTTCTGCTAAGGCTGACTCAAAAAACATTTTTGCTGGTTTTCCCACTACTTCAGCTTCAACATCACAAGCATACTGGGGAAAAAGGAGAGAGAGACACATATAAAATGCTGATCAGAAAAGGATTTGTTCAACTCCAAAACTCCAGTCAATTGTACAAAAATGATGGGATTATTGATTTTTGCCCTTAAGTAACATAATGAATTAACAGGTGAAGGCGAATATCTGAGAATTTGGATAACAGAAGTGTTTAATATTCTCTGGCAGGAAAGTCCTCCTGAAACACTTCATGTTACAAGCTTTTTACATTCCCTGTCATGAGAGTAGTCTTCACACTTGTTCCAGGACCGCTCATTTTTGTAAGACCATCACTCTTAAAGAAACTACAAATACCCTTCATATGAAATGATCAAAAGTACTGGAGGGCCTTAAAAGATACAGAGGGTTTCTTCAGTCACCTGGCATATTTGCAATGATTCAAGTGACCAGCCAGACTTGAAAAGTTTTATTTTCCTGCAACTAAATATCAGCACTATGCTGAAAAAGCACGGTATGTTTCTAGCTTATTCCTAGACAACTGGAAGCCTGAACATATCTGAGAGGGAAAAACTCCCCAAAACTCACATAGGTACAAAAGAATGTGCTGCAAGCATACATTATATCCACTAACTTTTGTGCTTGTATACCACTCTACTTTGCTTTATTTTCTGCATTCACGATGGTTTGGTCTTTTTAACTCTCTGCAAGCCTATAAAAGGGAGAATAAAGATTCTCTCCTTCCCTCACCCCTAGGCTGACTTATCTATCAGGTTCCAGTTCTGCACAGACTTTATCAGGCTTAAAAACAGGAATACACTTAAGTATCTTGCTGGATAAGGGCCTTTTGCTGTAAACTATTAAGGGCAAGGGCTGTGTTAACAATGCTACACCAAACATAAAACGGACCTTCAGTTTTTCCTGAGTATGTTGCAGACAATATTCCATATCTTTGCTCTTCTGACTCCTTCTTTCAAGGGCCTCACTTCCAATAAAGGTACCACAACGGTTAAAGTTCACATTTTAAGTAAAACTTAAAAAATGAATGAAGCCAGAAAACAAATGAATCCATCCGTCTTTAGAATGCAGTAAATGAATTTCAATCTGTGGAAACTTCCTCCACCAAGGTGAGTAATTACAGAAGATGACCCGTATTTATACCAGTTACTCTTTTAACAAGGTGCACAGAGCGAGTAAGCATAATGCAAGCTATAAAATACCTCTAATGCCTTCATATACGCTCCAACATCAAGTTTCAGGCCATCAGTTTCTTTATAGTAGCGTCTGGAAATGAAAGTGATAAAGTTCCAATGAAATGAAAATGTTGGCAGTTAAATACAAAGAAACCACATTTTATTATTTCTGTGCCTATACAGATGTCCATATGGCTGCAACAAAAAGTCAAGTCATCAGAAACTCTGGAGCCTTAATTTAACACCAGAAATTAAGTAAAGGACAGGCTCAGTCCTGTGCAATGCAAAGATCTCAGATCGGATGGCTGTCTGGCATCTGGGACGCAACTCCACTGGTTCAAAGGGATTTCGGCTAGCTTACATCAGGGATGAACTTGGCTGAATTTTATTGCACAAAGTACTAGCTGCTCACAAAGGACAGCGGTTACACTGCTCTTCCTTCAATCAGTGATGAAGAGCCCTCGGCAGACAGCAAGATGAGTGCTGGCACCAACCAGCAGCTGTAACACCTTCTTCGGTGTATCTGGAAGGCAACCCCAAAGAGTTGAGCATCATTGCTTGCCAGCAGACTCTCACATGAGAAAAGCCAGAACACTGTTTACTGGGACTAAGGAAGCCATCCAAGCCAAATTTTGCTCCTTCTAAAAATGTTCCTATTGCCATGAAGCTCATAAAACTAGTTAGTATCTTTATGGTGTTTTCCTGGAATACGAAATCATATTAATGCAGGTCTTCCAAGCTCTCCTGACCACAGCAAAGACAGGTTTCTGTACGACAGGAAAAAAAGGTAGGATGAGCAGTCAGTTAAGATTTTATGCCTTATCCTTCTGCCATTTTCGATTATTCAGCACAGCCTCCCTTTAAAATGACCACTTGACCTTTGCTAGAAGAGCCATTAACCTTCTATAGTCTAGCGTAAACAGCTTAATTTTCTGACAGTGGCATGACAGAAGAAATTACAAAGCCAATTCCCACTCTCAGCCCAAAACAGATGCTAAATGTAAATCACTCCATTTCCAGGAGGCGGGCATTCTGCTTCAGTGACTCTGACACTTTCCTTTTCTACGGAATGAACTAAAACTTCAACCAAAATCAACCTACTTGCCCAAGGTAGGCACCTTGTTAAGGTCCACCCAGTTACACTGATCCTGCATGTTAAAAATGAAGCTGGCTTGTGGCTGGGTTTTGTATATGACTCTTTGCATCAACAAGGCTTCTCTAGTCAGGTGAACAATTCATCCAATTCACAATCTCTCTTCTTCAAGTCAGAGAACTTACCTACCTGGGTGACTGAATCAGAACTAAAGTTCACATTACCTAAATGATCAATCATTAAAAAAAAATATGCTCATGGTGAAAAGTGAGCTCAGAATATCCAAAAATCATTATTTTTCAATGGAAAATAACAATTCAAAAAAGTAACAGTGGGTCTGTTTCAGAGCTGTCTACGTCAATGAATAACCACATAAATACTTTTATATGCACAGGGTTCAAAGGCATTTTTGCATTGATCGCGTTGCAAGTCTTAAACAAAGGTTGATTCTATATTTCATTTTGAAAGACGGTATTAGATACCATAAAACGGTTGTTTTACGTACATTAGCTATTCTGCTGTTGGCTCAACATTTTCTCCTTATCCATCTAAGAAACAGTAAGGATTTTTCGCCTGTGTTGTAAGATCAGAGCATGAGTGTCAGGTAAAGCAACACAATGGATTTAACTGCTCCTTCCCGCTGGTAAGTTCTACCCAGCTGGATCAATAACCCACAACCTAAGAAGGGTTTTCATGCCCATTACAGTCTATTGAACCACAGGAAAAAGTTGTCACTACTGCTTCCTCAAGCAAAACATGCATAGCCTTTTTTAAGCGCATACACTGCACAACAGGTACCTCCTTCAAGGTCATTGGGATCTGTCATTAGTCAGTGCTGGCATTAATAAACTCCTGTTTAAAATCTTGGAATACCTCTAACTGAATTGTTCTTAGGAAAAAACATCCAAAGACTGGATTTTTCCTGTATGTGAAAGCAGGAGGTCAAAATTTACCTTTAATGTTCAGAGGATAATTTAAAATGTCTTTTGATATTCAAACTACAACAACAATTGATGTGTCATTTCAAAAGCACAGCTGTATTTGCAGGTCTTCGCCACACACACCAGCACAGCATTTCTCAGTATATCCTTGGGCTCTCCCCTTAGGTCTTCTCAGCCACCACACTTCACTCACAGCCAGAGGAACCTCTACCCCAGTCTCCAACACCGTTCAGGTGGAGTCTGTGCATCGCAGCTACTTCCACAAATTGGTAGGGCTTCTCTATTACCAAATAAAAAAAATCTCCTGGCTTCTTATTCCTCACGTATAGCAATTCTCAAGCCACCAGCATGAAAGTGCACCCTTACATATGATGTTTTCATGCATATGAATCAACCTGCAGAACGCTAACACCAGCTTTCAGAGACTACATCTTGAAGTACCACTCAAACAGCAAGGAGTCATTTACGTTACACAGGCCATGAGCCACATCCAGTATCACATCTCAGCCACTACAAAGGTGGGTAGAATTTGAACCTGGAAGAAGAAACCTGGCTGACTGTTGCCTGAAAGAGAGTTTTTGGACCACCTGATCCTCCTTACCATTAGTAATTTCAGAATGCTGCAAGATCAAACTGCATCACAAATCTACACTAAAAGCCCTTTATCCAAGCACAGCCTGTTGGATTTTTGTTGTTTGTTTTTGGTTTCTTTCACTACTAAAATCATTTATTTTCAGTTCAGACAGGAACACATGGCTACAGGCAGCAGTTAAATCAACAGTTCTCACCTCTGAGATCTTGCAGAGGCAAGGACAAAAAGACAAGCAGTGTCTATAATCCTACTGCCCTCCGGCAACACTCATTCACTTAGGGGTTGCACCCAGCAAAAACCAAACTCTCCATGATTTCTGTGGGTTTTTTAAGAGGCTCTCAGACTTGCCCTTAAAGCAACAAAAGTCCTTTTCCTAGTGGTTTACAAAACTACAGCTATTTAACCCGCCCACTGCCACCTGCAAATATTGTTGATTGTTTCATCAAGGTCTAGTTCACTCGAATGCTGACTTTGAAGGCATTTGCTGCAGTTATACACCAGAGCATCTCTAGGTTCTCTAAAAGCTGCAACCATTCCTCCTCAGAAGAGCAGCTACATCTCTCACCCTGCAGCAGCCGACAAAACACGTTCACACAACTGCTCACTCTGCACCATCTACAGAAAAAAAGACCACTGACAGCTGAAGTTCAAGAGATGCCTCACCCAGTGCTGTAGCAGCACAGAGACCCTACTGATGAGTATTTTCTAAGCCTACTGGAGGATTCAGCACAGCAAGTTCAGTGACTGCCACTGCTCTTTGCAATCCTGCATCAGCACAGGAGTGCACTGTGGCTCACTGGGAGCATCCATACAACCTTCTTTTAGAGATCTATTTCAGTGTAATCACCTCAGTTTTCCCTTACACCCCTGGGAAGACTACAAGTGACTCAGGGCAGGAGGCCAAGTCAGGCGACTGAACTACCCACTGAGGACTCTTGGTTGACAGATACCTCAGCAGATCAGCCTCTCAGTCCAGACACATAGATTAACTGCTTAAAAATTGGTACTCTGAATGTCCACACTGATATCTGGCCTCCATTACATACAAAGATGCTGGGGGAAATTAAAATTGTAAACTTGAGGAAGAGACAGTGCTTAACTCACCCTCTTCCAAGAGAGATCAAAACAGGCTTCTCCATCCCAATCAGAACTCGGAAAGCTTCATTAAGGTTTGCATAGGTGAAGTTTTCTGCTGCATCTCCGATAACCACGCAGTTTGGGTTTGTTTTATCAATCTCGGCAAATTCAGGGACAAGATCTACAAAAGGAAGAAAAAAAATTAATAAACCCACAAATCCCTTACCATTTCAGATCGCATTAGAACTGATGGGTTTTTCCCCAGATTTGTGTTTCCCTTCATTCATGACACAACACATTTAAAAAAAAAATAATAATTAAATAAAATCCAAGTCTGAATCAAGTGTTCTTCAGACCCTTCTATTCCTGACTGGATCCTGCTATTTATCTGTCCTACAACAAAGAGCAAAATAACCCATTTCCTACCCATGCCTTAGCTCCTGCCACCCACATCATCTAATAAGCATCTTGGCTTATTACACCCAAGCACCTAGATCCAAGGCAAACTCCTGGGTAGTTGGATGAAAGCATCTAACAGAAAGGCCAGGGTCCATCTTCTTTCTCCATACCCACGTTCTACAGAAGAAAACACTTTAAACTTAAAACCTCTGTCATGATAACAAAGACAACATAATGTCCTGCACAAGACCTCACATATCTCCTGGTCTTTGTGGCTAAGCAGCAGACTCCTCCATGCTCTTGCTGACCGCCAGCACAACTCTGTGCCTTCATCGTACCACCACCACAATGGGGATCTCACTCAGACCAGACCACTAAGGTTTATTCCACAGCCTCACAACTAAGGAAGAAGTTTTTCCCTGTAGGAAAACAACAGCCGGGAGCTATTCCCCACACAAGCTATGGGAATTCACTGCTCTACCAAAAACGCCCACATCCCTCTGGGCTGTCCCCTGTGTGTCCCAACATCTGCTGCAAGCATCATCCCACCATTGTGCACCAGCAAGTGTGGCCTCAGGCTGCGCTCCTTCAAAATGCGGCATGCTGCTGGGGCTGGGGCAGTGACTTCGGCCATGGAGATGTCAAAGCCCATGCCCTGGAGCTTCTTCACAAACTTCTCGCGGGTCGCTTGGGTTTCGTTAGTGCAGAACTGCAGCTTCAGACCAGCCGCTTTGATCCTGTTGAGTAAAAGCAGCAGAGGGGTTAACTAGACATAGAAAATGAGTGAAGAGTGTCAGTTTTGCTGTCCCACACCCAACTTGGATAATTACAATAAAAATGCAAAGATGATATTCCAGAAAAGCAACGGGATCCCTTACTGTGACCAAGACACATCTAAAACGTTGATTTGGGGCACTACAGCTGCAGTTTTCACGTGCAGAGTCCCTGCCATAGCATGTAGCTGCCCTTCTGGAGCCGAGAGCTAAGCGGAACACAGCAGCTTAGGCAATGCCCACCATCCCCAGGATACAACAGTCTGTCAGGCACACACGCTCTCAACACATAAAAAAAACCCAAACCAGTTCCTATTCTTTAAACTGGTCTATGGATGTAGACACACATGACCTGAAGACACTGCACTGCCCTGAGGATGGTAGCTGATGCAATACCCCTGGCTGTTAGCATTTTAACTTGGATTTTTACCTTTCCACTTATTCATCACCTGCTGCAGTGATCAGCTGGAGGTAACAGCAAGGCTTCGCACCTCTACAAACCCCAGGTAAGCCGCCAGCTAATTGCAGTAACACTTATATCAGCAATGGGGTTGATATAAGTTACAGTTATTATTCGGTTACATTTATTATTTAATCTCTCATAAAACACCTGTGCTGTTACTTTGCGGGTAATCAAGAAAAATACGGTACTTCAACTGACTCAGTCATTAATGTTTACAGGTAAATGGCTTCTCAAGGGAAGAAAACACGGCCCCAAGCACCCAGAGCCAAGGACATGGTTCCTGTGGATCGGTACTCTGCAATCTTGTGCAAGCCCTCTGCCTCTGCGCAGCTTTGTTTCCTGCCCCAAGCTGCGGTGACCTACTGGGGATGTCACGACAAGCCCTCTTCTCCAAGGATGAGTTCCCAGCTATTTGGAGAACTAATGCATTTCAAAGTGGCCATGAGAAATCAGAAGTGCTGAAAAAGTATCACAATTTTTTTTAGAAATATTTGCCAAAGGGACTGTGACTCAGCTCCTCAAATATATTAAAATGCCTAATTTTTTTCAGGTTTAGTGTGAATTTGTACATAATGCCCCTGACTATGGCAGAGGGTTGAAACTACATTTTAAAGTCCCTTCCAACCCAAAGCGTTCTGCGATTCTTTAACTATCTTTGAGAACCTGAGCTCACACAGGTTCAGATACCTTGGTAAGTTTGGGTCTAGGCTTATTAATTCTTGCTAAAGTATTATTACTTTTCTTTGTGTTAGGATGAAAAAGGACTTTCCTATTAGGAAAGCCCCTGCATTGATTCTCAAGACAATAAAACATGCTGGGTTCCTTTTCTAGGGAAGATGATCCCAAGTGGTTGGTGCAAACACTAAAACCGCCTCGAGGCAACACATCTGATGATGAACTTCCCATCAAAGAATTCTTGGAAATCTGGTCCTGACCCAGAGAACTCCTTCTGCTCATTAAAAATGCATGCCAGTGTCTTCTTCAATAATGCTGGTGATTCATTTCTTTCTTATTATTTGTCTTTCCTAATCATAGGTATGTGAATTATCAATTACACTTAGTGGTTAATTGCCCTTCATAAAGATAGCTTTTCTATTTTAAATTAGGCAGTTAATATATTGTAACTAATAGCATCCACTTGTACATTATAAATATATCTTCATTGATTGGAGCAGTGAATGTGAGATTCACTTACAAGTTAATGAAGCAATTGAGTGAAGAAGTGCAGGGTGTACCCGGGGAATAATTATTGTTAATGAATTATGATGTGACCTTCTCAGAACAATGAACAATTGGTGTGACAGTGGGATGACAGTATTCCACATCTGTTATTCGAAACACGGCTTCAGCTGTAGTTAAAAAGCAAAGCAGTGTAATTTGGATACATAACAAACTTTAATGGAGTGTGCCATGGTTAAAAAAAATCTTATTCTAAACGCAGAACCTATCTGCACACTCTTAGGAAAAAAAATCCCATGATTCATGACTGCCTGGAAGCAGATATTTGTTGAATTAAGAATTTACTCTTTCTCTTCCTAAAGGTCAATGAAATGACCAGGAACAACACTAAGCGCTGACTTGCACAGACAAACAAGCACCCTCACGGGTCAGCTCGGTCAAAGCAAAGACTCAGTTTTCCTATACTACAAATAAAACTTCCTTCTAAGAATTTTGGATGAAAAACAAGAGCTACACTTCTGAAAGGCTTGACCAAAGCAGAAGCAGTCTGGACACATCCTGGACTGCTTCACGCCTTTGTGGCCACCAGCAATCACCACTCGACAAACGAGCTCAGTAAATGCTCAGGATCAGGTGAGGTCTACAAAGAGTTAGGTCAGGCAGGTCAGAAAATGGGAGTCCTCTGGTGAAACATAAAAAGGACTCCAAAAAATATCCTGGAACACTAAACAAAAGAAAAATATCAAGAACTCCAGAAAAAACTTATTTCTACAAAATTATCTTTTCAACGAAAAGCCACCTTCTCCTTCAAATTAGCATCTCTAAAAAGACCCTTGGCTAGCTCTCTGCCAAATCCTCATACAGCAGTCACACTCACCGGTACATGCATGATCGTACACCCAGCGGGACAAATCCATCCCTTGATGCTCAGCATGAGGACCATGAGTGGAACCTGCAGGCCTGCACATGTCAGCAAACAACTGAGCTTAAATAATTAGGGAGAGCTTTTAACAACACCTCTACACGGGGGAAATCCTGACTCTGCTCATGTTTACAGCAAAACTCTCCTTCAGTTTTCACGGTCGGGCTTTGCACCAGCAGAAGCTAAAAGAGACAACTTGAAGGGCTCTGACGGAGGCTGCAAGTCTGCAATGCATGGAGGGCACTGCTGCTAATCTGGCCAGTTTGGCGGGAAACCTCAAGCTACCAAGCTGACCCAGCGCTTGCACTTCAAGAAGCACATGCAGAGCATGTTACTGCCATTTCTAGTGCTGGCAAGTGTGGAGATGTCAGGAGAAGAATAAAGAACAAAATTTGTAATGTGATGCCTTGTGAGATAAAGAGCAAGGGATTAGATACCTGCAAGTAGAGAAGAATGAGGCAACAGCAAATGAAATACACAACACACATTTTATCAAGATCTCCAGTGTATTACAGATTTATCAGCACCTATATTACAGAAGTGCAGGCACACCCAGGAAACCCAGTCAATCAGGGCTTCAGCTGACTTCTATACATCGTGGCTGCGATAAAGATCCCACTTAAACTCCAGAAGCACTAGAAATCGATCCTGATTAGAGTGCAAGCCGAGCACACCGACAGGCAGCACTGTGCTCCATGCTGCAGGGACTCTGCATGGTCCCGGTAGCCACGGACATCCCGAGGCCACCTCTCGCTCCCCATTTGGGGCCATCCACAGGCTCACCGTCAGACAAATCCACTCCGTTTCCAACAGGACTGCTCAGAGCACTCCTAATGCCTACGAGCAGGAATGGGGGAACTTGAACTTCACCTGCATGCAGGGAGCTAGGTGTGAAGGGAGAGCAGCTTCTGACCTTTTGGTGTCACAAATGGCAAATTGGGCTAAAAGCATCTCTGAAGCAAAAGACACTTGTCGGAGCCCCTCTTGGTGGGGACAGGAGAGCACACAGGGCAGCCGGGAGTAGACGAGGGGTCCAGCTGCACCCCCCCAGCTGCGAGCTGCACAGGCTCCGCTGCAGCGCTGGCAGAGCAGGCGCTGGCAGCCCAGGGAGCTGCCGTGGCACACAGGCGCTGAAGCAAAGGACAAGTCACTTTCAAGCCCGAAACGATAAGCGGAGAGATGAGCACTGAACCAACACACCAACAGGTGGGGAAGGAGACCTTTTCTAAGCCTCACCAGAAGAGGGATTGAAGCCCCCTCCAAGCCAAAACAACCGCTTGGTCACCCAGCAATCCCTAAATCTAGAACTGGGGCACCCACCTGGCTCCAGGCATGCCGTGAGCACACGCATAGGGGAAAGATGGAAATGAGGTTTTTAATTTCAGCCCCGAGCTGCCCCTCACGCTACACCAGCTCTTTGAACTGACCTTTACCTCGTTCTGCTGGAGCAGGACACGACGCTGAGTGACAATGTCCCACAATGCAATTACCATGCGTCAGATGAGCCGGTCCCTTACAAATCACCTCGAACTTTACACATCTGCTGGCTGTCAGCATCTGCCAGGTTCACTCACCCGAAAATAATGAAAAAACTCTCATTATTGCTCCATAACAGGTAAAGTGTTAGGACAATTATTAGACATCCTGACTGACCTTGTGCAGACTTAACCAACTGCCCTTGCCAACCTTTACGGGCAGCCTTTGGGCACATAAAACACAAAACCTGTTCCTTCAGATGATGTAAAGGTTGCGACACCAGTAGGAAAAGAAATGGCCCTGGAATCTAGGCTGGAAGCCATCACTCCTTAAATTCACATTGTTCTGCACATGGCAGATGCAACTAAGAACATGGCATAAACCTACACTTCAGGCTTCCCATCTTTGGTCACTGTCTTTTGCAGCGAAGGTTTTTCCTACCACAGGAGCAGAGGGAGAATCCTGCCCACAGCCAGCCGGTACTGTGCAGATGGGCAGGGCGGCAGAAAGCAAAACCCTGGAAGAGGCAACAAACCTGAGCTTGGCAACTGTCCAACGCCAACTTCAAAGGGGTCTGGAAGAGCACTGGTTATGAGATTTCCAGAACTGGCTTTTTATTCTGCTTTTCTTTTTGCACAGTGTTGTGGTTTTGTTTGTGGGTTTTTTTTTTAATTTAGAAGAAAAGAAAGCGTGCTAAGCACTTATGCTATTTGACTCTTTTGCATCAGCAGACAAATACCAGCGTGCTTCACTGTAAACTTGTCAGCACTCCAGGATCACCTCTGAAACACAGGGAAATAAAATAACAGTACCAGAGAGTTATCTACCTGCAACCAAACAATAAAACCAGGACTTGTGCAGCAACGCCATTCTCCTACCTGGGCAGCATTAACATTTGCTTATTGCCCTCTGCAGGGTGCTGGTGCTACAGGTAAAGCATCTCCTGTCAAGAGAAGAAATCAAGCAGAGAAGAAACTGAGCATAATGCTCAAAAGTAGAAATGACTTCCCTAGTTTCAAGGGCAACACAGATGAAAGAGTTTGAACAGAGCAGAGATTTATACCAATTCTTTAGCCTGCCTGGCTGATGGAGAACCACAGCACGTGATGTGTTTTAGCCAGCATCTAAAAAACACTCAAAATGACAAATTGCAATGGGTTTTGCAACAAGAGATCAGTCCTAGTCCTCAAAAGCTTGCGTAACAGTGGGAAAAATCTCATCCAGACCACAAAATGGTGAGTGAACAGGACAAAGGGAGGTATGAAAAGCTGCTGTGCCTTCAGACACTAGTGACTAGCAGGCAACAGGATGTTTTTCCATTGCCCATGAAAGCCCTGGCTGGCCCTGCCCCAGCTGGGAAGTAATTCACCTAGCAAGTTACACACTGCTCTCCAGAGAAGGCAAAGACCCTCTTCTAGCCCCTGTGAAGACAGGTTACATCTCAGAGTCTCAGATTATATCACGTTTATGAATTAATGTAAATCCTGGGCCTGATCTTGCAGGCTTTTCATAGGAGAACCTCCCACTGCCAGAGGGGAACCTCAGTGCTGGCTGAAAGTGATAACCCCTTCTGGGGTCCAGCTGTGGAAATGCCTGTGTGTGGGGAGGACATTCGCTCTGTTTTACGTGCCCTCTGCTTAAAAAGTGTATTTGTGGCAATAATGTCTCATACTTCCTTCACAAATCTTCATTCATACTATTTCAGTGGCTAGCATTTTTCATCTTTAATTTCAGCTTCTGAAATAACACCGAGAAAAATCATTATTTCAGAAGTCTGAAGGAGACCAGCCATAAAATTCTTCATCCATCCTTAAAGTCATCTGGCCAGTTTTTATAGCCCAAGCCTCTCCCAATTCCACAGAAACACTGAACTTCCCTGTGTTTTGCTTGGTGGGTGCAATGAATCATAGAATCATAAAACCATAAGACGGATTGGGTTGGAAGGGACCTCAAAGCCCACCCAGTCCCACCCCGTGCCCCGGGCAGGGCCCCCTCCCCCCAGCCCAGGCTGCTCCCAGCCCCATCCAGCCTGGCCTTGAGCACTGCCAGGGATGGGGCACCCACAGCTGCTCTGGGCAGCCTGGGCCAGCGCCTCGCCGCCCTCACGGGGAACAATTTCTGCCTCACAGCTCATCTGCATCTCCCCTCTCTCAGCTTAAGGCCATTCCCCCTTGGCCTGTCACCACGTGCCCACGTACAAAGCCCCTCTCCAGCTTCTTGCCGGCCCCTGTAGGTGCTGGGAGCTGCTCCAAGGTCTCCCCGGAGCCTTCTCCTCCCCAGGCTGAGCAGCCCCAGCTCTCCCAGCCCGGCTCCATGGCAGAGGGGCTCCAGCTCCTCTGACCATCTTCACAGCCCTTGAGATGAGATCAGAGGACTGTGGATGAAACCCCACGCATGCTCCTGTGACACAGCAACCTTGGCTTGCCTTCTGCTTGTTCCTTCCCTATCCCAGTGTCTGAACCTTTCCTTCCATTCCTCTGATTTCTGTCATCCTCACAGTATGTTCAAACTGCTTAAATCTTGCTGTCACATCTCAGATGATACTTTTGTGCCATGATCTCCTGGTGTTGCCATTCTCTGATGTCCTGTCATCGCTCCCAAGCGTAACTGAGCTCATTAAAACTCCTGTTCTCCAGTGGTGCAGCTTTCTGCTCCATATAGCAAGGCTGGCCTGACAAATCCGTACACGCAGTGCTTTTTGGCCCCACTCCCCCTTGCTTTGAGACACTATTTGACAGCAAAAACTGAAAAATCATGGAATTGTAGTTCAAAGTAAACTTTAAAAAACTACCAATATCTTTATTGAAGTAATTTCACCCATTTGGAATTTTTCACAGGTAGAAATAAATACTGGAAGTTGTACATCAAAACAAACACAAAGTCCATCTCATCCTGAATTCTCTACAAAGCCTGCCTCTCTCTGACCACTGAATACAGCTCGATACCAGAATTACTGAATTACCTGATACCGTAAATCATATTCCACCTGCCTGAACAGAAGGGTAGACAACAGATTTGTCTACAGATTTGTAGACAAACAACAATATGTCACAACAGTGAAATCCAGAATTAAGTATTTAATAAAAAAAAAAAAAACCACCAAAAAACCATGCTTTTGAAGTGAATCTGCAGAAAGGAAGTACAAAGCAGAACATAAAAAAAAAAAATCTTTCTGGTTCATTACGTTCAGTAATAAAATGCATTTAATTGCTGCAGATTACCAAATTAGCTTAAAGTACTACACCTAGCAGTCCCAGACTTTAACCGCACTGCAGGAACTGAATGAGGGCTTCTCACTTTGTCTTGTAGTGGCTGGCCCATTGTTTTGTTGCAGCAACTTAATACCGAGTATAGTTCAAATATATGGGTGAATTTTGCAACAAACGCAAACTCCAGTTTACTGGTAATTCTGCACTTTGGAGAAAAAAAAATTAATCTGAGTTTTGCGGATTCAGTCAGCATGAACAGGTCTGAAATATATTAATTTGCATTAAGCAAAACACTTTTATGGACAATATAATGACTCATACTCCAACAGCTTTCATTCTCTGCTAAAAGCAGTTGCATTGTTTTGCCTCTGAAGCTACTCATTATTCTATTAAAATTTCAGCCAAAACCAAGTTATCTTTGTCACGGTCAAATTCTTACTTTGTATACAAACAGCACCTGTTTGTAACTAATGAATTCTATTTCTCAGAAAAAGAAAGTAAATTGCCAAAGGGTTTTATTTAGCCTGTTTTGTAGAGAAATAATTCACTTGCACGTGCTCTGCTTACCTACTTTAGAAGGTACCATACCATTTCACTACATTAGCTCAAAGACCAAGCTGCATTCCAGCAAACTTACTGTGATTTTAATCTGGAAGCAATCAGCAACTAATTCCAGCATATCACTTGCCAAGACAGCATGAAATCTGAACGGCAATACTGCTGAGGATATGCAAAGAATCAGGCTCAATTCTAAGATTCCAGACTGAGTTCACCAAACATGAAAGGTGGGGAAAAGAAGTTACTACCACAGTGGTAAGCTGAGACAATTTTCAAGTTCTAAAGCACAGAATGAGGCAGTGCTGCTCATCTACTTCAGGGATTAATCAGTATTTATACAAGGTAGTGGACAAACAAGTACGTTAGGTAGTAGGTATCACTATAGTATCTTCTATTATTCTTTATTGGCAAATATTTGCACAGCACATAATCATGCTGATGGACAGGTAAGTAGCTCAAGACCCTAAAGGTTAATGATGTTTAAATGCCACAAGCATAAGCACTTACTCATGCAATTTGTGTAGACAGCACTCGGAGCAGCCACAACTTCAGGGACACAGGTCTTTTTAAAAAAATCACGAACACTGCTGATTAGGAAAGCAAGTATGTATTAGGAAGGTCCACTGCTCTCAGAAAACTGAGGCCATAGCTAATGCTAGAGACTAGAGTGGAGTTTTTGACAACTCTGCAGCCCCTGAGGATCAGCTCCTGGACCTCCTTCTGGCTCTGTCAGTGAACAGCTACATGACAATACAGAATCGCTTCATCTTGTTGTGTCTCTGCTACTTCAGGAAGGGCAGGTGACACCAACCCCTCTTTGGGATCCACAGACAGAAGGTGTAGAGTTACGGGCAAAGACAAATGAACAGATAATTTGCACAACAGTATGTGAAGTTTATCTGCAAGTCTCTTTCTAGGAGAAACAACAACTTTGCTAGCGCATGTCCTGAAGGCACAGCCAGCCTTGAAACTCTGAACATCTGCGGAGCCTGTGCTAAGCCATGCTTCAGTTTTCTTCTGCGACAACAAAGATTTCCTACTCCTTGTCGCACACACTCTTTCAGATGGCTCTTTGTAAAGTCACAACTGTCCCACCTGAACCCCCGCACACGGAATTGCTTTACAGCTCCCGTTCCGCTTGTTCTTCTCACAATCTTCGCCTTGTTAAGACTCTCCACGTATTTTATTTTAACACGACTGTCCAGCTGCTCCACAGCCTCCCTGCTCCCCAGATTTCCGTTGCTCTTTTAAAGGACTCTCTAGAAAGTTTTGCTAACAGATGCACTATACGGGCCAAACAACAGGATGTTGTAAATGTCCAACTACTGTGTGCTTTTCATATGGATATGCTAATGGGAACACTATCAGCACACAGCTGTAAATGCAAATAACAGAGCACAGGCTGAGCATCTTTTATGGACGTTTAACCACCTTCTGTCTTGTAAGAGACCAGCTCCCTGCTATTTGTAAGATAAAAAGCGAATAGCTCACCTCGTGTCAATGCTGTGTAAATCAATTAAGACAATAACAGCACAGCACAGAGAGACTGTTACGGCTGGCTCCAGAAGAAGCCTTTAAGTCACCGATGGGGCTTTCTGATCTGCTCCACAGCATCTGCCAGTTAACTGCATACACTCGGAAGAGATGTGTTTTATTTAACTCTGTTATGCCACAGTAAATTAAACCAAGAAACGTTACAGGTTAGAAGTTTTAAAGGGCCAAATTATCTTATCAAGCTGCTTTTCGATTTTCTAGTCATCCACCACTCCACTGTCCCCACCTAAAGTTAGCAATAGCAGCCCCCCGGTGGATTTAATAACATTCCTGGCACTCTAGCTTCTGGGTTAAACCAGGGCTGCCCATGCCTTTAGGCACACAGATGCCTGTCTGCCATAGCCCAGCTGAATAACAAGAAGGATCCAGATTCGCCTTATCATTATGCAAGTGCGTAAGGAGGTCTGCTCTGTACAACAAATACTTCCATGGCTTATCCTTTCAGTACATACCGAAACCTAAGATATTTCACAGGTAAACTTTATCAGAGATGCAGGTACATTAGCAATAAATAAAGCATTCCCAGTCGTAACACTTAGTGTTCCTCACACAAGTTATACCGACTCAGATAGTGACTACTGATGCTTTCCTCAGGAGGGTCTCCACAGCACTGGGAAGTGCGTTACTGAATGTCATCTTGGTTGGGATGTTTCAGTGTCCGTCAGCTTCTTCGGTCATTTTTTTCCACTCCATCTGACTCTACTGCTAGCTAAAAACAAACAGATGAGAGAACCACACCCCTGTAGCCATCATAAATACAAAACGGGCCAAATTCCACTGGCAGAAATTACATTGCTATTCTCTCAAATACTAACTCAAATAACTGCAGAGCAGAATTTGGCTGAAATCAAGAAGAATCATGCAGCAAATATAGTTTTAAGGAGCTGAAATGCCTTCAGTCACGTGCAACCGATGACAAATGAAAATATTTACTTATGATTTTTATTGGTGTGTACTATATGTTGTTATGCAAAGTTAATTACTGTAATGGTGTGGGAGATGATGTAGCAAGGCAATCTGAAGAGAACAGGTCAGCTGTCATATTATGAGAGTCCCCATCTGTAGTATAAATTATCAAAATGGTATTTAAGACTCCTATTGAACATATATATGCACTAAAAGATTTTTGACATGTCTTTTAGCAAAAGATCTCAATTTGAATTAGTTATAAAGTTCCTATCTATCTGCAATTATTTGTTAATTGATACAAAAATGAATTCATTTTAAGAAGAGCTGCTTTTAGCTTTAATCCACCTGCTTGAAACCACCGAGCTGTACTATGACGCAGACAAATATTAATGACCAACTGGCAATAGGATAATGAGTCAACAACAATTTTAAATGGTGTGAGCTAGCACAATTACTAACCTAATAGGCAGATAAATAAGGCTACTCCACTTTACTCAGGGAAAACGATTATTCTTAACCATTACACTGAACGATCCAAACAAAGCGTTTGGGGTTGTTTTTTTCCCCTTCCTGGCACTTCTCCATACTGACTTCTGCCATTCCCAGTTTCAACAGCTACCACCACCTCTTCTCCATTGATCATTGATATGAAACTCCTCGGAGCCCACGTATGCCAAAACCAACCACCAATTCCCAGCATGCTCCCTCTGAAACAAGCCTCATGCACAGAGCTGAGGAGAAGCCCAGCAGCCCACGAAGCAGTGCGGCATTGTCACCCCTCCGGCAGCACAGCAGGCACCAGCAATGCTCACCAGATCCTGACCAAAACAGATCGACTTGCCCAGCACAGTTCTCAGAAGCCCGTTGCTAGATCACCTCTCCAAACTGTCCTCAAAGACCCCGGCAGCCCCCACCGGGTCAGACAGGCTGGATTAGCTACAGAGTTGCAGAAACCTCTGAGGAGAAACAAGGGCTTAGACATTTCCAATGTTTCAAGAGGAAGTCTGTAATATCTTACATTTAGCCCAAGGCCAGAGTTTGCTTCACTGGCATATTTCTGATATTGCTACCAGTTAAATTGCAGTTTACATTGCCTCCATAAAGGAGGTTTCAGCAGATGCAGTGACAAAAGTTAATAAATAACAGCCTGCAACCCAACAAAAAAGAAAGTTTAAAAACCTACAAGAAAAAAACAGTATGCCAAAAGGATCTGGTAAACTGTGATGCAGACCTTATTGAATATGTCCTGGTTTTTAAATAAACAATCTGATCTCCAGCAGTAATTACATAGTTGTTATTTATGTTCACTTTGTCCATGTCTGGAGGCCTCAGCTATGATCCAGGCTGTCCCATGCTACGCACTGCACAAACCTGGCATACGTGATGGTCCCCACAGAAAGCACCAATTGGCAAGAAATGAGAGGAGGGTAGTAAGGTTCTCCTGGAAGATGGAGAGCAGGAGAAGACTGTCCTTCACCAACAGACCGGCATGGGCATCAGCCTCAGCAGGAAGCAGTATTAGCAGGATTTGAGCAAGGCAAGAAGGAAAGCCAGGGAGCTGTAATCCAGGCAGAGCCCACCCCAGCAGTGCCTGACCCTTCGCAGTCAGCAAACAGGCTGCTTTACAGAGAAAAACAAACGCCTTCATTTTGCTACAAGCCTTTTCTCTTAGGGTTCCTCTTGAGTCCTGAGTCTGTAGCACAGGTACAGAAAGGCACGAGAACAGAAACCTCTGTGAAATATTGTGTAAAAGGGACATGAAGGAATGGGAACACAATCCCTTGGAAAACCCACGTGCCACAGGATTTCAGTACAATGTCTTTATAAAAGCAACTTTTCTCTCTGCCTAGTTTCACTGAATTCCCTTGGCGCGCTGCTCTTCTGTCAGCATTCTCAGCCCCCATGGCTCCCTCCGGCTGGCTGGGGCCAGCTGAGCACCACAAATGGGCCAAGAGCCTCAATAAGCTTTCAATTTGCTTCAAACACTGCTTTCTGACAGCACTGGAAAGTCGTCCTGTAGACAAAAACAGAAAATTCATCCAAAGACACTTTATGTGCCTGTTACACGTATATTAAGAAATACGAACAAAGATATAATTAAAAAACAAACACAAAACCAACAAAGCAGCAGCAAAGCCTTCTTCTATCACCAGTACATTTGGATCTTCTCTGGTTTTGCCTTTTCCATGGCAGTTCCACCAACAATTAGGCGTGTATTTAACTAACCTCATACAATTAACTGTAGTGATTTCATTATTTCTTCCTGCATTATTTCCCTGCTTGATAAAGCACTCGCCACAAGTATGTTTGTGTTGGGTGGCCACAGAAAACAGAAGCCACAGAGGTGCTCGCCAAGGAGGCTGTCAATGTTTCACACAGGTTCAGTATTTAGATATTTAAAACATTTCAAGTGGGGTACACACAGCAGCACTCGCCACATGAAAGGATCCTGCAGCAGGTTAGTGAAACATCACGCAGAGCCAAAAGGCTCTTCAAGAAACCCATGACCTCCTCCAGCAGGGCAAACGCACAAACTAGTACCTATCTTTAAATAAAAATGGCCTTGCAGACATTGCTCTCCCTGGTCCCATCCTCCTCTGCTCAAGCAGGGCCAATACAAACACGCTGGCAAGTCAACCTAGTTCACCGAAGTGAGTTAAGTTAAATTAATGAACTCACTGTCTGTTTAGCAGCGGTCACTCAGCTTGTGTTAACTGGATTGCATTACTCAGCTAAAAGGGAAGCAGTTCACTACTTGTGGGCGCTGGAAAGTAACTCGCCATAACAGTATTTTGCTTTTGAGTCGCTTACAAGCTGGGCAATCATTAACTGCACCCCTGAAATTCTCCATTTCTGCTGCATTGCAAGTTCTGTGCAAGAAGCCCCAGCTAACCTGACAGCAAAGCTAACCAATGTACAGCTGCACCGTGCCAGCGTGGGCCATATTTTTTAAATTATTACAGGGGGAACGTGCCAGATCTCCCACCCATTGCCCGCTCCCGCCGCACGTGCGGTGACGACAGCAAGTACAAAAATCAAGCGGGATGTCACCTGCGCGCACTGCTCCGGGCCCCTGTCCCCTGTCCCCATCAGCCCAGGGACAGCGGAGCCACAAGCTCAGTGGACACACTCACAGCTTAAAAAAGCCTAAAAACCACCAAGGTGATCCAAAATGTTCACGTTTGCTGCCCTGTCCCGCTCAGCTTCACACAGCAAGCCGAGGGGCTCCACAGCCGGGGCTGTCGCAAACCCCGACCCCCGCGCGGCCTCGGGTGCAGCTGCAAAGCCCAGGCCAGGCCCGCACTGCGCGTTTCGGGGCGCCCGGCCCGCACCGCCATGCTCGGGGGTGCCCCCCCCGCACCCCGGGCGGCCCCTCACGCCGCCGGCCGCCTCCTCCTCCCCCGGCGGGGGGCCCAGGCCGGGCCGCGCCGAGCCGAGCCAAGCCGAGCCGCCGGCACCCACCTGCGCACCGCCTCCACCGAGCCGGCGATGGGCACCCCGCCGCCCTCGCCGCCGCTGTCGTAGAGGACGCCGCTGACATCCAGCAGCAGCCCCCGCACCGCCCGCGCCCAGGCCGCCATCTCCCCCCGCCGCGCCGCGGGGGCTGCCGGGAAATGGAGTCTGAGGCGGGCGGGCGGGACCGCGCCTCACGCCCGGCGCGATTCGCTCCGCCGCCGCCGCCGCCGCCGCGCCGCCTCTCCATGCACTTATTAATTTATTTTGGGGTTTTTTAAGAAGGCACCTGAGGCCGCACGGGCCAGGTTTGGCTTTTCCAGGAGACGGCAGCAGCAGCGCGGCAGTGCCCGGCGGCTGCAGGCAGCCCCAGAAGCGCGGCTCCTCTCCTCAGGCGGGGCGAGCCGGGCTGCCCGCCGCCAGCAGCCGGCCGAGGGGCCCGGCCGGGGACAAGCGCCCGGCGGGTCAGCGAGGGCCGGGGCTTGCTCCCCGTGTCGCCATAAGCCCCCTCAGGCATGGCATCCCCGGGGAAAAAAACTTCCATCCTCTGAAACCCACATGGCACCTGAGCCAGAAGCTGTCAAGAGCGTAGGCAACATCCGTGTTCTCTTCAGGATTTATACTACTTGTGTCATTTCTGGAAGGGCTCCAGACCCTCAGCGATACCTTCGTGTCAGCACCCGGAGCCTTGATTTGGGCCAGGCTTTCCCAAAGCACGAGACACTTGGCATCCATCTTCCCACCCATCCCGCCGCTTCCCCGTGGCGCGGGAGCGTGGCTGGACGGACAGTGGTGCCAGGGCAGATCCCCACACCGCTCCCGCAGCCACCGCAGAGCCAGGGTTCACCACACACCCCGCAGGCAGCCCGCACCGCCTCTGCGGGTCTGAGGAAACTGAGGCAGGACAGGGTTTGGCCCTTGGGGACCGTGGCACTGAGCCACGCAGCGGCACAAGGCTGGCGGGACCCATGTCAGCTCAGCTGAAACACTGATGGGGCCATGCCCTGCCTCGGTATCTTCTACATGCCCAGCACTTCATACAGACCACGGAGAAAAAAACCCTGGCTCATCATATAAAGAATTGAACCGATCCCCTCCATTTTACAATCACGGATAAGACTTTATCAGCTGTGTTCTAGCTTTACAGATAACATTGTTTTCTCCCTTGATAAAGCCCCAATGCTTTCTTATTCTAATTCCATCAATAGCATGCCACGACTCCCAGAATATTTAAGGAGTTGTCGTGGAATTATAGTTCACTTTGTTTTAAGAAAAGCAGAGGAGCCTTGGCAGCATTGATTTGCATCACCGCTTCTGCCATAGCCTCTGGCTTCTCCTTAAAGATAATATCTAAACTGTGAAATTCATTAAATAGATCCAGAAATGGATCAGGTTATTTAAAACAACATTACTAATGGCGCAGTATCTCGGCTGTCTCCACCGATAGTGAACATTGTCTTGGATAATGTTATCAGTCCAGGACACCCGCTATGAATATTGATCCACAGCTTGTTACAGCCATCACTTGCCGTCAGGACAGGTCAGGGTTGAAACCCACCTAGCATCAAAGCAATTTAAAGACAGAACTCGGGCTGAATTTTAATGCTTGAGCTAGGAAACGGACCAACTTCAAACGCTCTGCTAAAACTAATCCACAAACCTATGCTTTTTCGTGTGTGCCTTTTCACATGCATGTATGTCTGTAGGTCAGTGTGCATGCATGGATGATACTTGAAGATGTCTGCTAGCTCACAAATTAATCTCAATGCTGCAATTTACCTCCTCAGCTCCCGCAGACACAACTCAATCAGAAGTATTCGTAGTTTCACATAGATCAGATTTTTTTTCCTTCAAACACAAAAAAAATACCTAGCACTGCCAAGGCTTTTGAGCATTCTTAAAATACTGAGCCATACACTTATTTACCATACAACAATACTTACGGTTTGTCCACATAGTTTGAAAGTAATGTTATGCCACAAAAAGAATCTTGTTTCAAAAACATTAACAGGATCTGCCCTAAGACTTCATACCCATTTTCTTTATTTGATCTCGCTTTTGTACCAAGCTGTTCAGTGGCTGCAGCTGCTCCTCCCCTTTTTCTTCTCCTTCTTCTGCACCTCAAGGAACCTGAAATACATTAGCAATAATCAACTACCACGCACCACTGTTTTCCAGTTCACCACCACCTTCACTTTTATGCACTTTTTACCACTTTTAGGGTACATCCCTAAAACTAAGATTTATCCTTCTGCAGCTTTAGTGTGTGAACTCCTCAGGACTGAGCTCCTTTCTCTTCTGCTGGTGTGGGGTAGCCCATAGCAGAGGCCAGTCCAATCAGGTTCTTGGATGCTGCCACCACATAATTAACAGTAACAATTACTTGTAACCACATTACCCTGCACATCTTCATCTCATCTCTTGCTCTCCTATTATCTTAAGGCCTATGCCTTTGCAATTGCAAATAGAAAGCCCAATTCTGCTGAGGCTGAGATGCCAGTCAAGAGGAAGAGGGCTGTGGTCTGCACCTCTTCCTGGGAATAAAAGCAGGTTGGAATAACAGGTTCCTACCAAGGGCTGCCTTCCCTGGCCTCCTCTGGCTGAAGGGTGCCCCTTCCTTCACAGAATGAATCATAGAATCAGAGAACGGGTTGGGTTGGAAGGGACCTCAAAGCCCACCCAGTCCCACCCCGTGCCCCGGGCAGGGCCCCCTCCCCCCAGCCCAGGCTGCTCCCAGCCCCATCCAGCCTGGCCTTGAGCACTGCCAGGGATGGGGCACCCACAGCTGCTCTGGGCAGCCTGGGCCAGCGCCTCGCCGCCCTCACGGGGAACAATTTCTGCCTCACAGCTCATCTGCATCTCCCCTCTCCCAGCTTAAGGCCATTCCCCCTTGGCCTGTCACCACGTGCCCACGTACAAAGCCCCTCTCCAGCTTCTCGCCGGCCCCTGTAGGTGCTGGGAGCTGCTCTAAGGTCTCCCCGGAGCCTTCTCCTCCCCAGGCTGAGCAGCCCCAGCTCTCCCAGCCCGGCTCCATGGCAGAGGGGCTCCAGCCCCCTGACCACCTCCGTGGCCTCCTCTGGGCTCGCTCCAACAGGTCCGTGTCCTTCTCATGCTGGGGGCCCCAGAGCTGGTCGCAGCGCTGCAGGGGGGTCTCACGGGAGTGGAGCAGAGGGGCAGAATCCCCTCCCCCACCCTGCTGGCCACGCTGCTGGGGATGCAGCCCAGGGCACGGGGGCTCTCTGGGCTGCGAGCGCACATTGCTCGGTCACATGGAGCTTCTCATCCACCAACACCCCCAAGTTCTTCTCCTCGGGGCTGCTCTCAATCCATTCTCTGCCCAGCCTGTTATTTGTGCTTGGGATTGCCCCGACCCACGTGCAGGACCTTGCAGTTGGCCTTGTTGCGCTTCATGAGGTTCACAGAGGCCGGCCTCTCAAGCCTGTCCAGGTCCCCTGGATGGCATCCCTTCCCTCCCGCGTGTCGCCCGCACCACACAGCTTGGTGTTATGGGTGAACTTGCTGAGGGTACACTCAATCCCACTGTCCACATTGCTGACAAAAATGTTAAGCAGCACTGGTCCCAATACAGACCCCTAAGCAACACCACTTGTCACCGGTCTCCACTTTGACATTAAGCCATTGATTGCAACTCTCTGAGTGTGACTATCCAGCCAATTCCTTATCCACTCAATGGTCCACCTGTCAAATCCATATCTCTCCAGCTTAGAGACGAAGCTGTCATGTGGGACAGTGTCACATGCTTTGCACAAGTCCAGGTAGATGACACCAGTCGCTCTTCCCTTATCCACCAACACTGTAACCCTGTTGTACAAGGCCACCAGATTTGTCAGGCATGATTTCCCCCTAGTGAAGCCATGTTGGCTGTCACCAGTCACCTTATTTTCCATGTGCCTTAGCACAGATTCCAGGAGGATCTACTCCATGATCTTCCCAGGCACAGAGGTGAGACTGACTGGCCTGTAGTTCCCTAGGTCTTCCTTATTTTGCTTTTTAAAAAATGGGGGTTATGTTTCCCCTTTTCCAGTCCATGGGAACTTGACTGGATTGCCATGACTTCTGAAATACGATGGATAGTGGCTTAGCCACATCCGCCAGTTCCCTCAGGACCCGCAGATGCATCTCATCAGGTCCCATGGAGTTGTGCACCTTCAGGTTCCTTAGATGGTCTTGAACCTGATCTTCTCCTATGGTGGGTGGTTCCTCATTCTCCCAGTCCCTGCCTTTGCCTTCTGCAGCCCGGGCGGTGCGGCTGGAGCACTTGTCAGTGAAGACTGAGGCAAAAAAGTCATTGAGTACCTCAGGCTTTGCCATATCCTGGGTAACTAGGTCTCCTGTTTTCTTCTGGAGAGGGCCCACATTTTCCCTAGCCTTCTTTTATCACCGATGTACCTATAGAAGCTTTAGCTGTTGCCCTTGACGTCTCTGGCCAGATTTAATTCTATCAGGACTTTAGCTTTCCTAACCTGATCGCTGGCTGCTTGGACAATTTCTCTGCATTCCTCCCAGGGTACCTGTCCTTGCTTCCACCCTCTGTAGACTTCCTTTCTGTGTTTGAGTTTTTCCAGGAGCTCCTTGTTCATCCATGAAAGCCTCCTGGTGTTTTTTGCCGGACTTTCTCTTTGTAGGAATGCATCGCTCCTGAGCTTGGAGGAGGTGACCCTTGAATATGAACCAGATTTCTTGGGCCTCTCTTCCCTGCAGGGCTTTATCTCATGGTACTATACTAAGCAGACCCCTGAAGAGGCCAAGGTCTGCTCTCCCCAATTCTGTGGTAACAAGCTCGCTGTGTGCCCTCCTTGCAGCCCTAAGGACCTTGAACTCCACCATTTCATGGCCACTGCAGCTAAGGCTCCTCTTGAGCTTCACATTCCCCACTACCTGCTCCTTGGTGAGAATAAGGTCGAGCATAGTACCTCTCCTCATTGGCTCCTCTATCCCTTGGAGAAGGAAGTTATCAACAATGCATTCCAGGAACCTCCTGGATGGCTTACACCCTGCTGTGTTACCCCCCCAACAGATATCGGGGTGGTTGAAGTCCCCCATGAGGACTAGGGCTTGTGAATGTGAGGCTGCTCCTATCTGTCTATAAAGGACCTGATCCACCTGGTCCTCCTGGTCAAACAGCCCGTAGCAGACCCCCACTATAATGTCACTTGCCCCTGCTCTCCCTTTAATCCTGACCCATAAGCTCTTGGTGGGCTCTCACCCATCCCCAGGTGGAGCTCCATGCACTCCAGCTGGTCGTTGACATAGAGGGTGACACCCCCTCCTCCTCTGCCCTGACTGTCCTTCCTGAAGAGCCTGTATCCTTCCATCCCAACACTCCAGTCAAAGGAGCCATCCCACCACCTCTCCGTGATGCCAGTCAGACTGTAGCCCTGCAGGCGCACACATGTCTCTAGCTCCTCGTGTTTATTCCCCACGCCATGTGCCTTTGCATTTGTGTGGGGTCCCCCTGAAGCTGACTTACTGGCTGGGGTGGCTGGAATTCCTTTGTGCTGCTCTTCAGGTGCTCTCCTGCTGCCCTGTGATCCCTCTCCAGGCTCTGGGCATCTCTTGCTGGCACTGGCATCAAACTGGTAGGAGTGGGATGGACTGAGGTTCCCCTTTCCTGGCAATGCTACTGTAAAGCCTTCTTCTCCAGCTTGGCAAACCTATGACGGAAAATACTGCATCTACACCTCAGCCTGATTCATGGCACCAGCAAACACCGGAATGCCGAGAGGGAAAAGCATCCTCCTGAGCAGAACCAGATGTAGAGATACCAGGTTTCTTGTAAGCGCTGCTGGCGAGAAGTGGTCACGGTCATGGGACTGGCACAGGGTGGAGAGGCTTGGCCCGCTGTTGCCTACTCTATCCCAGTTCCAGGTGCGAACAGACAACAAAGTGTTACCACTCAAGGCAAGGAGGGTTCATCAGGGTGCTCGGTGGGGCAGGTACTGCTCCACAGCAGGCGTGCCTCAGTTTCCCTGCCTATTAACTGGGAATGGCATGAATGCCACGGGTGAGTTGCAGGAGCTGGGGGCAGCCCATGGCCCAGAGTCTGAACCAGACTGGCCCCGGGCTGACCCAGCATGAGAAGCTGCTCGTTCCCCCCGCGGACCCCGCCGTAGTTTCACATCTGAAACGGCCGCTGGCAGCGGGAGCGCTTCGAGCCAGGACCCGCGGGGCGCAGCGCAGGGGGGTGCGGGAGCCGTCCCGCCGAGACAGGCGGCTCCCCCCGCCGGACCCCCGCCCGCCCAGGGGGCTGCAGGTGGCCCAGCGGGGGCACAGCGGCACCAGGGGCTCTCCGGACCCCGGGGGGCAGCAGCTGCCGGCGGGCTGCCACGTGCCGCCGCATCCTTGCACCGGCGGCGGACCCGGCTCTGGTGCCGGGGCTCCTGGCCGCCCCCGGCCCACCTCGCTGCGATGTGTCGCCCTCCGTGCCCTCCGTGTGTCCGTCTCGTGTCGTGCGTCGTCGTCCGTCCCCCCCCCCCCAGTCCGGGGCAGGTAGCGGGAAAGCCCGGTCGCCGGGAGGCTGGGACGGAGGGTGGGAGGGAGGCGCCCGCTGCGCCCCGCGGAGCCGCGGGGAGGGGGCGCGGGGGCGGCGTGCCAATGGCTGCTCTGCCCCCTCCTCTGCCCCCACCCCGCCGCCGGCCCCTCCGCCCTCCCCGCCGACCCTCCTCCCCGGCGCTCACTCCGCGCCGCCAGCGCCCAGGCGTGCGGGTCGGGAGGCGGCCGGCTCCGCGCCCGGCGCAGCCCTCCGCCGGCTCCGCGCTGGGAGCCAGCAGGTCTCCGGGAAGCGCGGAGGGTGGGGGGGATGCCGGAATGCCCGGACCGCGGGGCCAAGGCGGCCCCCATCCATCATAAAATCTCCTTCTCCATCTTAGACATCCTGGATCCCCAGAAATTCAGCAGGAGACGCGAACCGGCCGCGGGGAGCTGGGGCAGCGGCCCCCGCTCGGGCGAGCGGGAGAAAAGTTTGGGAAGAGTTGAAGTAGGAAAGGACGCTGCTGCTCCCGGCAGCGGGAGGAATAAACTAGAGGCACATGGTAGGAACGCGCTCGAGTTTCTCCGGCCGGCGCTGGCGGGGCGAGCAGGTGGAGGCGCCGGCGGACGGGGGCCCCCGGCCCCCCGAGCCCGGGCTGCGCTCCCCGTGCGGGGCTCTCGCAGGAAGGTGCAGCGGGCAGCGCGGGGGGGGGGAGGGAGGGAGGGGGGGCTGGGGCTGGATTTTAAGTCTCGATGATGCGAAGGGAAAAGTTCTCGGTGTGTCGTTACCCGCCCCCCCGCGCCGGTTCCCGGCGTGCGGGGCCAGCCGCCGCCGCCCGAGGAGGACGGGGCATCCCGCCGCCGCATCCCGGCCCCGGCTGCGGCTGCTCTCCCCGCGGCACGGCGGCCCTTCCCCGGGGCGGGGTGGGGGTCAGGGCTGCCCCGGCCGGCCCTGACCGGCAGCGGGACGGGCGGCTGGGTAATTGCTCAGCCCGTCCCCACCGGAGGATGCCTTAGCTCCCGCTGATCGATATCCTATTACCGACTCCCGCCTATCTCCTGCCCGCAGCTTGCAGGTGCCCACTTCAAACCTCCTTCCCCCGGGCTGATCCTGATACTGTTCGATTAAAACTTACCTTTAATAGATGACATCTATCGATCTGGCCCTCGCAAATCTGAAACTCCATTAGCGCGGGGATGGGGAGGGGGGAGGGGATTTATTTCGCTTCAGAAGGGGACTTTAATAACTTCTTTTTTAATTGGTAAGAAATCCATACCGACGCCTCCCCCCTCCCCGCCGCAGACGCGATGGCACAGCGGGGAGCGCGGAGGGGCTCCCGCACGGCGGGCGGGCGGTTGTTTAGGGTGGTTTTTTTTCCTCCTCGTTATGTTATTTTAACGATTGCCCTTGTTTTATCGCGCTGGCGGGTGGGGGGTGCCGCGGGAGAGGCGGCTGGGCGCGGGGTGGGGGGCGGGAGGAGGGTGCGCGGCCGCCCCCCGAGGCGCCCTGACGAGCGCCGCCATCTCGCCTAGATGCGCACTCCCCGGCGGAGAGCGGCGCGGAGGCAGCGGGGCAGGAGCGCGACGAGGAGGGCCCGCCCGGGGCCGGGGCCGGGGCCCGCCCGGCCGCTCCCGAGGAGGCGGGCTCGCCGCGGGGCGCCCGGCGGCGGCGGGCCGAGGCGGGGTGCGGCAAGCCGCGGCGGGCGCGGACGGCCTTCACCTACGAGCAGCTGGTGGCCCTGGAGAACAAGTTCCGGGCCACGCGGTACCTGTCGGTCTGCGAGCGCCTCAGCCTGGCGCTCTCCCTCAGCCTCACCGAGACGCAGGTGAAGATCTGGTTCCAGAACCGCCGCACCAAGTGGAAGAAGCAGCACCCGGGCGCCGATGGGGCGGCCCCCGCCGCATCCCCCGCGGCGGCAGCGGGCGGCGGCAGCCCCAGCCCGCCGGGCCCCGGCGCTCTGCCCTTCCAGACTTTCCCTGCGTACGCCGCCGCCAACGCCCTCGGCCCGCCGGCCGCCCCCTTCGCGCTGGGCGGCGGCCCCTTCGCGCCCTTCCTCGGCCCCGCGTACCTCGGCCCCTTCTACGCCCCGCACCTCTGAGCCGGGCCGGGAGCCGGGCGCCGGGCGGCGGGGCCGAGCCGGCGGGGCCGCCCGGGAGCCAGGCGGGGCGCGGCGGCCTCACTGCTGCTGGTTGCATGGCCATGTGAAGTGTAAGAAATTGATTTTTTTTCTAGGCGTCACAGCAGAATGTGTAAGGTACCATACTTGGACACAGAGGGGAAAAAAACCCCAAACCCCAAGCCACTGTAACCACTGGATTTTATTAGCACGTTTGAGATGTAATTACAGCTGTTGGAGATGGGAAAAGTAACCCTCTTTACACATGCCTGACACTAATTCCTTGCAAATTCTTCTCCAAGTCTGTTTGTAAAACACTCCTCGCTGCCATTTGGCTTGCCAGCACATGTCCCAGATGCGGAGAGCTCGTTACTGCCGTCAGTGCTGCTGCTGGTGCATGTGGCCGTGTCACATCCGAGGGATCCTCGCAGGTGAAGACATCCTCTGAATTCACTCATGGACTCGGTTGTGCCCTGTTTGATTTATGTTGTGTTATCGTTTCTGACTTTGGGCCTGAAAACTGCAAGCCGTGGACTTGGTACCCCACCTGGAAGAGAGTTTCTCTTTTTTGTCTGAGAAGGTGTAGGAAACGGCAGCTCCGTGTCATCAGGCGACAAGTAGAAAATCTGTCCAGTCAGTGGGAAAGTGTTCAGTTGCTGCTAATGTACACTGCCTTTCTTTTCAGTTCATTCCCAGTGACTTCAGAGGTTTTGGATGAGATGTCTAAAGATCATTCTTTTTGCAGAGAACAGTTGTTCTTGTGATAATACAGCATTAGTGCCAAATGAGGCAGAAAAGAAAACATAAATCAGAGAAAATGATTACATTATTCATTTCTTTAAAAATGGGGCACTTGTGGTAGAAAATAAGTAAAATGCAGAATTTCCAGCATGCCGAGACCTATTTTCCATAACAGAGAAACACATGCTTTTTCTTTTTTGCTTTTTGGAGCATTTGTTAGAAAGGAAAATCACATTTCATCTTCATCGTTACAAGCACCGGAATGAAACGGAGTTTTAGCTGGGGGCTTATCTGTCCCTGAACGGATGGGAAGTAATTGGTTTAAAAAAAATCTGTCTCATGCAGTTTTACAAATTATTACAACACACTGTTCAAGACTGTTGTCCTCTCAGTCTCTTATGATGTTTTAAAGTATACATTGGCTCTCCAACCAAAAAGTTTAAGTCATAAATCCTATCTAGCTCTTCTTGTGTTTGTCTAAATAAAACGTTTTTTTTAAATTATACCATGTTTAATTGTTTTTAATTGTACTTGGACAAAGCAGCGTTTGCTTTGTGGACCAGTTCCCCACTGGGTGTGTATGGAGACAGTGCCCTGGGGCCGCATGCATTGACTGCTGGTGGTACCCCACCTCCTCCAGGTGGGCTGCGAGGAGGGGCTTCGCGGACACCCCTTTCTTGCAGAAATTGGCTTCCTGACTTCCAGCTTTGCAGGGAGCGAGGTGTGCAACGCTCAAGGCCAGGCTTAGAGAACAGCTTCTGGCAGGCAGGCTAACTGAAATTGCCTGCCGTTGTCTTCCGCACTTGAAGAGGAGGTGTTCGGTGTCGCCTCGATTACTTGTGTAGCTATGAACAAAGCATCAGGTTCGCCTAGGGTCATGGTTTTGGAATTCATAAGTACTGTATCAATTTATTTACTTGCAGGTTAATTAAAGTAACTTTTAAACTCTGATTTGACTTAAGTTAGAGTTGGAAAAGACAGGGTTGTTACAACCACACAGCATACATCCTGAGCTGCTGTGTTTTCTGGGCATTGAATCAGCAGCCCCAGGTGTCTGAGCCATCGGGATGCAACACTGCTAGCAAACCAGCTGTCCATTTCTGGCTGCCTGTAGCCAAGCCCCACAGAGAGAGAAAGATGTTCTACCAGGCTTGTCTAGTCCATTTTCCCTGCCACAAGTTAGGACTAACCAGACCTAAATCCTCTTGACTATTTGTGGTCTCCTACATGTGATTGGCATCGCTGTGCATGAAAAAACGGTTCTTAATTTCATTTGGCTGTCACTTTTAAGACGTTCCCAGAGCACGAAATGGTTGGTCACCTGCACTGTACTGAAACTTCTGGTGGAAAAAAAAGACTTGTGTGCTGTCATTTGTCCTGTGATTAGTTCTATTCCTTAAGAAGTGTAAATCGTAGCAAAAACCAGGGAACGTTACGAATCAAAATAACACAAATACTATAAATTGTCTCCTCCTTTGAGATGTGGTTTTGCTGTTCATAAATGTTTTCTAGGCTCTGCGGTTTGCCAGCAATTTTGCCTTTGGCAAAACGATGTTAGCTTTATAGGAAATCTGAATACTTCATTCCTGTGCAAGAAATGGCAGCCCTTTTTTCCACCGCTTTTAGTCAACTTCTATAGCCCAGATTCACAAAAATGTTTTACAGTTAATTCCAGAGAAGATACTGGTCATGGTTCCCACTTTGCGTGACTTGCACCTCTGCACAGCATTGGAAAGGCGATGCATAGCAATGGGACTGCAGATTTTCTGGCACTGATCCCAGGCCACCAAAGCGTTTCTGGCTAAACGCTTCCAAGCCCTTCAGATAGACCCTTCCCCTCCTGCTTTGCTGAGGGGGCAGCTGCTTGGGTGGGTGATCTCTTTGGCTTCTAGTTAGGGATGTGGTGACTGGCCACTTATTACAGCTGTAATTAAAAGCAGTCCCGGAAACAGCAATTGCCATCAAACACTGCGTTGTCCAGATTATGCTATTTGCGCTGGTAACACTTTTGGAAATGCCCCACTGAGTATCCATTATCTCTAACAATTCTGAATACCGATTTGTGCAGTATTTTCAGGCATAGACAAAAATTGACTTTACTCACAGCTGAGTATAGATGTTAAAGGGGATCACACGTAAGTCCCATGTGTAAAAGGCAAAATATGCATTTCTATTAAATTAAAAGTTTTGAATTCAAATGCTCCACAGAGTACAGGAAAGTTAGTAGCCTCCCTCATTCCTACCATACCATCTGTAGTAGCAGCGTCTGTGGTGAGCAGGCATCATCAGCTGTGCTTCAGACTGCCCAAACTACTGGCAACTTCTAGGTCACGCAAGCCTGGATAGAGCTTTGCTTATACTCTTTTTGGTTTTATTCCAGAACATAACACGGCAGCGAGGGTACTAGGCTTGAAATCTCACCTCCAGCAATGGCATCTACTTGGTGCTTCATTGGACAGCAAGAGAGCATATGCTGTGCTTCAGCTGTAGAAAGGGAAAGCTTTTGGCTCATACAGTGTTCATCACTAGACAAAAATTTCACTCTTGTTTCATACCTTCTCTCTGCACAGGCAATATTAATGGTCCAAGAACCACAAAAGCACTTTGGAAATCAACTTCATTTAAGCTAATAACGAAAGAAGTACATGGGGGAACACCGTGACATCACAGTTTGGGAAAAGTTAGAAATGTCAGTTTAACTGGACTTTCAGATCTGTACTTAAGAAAAAAATGAAACAACTCATACCGTTGGGTTTGCAAAGTCTGAAGAATACACTGGACAATTAAATGCATTGAGAAACAAAATATAAATATATTTATTGAAATGTCAGTGAGCAAGCGTTTTTCATGAAGAAAACCGATATGGTTTGTTGTGTAATAGAGGACTGGAAAATTAAACTGAATTCTATTTCCTTCCTGGTGATCTCTTCCTTTCTCATAATTTGCCAGAACGTCTGTAATAAGCTGCGTCCCACCGACACACAGCTTACTGAGCTGGGGATAGGATCCCCTGGTTTCCACCTGTGGATTTTACTTTGCAGCGCCCGTCCCCCTGCGCTGGGCACTGGCCAGGCCGCCCCTCGAAGCCGGGCTCAGCTCTGGGCCCCTCACTCCCAGACAGACCCTGGGGGGCCGCAGCGTGTCCAGAGCCGGGCAGGGGGCTGGGCAGGGGGCTGGGGCACAGGGCTGGTGGGCAGCGGCTGGGGGAGCTGGGGGGGCTCAGCCTGCAGAAAAGGGGGCTCGGGGGGCCCTGATGGCTCTCAGCTCCCTGGCAGGGGCTGTGGGCAGGGGGGGTCGGTCTCTGCTCCCAGGGAACCAGCCACAGGACAAGAGGGAACGGCCTCGAGTTGCGCCAGGGGAGGGTTAGGTTGGGTGGCAGGGAAAGTTCTTCTTCACCAAAAGGGTGGGCAAGCCCTGGCACAGGCTGCCCAGGGAGCTGGTGGGGTCACCAGCCCTGGAGGTGTTTAAAAAATTCGTAGAGGTAGTGCTTAGAGAAATGGTTTTGTGGCAGACTTTTCCAACCTAAATGATTCAAAGTAGGGCCGTGTAGAGAGAGTCAGGGATGACCCAAGACAAGGAGCAGGCAGAGACTGAGCTCAGTGACCTTGCTGTTCCCTGCTTCTGGCAGAACAGTTCCTTCAGAAGAAACATGACCACTGATATTTTTTTGTCACTGTGGAACATGTAAGTCCTACCTCCTGATGGCAGCACAGGTTTTATTTATGTTAAGGTGTACATAGCAAATGTCTTTTGGCAGATGTGCTCTTGGCCATCCACACTCAGATACACCTGTGTTGTGTGAAATGGCCAATGCACAGGAGACGCAAACATAGAACCGTGGAATCATTTGGGTTGGAAAAGACCCCTGGGATCACCAAGTACAACCGTTAACCCAGCACTGCCCAGCCCACCGCTAACCCGTGTCCCTAACTGCCACACCTACACCCCTTTTAGGCACCTCCAGGGCTGGTGACCCCACCAGCTCCCTGGGCAGCCTGTGCCAGGGCTTGCCCACCCTTTTGGTGAAGAAGAACTTTCCCTGCCACCCAACCTAACCCTCCCCTGGCGCAACTCGAGGCCGTTCCCTCTTGTCCTGTGGCTGGTTCCCTGGGAGCAGAGACCGACCCCCCCTGCCCACAGCCCCTGCCAGGGAGCTGAGAGCCATCAGGGCCCCCCGAGCCCCCTTTTCTGCAGGCTGAGCCCCCCCAGCTCCCCCAGCCGCTGCCCACCAGCCCTGTGCCCCAGCCCCCTGCCCAGCCCCCTGCCCGGCTCTGGACACGCTGCGGCCCCCCAGGGTCTGTCTGGGAGTGAGGGGCCCAGAGCTGAGCCCGGCTTCGAGGGGCGGCCTGGCCAGTGCCCAGCGCAGGGGGACGGGCGCTGCCCTGGCCCTGCTGGCCACACCATGTTTGCTCTGGCTATTCCCTTTATCAGCTCCCTGGTGGGCTCCAGATAGCTATTGCTGGACTGTAACACCTTGCTCTTACTCCTGAAGGTGTCAGCTAGGAAGACCTGGAGCAGGAAACGTACCAAACATTTCAAAATTGGTTACTGTGCGCTGGGTTCCAGCCAGCAGTTTTTCTGTACGATATGTAAGAAGCAGACTGGGTCCCTTTTAAAGACGTGGGTATCTAATTCTACATTATTTTCTATGACACATATTAGAACAACAGGTATGTGCAAACCTAGTCTTGGTATACTCAGTCTGACAGCTAGACCCTTTTTCTTGTTTACCTTATTTCATAAAACATCATAGATACTACCTTTGGCAACCTGCCAGGCCTATACCATGTTCAGAAAAGCAATGAAAGTCAAGGTACTCATGTGTTTATCAAAGGGCTCACAAAATATAACAGCTGATCTATTAAATGCCTCATCAGCTCACTAAGTGGTCAGGTGACTCAGGAGTGATTGAGAAGCGTTGCTTTCGTCCCATAACTGGTTACGAATTAGATCAAAGTCTGATTTTCAGCAGCTTTACAGCTCACAGGCAGACTAGACGTCTAGCAAAATATTTGGTGTGTGAGATCCTCCTGAAGAAAAATTGATAATAGGGTTCTTGCATCACTAGACCTGAACGCGTTTTTTCTTTTCCAGTGTGACCCTGTATCAGCTGAGGTCACCTTGAACAGATCTTTACAGCGCTTTCTTGACACAGAAAACTCATATTCCGGGCCCCGTTTCTGGTAGGGTACTCAGTAAAAGTTTCTGGGAAGATACTGATGAGTGCAACTAATTTACAAGAGGCATGTTACAGGTTTGCTTTAGCCTCTTACTTGGCATCTTTGCTATTTTATTCACAGGAGGTGTTTTGTGGTTGCTGTGATTCATGTAGCCTGTAGCAACACCACCTTTGCTTACTACTGTAGCACAAATATTAAACTCAATTTATCTTAGATTTTCCCCTTTAAACACCAAAGAGTTCCCAAGCTAGCTTCTTTCTCAAGTTGATCATCTCATTTTCTGTGTTCTGTTGAAAGCCACATGAAAAATGTAATTAAAGATGTGGCATTCCATGGGGCTTAGGCACGTTGTAACACTGCAGAGAGATTTCAGTAGTATTTAAGATCCATGCTTTTCCATTGAGCAGCCTCTGACATGCTGAAAATACTGTAAAAGATACAAGATTTATGCACAAGATCAATACAAATAAAAGATTTTACTCCTTTTGACACATGCTGATTTGTTATAGTACCTTTGATCATGGAAATTATTTCACTGCTATTTCTTTAAACATTTGTATATTTTTTAAAAAGACAGAATATACAGAGATACATACTTTGCCAAATGAGAACTGTAGAAGATGTCAGGTTTTCTGTCTGTGGATCTCTGAGAACCTGACTTCACAAATTGAGAGCCAGCTGAGTTGAAACCTTGCCCTCTCAGGTTAGGTCAGTTCTGTGATGATGTCCCAACATCCAATACCTGTGCTGACTCCTCTTTCGTGTTCGTGGGTAGCCGTTAGACTTTCTTATCATCCAGTCCCTTCCACTGAATTACACTGAACGTCACAAGTATCAGTGAATTCAAGAAATGCTGCATTTCACTGAAAGTGCTACAGAAGAGCATTAGTTTGAATAAATGATAAACAAGCTGCAGGGAGCAAAGAATGGATTAAATACTTTACTAATTTATTTGTCCCTTACAAGGATAAGTAAGTAATGTCTGTCAAGATCCTGCTGCTTTCTGAAGATCTTACTTTCTTTTGGCAATATGCTCTCTGTATTTCTGACCCCTCAAGTTGTGTGATTTTTGAAAACAATTATTATGAAAGAAATTGTTTTAAAACTATGTACTTCAAGGCAAAGTCTTTTGTCCTAACATGTATCAAGAAAGTCTGTAATTTTCAGAATTATCTAGTATTCTAGAAAATGTAAGGCTAGTTTAAAGTCCTTACTGCAGAAGTTCAGGAACTGACTGCATGTCATCCTACGGTAATGACAGGTGGCAGATAATGCAGTAGGTTGCCTCGCTAATCTTTTACTGGAATGACACCAAATTAAAGTCTGACTTGGTCGAGGAGCTATGTAAATTCTTCATCTTAGAGACTACAGTAGCCCTGAGCAGGTGAGTGCTTACCATTTAGCAAGACTAGCAATTGTTGTTGCAGCAATGTCAAACACTGGAACAGCAGGGCTGGCAGGGACATGCTGTGGAAGAATTTTGAGAAGAGTTTCCCAGCTCCTGAGATAAAGTGTATCCAGATGTTCAGTGCTCAATCCTGAGATTAAGCAAATTGACAAGATACTTATTACACAGTTAGATGAATTTATGTTCATTTTCTGTGTGCTCTCATGACAGTTATAGCTGCCATCTGGGTCACATTTTGAAAGTCTGGAGAGCAGGTAAAGTAATTGTCTTTTCCAGAAATCACTGTCCTGAGAAAATCCAAGAATGAAGAATGGAAGTTAGGAAGCAAAAGGTCTGCAGGATCCAGATCAAAATTCATTTGTACAAGGAAGAAGCAAGCTCATGTATGAGGCACCTGAAAGCCTGAAATTCAAACTGACATAGTCTCACTCCAATTTTCTTTGAATTTTATTTTAACATTTCTGATTTTTATGCTAGAAAATGCTATTCATTTGGTTTCTGTAAATTCTTGGACTCCTGCCCACCTTCTGCTCTCATGGATCTCACACTCGGATTGTGTTGCTGTTGGAATTGAGGTACACTACTGTCAGAGTTGCATGTCAGAACTAGAGAAAAATCTAAAACTAGTCACTAGTGAGCTGAAGATACACAGCTCTTAATCTGTCTTGGTACATCTGAAAGTTGGTTTTCCCAAACTCTGTCCAATTTGTGTCTTCCTGATAGTGTGATGCCCAGGGAATATGATGCTCACCAGACATTATATGTAGAAAGCCTCTTTCATTTAATTAACTTCAAGAAATACAAAAGCTTATACTTTACCTTTAAATTTAGCATACAAATAATATGTCTCATCTCATTTGTGGAAGGGTCTGGGTGTAGGCATTGATAAGCTGCAAAGGGAAATAGCTGAATGTAAGTTCAAACATTGGAAACAATGCCTAACAGAAGACAGTAACTTAAACTATTTTGATTCTATAATCCAGTTATCCACACTGTCATCTAACAAGCAGAATGTCATTGAAATCTGTGTAAAATAAGCCAAAATACAAATTAGGGAGGATAAGTATTAACTATAGCTCAAGGTTTATAGCGCAATAAGAATATCAGCTCTAAGGGTTGTTTGTGGTGCTTTCAGCTGGGTTAACTAACATCCATCCAATAAAACAGCACTATTTTGAGGGGGTCGTCCTATGCTTTGCCAAACTATCTTGAAAAATATGAGCTAAAAAAGAAATCTCTAACAGAATTTGAGAGGCAGATATGCTTTGCATGTATTACAATTTGTTGCTCGTGTGCTCTGACTGCACTGTAAAATATTCTGGCTGTGCTGCAGGAAAAACTAAAGTTTCTTGTCCTGCAAGGAATGTCTTAATGTAGAATTCTGCTGTCCGTAAATAACCAGAATAACACAAACATAGGCCATGGAAAGCCATTGTTCTATATAAGACACTATCAAAAATGTGCATGACCTTCAACTCTCATTGACGAAAATGAAAGATGGAAGTGCACAAGTAGAAAATTCTTGAAATCACCCATCTATCCCTTGGTATCTTATAATCATCTTCTTCTTGGCTCTTTCCCAGATATATGTGTTCAAGTAGGAGACATCTGCCACAGAAAAGTCTTACCCCTGTGTAGGTTTGATATTACACCAGACGCTTTCTGATAGTGGGCAAACCAAGAAATGATACATGGCCTGTGTCTGCGCGTTCCACACGTACACGTGTTACAAGAGTCCCATCACTGCATACTGTTACCTTGGCAGTCCTTGTTCAGATGACACAAACATCTGCAGGGCTGGCCTGCAGAGTACGTGACAGCATCACACTCTGCAGAAAGCTGTTCAGTATGAGGTACCTGGGCAGCTGTCAGGCTGCAGCTGTAGGTTGAGTTCTCCAGGGCAATATGCTGACCACGAGGTTTGCCTTAAAAGCTGCCTTTGGCTCAGAGAAGCATAACTTTTCTGCTGAGTGGCAGTTTCAACAAAAAAGAGAAATGGTGAAGACTACCCTTGTGGCTTCCCTAGAGATGGGAAGAGGGGTGGGACTGTCTTTCTGCCAGCACTGTAGACTTGTATTGGTTTTAGCTAACTCTGAACTTGCACCTTGAGCCTCATGACTTGGATAAACTTCATATCCAACCTGCTGACCGGTCTGAGTCTCACTCCGAAGTGAGGAACTCTTCCTCTGAGCTGAGTAAGAAACTACCATGCCATTAAAGAACTGAACACTGGTGCGTGTACCTAAACATCAGCTATTGAGGCACTTTGGGGACATACTGCAGCAGACCTAAGACAGTGTTAAACTCAAGAAAGGGCCCTGCAACCTTGCCACTGCACTCGTGCCTGCAGCAGCTCCCACGAGCAGCATGTTAATCCCTGGTGCACACTGAGCTTGTGCAGCCAAACTGACTTAGGAGGCCAAGGCTGTAATAATTCCCTTGTATTGGCCCTACCTCTAAATAACCACAATAACTGGGATGCAGTTCCTCCGTCTCTTCACATGCCTAATTCCCAACGACTTCAATGAGCATTTCTGCCAGAGACAGAGCTGCAGAATTACTCCTAACAACAGGCATGACTTAACTTGTTCTTCTTATAACTTTCTGGTTTACTCACATGTCAGATTGTATTTTATGGATAAGCAGAATGAATATAATAACCCTCTTTCCTCAAGTAGGTCAAGATTTTCTTCTTTTCTGCAGGCAAATTACTGTAAAATGTGAACATTTCATATTTTCTGTTTTTTGTATTTTGGTTGCTGTCATGTGGAGCCTTTTGGGTATCTACAGGTAACTAAATAGTACACATTAAGCGTCTGCTGTCCTTTTTTAAATCACAGGAAATACTATAGTTGAGAGCATCTGCCTCAAGATCTATGGTAATAGGTGATACTGTGCACAATGTGAACAACTTAAAATTCCAACTTGTAGCATATGAAGAAGAAAAATGGATATTTTCTATGTCTTGATTATAAATGCCAAAAACAAAGGAGGAAAGAAAGTGGGTCACAACAGGACTACAATGATCCTATATAAAACTGATCAAGTTTACGTTAAGTAGTGTTTTGAAGTCACTCTGTCGAGTGTTGAATTACTAGACACCAGCTGGGAGTTAGAATCATAGAATCACAGAGTAGTTTGGGTTGGAAGGGACCTCAAAGCCCACCCAGTCCCACCCCGTGCCCTGGCAGGGCCCCCTCCCCCCAGCCCAGGCTGCTCCCAGCCCCATCCAGCCTGGCCTTGAGCACTGCCAGGGATGGGGCACCCACAGCTGCTCTGGGCAGCCTGGGCCAGCGCCTCGCCGCCCTCACGGGGAACAATTTCTGCCTCACAGCTCATCTGCATCTCCCCTCTCCCAGCTTAAGGCCATTCCCCCTTGGCCTGTCACCACGTGCCCACGTACAAAGCCCCTCTCCAGCTTCTTGCCGGCCCCTGTAGGTGCTGGGAGCTGCTCTAAGGTCTCCCCGGAGCCTTCTCCTCCCCAGGCTGAGCAGCCCCAGCTCTCCCAGCCCGGCTCCATGGCAGAGGGGCTCCAGCCCCCTGACCACCTCCGTGGCCTCCTCTGGGCTCGCTCCAACAGGTCCGTGTCCTTCTCATGCTGGGGGCCCCAGAGCTGGTCGCAGCGCTGCAGGGGGGTCTCACGGGAGCGGAGCAGAGGGGCAGAATCCCCTCCCCCGCCCTGCTGGCCATGCTGCTGGGGATGCAGCCCAGGGCACGGGGGCTCTCTGGGCTGCGAGCACACATTGCCGGGTCGTGTTGGGCTTCTTGTCCACCAGCAGCTCTAAGTCCTTCTCCTCGGGGCTGCTCTCAATCCATTCTCTGTCCAGCCCGTGTTTGTGCTTGGGATTGTCCTGACCCACATGCGGGACCTTGCACTTGGCCTTGTTATTTCATACTTCTAATTTTTAAATCTCATAAACAGTCCATACAAACTTTTGAAAATGCATTTACATGTAGTGTCTATACATTCCATATGATTTCTTTATTTGAGCATATAAATATTTTTCCTTCTTTCAAGCCCTGCAGATTCCAAAAGAAAGCAAGCCTTTTCTTGCTTGAGGGTTAGTTGTTTGTTTGTTAGTGCTTGAAACTCTGCATTTCAAACACGAATCTGCAGCATTTACTTGGGTACACAACTGCTGTTTTCCTGGGAGTAAGGCTGGATGTCTGGCTTCTGAAATCATCTCCCAGGGCAGTATGCCTTTAGCTCCATGTGGGAGAGCCTGAACCCAAGATTCAGCACTTCAGCAATTGATCTTGGTTGCCTTTAGTTTGCATTCTTTAATTTTTCAGATGTGTATTTTCCTTACATGATATGTGCTGTATAATCCTTTGGACAAGGTCTGTCCTTTCTACATTTTTCTGCTTCCTCTGAAAAAGGCGTGGCTGGATGAATCTAAAACAATTGGAAGTGTCCTTGAGAAAAACAGAATTTACAGGTAGGTAAAGGCTGTTCTTGAGTTGAGTCTATGAAAGATGAAAAGAAAGTAGCTCCCAGTATCTTTTTTTTTTTTTTGTGGCTAAATAGGTAGAATGCATCATTAGCATGAGTTCAGCAAACTGATAAGCTATCTACCATGTTAATGAAATACCAAAGTTAAAAAAACCAGGTGACTTGAAACAGCATTTCTTACCCAGAAAAATCACATTGATCCCTCAGATGGCAAATTCTGGCCTATGTCCAATCAGACTATTTAAGAAAAGTGAGTATATGACAAACAAAATAATGCATTTTTTTCTTACACCAGAGATGAGCTGGAACCAAGTATAATACTGAAAACAGGTGGGTCATTGCTTATTTTCAGCCTTAAATTTTTAGGTGTTTCACAAAACAACATAGCTTTAACTAGAATACAAGGGGTTTCAATATCTCCTACACAATAACTGCTTATGGACTTAAGAAACTTGGCACAGTACAACCATGTATTCGCTCAACAGACATGACTGTGAAATGTGTTTTGCAATTTAGCACCTAAGGCACAACCTTTTGGTGCTTTACGCATTCAACTTTGGCAGCAGATGTAGGGCACTGTGTGTTGGCAGAATTAGGCTAGTAAGAGACACAAATACATTAGCAAATTGAGCCTAACTGTATGTGTATTTATAAAGAGCACAGTGTTGTCTGTTCTACTCCCAACCCTCACTGCATCAAGCTGACAGCACACTGGGAAAATTTTCCCTGAGGGCGTTCTCCAAACACATAAGCAATGCTGCTCCCTGACATCCAAGGTCTGAGCAATTCGGTTAGAAGATATGACAAGATTCAGGAATATTTTCAAATGCGGGGTTGCTTTTGTGTGGGGAAGATATGCAAATTATCTGTATGTCAACCTAGGATACCATGTTTTCTTTGTGGAAAAAACAACTGTTTTCCAGCACTGATAGACTTGTCAGGACAAGTTATGAACCAAAAGCAAGAGGCACTCAGAAGACTGAGGCACTACTAAGACCGAGGTTTTTTTTGTTTTCTCTACTCCTCAGTGAGGTGAGTAGGATAAAAAGTGAAATATTCTCAGTGTTTTTCTTTCGGATTAAAACCAGCACATATTTATCAAACACAGCTCGTGGTTCCGTGCAAATGTCCAGATTTTCTGGTTACAAAACACTCTCCGAGTGCAATTCAGCCTGGGGAAAGGTCAGGGTTCTGCTGGCTAGTTACAGCCTGCCCCTGCTCACCTGCTGCAAGCTCCCTGGAAGAGCTTGCCAGGCCCTCCCGCAGCGGACCCCGCTCCCCACATGCCTCCCTCCTTCCCAAGGCAGCAGGGAGCGAAGACTGGGGCTCCATCAACGCCACGCCACTGGCGGAGCATCCATTCCCGGCAACGGCCAGCGCCGGAGGAACCATGGCGGGCTTGGGGAGAGCTGGTGCGTTTGACGCGTAGGCAGAAAACTGGGTGCAGGAGCTCTGTGAGGAATTTGTTAGCAAACTTAGTGAATCTCTGGCTATTGTTTTAAATTACTTTTTGTGAGCCACATATAAAGCGTAAAAAGATCAGGGAAAAGCTCACGCACAGCTTTTGTGAAGAGAAAGGAAGGACAGGACTGGCTTCAACTATCATCCTCACAGTGGCGCTTCGGGAAGCCATGACCTGCAGACACCACTGCCCACGCAGGGAGGCCACAGGCCAGTTGAGAGCGTTACCACAATCATCCCCCACACTGCCCATTTCCAGGAATGTCTTCCCAGTCCCTCTCTATTATTATTAATTTTTTTTTCTAGAGCAACTTCCCAGATGGGGGGCAAGCGCGGCCAAGGGTCCGTGGCACTACGGAGGAGCCGGCTGGGTGCTGACACCCGGCGGGAGGGCGCTCGGCTCGGTCCGCAGAGCCGGAGGCTTCAGCCCGCCGAGCGGGGAGATTTCTATGGCTGCAAAACCTGCCCCCAGAGCCCGGCCCGGCAGAGGCCAGCGGAGCCCGGCAGTGGCCAGCGGAGCCCGGCAGCGGCCAGCGCCCCCACGGGCCCAGGGCAGGGGCCGGCCGGCGTGCGGGAGCGGACCGGCCACCCTGAGGGAAGGAGAGCCACCGACCGCCTGGGCGGGACCTCGGCGCGCGGGCGTGCCGCCGTCCCATGCTGATTGGCTGAGCGCGGGGTGTACGCGCGGAGCTCGACCAATGGGAGGCGGCCGTGGGCGGGAGGGCCTGAGTGAGAGCGCGGGGGTGGAGGCGGCCAATTGGCGGCGGTAGCCAATCGGCGGCGGCGGGACGTCAGCGGCAGGGGCGGGGCGTGCCGCGGAGCGAGGAGCGGTGACAGTCGCCGCGGGCCGCCTCCGCCTCTTCGCCGCGGGCTCCGGGCTGAGAAGCAGCAGCAGCAGCGGCGGCGGCCGGCAGGTACAGCGCGGCGGGGGGGCCCGGCCCGCGGGGCCCGTTCCTGCCTCCCGCGGGGTCGCCTTGCTCCGGGTGCCGGCCCGCGGCGGGTAGGGGCTGTGCGGGGCGAGGCCGCGGCAGGCCCCGTCGCCAGGACAACGGGAGGGGCCGAGCTGCCCAGTGGCGGCTGCCTCCAGGGGCGCGGCAGCGCCGGGCCGCTGAGCGGCCGGAGCCCCGGGATCCGGGGCCGGGCCGCTCTGGGCGCCCTCTGCGGGGGGAGCGGGGGTGCCAGCCTGGCCCCGGGCTCGGGCTGCGCCGCCGCAGGGTCCCCGTGCGCCCCGCGCCGCTGGCAGCCCCGCTGCCGGCCATGATGCCACCTTCGCCTTCGCAGGGGCCTTGGCCGGGGCCTGGCCAGAGGCTCCCGGTGTTTCACCGGGGTGTTTCATCCCGGGAACCGCAGGGTTTCTCGCTCTTCCATGTCTGCCGGCCTGGGTCCTGAGCTGGGTCTGATGTGGCGCTGCTCTGCAAAGGTAGTTTGGGTGGCCAGGCTGATACCCCTCCTGCTACAGCTTGTCCCCTTGAACGTTCACCCCCTTTGGATTCAGTTGGTAAAGGCCGCAGGTGGCATCGATTCTTCTGTGCTGTATCAGCATGAGTATTTTTTGTGTATTTTATAAAATAGGCCGTTTACCTTGGGGGGTGTTTCCGTGTATGTCATGGATTGGGTACACAGAACCGTTCAGTTTACTCGGGAGGCCTGCAGGTGCAGTGCTCTTGTCTGGATATTCTTGCTCAACAGCTGAGCAGAGTTGTCCAAGTATGTTTTACAGTTGTGCTTTGAGTAACTCTTCTGTTCTGATGCAAGACCTTTTCCACTTGGTGAAATGCCTGGCTCCTGATTTCAGTGCTGCGTGCTACAGGGCATGATCATATTTCTCATGTCTTCACAGTTGATAATAAGTTTGGGAGTTTGGGTTTGTTGGGTCCCCGTCATCCCGGCCCGTCTGTCATCGTTGTCGTCCCCCCCCTCCCCCCTTATTTTGCTTCTCCTCTTTCTTGAAGTTTCATCTTGTCTTGCTGATCCATCAAAACCAAATTTTTCTCCTCTTAACTCGAGATGCATCCATAATTTTCAGCTTCACTCAGCCCTACACCATGTAATCTCCCACACCTTGGCTAAAATGATGTGGCCTCACTAGCATAGTTTGCAGGGCATTTCTCCTCGTGGAGGGGAAAGCCCTTTTAAATATTTCTAATTAATGTTTTCCAACCTGAAAGAAGTAAAAGAGCCTCAAAGTGGTGGTCATCAATTCTTCATACAGAAAGGTAGCTCTCTGATACGGAGCAGACGAAAGTTTCATTTCGATACAGCTTTCACTTCAGGAATATCTGGAAAATCTCCAAAATGTTGATGCTTATGATGGAATTAGCTGCTCTGCCATGAAGGTGTGCCAGGGGCCAGGATGTCACAGACCAATTAAATTTTAGAAGTTAAGCAAGCTGTAATTTTGAGTGGCAGAGCTGAGCTGAGTTTCTGCCAAAACCTTTTTTTTTTCCACAGAGAAGTATTTGGTTTTCTTATCTGCAAAATCTTTGAATAACTGTCTTGAAAAGTATTAACACACTGGCTAATATTTAATGACGTTGATGGTAACTGGTAAAATGCCCAGAGCTGTGAAGCTCCTGTTTATCTCTTGGCGGAATGGAGACTATTGACTCTTCCGAAAGACTTGGATTTTGGTAGATGTAGAAAATAGTCTTCTGGCTTTGCTTAGAAGTGAGGAGCAGCAATGTAATATCTTAGGAGTCTGCTGAAAGAAATGCCTCTCTAAGGTGGCACATCCAGTGTGCTGACCTTTTCCAAAATAAATTCAGAATAAATCTGTGACTTAATATTTCTGTCTCTGTTCAAGCAGCCTGATATACCAACGCCCTTGTTGTAAACGATCCCTGCATTCTCCTGTTCATACTTAGTAAGTATATTTTGGTTAAGTTTTACACTGTACTTTTGTTGCTAGGTAGTGCAGCAGTGTCAGGGCTACTTAGCTCTTCAGTTTATTATGGAGCATGTTACAAAGTGTTTGTGTTTGATAACTGGAGCACTTGTCACTGTAATCTGCAATCTTCCTCTTGGGCCAATACCTTTTTCCAGTTTATCAGTGTGATGTTCAGCAAGACTGGAAGCTGAGCTTTGAGAACTATCGGCCTTGCTAAAGTGATCGTTGTTTTCTTGGGGGCTCTCAGCTGTTCCCACTATGTGGTGCTGTGGGGAGGGCTTGCTCGCACAGCTTTTAAAATGCCAGCTCGGTTTCCCTTCACTGGGATGTACCTTCATGTTGGCTGAGGTGAAGGCACATGGAGGAAATGCGAGTGCATTTGTCTTGTGAAGTTGTACCCTCAGATTATCTTTGAATGTTAACAGTAAAAGGTTATGCATTCAGGGGAAATCGCTGAGTTTTACTAAGAAAATACAGGGTGTTATAATGATTGTTAATGTCTGACATACTTTTATTTCCCATCTATTTTAGACCTTATTTGATAGTCTTCAAATGCTACTAACAGTGAGTGCTTTATGTGTAGGTGGCAACATTTTAAAATCAAGAATGCAATTTATATAAAAAGTCACAGATTTTGCTTCTTAAAGCAGACCTCAGTTAAAACTAATCAGTCCTTTATCAAATCTGAGAAATATTATCAGCTAACCACTCTCTGGGTCAGGTACATGTTTCCAGTACTATATTATTTACTTTTTGATTTCTCAACAAGGTTTGTTTTATGGAAAATTTTTTGAGGCAAAAGGCATTTCAGTAGCACAAGAAGTTTTATAAACTTTCTTATTGTAGTTTATATTAATAATTCTAGTCACAATTTAAGGCACAGTAAGAAAGGAGCAGTTATAGGAAAGATTATGTGACCTGTTCATAGATTTGGTGAGTCATGTATTTTAGTTTTCTTTCTGTTACTCTGAGTGTATGTTAAAACAGGAAAAAAATACTTACTTGAAGTTAGTACTGCATTCATTTGTATATTTCATATAAGCTTTCTTGATTGAATTGCAAAAGAGTTGAGAAACCTGCCATCCGTGCAGTAAAAACGCTTCAATGGCATCGTACTTTTCTGAAGTATCCTTAGTGTTAATTATTAACTTTTTTTTTTCCCCTCCCAGGTCTGTAACGGCATACCTGAAGTCAATAATGTTCTCCAAGCTCACTCGCTCTCAGAGCATTGCTGTTCTCTGTCGAGGTGTTCATGCTTCGCTGAGTTCTGCCACCTCTGTTGCTACTAAAAAAACCATTCAAGGACCTCCCTCCTCTGATCTCATATATGAACGTGAGGCTAAGTATGGTGCCCACAATTACCACCCACTACCTGTTGCTTTGGAAAAAGGAAAAGGTATTTTATTTAGGCTTCCCTGGGTGGTGTAGATGAGATGGGATCATGGCATAGTTTGGATCTAATTAGTTTCTGAACCTTTGGGGCTTTTTTGCCGAGTGGGGTGAGATTGAGATAATTGATGAAATACAGACAGATAATTGCTGATTAGAGAATTTGATCATCATGCATAAGGCTGCCTGATAAAATTTTAGTCTCTTTGAAATGACTTACCTAAGTAGAGGTTTAAGTTCTAATAGTTTTTGTAATTCAGAGTAACTCAGCAAGAAAGTTTCAAGCAACTTTGTTTCTTCTTTTACCTTGTGTGGAGAGATTTAATGTCAATGTGAACATGATGAGGTACATTGTAACCCTGTTCAAGTCCTTGTGTACTGTTCCTGTATTATTGCTTAATTTAACTTTAGTTACGTTTAAGAGGCTTTTGTGCTCTGCAAGTTAAATTCTATGAGCTTATGTTGAAATGCTATCAGCATAGTGATCCAGTAGTTTTTCTTTATTGGTACACATTTTGACAGCTCAGAGCTGTCGCTCTTTTAAAAGAGTTTTGAGACTTATTTAGGTTCTGTTGGTTTTGTTCTTCTTAGACCTCCAATTCTTATTAATTCTCTTACAAAAGTACTCTTCTCTCTCTGCTTCTTAGGACCCAAAACAAGCTCTTGGAAGGGAAGTAATATTCTGATATTACTTATTACCTTAGTGGAATGGAAGCTTTGTATGGGGAGTGCTTCTTTTCTTGATTCCTCATTGGACATTTATTTGTACTGTACTAGGTTGTTGCTCACGCTCTCCTTGTCAACTGATTATTTTCTAGTTAGAGGGCCTTTCAGATATGCGCTAAGGAAGAACAAAGATAATGTATTTGACGAGATTGTGCTGTAGCTCTTAGCTTATACCATTTAATATTGTCTTTTATTTTGTGTATTGATCATACCTCTCTTCTCCTAGGCGTTTACGTGTGGGATGTTGAAGGTAGGAAGTATTTTGACTTCCTGAGTGCTTACAGCGCTGTTAATCAAGGCCACTGTCACCCAAAGATTGTGAATGCTCTGAAAGCTCAGTCTGAAAAACTGACACTTACATCCAGAGCATTCTACAATGATGTACTTGGTGAATATGAGGAGCTTGTCACCAAAATGTTCAATTATAACAAAGTCCTTCCAATGAACACAGGTAAAAAAATAATGGTATTTCCATTTTATGTCTTATCTGTGAGATTGAATGATTCTGTAACATTTAGTACTGCATCAATGTCCTGTGTCATGTACAAGTGTGATAACAGTACTGCTGTATGTTTTAGGGGTGGAAGCTGGAGAAACTGCCTGTAAATTGGCTCGGAAGTGGGCATACACTGTGAAAGGAATTCCAAAATACAAAGCAAAAATCCTTTTTGCAGGTATGTAAAGTGCATGTTATGAGTTGAGGTATTGAAGAAGAAAGCTCTAGATGTTGGATGTAGCACTCTTTTCTGTCGTAGCTCTAGTGATTACTTTGCAGTACTCTTAATGTTTCTTTTTTTCACTGAAACAAGTTGAAATATGTCCATTTGACATTTTAATAATGTAAGCTAAGATCTCAACCTGTTAATGGGTTATTTTGTACTCGTGTATCTGCAGTTGGTGATTCTGGTGAAACAACTGCTGTTGTGGCTACAACAGGCTTTGCAGGACCTTAAGGTTCTCTAAGTGCCTCCTTCTAAATTGTGAACTTCAGTCTTAAATATATTCTGTTGACAAAATACTCTGTGTATGCTTCTGGGTATTTGATTTTAACCTTAAATAGTTACAATTAATTATAAACAACATAATATAAAAATGATATATAAATGTCCCTTAAAAGACGTCTGTGATTTGCTTTTACAGTCACATCTGTTAAAGAGATAAGAATATAATTCCTATGACAAATCAGTTTCAGATCCTCTCGCATGTGGAGATGTATGCATCTGTTTTTGGCATATGAGGATATGAGGCAATGAGGGTAGTTGTGCTTTGTCAGCAGCTGCTGGTAATGTCTGGGTTTGTAAGGGAAATGCAATGATGAACTTAAATTTGGGAAGGAAAATATAGTTAATGAGGTGTATTATCAAGCTTTATAAACAGTGGTTGAATATATGAAGTGGACCTTATTTGTACTAAACTTTTTTGGTTGTGAAAAATTGATGAGTGGCTGCCTGAAGTCACATGGGAAGTGCGTTCAGTCTTCCATCCTCTTTTAACTGCTTCATGGCATTAAAGTGTAATATCTTTGATTTCTAATTAGTTGATTTTTATATACCTTTGTCGTGATTTCATTCCTCAGATTGCTGCCGCCTGTGTCATATATTCATCAATTGGGTTAAGCCAACTTCCCTCTTAAGCTTTCCCTACCAGTTATAGGTAGCCCAGAAAAGCCATACTGTAGTCTTGACCATATAATGAAAGTAAAAGCAATACTGCTGAAGTAAATGTGGGGCCCTGGAAAGTCCTGATTATATATGTGATATACTTCCTCCCTTTATCTGCCTGCTCTGATTGGCTCTGTAACACGGAGAGGTTACCTGCCTCTGAAGAGACTATTGTACTTGGCTTATAAAAATAAATATAAAACCTTCCAGAATAAAGCTTACCATTTAAATATTGACTGCTCTATTTTTTTTGTAATTGCCACAGCTTTAAATAATGTTTTTGACTTTTGGTACCCATAGTAGCTGAACTGTAAATTGTCATTAGGCAGCATTTAAAAATTGCAGTTCATAGTTGAATATTGCATTATGGCTTCTGGGATCACATAAATTAGATTTTTATATTTTTTTATTTCTTCTGGGAATTCTTTGAACAAATATTTCTCCCTCCTTTTCCGTATATATTTTATTTTGCTCTTCAGACAATTAACTTTCAGCAAGTGCTTTCTCAACTTGATAAACTGGATATGCTCCCATCCCCTTAACCACAGTTTATAATTATGTGCCAAGTAGTTGGAAAACATAGTAATCCTTCTCTTGTCAGAAACCAGCATTCTGGCAGGTAAAAAAGCTCTCTTGGGTAGCTAGCATCAGAACAAAAGATGGCTTTAAATATCATCACTGGAGAACGTGATGTAGATTCTGTGCTTGATAGTGAGCCAGTACAGATCGGAGCGGTGCGGTGGAGACAGCCTGCTTCTTGTCATTCAGTCTGCAGGGCTTTGTTCCAGCATACAGAGGGTTGCATGAGCGTAACCTTGAGGTGTCAAGCAGGTGACTCAGCAAAGCATGGCCAGGGATTATCCTGCTGGGAGACATTGCTGTGGTGTACAGTGTCGTGCTGTTTGCATTTGGTGACCAGGAAGAAGGGATGCCTGGAGCTGGCTGTGTCGGTCATAATTGACTTCAGGATTTCCTGCAGATTGAGAACACCCTCTGCCCCTAGGATCACACTTACCCAAAGAAATTTGGGTAGGGGGGGAAGAAGAGGCTTGTAATGTTGGGAAGGAGTTGAACCCTTAATCTTCCTTAGTCTTATTAAGCACCTTATTGATTAGCTGAGAGTATGTTGATTTAACTGAAATATTAAAATGAATATATCATAGTCTTGGTGATAATTGGTTCTTAGGCATTTTAACCGGTGTTTCTATATGAAATAGTGCGATGTCACAATATTTTTACAAATTTAAATGGATCCTTCTGGAACTTTGAAATGCACAGAAATATATTTTTTGATTTAGGCTTAATGGCCACTTTATGTTCAGGATCTAAATTCTGTGTGATGCTAACTTTTTTTTTTCTGAATTTAATGAGTAATATTTACTTAAAAGCTGTATATCTTCCTTAAACAGATGTTATATTACTGAGTAATTTTCAGTTTTTTCAGATTACTAATAAAGCTCATGGAAATTATTTTGTATACTTGTCAGGTCTAATACCATAATTTTCTTTTGTTTTTGATATAGCAACACGGTGTATTTATAGCATCAAGGTAAAATGCTAACAATTAGCAGAAGAATGCTAATAGGCTAATGTTAGACAATGCCTAAAATGCACTACCAAATGGAAAGTATAAACTGTTCTGGATTTTAGTGAGTTTTGTAACAATCTTTTTTTTGTTATTGTTTTTATTTTTAGCTGGCAACTTCTGGGGCAGAACAATGTCTGCTATCTCTAGTTCTACGGATCCATCCAGCTACGATGGATTTGGGCCCTTTATGCCAGGTTTCGAAGTGATCCCATACAATGACCTACCAGCTCTTGAGGTACTTGGCAATTTTTGTTCTCTTGTACGAAAGCATCCTACAGTGTGTGGTAAGTAGCAAGGCAGGAAAATCAGAACTTTATCCTTTGAAACGTGTGCTTTGACATTAAGATATATGTATCTAGACATACGTAAGAAATATATATATTATAATTACATATAGGAAATGTGTGTAAATTCTGCTTTGGTTTTGATTTTTAGTTTTGCTTTAGGGTGTAAAAGGAAACCCACGTGGTCTGTTTAATTTCCCACATCATAAGATGTCCAAGGTACAAATGAAGAACAGCAGGTAAACTGCAAGGGAATTTGGATCAGTAGCATACATTCCAAAGTCAGGACTTGGATTCTGAAACTAATATCTTTACCTAATTTTCTTAGAAATGTTGTGCATTCTTCAATGACCAGATGACTAGAATTTGCTGTAGCTGCAAACAAGTCTTTCCAGTTTCACAGCATCCTTAAAACCATGCTAGGCTGGCCTTTCACTTACACCGTTGAAACGCTAATGATTCTGCATTTCCCTGGGTTTTCTGAGATGCATCCTGTCAAACTGTTGGGGAGGGTTGACCTTGCTTAGTCTAAAATTTCCCACCCTCATAATGTGGGCTTAGTTATTAAAGGGTCAGCGGTGCCTGATGGCAGCCATAGGATGCTGGGCTTGGGACTCGGGAGGCAAGAGGATTCTGCCAAACACAGGTGGTCCTGCAGCACTAGGGACATTGGCACTGCCACATTTCCGTCATCTGGGTATGTCATCTCCATGAGTGACAAGTTGGTTAGTCCTCTGTGCCTGTTGGGTCTGCTTAGTACAAGTGAGTCAGCTGTGGAGACTGGAGGGTTTATAGGATGGAGATGCTTGCCTCCTCGGAGTTTGGTTAAGGGAAACAAAGGTCTTACAGTGTATTATAGTTGCAGTGTGGAAAAGCTTACTCGGATTTGAACCTACGTAAGGCTGCCTGTTGTGAAAGCCCTCTTAAGTATTTGGTGGCTTTCCGCCAACTTTTATTGAGGCTTTGAATGTGCTCAGGAGACCCGAAACTTAGCTCCACGTCCATCAGAGTGATAACTGAATTTGTTGTGTTTACGGGGCAATACCGAGAAAAGCTGTAATAAATTTGTGCTGGGAATCATTATATCTCGAGTCTCGTGGACTTCTAAACCTTTTAGAACTTGATGGTGCAAGAATATGGACTTTGCTTTAAGATGACAAAATTGTTCTGGAGAGGCTCCATTCTTTTTTGTTTGAGGGGAGCGTTGAGCAATTGTTTGTCTGGTATGGGGTAATGCAAAACTGAGTGTATTTCTGAGATAACTTATGAACTGATCCGATAATCTATTTGTCTGGGTTTGCAATTTTTAAGGTTTGCAACTTCCTAAGCGAGCACACCAGCTGATATTTTGAGGCAAATGGCGACACAGGCTTCTGTGTTGGAACTGAAGTGGCACACGGGGATAACTGCCTGACATGAATACTATTATCATCATTTACCAGGGTCAGAGCTGGGTTCTGCTATATGTATTCATTGCCGTATTTTCTGAATTTGACCTGAGGAAAAGGTTTTTCTTTTTGTCTTTCCTATCCGTATGTCCATTTTTGCAGCGGGCCCTTCAAGATCCCAATGTAGCAGCTTTCATGGTTGAACCAATTCAAGGTGAAGCAGGCGTGGTTGTTCCTGACAAAGGTTATCTCACAGGAGTGCGGGACCTCTGCACAAAACACAATGTAAGGAATTTGCTGTAACAAGGTGGCTTAAACATTACACACTGTGTTTACTGATGTATCTTGTAAGGTCATTCTTGTATGCAAGGTACAGGACTTCATATACTCTTTAATAATTTCCTTTTCTTTCAGTGGAGTAGGGTAGGGATACTTTTTGTATTTCCTGGCAATATCTTACCAGGAAGTATTTCTTAGTGTGCACTTTTCACTGTTTCATATTCCTGTCACTGATTTAATTTTCTGCTGAATGGTCTTGAAAATGGATTTATTTTAAGTAAATTTAACTTTTAATTTCTTTTTTCACATTGTAAGTTTTTTGGACCAGAAGCCAATTACTGCAGTGGCTCTACTATGGCCATCAAGGGGCCTCTTGCTGGGGTGCGTAAGCGCTACCAAGAGTTAGTAACAGTAATGGGTCACAACGAAACACCGAAGAAAATGATCGTATGTTTATGGATGTTCTTTTAAGACCTCTGAAGAGCAGAGGTCTTATAATTTTGTTCCTTTGTTCAGCATTTTCTCAGATTCTCTTCCATACCATCTTCCTGACTCCTGAGTATTATATCCTGTGTGAATTCTACTAAGAAACGTTTAGTTTTGAAAATAGTGCTAGATCCATAATCTCTGTTTTCTGCTGGTGAAGACACACTGGATTAGACTTGCATTCCAGTGTCTCTGGAAGGGTGGGAAGATGTGTTTGTATATATTTCCATGTCTGTCAGTTGTCTTCGGGTACTACTACTTCTCACACGCAAGCTGCCCTCTCCCACAGGCCTAGGCCATATCCTTTGTAAGTGTAAGGAAAACGAAAGAGATCTGTTGATTTACATCTCTTTCTTCCCTTGGTGTTGCCAGTCTGATTTAAAAATCAGCGGTATCTCTTCCAACAGAACTCTGATTCTTCATTTGCAAGTGCTACCCCTACTTCCTTCTATACCTTCTGAGGAAGGTATCGACATATTATTAATAAAGTTGTCTTTGTTATTGCTGTGATACTTGGCTCAGAAAAAATAAGAGCTACTTTACAAATAGTAGTGTGTGACAGTAGTGCAGCTTAGGAAAACAAGATCCAAAACTTGGATTTAGGTTCTCGGTTATTTAGATACTTAGCAACTCTGCAAGTCTTCTTGTCTGATGTCTAACATGGCGTTTTTCAGAAGCTTCCAAAGGTCAATATATGAACGATGCATTGGGAGTAAAGAAATCCTAACTTATTGGTAATCCCACTCATTGTTACACTGCAAATAGATCTTGGTTGGACAGTGCCCAGCCCTATGTGGACTATGCCTTACATTGAAAAGAATATGCTAAAGATGTCGGAGAGAGAGGACAGCTTGTTCATTTGTTAGAGGTTTCACATTTTGTGGAATGTGTAAGTCTCTGGGAGGTTTAGAGGAGGTAAAGGAAGTACCTTCATGTAATTAGTGTAATGCAGCTGGAAGGTCTTTCTCTTACTATGTGCAATTATGCTGTGTTGTTTGCATTGAATTAGGAATGTGAGTGAAAGTCATTCTCTTAAGTGTGGGTTTCTCTCCTTTTTGTCTCTGTAAAGGTTCTATTTATTGCTGATGAAATACAGACTGGTTTAGCCAGAACAGGGAAAATGCTAGCTGTTGACCATGAAAATGTGAGACCTGATATAATTCTTCTTGGAAAGGCCCTTTCTGGTGGCTTGTATCCTGTGAGTAACAAATACCTGTTTGTGGAATAATGTTTCTTAAGTACAACACTGAAAATCTGCTAGTTAGAACAATAGATCTGATGTTTTTTGTGCTTGTAAATTGGTGTTTACAAGGTTAACTATGATCTATGACCCAGGTAGTCCAACCTGTGAGAGATACGTAAGAAAATAATGGAATACATAATAATACCTTTGTAGCTGAAATGGCTGTATAGTGTCCTGATCCTTCTAGATTGATACTTGACTTGTTAGAGTGACAAGTTATTAGATGCCACCTTCTTAGGCTGGTGATTTTGGGGTATTTTGACCCTTGTCAATTAATTGAATAAATTTGGTATATCTCTGTTTTCTTCAGTTTGATATTACCCTGTTAGGAAAACAAGTGTCTGGTGGTCAGCTTTTCATTCTGGAATGACTGGTTAGTCCTTTGTACTCTCTCTGGAGAGTAGTTTGTCACAGTCTTGCTGTGATTAATTTCTAGATTAATTCTGTGAAGGAAAAAAACCCCAACTAATATGTGTTTAAAAAACATATTATAAAGCTATTTCTGAACAACTGGAATTATTTCACTTGTTTGGCATGCCCGCATGACTGATTTTATCCTCTTGAAGTGACTTAAATTCCAGCTGATTAGGCTGGAAATTACAACATGCCTCGAACTATTTCAGCTGATTGAAGATATTTCTGAGTTGTTAAACAGAGTATTGAAGTTTAAACTCTAGAAATAATACTAAGTTTGTAGAAATGCCCCTCAACTGTGGTTAGATGTTACATGTTACACTGTAGCTAAGTGTATTTAAGGGATTAACCTGTTACGTGATTGTCAGATACGCTCTCCTCTATACAAAGCTGGGAATGTAAATGTGATTTACCACCACAGGCTGAAAAATACCCTTTCCTGAGCCCTGAGGAAAAGTTTGCTTCAGAGATACTTAAGATTACTATTCTAAATATATATGTAAATGAATTGACTGACCTTCCCATTTTAGGTCTCAGCAGTGCTATGCGATGATGAAGTTATGCTGACCATTAAGCCAGGTGAACATGGATCTACCTATGGAGGAAATCCATTAGCTTGCCGTGTTGCCATGGCAGCACTGGAGGTTTGTATGTTGTGATAGAGATTTGCATTCCAAAGAAAAAAGGGTGTCGCACTGACATGATCTTTGCTTAAATAAATGGTATTATTTGTTATGCTACAAGTAGAAATACAGCTTTAAGTAAGAATGGAAAACTGGTAGTGGTTAACTGTCTGCATAGATCACAAAGCAAATTCTAAAGTCTTTGCTGGAAAAGTGTCCTAATTTCTGTGTTCTTATGGTCTTTTAATGTCTTAAATGGCAAAATTTATCTGGGGCAAGTTTCAAGGTACTTAGTAAATTTGGTAAAATAGTTTCACTACTTTCACAAAGACATTTTTAAATTGGCTCATTTTACTATACCACATTGCAGAGGCTGCTGCTCTGTGAGCGTGATAACACATATATGCTATTGGTGCTCAAACGGAAGTTGGTAAAATGTCTTGTCCAGAGCCCATACTTTAATTATTCTGTGACTTTATAATTGACTATGTGTATTGCAAGTTACTCAGAAAGCCTCGTTAGCCATACGTGGACCTGGGCAGATTAAGAGGCTTCAGAGGTTTAGTGTTTACCTGTATGTAACGGCAAATGAAAAGCAGTTAATTCAGAATAAAATTCAAAGAGGTTATTGTTTCTTGGAAACATGAATGAGTAAAAGCTTAATACTAATCTGCTTGGATATGCAGCCTTTGCAGTGACACTTTGGATGCAACAGCTTTTGTATCTCAGCAATTGTAATGTCATTAGTCATCCATTCCAGCGTCGTCCATAAAACAAATGCAGTGCCTTTCAGTTGACTGTAGATCTGACTTCCCTTTAGGTAATTGAAGAGGAAGACTTGGCTAAAAATGCAGAAATAATGGGTAACATACTAAGAAATGAGCTCATGAAGACACCGTCTGATATAGTAACTTCTGTAAGAGGAAAAGGACTATTAAATGCAATTGTAATTCGGGAAACCAAAGGTAAGGAAATACAATCAACTGCACAATTACCGCATGAAAAAGTATTTTCAACTTTAAGTTCTTAATGGAGTAGGGAGATGGCTTATAGGCATAATGTTTGGGTTCAGATCTCAGCTGTAGTGTAGTAGTACCTACTGAAAATTTATTCAGGTGACTGGTGCTATTAAAAATAAGGGGTTTTTTACTATGCGAGTTTGAGCAATTTTTTTTAATTACTTGATTATTATTAATTTTTTTATGATTTGATAATGTTCAAACCTGATGATAAACCTAACTCCCAACAAATATCCTTTTGTCTCCTCATTGGAAGAAAACTGGCCACATTTGGAACACCAGTTTCTGTCAGGTTATGGAAGGATTGGCTGAAGCTGGTTGTTTTCAGGACAGTTAGAAGAGAACAATGAATACAGGAGGGTAAAAGGAAGGGAAAAAGCTAATGACTGAGAACATGTTTCTAGGGATTAACACCTTGAATTATATTAGAAAACTGCTTAGAAGCCAGAGCAGACAATTACTTTTGTCATGAATATGCTGAGTGACAAAGTGCTGCAGGGAGGTGTAATTTCCGAAGACATGCACGTGATGCACTGAAATCCAGGCATAAACCTAACCTTGTCTGAAGCCCTATCCAGATGTTCTTACCTCCCCTTTGCATGGTTCCCTGTTTTAAATTTATTGCTGTATCTAGACAAGCACTCAGCCGTGAAGGAGCAAAACTCGGTGTAATGGAGGCAAACTTGTAGGTCCCTTCAGAAAAATTGCAGTTTTGTATCAGTCTTGCACGTTTGCTGCAGATTCTGAGGAGATGCTCAGGAAGTGACCACTTCATTTCTGAACACACTTTGCTTTTCACTGCCAGATGGCAGACGGTTGACAGGCTGGCCCCACAGACTGCGTGCTGCAATTGTGCCACTTTTTCTGCTGTAGTGTAAGTGTCGTCTTTTACTTTTCCTTTAATTGTAGACTATGACGCCTGGAAGGTGTGTTTGCGGCTTCGTGATAATGGACTTCTTGCCAAACCTACGCATGGTGATATCATTCGGCTGGCACCACCGCTTGTGATTAAAGAGGATGAAATCAGAGAGTGCATTGAAATAATTCATAAGACCATTCTGTCTTTCTGAACACATGGCTTTTAAAATATATCTGCTGGCTGACCCAAGGTTGTGTGTTGAAATATGTGTGATGACAGCCTGCTCTTGAAGCAAGCATCTCTCGTTCATTTTATCTAAGAGGACTTGACTCTTAAAACGTAGCTATGTCTTTAAATTATAATGGCTCTGAAGAAAATACAGAATGATTTTCAGGAGTTTCCAGTCTTGGAATACTTGGAAATAAAGTGGTGAGGTTCTGTTCATCTAGTTGTTCACCTACTGAACAGTGAAGTCAGAACATTTGAAGGGAGGTATCTGTAGAAATCCTTATAATTGTTGAAAGTCTTGGCCAAAGTTTAAAGTATAATTCATGTATATTTTACGAAGAGTGGTCTTGCACTCTCATATCACTCTCCAAAACATCACATTTGGCATTTTTGCCCCTTGGTGAGATGTCTGTAGGATGGAAGCACTTGTCATTATGGATGAATTTCTGTTTCTCATTTGTAGCTAGAAAAAAAATTCTAATGCTGAATGTTTGACAAACTGGGTGTTATGCTGGTGAACTTGAAGCATCGAGCTGTGTTCTCTATGTACAATATTTTGATTGTATGACAAGAGGTGCTGTTTTCAAGCCTGGTCTCAATGTTTGGCTTTGCAATCTTTTAAAATAGATCTGAGCATATAGATCTGTTTTTACTGTTATAAAACTTTCTATAATCAGGATGTTTATACTAAACCATGCCTTGCATTAAAGAAAAGTTAATGTCCAACTAAAATACATGGTGTATTCAAAAAGAGCATGCACTGCAGAAACTTGCAGTTGTCTCTGTGCAGCCTCTGTAGTCTTTCTGTCAATCTATATCAAAGCTTCTACTTGCTTTTTTACAGGATGAGTGCTTCTGTACTTTCATGCTTTTGGACGCTGCTAGTCTAGTATTCTGTATGAAGTTGCAGAGTTGGCCACTATTCTCGTACTAAGTTGTTTTTTCATATTTCTTAGCTGGTTTTAGCTGAGACTAAACCCTGATTAATCACTGTGACTGTGAAATGTTCCCTTTGCCAAGCATAGAGGTTAAATGCAGTCACATGTTTGTAATTGGAAGTGGTAAATAATCCCTTGGTATTTTAAAGACAACTTAGTTTATGGAAATGAACCAGTCTGCTGGTTAGGGTCACAGAACCATTTATCCTGCCTTGTTTTGGGTGAGACAAAATGAGTAGTCGTCTGCTGTGGATGAAGTACAGCTGACTTCAGTTTGGAAAGGCCTCATTGTTGCAAGGTGTAATGTGTCACTGACTGTTAGGAATAAGAAAATAAATGCAGAAAGGTGTTGCCTAGGGAGTCTGGCATTTCTGAGAGCTATGCTTATGTAGTTTGATTGGAAGGGAGTGAAGTAACTGAAAGAAACCATAATATAAACAGCATTTGCTGGAGTCCTTTCATAAACCAAAAAGTTAAACCCCCAAAAGTCCTTAGCAGCCAAAAAGCTTACTTTTGTAGAGTAGTAGGGGTGGCAAGGACGAAGGACGCGGTCAGGTCCGTTCCCCTGCCCCAGTTACAGTTATGTTGTTGGTTGTGCTCAATAGGGCTGTGGGGCAGGAGACTCCAGGCTTTTGTTTTCTTGCTTCCCTGTCCTTACTGCTACCAAGTCTCCCACCATATTCTCAGTCTCTCTTGTTGCCCATCTATAGTGTCTGGCAGGCCACAGGGAACAGGCTATCTTCCTTCTATGTAACAGCCTTCTACATACCTGCAGTTTGTTACTGTTCCTGTTTCAGCCACTGCTTCTTCCTTAGTTACAATTCCAATTCTCTCCTGAGAGGTAACGTTTTCCAGAACAGGCCCCACTGTTTTCCTCCTGCGATTCACTGCTCCAGCCCTGCTTTCACTAGTGCTGGGTAGAGCTACACTAGTTCACGTGGCTTGTGTGCTGCACTGTGGTTTATGCCCCAGCATTGTGGTTTGGGTTTTCCTGCAGTAGCATATTTTTATCTCAGCCTGTGCTCCGAGACTCCCTTCTGTGCAAACTGTTTTGAAGAACAGCTTTGAAGTTGTTTCACCCTGCCCCCCCCCCCCTTTTTTTTTATTTGTGTCATAAGCAAGAATTACATGCGTGTAAAATTCTGTGGTCTGGTCTACTAACTTTCATCCTCTATTACCGACAATAACTTCTCTGGCTTCTGGTGATCAGTTTGAGCTCTACTCTTGTCCAACCCACTTTCTGGTTGTGGATTCACTAGGTCAAGTTTGCTCAGAACTTGAGAAATTTTTCTTTCTACAGCAGACCGTTGCTGCCTGATCTTTGGGCTCTTTAGTCATCTTATGATTGCTTCCTGAATCCAATGTCTTTGCAAGCTTATGAAGATCAAGGTATGTATAGCCTTTCTGAAGACAAGTCAAAAACTGTCATCTTAAATTGCTCTTCTTTAATGATGAACTAATTGAGGAGTTTTCTGTTTTAACCTGAAAGCTCTCTTTGAGGTTGAGGCTTGCTTTCAACCCTGCATTGTTCCCATAGCCACAACTACCTGTGTGAGGAAGGCAGGTGTGTAGTACCTGCCCAAGCAGCTCAGAAATTCAGGAACAGGATTGAGGATGACAAAATCCTTGGAGCTAAATACATGTTTTGGCTGTCCAGGGCCCTTGCAAGGTACAGTGGCAGCTGGTTCTCGCTTTTTGCATTGACGTGGTGGTGGCTAGGATGTGCTTCTGGGAGGTGGCTCTGAGTGAGTGAGTCCTGTGGCTGCACGAGTGTCTTTGTCACTGCCTGTCGTTCTGAGGGTGGGACAAATTCTGCTCGTACTTGTGAAACAACGCTGCTGTGTGCAAACCAGTGAAAAACTAATGGGGCAGGAAGCAGAGCAAGGACAAGGGTGTATGTCTGCAGCCTAGGAGCTAAAGCAGACAAAGGATTTTTTGATAGTTTGGTTTAATTATGGTTCAGTGCCAGAACAAGCACAGAATTACATGTATCATTTCAGTAGTAAAGACAGGAACACATGGCTTCTCTTCCCAGCCGTTGAGCCTGTCACCAGTTAACCTATACTTCAACAACAGTGAAATACATCTTGGCAGTTGTCTGTGAGATAGCAGGAGGAGCTGGAATGGCCAAAGGAGATGTCAAAGCTCCTCCTCTTCTAGTGTGCAAAGTGACAAGATTGTAGGCTATTAGAAAGATCATCTGCCTTGGATATGTGGGGTTTGTTTTGAGAAAGAAGCAGCAAAAGAAGGGTTTGCTTTATCATGGAGAGTGGGTTTTGTCTCTCTTCCAGCAAGCATAAATAGGGATTTGGCCAGTTGTCAGTGACACCGCTTAAACCTCTCAAACGCAAAGATAGTTGCTTGTATAACTAATGTGCTTGTAAATCAGTCCCTGGTTTTGCTGTCTGGGATCTTAGTTAGCCTTAGAAATTTTCTTCAGGGCTTTTATTACCAAAAAAATGTAGACAACTAAAGTGCCCTTACCCGCTTGGTGCCAGAAATTCAGTGCTTTCGGGTTTGTACTTGTTCCGCTTATTGCTCAAGTGCATATAACTCAGCCAAATGCTGGTCCTGAGTAAAGTATAATTTGAAGGAGGCCAAAATGAAAATAATTTACAAATCAAGGTAATATATATACTGAAATGTACGAAGAAAATATGTAAGATATTTCATAAAATACTTTGAGTTTATTTTTTGAATCGTAACTTTAGAGGAGGTGAAGAAGTAAGAAGCAAGCTCAGAGAATGCCCTTTCTGTACCTTTGCTGTATTTTTCAAATACTTTTCTTACTTTGTGTTAGAGATGAGAGAGTGGAAACGGTACTTCTTTGGTGATGCTTCTTGCTGTTGTAATTGAAATTTATTTTTAAAAATGGTACTTGAAAGAGATCTGTATTGCCTATCCATAGGGTTTACATTTCTTTAGCAAGAGCTATACAGCAATAAAATTTTCTACAGGTATATGTATGGATCTACAAAATGTTGCTTTAAGCATTTGGCTGTAAAGGCTTCATCTGTCTCCATCATATCACCTGCACGTATTTTTGTGAAGTAGCTTCTGGTGTTTCTTTGCATCAGGTATATGAAACGCTTTCCTAAATGAATAGTGACGCTGTGTTCAGTGCTGTGTAAGCACAAGGAGGTAATCTAAGCGCCCAAGAGCCAAACCAGCATTTCCTAGGCACCCGGGGCAGCCCTTGGCTTCACTGGAAGCTTTGTTTGCAGGAATAATGCCCAATTGTGCTGTTTGGCAAGGGAAGTGTGCGTGTTTTTTGGCATGAAATCATGAAATATATATACTGGCATAAAAAATATATATATAAAACTACACTATTTACAGATAAATGTAAACCAGGGTTTAAAGGCACCATGTGAAACACTGGGAGGCAAGAGCAACACAATGAACAGTGGGGAGATAGGAAAACATACAATGAGGGTTTTCCTCCCCCCACCCCCTTTTATTTTTCTTTTCCCTTTCCTGCTGGCAATCTCGGGAACCACACTTATTCCACTGTCCTTTATCCGGGCTTCTTTTCAGCTACAAACCCATGAATTTATGTCATCAGACAGTATTAAACTTTTCTAAAGTTAAAAATTACCAAAATAGATTACTTAATAGGACCCAAATGCCTATCAGTTGTGATCTGGCAAAGAGCTGCACATCTTGAACCTGTTGGAAGTTTCCATGATGAACCCATCTCTGTTTGGTTTGTCTTTTAACAGCAATGTTAGTGCACCCAAGTAGAAAAGCAGGCCTTAGTTGTCTTTTTTTTTTTTTTTTTTTTTTTCCGGCTGTAGCGGCTTCTTGTTCCGTTCTCATCTTTTCCACCTTTCTGGCAGCAGATGGAGCCAGAAGCTCAGCTTTACACCCAGCAGTAAGCTCTGAGCTCAGAGTTTTTGGAGTTTGACTCCTGGGGGCTTGCTTTTGGTCTTTACTAATACCAAAACTTCAGTGACACAAACTTCAGTCTTCTCTCTGGGCGCTATCTCAATGCGTAACTTGGGCTGTGTGCTCTTATGGCTAGTCTTGTGTGAAGGGGGTGGTAGAAAGAATTCCTGTATCTCTAACATGGCCAATACCCAGTAATTCATAACTGTCAGCATCTGAGTGATGGGGATGTGGGGGCAGCTGAGAAGGAAAAAATAAGAGGCTTTCCTACTCACAGCACTGAAGTAGAGCAAATCAGAAGGTGGAGGTCTGAGCCAAAATTTTAAACATTTCTTTAAACCTGGGAACTGTTTTCCCTGGGCCTCCCTGTGGTGCTTCAATCCAGATGAGAAGCTTAACCAGTTGGAGTTGCTGTATTTGTGCAGTAAAAAGAGGTGTTTTGCCGAACGTTCATTCAGCCCTCAGCAGGCAAAGCAGACAAGAAAAAAATGGTACTGGCACTATTAGGCAATTAAAACCCCCTAGCAGAAAGCTCACAAAATTACTGTGCTGATTGTCTTTTGGAAGGGGTCTTGGCATCTGCAGCAAATGCTTGAGAATGTTAACCTTGTGCATTGCTTCATCTGTGCAATCTGGGGGAGCTGGAGGGAGTTATCTGAGCCCCACGCGGTCAGGTTGCTCTGGCAGTCAAGGAGGAGCTGCTGCCTTGGGCCATGGGTTAAAATGCTCCTTTGTTGGTTTTTTTTTCTTTCCAATGCAAGTTACTGTGCTTTTATTTTTGTCCCTGAGGCAGTGCCTTTTCACCCTGCAGCCCAGTGTGCTGAACGCTAAGGTGATACAGATAAGGCGTGACCATAAACAAGGGTCTTTGGTTGTTGTTTCCCTTGGTGCTCTTTGTCCCTCTGCTCAGGCTTGTTTGGAGAAATCTGAGCAGAGACGGAGCTGTCCGGAAAATCCCCAGGCTGTTATCGGCACTAGTCTAAATAAATAAGGGAAGAAAGCAACTCGTACTCATTCCTGTATAAAATCCTATTAATCTGCTATGATTTAGGCTGCGTAGAAAGCCCCTCAAGAGTATTGACCCTTTGCATGACTTGTAAACCAAACAAAGGCCTGGACCTTGGATGAACTCCCGGCCCTTCCTTGGAGTCCGACACATGGGAGACCTAATCCTCAGGCTAATACAGTCATTTGGAATAGCTGTGAAATGAGAAAGGGGAAAAGCTGGCCCAATTATACCCCTCAGCTTGAAATAACAGAAATAACCGTACGTAAGAGGGGGTAACTTACCTTCTAAACGCTCAGTTCCCCCTCTGCCACAGTTATTTCCAGCAGACACAGGCTGCCCTGCGGTAGATGAGTTGTGCCAGAGGCTAGTTTTATGCAAGAAATAAAACCGTGGTTCAGACCGACTGGCAGTGGCGTGTCGTTCTCTCTGGCTCTCCTCGTTTGCTGGCAATACAGCCGACGCCTGGCCAAAATGGTTCAGGCCTCACAAGGATGCTGTGGGAGTTTCCTCAAAATTCAGGAATTGTCTTGAGATTGTTGGGTGAGAAGATGCACAGGGACGCTCCCCTTACCACTGCTACCGACTGCACCTATAGGTCCGTGTGTTGTGACAAGAGCGTCTGATTTCCAGTATTCCTCTGTAACAGTTTTTCATCTTTTACCCTTAAGAACAACCACACATCATTAAATATGAATTACTTGGTATGGTGGAAGCGTTTTTGAACAACATGTGAGTAACACAGCTTCTCCAAAAAGGACCTTCATTCATTTCCACCCTGACGGAGGCAGGATGGATGAGGAAATAAAACGTGTGAAGGCTTTGGCTACTATCCTGCGCTGCAGCAAACCACACCTTCTGCCACCAGCTACATGGCAGCTCCTACCTTCTCTGATGATAAATGCTCATCTTTTTGAATAACAAGGGTAGGACGAGTCCCGCAGGCACCCGCCTGCTCTGTCATAGCAGGTGGGAGCAGGAGCAGCTGTACTGATGCAGGAAGAAACCCCCGCTTTTACGTACTGTATTGCAGTAGTTTAACACACCAGCCTCGGCTGGGACTAAACATCTAGCAGAAAATTATTAGCTGTATCGCATCACGGATGCATAACCGCGTGTGGGTGGGTGAAGCCCCCTTTATTGGAAGTCACGTTGTTCACGGGGGCGGGAGGCCACGGCAGGAGTACCCAGCTCTGTTCCCTTTTTCTCTTCAGAAAAACTTCCAAAGACTCTGAACTTTGGCTGGTTGCTCTGGCCGAAGGAGCGGGACGGTGTTAACCATTCTGTGGTCAGTTCCTCTTGGGGAGTCCGTAGCTGTTAATGCTTCATTAGCTACTCTGGTGAGGAAGGGGGTGGTGGATCATCCCAGCTCACTGCGGGGGAGCTGGTGCCTGAGGAGCCATGGTGACCTGTGGGCAGTCACCCAGCTCTGTGCAGGATAGGTCCCACAGCCCTGCTGCTGAGCACAGCACCTTCTTCTATGGGACAAGGATAATGATAGAATCAGAGAACGGTTTGGGTTGGAGGGGACCTCAAAGCCCACCCAGTCCCACCCCGTGCCCTGGCAGGGCCCCCTCCCCCCAGCCCAGGCTGCTCCCAGCCCCATCCAGCCTGGCCTTGAGCACTGCCAGGGATGGGGCACCCACAGCTGCTCTGGGCAGCCTGGGCCAGCGCCTCGCCGCCCTCACGGGGAACAATTTCTGCCTCACAGCTCATCTGCATCTCCCCTCTCCCAGCTTAAGGCCATTCCCCCTTGGCCTGTCACCACGTGCCCACGTACAAAGCCCCTCTCCAGCTTCTTGCCGGCCCCTGTAGGTGCTGGGAGCTGCTCTAAGGTCTCCCCGGAGCCTTCTCCTCCCCAGGCTGAGCAGCCCCAGCTCTCCCAGCCCGGCTCCATGGCAGAGGGGCTCCAGCCCCCTGACCACCTCTGTGGTCTCTGGCCTCTCTCCAATGTACGTGCTTCCTTTCTGCTACTACATTTGACTGACCACAAGCTCTTGAGACATCAGCGAGTGACTGCTACTCTGAAGGCGCCCTATGCCTGGCATGACAGGACCGTGATTTCTCCCCTGGCATCTAAGCAACACCATCATTTGAGTAGTCCCAATGTAAATGATGCCGATGCACGTGCAACATCGCAAACTCGCATTGTACAAGGCAGAATATCATAAAAGAGAAAAGAAAAAAAAGGACAGGGAAAACGATGCTGTTGTATGAGAAGCATTGCACTGCTCTGTGTCCCTGCACCAGGCTGGCTGTCCCTGGGGGAGGCTGTGTGTGTGCATGGACCGGAGCCACGTCATCAGGACATTCTGTGTTGTCTAGACTGCAATAAATGTCAGGCAGTTGGAGCACAAACACAGAGCCGTGGCCTTGCTGATACATTCCTTGATCTCTCCCTCTCTCATCTGCAGGAATAATTCCTTCACATCAAGGTTAAAGGCAGTGTGAGCAAGGGACTGGTATTTGCATGCAGTACGGGCTGTGAGCAAAAGAGCTCGGGTTTGAGCTCCCAGCTCTGAAGTTAACCTTCAAGAGCACGAAAATGAAAACAAGATTAAAGCCAAATCGGGCAGGCGTTCCTGTGCAGCCACTGCATTTGTAGCCGACGATACCTGCATCATTAAAGACATTAGGTGGGTGCAGAGTGGCCTTTCCAAGCGGAGCTGCTTCTTGCTAGCGAAGGAGCTAATGAAAGACATGATTTTCAAAGGCCCCGCTCTTTGTGGCAGTGTGAAGATGAACTGGGATCCTGTAATGGGGCTTTTGCAGCTCCAATACCGCTACTTACGTCCAGAGGTGTGAGCCACAGGGATGCACGGCTTGTCATGAGGCAACCTGGATGAATTTCATCCCTGGGAGGGAGGGCCCCTCGTGCACCCGTGGGTGCTTTCAGCTTTGTGGGTGTTTTTATTTTGTGGGCTAGGATTCCAGTCATCAGATGTTTCCAGGAGAGTCTCGAGGTGTTCCTGATGCTACTTGAAAGGGATGCTCACTGCAGCCTGGAGCCCTCACGGCGAGGGGGAAGCACTGTGGTGGGGGGCTGGGGAGCGCAGGGTGTGCAGAGGTGGGTGGCCACGGCTTTCTCCAAGCTGAAAGTCAACAGTTGTAGCAGTTTGAGCGGGAACATTTTGGTTTAATCTAGTTCTCTGCCCATGCTATTCTTCTGCAGGCTAGTGGGTGGTCACATGCTAAACCAATAACAAGTAAATTAAAACCAAAAAAGAAGGGCTGACAACCATGGTGGTGCCTGGGTCCTGCTTCCCCGTGTGGCACAACATCCCTTGTCTCATTATGGCTGGGCCAGCTGTGCCCTTGCAATCGTGCTGACGTTTCTTTGTGGCTAGAGCAACTGAGATCTCAATCCAGAAATGAACGTAAGATTGCTGAGCAGAGCGGGGGTAAGGTCTGGGGTGAAAACCAGCACTTTCAGAGAAGTACTGGTGCCTGCCTTGCCTTGTGAGAGAATTCTGACGGTCTCCCTTGGCAGAGCTAAAATTTTGGATCTTTGGAGAACGTGCATTTGCATTTAAGGGAAGCTTGGAACGTGATCAATATCTAAAGAACAAAAAAGTAATGAGGATTTGAAAATGTGAAATAGCTGGGTGGGAGGAAGCGCAGCTAGCAGAGGTTGCACAAGAGTGATGAAGAAGCTTTGCAAGAACAGAAACAAAGTGCTGGCAGTGGCAGCAGGTCACAGAGCTCCTTTCAGCCGTGTTTTCCAGGCTAGTGCTCTCCCCAAATCTGGGAAGCCTCAAAAAATGCTCCTCCTCTGCCCAAGGGAGTCTGGGCCATCGTCTCCCACTTCATGCCTTTCATGCCTCCATTCCTTGGTCTTATCACCCAGGCCTTGGAGTACAATTTATTCTCCTCTTAAAGATTTAGCACATGCCCCCTCACTCTTCTCAAGGCTAAATGATCCACATGTTGAACTGTTTCTGCCTGTGTTGTGTCTTCCAGTCCGCTCAGCGCTTCTGTGCTCCTCTCTGCGGTGCTCTCTGTGGTGCTCTCTCCCCTTGCTGTGCTCCCAAAACTGGCTGCAGCCTTCAAATGAAGATTTTCCAGGGCTTACACAGAGCAGCAGCACACCTTCAAGAATGCTATTCTCATTATTTAGACGTCTGAGCTGGATATTTTCTTTCTTTTTTCTAACATTCTTTTACAACAGCATGACTCGCACCTTGCTGGTAACCTACGATAACCACCCGTGGCTGGTTATCTTTTGTCAATGCAATCGATTATTCCTGCCCAAGTGTCACACTTGTCACTCGCCCCTGCCATCAGGCCTTTCTCCAGTTTGTCAAATCTTGCTGAATTTTATCCCTGACAGTCTTCTACCTGCTGCCTGTCCTGGCTGTGCCAAGCTTAGCCTGTTCTGGGGGGGCAGGAGAGCACCGCCCCACACCAGGGCCAGGGCAGACCCTCGCTCCATGCCGATGCCATTTCGCCAGGGAGCCGCTGGGAGCTGCCAACAGATTTATTTGCACCTGACTCTACCGCAGGTTCGTGCAGCCCACATTTTCGGAGCTTAGTTTTGAGAGCAGCAGCGAGAGCTTTCCCAATGCGAGGAAACACGATGACTGCTGCTTTTCCCTCGTTCACCAGTGCGGCCAGTCTGCTGGGGAAAGGACCAAAGTGGTTTTGCATGATGCTTTCCTGATGCATCCATCATGCCTGCTAATCACTCGTGTGAGTGGGTGAGTGTTTTCGGAGTATCCCGTGCAGGGCTGAGGGGTGAGATGTCGCGGTGGATTCGAATAGGCAATATTAAAATAATAGCAAAGCAGCCAGAAACTGGACAATTAAGTTCAGTCCATCTTGTGGATAGGAAGCTTTGAAATTCAAGTGGGAGACCAGTCACTGAGAAAGAATGAAATCTATGAATAGAATGTGATCCCTGCTCATCACCAAGCTTCAAGCAGACGACGAACATTAAGAACACCCACACCAATGGGGTGGTGGTGGGGAACCACTGGCCCTTGGGCTTGCGTGACCCAGTCTCCATCTTACAGTTATTCCTGCGAGACAGTAATTGAAACAGCTGGTGGCGAAGGTGTGTCCCAGAAAATTAAAGCATGTTTTACTATTAAGCAGCAGCAGCAGCAGCAGAGGGTTTGCAGGTGGATGGGGCTGCTAGATCCCTGCTAGATCCCTGCAGCTGCTGGGGCTCTTTAGCCTGCACAGGTTGCATTAAGATATGGGTTGTTTTTTTCTGGCTGAGCTTCCCACTGCTTCTGCAGCACCTCCTCCTCCTCCTCAGGTCCCAGATCTCTGTGTTGTCAGCAAGCTTGATTAGGGACAAGCTTTCCACTTTCTTCCTGCTCTTTGATAAAAGTTGAAAGCGGCACAAGACTGAGTCAAAGCCGATTGAAAGGGACCTGCTGCTCACAGTTTTCTACAACAAAAGCATTTGCTCAGTTAGCTGACCATTCCCAAACCTGATTTCCATGCTGCATCGCACACTGCACCGCCTTGTTCCTCCCGGTGCACGCACCTGCTGTCATCCTGCACGATACCCTGTTCCCCCTCCATTCCTCTTTGCATCCCCTGGCAGAGGGTGAGCGGGGAACGGGGAGCAGCACTCTGCCCATGGGCCACCCAGTGCTCCTGGGGTGACATAGTAAAGGCGCGTTTATCAAGGCTTCGGATAAAGGCTCAAAAGAGAATACAATACTCAAAAGCAACAGAAAATGTAGCCTAGGCTAGATTTGCATAGAAGACAATTTCTTACACGTTTGTTGAAGCTGCGTACATGATGTCTTAGTTTTTTTGTATGGTAATTAACCCTCTGTTGGCCATCCTAGCTCACTGAATGAGTCTCTTGTCCTCACACACCAGAGATCTAGTGGCCCCCATCCCAAATGCTGGTGACGTTGGTGGATCATACTCAGCAGCTGACTATAGCTGCTGTTTGCAGTGCTTCCCTGCCCGGCCACCTCTCCCCACTTCACACCTCCTTAGCAGAGAGATACGTTAGGATCAGCCGCTTTGTCTCTGCTCACACTACAAGCGTTTAATCCCTGGTTGGGGTTTGTAGCCCTGTTCCTGGAAAGCTGTTGCTGCCTGTGTGACTGCTCCAGCCTCCCAAAGCCTCCTCTAGACAGACATCACTCAAGGCTTTTTTGGATGTGTTGTTAGAAAGATGCCTAATGCATGAAATCAGTGTTGTCCTGAATAGTTTAAGGTCAACTCCAGCCCCTGAACGCAGCGTGTTCCAGCTGCTGCAAGCCCCGAGCCAAGAGGTCTCCACCACCACCCCCAGCAGAACGAAAGTTTTCTCATTAGCTGCTACTTTAATCAACATGTGCTGCTGCCACTTGGCCCCTCTTCCTGGGAGGATTTCTGGCTCGTGGGAGGATGGCATGGTCACATTCTTGAATCAAACTTGTCCTGATCCATCTTTGATCATCCACATGCTTTCATATAGGGGACGCCTGGCCCCAAACCCAGGATATCCCAGCAGGGTCAGCTCTCCAGCACCCACTGAATTAAGCAAAGGCTGTCCCACAAACACCGGTGTGACACCCTGAGAAGTGGAAGCCAGGTGTGAGAAGTGAAACACAGGCTACCCCAGGGCTGATCATGCTTTTCCATTTCCTTCAGAGCTTTGCCATTTGCAGTTTTCATGGTCAGATGAGGCGCAGGCTTGTCCTTGTATTCATGAAACAAACAGAAAATGTGCCAAGCAATTCCCGAGATGCTAAAATGTGGCACATGCTTTTGGGAAAAAAAAAAGAAGCTGATAGGAAGTAGAAGCAGTGCACACAGGTGGTGGCTACCAAAGGATGCATGTTTACCGTGCTGGTAAGTGATCTTGCTAATTCTATCAGACAATTTTCTTAAGGCAAGCTGAATTTGGAGACTTTTCAGACAAAAGGAAAACTTCTGAAGAGCTCCCATACTCTTGGAGGTCAACTCTAGCCTTAATTCTTGAGTACTTTGGCTTTTATCACAGCTTTAATGTGATTTTATGGCAGGGGAGTATACATGTGGAGCATGCCATCGTCGTCTTCCCTGTAGTCCCAGAGGACCCAGCAATGGCTGCATTCCCTCATCGGGCAGCTGGGACGTGCTGGGAGAGCTGCACCCGCCTCCCTGGATGGCACCCATGCCCTGGCCAAAGTTTTTGTTTCAAGTAAGAAAAGAGGTTTAATCACGTGAAGAGGTAATAAAGTCATACACAACTGACATGTAAGAAATACGGCTGGAAACCCACAAACAGCTTCTTTTTCCCATTCCCCACCCAACTGTGAAAGCGCCCTTTCGTGTAGAGCTAGGAAGATCCAAATCTTGTGTTTCTTCTGGTGCCCATGCCACGGGGATAAGCTTTCTTTCTTCGCTATATAATCTCATTTTGTCCTCAGAGCCTGAATTCCTGACCTGTTTACTGGTGCTGACCTATTTACTGGTTTGCTGGAGGACGGGGCTGCCCATGCAGAGCAGCTGATTTATGTGCCACCTTGCAATCACGCCTTCACAGCCCTGGCAGCGCACACCCAGGTTCGGATGTGGCTAGGATTTTTCTAGCACAAACTTATAAAAATGTGTTTTGAGTACGTCTGACACAGTTCCATGGCAAAAAAAAAAGAAATACTGAGGGCTAACAAGCGGTTGGCAGGAATTGTTTTAGAGTCTGCATTCCTTAGAGAGCCCATCATCAACACAGACGATGTAATGGGCATGATTAAATAGTTAAGTCATATGTAAAAGCAACGGAAGCATGATCTTTCATGTTATGTCTGATGACATCATTCCCCCCAATGAGATTCAGTGCGATTCCCAATATTTTGCTTTAGGAAATACAGAACATAAATTAATGTGATGTACATTTTGCTGTGTAGCAAACAGCAACAGCCATTCCTGTAAGGAGATTTGAAAATTTGCTGTTACCTTCTATTTTATTCTTTCTCCAGGACAACCAGCCTTTCCCAGGATGTTTTTCTTTTCCCACTGCTCTTCCTGTGCCTTATTCATGATACGCTTTAAGCCTCACTTAAATGAAAATTTCATTCATTATAACTTCGTCACCTTTAATATCTGAAAGGTCTGTCTAATTATACCCATAAATACCTCAGGAGAGGAATTATAATCAAACATCATTCAGGTAGTGTCCACATATATTGAAAGCTGCTCTCTGAAACAATGACTCATCTCATTCTACATGCCAGAACGCATGCCTCGCATTGTTAATACCTGAAGTATTCTTTTACTTCGAAAAGCTTGGCTTATAAAACTTCATCAGATAACATTCATATTTAACAACTGTGTTTAGATCACATAAATCAGCACAGACGCTGCCTCAATTTGGGAACAAGTGGTCTGAAGGGCTTCCAGCTCTTCTTCTTTATCTTACTCACTGGTTCCATTTCTGCATCATAATAAAAGCCATCCTGGCTGATGGCCCACTCCATCAGCCGTTTTCACAGATCCCATTTGCTATTTTATCTGCAGGGCATCTCAGACATCCTTGAGGACTTCTGGGGCGTTTGATATGTGTTTCCCACTTCTTGGTGGTTTCCAGGGGATTGCTTTTAAAGCTAAATTGATGGCAGCTTTTGGTCTGGACACAGCAGGGACAGCGCAGTTTCGCCTGGGACATCCCAAAATACCAAGTGGAGGTGCCTGATGTCACATTTCCTACCTTCAGCAATGCTGGGTTTTCTCAGCAGGTGAGGGGAACACCTCTCTGTGTGTTTTCCATCCCACCTGGCACACTTCCCTTCCAAATTCAGGGAAGGCACAAGGTGAAGTAATATTCCAGGCTCGTTCCATAGCTTTGGAACTTAATCTGTTTGATGCCGCCTGATGACATTTCGTTAAGCAATAAACCGCTGGACCCGGTTTGCTGAGGCGAACAGAGGAAATAAGCAGCAGTTCGTCAGACTGACTCTTAGCCTGCTGCCTGATGCTCTCCCCAGCTCAAAAGTTCTGTTCTTCTAGATCAAATTTATTCCAAAGATGGTTAAAATTATTGGCCCTATGGAAGGCTTACCCTAGCATAAGGCTAAAGGTTTTGAAATGAACCCTTTTCTTAAGCGTAGGAAAAAATATGGCCTTTAATGTAGACTGATAGAAACCAACAGACCTTTTTTTCTGAGCTAGGGGTGTGTGTAAATCTCGGCGTCAGGGCAGGACAGCAAGGAGGGTTTTATGGTTTCTTGGAGCTGTATAGAAAGGTCTGTTTTTTGCCCAGATTTGTCTGGCCCCAGCTGGTTTGTGTCACCTCCAGGGGTTTGCAAGGACTATTTATTTCTACTACTTGTAAACCATTTTTCCACATGCAAATCCTCCCTCAAAATGACCTTTTCCCGGGTATATACAGATTACTCAGCCCAGCATCCTCTCAGGCTGAGGGATGCACTGTGACTACACCCAGTTGCAGTTTTCCCCAGTGTCCCAGCTCTCCTGTGTGATGGTTTCCTTCGCGGGGGGGCGGGGGGGGCTTCTGATCCAAATTAATTATCTTGAGTGGTTGTGTTATAAACGTGTGTGTTATAAAATAACCAAATGAGCAGCAAAACTCACAGCCACCTGACGCTGAATACCGCTCTTCCTAGATATTGTGGCATATTTTTCCATGTATCTCTCTTCCCTCGAGTGCTTGGCAAGTTCCCATTCCCCGCTGAGAGCATTTTGCTGCCCAGCTGGTTCCCCCATCCCCAGGTTGCAGGGGACCACCGAGATGGGGTGTCACTGATGTGGTCCATGCAGCCCTGGGATCACCACCCCCCTCGGACTCCAACCAGCCCCAGCCCTTGCGGTAACGGGGACAGTGAGCAGCCTCGCGGCTGGCTTGCACCGCTGTGCTTGTGTGTGGTGTAAAAAGGGACAATTTGGTGTGACACAGCTGAGCTGACCCCGTGGCTCTGTCTGCTGGGCGTGCTTGTCTCACCAGCAGCTTCAGCACATAATGGATTGCTGTCGGCACAGCAAGAGCAGGACTCAATTAAAACTGGCTGTTTGAACATCAGTCTTTAAAATGTGCCACCAGTTGTAACGTTCTTCCTCATCCCTCCGCAGTGAACACCTGGAGGAAGCGTTGGTGATGATGAGCATCATGCCTGTTTCAACAAATCCTAGCGGAAGCCTGGAAAACCACTGATGACCAGTTCATTGAGCTGGCACAAGCCAGCCTCTTACAAACAGCTGGCACCCTCACGTTGTCAGGGCTTGGTATGTCCTAATTTCCCTGCTACACCGGTATGTTCTGGAACGATGCTTTTGTAAAAGGACCTGGTATGGGTATCGACCTACTGTGTCTCATGGTCTGCTTGGCACTCTCCCACAGACTGGTCTAACCCAGGAGCTTCCCTGAAGAAATCCTCCTGCTGCCATTGCGTTGGCCAAAGTTTTGCTCCATCCTCCTTCCCAGGGAGACAAGCTGGACTATCCCAGCAGCACCAGTCCCGGCTAACCAGCCGTGCCTTTCCCTACCATCAAATTAGCATACATAACTCAATAAATGGCACACATTAATAACATTCCTGATGAGTGCCCGGGCTTGCAGGTTTTGACTCAACACAGCACAACTGCTTTCTCACGAGGTGCCTTGGAGCAGTTGGTATTTGCAGACCTACAGGGCAAATAAAAAGAGATTGATGTGTTCATGTCAACCCTGCCCCCACCAAAGACAGGCAGCAAATTATGTTGAAGCACCAGTGAAGCAATCTGAAGATAATGTGTCTAGTGATAAATTAATTGCGATTTAAAGTTAGCTGGTTTTCCTTTACAAGTCCCAAAGAAAGCAAGAGACACTATATAAAACAGATGGTATCTTGTCAGTCAAGGAAGCAGAATGAACAGAGCTCGTGGGGATTCAAACCCGTGTGAGGGGAAACCTGGGCTACGGAGTGGGGGTAAATGATGGATACCGAGACAGTCATTAAAAACTGGTGATCTTTTTATTGCCTGTTGTGCCTGTAGCTTTGTCTCCAGGGACCTGTGCTTCTCCCCAGTGGTTTTGTGGAAACCATGCAGAGCTTTTTTTCGCTGGTGATGGGTGAGAGTTTTCAGTGGATAAATGCACTTTTACACTCACTCCGGATTTATCACCCAGTCTTCGTATTATCTGAGTGCTCAGCTGCTAGTAGTATCTGAGAGTCAGTCTGTTTTCCTTTTTCCAAAATGTGTCCAAAGTACCCAAACAACGCACCCCACGTGTCAGTGCCCGTGTGCGGCGGCACACAACCTGCTCCCCGGCTCCGTGATTTCTCAGTGCGCTCATCATCTCCCGGCTGAGAAAGAGGAAAGGCTTGTCACAGCAGGCTCAGCGTGTGGCTCTCCAAATTGCACTGCAAGGAGTCAGCTTTCCTTCAGAGCTCAAAGCCATGAATCACGGCGAGGCCATGATCCAGCAGAAGCTCAGACACACATAATTAAGGCACTGAATATCAAGGAGCAGGTCCTCCCTCTTGTATAACATTACAGCAGTGCTTAATGTTGCAGCGATAAAGCACACCCTATTGCTTCTGCCCTCACTTAAAATAGCTGACCGGTGGGGCATCTCTCTAAGAGTGACCTTTCATTTCCCGTTAGGTGTTTTCGATCTGTTAAACCAGAACTTTAATATATTACATTCAGGGACTTTTGAATCGTCCTATTTTGCTTTGTGCAGAAACTTAAAAAGAGGGAGAAAAATGTTTTTTTCAAGGTCTCTGTTTTTTTTCTGCCATATCAAATGAAATGTCATTGTAAAAATGATTTTAAGGTACTTTCAGATAATACCCAAGAAATTTAAGGGTCGTGTATAACTCAGTTTAGCTGCAGTTTTCAGACCGTGTGTGGATCTCTTGGCCTGGGAAAGTCCACTATGAAATAACAGCAGATGTTGATGGGGTTATCATTACTAGACCTGTGCCTTTCAGGTGCATCTTTCAGCTAAGAAAAGGGTTAAATGAACAAGAGAACATTTCCTTTGAAGAAAGTTTTGCGGTGAATATTTGAATATCCTCTGTAAACAGAAGTTTTGCAGTTACTTCTCATTTTGCAGCTGCAGGGCACGAGGGGCGCACAGTAAGATTGCTGCTGTTGGGAAAGTCTCAGGGCCGTACCTTCACCCTGAAGCTGTCTGTCCCTTGAACCATCACTGGGATGCAGCAGCCCATCAGGGGAGTCCCACCATAAAAGAAATGGCACCAGTGTGGCTCACAAACACTTTTTAAGATGTGGGGCCACACAGTCTCCAGACCGAAAAACATGCAGTCACAGCAAGGATCAATTCATCCCTTCCCTTCCCTGTTAAAATCCTCACTTGATGATGATCTCAACAGCTGGCAGGAAGATGGAGATAACTGTGCCAAGCTTTCATCCTGAGACCACCGCTGGAAAACCCAGACCCTTGCACATCCAGCAAAGAGGCCAGCTGGTGCTGCTCACTCTCCTGTGCCTTTTGAGAAGCTCAGACTCTCTCGGTGGGTTGCAAAGACACTGGTTTCAGGACAAAAACTTCTTTTGACCCATCACACAATCCAAGACATGCCCTTTTTTACAATGAGGCTAGCTGAAAGGAGTCTGAAAACCAAGTGTATGAATCCTGTGGTTTACTCCTTCCTGCTGTATCCCCCTCTTGTCTCCATCTCTCAGTTCGGGGCTTGCTCCTCCATTTAGCCCCTCCTTTATTACCTTTATTCATTTTAATTAAGTTCTCCCTCAGATTCAGACGCTTAACAAGGTTTAAAGAAAGAAGTGACTTGCCCAGCAGACTGGCTTTCCCCAGCTTAGCACTACACGGTCACAGTTCCCCTTTGGCATCTCGTGGTCTGAGCCCCTGGAGCTCCTGCTCTCAGGGCGCAGGGGTGGTCAGGAGCTGGAGGGCTGCAGTGGGCCAACAAGGGGATGCTTTGCTTCCAGAGTCATTGGTACTGACCAGCTATTGGGGCACAACCGCGTCGGGTGACCACCCCCCGTTTTTTTGAAGGGTAAATTGCCCTGTTCCCATCCCCACTGGGTGCCACAGGCCTGACAAAGCTGGCCACGGGGGCTCCTGCCAGGCAGGTCCCAGGGACACCCGCTCCAAGTCCCTCCAAATGAACAGCCTTGCTGGCTCCAAGCCCCCGGTGTGACAGTCGGTGAAGGGGAGTGGGCTGGGGGTGGGTGATGCTGTGGGCACCCTCACGCCCAGGGTTGAGTTCCCCAAGGACTGCCTCCCTCCTTGAGCGTGGTTTCTGCCTCGGGCAGCAAAGAGTTAATCTCCAGCTGAACTCCTACAGGTAGCAGATTCCTGCAGCTGAAGGTAGACCTTCAGGCTACTCTTTAATAGAGGTGAACAGTATTTAACTCCTGGATGGCGGTGGTTCCGCATGCAGCTCTCCGTGCTGTCATCAGGCTTCCTCTGCTGAGCCCTCTGCAAAGGCAGCTCCTTGTTTATCCTGTGATCACACGCTGTTACCACCCAAACAGCCCTCGGTCATGTACATCATCTCTGCATCTTATTACACAGTTAGCATCTTGTTAGACATAAATATGCTCTTCCAGAGCTTGTTAATGTTCAACCAACAAACGAATACATTTGCAAAGTAAGATACTCGGCAATCTAGTAGTGCTGGCAGTACTTTTCCACACTCCTATCATTAGACAGGTCCTAACTGAACTATGTGTAGGAGTCTGGCTAAGTCTGGAAATAATAGGCTTATTTTCTAGATCCCCTTCTGCTGTACTGGTCTATAAGGGCACTGAATGTTTTTTTTTTGTTGTTGATGTTTACAGTGATTATTTTTTATTACTGCATGCCTAGATTTCATCCACACCAGCCTACCTCCTGCTCAGTGTTTCCCCTCTGCATTACCTTTATTACTACCCTGACTTCAGCAGAAGTTTCTGGAGAAGCCATAGAAGTTTAAGTGTAATCAGCTCCAGGCTGCCTAATGGGACACCTCACTGCAAATATTTAGTATTTGGGCAGTGCTGTGCTCTAACCTCCCAGCAGCAAGATGCTGCTGCTTCTTTTTTGTGCCACCCTTGTGGCCTGTGACACTCAGCTGATGGGAACTGCCTAAAGATCCGTTTTGGAGCAATGTTAGTAGACACTCAGCTCACAGAGCCTGTCTGAAAGCCGGGAGATGGACTGGAGAGTTGGGAAAGGGCAAGACAGCCTAGCACTAGGTAACCAGAACCACTGATGCATGCAGGCACTGCTAACGTTCATGATATACCCAGAGGACCAATACCACTTTCTGTGATCTTGGCAGTTACCCACAAGTCATATTTTCCATGCTTAGGAATTGTCTTTGAAATGCCGGTTGTGTCCTGGACACAGTAGCTGCTCTTGCCTTTCATGTAGTTTTCTTGCTATGTATTTATCTTGGCCACTGCGAGGAAAAATCCCTTCCCTGATGCAGCCTTATTTCCACCGCCTCCCTCCCTTAGCCTGCGCGAGCACGTAACACAGCAGTGCTTGTAAAATCCTCACCGTGGCCGTATGATATGCTCACATGGCACGGCCCACGCTGTGTAGACTCACCAGGGGGGTCACATCCTTACGTTAACAATCTTTTTCTACTTGGATTCAGGAGCAAGACTCATTAGGGGATGGTGATTTTGCCATGTGATAAGCTGGAGTGTTTTCCCGACAACAACAAAAGGAAAATTTCTGCTTGAGCACAGGGGTTATAAAACTTGCCAGGGGCTTTGCAGAGAAGTAACGCCTTTTTGGTTCCTTTGTGCGCCTCAAAGAACGGCTCGTGTGGCCAGCCCGAACGTGCACAGTCTCGCACATCCAAGCAGGGCTGGACACAAAGATGCCAAAGTACAGGGCACATTTTAATACGCTGGAGGTATGGGCTGGGGTACGAAATTGGTATCCCCAGGGACGCAGGAGAAAGCGGGAGGGAGTGTTCAGGGCTATAAGTGCTTGGTCCTTCAGAGGCAGGGGGTCTCCGCAAGTGGCCAAGGATTCAGCTTTAGACTAGAGCTAAGAGTCTAGATATTAATGGCGGTTAGGTGAATGCAATCAAGTATAAGTGCAAGGTGGAAAACCAGCAAATCAGCCTAAAAAATTAATAATCAAGATATTGGAACAACATATTTCACATTAAGCAACTTTCTTCCCTCTGCCACCTACAAGGAAGAAATGGAAAAAAGACCAAATCTTCGTCCCTAGTCCCTGGTATTTCACACCAGCTGGCCAGGGCATCGCGTGGTGCCAGCGGCTCGGCGTGCTGGCAGCAAGCCGCCCTGGTGTGGTCCGTAGGTGCGGCTAGGCACTGGGGAGCCCTCGCTGTCCTGCTGAAGCAAGCCCTGCCCTGCAGCTCATCAGGCAGCAGCAGCTCAGGAGGCTGCTGAGCAAAGAGGTAGTGGGGAAAACCCCTGAAATTTGCCTCCTGATTTTCTGCCCTGGGTTCCCCTCTTGGAGCCAGCTCCCGTCACCGATTGCTCCGCTCCTGCAGCGAGGCTTTGCCCTCTGTGAATACAGAGGACAAACCCAGCCTAGAGGGTTTGTGATGCATCTGATAAAAAGCCTCATCTGCTCAGTTTTTGTTACTGACCGCAGTAAGCAGTTGGATTATTGCATGTTACAGCCTCCCAGTAGCTGGAACTCAACGAGTTTTATAGCCAGCATTTTAGTCTTGATGGTCCGGCTTATGATGTGGAATTGGATTTGAACATCAGCCCTGGTTTTGTGACTGTGCGTTGGGTTAAATGCAGTGAAGTTACACTGCGGACCTGACAGAGAGGCAGGAACATGCATCATTTAGAAGCAGTGATGTTACCAGGAAGAGCAAAGTTTTCCAGAGAAACATGTTTGACCTTCCAAGTGTTGAGTTTTAGTACTGGAAGCCATAAACATTACTGCTTCGATTAGGAAACCCAACTGCACGGAATGTCCAGTCCATCGTCCTAGGGGCTTGGGTTTTATTGCTTGTTAGAGATAAAAGATTGCAAACATTATTTTACTCTTAAATACTTACAGGACTTGCTTTACATTGTACGTTACAAATCTTAATGCCCTCACCCTCAGCCTATCCCTAAGAGAACAGGGGGTGCTACTACCACTTTACAACCAGGTTACGAAGACACAGAGCCGAACTGCCTTGCTTCACATCAGACATAAAGTCTGCTCCAGAGTAAGGAGACTTGGCTTTGATTTGCAAACCCCCGCCCTCTGCACTAACCAGGGCACAGTATTTCCTTGTTTTTCTAGCATCTGAAAGGGCCACTGAGGGTTTGGATAAGAGCCCTTTTTAATAAATGGGAAAAGAGGAGAAAAAAGAATGAACACTTTGGCCTATCAAGTGTTATTTGCTGAAACTGAGCACTGGATTGTGAACCTTCCAGCGCAGAGGCTGGCTCTGTTGCGTGTTTGTATGTTGTCTAACACAGTGGATAATTAGTCCCAGTTGGGATACTTTGGATGTACAAATTATGCAAATGTATTTACTACGAGTAATAAAAACAGTAAAAAAAATGGGCAAAACCCTCCTGCTGTCTAAAACAGTTTTTCATTTGAGACAGTATTTTCAGTTAAAATTCAAACAATTCATTCAATATAGCCGCCTTCACTTTCAGGTCCCCTAATCATCTCCCCCGGGGAAGTAATAAAAAACATTTTCCCAATCATTTTCATTTTAGTTTTTCTAGATAAAAGAGGGCCTATTCCCAGCCTTGATCTATCAATTGTTGCTTGATCTCTTCAAAAACCACTCTCATTCTGCTCAGGGCTGACGCATAACTGGGTTGTGAACAGAAATGCTGCTCATGGTGATGAGGCCAGTTAAAAATGAGCAGTCAAGAAAAGATGGGGTTTAAAAAAAGCTCAGTTTGGTCTTTGCTCCCAGTGACCTTACAGATGATGGGAACAGCTTTAGACCAATGACAGGTAATTTTTGAAATCCCATATGAAAATAGCTATGAAAACAGTTGGATTAGAAAAGCGTTGGAAGATAAGAGGTTGGGATTCACAGTCCAAGATGTAGGATGTGAATGGCTGCAGATCTACTGGCTCAGCAGCTCAGTGTCACGTAGCTTCTTGACTACTTTTCATTCTTCTAATTATTTAATGTTTGTCCCCGAACTAACGGCAATAGCAACCCTTCCTTGCGTGGCCCCTATACCTCTCAAAGTCTTGAAAGGAAAATCAATGATAAATTCATTCTCTGAGATTTTTGCCTATCAGAAGTAGAGTTTCATTGCTGTGCAACATATTTTCCAGAGTAAGAGAGAGGAGAACTGCAATTTGCAGTTGTTAACTCTCCTCAAGTGTCCTTGTTTCACAGAGGCAGGCCCCCAGACCCGTAAGAGCAGACACACCTGTGCTGCAGAGCCAGGTTGCTTGGTGGCCTGGCAGAGCCTGGCACTGCGGTGGGTGCTAAGCGTGCTTCATAGCTGAAGGGAAGACACATTACCAGAAAATCATGACTTTTTTGGACACGCCCACCCCCACACCCCTGTTTCCACAGGTTATATCATCGTGATTTATCAATCTACTTCAAAAGATTGGCCTAGATGGACTTTTTTTCCTGTCAGCTCCAAGCATGAGACAACACGTTGATGGTCAAGAGGATAGCGCAGCCTTCAACTGCTGATGCATAACAATCCATAATGCCCTTACTTTGTGTGCAATCCTTCCCAAACTCTCCTATGGAGGCATTCAGAGTCATTCAGCTGGTTATTTTAATCAGAAAACCCTTCAAAACACTGTTGTGTTTGACTTCAATTCTGAAGAGTCAACACAACACTTAATGCTTTATGGGTAGGTTGCAGGGGTGATGCTGAGCACTGCGGAATCAATTAGCACTTTTCCTACCCTGACCTCTGCTTCTGGAAAGCACTTTTGGCCTCACTGGTTTTATCAAACCATTGGGAATAAGCAGGAAAATTAACACAGCATAAAACTAATTTTCTTCAGAATTCTAGGAAACGTGCAGCCAGCTAAAATGCAGGTGAGACTGGCAAAGCTTTCCCATACTGGAGCTGTACTTCTCTAGTTTGATTGGAAAAGAAATTTCAGGAATAAAAATCATGAGGCCAACAAATAATATTTTATCAGAAATGATGTTTTTGTTATTACAGGACATAGTGTTTTACATAGTGTGGTTTAGTCAATGAAACTGGGCAATTAGTGACACTCCACTGTCCTCACTGATACTGGTGTGGCTTCACAGAACTCTTCCTCTAGCTCAATGTGTGATGCTCATTTCCATGACAGCTTTAGTGAATGGGTATTTTATTATGAACCGCTGAAGAATATCCACATTAAACCAGTATCAAATTTATAATGGAAAATATTCCCACCAGAAGCCAGGTCACTTAGAATAGGTGCAGTAAACTGCTTGCTGGATAAAAAAGGAGCTATAAAGTAATATTAAGTAAGAAACAACAACAAAGGACAGCTTGTGTTTGAAAAAACTACTGAAGAATTAGTCACAGGAATCTCTTGATGAACAAATCAGTCAGTTCCCAGATCATTCAAGAGCAAAGTGACATATTTCACACTGCAGTCTTCTCACAAGTTTACTTATAATTTCCCATCTACATTTTCTCAAGGGCCTCGTATTTTCCATTTTGTCAGAATAGCTGATAGCAGTCGCTTCCAAACCTTTAACATCAAAATGACACAGATGAAAATAAGAAATGTAAATCTCATGGCCCTTCAGATGAAGGGGCTAAAATGCTGCACAGCTGTTCTTTAAAAACAGGAGAGCTGCTACTGACCTGCACAGTCCTTGGGACCCCTTGTATCACTTACTCATCAAGAGAAGAAGCTCTCCTGACCCACCCTGGCGAGAAGGGAGGCTACACGTGCATAGGACGGGGAAGCCAAGGTCTCCTCTCCAGGATGAAAGTATCTGGGGTGGCACACGTACCTCATGCATGCATGTGCCCCATCCCCAAGGCAGTGCCTAGGTTTGGTCCTGGCATACCCACAAAAGACAGCGAGGTGTTCACCTGCCACCCACTCTCCCTGGGAGTTTCCCAGGAAAACCTCCTGGACTTCAAAGTCAGGCTGGATTGGGCTTGGAGCAGCCTGGTCTAGTGGAAGGTGTCCCTGCCCATGGCAGGGGGTTGGAACAAGATGAGCTTTAAGGTCCCTTCCACCCAAACCATTCCGTGATTCTATGGCACCCCCAACTTGACCCTGGTGCCCTACCAAATATCACTGCCAAAACCAAAGGGGTTTGTCCTTGCTTTGTGGGCAGCAAGACCACACTTACCAACATTGCTGAGAAGCCTCGAGCCTCTTCCAGTCAGAGAAACCTGAAGCCACTAGGTCCTCCCACCAAGGGCTTTATTTGGAGCCATGAAGTGTAGAGGAATGAAGCTGGGCTAATTAGCATTGACAATATACAGCTGTGGGGTGGCTTCAGGGGCGGTGGGTTGGCTGGTGTAGATGAGGTGCCGGTGTGGCTGGTTAAGTTAAGTGGTTGGGAGCCAGTGAAGGGGGAGTAGCCGAGGAAGAAGAGGAGAGAGGAAGAAGCAAGAGAAGGGAGAGTGAGCCCTGGATGAGGCAAGATGAGGAGAACGCAGCAGAGGGACTGTATGAAGAGTGTGCTCGATGAGATGGTAAAAGACCTTGTCATAGCTTGATAGTTTGGAGAGTGCTGTGACGATGAAGCTCTCTCCCATCAGTGACCTCAGTTTCTATTTGCTTTGGACTATGACTGGCACAAAACAAATTTAACTGCTGTGGAAATAGGACTCCTTTACCTGGTCCCTTGTATACAGAGCTTGGAGGGAGGCTAATGCTGTCACCTAAACAGAAGCACAGGTTATAGTAAAGTAAATTTTGAAGCCTGCTCTGCTTTTTCCATGCACGGCACAACAATGTTATTTTCAAACTAAAAGACTTCTTCTACCCTTCAGGAAAAAGCCAAACCTTTTAGAGAAGACGAGTGTTGGGATTTGTGTCTGCTCTCTGATGGCCTCCACTGAAATGAATGCAAGGCAGCTGCCAGGCGCCGTGGTGAATAAGGGGATGCCTTCGAGATTTAAGAGTGCAACGTACCAAAATAAAGGCATAACAGCTCCATAGTACATGCACCACAAATTACTAAGTGTAATTACACAGAAGTCTGTATGAATCTGAAAATATCCTGCTGCCACATGTTATTTATTAGTGAAATCTACAAAATTGCAGAATAATTAAAGGATAAGTTACACGATATTTGTGCCCAGCGACTCAATAAAATCACTTTCACAGCTGTTTTGACAGAATGTTCACTTTATTTACAAAGAAATTGTTATGCTGAAACAGCTGTGAAACTGCCTTTGATGTTGCCTGGGTTTACATCTATTCATAACTGGGACACTGATATAAATCATATTTATCCAATTTTTTCTCTGTGTTGACTAAGCTACAAAGGATAACATTCTAGGGGTACATTCATAGGACTCTGCAGTGAAAGTGCATGCCGCTTGAAATTCTGTAGTTCTCCCTGATACTTCTCTATAGGGAAAAAGAGAACTTTGTAAAGGTCTTTTAGGCCAGAGAATATTCACCATCATATAATCGAAGCATTTACCTAGCACTTAAAGGAAGTGGAAACCTGTGCATAAGGAACGTATCTCCTGTTGGATTTAGTTACCTCTGCATTAGACTGGAGAAATTATGCTGAAAGCAGTTGCCTTCTACCAGTACAAAACTGGCAACAGAACTGGGCCAGGGATGCTGGTTTGCAGGAACTAGGATCATGTAATCGTTCAGGTTGGAAAAGACCTTTAAGGTCGTCAAGTTCAACCGTTAACCCAGCACTGCCCAGCCCACCGCCAACCCGCGTCCCTAACTGCCACACCTACACACCTTTTAGACACCTCCAGGGCTGGTGACCCCACCAGCTCCCTGGGCAGCCTGTGCCAGGGCTTGCCCACCCTTTTGGTGAAGAAGAACTTTCCCTGCCACCCAACCTAACCCTCCCCTGGCGCAACTCGAGGCCGTTCCCTCTTGTCCTGTGGCTGGTTCCCTGGGAGCAGAGACCGACCCCCCCTGCCCGCAGCCCCTGCCAGGGAGCTGAGAGCCATCAGGGCCCCCCGAGCCCCCTTTTCTGCAGGCTGAGCCCCCCCAGCTCCCCCAGCCGCTGCCCACCAGCCCTGTGCCCCAGCCCCCTGCCCAGCCCCCTGCCCGGCTCTGGACACGCTGCGGCCCCTCAGGGTCTGTCTGGGAGTGAGGGGCCCAGAGCTGAGCCCGGCTTCGAGGGGCGGCCTGGCCAGTGCCCAGCGCAGGGGGACGGGTGCTGCAAAGTAAAATCCACAGGTGGAAACCAGGGGACTGCTGTTTCCAATCAGCAATGATCAATAAACCATTAATTTGGAAAACGAGCAGAGGGCATGTAGTAGCCTTTGTGGTGGAGCATAAACATGATTTCTGCCCGAGAAAAATCACATTCCGTCTCCCACTTATAACAGTTAGCGATGTTCAGCCTGGGCTTGAAGTGTTTGTGAGGCGCAGGAGCTGTAAGAGTTCTGTTTGTACAAACCATCACCAGTTCTGGTAGGCATGATTTATACAAACGGATGTTTTAAGGGAGATTGTTATGCAGTGTTTCAGAACAATAAAGCAGAAGGCTCTGAAGGCAATCTAAGCAATATGCCTGTGCTGTGTGTCTCAGCTAAGGGCTTCAAGTATCTTGAGAAGTGATTTCAAGCTTATACATTATTCATCTACAATAACTGTCTTTTAAAATGTAACCGTTAGAGGTAACAACAATCAATGCTTATTCACCATTGCCATCACTACCCTTAACAAGGACTAGCCTGTAGTTTCAGTGCAAAAGAATATTCCTGAAATCTCTCCCCCGACTCAGGCTCTTACAAAAAAGCAGTGAATTGTGACAAAACCAGGCTGGTTATGTGCATCCTTTCCCTGGAACTGCCTCAGCATCACAGCTAGGTTCAGTGCTGAAACCTGCTGAAAACTTTGTGAGATGAAGTGCCTACAGTTAGAGAATTGTGTGTCAAAACTATAAAGGTATAAAAAACCTCCATTTGTGATGTACCATAGATATTTCTCTGCTTTTCTTTCAGCTAGATATGTTGTACAAGCTCGTTTCTGATGATAAACGTAATTGTGTATGGAAATAACGAAAAATATATTTAGGCCATGTGCTGTTTCTGTTGCTGAATGTAATGATTTTTAAACTTACATCACATTGTGAAAAGATGTATTTCCTTTTTGAATTGTATTTTATCAGCTATACCCATTGCTTCTGGCACAGATAGGAGTGTTACACAAAAAAAATGCCATGAAAAATCAGGAGGAATCGCAGCCATGGGCTTCTAGACATCCATTAGCCAAATATCACGCTAGTGAAAACTCAGTTTTTCTCTTTCCTAACTGGAAAAAGGACAATCTAGTACAGCTCTGGTTGGAGGGATGATAAGCCTGGATGAGGCCAGCTGGGATGGCTGGACACAATGTGTTGGGATGTTCATTCATTTGGTTTTAACATGGAAGGTAGATGGGATGCTTTGGGTTGCAAAGCTAGTTTCTTTTTGTGAAAGTAAGTGAGGCGCTGCTCGGACACTTACACTCTCATATCCCTGACAAAGACTTCGGTATAAGTGTTGTCCCTCAGTTATATAAGCAAGCGTCCCTCAGTTCATCAAACACAGAGGTATTACGTGTGCTGTTGCCATCATTAAGATGGATTGCAAAAGAAAGGCATAAAATAAGATATTGACAGCAAGGGAGACAGTGAAATGAAAAAGAAAGTCTGATTTTCTCCAGAACATGCGGATTATTTTCTAGATCCTGAATTGTGGCTACTTCTGCGGAATGCACATCAGATAGCACGAAGGAAGACAAATAAGTTAGATGCATAGCCGGGTAAGTTTGAGTACTGTTGAACTGACTACAAGTGCCATTTGTACAGATGCCTTGCTCCCTAAATGTTGCATACCTCCACCCCTTTCCATGTACACCTGCAGTTAGAGGTGGGGGGGCTGTAACTCAACACTTGGGGCTGCTGCCATCTGCACCTGCAGCACGTTCAAAGTCATCACAGTCCACCTGTTCGATTATGGACATGGCAGTATTATTTTTGTTGTTCTGTTTTGTTCTTTTCTCAGTATCACTGGCATAAATTAGAGCAATTTTTACTGAGGCACAGAGTAAAGATGCTGCTGCAAGGAACTGCAGATGTGCAGCTGGAGAGCTGGATAGGGCCGATGTTACTAAGTGAATCTCAGCAGGGATATGTCCTTGCATCCCCTGCTTTGAGTAGGAGAAATTCTGCTATACGCTCAACATGGACCCATTATTATTACTATTGTCATTACTATTGCTATTACTATTACAATTACTATTAATTACTACTACTATTATCAGTTATTCAGCTTGCTGAGTATGGATGCATAAATCTGTAATGACATGGTGTGCGTATGGAATGATATACAACAATTGCCTAAAAGGCTGTTCAGAAACACCATCCTTTAGAGGATATACTTGTACCTCTTACCTTTCATTCACTCCTATCCAAACTGATTAGATATGCAATTGCTTAGCTGAAAGATGCATACATACTGTTAGGTAGTTATGATTATGCATACGTGCTGTTAGGTAGTAATGGTGAAAGCGCAGAGGGGGTTCCAGAATGAGCCAGGAATGGCCATCTCCTGTCAGTGGGCTGTGGGTTACACGCTGTCTGCAAAGCTAGCTCGTGACTGACACAGTTGATCACTCCGGACCTTTGCAATCAATCATGGCCATGACACCACTGTGGACAGGCAGTCACCACAACGCATAAAACACTAATTGGCTTCAGGAGAAGGCTTTTGAGCTGAGATTTACACTGAAAATCCCTCTAAGTGCTGAAATTTGCTGAGATTGTGAGCAGCAAAGTTATGAATGATCCTGAATGTCAGTTGACTCTTAAGGACAGATTAAATAAGGTTTTATTTTGGTAAATATGAAATTCCTAGGAATCTAACCAAATGTAAACCTGTTTTATTTTCAGAACACTTACTGCTGTGGCCCTTTACTTCATTGACAACTGAATTTCAGTGATTACAGGAATTCCTTTGCATCCCGCGAATGCAGGCGCAGGTAACAGCACTGCTGTGTACTCCTGCAAGCGCACTGTGCAACCAGAAACAAGGCTGCAAATGTCAGTCCCAGGGTCTGCTCACCTCTCCGCGTGCTAACACTCCATCACGAACATTTTGGTGACTCAGTGAATCTCAGCTCATCTTCAGCATGGTAAAGAAGCAGGGCAATACGCTCTGGAGTGCAGCTGTGTGGGCTGAACAGCATACGCATGAATTTGGGGGCTGTAATGAGGAACAGAAGAGCTTCTGTTCCTCCAGACAGGGGTAGGATAAAGCCCTCCGCAAGGCCGTACGGAAAGGAATGCCTCTGAGTCCTGCTGGGACCACACATGGTTGCAGATCATCATCTCAGCAAGGCAGATAACTCGGTGTTTTGAGCAGCACATTTTGAGGGACATGAAGGGCTAAAGCTTCTGAGCACTGAAGCAGATTGAAACCTTTCAAGGCTCCTAAGAGCTAATATTAAAGCTGCAATTCTGAAATTATAAAAGCTTAATTTTCCATCAGGGACACTGTGCAAGAGCAGGGAAAGCCATACTGCATGCTCTACTGCTTGTACCTTAGCATCCTGCATCACAGCAGTGACTTCTCAAGAAAGGGTGTTGGCACTGGTCCTTCAGTCTAGTGTTCGTGAAGCACTGATTATAGTCTATATTACTTTTTTGGTACCTTTTACTATCTGTCTGAAGGTCTTTGAAGCAGAGGCTCTCACAGAGTAGAGAGTAGGCAGTTGCTCTGAGTACACAGTGCCAGACTTTAGAAAACCCAGTCTTATTTATGTTCTTAATGGGAAAAGCATTCATATGCAAAGATGTTTTTGAACTTCTTGCCCAGGTTTTTATGTGGATAAACGTAATACAGGGTAGCTACAAACAGGTGCAGTCCTGACCCTAATGAAGTCGACCGCAATATCCCCACCTACTTTGCTGAGGTCAGTCCATGCAGGATCATTTTTACTGTGAAGATTATATAGTGTAGTTCTGTAACCTGGCAAAATGGAAATGCTTTCAGTTCTAGGCAAAATGGAAATGCCTTCAGCTCTAGTAAAAATCCTTGATGTCAATACTTCTAGTGGAAAAAGAATTGTAGAATCATAGAATCATTTAGGTTGGAAAAGATCATCGAGTCCAACTGTGAACCTGGGACTGCCAAGTCCACCACTAAACCATGTTCCTAAGTGCTGCTTCTATGAGTGCTTCAAACAAGTCGTGGTCTCACTCACATGTTGGTGAAAAGCTCCTGTCTTGCATTGCCAAGTGACATATTTCCTATCCTTTTGGATTCACGGCTTTGGAATCCTTTTAGGGTGCCAGCTGATGTGATGATATGGGTTCAGCTCATTTCCTACATGTGTCCCAAATAAATGTCCAAGAAAATGGAATTTAATAGATCAAGGAAAGATTAATGTAGCCGTAAATGGGCAGAGGCAGAGGAATGTCTTAGCAAGCTACTGCTCTCTCATCTTGACTCTCATCAATACTTTTCAATCTACTGTGCTGGGAGGGATATCACGTTCAATGCCCTGAGGTCACTGAAACCACACATCAAATCTGTAATCCCTGAGTTCGCAGCATGGCAAATGATTTCTCTATTGGTCTTTATAACTGTAATTGCCACTGAACAGAATCTTTATATATTTCTCACTCTAAATTATGTGACTGATGACACGGATGGTCTCTGTACAAAGATGAAACTGATGGTTTCTGATGGTGTAAAGCTGATGAACAGTGCTATCTGTTGGCTTTTATGTCTTTCAAAAGCAATTTCTTGCCAGATGGTCTTCTGAGATTGTATAATCTTCTCTATAGTTGAGGTAACATTGACATTGTAGCATAAAACTTAATTTCCAGGGTATTGTAACCTGTAGCCACATAATGTTAAAAAAAAAGAGAAAAGTAAAAATATCTGTTTCCCTCTTATAGTAATAGAATAGAAAATATTGCAATGCTGAACAGTCGTGAAGGTTTGTAAAACTACTGATTCATGGAGTATACATGGCTTTCGGTATAATTAACAAGATGCCGAGTTTTTTATTAATTTAAGTCCTCGGTTAACTCATGCTCTGGCTTAATCCTGGCCACCGAAGAACTGTAATGTCTAGCAGCTGCTCATTTGTTTCTTTCAGGTCATGAAGACTCAGAGGGGAGAAGCAGGCACATCCCATCACCCGACGGCCCTCAGAAGGGAGCTCAGCAGTCACCCCTACATGAACCAAGGCCTTCCAGGCTGGTACGGCACTTCGGGGTGACATGACTGGGGAGGGATGTGAGCACCCAAGGCTTGTTCTCTCCCTGCTCTGGGGCTAATCTGACTTTCCTGACCTACCTTTGTATGCTTTGTTAGATGTGTTCCGCATGAGTTGCTGTATGAATCAGTGTTTTAACTGCTGTCGATAGAAACACCAATTATGCAGTTGCGGGGCTTTAAACTGGAGGTGGGAATGAGAGTATTAAGCAACACAACTCAGGACTGGTGCATATTATTTGAATGAGTCTCCTTCCCCTTCTGAGCTTGTCTGAACATCAGTGTCCCCTTACTGCCCACTTCCTTCTTGGGGAAATGTGATGTAATGGTCTCTCCTAAGAAGACTTAGGTCAAGTCGCAACAAACAAAGTTTCAGATGAATCAGGCAGCACTTACTGAGTGTATTATCTGTTCTCCTCCGTCTATGCACCCTCCCAATCAGGAGCAGTTCCTTGGTCATGTCGCAACTCTTCATCTCGCTCTGATGCTGACAGGACCATCAGAGCATCACCTGTGACATGGGTTTGTTGGTGTTTGTGGAAACACCTGGCAAAGGGATTTCTCCCCTGTTGACTTTATACTTTGGCTTGGCAGTGCTAAGCTGGACTTCCATGCTGCTGGTGTCATGAGTAGGGCCACTCTTTAGCTGCTGGGAGCAGAGGAGCAGAAATGTCCATTTTAATCAGGAATGAGTGGGACATGCCTTTTCCTGGGTGTGCTCCGCAGTGCTGAGCTCAGCTCAGCAGCAGCAGGAGAGCTTTCCTTTGTGGGTAAAAAATGCCAACCTTTGAACTGCTTGTCAGGTAGCAGAACTTTAATGGTATTGAAAGACTTTTTATTTCTCTTTTCTTTCGTTCCAGCATTGTCTGCAAGTATTTCTCAAATAGATGGGAAAGCAAAGGGCCGGATTCTCAACTGTTTGAGCTGTCACTGTTGACTCAATAAAGGTATGTTGATTTATAACAGCTGAGAATCTGGTTTTATACAGAATTTATTAAAAACATAAAACCCCAAAAAATCACTGAGTCTGATCCTACTAATTCTTAATTGTTTCAGTGAACCAAGACAGTGGTTTTTTGCCAATAGCTTTATGTGTCTCTCCTGTCTAAGATGTGTTCCATAAATGTTGTGCCTAACTGCCTTATAATTATCTTTCACTGAGGACCAGTCTATTGTATCCCCTGGTAATTAGAACAAACCAAATTAATACATTTCCTATGAGACAACAGTCCAAATGTTTTAGAGAAAAAGTGATTTGGGGTGGAAGGCACATATTTTTCCAAAGGACACAATCGCCAGTACAGAGCAGCGCTGAGCTAACAGAAAATATGGTTGCTTTCAGAGCAAATACCATATGTCGTAAAGCCACGGGGAAACACTCAGCTATGTTATAAATGTGTCCGTGGATGAACTTGGAGAATTTAACCAGAATCATCCTAACATAAGGAGAAAATCCATTTCAGGGAAATTTTGCATCTTGAACTCATGTGGAAATTATGCAAGGAAGTATTAATTCTTGGAAAATTGTTCAAAGCAGTTGAAAGGTGAGAAGGGGAAACAGCAGATGGGGACGAAGTAACTCCATGAATTTAAATATGTAACAGGAACAGAGGTAGCTCCACAATCAACAGCACAACTGACAGAGCAACCAGCCAGGAAGCCAGATGCTGTGGCAACAGAAAATATCTTCCACCACTTGGCATTTGACTCCTATAATTGCCAAGGACAATGGAAAAAATTCACATGTGGGAAGTAGCACCACAGGATCCAGAAAGCAATTGCATACGAAGAAAGTTGGTTTTAAAAAAAGGCACGGCCGCTCTTTTTTGGAAAGAAGGGTGCCAAAGGAAAAAGGCAACGGAGCTTTTGTGCAGGGGAAATTACATTCAAATGTTTATTTGTGTGATTCCTCGCCAGGGTGATGTGTTTGGTTGCTTAGGTAGGGTTGCAGGGTTTGATGTGTACGGGTTGCAGTGACGTATAATGGGTTGCCGCGACTGGTGGGCACCCACGTATGGTGGCACCCAAGAGGCACGAGGTGGGGAACAAAGACCAGTGGAAGGCAATTGTTTTTTTTTTGAGGAATGAAAACACAGCATGTCCTAGAAGAGTCCCGCTTTTCTGTTCTGTGTGCATGCAGACACCCAAGGCTTGCTTTTAGAGGAGGAGACTGGGGATATCAGACAGGAAAGCTCTGCCATTAAAAGCTCAGCAGAGCTTAGACAGCAAATTGGGCTACACCTGTGTAAACTAACTCTTTATCTTAATCTGCAGAGAGATTCATATGTGTACTCTAGCTGCCATGAGAAGGACAAGCATGATTCCCTTATTTTCTGAGATAAGACTATGATTAGCTCTTTTAAAAAAGCATATATTCCCAAAGAAACGGTGGCCTGAGGTCTGGCAGAGTCTGTTTTCTGAAGATGCAGGAGAGCTTTGTTTATGCGCTCACGTATGCTCCTGTCTGCTTGCATTTTTTAAATAACAGAGAAAGTCAAACCAAGACTTCGATTACTTTTCCCGTGCAAAAGGAAAACTCATTTGAAGCAAAAGAAGGGGACTTGCAGTGATCCTGTTCCCTCTGCAGGTAAGAGCCTGAGAGGCTCCCGGCTGGACAGCTGTGCCCAGCTGGGGACACGTGCTGTGCCCGTCTGTCCGGCAGCAGCACCGAGCTCTGTGTGTGGATGGAGCTCTGCGGGCAGCCACCCAAACCAGCATCATTCCAGACAGCTGGGTTCAGGAGAAGGACCAAGAGACGATTCATTAAAAAAAAAAAAAAAAAAAAAAAAAAAAAAAAAAAAAAGCCTGCTAGCTCATTGTGTCTGAATTTAAAGACTTCCCCGGTGAAACCACAGCTTTGCAGTAGGATACGTAGTGCCATGATTCAGCGGGGGATTTTGCTGTCATAAATTATAAAACCTTAGCACTCCACACTTGTTTTCATAATCACACTCAGGTCACACATTTTTTAATTACTAGCATTATTGCTATATTATCGCCATATTGCATTAATGCAAGAATGGCTAAATCTGGTCTTTCAGTCCCCAAAGGGACAAAAAAGCTTGGCAGGAAGACTTTATACTGGCAAGTCCCCTGCTCCTGCTGGGAAAACTGTAGCAAGACGCTGTGTGCAAAGCACCTGCCATCACCTGGGATCGAATCCAGTGTGCATTGCCGACTGCGTCCAGCTTTGCAACACACCAGCACTGTGGGCCTGGCTATCTAAAGACTATAAAAAGATCATACGCTTCTCTCCCATGAACAAATATCAACCAAAGGCAGAAAAGAGAAGATGTGTCCAATGTAATCAAACAGCTTATAAATCCTCCCAGCCTGGGGCCTTGTCCCTGGATGACTCTCAGCCAGGTTTTGGTGATCAAAGCACACTGCTTTTTTGTGGCTAGAAGAGAGACAGATCCTCAGAGTTTCCTCCTCCAGCTGGAGAGTGGGAGAAGGAGGATGGGAAGCACTGGGATGGGAAACACTCCAGGACCACGGTGCCCGTTACTACAGGGGTCATCTGAGCCCAGGGAAGGTTGTTTCATTAAGGGGGACCCTGGGTTTATTCAGCTGTAAAACTCGACAGCATTTGCTGGAACCCCAGAATTATGAAGGCACCCACAGGTAGGAAAAAGGAAGCAATGAGGGACATGGATCTCTTATTAATGTTTTTCCAGAGTTGATCTATGTCCGCAAAAAGGCCGGAAACCAGCTGGGGATGTAAATTGGAAATGTTTGGCGTCTTGTTTACACTGGATATTTCCTGCCTTTTGCTGTGCTTTCCCACCCTGAAAGACTGTTTTTGGCACACGCAAACTAAATCACATACTGAAAAAATTGCATTAGGTACATGGCCTTTTAATATCCCTCCTTTTTTCCCATATAAGGGGATCTGTATAAATGCCTTTAGGAAAATAACATTCTCTTCATTCGTTTTATGAAATATTTGCCTGGATTAACAGAGTTGCTGCTAGAAATGAAACTTGTATTCTGTGCTTCTCCATGGGCTCTGATGCTGGTCCCTCTAATCCCACTGAAACCATTAACAATAAGCCTCGTGGCCTTTCATGGTCATTTCCAGTGCAGTGGTTTCATTAGCTGGACTAATCAATCTTTCACCAATTTAGTCTCAGGCTGGTGCTGCATAGGGAGGCTCCTACGAGGACCACCGAGGCGGCTGGCAGGTCTGTGGGCCCGGGGCTCCGTGGCTTCCCACACGGGTCCATTGTGGGTCTGTGCCTGGGAGGTGCCTCCAGCAAGGAGCAGCTCACGGGCTCTGGACCTGCCTTCATCTGCTCTGCAATTCCCTGCAGAAAGGGAGCTATGAAGGTGATATCAAGCAAGAAGAGCAGCAGTACCCATCTCTGAAGGGTTTCTCTCCCACCTTCTAGCAGTAAACGTATATTAATCGGAGATTCAAAGCACTAACTGATGATTTTGCATGAAGCTTCCTTTTTTTTTTTCTTCCTAAGAATAATGTAATATTCTGTAAATTGCTAGTCATTGGAGGCTTTTATGATCATTTCAAAGTACTTAAGCCCGTGCTACCTGACACAGTTACTCAGATATCTTCCTTGTGACTAAGCTAGTGCCAGGACAAGCTGAAAGACTTACCCACTGCAATTAAAACTCAAAATTTACAGTGACAGGCCCATTAAAAATTCTGTTCACTCCTCACAATTTCAAACAAGCAGAAGCTTGACATGTGTGTAGCCTGTTTTCAAAGGAGAGAAAGATGACCTCTATAAATGTCAACGCAACGAGGATGTGTGTTCCCAGTGATGCCTTCCTGGAAACCCATTAGTCCAGCAGCAGCAGCCTGTCTAGCGTGAGTAAGTAGCTCTTTTGCTGGGTGTAGGAGTAAGTCATGAAGCTGCATGTAAAGGGCCAGGAGGACCTTAGGTTTGTCATCAGATCCTTTCCAATGTGGAATTGCAGCGGGAGAACTGCAGGGGCCTGGAAAAGTGAAAGAGAAGGTGGTTGTGTCCTCAGTAGAGTTACACACAGATTTACACAGCTGCAGGCTGGAAAAAAACAACTAATGCCTCTAGCAAGAAGAGCATGAAAGACAAACCACACCGGAGGTGAATAATCAATCAGGTGGGTGGACCTCAGGGTTAGCATCACCAGCACCCTGACAAATGTCACCGCTCTGTTCCTGTGCAGCTGTTTACTTGCTCTCATGCGAGCTGTCACCCCGCAGACACGGGAGCGATGATCCAACTGCAGACTCCGACCGGGTTTGCATTTCCTCTTTTTATAACAGACTGAAAAGCACAGAGCGTTTCTGCTCTCTAATGCAGTACCTGTCAGTGACTTCACTCAGTACATCAAGGAAGAAGAATGATGTTTATAGACCCTCACAACAGGAAAGTGAGGGTTTAAATAATTTTGCTTCTTTTAACTCCTCTGATTTCTCTGGCACAGATGAAAGAAAACAGTGCATCAAATATTAATATGATAAAGATTTTGAATTGTGCTTGCACTCCATGTGCTCCTGAAATTACGTGACACTTTCCTCTCAACCGTTGGAGTCCTGATGCTTCCAGAACAGCTGTAGCCTATACAGACTTTGTGGGAGTTGTTCTGACAGGAGTAGTTTCAATGAAAACTGAACATCCTTCTTATTAGGATGCCAAGAAGCATGTTAATAGCAGATAGCACTACCTGTGTTGTATAAATATATACTGCAACAAAGAAGTTATCTATTTCCAAACAAACATTACAGTTTCTTCACCAAAAGGGTGGGCAAGCCCTGGCACAGGCTGCCCAGGGAGGTGGTGGGGTCACCAGCCCTGGAGGTGTCTAAAAGATGTGGCGATGCGGTGCTGGGGGACACGGGTTAGTGGTGGGCTTGGCAGTGCTGGGTTAACAGTTGGACTTGGTGATCTTAAAGGTCTTTTCCAACCTGAATGATTCTATGATAACACCTCATGCTTGGAAATGTTTAACTGGACTGGGAATTGGGCAATCTCTGGTGACGTGAAAAATAAGACCTTTGAAGCATATCTCTTAGCAATTCAAGGATGTGCCAAAATGAAGGTGGTTTCAGGAAGTATGAGGTGCTGGTGAGAAGGAAAAGCATGGGAGGAGAAAGGAGTGAGAAAAGAAAGGCTGGTGACAAGGGAGAGGTGAGCTTTGCTGAGGAGGGCAATAGCTGCTGAACATGAGAGCACACATTTGTGCCCTGATTTGTGCTGCTGCAGGAGAAACCAGCCACGGGTCACACCAGGCCATCCTCCGCTTGGCCCTGGGGCTGCCCGCGTGATGGTCTGCAGATACATCTGCGCTACCTGAAAGAAAATATTTGCCCGGTTTCTCGTACAAGGAGAGAACCTTTAAGCTCATGACTATGAGATCCTGGTAGCAATAGATGTATGCAACATGTAATGAGTTCATGCTTTTAGGACTACTTTTAAGATTTATGGTGTGTACTGAATTCACTCCATCACTACAGAGATTACATTAATGTGGTTTTCTACTACATTTAGCTCAGAAGCTGTGGTTGCTACTGATCAAGTATGCAGACTATTAACCAGGAAAGATGTTGTAAGAAAACACAGACATCCAGAAAAATTTTGCATTGAAAGGGGCGGAGCACTTTGTTAAGTATCGGAGCAATCAGCGATTTTACAGAAACGTGATGGCTCTTTGAGAGGAATTTGGAAACCCTTATAAAATGGAAAGAGTGGGAAAGAAAAGGAAATAAAAGAAGGAAAAAGCACTGTGCACCCCCGTGCTGTGCAGGAAGCCCATCTTCTGTGCTTGTAAATGGCCTCAGATAAATCACCTGCATTTCCTGCACTGACTCTGGCCAGCTGTGCAAGGGACGTAAATAAGCAGTCTCCACCAGCGTCCTTTGGAACGAATTAGTCATTTCCACCTGAAAGAACGAGCACAAAATGAGAAAACAAACTAAAACAAGGTTGCGGGGCCAGAGCTGGTTGCCTGTGGGACTGTGTGGTCTCTTCTGAGCCGTGCAGAAGGGACACGATGTCCCACCTCCTGCAGCTCCACGAGATGGAGGGGACAGCCCTCCCAGGATCCCCATTACATCCCAGCTGCTGCCTGCAAGGACCTTCTTCATGCTGCCCAACCTCCTCAGCTCCTGCAGGACAGATGGAAAGAAACAGCCATTTCTCACTCAGGTTCCCCTGTGCGTGCTCATCTACGTAGTGGAGCACACAACTGAAAAGGAGCCACGGAGCAGAGGACTTGTGTGGCTAATTACCCCATGGGCACACAACCCTCCACGCAACTCAAAACCTCAGTTGCTGCTGAATTTTCCTCAACTCATCAAGGTGCTGAGCTCCTCCAAAGTAAGGAAAATTGGTGGTCCATTGCCGCATAGTTCTCTGTTTTCTGTGACCATCAGCTGGAAATAAATTGTTCTGACAACCTAGAAAGCCAGGACTCCGCCCTCCTGAACATCTATTTGCTAAAGTGAAAGAAGCATAATATTTTATTGTTGAGATGGTGCTCTTGACTCCAGTGCTTGGCCATCGTAAAGGGCACGTGGAATTTACGAGGAAAAGCAAACACCAGCCTCATAGTAGCATGTGCCACTGATGACAATGGGAACTTCTGTTGCTGAACTTTAGGTGTGGAATATATGCCAGGCTACTGTTTAATATATAGAAACACATCTCCACACTACTGAATTTGAAGCTGTGACCAGTGCAAAAATATATGGTCCTCTATCAATCGCTACTCTTTTTCAACACGTTTACCATAAACAAGCTCGCAAAGTCTTCTGCTCCAGCTTCAAAGCAGACAGGACAGAGAGTCTGGGGGCAAGACAGAGATAAAAACACTCATCAAATATATAAATCAAGCAGCCTGGAGTATCAGATGACTGCCACAAGTGGAAGGAGTGATCAGCCCCAAGCACAGTGGCCACAGGGTGAGCTTGAAAACTGAGCAGAATTTCAGTTTTTGGATGGTTCATGCAAGCTTCTTTCCCTGTTGGGGGGCGATGTCTGAGAAAAATACAGTATGGTCACAAGGGAAAGCTTATTTTATTTTGCCATCTGATTTACAAGCAGTTTGGTTGACTTCAAAGGAATCAATGAAAGTGATTAGAATAAAAGTAGTACTTTGCATTCAGGAAGATGTATCTGGCTTTCCAGGGTGATGGTGGGTGGCATAGAGGCTATCCTGACCATCTGCAAAGAAGCACTGGAACTAGACTTAGCGAGAATGACAAAGTAGGACTAATTAGGAGCAGAGACGCTGCAGATTTTTGATATATATGCTTGCACAAGTGATACTGGCTGCTTTGTCTTTGATTTTGATTCCAGTCATGTTTGGAGGAGCTTTCGCATTGTGTTTGACAGAGGTCATGAGCCATAACCTAAATCAAACTATATAACCAAACCGCTGAATCACATGTGCCCTTGTCAGGTTATTTCCTCTTTATGTTCTGCAAAATCGAGGGAAAGCCTTAGTTCAAGCTGCCTGTTGAAGAGGTGGGGGTTTTGTATGGTAATGGGCAGCACCAAACACTTCTGTCGCTAATGTCAGTGAAAGTAATGCAGTTTATTAAATGGGTCGTGGAGAACATTGTGGGTCCAGGGCTTTTAAACAGATACTGGAGTGGAAACTATTGCAGAAAGAGCATACTAATAATATACCAAAATAATTTTGGTCTTAGGAAGCAAATAACATAGCAATTAGAGAATCTAATTAATGAGGATTTTTACATAATTAATTTAATGTCCTGATTGTGGTAAAATGTCACATTAACATTTCATTAACATTCATATTTACTAATAAAACAAGTGTTAACTAGTGATGCATTACATTTTCAGGATACTTTTAGCAAAAAGTAGTACACTGTATAGGAACTTGCTTTTGCATCATCACCTGCCGCTCTCCCTGGGTAGGGCACACGGTTATGCATTTGAATACCCACATCCTTTTCCTGAGAGCAATTTTGATTTGTTCTTTGACATTAGACATTATCTCTTGCACAGCAGGGCAATTTTTACACTGTCTTTTAGAAGCAGTTGGAGAAACGGGTAGTATATGGTTAATTAGAGTTGTATTTCGTTGTCGTAAAGATACTTAAATGCCCTGTTCCTTCTTTGGCTTTTTTGTATCAGGAATTTCCCTGGTGACCAGTGTGGAAGAGAAATATTTTCACCATTTTAGTAATCTCTAAGTAACATGCTTCTATTGTAAGGTGATGTTAAACCCTGCAGTGAATGAACACTAAACAAGCATTTCTAAATCCACCTGAAGGGATCAGGAGTGGGAGTGGGAAGAAGAACCTGAAGTTACAGTAAATTTAATCCTTGCTTTGATATTCATGTATTTCATCGCTGGGATCTTTCAGGATTAGATCCAACACCCGGAACAATTTTAATAGGCTTTGAAAAAAAGCCTTTGGCTTTTTCAAAGCCAATATGACACATCTTTATCACACAACCCTCTCTCTGCACCCATTTTTCTCTGTACAATTTGAATGTTACTGATTTGGAAACTGGTGTTTTCCCTGTGCACCTATTGCAACATGCAAATAAGTAACAGGGATGCTTGAAGGCACACATCTCTGCAGGCCTATGTTCTTTCTGGGACAGAAAAGCTTAACTACCTTGTTTCTCGACTAATCCTATAGCACAATGCATGACAAATAGGAGGTCCCAGCTACAGCGCAGGAGGCTAAGGTGCAGTTGCATCTCTCTAACCTCCCTCCTGGTAACAGGGAGTAAGGCAGGAGATGATGCAGGGTCCCACTAAGTCAAAATTTGATTTCAGGTTCGTGGGAAAAAGGTCCTGATTCTGAACATCTAGGATAGGCATATGCCTAATCCAGGAACCTGGGCTCAGAGTTAACATGTGACTTGTTTTATGCTGAATCAAATCTATTATCAATTCTATTTATTTTCTTAATATCCAACTTCTGCATCACAGCTTTGAGGGGACAAATAATGAAGTACTTTAAAAAGGAAAGTATTTTATTATATCCATGTTAATGCACAGAGTGACAACTTTCAAGGTCACCTGCTAGGTCAGGAACAGCCTTTTGGTGAGGACTGAGCTCTCCCGTGTTTGGGACTGGTGTGCGTGCAGGCGTTGGGCCACACTGGCAGTGTGGTTTACAAATCTGGTGTGCAAAGCGTGTGACAAATACAGAAACTGGATTTTTCCTGGTTTTTCTCCTACCTTGGGCTACACTTCAAAGGAATGCTGATTAACAGTAGTAGAAGTCACTCATCTAATTAAAACTATTCCTTCTTTCAGAGCCTAGGCATCCCTGGGAGAAAAAATAATATCTAAACTGGCCTGTTGCTGGGCCTAGGCAAAAAAGATGGCTTCTGAGTAACATGTAAATTGCTAACTGGAGGATAAAGATGCTGATTAAAATGAAATCTGTAAAGGAGTAACCCTATAACCTAATTCAGGATCTTTTAGCAAACTGAATTGAGCAGAAACCTTACAGACGTGGATAGCACACTTCAGTGCAATTCCCGCAAGCTCTGCGCTGTGACACAAATGTGGTGATCACGTTGCTCCTGGCTAGCTGGGGACGTGCATTAGGGAGGGTAATATTACTGTTAATAAGCAATGGACTTGCGGAAGGTGGACGAAGACTGCTTCTGCAGTGCAGTGTTGCCTAATGTGCATTTCCCAGTGCCTTCTCCACGCCTTCAGTGGTCACTTTTCCATTACTTTTCATAAGAAACCACTAGGAAACACCTAAAGCACTCCCTGTCAGGGAATTCCCCTTGATATTCAGCCTTAACATTTCTCTCTGAACTCTCATCTCATTATTTTTATTTATAACCTCTTGGAACACCTTGAATAATTCTTTTCCATCTTTTCTATTTTCAGACACAGGCAGACAGATATTCACATTTTCCCCAGTGTTTGCCCAGCCAGGCTGTTCAGAAGTTTCCTTTAAACTTCCTTCACATGCCCCTGCTTCTACAAGTCCTGTCTCCTTTGGTCTTGAGTGGGGTTTCAGGGGAGGAGGAACGTCTCGGGGGGAAGCTGTGGAGTAAAAAGAGAGTACAGACACTGTGCCTGCTTGGGGAAAGGGGGAGAAGTAGAGGAAGGCAACCAGCCAGAAGTAGCCTGTGCTGTTTCTCTAATAAAAGCTTCTGGTGTTGGAAAGGACTTTCTTGGTTCTGTAGTGCTCTTGTGACACCGCAGCACGGGCAGGTTTCCCTGCAGAACAGTTGCTGCAGGAGCTTCATGCCCTCAGCTCTTACTTGATGGTGGGGACATTTTTTGGACCCCGCTAAGGCACAGCCTCTGCACCCACTTCCCGGCATGTACCTCATCCGAGAGGAGATGGCATGTCCTGACTGGCAGCTGGTTTTACCCGCTTCTTACCAATGGACCTTCCAAAAGCTCATTTCAGAAGATGTGGTGGAAAAGGGAAGGTTTCAGCCAAATGGTGGTTGGCTTTTGTGGCTGAACAAAGGAGCCAGCCAGGTTTGTGTTGTTTGAATGTCCTGGTCTGAGTTCACAACTTGTAAACCCATTTCCCTTTTCCAAACTAATTCTTCCTGCAGGGGATGGCACTCAAAAGCTTTTGTTAGGACTGCTGGGGGAGTGGGAAGGCTTACACACCACAGAGGCATCTAAGTGCCTAATTGCCACCAATTTCAATATTAACTGCCCTAAATATGCCTTGGAGGATACATATCAAAGGCAGATACTTTTAAAGGGGATTGGTCTCTATCTGAGTTGACAATCTCCTTGGTTCCTGCCAGTGTTTTTTTGCAAAAGATTTTATTCTTTCATTTTTCCTGCTGGCTTGAGCAGCTGAGACACAGAGTGGAGGAGGACTGCAAGGCTGACAAAAGGTGGCTTCGATAACTTTTGAATCCTAGAAAGGAAAGGGTCTGTGCAAGGGGCCTTTGCTACAGCAGTTCTGTTATGCACTGACTTAGGCGCTGCCTATCTAACAGACGCTCAGCTTCCTTGGAAAGAATTTGCTCTTGGCCTTTGCTCTCAGCCCATATTGTTTCAGCCTTCACAGCACACCAGCTACGTCTTCAAAGTGCCTTGAATTAGTTTCTCCTGTCATAACGGTATGAAAATAGCAATGAATTCCACTGATCCTGCAGCATATAGCAAGCAGTGTCACTACAGCTTGTTTCTTGTATTTCCCACATAGGATGCCAGGTAGTTTTTGAGCCCATATGTTACGAATATAAGGTAGAAGCTCATGACCTAGAGTTGTTCTCTTCTAGGTACAGCAAAAATAGAGTAGGTGAGAGAAAGGAGCAGAACAAATATAGTGTTGGTTCACACATATACATAAGTAGGACGTGCCAAAGTTAGCTGAGCTGCTCTGATGGCTCTGCAGATCCTTCAAGGTACCATGAGGAGATGTTTGCGTGACAGCTCCTTTCTGTGCTGCAATGGGAGATCTAGCACCAAGTGGCATGTTATTAAAAAAACCCACTCTCAAATGTAAATCAGTTATGGCAAGTACCTGACATTCAGGTCATATATCTATAATTACCCCAGCGTGATGAACCTCTTTGCTAACATAAAGTAACTTCCACCACTGATAATGTATCTGTACTTCGAATGGCCCAGAAGGCGTCACCACGCTGAAAAACTGGTGTTTGCTGCTTTGTTAGGAGCTGCTTCTACATCAAATTCAAACCTAAAACATCTATTTGGAAGGAAATGGAATAGTGGGTGTATTTAAAAATATATGGCTGACAGCCATTTTCTGGTAAGAATGCTGAACAATTGAAAATGCAGTTATCTAACCTGACTTGGGCTAGCATGTAATTAATTAGCCCAATAAAGTCAGACAGTCTACATGCATTTCTAATATAGAGTAAACAACATCAACAGGAAAATTATTTCACATCCCACTTGCCCTCACTGAGCCTTGAGTAATGTTAGAGTTGGCTGAATGTTCGAAATAATCTTCCAGCTTGTGTTTTGGTAAACAAAACAAAACCAACAATCTTCCACTTGAAAACAGTTTCCTTCTTCTTTCTATTTCAGCGAATGCTCCAGTTTGCTCAAGTGTCTCCTTATCCCTAATTTGCAGCATCTGGGGGGAAAGCATGGCCACAGATGTAATCTAGAGTTAATTTTTAATTTATGTATTTATTTTTAGAGGACATATAAAAGAGTCTGGAGCTTCCCCATCGGTCCTTTACAGTCCTTCTGCTCTGAACCGTCATTAATCCGCAAGAGGGGATGCCCTCAGCCCCTGGTCCTCAGTAGTGCCTGGTGGGAACTGGTGCAGCAATTTGTGGCTGCCCTGCTTTGGAAAGGATGGTTTTCTGTTTACGCATCACAGAGGAGGTTCAGCCCTTCGCTGGCCTTCACGCCAAGCTGCAAGAACTCAGGCAGCCCTGAGACTTTCAGAAATGCGAATATTTTATTACAGCTGCCATCATCATCAAAAAAGCTAAAATAAAATGCAACATAAAAGAGAAAAAACAATGGAGGGCACATCTGGGAGGCTCTTCTCCTGCCAGGCCACCTCTTGTGGCTCTGGCTGCTCTCTGTGCCTAGCGCCTGGCAAAGTGCTAGGTGCTTCACGGTGCAGCAGGACACTGAGCTGCCAAAGGACACAGGCAGCCAAAATGGAGCAACGATGGGAGACAACACATTTTTTGGAGCCACTTGTTTATGTGAACTCCCTCCCAGTGATCACTAGTTGAACCCTGGAGGGTTATTCGCTTGCTCCTTGCAACACAATGCTGTCGGCGCCTGGCTCCTTGTGAAACAGCTGCCAGTGCCAGGGGCTTTGGGGTGTAAGGGGGCTGCATCCCTAATTGCTTAACCTCATGCCAAGGCCGTTTCTACCAGCACAGATCACCAGCACTTGCCCTGCCAGGGTGTCTAGATACCTGATCCTTCAGGAGCTGAAATGCCAGACGAGACTGGTTGACTTGACTGGCAGAAAGACATGTCATGAATTAAGTGATAAACTCCATTTGTGGCAAACAGCACGGGTACAGGAGCCAGCACATGTGGCATAGTCTGAGTAAAAAGAAATGTCAAAAAAGTAGTTTTCAATCAGAGGAAGAAGAGTTCTTTTCCACCTTGTGGTTTTTTCAGTAATTATGTGCAATTTCTTAGCTGCTGGCCAAGGAAGGGTGGCAGAATCAGCTCCTCAAACAAATATGCTCACCTTGCCCACCAGTAAAATTTAGAAATGTATGTGGAGCTTAAATAAATGTGTTTGCTGAACTAGCCTGACATTTTCATTACAAGTTCCTGAGGAAGGTGCTGTTTTACCTGGGTTTTGTTGCTGTAATTCAGTCAGCGTTCTGGATTTGATGAAAACAATTTTTACAAGTTGGTCTTTACTGAGCTGGTCCAAGAAAAAAATAATGAAAAAGCTGCCACCATTTACCAAATCCAAAATATTTTTCCCGTCTCTAGTTCCTAACATTTTTTGTCAGTCATGCCTAGAATGAAAAGTGCTCTTTTTTATGCACATGAATTTGAAACAATTTTCCTAAGGAATTCTTGGAACCCTCCCACGTACCCTTTATTATGATTACTTTTTTTTTAAACTTTTTTTGCTTTGGTGCAATTGTCATACTGCATTTGAATATACTGGATACTTCCAGGGGAAGAACAAAAATAAATGGGCTGGGCTTGGCTGATGAAGCGCAGCTAAATCCAGAGAGCTGCTTTTGAGATAACTCAGGCTTTTATGAGTGGGAGTGGGATTACCCAAATGGGATAAAATATCATTAGTGCCTGGCTAAAATACCTGCTGAAGGATTTTTGTCTTAAGATAGTCAGTTTAGGGAAACAACAGACCCGAGGATCAGATTTTACGAGTGACTGTGATCTGGCCCAGCCCTGTCCATGGGAGCCAGCCTGCACATACCTTTCAGGAGCAGGCAGTTTTGCAGATGATTATGTTCCAGCAGGACTCCTTGTGCTAATTACTTTCCAAGATGACTAAAGTATCATCACTTAAAATATAAATAAATAAATAAAAAAATCAGCCTGGGGAACAAGAAGAGAGACTAAAATGCAAAATGATTTGTAAGGAACTGAAAACACACTGAACAAATTTCTGGCTTTCAGTTAAGGAAATGTGAGGGTTTTGTAAGAGGCAGAGAATGTAAGAGCCCCTTTTCCCATGGGGAGAAGAAACCCCCATTTTAGAGAGTTTTCTGCTGGACTTTTCGAATCACTTTTGTTTCTCTGGGAGACGGGAATTCCTGGCAGGGACAAGGCCTTTGATTCTTCACCTCTCTGGAAACTGAGCTGATGGTTTTTTTTCCATGGTGCAGCCTGTTCCTGCTTTGTTGACCTGGTTATTCTTCCTTGTTTAGGTAAGTTTTGTCTTAGGCTGGAAAAAGAAAAATACAGGCTTTTGCTCATCTTTCATCAGGCTAGAATGAAAGACAAAAAACAAGGCGGCTTTTGCGCTTCCAGAGAATGACAGGCATTTCTGATACATTAAAATTGTTAAACATTCCAAGTCTGGCAATTGGAGTCAAGTGAGTTCAGTCAATGTTTATTTCCTTTGGTCTTTTAAAAGCCTTTTCCTCCCTTGTATTTTTTTTTTTATGATGGTGAAAGCATAATTCAAAAAACTACAATAGAAAAGGACCCTTTTTCTCTCTATCCCAGCATTTTAAATTCGAAACTCCTCACCGCCTGCCAAGGGAACGGTGCAGCATGCGACGGCAGCAGCAAAAGCCCTCGCAGAGCGAAGCACTCATTGCCCCTGTTACGAAACAGGAGGCAGTAATGGCAATAGCAGGAGGAGGTATGGTTTTATGGTGTCCTCCTTGTCCTAAGGGCGTTTCAAGTTTCATTTGTACCTCTACCACCAAGCCATGAGAAGGCAGTTAAACCTCCTCAGCCTGGAGTGTTTTCGTGGTAGGAGCGGGGCCAGAGGAAGAGGGGAAACAAACAGCAGGATGGGACATAACAGCCTCCAAATATTTCACTTGTTTGCTTTCCCTCTCCATTCCCGGCTGCAAACACAGCACTGCCAATAACAGGCTGTCCTCGCCCCAGCCCAGACCCCCTCAGCAGCCCTGCCGTTGCAAGGGCAATTGTACCAGCCAAGCCCCTGCCTCACTTGGGCGTCTAAAATTCAGATTATTTGCCCCTTCAGTTAGTTTCAGCTAATGCCACCGACCTCCCTCCTCTGCAGCGTCAGGCAGGGCTGGGGACTGGTCCTGCTGGCAAATGTGCGGTCCCTGCAAGGTGACCGACCAGCATCCCAGCAGGGTGCCTTTTTGGCATGGAACACTCCTCAAAAACACCAAACTCAGCATCACAGCTGAAGGGGAAGGGGAAAAGGAGGACTTTGGCAAGTGGAAATGAGTGTTGATTAAAGAAATCCCTCTGATTAATCACACACCATGGGCATGTACTCTGTGGTAGTTTGGGGTAATATTTAGCAACACCCCATCTTTTTTGTTTGCCAGAGGCAGGATGTTTTCAGCATTTTTTTAAAGAGCAGCCAAGGGAGTGTGGCAGTGGGTGAGCACATGGCAGCTCTCCTTCCTGGAGCCTGTGCTGGAGGGACAGCGTGCTGCCATTTGGTATGGCAAGACCTGAAAACCTGCTCAGAAATCTGTCAAAAGACAAAGACATCATTCAGAAAATATGATCTTACCCTTAATTCTTACAGAACGTGTGGATTCAATACAACTGAGAAGAAATGTGATCCAGGACAGCTAGGTGCTTGCAGTCAGCATCTGCCTAGTGACTGCATCACTTCCAATACCGAGCATTAAAATATTAAGCGGACTGAATGTTTCAATCAAACTCTGAATTGATTCTGTTCCTGGTCAAGGTCTAGTAAAGCCTTGATCATTACAGAAGAAGCTGAAACGGCAGTAAAGCAGTTGACTGACATCCCCTGGGAGCACTGACACACGCCATGGTCAGAAGAAGCCTCCTCAGATGGACCCAAAATGTCAAAATGCCAAAAGCAGGTCTAGTGAGGAGCTGAAATGGCAGTCAGGATGGAGGGACAAGGTGTGTGTTGTGGTTTAACCCCAGCTGGCAACTAAGTACCACACAGCTGCTCGCTCCCTCCCCCCTCCCCCCCCTACCGGGATGGGGAGTGGAGTCAGGAAAAAGGTAAGCTCGAGGGCTGAGATAAGGACAATTTAATAACTGAAACAAAATCTAATAATAATGATGATGACTCATCATTGATGGTGTGTGATATGGTGATGATGGTAACAAGAGTAAGAGTAATGAAAAGGAAAAAGAAGGGGAGAGGAATAAAATCCAAAGGGAAGGAGAAAAACCCTGAAGTGATGCACAACACAGTTGCTCACCACCCGCTGACCAGTGCCCAGCCAGGCCCCCAGCAGCAAATACCTGGCTCTGGCCACCCCCCCACCCGTTTATATACTGAGCATGATGTCCTATGGTATGGACTATCCCTTTGGCCAGTTCAGATCAGCTGCCCTGGCTGTGCCCCCTCCCGGCTTCTTGAGCCCCTCCAGCCCTCTCGCTGGCAGGGCCTGGGAAGCTGAAATGTCCTTGGCTTAGCGTAAACGTCACCCAGCTACAACTAAAACCATCGCTATGTTATCAACATCATTCTCATCCTAAATCCAAAACACAGCACTGCAACAGCTACCAGGAAGAAAATTAACTCTGTCCCAGCCACAACCAGGACAGTGTGTTCAAGCAAGCAAGAATGAAATTGGCCTTTGACAATTGCTGAACTGGCAGAGGGGAGCTGCTGCATCTCAGATCGCAGACATGGACTAGGAGGAAGCTTGAAGGGAGGTCCTGGGAGGTAAGGATGCAGAGGGGACTGGTGCAGAGCATCCTTCCCTGCTGCCGGCTGGCTTAGGAGCACTGCCGGCGCTGGGCACTGCAAGGTGCTGCCGAAGCAGACTCAGAAATCAGCTCAGTCTCAGAAATGAGGCTTGGGCAGGGGTTCGCAGATATACACATGGAGGACAGAAAACCAGTGCTGTAGATTTGGGAAGATGTAAAAAATGAGGGAAATGCCAGCTACCATGGCGAATGGACAAGAGCAATGTTGATATTAAAAGGTGAAGCGTTGCAAGAGAAGCATCAATTCCATGCATAGCAATGCATATAATTAACCTTTGGCTATGGTGAAAAATATTTCAGCCACAGGCATACATTCCTACCCAGACTAAAAACCAGCCTGCACTACGCTCTCAGCGCTCCGGCCTCAGATTCACACGCTAAAAATGCAAATGCCTGCCAGTTGCCTCCTGTTTGATGGGGCAGTCTGCGGCACCGCTTCCAAACGCTACTGTCACAAAGCGATGGCACGTCTGACTGTGCCTTGCGCTCCAAGGAGGGCAGGCGGTGCTCCCGACACCTGGCCCTGAGCAGAACGTGCCACTGGCATTATCGGGGTACGATGCATTAGACATGTGCTTGCTATTGTTAATAATGCATTTGCCACATTAACTTATCACTGCTCCATCTCTAACGCGTATCACGATAAATTAATCAAAGCCTGAGCTGCTTGCACAAAGCAGGAGCCCAGCGCTGATACAAGATAATTTCCCTGAGTGAGAATTTGAGGATTAACTCTCGATTACTTTATGCCTGGGATTAACAACATTACAAGACTGATAGTGGTTTCAGATCCAACAACCTCTTTTTTATTAGGAGGGCAGAGTCAGAAATAACGGATCACTGGGGCAGTGAGGTCCGTTCAGGCAAAGGGATGCTCCATATGAGGGTAAATATCTTTTAAAAGGTTAGCATTGTGCCACCCCTTAATTCCTACCGAAGAGGAGTGACATACTTCACACTGCTTGCATTACCATTTCACTCGTTACTGCCTGCCTGGATTTCTGTTTTAATTCTGACAAAGTGCATGGCATTGCAACTGAGCTTCCCACCAGCACAGGGGTAAAAAACCATCAATCGTGTTTTTGACACTTCCAGAAGGAAGGTGTTTAACATACAGGAGATCCATCACACACCACTCATCAGATAAGCCACCCTGTGTTTGTAGTAACAGGATTATGTGGCATGCCTTAAATGCAATTAAGCTCTTATTAAAGGATTCAAAATACCCAGCTCTCTACCAGACTTCTTGCAAAGCATCCGGCCAATTTCTGCTCATCTTTTTAAAAGTGCACCAGTCCTATGAGAGGGCACAAATGGATTTAACTTCTGCTGCGGCTGTTTGGTTCAAAACTAGCAAACTCACCATTAATTATTGATCTGGCTTGTCAAGCTAGAGCATCAATTATTGCAGGCCTGGCACATGGGGCTTTGGAATTAAAAGCATCCGTAACCTTTGCGTGGAAAGGGCTTACTCTTTTTGGCTTAAGAATACCATTTTTCTTCCACGATATGTTCATGACTGCTATACATGTGGCTGGTTCCCAGTGCAGGTAAGCCTCTAGGCTGATTAAATAACAGCAGTAAATGGTACCCAGATGGACCCCCTGATAAGCAGAAGGTTGTTAATTTCTGGAGCTGGTGCTCTGTTCCCTGGGGAAAGGAAACCGCTGTATCACTATTTTTTCTCCTCGGTATGAATGCCTTTCAGTTTTAGGCTTGTAAGGATGTCTTTGCTCTTCATCCATTCCAGCTGTGACATATATTTGATGGGTAGAAATGGAAGTTATGGCCATCAGGCATGGAAGATGAATCAGTTGACATTTCCCTGGTGTAATAGGGTTCAGATTTACTCCTGGAGGATGGGAAAATGACTCTGACAGAGAGTCCTAAAATCCTGGGCTGGGGAAACATGTTTTTGTAATTGCACTTGTTGATGAAGAAAGGATAAGCAAAGGATAAAGCAGTATTTCTTTTCTGACTGATTCAAGAAATATTAGCTTGCCAATTTTGGAAATCTATGAAAAATCACCTTGTAGTTATTAGGGCTGGGAGTCACAACGAATTACAGAATCCTTACAGTGATATTTCTGAGAGCTTTTATATGGACACATTTCTTAGCACTGAAAAACAGGGAAATAATAATTCACGTGGGATTTGTGGGTTTGCAAATGAAAGCAGCACTTGCTCTCAGCAACATGAGTGCATAAAAGAGCTGAGTCTTCCCTCTAACGTCAGTGGATGTTGCAATTCACAAATTAATGCTCATATTCTACTTGTTTGTGGGCTGCTGCTCCAAAATGTGCATTTCAGGGGGATCTTCCCCTCCAGAAGTGCCGTTGGGTCTCAGGCTTGGGCAGGCAGGTGCCGGGCTATTTTGTCTCCATTTTGTCTTGTGTTTTATGGTTGGATTGGGAATTTCACTGCCTTCTGTGTTTTTTACAGCACTTATTTCAGGACAATCTTCATCCTGCAGTGGCACCATATACTAAAGTGAACGTGTTTATGAAGTATTAAGTCTAAGAAGAAATTGTAAGGCATGAGACTGGAGAGGAACTACTGCGTGTAACCCACAGCATCATTTTTTTCTCTTCAGGATCTTCCAGCTAAAGTAAATCAGTGAAGTCCTACTGTTTAGAGCCTCACATTAAACTCTATCTCTTGGCAGAAAAGGAATCAAGCAGCCCAAGGACATTGCACTTGCACACTCAATGGGGAGGTGCAGCTGACAAAGCCTTTGTATCAAATGCATCCAAGCAAATGATGCTAAAATAAAAATCTCATTTCTTTCAGAGGGAAAAACCATGGACATATGCATAAAAGATTTTGAGGAAGATGTTTCCATTTCATTTATCTGTTTTATTAGACAAGAAAACCTGGTTTCTGGACCTTAGCAAAACACTTACCTTAAATCAGCCCATGCAGCTAAGGATATTAAGCCAGTGAGCTCATCACACCCTTTCCTTTCATACGTGGCCTGAAAGCTAAATTAATAAACAGTTTCTGTCTTATCTGGCCAGTCAGGTGGGGGAGCAGCCAAGAAAGCACGCTGAAGGTTGCTCCTTGAGACCAGGTCAGCAAACTGCTGCCTTCAGAGTGGGCACAGCCATGGCAGACGGGTGCTGGCATCGCTCCATGGCTTCAGCTTGTTATCAGCCAGGAGGAATTGCTCAGATAAACGGCGAGGTCATGGGAGCTGTTTGACTGCAGCCCAACCTGATGGAAATTCTTCCCTGATGACTCCACCATGCCCTCTGAGTCCTGTCCTTCCTGGTGGGGCAACCGAGTCAATGGTGAGCAGACCAGCCCTTGGTACCTTGCAAACACACAGCTGCTGAAATAGAGACCTGCCGTCAGCCGGCAGGCTATGCCTGGGATCTGCTTTCAAAACCAGAAGCAGCTTTCAGCTCCTGGTCCATTCCTCTGCCAAAGGCTACTCTTGGAGGCTGCTAGGGCTGGAGGTTCGTGGTGCTAAGGCGGTGCACGGGGAAGCCTTTGTGTGCTGGTGTGGTACCTTCCTCCCCCTGCCTCTTCACAGGAGCCAACACTCCCTCAGCCAGTCGCATTTCTGTGGGAAAAATGACACCCAGAGGGTTCTGCTTTTGCTCTAGACAGCAGGGAGGGGAAGCTGAAGAGGTCAATGGGCCACAATCGCCCTTCTTCTCAAGGGGAAGAGAAGCTGCTGCTTCCTATGATTCAGAATTTAGGGGAGATAAAATTAGCATCAGTCATTGCACCTTACTGGGACACTTCAAACACCCATATACTTAGCTGGCCTAACCTCAAACAAGCTAGCTGCTGGGCTTGGCAATCTCTTGGCAGTGGATAGAAGGGGTAGAGGGTTTCAATAGTTTGCCATTTCCTCCTCTAGCAAACAGACTCACTCCATGAAAGCTGAAAAACACGCGCTTGGAGAGCTTGGAGAGAGGCAACACAGGAGATCCCACCCATTTTCCTTGCACTTTCTGACCCCGCAGGTGTTTGGGTACGGAGCCTTCTGCGAGGATATGCAGGAAAACAGAATGCAAGTAAACATTTCCATGATGGATTTTGTCAATCCACTCATCTTCACCATTTCTACCTGGTCCCACCTGACTCTGAACTGATGGTGAATTTAGGGGTCACTCGCCGAGTGGGGTGCAAGGCAGCCTTGCATCAGGGAGCCCTGTCCCAGGCTCTGCCAAAGCACCCTTGCTCCCTGCAGAAGAAGGGCTATGCTTGGAAAAGCAAGCCTGTCAAAAATGGATTAGTGAAAACACTTATCCCCTTTAACAAGCTGGATTAAAAATAATAAGTCTCATCAGGAGGCTCAGTTTAATTGCTAGGATTATTACAGCAATGGAGTCATAAGGGGAGGAAAGCTAACAGGAGACATGTCCTCCAGAAACCTGCTCCCTTGACTTCCCTCGCAAACTGGAGGAGAAAACTGGCCGATGATTCAGTTTTGCCTTTGATTCAACATAATGACTAAATCCTGCAAAGATAATTGGTGTTATGGCCATTTGTGCTGGCAGCTGTACTCCAGCACTTTTTAAAATCATTATCTGTTAAGACATTTGCAAATATACAGTGAGCCTGGCAATGCCTCATTAAAGCACTGAAGAAGACAGTCATAAATTTTATTGCCTCAGCATTACATGTGGAAGTCATAACGGTACAGATCTGCTCTGAATGTATAAATTCCCTTATCGCTTCAGCAAAATCTCCTGTTTCTCTGGACAAGCTCTTGAGAAGGGCATAAAAATGAAAAATTCCATCAGTATTCAAACAGAGAAGTCTGACCAGCTCAATTTTTTTTTTTTTTCATTTAAGAAAAATGTTTTTTCTAACCACGCAGAAATGTATTTTAAAATGTAACCATACCGAAACATCAGGCAAATACTATTCCTGCTGCAATTATCTATGATGCTTCACTTCCAGCCCACTACTTCTCCTGATGCACATTAATTTTTAGTTCAGGGTCTCTATACAAACTTACTGAGATCGGTGCAAAGATTATGGTTGGTTTCTTTCAGTTTTGCATCAAACCCTTGATCGGGACATCTCAGTTTTTATTAGGAGATAATAAATTTGCTAGTGGTTTAGAAAAATTGTGTTGCCTTTGGCTTAGAAGAATGGGTTGTTATTAAATGGAGCTGAAAAAGAGGAAATTCATGTGATATCATTCTATATTCCAGGGACAGGCCTCTAGCCTGTCTTCAAGAATTTGCTGTTTGATGTTTGATGTTGTCAATTTGTACATATGAAAAAGAAGTTTAATTCTGTCAACTTCCCAGAGGTTTAATAGTGTTTGAAAGGTGAACAAATCCCATTGAGTGAGTCACCTGTATCTTATCCCACATGAACCTGGAACTGGGCTCTAAATCAAGGAAAACAGATAAATATTTAGCCTGATGAAATCCCCACGGACTGAGATCAGCTTCTTACTGTCACTCCTGCTGTTCCTCTCCGCAGGTCTTTGGATGTGGAGAGGGATTTTTTAGGATGTATATCCTCCTCGATGTGCACGCAGGTCGCCTCTTTGTGCGGCTGTGTGTTTGCATGTGTATCCAGGGGAAAAAAATCGCCTTTGTATAGCTTCTCAGAGGGAGTTAATCTGTTTAGGATTGAGCCATCTATTCTCTAAGAAGGAGAGGGCTGCATTAAATGACGTGGATGCGAAAACATCCATGCTAGAGTTTCACTGCCACGCTGTCATGGTGAAGGAGATGTAGAGCAGGGACAATAAGGTGACACTATCAATATAAAGCCAGATTTACCATCATCGTTCCCAGTGATTTAATTCAAGGGTATGATATCATTCCCTTTCAGTTAATGCAGAAATACAGTCTCTATTTCAAGGTCTGAACACTTCCATCCAGATGAAAATACCGCTTGCTCACCACTTGTTCAAAGACTTTACATGCGTTTTGGAGCTGGATTGCCAGGCGGCGTCCTGGGGGATGATCTCCTAACCCTGCAGAAGGGCATTCCTGCTGTGAGCTATTAATTGGAGCTGGGATAACATCAGCTGGGATGGAGGGAGCAGGAAAGGCACAGACTGATATCCCTCAGCTTCCAAAAGATTTTCCCCTGTGCCATGAATGACGGAGCAAAGCATGAGCTGCAGGCTGGTACGTGGCCATGGGACACCCGGCATGGCCAGGCAGCTGACCTCCACGCAGCCTCTGCCACCCTTCTGCATCTCTTTGCTACCCCAGTTGAGAACTGTTTTAAAAAGAGAGAAATAAAGCAAATACATTTAGGGTTTGTCATTTTAAAGGCAAGACAAAATCTAAAAAAGGAAAAGCAAACAAGGAATCATAGGAAAATCTTACCAATAAATGAGAGGCCCCTGAGTGTTTTGATCACTGAAGCTGTCCAGAGGCATTGCCAGATATTTTTTTCCCAGCACACTGGAAAAACTCTCCGCTGGGATAGGTCTGCTTTGTCAAGTGTTAAGAGAGCCGGTTTGGCCTTGCTGAAGCTGAGGGTGGAGTTGGGAATGAAGCCTGGTTCTTGGTCAAGCCCTGGCTTTGATCTCAACTATGGAGACACTAGCACCTCTCACCGTAATTTAGGATCTGCCACAAATATTTAAGCTTCATATTCCCCTCCTCCCCCCCCCCCCGCCCCTTTTCCACGCTTTAGGTTTCTTCCTTCTCCTCTTGGACTCTTTTGTAATTTCAGGAGCTTGACCTCCCAGCAATGTTGGCAGCTGTGTATGCCAATGTTGACATCCCAGCCATGTACAGCTGCACAGCCCACAAACCTTCATAGTCAGAAGGTCAAATCACCTCAGGAAAAAAAAAATTAAGAACTAATAATCGGCCTATCCCAAACACCTTTTGTTTGAAAATCTTAATGATTAAGAACAGAGCTGGCACCTTTCTGAGGGTCACTCAGCCCTTCGCTAGACCCTACACCCGGCACCGCTACTTCTTACCCCGAGTGGGCAGATTAGGAAGGGCAAAGTCTTGGCTTAGTTCCCCAAAATACCGATCAGCTTCAGACTACACATCAGGGTAAGGGAGCTGGCTCACGGTAATTCCTACTTGGACCAACAAATCATTCAAATCAGGAGTCAGATCTTAGCTCTTGCCCTGTCTAGGATGTTACCCACCTTTGTACTGGGTGAGGGGGAGCCCAGCTCTCAGTGAGCCTCGGAAACACAGCCAGTATGTCCTTACCGAAACAGCAAGCCCTCGGGGGCAGTACGTACGACATACAGCACCTACAGGAAATAATGTTAGGATTACAAAAAAGAAAGATCTTTCTACCCTGTTTCAGTTCAGACTTGGAAATTACATTGTCCCTAGCTGCATAGTTAAGGGATACGGATGCAGGAGAGACTGATTTTTATTGAATCACCGCTGGTGCAGCACCTTTATTCCTTTTAAGCTATTCCACCCAGAATATGGGGTTACAGGACACTAGAGAAATCTACAGTATGATATTGAGACAACTGGATAATTTTACCAGCACCCTGTGCTGGCGTTACCGTTTTCATTACACTCCTATTACAGCAGCACATCTCAATGCCTCCTTTTTTCAGCTGGTGATGCTTTTCAACTCCAGGTCTCCCCCAGAGACTTCTGCAAAACTTCCCGTGAGTTCTCTTCCAGCCTCAGTGTACTTTGAGTATGAAAAGCTGCCACAAGTAGAACCATGCAAGTGGTGTGCTTAACGCAGCCGATGCACGGCGTACACGCAGATGTAAGAAGCTGGGATCGACGGTACCGCTGTGAGTTGACATTCTCTGAACTTTATAGTGGTGGGAACCGTGTATCTCCAAAATGTTTTGTAAATTGACCCTCCAGCCTAGAAAAGCCAAAGGCAGATTTAATTTAAGGTTAAAAGTGAAGAGGTCAAAGTGTTCTGGTTGTAAAGTGAAGGACTGAAAAAAAGCCTGGGCTTTTCAAGGTTCATACTTGGGCTGATGAGATGTAAGACATGCCTCAGCTCCTTGGATCCATACTAAGGAAGACTCTACCTCATGTTGGTGTAAACGATAGCAGCATCTGGCCAAAGACAAGAGGTTCAGTCACTCAAGCCCTTTAACAATGTCAGGCACGGTGCTTATCACTTTTCATTAACAAATAAAATGAAACCAAAAAGGCAGAGCACTGTTTGTTCCATTTCCACTCTAATTAAAGATGCACTTTGTTATTTTCTGGATCATTCACCCTTGGTTCAGTTTAAGTTTATTTTAAGGCAGGCAAATCAGCCTTTTAACTAGAGAATCCTTGGCCTCCCACTGCTCACTTGCAGTGGCTGCCTAATCAGGGGGAAGGAGCATTTCTGCTTTGTGTAAAGGTGAGGCTGACGCTGACCTTAAGAAGTGGCCTGCCAATAAGTCACCGCTGCGGACCTGCCACGATGCACAATGCATCGTGCCATTACAAATGCGACGTGTCCAGAAAAGAGGCAAAGGACCTAGAGGTATATAACTACGAGAGTGAACTAGATCCACATCCTCAGGACATTTCCCTCATCTAATTCTAATTACACCAAAGGAAACTCCTGTTGTGACCAAATGTGAAAGCACATCTTGTGATGAATATTTCAACGTCTCCTTAATTTTTAAGCAAAGCAGAATACAAGTAGTACATATGGAAGAGGAAAGGCTAAGCGTACGTAAGTGTTAGTTCCTGTGCATGAAATACTATGAGGAAATCTACTCTTGGCTTGAGTTCATTAACCCCTCAGTTAACTCATTAACTGTCCGCGTGCTGTAGCGCTGCCATAAGCAAAGACCAAGGAACTGGCCCCAGCAAATCCTGCATCAAGGTCTCAGCACCTGTTAACATCACTGCTACATTTGCTTTCCTTCTGTGCATTACAGTACAAAGGGAAAGCAGCCAACCCTGATTAAGGAAAAAAAATATGAATGGGAACAAGAATAGTGAAATCAATAACTTGTTCAAAGCTGAAACATTGAAGAAATCTCTTAAAAAGTCCTCTTTAAGCAGACTGGATAATAGACTATTTTACTATATGTTATCATAGTACAATTTGCACCACGAACACAGAAGCTCTCCAGGTAGCTAAAGCCTTTGCTCTTGATCTTTATTTCCCAGTCTTTTTGAAGTGGTGATGGAAATGGAAATGAGGCAGAGATGATGGTTATTGGGAATCTGCAGTGGAGCCTGAGGAGAGAGGGAAATTCTTTGCATGTTTAACTCTGTTAACTTCACCAGGGATGTTGCTGGCCTCGCAGGGCTATTGTCTTGGTACAATATGTTTTTATACTTTCATGAATGGGCTATTTATGTAGCTTCTATGGAGGATCTTCATCTGGTGGAAAACAATAGAGAGTGATGAGGATCTCTTCCACAGGGTTACAGATCTGACATTCGAGGGCCCCATGAGCCCATCAAAGATAAAGTCCATTGTATTTAGATTTGAATAGAAGGAATGTTCAAATCTGAAATAAAAAGGCTGGGTTTTGATACCTTGAAGAAGCTTACCCGCTGATTTGTTTGTTGGTGAGGGAAAGTCAGGTAGCTTCAGTTTCTTCTTCCTGGGAGCTACGCACAACCAAATAACTACTCTGAGGAAAGCAAGCTGTTAGCTTCTTCAGGCATCTTCTTGCAGGGTTGTGCATTAGCTTGGCTCACACCGCTGACAGTGGGACTGTGTCTTTACTGCGATAGGACCTCAGTTCTCATCATCTTCACCTCGGTATTGACAAGTTTCTATGTAGCGCAATGGCAATTTGCTTCTGAGTGGAAACAATCTTAGCATGAATATGTTTATATGCTCACCAGGAGATCGGGCACGGATTAAACTATGCATAGTATTCTTCATAGTTACTCTCAAACAAATTCTGCACTTGGAAAGCCATCATTTTTCCCCACTATTTTTTTCTCTTTTGTCTGTATGCCACTTTTTCTATAATCTTTTTGCCTTCTTGGGTGGTAAACAATGATGGTTAATGTTAAATTTGTGCCATTGGCGTTGGTCAGGTTCCTAGAAGACAATTATGAACACCTTCTTTGATGTCCTGCACAACATGGTCTAAAGACACCAAGCCAATAATTCTGTCTTCAGCTCGTAAAACACACTTGAAGTATAGCCTATCTCTCAGGGAGTTATTGTCTTTAAGCATTGAAACACAGACCTCAAAAAATGGAGACTCCACCACATTTTCCTTTCTCATAGACTTCAAATAAAAAAAACGGGGGAGCGATCATCCCCTAAGCCTAATTTGCTCTACTTACACTGGCATAAACAACAAGTGGGAAAATAATGTCAGTATGATACAAAAAAGAATTACTTTTCAATTAAAATACGACTGTTGGATGGAGCATGATAAACTGACCTTTTTACACTTAACCAGCCTCTCTGCCTGAAACCCAGCAGTTAGAAGAGTGTCCTTACATCACCTTTTTGACTTGGTGACATTTCTGGTTTCCATTGGGCTTGGCTGGAAGACCTCACAGTAGGAGAAAATCTGGTGGTCTTGCACCGTCATCTGTGGTAACAGCATGTGACAAAACAACTTTGCACCACTTTCTGCAGTAGGACATGGCATAATGAAAAGAATAGAAATGAAGAAATTAAAGGTTGGAGGAAGGCAACAATTTTCCATTGCTGGGAAGAGCCGTTTGTAACCAGCTTCCCCGCCTGACTATAGGCTCTTGGCTTGCAGCAGGACTGAGCACTGCCTTTCCCCTGGCAGGGGGAGGATGCAGCAGCAAAACCTGTCCCTTAGCTTTCTGCACCTCGAGGAGGTAAAAGCAGTGGTGTACCAATTGCCAAGGGTGAAAAAATGCCTTGTGAATGTGGCTGTTCTCTAACCAAACCTGCTGGTCTCCATCTACCCCCAAGTATGCTCCCAAGGGTACATGCTCCAACCACGGTGTCATCTCCTTGTGTTGGTCCCACATCACTCTCCTGACCCCAAGCAGGCAACAGTGTTTTTCCCTGGTTATTTGGGCTTGCAGACAGGAATGGGCCATGCCTGTGCTAAACCCTTCATCTGGCTGGCGGGTAACCAGGCAGGAGCACCTGCCCCCTTGCATAGTGCCTGCTCCTTGGACGTGGGGAATTCTGCACAACCTGCTCACTGGCCTGCTGGAAAAAAACCATGAAATCTCCCCAAGATTCTTTATTCATGAATACTGAGAGCAAGAACAGGCAAAACTGATCGCTGGGCTATGAAATATCAGCACATCTCCACATGATGCGGCCGGAATCCTCGTGCTTCTGATAAATTCATGTCTTTCTTATCAGCTTTGAGTATTACATTGGTTTCTAACTTTTTTTTTTTTTTCATAACTGTAGATGTTTAGCTGTCTGTTAAAATGAATAATTAGACTGGTAGATTGGGGGAATAAAATAGGACACACTGTTGGTTTAGCACCGTGTTGCTCCCAGGGGACACTATTCTGGTGGCTGAGGGACTGGAAGACATAATCTTTAACAATAAAAAAGGAGCTGATGAGTCATTCCAGCTATGAAAGGAATTAAAATATTTTTAAACAGAAGAGTTAGTTATTAATAAAGTGCAGGAAGTGATAGGGAGTTATTGCACTTTGAGCAAAAAGACCAACACGACTTCCTCCCACATACTCCCTACTTTGATGATACCCACCCTCCCTCTTAAATCTTATTTTTATTCCCTCTCGATTTTCTTTCAGAACTTGTTTACAAAAGTAGTCATGATGTTATCCTTTCTCTGGGTGGATCCTCATTTGCAGTAAATGGTTTCTACTTCTCAGTCTTTGAAACTGGCCAAGGTTTGGAAAAACATGTCCAGTCATCGTTTCTGGAAAATGCCCATTTCCTGGGAACATGACCCAAAACACCAGTAGCTGGTGCAAATCTCCCATCCCTTCTGAATCCCCCCGAGGCTCTTTTCTTCCTTGGTATCTTAATACGGAAAGTTTAACCTGGGCCATATATCTTATGCAAATAAAACTGCCACTAATTTTGGCCATACCAGGTGGGAAGGGTGCACAGCTGCAGAACATGGCCCTGGTGTCTTATAGACTGCAAAATCATCACTGGGGAGAGAACAGTAAGAAACACGTATTCAAAATCCTGCACCAGCCAAACCCTGTTTTCACACCTGCGTAACCCATTGCCTTCACAGATGTCACCTGGCAGCAAAGGCACCACGTTTTCTCCATACTCTATTCTCACCTTTGACATTTTTTCTGGAAGGTAATTTTAATGCATTAAACTATTTCAGAAGGCATTTAACAGGCTGCCTCCGCCCCTCCCCCCCGTAAATATCATAGTGCACCTTATTTTTCTCTTGATAAGTTTATGGATTTTCTTCGACTCCTTGAAGTATTTTGGCTGCTTTCCATAGAAACTCACACCAATCCACCCGAGTTAAGTGAAGTACTGCTGAAGTGCAGAGTCTCATTAGTTTGAGCGCTTTTTGACAGAAAAGCATTTTCTGGAAACTTTGCATCTGCACTCTTTTTTACTCACTGGTACTCCAAATCAAAACTTTAAAACTGACCCCCCACCTAATCTATAAGGTTTTCTATATGGTTTTTTGTATTTATAAATATATATTTATATTTATATATAAATATTTATATTTATAAATCTGGCTTTCTAGCTGCGTGAATAACTGTGTTCCGATTTACGCTGCCTCCTTCCTTTCATCGCCGGTAATAGGATCCTGCCGCTGGAACCAAGTCCAAACCTCAAGTTTAATTTTAGTTCTTGATGCTTTACTTTTGTGATGGTCACTTTACAAATCAGAATTCCCCCCAGCTACCAGCTCGTTTTTGCTACTCTAAATCCTATGAAGCACAAGAACACAAGGGAAAAATGTCCTTCTTCATCTTGAAAACAGAATGTTGAATAGTTGGAATGTGGCAAAATGGAAAAAACAATTATGGTGTATTTGCTCCATGTCTAGTGCAGTACAGGGAAGACACTATCCAGAAAGTTATGAGCCACAAAATGGAGGTTTCAGAGGAAATAAAATAAAACCAATTTCTTTTTTCCCCCTCTTTTTTTAAACTAATGCTTGCGTTATCGTAACACCTTGAGCCCTTTATAAGAAAAGCACAAAATCAAACTCCATACGGTTGCATTCTCTCTGATTTGAAAGATGAGGCTCTAGGGCACTGAGTTTAATATCCCTGTTTAATATCCCTTTAGTCTACCCCTGCTTCCCTTTTTTAATGTTAGTGGCCCAGGCTCATATTTCCTCTTTTGATTTCTTCTGAACAGTGAGGTGGATCTTTGTTTAATTTTGGCTTTCTTCCCCACTGCTGAGATCGTTTTATTTCTTAATCAGCTGTTACAGCAATGATTTTCTGCAATGTTTCTCTTTTTTCTTTTGGAAACTGTACATCTGCTCTTGGCATCTGTTCCATATCCTTTATGAACATTGAAGCAGGGAATTTATTTTTCTTTTTTTTTTTTTTCTCGCAGAGGCTGAATCTATTGTCTAGAAGTTATTGTCTTTGCCTTAAAAAGCCCATGATCTCCTTCACTGATGCTTTACTCTTCTCATATTGGAAACACTTGCTATTGCTCATCATCTGGTGAAATCATATTTTATTCTATATCATTACTTTCCATGTAATTTCTGGAGTCTTTAATTGCATTCACTAACCATTTCAGCCCTTCTCTGTTACCTACTTTTTTATTGCTCCTTGTTACTTTTTGCACCTCATTTTTTTTGCACACCCATATTTTCTTTTTTATGCTACTAGTATAGATTTAATGACATCCACAATCTCTCAGCCTACTAGAAATAGACTTCAAAGCTGTGGCTTTTCTACCCCGTGTCATTTCTGCCTCTTCATTCAACAGAATTTCATTGCATTTGCACTGCTTCAATGCAAGCACCTCATTTTTATCATTTACCCTTCTCCACAGTATGGAGCAAACCACTTCTGCTGAAGAGTTTTGGTCTCCATTGAGATATTTTGCTCTTGATAGCTCCAAATCAAGTGGTGAATTTCTCTCTTTGTAGTTTTTGCATTAAAAAAAACACCCTACACACCTCAGCAAAGCGCTTGACTAATGCATTTATTGCTCCAACTTGTTTGTATCTGTAAAGTTAACATCTTTCATCTTGAAGTATTATTACACACTGTTGGCCAGTAAAGTGAAAATGGACAAACACGCCGTCTGGTTTATAATAGATCTTTAAACAGACGTTTTTATGCTTCACTGAAGAATTACTGACAGAGACTTTGCTCTCTAGAGTGCCAAGAACTTGTAAAGCTCAACAATTATAATACCTGCGCACCGGGAATGCTAACACAAAGCAGACCAAGCGTTTATTGAACCTCCAAGGACTGTGGATGCACAGGTTCCCTGCAGCTGAGCGCAACGACCATGCAAAGCTCAGAGCGAGAAAGGGGCCCTGAGTTTCTGATGTGCAATCTGATGGGCAAATTTAACTCCAGCAAAACATCAACCAGCCACCTGCAGACTCAGGCATCAGTAGGAGCATCAGCATATCTTGTGTCTCTTCTTCTGGCCCTTCCGCAGAGTCTCAGAGAAAGGAGAGCATCTCCCTCCTTCATCATCCTCTCAAAACAAAAGTCAAGTGGAGGAAAGTTTATCTTGCCTCCTATGAGTAACCAAGAGGAGCCCTGAAACAGGAGATTACTATAATGTAAGTATGGTACAAACACTGATTATCAACAAATACATGAGGAATTTATCAACAGCTCAGGCACACATGGATTTATCAGAGTAATAAGTGTTATTACTCTTTCCCTATAATTTCTTTTCTATGAACTTACCACACGATCTTAAAACACTTCAGTTTCCTTATTCCCAGTAATACATTCAGAAGGCTGCACCGAAGTTTTACTTTTGGAAAGCATAAAAGCTTTCATATTGTCTCAGCTTGGAGGTAATTCAAGACCAGCCCCCAAAAAAGACACCCAACATGTAAAAATAATTTTAGGGAAAGAAGCCAACTCCAGAATGGACCTTAAAAGCTGTATTAGTGGAATGAAAGCAGGACTCACTCCTCTCTGTCTCTTTTTTTTTTATTTTTTATTTTTAATTTTTACACAAATTCTGTGGGTGTTAAGAAATGCTTTCTCCTTAGATCCCTCTGAAACTCAAGACCCCAGTCTACTCTGCAGGTTTACTCTGTAGGCTATTTTCTGGGACTACCACTTAAGACCAAAATCAATAGAATGTAGCCATATGCAAATGCTTGCAAAGCTCTGTGGATATAATTTTTCCTAATTTGTACCAAAAGTGATTCACTTATTGCTCATGTTTTGGTAGAACATATATTATCCCTTTGGAATATATTGAAAAACTGGAACAGCATCAGAGAACTCATGTTACAGGGAAAACCTTGCAAAATTGTCAAATGTTAGTCCTCCCAAATTTCACATTCCCCATTATCCTTTGGGATAATGGAACAGATCCAGCAAGACTGTCGCACTGATGCTAAAAGGGTTTATTGTAATAAATGGAAAGAGTTGGAACCCCTCATCCTACTGGCATTTATGGCTGTTGGTGGAAAGGAAACACCTCCTTTGGGGGAAAGGCAAGAAGAGAACTGTGAGTGCCAGGAGGCTTGTGCTGGGAAATCAGCCACATATATGCAAAAGGATTTCCACTGATATTTTCATGCAAAAATTTCGAGAACAGTGTTCGAACATTCATTTGGATAACACAAATATTCAAAGAAGATCAAAGCAAAAAGCAAAGACGGTTTATCGGTAGATGGAAAAAGATTGGAAAGCTAACGGTTTTGGGGAGGGCTGCCCTACGTGGTAGTAGAGCACGTCTGGTTGGACCCCTGTTGTAAAATGAACAATGTAATAATTGTGAACAGAGCTGGTTTTACATTGTTCCTGAAAAATCTTCGAATAAAAGCTACCATCCAGATGAGATTAAACTGCACGATTTCCTTTAAAGTAAGGAAATCAAAGTCAAGACAAACTGTAGCCAAACTTGACAATATGATGTTTTATTTTATGAGCCACAACAGAAAAAAATGTTCGCATCTTCCAGAAATTAGTAGAAAATGGGGTTTCTGTTATATAAGAGCCTGTTGCAATGACGACAACTCAGATCAGATCCCTCACTGATTTGGGCACTATATTTCATCACTGTATTTGGTGCACCTTTTATTTGGTGCAAATATAGCTGTTTCATGCATCTATCATTTTAAACCTTTCACACCAGAATGCAAATCAATTAAACAGTGCACTCACTTCTACATATTTTTTTTGTATATTTCACTGCTGACTAGTACATTAGAATTTTATCAATTATACTAATGAAAAATTGCTATTCAGAGTCTGGCTGTTGAAAAGAAATTTGCTGTTTATAATATGCATGATGTTAACTTATTGAGGCAGCTGCAAGAGAAAATTAATGATTTATTTCAGCACATGATAAAGAAGGCAAGAAGAAATCGTGTGTATAGAGAAATGATTGTTATAGCTTATAGTGGTCATGTGTTACCCACTCTAATTAACTCATTGCCATATGAGAAACAGAAAATCTCACAACTATACCGAGGATAAACACGCAGCTAAATGTTGTCATTGGTGGTGCATGCCCAAGGTTTGCAGGAACTGGCAGTTCCCTAATCCCCAACAGGGACGCAGCAGCACCCGAGGCCAGGTCAGTGGGGCAGGTGGGACAGCTGCCCCTCTCATCTGCCTCATTTACGAAGTGACACCAATGGGCAGCAAAAGCCACCTGTGATATGGAGACATGGTGTTATGTAGCAACAAATCATCCAGACAGCGTGAAGGCCTCGATTATGTCATTATTCTAATTTTTTTAAAGCTTCGTAAGAGCTCTACATTAAATTAGCGAAGATGTTACCATACTGTGCCAGGTTGCTCCTTGTAAGTCAGCTATTGATTCAGTATAAACATAACAATCAGAAAAAAAGTACACATCTCTCAAGCTGCCCTCTTTGAACCGTGCTCTTAAATTTTTCAGTAAGCAATAGGAGAATTTTCTCAAATTAGCAACGTCACACAACACAGACCAGGTTTTTTCTAAAGCAATAACACTACATGTAAGCGTATGGACACTTGCTTTTTAAATGTGAAGTTTCAAAGATTTCTCTGATGCAGCAATGGAATGAAAAGGGGGATTTACACACTGCCTTATATTCTGAGCATGCTTACACCGAAGCTAAGGCTATAGCTAGGAACAGCCCTGAAAGATTGCTTTTATTGACGGTGTGCTAGTCTACAGGCTGCAGCATTCTTTAGCCATCAGGAGAAAGACAGCTCTGCTGATGTTTAACTTTATCACTTTGTATTGTTAATTAGCGTAAGTAAACTCTTTGTTTGCAGAGGGTGGGATAATGTGGTAAGGGAGTTAGTAAAATAAATGATTCGCAACAGCCATAGGGACGGAGCCATGAGTGTTGCAGAAAGCTGCTAGGAATATATTTCCTTTGAGCATACATTTTTGGGACAGGTGTTTTCTGTGATTCCGATCTCTAAAGCAGTTCTGCTCCTTTTAAGTATTGCCTGTCTTTCATGACTAAACTTCTTTTTTCATCTTGATTACTGAAGTTCTGAATATACACAACACTGAAATCATCAGCTATTTAATCTGTATTTGGTGGCTGGTGAGAAGGGTAAAGTGATCTGCATATACAGTCCAAATCAGCAATAATTTAGCATTCTGATGCACTCAAGGCACTTACAAAACCATGAAAATCATGCAGTGTTGACTATACAATATCACACCTAGGGGGCTTTTTAGATTTTTTTTACGCTTGAAGCTACAAGTCACAGCCTACGCTAGCAAGAAGGTTGGACTAAAGCCCAGAGTTTTTAAGTTTTCAAAAGTGAACCATTGTGTTAAAAAGGTGTCAGACTTTTATTATAGCCCTGCTTTTCATGAAGCAAAAAAGAAGTGAGTGTCAAGAGTCTTCTCTTAATCCTTACACTATCCTTTAAAACATGCTCTCGTCTGAAGTTTTACAACTACGTGCCTTTGAAAGCCAAGGGGATGCTTTCCCCTGGACTGCACAGGTAGCAACCAGCTGCTGAAGTAGTCTAATGCTCGTCACTGTAACAGCCTGTCTTAAATTGTATGAATTAAACAAAGACCTGGTGGAAAAAAACAATGCCTGATCCTGTAATTACTAGTTGCCCACTGAGCATGTTAGATGCTGACATTTCTTAACTTCGCTATCTGAAATGCACCTCTTCAGTTAGGGTTTTGCAGCTGAGCTGCGTTGCGCTGCCTGAGCATCTCCATGTCCCCAGGGTGACGGCTCTAAGTGATGGCGAGCCCCTGGCCGATGGGGCAGTGCCTGTGGGGTGGGGAAGCGGGGGCACACAGGCCACAGCTGGGCATGCAACACAGCAAAGCACAGCACCGGCTGAATCACTGTCCCTGGAAGTGTTTCAAAAACACGTAGATGTGGTGCTTAGGGACACAGGTTAGTGGTGGACTTGGCAGCGCTGGGTTAATGGTTGGACTTCGTGATCTGAAAGGTCTTTTCCAACCTAAATGATTCTATGATTCTAAGTCACATATGCCTTGGTCCTTGCTCAGGCACACTGCAAAGCCTGACAGAAGGGCTCTGTTAGCAAAGCCTGAGTTCAAGTTCCTTCAGGGATACTCTCAGCTTTTGTTGGCTTTGGAAGCCCTTTTTGTGGCAGAAATGAACTTGATCCCACCAAGTGATGCGGGGCTGCTCAAAGGACACAGGTGAGCAGCACTGGAAGGAGCTGGTAGGCTCCCCTGCAACAGAGAATTGGGGACAAGCCACAGCATCACCCTCTACTGCCCACAGGATAATTAAATACCAGTTCATTAACAGCGGTGTCAACCGTGAAGCACAGTCTCACCAGCCTGCAGCAGGATCCTCAGGCCACCTGTTCATATGCAGGACAAGAGTCAGTTTTCTTCGTGGAGGAAGAAATGGCAGAAGTTATTTCACACTCCCAGCCAGAAGCAGAAACGAGCTGGCTCTGGTGGCACATGACGCGCGCCGTGCCTGGGAGCGTGCCAGTGGCAGCGCCAGCCGCGCTGCGAGACACGCTGCAGCGTCCCTGCACCCGCAGTAGCTGGTGAGGCAGGCGACACACTTATCCCCGCCAGCCACTCCGGGACCACAAGAGACAGCTGATAATCACAGATGAGGATGAACAGCAAATGGAGCTAGAAGGGACCCGGAGAGGCCGTTGGACTCATCTGCTGCAGGGATGCCCCACGAGCCCAGGCTGCCCCTCTGCGCTGGCAGGAGCAGCCTCCCATTTCAGGTGATGCTCACTCACCTGCTTTTCAAAGATAAACTCATTCTAGTGGTTAACTACCCTTTTTATTGGACAACTTTTCTTGATACTTAACTTAATCCTTCTTTTGTATCCTTTAGGTTTATTGCTCTTTCTCCTGCAGTCACAAGCATTTATTCCCTTGCTCTTTACCATAAGCATTTACATATTTGCCAGTGTATTTCAGTCTTTCCTTGACTAAACAGACCGTAGACCCTTCCAGTGTTCCCAGTGGATTATTTTTTCTAGCTGTATGATCATTCCACTTCCTCCCACTTGGACACCCTGCAGTGCAAGGGCAGGGTGGCACCAGCCTCACCACCCAAAACCTCTATCTGGGCTTTGCCAAAGATGCACAGAGAGGAAGAAGGACTTACAGCTGACAAGAACCGCCAGATATCATTTCAGATCACTTTTACTCACTGTTCCCAAGGTCCTTCTGCTGTTCCTTTGTCAGGGCACGGGTGCACCACCATCGTCAAAGCCCTTGTCTGGGAAGCCTGAGCAATGCCCATCCCCACCGCCTCCCAGCTACTGGGAAGGGAAGCCTTCTCCTACCACTGGCACCAGCACCAGAGGCAAAGCCCAGCCCTCCCTCTGGGACATCCTAGCCCAAAATCATGTAAAACAAGGGAGACCCTCTCTCTTGAAACATAAGGCTCTCCTTCCCCAGTAAACTGCCCCTGCTTCCCAGTTTCTCTTTTCTCCACCTTTCATGACAATAGTAATTTATCAACTTTCTCAAGCAAAACAGCTTAAGCCGGTCTGCTGCTGCTCATCTTAATGAGTCAAAGACTCGTCGTGTCTTTAGCAGGATTTTGGATGTGAGAAGGTCAGAAGTAAACAATACACCATGTCAGGCTAGATTAGATTTCATTTTAGGGTATGACACCCTTTTGTTTCTATTATTAACGCTGCCAGGGACTAGGAGTTTCTTTAAGCTGCCTACAGCAATGCCAGCACGCGCTTTTTTGTACAACGGAACAGCCAATAACATACACCAAATATTTGCAGTAGGAAGGGGATAGACCTTGAACTCTTCAATGAAATACATTTTTTGTTGGTTGCCTGCTTGCTCCCCTTGACCTTCTCTAAAGGTAATCTTCTTCACTTGGTGTCCTTCACCAATGTTACACCTTCTTCCTCTTGGGATGGCACAGTGTTGAGGCGTAGCCTCAGCAGGCTGGGGCAGCTCTGCCAGCTGTCAGGAGAAGATGTAATTTCCGTCTTGTTCTGTTCCTTAGCTGTTCTTTAGGCAGTTACAGCCACTTAACTTCCATGTTGTGCCTAATTTCTTTTGCAAAAGCTTTTCATAGGTGGGTTTATCAATGGCTTTGTAAAGACCCCAATAAGCACCACCTTGTCCCCCATCATGGGTACTTAGCTGATACACAAAGAAGCAAGGTAACAGATACGGGCAAACACTGATAAGCTTAAACTAAAATGCAGCTGCAGTGGGTGATCTAGCAGCTTTGCACAAAATCTCCCGAAGGATCCCTCTCCCTGAGATAAGTATTATAGTGAATTAATTTCTGGAGGATTTGGGAAGCTTGTATCTGATCAAGCTTAGAATAGGAATTCAATGATTATCTAATACAGCTAAACAGCATGGAAAAAGCATACAATAGGTCTTCCATTTTTTTAAGAAAAAAGATTATACATAGGACAGACAAATTAGGTACAAAAGGAAATGAGCAGCTACAGACTATCTAGAACTTCCTCTGCCCCTTGCCACTGTAACAGCCACAGAACGGAACAGCAAGACAGAGCCACTCATACAATTGCAGATGCTTATATTCTAATACAAGCTATTTTCTTTCCACTCATCCTAGAATAAGAAATAGAATTAAAAAAAAAAAAACCAAACAAGTGAAGGGAAGGGGAAAAGACCCTGCAGCTTAAAGCCCTAATGTAACCTGCCTGGCTTTTCATAAGCAAGGGCATGTGGTAGGACCTTTTCGAAGAAAATCTCCACCCTCACTTCTCGCTGTGCTTTGACCCCGTAGCTATATCTAAACCAGCAAGCCAGTCACGGTGGGATATGTTTTTCACTTTTTCTAGCTGTGGGTAGGTTAGTGATGTGGCTGTTGTTGCTAACTGGACATAGATCTCTTAGGTCAGCCGTAAGTAGAGCTTCTGCTGCAGGTTTGCACAGGTACGTTGCAAAGAGCACTAAGCTTACTCATGTTTTCTGAATCTGGCCAGGGTCAATGGAGTGTGTCAAGCATTACCTGGAGTTGTGGATTTTGACACCAAATTAGCACATCCTGCAATGTTCCTTCACTTGTTCTGAACAACAAGACTTATTCAATCATCCGACCTTTGAATAAGGAACAGTTTTCTTTAACCATTGCATCTGATTAAAGGAATTCTTATGAAAACAGCAGAAGTACCATTATGTAATTAAAACTTTCCTGTTTACATGGAAAATCACTATGAGACTAGTGCTGCAAGAAGATGAAGACTTTAAAGGGTAGAACCTTGACTTTCAAGCCCATTTAAAGAACATGAGTAATCTTTGGGAATGGAATTAAAGTAAATTTCTACTTTGGTAGTAGCCTTACTTTGTGGCACTCCTTTTTCCCTTTTTCTTTCTGGCTGTCTGCTGTCTATGCTCAGAGGCAAACTAGGAAGGGGAGTAAACTAATACTATAAAGGTGTTCCTGTAGAAGCCCTTCTGCTGTAATTAGGGATGGGAGACCTCCACTGCAAGGCAGCACTGTTAGCAAACTGGTCAACTTCAGCAAGATTGTCTTGACTTCTACAAATTCTCCCTAGTTCTGCAGACCGGGCTGATGTCACTGGGAGCTTAGCTTGAAGTCCTGTGGTAGCCATCCCAAAATCGGTTATGGTCTGAGATAATATGTTCTTGTTCTGAGCTTGTTGGGGTGAAGAGGGAAAAAGACATTTCATAAGAGCCTTGAAAAAGGAGACTCTGCTGAAAGTTTGTTGCACTATTTTTCTGTTATTGCATTTTAATCAACACTTGTTTTCTAGATGGTGTATGAAGTATCTATTCTTGTAAAGGTTATAGGCAATGTAATACGCAGTGCCAGCAGTTCACTACCTAGGATAAGATCCTCTCAACAACACAGTTACAATAGAAAGGAAATCTGAGTTACTTTATTGATCCTTTAGGAGGAAGAAAAGCCAAACTGAAAAAACCCCACCATTCTGCAGGCTATGACCTCTATAATACATGTAGCAATAGAATAGGGACTTGAACATGCATCTGTAGATGAACTTCTACAATTCACACCTCATTTAATGCATTAAAAATGACAGCTGACTCCTTAGCATTTTTAAAAACAGGCCGACCTTTGCTGTTCAGCAGTTATGTGTGGAGTTTCCATCATCCCTGAAGATGGAGGAGGAAACTTATTTCAGCAGTAGGTTTAGTGGGCACTCTCTCCCTTCTTCCTTGATAAAAAGGAAGAAAAGACATCTGAAAGAGAAAACCAAGGAATGAATGCCTTGTGATGCTTGGTGTCACTGGGTCCTCTCCTGGGACATGTCCGAGGAGAGCCAGCCCCATGAGGAGCAGGGAGGGAAGTGTCTCTCTGTGGGCCAAGGGCTCCCCTGGGAGGGTGATTTCTTTCCAAGCAGAGGGAGATGACCAGAGCAGGTGCCAGAAACCAGTAACCTGTGAAAGATCGGGGAGAAATTACCAAGGAAAAGCAGAAGTTATTTCAGAGAAAGGGGAAGGGATAAGAGCGAAAAAGGATGGCAATAGAAGATGCAGATGACGTCTTAGATGGTCCCTCTTTTGCGAGGGTCACAGCTACCTGCTGCCTCTAGGAGGAAGCTCAGGGAGGACTCCTTTGTAAAAGACCTCTTGCTCAAGACGTAAGCCTGTAAGTGATGCAAAAGTTAAGTGTAACACTTAACACAAGCTCTGTCACGATGAGATGAGCTACTAACACAGTGCAGTAAAATATTCTGTAAATGGCACGTAGGGAAGGCTTGCACAACCTGCACTAAATCCGTTTTCCCATATGTGCTAGCCCGCGTTGGAGTAGGGGATTCGTGGGCATTTTGGAAGAAATCAGATGAGAAAATGAGAAGACAAGAATTGGAGGAAAGCAAATCTATGGGCTGTGTCCACACAGAATGATCTCTTAGCAATATGGTGAATGAAAGAAACCTAAACCTAAAATGTTTTGATAAGCATCATTTTGAGAATAACTCAATATGTTAAAGATGAAAGAAAAGTTCTTAAGGTCTGGTTTAGTGTGAAATAGGGACACTTGATGGAGAAATTTAAACAGACAAGAACAACTTCCAGGAGAATGCACCCTTCAGGGTACCATCTCAGTTTTGAAATGCTCTTACAGAAGGTATATTCTCCAAACAGCTGATACTGTTTTTAAAAAGGCTAAACTTTAATGTCAGTTGGGTGTCTGCAAAAAGGGAAGACCAGCGAGGTGTAGCAAACCCTCCGTGTAGGGGTACCGTTGAAGAACGCTACTGGAATACGTGAATGTGATTTGGTATCTATTACAGGAATAACTCAACATTCTCTTGCCATGTTGTGTCATTCCATTGACACCTTGCTGATGTTTATGGAACTTGCCTTCCTGTAGGATAAGCTAACTTCTACTTTATGTTGTATACGGTGATTTATTTATTTATTTGTAGCCAGCTAGGCTGATCAGTTGATGAACAACAGATTCCAAGTTTCAGATTTTTAATATAGAACCCGTTATTTAGCAATATCAGGGGACTCACCTATTCTTTCAGAGACTGGTAGCAGGTGACTTTTGTTTTGGAGTCTCTAAAACTGTATTCTTGTAAAGCCTGGGTCTTCAGCCAAGCCCAGGTTATGCGTAGATTTACTGGTGCTGAAGTTCATACCAACTCTGAAGTGAGCAGGACTCCTTGTAGCATGGGAAGTTTAGGGTCTGTCCATGGTGTCCTGCCTGATGGAAGTCTCAGATGCTGTGGCCAGCTCTGACGGCCATGCTGGGGTGAGGGGCCGGTGCTCTAAAACAGGCAGCCAAGGGATGCTTCACTACCCAGGTTAAGAAGCAGTCAGTAACTGGACTCAAATCCTTCCGCACTGCATGGAAGTGTAAAGCAAGCGTGTAAAATATGCAGCGCTGCTAGGGTGACTCCATCTGCTCCATGGCAGCACCACGGCTGCTCTGCCCTGTTTCCCTGGCAAGCTTCCCACCTCCTCCGTGGTTTATAGCTCAGGCAGCTCACCATAGATCATCCTCTGCCCCTGAGCAAGGTTAGAGACTGAAATCACCATCCCTGAGTCTCCATGAAAAAAGGGCATCAATATCTCAGGCTCAGCCATCAGATCTCATTTCCTCTCTTGGTGCTGGACCATATCTATAGCCAGCTTCCACAGCCAGCACACAACTGGGTACTGGGCTTTCCTGCTGCAAGCTGTGGGTTTGCTATTCTCTTCCAGCCAGGTACACCATTACCCAGGGAGGTGTTTATGTGCTTCAGCGTTTTGACTACACCGGCTTTCAGTTCAATTTGTGGTGAAAACAAAACCAAGCCTGCGGTGAGAGAAGAGGGCAAGAAATTGGTAAAGCTATTTTGTTGGAATAGCCAAGGTCTGAGGGCAAATCACAAGTAGGATTGTGGTGGTGTGAGCAAGAAAAAGACATGTTATCATTTTCTCAGAGGCTTCAGCACTGGGTGTAGGGATGCTTGCTGTGTTATTCACAGAGAAAATGCCAATTGGAGATGAGTTATGTTATACTCAGCCCTGAAACTGTACTCTAGAATGAATCAATTCTGAGCTGCAAAGTGAAAGAAAGGCATATAATATTTATATGGTGTCAAGTTTATGCCCTTGAAAGTGCAGATCCCAGCACTGTGGACTGGGGGGTTCCACAGAGTTCAGTGAAGATATATTGATGCAGACCACCTGAGAATAGGCAGCCTCGCTGGCAGCGAGAGAAAATGCTTGTTCCCTGATGAAGTAAGTGTTATTTATCTTTCTCAAGTTACAATCAAATATAGAGGCAACTGCTGAGGGAAAATAGGCAGGTTGCATTTTTTTTTTCAACCTATCTTAGATTCTGCTAATAAAATACAGTTTAAGGATGGTCTGGCATGGCTGTTAGAAAGTTTATTTATTTTTCTGAGAAATTATTTAACACTTTTTCATGAGCCCATATTGCACACGGGGGCTATAAATCTAAGCTTCCCTTTTCAGCACATTTGATTACCATCCTGATTACATATAATGGCAGAATTTGGGATAACATTGCTCAAAAATGTCTTCATAGATGACTTTTGGAAATTTTCTTCTTTTCCCCAAAATAGTCTGACAGTAAAGCCTGACAGTCTTTACAAAAAGTATAGATCAAGTTTCCCACCATTTTCAAAAGTTGGGTAGGTTTCTGGGACTGTTTTTATATGGAAATGCATAGAAAGAATTGTGTTACCTATTGTATATGCAATACATATACAAATTTGTACATGACTGGGGCTCTTAGATTTTATTTTTGAGGTGTCACTAACACCTGTCCCCCTCACCTGTGGCTACCTTCATTTCTGGGGTGAAACTGCTTTGTACCTCTTTCTATCGCTAAGCTGTAGCACCGCTGGACAGATACATGGGTGGCTGAAATCCTGGTTGGATTCAGAGCTGCTGTGGTCCCACTTGTTCCACCTGAAGAGTTCATCCAAGCACATGGGCTTTGAGCATCCCCATGGCTTATTTGTTTAGGGACCTTTCAGGGGAGGTGGGAGATGAGGGCTTTATGCCATGTGTTGAGTAGAAAAGGCTTTTAAACTTGCATCACCTATGTGCTAAGAAACAGATCAAGAAGACAGATGTCTTCTTCCAGAAGCCCAACCATACTTCTGCACCCAAACCTGGGATTTGGTTCGCAGCCATGGATGGGGGGGGCAGACAGGAGTCCAGCTGTTTGAAGGGTGTTTCATCCATTCTCCTCAGCCTGCTGTTTAGCCAGCAAAGTCAAACCTGTGTCAGCACTCTTGTTTGCATTGTGTTTTTAGGCATTTAATTATTCCCATCTATTTTAGGAGTCGTCAGTTCACTCTTGCATGTCTAGCCCCTGAAGCCTATGCGTAACTACCTCTCCTTTGGTAAATTTAAGTAGATGCATTATCTGATGAAGTGCTTTTTGTGATTTAGCAGCAGCACTGGGACTAAGCGCGGAGATCAATCAATATTGATTATCACAGTTTTTCCTGGGCTTAAGAAGAGCATGCTGTAGTAAGGGACTGCAGGATCTACCTTTTCCCTGTGAGAAATCAAAGTGAGGGTAATTAATGCTGTTGGCATGAACATTAATTCTGGACCATTGATGAGATGGATAGTAAGAGGAGGATGTAGCCTTTCCCATCATGTATTGCACTAAGTGTGTGTATGTATATTTGGCTGTAGTTGAGTTCGATGGGTTATCTGCCTTGGTTCTGCCACTGATATTTTTCTAAAGCTCATTAAATACAACACGGTGGCAAAGGCACTGGTGTGGTGCGCAGGGTTTTGACTGCTGCTCAAGGGCCACTCACGACACGTATTCATGCGCCAGTTGTGTTTTTTCTCCAGCTGTGCAGAAGGAGCAATTGAGGCTCCTAAGTAGGGCATGCAATAAAGAGCTGCGTTAAAGGCAAGAAATACTGCTACCTCAGTCTTCCCAGGGAAAACAGCAATCGATGGTTCCTGCAGTGCTTGGTATCGGAGGGGGTAGTTAGACCAGGCATGCTTTTTCTGTATTTGAGCTTTGCTTCTGTTTGTCCTTGAAGTTTGTAACATCCCCAGCCCTCACTGCATTGAACTGGGGGAATAGTTGTGCATTCTGTCGCTGCTGGCCTGGCATGAACTTGGCTTTTCTGCTCTGTTTTGTGCAGGGGCTGGCTGCAGAGGCAGGTACAGATTTAATGCAAATTACCAGCTGAGCTCTGCTGGCTTTTGCATAAAAAAAGCTAGGAGCAGAATGGGTTACCACATCGTGGTGACAGTCTCCCTCTTCTCCATGTCTCCCTTTTGAAACAATAAAAGCTCATTTGTGTCTTTTAAAAATAAAAAAACTCCATAGACTACAGCCTCATCTGCATGCCAGCTTGTGTGGCTGCAATAGTCTGAACCCTTTCTCTTATTCCAGAGACTTAATCTAAAACTCTTCTGATTTGTTGTGACTGCCCTGAAAAAAGCCCCCTTTGAGTGGGTATAAGGTGCCCTTATTGCCTCTTTGAACCACTAAGCCTTGTACCTGCAGCTGCTGGGGCAAAGCCCCTGGGATGCTCAGTGAAAGCCATAAAGCCTGGCACATGCCAGGGCTCAGTACCAGCCTGGGTGGGAGGCTCCCCTCTGCCTCCAGAGAGGTCCGGGGTCTGGAGAGCTGCCAGTCGCTTTGGGAAGCTGCTCTGCCTGGAAGGGTTGCAAAGTCATTGGTAACATCAAGAGCGGGAGAGGGTTTCTAACATGAGGACTTCCCAGGTGGTTCTCCCTTTCTGGAGCTCTTCCAGAAGCTCGTTTTGCTGTCTGGGCACTGTGTGATGTGGTGTTGTCTGGGGGTTCCCACCTTTGGGGTGCGAACCTGTGGGCCACTGTGACCCTGCTCCAGCTGTGCCATGATGCTGATCTGGATGGGAAGCACTCAGAAGAGGCAACCCTGGCACCTTTTAATATTATAATATATGTAAATAATAAATATAAAAAATAAAGCACCTGGCTTTAATTAGTTACCTGTATGAGAACTTCAGACACTTGCTTTTGTCCATGGCCAATGTTAATATTCAAACATGAAAAAGCAGATTTTATTTAGAGCTCAAAGCATGTTTTATTCATTCACTGATAGAGAAACTGAGGCAGAGATTTCATTTTCCTCCTTAAAGACTACGGCCACTGATCAGCAGTCAGATTTTTATTTTTGTACAATAGATTATATTTTCTAAGTATCTACATCAGCTGAGCTCATGGTATTCTATAGATCTCTTCCAAAAGGCTAATAGGTTAAAAAAAAGAAAGCTGACACATGCTGTCTAGACCACCCCAAAACCTCCTCTCAAAGCTTTTCCTCTGTTTAAGATGAAGCAAATGGAGTTGAGTGCTGACCATCCACAAATATTAATAGTTCTGCACCTATAAAACATGTTGGTGATATGAAAAATAATCTCACCAGGTTCACCTTTACTTCCACATTTTCCTAAAGTAATGTGTCTGGAGTCAAAATACTGACACACAAAACTGCTGAGACCTTCTGATCTGTGTTTGAATTGGTTCCAAAGTTTTAAGTTGGGATTTATTTATCTTTTTAACATTGCTTTATCAAAATGCTTGTTTCCAGCTATCTAGTGGTTGCTTAAATTGTATTTGAATCCTCTTACTAGCTTGATATTATCAGATTTATTTAATGATTCTTTGTTTGCATATCAAAGACAAAGACTACATTGGTTGCTTACAAAGCTAGATCTAATCTTGAATCCTGTGTTAATTCTTTGATCTCGGTACTTCCAGTGCGTGTAAAACAACAAACCACAGCGTTCTCATTAAGATACGCAAGTGATACCATTTCCTGAGAAAAAAAGATTTTATTGCTTGATCTTCTGAGGGGGTTAGCGAACATGAGATCTGTTGGTGCAGTACATAAAAAGGTCAGCAAATCTACAAGGCTGGTTATGAAAGAGCACATTCACCACTTGAGAAAGCAAATTGCAAAGTAGAGCTACCTCTACGTGCAACCCCAGCGTCAGCTTCTAATGGGGGTGAATGTGATGTGGGGCAGTGACCACCCACAGCAGTGCCTTACAGAGAGCCTGGGGATGGGGGGACAGGTAAGAGGAAGGGGGAGTGAAGCATTTCTCATCCCACAGGTCATGCGAAATGGTTAAACATGCTAAAGCACTTCAAATTTGATTTGTTGCAGTACAGTGTTTCTTAAGCATTAAGGTTTAAATAAATACTCTTGCTTTGGTCCTCCTGATGAGAAGATATACAAGAGGAGGGAAAAGAAAGAGTAAAAGCAATGCAAGCGTGCAATCCAAGTCATGCCTCACAGCACAAAGCTTGTAGACAAGACCTTTCCCCCCCATCCTTAACTCAGGACTTTAGCAGGTATTGGATTTTTTCCAACCATTAGCCTAACTATGCGCAATCATTCATAAAACAGTTTTGAGGCAAGAAGTCTATAAATGCTTTCAGCGTCTGAAGAAAGGCCTGTTATTACCCTGGAGCTGCCATAATTCCTTCTGCAATATTTGTACCACTGATTGAAGCCACAAATCCTCAGTCTGTACTGTTGTGCTAGTCCAGTGCCTCACGGTACCTAAGCTAGTGATTAATGGTGCGGTGGTGATCAGCAATACAGTACAAAGGAAGCAAACCTTCAATTGCCGCTATCCTGTGCCCCCCTGGGAGAGCAGCAGGGCAGGATGGTCAGGAGGAGCTTTTAAGAAGGATTTCTTTGAAGTTTTCTGTGAATAGCTGTAGACAAAGGGCAGGATATGCCAGTCACCTGTGGGCTGGAGGGTGGGATGGGGGACTGGGAGGGAGCCGATGCCTGCAATTAAAGACGGAACATTTCTTACTGATGGTTGAAAATCCTATGTAAATGTGATTACATTTTATTTTGTTGCAATAACGGTAGCGGATGGAGCCTGCAAGGGTAATAAAGCCCCTGTAACGTGGGAGCCAGGGATGGGGCCAGCCATGATGCGTCTGGCTAATGGCAGCAAACACGGCCAGTGGTCTTCCCTGGCAGCTGCCCGAGGACCTGGTATTCCCCTCGCTTCCCTTTGCCTTTGGGCCTGTTTCTGATGTCTTTAGGGATGATGGACCCTCCACAGGAAACAGAGACCAACAGCATACACAGCCCAGGCTCCTTGCCTAGACCTTGGCAGGTCATTGGGGAGCCTTTCTCCTTGAAAGCTGAGAAATGCCAGTGATGGATCTGTATGATCAAGTCCTGACTTTTGAGAGCCAGATTCATGACTGGTTCTTTTTGGAGTCTTAAGTTCACAATTGGTTCTCTTGCTGTGCCATGGCTCAGCCAAAGTTCTCCTTCCAAAACCTTTGGAAAGCGACGTGAGATCCAAATTTTGGGGCTAAGCTGCATCTTTTCTGGATATGCTGCAACTGTCTTCTGTTTTTGTCAGACTACCAAGTTCTGCTCCTGCAGAAAGCCTATTTTGGACATAAAGCTAGTATTTCATAAGCTTAAAGTGCATTTGGCAAGCATAACGATGCTGCATTCATTGTTATTCTAAAAAGATAGCAGATGAGAGAAGATGCATTAACAAGCTTGCCATTTGTAGCTTGCTTAAACTAATCAATGATATGGGATTATGAACAAGACTTGCCGAGAGGCTAAGGATTTTACTGGAACATTTGCAAATGATATTAAAGTGAGACCTATAACAATACTCTTGATGAAATTTAATCTTTCTTAACTACAGAGCTGTGATACAGTCCATTGCAAAAATCCACTGGATGCCTAGAAGCTGATTTCCATAACCCGGATATGTGCCTGAGTCCCTGACGTACACCAATGTGGCTATGCCTATGGGATCTAGTCACGTGAACTGAGAATTTTCTTGTATACTGCTCCTCTGATGTGATTTTACTTGTAAATATCTCTAGGCACATTGCTTTGGGTACTGAAAATCCAGCCCTTCCTTTTTTTTTCCACCAGTCAGCTTGGGCAAACATGGAAGCATTCGTGTGTTTTGGCAAAAAAAATTAGTATCTTGGGCAAACGTGAAAGCATTGATCAAAATGCAGCAAGGATGTGACCAGAACAGGTGACTGTGGTGTGTCTGTTGTCAGGATGTTGCTTCTGATGGTAAGGTGTGTGAGATGTTAAGGGGTGCATAAAAAGGGAGCCATAGATAAGCAGGGGAAGGTTACTTGCGTCTCCATCATCTCGTGCCAGCTTTATTTTTCATCAGTTCTGCTAAGTGCTCATCCCAGAATTAGGGAAATTGTATCTTGGCTAACCAATGAAAAGGAAAGAGGGACATGTAGGCTGAGAATCTCCCAGGGTTGTGTAGGTGGCCAATGTCAGAGAGAGCAGCCAAGTCCAGAACTCCTGAGGACCACTCTGGAATGTTTTTAGCATTTTTTTTCCCCTGTTTTATCATGTAGCAGTTGCATTTTGGTTTGGGGGTATTTTTTCTTTTTAATCATCACCAGAAGAGAAAGGAGAGGTCTAGCAAATCATTTAACTGCTCCCTGAGAGCCTTGTAAGAGCGGCTACAGCACAGCACGTGCAGTCTTGGCCTCATGTGTTGGTGCAGAGGAACCTTCCACCCCAGATGGCAGCTGACTGTCCCATCTCTTCACTCCTGATCTGGCTGGAGAATCTGCAGTCACCTGGCAATGACAATGAGCATGGTCCTGTGTCTCTGTGTGGCTTAGGGATGGCCAAGTGTTAGTGCTATAGAGCAACAGAGAGCTGTGAACGATTTCAGCGATTAGTTTTTGTCCCAGCAATTTTGGTGTCCCTTTTTTTCCTATTTGTAAATATAATTCCTTTAGGAGCAAAACCATACCCATGGAAAGGAGGCTGGCTCCTTACCACAGTTTAAAGCTGAGATTGCCTCTAATATGGCTCCTTCCATTGGGACATGAAGTTTTTTGAGCATGCTAAAAATATAAAATTTTTCTTTTTAGAGAAGGAATATCTTTTCCTGTTATCTTTTTGCACCAAAATCCTTCTGAAATGATTGAAATGCCTCCCTCAGAGTGCTATTTAATCTTTGCTTCTCTTTTGTGCCTCCTGCTTATTTATGGAAGCCGTTTTGCTTCCTCAGTAAACAAGGGCTACATTTTTTCTTGATTTCATCAGGCTAACAGCATGAGCTGTTCAGGACCAGGTCTGATTTGCTTCAGACTCTACCAGAAACAGTGATCATGTCAAAGGGATAAGGTGTAGATATGATTGTAATGTGGGCCCAGGCATCTGTGAAGGGAGTTGCTATCGGATATAAATAATTGTTGAAATATGATAAACTACATAGGATTAAAAATAAATGACAGGAAGGATTTTTGAAAAACACAGGCATTTTTTTTCTTCCTTCTCCCTGAAGCCACCTCTGAATCTAAGACAGCAATGTACTTCAAGTTCAGAAGCATGGTACACCTGTGAAAGCCATTGGGATAACTCCTTCTGGCTTCATAACAATCAGGATTTAATCCAAAAGTCCATAATGGAAGTATTTTGCTTAAGAAATTTACCCTTTCCCCATCAATGCCTATAGTGGAGAAGGTGCTGCAGCCTGAAACTAAGAACTACCTGTGGAATAATTTTTGGTCCCATTTGCAAGGACGATATCGAAGTCCTCAGTCTCAAATCAGGCTTAGTTTCCACCGCATTTACCAAAAATTCTGGTAACACCGTTCTGTGCAAAGTTCTTTGCTGTGCATTTTCCCAGTGCTGATGATGTGCAAGCCTTTGACTCCTGATCTCTAGAGAATTAACCAACTACAGCTGTCAGAAGAGAGCCCTGATGCGCAGGTGCTGATGACCTCATTCCTTTACCTGGAATTTACCTGGGGTTTATTCCCATTTGAAACCTAAACCCAGCAGGAAACACTGGAGGGATGTGGGAAAATTTTAGGTCACAAGAATTTGGGCCTTTTTTTGTTGCATTTCATCTCCCAGTGCCCGTAGTGACAGATGTTCAGAAAGGTCTAAGAAGGTGGTAAAATCCCATCGCCCGTATCACTCTGGACTCTACCTTGTTGCCCAAGTGGGAATTTTGGGTGACACACAGCAGAAAACCCCATCTTTCCCCTGTAGAAATCAGGGAGCCACTAAGAGCTATTTCCACATCCACAGACACTGCGAATTCATGTAACAACCTGACTTTAAAATGCGAGAGATTCTATGCGAATACTGTCAATTCTTTGCGAGCTTGCTCATGCTGCTTATTTCACTCTGCTAAAATAGTTCTATAAATAAGCAAAGATGCTCGTTTCCTCATGCCTATGTGCAAGCTCTGTCTTTCATTTACGCTTTTGGAGGGTGAGAGTGGCTGCAAGGCAGAGTGGGCTGGGAGAGCTGGCTGGAGGGTGCCTGCAACCCATCCCGGGGAGACGTGCTGCTGGTCAGTGCCTCTGGTCCTGGCTGAGGACTTTGGCCAGGAGAGGACCTGGGCGGTCACTTACCTTCCCTGTGCCACAGAAATACGGGCAGAGATTCCTTTTGAATTACTCCATGAATCGTACAAGGTTGAGGAAGCCCAAACACAAATGTTTTATACAACCTAACAGAATTTTTTCCCTGTCCTTTCTAACAATGATATTTCACATCAGCTTGGCTGTTGGCAACCCTCCCCAGATACAGAGCCAGATCAACAGAATTCCATTTACTTCAGTGGAAGGATGCCAGGTGATGCAGCCGAGGACCTGGCTCTTTTATATGAGCTGTAGCTACCATGTTTATCTAAGTTTATCTGCAGATTTTGCTGGAAAATTTTGTGAGAATCAGTTTTCTCACATGATTCAGATATTTCTTGTTCCAAGATGGGCTCAAAATACCCCACAGCAGATGTTCTGGTGGCAAAAGTCACGCTGCATTCCAGGTCTGGCCTGACCTTGAAATAGCCGAGCATATGTGGAGAAGCAGAGGAGCAGAGAAGCTTACCGGAAAATTCATGGTCTCCTCAATGGCTTGTTCATAGAATCCCAGAATCAGTAGGATTTGGGGTGGTTCAACCCCCCCTGCAAAAAAAAAAAAAGCAAACCCAAAACCCAAACAAACCCAATGGAAAAATTTCTGCAATGCAAAAGTAAAAAAATGCAATCAGGTTGCTCAGAGTCCTGTCCAACATGACCTTGGATGTTTTGCAGGATGGGGCATCTACCACCTCTCTGGGCAACAACAGCTGGGTTCAGCATCAGCATTAGCAGCAGCAAAATCTAAATTTCCAAAGGAAGGAAGAGAGCTTGTTTCTCTGCCTTGGTTCCCCTACTCTTTCACGCGATACTAACTCTTGAACTCTGCTACTCTGGTTTATATCCCACTGCCACTGTAGATGTTTACACTGTCCTGACTTTGCAGAGCTCCACTGTCCTTGTTTTCCATGCCATGTAATGATTTCCTGTGCTTAGAGATATCACACATGAAAACTCTTGTTAGCCTTGCTAATTACTATTGTACTACTTAAAATCAGTTTATCTTTTTTTTGGCCACTCAGGGCAGGCATTTATCCTTAGGGCTGTCTAATTTACATCAAGTGGGTTATAGGATTGCGGTGCTGTAGGTTCTGCTTGGCTGTGCTTGCTTATGCTCTGAGAAGTTTTGTAATCACAAGTAAAAAACCAGTAACGTTCGATCCCAGACTTTAATGCACACCCCATAAAGCACGTGAGGAGTGCTCCAAGCAATTGGTTTTTACAGGACTTATTATTGAGGATTTGAAAAGTGGTGCTTACTGTGGGAAGAGTTTCCATGTACAGATGTAATGCAATCCACGTGTACATTCGGGTCTGTTTATGTTTAGCAATATATTAGCCAACAATGAAAAACACATACATTCAACATACAGTTACGGTTAACTACAGAAGCCTGCAGCCATAACGTGGAAGGCCCGATTTGCTCTTTACGCACAATTGCTGTTTGACAAGATTTAAAGTTAAAGCATTTTCAAACCTGTACTAGCACAAAGCTCAGCTGTTCCAGGGAAGTTGCTCTTTTAATGCTCATAGTACTTACAGACCAACTTTTCATGGTTTTATATGGGTTGTGATTACTTCTCCGTGTAACATTCGTAGCACGTAAATGAGATAGACCATCTGATATGATAATATGATAATAAACCATTTACTTTTTATGTAGTGTGTTTACTATTAGATATCTAAACACTTTATAAAAAAAAGAAAGTTACTTTCCCTTTCAGTATAGAGAAACATGCCAGAAAATGTAAATTATTTATGTAAAATCCATTACCAGTTCAGTGGCAGAAAAACTAATGCTAGTTTTCCTATGTTCCAGTCCCTGGTATGTTCGCCAATGCTGTGCGACATTCAGTGTATTTCAGTTAATGAAACCCAAAGCAATAAATAATAACTATTAGTGAGTCCTAGGTCTACCCTGGGATTTCAGGGAGAGGAGAATCGGGTTGTTATTGTGAATTCACTACAGCAGCTGCTTCAAAAGCAGATGCCGCTATTGAATACCTAGCTGAAGTTTGATGTCCTATCCTTGTCACTAAGGCACATTTTATATAACAGAATCTATCAAATGCCATTCGTGACTAGTTCCTCAAACAGTTTTGCTCCTGAATTACTGCATTTTTCTACATTTTTTGTTTGGTGCATTAAAAACCATTCTCCAGTTCTTCAGGTAAGCTCGTCGGTGATCAAATAAATGACTGAAAACCTTTTTTCATTAACACCCTGTTACGTTGTTCTGCTGAATCTAACCAAACTCACTCTTCTGTGCTTTTGCATTTGAGTTTTCCTGGGTGTCTACTTTCTTTTCCATTCTAGAGCTGGAGTGGGTGGTGGACTGGTGACTGTCTGGGCAAGCCTTCCCTGGGGCAATGGGGATGCCCTGCAGAGCCACGCCGGTACTGTGCAGGCAGGGAAGGTCAGGCAAAGCTAGGCCCACTCTCACTTGGCATCTTACATTTGCCAGCATCATCCCTCTACTTCAGCTTTTATGGACCATGAGCCAAGAAATACTGTGATCAGGCTTCCCTTGCAATCTGGCAGTCTGGCAGGGAACATATAATGGATTCAATCTTCGCATCTGATCAGAAAAGCACATTATCTTATGCTCAAGCAGCAATGCAAATGCAGACATGGCATGCAACGGTTGTGCCTGAGAGGGCATATGCTTAATAAATGCATGAGCATCTCCGTTTCAGTTCAAAGGCATGTTTCCCATCCCTGTCATCAGGAGGTTTTCTTTACATTGTATGCAGCAACTCTTAGCTCATAATTACAGGCAAGGAATTATTTAAGGCAGCCCAGCCCATTTCTTGGTACCTAAAATAACTTCAAAGTGTGCGTTTACCCCCTCAAAATGGGTGTGATTGTGTTACAAGTGTAGCTCTGAGTAACTCCACCGAAATACATGCTGTAGGAGCACAAAGCCGATGTAATCGAAGAATAAACTCTCTGTAACCCTCCCCAGTGCCACATCCCATGGAAGCTGCTGAGAAAAGTCAAGCCTGCTCTTTGCTCATAACCTCCCTATAAAAGAAGACTTTTTGTGGCAAAAGGGCAGCAAATTCTGAATCTTGGTCACGGTTATTGCAACAAAGCGTTTGTTGCCACCACACCCATGACTGATTTTATTTTTTAAGTAGAAATCCATTCCCTGGGTAATTCCAACCACATGCAAGATTTTCCCATAACAATTTCTGCAAACATCCCTTGAAACACCCACAGTGTTTCATATCCACTTCTGAATTGGAGCCTTAAATCTTACAAAATGCCACTTCCATTTGCTTTAAAGCCTGGAATTTGATTTACGGCTACAGCATGAATCCCGCATATGCATGTTTGGCCTGAAACCCATGCCATATTTTTTCCTTGTGCTGCCTTTCAAAGACCAACATGCGAGTAAAGAAAGGAGAAGCACTTCTTCATGCTGGCTGCCTCCTCTTCCTAATTCCCCAGGACTCCCAACCACAACAATGTGGTGGTTTGCCACTCTGCAAGTCCTTATCTTCCACAAATCCACAAAAAATTCCCTTTATGGGCCACGATGTCTTCCTGCAGAGAATGAATTGTGAAGGCTAAGAAAATTAGCTTAGATGGAAGGAAGAAATCCATGGGTGGCAGGATCAGTGTCAGCTTTCTGGGGCTGGGAGAAGGTATCCCGAAGCGGAGGCACTGCTGTGCCTTGCATGGATCACGCTGAGCTTCATGGCTGATCATCATCATTTTTCCTGAGTTGCACCTTGCTTCATCTCGGGCTTCCCAAGTAAAGATTTTACAGCACTCTGCTGCTCTTCTGGCTCACCACCAACTCCCAAAGGCAAATGTGAAAGCTGCCTTTCCTCTTTAGGATTTCACACCTTGCTGCAACGTAGGCAAGGAGGACAAATTGGCCATTTCACGCTGTGGTGCACTACAAAGGCTGCTCAGCTGGGTGTTCAGGTATGCCGAAATGACTTGGCGTGCACCTCCAGCGTATTATCAGCCATGGTGTATATGTCCTGGGTGTGCTCAGTGCTGCTGCAGCAGCAGCAAAAATCATGAGATGGAGTAGTTAGGGGAATGGCAAGTTCCTAAGGTGTCCTGTGAGTGCTGGAGGGTGTAATATTCAAAAAACCCACTAATAAATGATTTCTGCCATTTTACTGTGCAGTCACTTGAGGCTATTTTTTAGTGTCAATTAAGTCTTTCTAATAGAGGGCTGTTTTTTCCCCTTAATTAACATTTTACACTTCTCTTTGGTATGGTCATATACAGAAAGGAAACTTAGGTTATTATTTTAGCTCCTTCAGTAGCAAAGGAGGGCATCAGAAGAAAGAATTACTTCCTCTTCTTAACTCATTTACAGCACGGAATATGAAATTTGGAAGGGAATGAGAAAATAATCAATTGTGAAACATTTTGCAATGACACTTACAATTCTGGAGGGCTAAAAAGGCTGGGACTCGATAGGTGTTTCTTTTCTTTGCCAGCAGAAAAGCACCGGAAAGGAAAACCAAACTCTTAGAAACTTTGCTTTCATAACAGGGTAGTCTGACTGCCGTATGAGCCATGCTGCTAAAACCAGGCTTTTAGATGACATAAGCTATGGATCTGGTTTAAAGAACACACCATTTTAAAAATAATTTTTCTCCTCAACAAAAGGAGAGTTATGACTCAGAACGACATGTTCCCACAAAACCCAAAGGCCAGATCTTGCTAAATCACAACTTTTTTTGGTTTTAAATCACCTGCTTGGCCACAGAAGAGAACATAATTCGGTTGAACAATATTTCGCAAGAGCTGCCCTTACAGACGATATGGTCAGGACATAAAAGTTGTAGTGAGGAAAGGGTAGGGTATTTTTATCCCTGTGAGTAAGTTTTGATGTGGAAAGCCCCAGTGAAAAATTAAAAAAGTATGATTTGCAGGAGTGAGGATAGTATTCAGGATCAGGCCCTTCTCTGTCTGCCTTTTGATGCTCCAACTGCGAAGTGGTGGCCTTGCTGGCGTGGGCTGTTTGCCCACTTCGTTCCAGCACTATGGCTGTCATAGGGCTGGTCTTCACAAAGGACGTCTCAGATTGGGATCGTTTTATACTTCTAAGTAGTTGAAGGAGTCTCTGCAGCCAGTTAATCAATCAATGAACTGTGTAAGTGCCAGCACTAAAATTAAATGGCTCAATTGAGTGAACTTTCTTTGGGTTGCTTCTTCTGCGTTCTCCCCCGTGTGCTGCTGTAGGACAGGCTCTTCCAGGAACAGACGGGGTCTTCTAGGTCCGACACGCACCCAGTGGACTAGTGTGAACCCCACTGAAATAACCGGGAATCTTTCCACGCTGTTTAACAAGTTTAGCTCATCCCATTTGCGCCGGGCCGGGCCGGCCGGGCCGGGGGTGCGGGGCGCCCGACGGAGCCCCCTGCCCATCGCCGCCCGCCTCAGCCGGGCCGGGCAGCGGGGACACGGCGGGAGGCTCCGGGGCCGGGGGCAGCGCTCGCAGGGGCCGGGCGCACGGGCAGCGCCGGCTCCGCCGGGGAAACGGGCTCCGGCCGGTGCCGCTCACAGCCCGGCGGGGCCGGGAGAGAGAACCCGGCCCGGCCCGCGCCTCCCCCCGCCCCGCCCGCCGGCCCGGCCCGGCCCGGCCTCCCCCCCGGGCTCCCCCCGGGCGGGCAGGGGCCGCGCTCCGCTCGGCGCCGCTGCCGCTGCCGCGCCGGCCCCTCCGGGCGGCTCCTCACACTCGGGCCCGGCCCGGCCCGGGCTCCGCTCCCCGCGGCGCCACAGGCCCTGCCGGGAGCCGCTCCGGCGCGGGCTGCCCGCGGGGCACGGCCCCCGCCGGCACCCCCTGCCCCGGGGGGGAGCCGCTCCCCCGCGGGCTCCGTGGGCCGAGGGGCGCCGCCTGCCCGGCCGGGGGCTGCCCTGCCCCGCGGGTGGGGGGAGCCCCCCCGGCCCGGCCCGGCCCGGCCCCGGGTGCCCGCGGCCCCGTCCCTGCCCCGCTCCCGCCCCGCTCCCCACCGCCGGGGTCCCCGGGCGGGTTGTGCCCCCCCGTGAAACGCGCCCCCCGCGGCGCTGCCCCCGCGGCCGCTGGGCTGGGCCGTGGCCAGCGGCGGGCCCGGCTGGGAGCGGCTGCCGGGGCTGCTGGGGCCGGGGGGAAGCGCCCGCAGCCCCCGCGGCCCGGCCTGGCCCCGCAGCCCCCTAGGCCAGCGCTGCTGCTGGCCGCTGCTGCCGAGGCTTCTCTCCAGGGTCAGCGCTGGCTGAGCCCAGCGGCGATGGGCAGCATCGTCTCATCCCCTTGTCTTACACGTGGGTGGTGATGTACCCTTGGAAAGAATTACAGCGTGGGCGTGCGGCCAGAACATTTTTTTCTCAGGTGATTTTATACCTCCCGAGAGGCATGTGCTAGGGCACTCTGATTTATTGGAAACAGAGCTGGCACTGCACGTAAAACACCCAACATTGTGTTAAAACAATTCTCACAACTAGCCTCTCCTAGGCGGTGTTGCTGTTTGCTGGCAGTTTGGAGTAATTCAGATGAAAAATTATGTGAATTTTTACATGGTGCAATCTCCTCATACTCCGGCACAACCTAGGAATAGCTCCGCAGTATTACAGTGGCCTGAGAGCAGAACCAGCACCGCCAGAAGCAGTGATTTATCACAAATCCTTGTAGATCTAGGGGTGAAGTAAACCTGCAGCTGTAAGGATTCAGAGTTGGGATCCTGAGCCTGTGATGCTTGTGCCAACGCTTGCCAAGGGATGCTCGGCATCAGATCTTACCCAAACCCTGGAACTGGTGTCCTTGGGGACAGAGGCAGCCCTGACCCTGATGGGGTGACACTGGTGGGTGACAGGCTGTAGCGTTAGTGCTGCTAGTTTGTTTGAGGCTTGTTGGGCACAGCCTTGGAAGATTTTTGTCCTTTTTGGACTTCAGATTTTGGGTAGTAGAGCTCCCCACCTGGCCGGAAGTAATGCGTTATCTTTCCTTTGCCTCCTCCGTGGCACCTTTGATGTGTTTGGGCAGGAAAACATCTCACTGCAAGAGCAGCAAGGCCTGTCCTGGTGGTTCTTGTGCTTTCATGTCCTCAGCTGCTTTCTGTAGGCTCTCTGGCACATCATGGTCCTCTCTCTCTTTCCTGTCACTTTGATAATCCATGTGCCCCCACTTTCCCTCTAGCTCACTCACGGGCTTGCTCTCTTTCGCTTTTCCATCCTCACCCTTCTCCAGCCTCACTGGATACCCATTGCCACGTGTGCCCAAACCCCTTCTCTCCGCAGCAATCAGGTTGCTCAGGGATTTACTGCTTTGCTTGTCGTTTCTTTCCTCTCCAAGACTACCTTTTTGAAACAGCTAAGGCTTATGGCCAAAAAACCCACTGTTGTGTCCAGATGGCCTCGAGCTTTAGGGTCCGTACGGACACACTCAGATCTAGATTTTGATGGTTCACTAGCCTACGAGTGCTGAAACTTAAGGCTTTGCTGGGGTTCACTACAAAGACAGGAGCACCTGAGGGGTGGAGTATGCTGAGGCAATTTAGGGGGTGGATTTTGGGGGCTGGGTTTAGAACTAGCCTGAACGTTTGGGCTTTGGGTGGCTCAGGCTGAGTAGAGCAGAGCTGTGGCCATCTGCAGACTTCTTACAGCCCTGGGGTCTCTTTGCTGTGCACAGCATCTCCTCGCAGCGCAGACAATTCACAGCACGTTTTCAGGTCCCTTCCAGGAGCTGTGCATATTCTTACAGTTCTCTGAAAAGGCACGTCATCTCTGTCCCCATGGCTGCTACTGACGGCTCCTTCCAATTTATTTTCAGGCGCTATCACTGCAGGTTGCATCCACTGGCTCCCCTTCCAGAAAATACGAGCTGTAATTGCTCCAGTTTCTTCTAAGAGCCTGTATCTCAAAAGGCTGAGCCACAACTTCTCCAGTCGCTGCAGCCTTGAGCTCCCCACGGCTATCAGGTATGCAAAATGCGTTTCCGCCTGCCAGAGGCTTGAAAACTCCTGTGCATCTGTTATAATGGGACTCTGGTGCATCTTCCGTGGTCTTTCATGTAAGATCAGAGCTTTTGTACCCTGTGATATAATTCTGCTTGAATTAGGAAGCTTAGTTCTCAGCTTTTTGTTATAAAAAAATTAAGCTGATGGTGTTTCATGCTTTGAAAAGCTTCTCTGAAGAAGCCAAGATGAAGTCTATTATTAGGTATTGTTTGGAAAGTATTTAAACTATCTCATCTCCATTTTCTCCCAGGCTATTTGGATGAGAATATCTAGCATCAGTCTTTTGTGCTGAAATCCGAAATACCCAAGGTCCTGTCTGGAGCAGCGATGACCAGCAGCGGACAGAGCCACTTCCAGGCTTTTGTGTCTGGGGGATGCAGGCTGTGCTTCGCCCGTTTCGAGGTGGGATTGTCACAAAAGTACAATTGCAGGGAGCATCATTATTAAGGAAGCATTAAAATGTACCATTGACCTGTAGTGTGGAGGCACCTGCACTGCAACTCCATTATGTCTGGATCCATCAATATGGCTCTTTCCTAGCCTGAATCCCTTGGCAAATTTCATGCATTTCACCAGCTATTTTCCATTTCCACATTCATCTTGTGATAAGTACAGTGTAGCCTGGTGTTTCATTTATACTTCTTTATTCCTGTGCAACAATCACATAGATCCTGAAAACTTACTGCATTTTTAAATCCGCTGCTACCTGTTTTTTTTTCCAAAACCTAACCAACTTTGCAAACAAATTTTAGCTTTAACTTAAAGTCTTAAACTACAGAACCCTTTGGTATCATTGTTTCCCAGTACAATATTTCTACTTTACTGGCCTTTCTTTCCTAGTCAGTTTTTAACAATATTTTCCAGTATGACACTTGCCTGAGTACCAGCCCTCACTTTGTGGCAAACCCACGTTGCACTGATCTCTAATGAAAGAGATTGCTGTCTATCAGCCTTTGAGGACATGCTCTCAGTGTACAGTTCCCTTCTTTATCAGTTTGCGTTGCCTTTGTCAACATTCTTTTTCACTTCTGTTAATTTGGCTGCAAATACTTGGGAAAATGGTTGCATTTCTTGCAGTAGTTGCAGTTCTTTTCCTCTGTCACTTGCAGCAATCTCTGTGGAATTTGTCTTGAGTTTCTAATTTATGTTCCCATGTTGGTTCCCAGCTTTCTTTCCTGCCTGGATTGATTTCAGATCCAGTGCTGGGATTAGCGGTGACTTCTCTGTAAATGATGTTTCCAACTGGATTCTGCCAAGGTGCCCACACCGATCTGATCTAATCTGCTCCTACCACCATGTGCACCGAGAGATGCCAGTTTCAGCTTTTGCCTAAATGACCTCAAAATAGACCACAAAGCCTCTCAGAAGGAAATGTTTGCTGTTCAGCCTGCAGTGAGAGGGGAGGGAAGATCCCCCCCATGCTAAGCAACCTTACCATCGGCACCAAGCATCCTTCACACATCGAAAGCACAGAGGAGCATGAAGGAAGCGAAAGAATGGCAAAGCCCACTTGCAACTATTATAAGTGCTTAACAGTAAGGTTTCATGCCTGGAAAAATTGAATGACTTCCTCACTTTTTGGTTTTCCAGGTGTCTTGCATTTTAAGAAGAGCATAAATGACACCTAAGCACAGCTTTTGTTTGCTGCGGAAATTTATTTCGTCTACAGTGTTTTATGCAAAGCACTGTAGCCTCAGTCAGCCTGTTGCTTAACGCTGACTCTGGTTTTCAAGGACATACAGGACAAACCTTACTCCCCATAGCCTCTGGGATGAATTAAAAGCCTCACGGTCACCTAGGGGGTTTGGTTGAGTCTGACTGAATTTTGCCATCATGGCCTCTTCCTGAACTAGGAAATGGCACCGTGTTTTAAGAAAGACAGCAATGAACTGTCAGGGTCAATAAACTGTCAATAGGCTGACAAATGCTGGTTTAGGATTAGCCTGTTGTGTTCAAACAGCCTAAACTCACACGTCCTGCCAGGTCTCAAACCAGGCAGTCAAAACTTTCTGCTTAAATTGCTGCTTGTGGCTGAAAAGCCAGGCAAAGCTGCCTGGGTCTATCACAAGTCCTAATCTGTTATCTCCTTGACTGCCCAAGTCTTGTAACTAATTTTCTGTGTTTTAACTTGTATTTCATTTCACATCTTACAAAGAAAGTTCTCTGCACTTTTTATTTAAGAAAGAGCACTTTTCTCACTGAATTTTCTATTTGGAGTCAGCTGGAAGTTACCATTCATTTCCCTGCTGAAATTAATTGAACTGTTTTCATGGAAAAGCTGTAGCATGCAGGAGCTCTTGCTCTGTAACACATCACAGATTTCATGTGCTTGGTTTGAAAAATCGGTACTTAAAGCCGCGCGAATAATTAATGGTGCGTTATGTAGCTGGGTCTGCAATGGCAGAGTGCAATGTGTTTCATACTGAAATGCTTGTATTCACTTGTGGCTCCTGTTTGTAATTTGTATTTTTTCTTATTTATAATATGAGAGTTACATTCTTCCACTGGGAGATGGATGCAACCCGAATCGGTGGCATTACTGGAGTGAAGGCTATATTCTCGCCTTCTTTGTTGATTTAAACTGCAAGTCTTTTCCACTTCGAAGGATTACCATTAGTTTGGTTTTCCAGTCTTGCTAGGAAACGTCTTGTATCCTTTGAAAATAGGAACATTCGAGTTGCAATTGGCATGGACTGAGAAAACCTTTATTAATGCACCGTTCTGTTTTTCTGCTGTAACCCTCATGCCCTTGGTGCAGGAGCAGGAGGTAGCACTCGTGGTCATCGGCTAGTCATGGGTGCAGGGCTGAGGTGGGAGCTCAGCTCAGCTTCTCTAATGGATCAGCTCTAATTCAAACCATCTGGCCACAAACTAGATGACCATCATGCCTGGTTGTGACAAAACTGAGAATCGGGAGCTCCATCTAGTTTATTGATAGGAAGAATTGGTGTAAATCTGCTCTGGGGCTTTTTTTGAAAAATAAAGACACGTTTGTTCCAATAAGAAACAGTTCACTTCATGCAACTGGAGCCATAAGTAAAAGTAAAAAGGAATGGTGGAATTTGGTGCATGATGTTATTTATACAAATGTCTTTCACATTTCTGTGGTTTCTTCAACCTGGAAAAGCAAATTTGCCCATGTTTTCATTTCCTAAGAGGAGATAAGAACTCCACTCCCTGGAAAAAGCCCACTGAAATGCTCAGCCTTGATGTGTGCTCGCTTATAAAGCGTGGCTATATGTAAACCGCATAAATGGAATGTAATTGCAAGCTTCTGCTCTATCCTATATATACAGTGACTAGACAGTCTGGTCAGCTGTATCCAAAACAGGGATTTGGCTTGTGTGAACCGTAGCTGTCTGGGTGTCTGCTCACCTCTCTCTGCTCCTGCTGTGCCCCTTCCCTGCCTCCTTCCTACCCCCAGCCTCCTGGCTCATCCTTCCCTCGTGCTCAGGGGAGACCTGGCACCTCGAAGGTGCATGAGAGCTGAGTGCAGGGGTGGAAGGGAAGACGATTTAGTCACTTCGCAAAACTGCAACAGTATTTTTGCTGTAGCCCTCCCCAGTTAGCAGAAACACTGCCATAAGCTGCAGGGCTGTCTGCAGATTGTGGGGTATCAGCACGGCTGGGTGGCAGCCCTGCATCTGTAGTGGGGTGTAGAAGGATCCACCTCGCATCTTCCTTCCTTCTCACCACTGACACACACTCCAGCTTTTTAGCATTTCTCCACCCTGAATCTGAGCCCTCCACAGTCCTCCTTTTCCATCCTGGGACTTGCCCTGCATGGGTTAAATTGCCTGTTGTTGCTCCAGTCCCCAAAGGTGGTGTTTGGAAAGGGGTTGCCTGCTCAGCCCTCCCATGTCCCCTCTAGCCATGTCCTCTGGCTGAGAGGTCTGACCTTAGATCCCAGTCCTCCCATCTCTCTTCCTGAGTATTTTGAAGGTAAGTTATAGTGCGCTCCCACCAACACTGGCCTCAGTGTCTAAACTCATCTCGTGTACACTTAATATTCCTCCTCTTGTATGGTGGCATTTGCTTGTGTCTTTCTGCATTGCTCTGCCTTGCCATGAAATTATTTGGCTTCTGTTTATCAAGAGCTAAACTCCTTCTTCTTTTCTTTTTCTTTTCTTTCCCCCCCTCTATTTCTTCTTTTTGCCAAGTACAGATTTAGCTTACTCTTTTGTCTTTGCTTGCAGCTTGCTGAAACAGTGATTTTAAAGAGCCGTGACCTCTGGAGGATTGTGGTCTTTGCTGTGCTCTGCGGCGTGGAGGCTGCCTTGCACCAGCGCGGCCGCCGGCTTTGCACACCAGCCAGTGGCAATGCCAGGCGGACCAGAGGACAGAGTCGCTGCTCACCCATTCCTGTGTTAAACCACATCCTCAGGGCTCTGTTTATTTAAACTGTGCAAACAGCACCTTGAGCTAAAACCTCGAAGATGTTAGGTATGCTCAGTATTTCGTGCTGTCTGCAGGGGCGGCTGCAGCTGGATTTGGGTGCGTGGAAGGCATTGCACCTGGGGAGGATGGGCAGGGTGAAAATCCATCCCCTCTCCCAGTGATGTGATTTCTGGGGCAGGTTGTGCCCCCATCCCATTGGCTGGGTTTGCCTCTTCCAAACTTTCATCCTGCAGAATCCTGCACTCCTTCCCTGCAAGCCCCTGTCCCTGGCGGTGCTTTATGGGCCAGGAGCTCCTGCCTGCTCATAACTCAGCAGCCTTGGACTGAGTTCATGCAGGCCACAGGAAAAAATCCCAGCTTTTAGCTACTGATGGCTTGAACTGGATTTGAACTGGAGCAGATCTATAAATATAAGACCCCCCAGTCCATTACCAGTCCTCTGCAATCCAAGCTTGCCAGACTAACTGTATTTACAAGGTAGCTATTTAAATAAACTCCATATTTTATGGACATATACACTTACACTTTCATGTCAACCATTTAGGATTATGTGAGCCTTTAAAAGCTTTCACAGGCTTGAATTGCCTGAGCTGATTATGCACAAATCTGATTTGGGTGCTGGCTCCTATTCCTGTTATCATCCTATCGTATTTCAGCCACCCGTTCGATCTCTTTCAGGTTATGGAAACCAGATTAAAGGGGCTTTGCCAGGACTCCAAGAAAACCTGTCTTGCTCAAGCTATTAGCCATCTCAATCTGAAAGTGATTCGCAATAATAATTAATCATTCCAGCAGAGCTGCTTTTGCACAAGTTGTGCTTTCACTTCACCCAGATATCAACATATATCCCAGTCACTTTATTCCTTTCCTGCTCCGTTTTATGTATGTTTCTCAACATTGAAAATAACATCTGCTTCTATATGCAAAGGAATAGCTATATTTTATAACCCAAGAACATGCAGGTCCAGCTGTATTTCAGTAAAGGAGACAAATAGAAGTTAATTTACACTTGGCAAGCACAGAGATAAAGCAGAACTATGAAAATCAGGTGCTGAATCAGGTTGTCATGTAATGAACGTTTAATGGCAGAGGTTTTTTTAATGGAAGAAAAATTGCACATATTTCTCATATACACTGTATACCTGCTAGAGCTGTCATAGTTTCAGAAAAAGTGCTGTAAAAGCATTTTCCCGCGTGATGAACAAAAGACTGCATGCTCTTTCATTTCCTTTTAACTTTTGTTAACATAATCCCCACCCGCTCCCTTTAGGATTATTCCTGAGTGGGATTTCTCTCTTCCTTTATTTTGTAGGACTAACTGGAGCCTCACTTGTGCTCCTGCTTCGGGGGGGCACAGACAGGACGTGCTGGCTGGGACTGGTGCTGAGGTCCCAGGTCTGAGGGTGGGAGAGCTGCAGCTGCAGTTCCCCCTACAACAGCACTACACATGGCTGTCTTCTGCAAGACCATACATAAAGGAGTGGTAAAGGATGTAAACGTTCTTTTTTTTTTTTTTTTTTTTTCTCTATAAGCCTAGGAGATTCAAAAGTCATTGGGAAAATGTTAAAAAAAGAAATGAAGTGTTTAACAGTGCTATTTTTGTCCCAGGCTCTCTGAATTCCTCACGTCTTCCCCCCCTCCCCTCTCTTCTCCTGATTTGTGCTTTGGGATTAATAAACTGATTCAAGTGCAGATTTTGAACCTGAAAGGCTGCTTCTCTCTTCTGCTGAAGTATATTCCCCTCTTGGACAAGCTGTGGCCTGACCTTGATTTCCAGCTTTGCAGCACCCAGGCAATTTGAGGGAGAGATGCTGGAGGTACAACCCGCCACAGACCAGGACGGTCTTTCTCAAGGTGGATGCATCACCCAGCTGCAGAAATGGCCAGCGGAGGTCATGTCTAAATGCAGCAAGAAGAGATGCTCACAGCAATCCCTCCTTGTGCTGCAAGTCTGTGAGCTTCATCCCATGTCCACAGACTTCACTGGATTCCAAGGGGGACCCCACAAACCTCTATTCACAACATCCTTATTTTCTCCTCAGCAAATTCAAGGTTCAAATATTGGTTTTAAAATGCATCATGAAGGTCCTCCAGCCTCTGCAGCAGAAAATGGCCTCCTGGTGCAGCTGGTGTGAGCAGCAGTGCAGCATGGTGAGCACGGTACCTCCAGTACGCTTGGATGTCTGTGCTCCTCCGTCTTGGTACTGACCCCTCTGTCTTTGTCTCCTGACCCCAGGCAGTGGTGGCCCAGCAGTCCTGCAGTATTCTTCCTACAGGCAGATTTAATTCAGACCGAGCTGCTGGTGGGAAACACGGCAGGAGACGGGACAGTCCCCATTTATGTGGGTGCTAGACTGGGACTGGGCTTCTCTGGTTCCCTTTGTCTCTCCCTCGCAGAGCTAACATGTCTTTCCCTATGGGCCTCCTAACAGCCTTGCCATGGCTGATGGAGAAAGATCTTTCCTTCCTTCATTTCTTCTCATCTGGAACTATTTTTTATTGTTTTCCTGCTTCACTGGTTCTTACATTTCAGATTTCAGCAGTACGCATGCTCCCTCCCTTATGCAGATATAGTGTCCATTAAATCCCTTCCTCAGAGTATTCATTAAAAAATTTAAAGTTTAAGATAAGATTAATGATAATCTTACAAAATCAGTGAAGGTTTTTGTGATTGTCTGCATGATCACATTTTAAAGAAAGAACAAACGTGCAGTGTGATGCTGAAAGTTGCCCTGTCTACTCTGTGCTCAGATGAATCCAGCCTGAGGCTCTGCCATGGAAAAGACCAATATGGGAAGGGCCCATTCCCATTTGCAAGTGGTGTGTGCTCATCCCCCAGTTTGGTGGGATAACAAGGAGGTTTCTCCTGGCTTTTAGCTCTCCAGAGACAGCCCAGCCCAGGCTGTAATCAGGTTACTGCTTGTTTATGCATTCTTTGCATTGTTCAAGTTTCCACCAAGGAAAGCAGCTCCGTCACAACAAGATGAGGTGGAGGTCATGGTGATGGGCTGGAAGGCCTCCTCTTGCCTGTTTTCTATAGTCTGGTTATAGTGAGAAAATAACACAAATTTATATGCAGATCCAGGAGAAGATAACTGGAGGATCATGATGTGCAAATCACTGTGGTATAATAAACATAGGAGAAGCCTGAGCGAGTCTGTTTTCACAGCAGAACTCCTCTGTAACATATTCCTTGGAGGATTTACTAACCTGATGCCAGAGAGACAAAGGAGTGTCACAGTCCAGGAAGAGAACATTTCCCTTCTTTAAATGAATTTAAATAGTTTCTGAGGATTTTCCTTTCTTGAGGTCCCTCTGGCCAAAGTGCCTAGATTACGGCTGTGCTCCCTCGCAGGCTCTGCCAGCAAACACATCAGCAGCTTGGGCCCACAGGACAAATTATGGGCTTACAGCCGTTTACGTTAGCTCATGTGTGAAAGGTCCGTGTAGCTGGTGGTGGAGGCCCCAGCTCCTGCTTCCCTCCCAGACCAGCATGGGAGCAGCATAAGGACACATTAGGCTACGCGCTGCTTGGAGCAATCTTGCAGGAGCATCTGCAGATTTCATCTGCCAAGAGTCCCAAAGCCCGCTGTTCATCATCACAATAAAGCAATTATGGTAATATTGGTCATTGCAGCCAGGAAGGTAATAGGGCTCCACTGCACTTGGGGCAGATGTTATAATGACCTGGTACAAACAAGACGATCCATCGAAGCTGTGCTCGTGGGCATGCCTTATGGCATCTGTCTGTCTTGGGGTCATCTGTAAGCTTAAAAGGTGAAAACAGTCCTCCATGGGCTGCAGGAAGGCTCTTGTGTTTTGTGTTGGGGCTCATTTCATGGTAGGGCTAGTCCTTGAAGAGCAAACAAGATCACCGTGCAGGCTTTTGAACTCTGAAGATATGTTTTATTAGGGCACAAAGTCGGAACACCTCTGATCTGCTGGATGAGCTGCAAACATATCTCCCCTTGGTAGGACATGTTTTTCCTCCAATCTTGTTCTCAGTCCAACAGTTTTTGATGGTTCCTGCTTTCCACCAACTCCACACAGTCACCTCCCTTTGCACTCCCAGGAGAAATCGGATTTTCTGATGCCTCTGTGGCTTGGGTGGGCGTTTGGTGCTGGGAGCCTGCCAACCTGCCCGTCTCCTCCTCCATCTCCTCGGCCCCTTGTGCCCCGTTTCTCCTGGCCAAGAATGCTCAGCTGCTGCCATCTCCCCTGCCCTCCAAGGCAGCAGTTGGGGGAGCTGGCATCGGTTCCCCTCCTGCTGCCAGCCGCGGGTTCTTAAACAAAGCACACGGCATCCACACCGATAGCTGCAAACAAGCAATGAACCAGAGACCCTCCGCGGTGGGCGCTGCTACTGGGCTTTCGTCCCGTGCGCGTGCCTGCGGGTCGGTGTTAATATTCCCGCTGTGTTACCATTTGAGGGTCAGTCTTTTCATTTCTGGAAAAGAAAAATGGAAGTAAATTCAGCAACAGCTCTACTCACGACATGAAGTAAGGAGATGGTCTTTTTCCCTCTAAGCCTTGTATCTTTTAATGACTTTTCAAAAGAAATGCTTAGAAATCGCATCACTTCTTGTCAGAAAGTTGAAACACCTCAGTCAGAATGTAAAAACCAGCTAATTTGGAGTTTTCAGCTTGCTTTTGTTATAAGTTACACTATACTTGACATAAATTTCAAAGTCCTTCTATAATGTTACAGCTTTTAGAGGACCTAGTTAGGCGTCAAATATATTTGTAGCTGAGTATACTTTGTAAATTTTAAATTTTGGCCTTTGCTTTTTTGGACTAAGAGGGAAGGCATAACAGTAATTACTTCAGTCCATTCTTCAGCAGATATAAGGGTATATAAGATATTACAAATTAGCAGTACTTGTACTTCATGTTCTGTTTAAAGCTAATTTGGGATAGATTAAGACTTAAGTCTTCTGATTAAAGCTTAATGAAATGTGAGAAATTACAGTTAGGAGAAATGGGAATGAGTATCTTGTCTTTGCGAAAGTCGATGATCTACAGTATATGTTATAAAATATTTCCATTAAACTACTTTAACTGATGGATTTTCCAGCATTTATATATAAGATAACTTTCTGCTCTGACACTGTGATTACCTGGATAGTTAGGTATTTGGGAGAGAAATGAAGGTATTTTAGTTTCAGGGTAAAAATGTCATCCTTAAGTAACGCAGATACTTTTTGCCAAACTTGTTCCAAATTGCCTCAGGAGCTGAAACTTCCTCTTTGAATATTGTTAGGAAACTAATTAAATCTCAAAGATGTAAGTAGAGGTATAAAATATACATGAAAATCATGTCACGAGCCAAAGTTTTTACAGGAGTTGCACAGTGTATTGCCATTCCAGTCCATCGTTGTCTCAGAGAGCATTTTCTTTTGAATTATCTTCATTTGGCTTCAGTTTTGAGCTAGAAAAAATAAACAAAATGATTTCATGTTTGTGTAATATTTTAGAAACTTACCTATCTAAATGCCACAAACCCCAAATAATTATTTCCCCTTATTTTTGTAATGAGGTGAAACAAAAAATTATCAGAAGAAGTACAAATGGCATTCCCTACAGAGATGTTAAATAACATCTTTGCTACGTTATTTCTCCTCCTTCAAAATGTGCTTTGGAGACTGAAATGATTGAAACCATGCGACAGGCCATCATCTGTGACAGCAGCTGCACCCGGAGTGCCCAGAGGGGTGGGTGACTTTTCTTTTCATCCTAGTGATGGTTGTAGAGAGGATCCAGAATCATGCCCTGGCTGTCACAGCCTCAAAGGTCCTCCAAAACCTACCACCTGCCAGCCTGTGAGTCCTGCTAGCTGGGGCATCTCCGGGCTGATGCAATGCCTTTCCGTACTGCCTGTGCTTTGATCTCATGCTTGTTGTGATATGGAGCTCAGTGATGCAGCAAAAAAAATCCCACAAAGCCTTTGGAGCCGAGAGGACAGCAGTGCACCATGCAGGCTGCTAGTTTTATTTACTGCATAAATGCAGCTGCTGAGCTTTGATTCCTCTGAAGCGCAGTCTGTGTTGGATGAGACAGGGCAAAGACTCCTTGAGATGTGCTTGCTTCTGTGTTTAAAGCAATATCTAATCACACCAGCTCAATAATCAGGATTTCTTCTATTGTTTGGGATCAAAGCTATAGGTGCTCTCCAGCTGCTTTGCACTGTGCTGGGAATGCAAAGCAGCCCTGGACTTGGCTTGACGCAGAGATTTAGGTTTGTACGCTGCTTTGCATCACTCTCCAGAGCCTACCAATGAACCTGGCACTGTGGAGCACTGGGAGAGCTCTCTTTATTTCTCTCTTTCTGTTTCCAGATGAAGTGTTGCCAAAACCACGTGAAGGTTCTCATGACCCTGAGCGAAAGCTGGTGCTGTTCAGGGAGCCTGCTTCAAGACTTAGCAAAGGTGCCTGAGCATCCTTGCGAGGGCAGATCAGGATGATTTTGTGCCTTCTGAGTTTTCTGAAACACCACTCAGAAACACCGCACAGGGTACAAGGCAGCAGTCTGAGGCGGTGGAAGCCCCTGTGGCAGGAGTCAAGCAGTGAAAACTCACTTAAATTTAGTGGTGAGCCCTGCCTTCAAAGTGTAACTCCAGCACACATCGTTAAAAAAGCTCACATCGGCTCAGGGGTGCATGTGAATTGCCTGTTGGATATTAACTCTGGTGGCAGTAACAGCATTCAGGTGGTCAGCGTCCACTTAAAAAAAATCAATCATAATGATACTTGATGCATTTTTTTCCAGATTAAATCATAAATTTGAATCCATTTATTTCCTTCCCCAAATAAATAATAAAAAAAATTACAGCATATAGCATTTCTCAAGAAGTTTCAAGTGGAAATTTGCTGCATTGCATTTCAGAAGATTTATGGCATGAGCAAACTTGCTTCCCATGAAAAATGAATCAATTCTTTTCAGGCCTCTCCTGAGGGCCTGGAAAACTTTTTAATTCTATAAATGAGATACAGAAAGAGAAAACTACATATGTGCTTTCGATGGTTGAGCAATACTTTCTCTGAGTTCAAAACACATGCATATATGTGGGACTGGGACTCTAATTCACTGAAGTGTTGAGCATTTACAACTGCACACATTTGCACAAGTCTCAAGAAAACAGTTGCATAATTGTATTTATTGAGGTTTTTTTGTAAAGAGCCGTTTTCCTGTCTGAGAAAAAGTTTTTCATTACAAAAACTCTAAATAAATACAGTCATGTTTTCAGAATTTATTACTTCTCAGGGAAAACATTTTATTAGGACTTTTATTCCATTACAAATGTTGAATAGGAATTTGGGAAGAGTTGTGTTTGTTTTCTGAAGCGTGCTTAATTTAAGCTTAACCATTGGCCACGACTTCTTCATTACCATTCTCAGTAATGGGCTTGCATACATTAACATTCATTTCTACATCCCAAAGAAGATTTTCAGAAAAAAATGAGTGTTGTGTTAAATACCCCATTTTCTACAAGAAGAAAAAGTAATGGCCAATTAAGGATGCAAGCTCCTGGTTCCCAGTGATGTCAGAGCTGAGAAAATGGGAAAATGTTCTGTATTTGACATACTCCATCAAGTAACTTGCCATTTCTCAGTTTTGTTTCTGTCAGTGAATAACCTGAAAGCACCTTAATTTTTTTAATTCAATTTGTAGTCAGCTAATTAATTCTGCAGAAGAATAGTCAATGAATGGAAAGGGGAAAGTTTTGAAGTCCCCTGTGGGAAAGTTCAAGTACTGCTGATGAACTCCGGAGTGCAGAGCCCTGCTTGGTGCTGCAGTTGGGAGTGAGCACAGCTCTCATCCCTCCTGCCTCCAGAAAGCTCGGACACCAAATTATAATCAGTGCCAAAGCAGCAGACACGTATGCAGAACACGCAGGACCTTGGCAAGAGATTTTAGGGACTTTCCCTTTTTAAGCAAGCATGTGCTGGCATAAGGTGTGCGCTGATGACCATACCTGCTGTGGAGGGTTAAGGCTGAAGGGTAGGAGAGTGGAGGTGGCCTCATGGGGAGAGGCTGGAGGTCAAATAGCAGCCATGGAGTGGTTTTGTGTTGGCTTTGTGCAAGATCCTGGGCCCTGGAGAATTGTTGACTAAACGCCATCCTGTCTGTCCAGGACTTCTTTCCTTGGAAATGTGAACAGGACTTTTCCTATGTAAAACTGGATCCATCAGGGTAAATCAGCATTACTCTTGTGAATTTTAATGACACTCCTGACCTACCCCTGCTAGATAAGCTTCAAAACTTGGACATAGACGCAGACCTTGGCTTGTCTGCAGAAGGAGCTAAGAAAAGAAGTCATAAGGCATGCAAAAACAGGGGACTTTTGATTCAGCAGAACCATGTGGGACTAGAGACACCGAATTTCATGGTCTCCTCCAGCGCCTGATCCCAGATACAGAAGCAGAGCTCTCTGCAGCATCAGCTTAGCTGGAGGTGAGGCCACCCTGGTGTACCCGACAGGAGATGTGCTCCTCTTTGTCTTTGTCAATGTGGATGTCATGGATTTTTGATGTAAATGAGACTTTCTGCCTCCCAGTTCATGTTACCTTTGCTAACAACAGTTAGTTAGGGAGTATTTAAGTACAGAAAAAAGGTAACTTGGCAGGCTTACTGTGGTTATGGTCAATATGACTGGGATAACGGGAGAGCGATGTTTTATTTCCACTTCTGTCATTGATTCGATCTCTCAGCAAGCTGTCAGCATCACATTTTCTTGACTTGTAAGATATGGGTCTGCTACTTTGCAGGGTGCTTTGAGTTATATGAGGGAAAAGTGCGACTGCTGTTTGAAGCCGCACAGAGAAGCAGCCGCGCACATCAGTAGAGGTGCACCTCCTGTGTTAAGTCATCCGTGTGCACATAAAGCTATAGCAAAGCCAGTGGGGAGGGCTGAGGAGTGGATTTTCTTCAGAATTACGTTATCCACACACAGACTTCACAAAATGTTTGATTCTTTTTCTTTCTTTGCTTTTTTTTTTTTTTAACCCGCGATTACTGGATCACAAGTAGTCTGAGTCAAATAATTTCATTTGCAAGGGATGAAATTTTATTAGATGTCAACAAAGTAAATGGGAAAAATAATCACCCTTTAGAAGAGAGCTTTCAGCCTGTGGACTTACCCTGTGGAAGAGAGCTGGGGTGGTTCAGCTGAGGGGAGCTGGTCTAGGGAGGCAAATTCAAAAGCATGGTACTAAACACCAGAAAGTAGCCTTTCTAAGAGCGTGTGTAAGTGCGTAATGGGCATACCTAAAGATAACAACAACTGAACAAGCTGGGGGCTTCAGAAAGGCTGAAAAAGAGAGATAAAGTTGGTTAAGATCTGACACCTGGGCTTTGTGATGAGTGAGAAGAAATAAGGTGAGGGATGGCGTGAGCTGACATTGCCCAAGGTAGGATGCGGCTGGACATGATGTGCTGCACAAACAATTTTTACGGAGCGGCAGAAAGCACGACTTGGCACAAAAGCCACTGAAGACAGCCCGAGCAAAAGAGCTTTCCAGAGACATTCAGAACATCATTCAGTGTGGTCACAGTTATGACAAGTCTGTGTATGAGGAGAATGGAAGGAGAAAAATAATTTAATCTGATACAAATCGAGTAAGAAAACATGCTTAAACCCCTGTAAATTGCTCTCAGTCTCTTTCTATGCCTGATGGTGTAGGTGCATAGCTGGGTGGACTTCTGTCCCGAGGAAGGTGGGACACATGGAAAGGTGAGAAAAGTAGGTGAATATAGGAAAAGCTCTTGACATGAAAAAGAACGCCTTGTTTTGTAGCTGAAAGGAGGGAAAAGACATGGATTACATAGATTCTTGCCTGGCTCGATTGAGCTATGGAGCAGTCTTGGTCTGTGAAGCTGCTGTAATTTCCAAGATCACCTGCTATACCCAGCCTCCTCTTGTGTCATCTAGCAGAAAGCTGTCACTCTGTCTTAGCTCTACCCTGGTAAAGAGACCAGTGAGGATATTCTTGAATTAAAAGTTCTACTGTTTGAAGCTAGCAGTTTTCCAAAGTCTTGAAAAGCACCTGCAGGATGAGCAGGGAAAGGCCCAGCTGCTTTTGGGTGGTTTTGGAAGCTGCTGACGTTAACACCCAAAAAATGTGTCCTTTTAAGCTTCTGGCACAGCCTTGCAGGTGCCAGTTGTTACTGGGCTGAGGCTCATGCACAGGTTCCAAAGGCACTTACCTTTTTTAATCTTTCTCATTACTGCTCTGAAAAGATGAAGATTCGTTTTGGTTATTAATTTCAGATAAAATAGTTTTGTAACATGCCCAGCAAGAGAACAAGCATCTCTTCAGAACTTCAGACTTTTCTGGAGGGAATTTTGCTCTGCAAAGCAGGTCTGCAAGGTGCTAAAGTAGGCAGATTTTGCTCTGAGCACATGTAGAAATAAGATGGGTTGAGTATAAAAAATATAATATCGTCTTATAATTGCTTTTCTGGACGTTAATTACAATCACTCTACTAAGTAGTGTTCACGGATGCAGAACTGTGACTTGTTTTATTCCCTTTTTCTTATGTTTGGCTTTCAATTTAGCAGCTGCGCGAGGAGGTGGGTTTGTCAGCTGTGTTGGTCCAGGTCCTCTTTATCATGCAGGCACACATGGAATCAGTCTGAGCCACGCCAGGCTCCCTGCAAAAACCCCAGGCAAAGTCCTGATTCCAGTCTGTCTCCTTTTGGTGATGCCAGTTGTAAGTGTTCAAGACCGGGGTGCCCTCCGCCGTGGGGACATTTATCTGCTAGGAAAAGGTGGGTATGACAAAACCAATTTACTGGAGGCATCAATCACTGACATGATGGGTTTTTTTCTCTCTGACTGCAAAAGTGGAAAAGAATGGACAAGCTGGTAAATGAGAAGGGCAATGCTTTGTTGTATGGGTTTCTGATTGCCCTCCGTAGACTGTGTTGTGGGGGAGCCTGGAAATGTCCCCCTGCCATCAAATGCGGGACCCCCCGGTGCGAGAGCACTGACATGCTACAGTGGATTTATCTGTGTGCTGTCTGGAGGGTGGGAAAACGCTGATACTCCCCTTTCTGGGGTGAAGGCAGGACCGCTCCCACCCGGCTGCTCCCAGCCCTGCCCCGTGCCAGTCCCAGCACCCGTGGGACCCTGCTGCACCTCCGGCAGCCACCTGCACCACTGCGAAGCCAGCCAAAGGCACAGCATTCAAGCTGGGCTGCCCAGGGAAGCACTGGAATCACCGTCCCTGGAGGTACTTAAAAGATGTGTAGATTGGCACTTAAGGACACGGTTTAGTGGTGGACTTGGCAGTGCTGGGTTAATGGTTGGACCTGATAATCTTAAAGGTCTTTTCCAACCTAAATGATTCTACGATTCTATGGCTGAGCTCAAGACGATGAACAATTTCAGCAACAACCAGCTTGAAAAGTCAGCCTGTACTCGAGTTTGCTGTGCAACAAGTTAAAAGCCTGAAGTTCTCATGCAAGTTAATCTGTCAGTGTGGCTGTAGTATCTGCTGTGCACATCTGTTTATGACAAAGAGTTCTAGAACATTAGACAAGCAAAATAACTTGTCAGCTCTGTTTTCCTCTGGGACAGTCTTTATTTAAAAGGCATCATTTTTTTCCTGTAATTAATGTTTTACAGAGGGTTTTAGAGTTGCATGCTCAAAATTTGCAAAAATAGCAGAGAACACAATGCTGCTCAGGATCACACAGGGTTTCCACTGATGTTCTGGCAGGACTGACACTACAGCCACCCATGCAAGGCAGCATGGAGGGAGCACGTAAGACTGCAGATACTGAGGCAGAACATTTATGCACCTGGAGGTCCCAAGAACCCATTAAGGAAGGCAAACACCAGTGCTGCCCATGTGATGTTTAGTTCACCAGAACAGGTTCTCCATCTGTTACACCATATGAAAGTGCATTGCAGTGTTCAAGGCTAGTCACCTACAAGGAGGTGTAGCTAGAGTAAGGGCCCATAATATGATAGCTGGCTTGGTTGGTGCTGGGGATACTTCTCCAGCAACCCCGGAGAGCCTGAGGTGGTTGCACAGTGTTTCTGGTTTTGAAAACAGCTCCTTTTCCACAGCAAACAGAAGGGATTAATCCTCCCCTGCCACAGGGACAACATCTTAAAACAAATATCCACAACTAAGGCTGCTATAAATGGCAGCATAACCAAAAAGAGGGTTTTGGCTTGTAATTAAATTTTTTTGCTAACCACTTCTGGACGGTGAATCCCAGCCCTTGCTCTGAGCTCTCTAGATCTCTCTCTTCCCTGTGCTCTGTTTCAGCAGGTCCTGTCCTCTAACCTGACACACGCACGCCTGTGAGCACGCTGGGCTTGCCTACCCGCTCCTGCAGTGCTCGCTGGTTGGAACCCAGCCTTCCCCCATTTTTCTGGGATACAAGAAGGGAAAGACAAGAAAGCTGGAATGACTCCCAAAGAAGACAAAAGTATTGTGCATGTTTTTCACACTCACTCTGCATGGCAGTTGCTCACATTCTGTGGCTGCCCCAAAGCAAGCAACCCAGAAAGAGGTGGGAGTCTCTGCAAGCCAGATGAGCCAAGGGCATGTTGTCTTGCAAAATGACAAAGAATCATGATTTCTGTGATTTTTTTTATACATCTGAAAAATGCATATTCTAAGAAGGACCTAAAATCTGTTCTTTTTTAAGACAGCATGCAGCCATCTTTCAACATTTAAATTTTGTCTAAACCATAGAGAAGCTACAGTGTGACTTATTCTAAGTCCACAACGATGAATTAAAGGTATTAAAATCAGGCATAATAGAAAGGCTTCCAGATTTACTTAACCGAAGTGGATTTATCTGAAGAGGAAGGCTTTCCATCTCAGCTGAAAAATAAGTTTATATAAAAATCTACCACCGGAATGTGGAAGGTATCACAAAATTAACTTTCCATCTTTAAATCAGTGTAGGCTGCCTTTTAGGCAGAGGAAGAAGCTCCTCAATCACTGACTCCTCACCCACGCACGCGCTGGGAGCCATCCAAATCTTATTGCTTAAGGCAGTCCCAAGGACATAAATCACTGGCAGCTCCTAGCCTGATCCTCAAAGTTATGATAACAAGCACTTTAGCACCCATGGTGAAGCTGCATCAGCAACGGGGACTCTGCCCCTTTCACGAATAAATTACAAGAGTCATTAATTCTGCAATCACACAGTCTTTCCCAAATAATAAAATGGACCCATAAACAGATTTGTAGCATCTTAAACCAAAATGCCAAAAGCTTTTGGGGTTTGATCTGTGAAGATACCCAGCAGCTTTCATCTCTGCATATCAGTTCCTGACTCTGTATCAGGCACTAATTCCAGCAAAAAGACACTGACAGAAATAAATGTCAGCAGAAATTCTGCAGCTCTCCAATATAAAATTTGGAAAAAATCAATGCATCTGGTACAATGGGGGAAAGAGAGAAATCTGCCTGAATCAGAGCAAAACTCCAGACCTCAGCCAAAGGTTTTTGTCTTCTTTCTGCTGCTTTTTGCGGGCACAAAATGTCCTGATCAAGGATGTACCCAGCATTTAGTGTACAGCCACAAGGAAATCGAGCCGTGTGGTTCCCCCCTGGTGACACCTTGCACTGGGGCATGTTGAGAGTCCACCATACTCTGCTTTGCGCCCCCAGACAGAGCTCCTACCTCCAGCAGCAATAAACCTTCCCAGGCTGTCTTGAATCACCAAAAGGTGAGAAAATGTTGCATTTTAAGGACCAGTGTAAACAAGACCTCAGCTGATCTGGCTCACCACTGGATAGGTTGGGTGTTTACTGCCTACAAGAGCAGACTTGAGGGCAAATTCACTTGTCTGTATGGCTTGCTTGCCCATGCAAAAATATTTCTGATCAAAAAGACAGGTTCATTGCTTGCTAATTTTAAGTCAAATTACCTACAGATTTGCTTGTTTGGAAAAAAAAAGCTCAGCTGATTTCAAAATCAACAGAAATGTGTTAATATTTTAGCAAAAATGCTTGTTGGTTTTTGTCCTGTAAGAATTTCCTGTAAAAAAAAAAAAAAAAAAAGCCACAGTGTTACTGGAAGTAAACAACACAAATGTTTACAAATAGCTGAAGTCCATATGCAGTTTTGGTTTGGACAGAACATTTTCATTCCACACATCAAATGACTGCAAAATCCATTACTTTTCCACCCTTCTTTTTTTAATGGCAGTAGAATTAAGTCAGCAGAATCCAGCCTGATAACCATAAAATAATACACGGAGTAAAATTAGATCCTCATATACATACACATAACAGTACTTGACTCCATCAGCATCTTGGAGTGTACATATAAATGAGAATATGGTGATTTAATAGTCACTGATATATGAGGGCAAGTGTTTACACACCGCAGGAGAAGCAGAGAAATATTTCAAATGCAGTTCACATATTGCATTTAACTAGCAAGAACAACATATTTAGGGAAGCAAGGTCAATGGCTCCATTGCTGCCAGCCCTCTCCAGCGCAAACAGGGCGGCTATGGCTCTTTTCTCAAGGAGAAGCCCTTGCTTCTGCAAAAACAGCAGCATGGCAGTTGGATGCTGTGTAGTAATCACACACGACGTTGCAGTGTTCCTCTGCACATCAGCGCGCTTGTGGAGTTAGTCCAAGCTGAGCAACACAGCAGTAGTGCTTTTCCAAAGGCGCCAGCAGATCCAAGGTGGAAATTAATGCCGGGTTTCCCAGTGAGTCCACAAGTTCACAGCTCCAACAACAGCCTGAATTTTGACCTTATGATCTTCACCTCCACTGGCTGGGTGCACACCGCATTTAGAGGAAGCAGTTTATCCCCAGTGGGGTTGACGTGCTGTCCCTGGATGATGCACGTTCAGCTGCCATTGGACTTGTTAGATGATACACATTAATCTGCGGTTGGAGCCACGTGACTCCTTAAAACTCCAACTTTGCAGTGGGTCAGTGGTCCCTGGAGTTGAGCAAGAAGCAGGAGAGTGGTGATGAGAGTGCAAACTCTTCCATCTCTATCCTTGTTTGGCTGAACTGTGCAATGGGAGGCTCAGTTACCTTTTACATGTTTCCAATATTCCACTGCAGGCTGAGGCATTTATTTTTACGACTGAGGTAAACATAGTGGAAGGAAAAAGAGAAATTTTGCCAATGTTTTTTTAGCCTTACTGACTGATATCCTGCAACTATTGTACAGGGATTTGCATTATGTGCCAAAACTTGATGAAAATGATGTTTCGAGATCAACTCAGAGTGTGGGTGGATCCTGCCCCAGGACATATTTTCTTCTTACTTGAATGAGAATTTACTTACTGGAGAGTCTGCTTGCACTGCTCATAAGTTTTGTGCACTAAGGTGAAGGTTAAAATAAATGTTAAAGGGTCTAGAAGCATGCCCAGGCAATCAGTTTAGTAACAGATTTCTGGGGCAACTTTGTAGTAGGTCACATCAGAGCAGTAATTAACTCCCTATTACTTATGATAAAGTCAAGTATTTGATGTGAATGAAAGATATAGGAGAGTTATGACTGACAGCCTTCCATTATCACAAGCTGCAGAAGCATTTGTAGAGTTGTCAAGCATGAGATACCCAGCGTGTTGGATTTGTCAAGCAGGTGTCATCAGATGCCACTGGTGTCCATTCGGATAGCCAGGACTGTGTGATTTACAGCTGGGGAGAATTTTCACCATGCAGAAGCATTGGCAGCTTTTCTCCAGCCCAGAAGATGAGCTGGCACAAAGAGTGGTTCCTGGCTCCGTGCCTGGATGCACCACAGCAGCCTGCCGGTCTGGTGAGCTCTGGTCAGCTGCCGATCCCAAGCAGAGGATGGAGTAGCACAGGTAACAGCTAAGCTTTCTCCTGGAAAGGGTTTGAGCCCACCAAATTAAATCTCTAAAATCATGATTCGTGCTATGAGTGTCTCAGTGACATTTAAATTAACTTGAGGATGTCCGGAGAGCAGAAAACACGCTGCAAAATTCCCATCCTCCTGTCACATCTGTGATGAGTTAATGCCACGTGGTATATGCATAACTCATTCACTCACAGTTTATTTCTGCTGAGGTCAACCCACGATACAGCAGCTTGTTATTGAAGCTGATTTGAATCATCTCAAATATTTGCTGAGTAGCCACCGTAACCCCACCTACGCGGGTGAGCTCTGCAGCTGCACGGCGACATAAGGGGAGCACTGATGGCACGGGGGGTCCCAGTGGGATTGGGAAGTCCCACCTCTCGGTCACCCTACACTGGCTGCTGTCTCTTCTAGGGCCAGGAACAAACCTCCCATTACTTTCTTTTTGGGTGCAAAATTAACAAATGTTGCGCTGAGCACCTCTTTTGCACTTGACATCTATGGAGAAGAGCAATGGGAAAGTGGGAACCCGCCCTGACAAACAATTGCTCTGGTATGATCGTGATGGCTTTAAAAGCTGTGCACAATTCGTTTCTGCTTCTCAGGTGCTTCCCATGAGGTCAATTAGTGCAATATGTTTTGTTAATCTTGTGTCAGGGAGGAAGTTTGGAAGAAATACTCACTAATGACCTCAAATTCACTCGTAGGTTCTTAAAAAATTTGAAGTAAATATAATTAAAGTGTGCTGCTTCTTCCATTCTCTTTAGAGCAACGCTGTTTCCCCGAGTTGGAAAGTAACATTTGAAAACTGCTGATGGAGATGGGAAATCTTGGAAATAATTGGTTATAGATGTCACAAACTTAAAAACCCCCAACTTTAGGCTATCTATGCTAAAGCATTTACATGGGAGGAGTACGTAAACTGAATGAAGTGGTATTTTCCATGATTCTAGAACTGATAAATAAGGAAAGCACAGTGCAGCACAATGCACTATCTCCCTGCTAACATCTGAGAAAAGCAGGCTAAAAATAGATGGTATGCAGATAAATACAGGGATGCTGAGTACAGGAGGCTGTTACTGGGCCTTTGTAGCTGTTGGTTGCAACAGTGAAAATCGCAACGCAGAGGGAATGTCATAGCACCGTGCTGTTTCAGCCCAAGTACTGAAATTACCAAGTATTTTTAGAAGGTATTTTACACCACAAGTAGCCCATTAGAAGTCAGGCAATTACAATAAACCAGGGGTGGCAGCTAAAGGAACCAGACTTGAGCCTATTCTTAGAGGGGCAAGTTATCAGGTTTGCTTCCAAGGTTCACCTCGCTTTGGGGGAATGTAAAGGGTGGACGTTGCCCCTGGCTGAAGTCTGCGCCATGAGGATGGCTGCGGTGCTGGGGAGTTGCAGAGCTGTGGGTGTCACACAGCCCTAGACACAGGGTAGAAGAAGATAAAGAAACCTTTATCACAGCCCACAGCTCTGCGCACCCCATTTTCAAAATGGGGTGCAGCAATTTTAAAAGCCTAAAAATGTTGACAGAGAATGCTTTTGGTCACCTTTCTGGAGTCATACGCTCTGTTTACCGTGAAGCTTTCTGCAAGGGGCTAAGAAGAAACTATATAACATATAGGCAAGACCTTCAAAGCTTTTCTGTGTGACAGAATTAACATCTTGGACTCAACCAGAAGTGGATCTTTTGGGGCAACCGATACATCCAGGGAGCAGAGCAAAGGGCTGTGCAGGTGGTCAAAGAGAAGTTGTTAGCTCCACATATCTGGGGGATGTGTGCACATAAATCGGTGTTAAACCTCCGTTGAAAAAGTGTGGTTGAAGTGTCCCCCCGAAAAGTGCCTCTCTTGACCTCTAATCCTGTCTATTTTCATACGTCAAGCGGGAAGCTGTCCTGGTTCAGTGCTGCGTGAGGCTGGAGCCGTGACGGGCTGAGTGGCTCAGTGCCGTCCCCAGCGCGGGCACCGCTGCTGCCCCGCTGCCGGCCACCTCTCTGCCTCTGGGCTTGGCCGCTCCTAGTTCACAGCCTTGCTTGTTGTGTAAAGGCTAATGCCCAAATTCGCCACCTTTTTATATGAATTGCATATACATAGTTATGCATAGGCCACCGTAAGAAGATCATGGGATAATTTTTAAATTTCATCTCAGTTAGACAAAATCTATCAGCTTGCTAAGACCCTGCCATAGACAGCAGGGGTGGGGCTTGGCCACATGGGGTGTTATGAATTAAAATCAGCAATTCTCTAGAAAATATTCTATAAGAAACCATCCTTCGGGTACTACAGAGGCAAGAAACAAACCCATTAATTCTACCATTTCACAAAATTTTTTCTGGTTGTTACTAAAGCTGCAATAATTTTTCACTAGGTTCCCATGGCTTACATTCCCAACTCCAAACGATGAAGACACATAATTAGCTTGAAGATTTTGACTGAAAGCCCTGACTCTTCCAGTGCCCAGAAGGTTATGGAGAGAGCATCAGAGTGCTTTAAGCATTGGGAAGTCCACGGGGAAATATTGAAAATACTTGTTTTCCTCCATCAGTAATTACTGCCCTTAGAGTTACCATCAAAGAAAGCAATTTCAGAGTGGAAGGGTTTTGAGCAGCATGTGGAACCATAACACCAGGTGATGTTATTTAATTGCAGGGCCGTAAAAACTACCTGGTATTTCAGCAGCCTTAAAACATAAGTCTTAGTTCAGTAACCTTTAAGATTTGTTATTCTTTGCCTTATCATTGAATTGCAACATCGTCTAGGTGGTTACCTCTACCAGGTTTAAATTTCTAATCTATTAAAGTAATTTTAGCAATCTATTATTTCTAGACCATTGAGGAAAGGTTAAAATGAAAATTATACTGGAGGGAATACGTTCTGTTCCAAGTACAGGTTGGAAACATCTCGGTAGCAGAAAGCAGTAAGGTTTCAGGGGAAGAAACCCTTACCAAGGGAAATGAAATGACTGATAGCAGTCATTTGAAGCGATTTAAAGTGATTAAAGCAGCTTGAGTGAGGTAATGTGAAAGGATTTTTTCCCCCCACTAATGGAGCAGAGAATTTGCAATGCATGATTTAGACAGCTTCTACCTTCAAGCTGCTTTTGTAAGACTGAGTTAGACCTGTAGCGCTATATTACAGGAATGGAAAATTTCATTTTCAGGAGTACACAAGAAAACCAGCATCCATCTTTGCACAGCCACCCACCCAATTTAAATAGAGCTACGTGGTGCAGGAAAAGCAGTAAATACACATATTTGGGAACAGCACTGAACCCAGCTGAAGAGAGAATCTTTGACCTCATGGATCCCAGCTGGGCACATCACCTGCACAATAAATCTGTGTAGCTGTGATGAGCAGAAGTGGCAATGCTGTACGTTAGCCAAGATGAGTGTCATTTATCTTGACCTATGGCCCGACTGATCAATGTACGCCAATTGCAGCACTGAGTCCTCGGTATCATGGCTTGGGTGTCTCCTCCTGCCCCACACCCCACGCTGGTCCCTATCGCTGGGCTTTGGAGGGAGCCGAGTGCATCTGGAATTCAGCCCTGTTCCCGTGAGAGAGACTGGTCCCGGGGAACAAAACCCATTTGTACCTGTCGGTAAGAAACAGCAGCAGCAACAAAACCTTGGGGAAAAAAAGCCCAGTCCTTAATGCTAGGCCTGTTTATATTTTAGTACAATAGCAGCAGTTGATTTTATTAATTTTTACGGCCCTATTGGGAAATTTAATAGTCCTATAAAAGCCAGTTTAAACCTCTTTAATTGTCTTATCTCTTAAAATAAATGCATACTCTGGGAATTTTAAAAATGGAGACTGTCAATTGGATAGACCCATTACTATGAATGATTTCCCTCTTACACAAATACAGAGTCCTGACACAATAGACAATAAACTCCGTGGTTTGTTTGGGGGTGAATATGCCAAGGCTCGCTAAAAGGGGTGTTTTGTTCATTGACCCCCATCTGCTAAGGGCTCCTTTGGAGCTGCCACGTGTGCAGAGCAAATTGCAAGGCACCAAGGGTTCTTGTCAAATGAGCGATTGCACAGCAAGTTGTTTGAAAACAAATGATTCACTCATTTAATGCATTTTCACATAATAAAACTTTTTAGTTGCTGCTGGGGATGAATAGCATGTTCAGGGAAAGGAACAACCAGTCTGGGGCCACTGGAGGTGAGTCTCAAGGAGGTGGAGGTACGGGGAGTTTTATAGCAGGGCACAGACTTTTGAGGCTGAGAGTCGCGTTTCAGGCAGAGGGAAGAGGGAAATGGGCACTTCACAGCAGTGCAGGGCTGAGCAGTCTGCACCTCCGCACACCCTCCAAAATTTCCCTATGCATTCATACAAAGGCTTGATACGCTATGATTTTTAAAAAATGAAGCAATATGTCAGATGTACACAATATAGATATATCTCTGTCTATGGTATCTATACAGGGAGAGCATGCCTCGCTTCCAACACCTCATACACACACCAGCGTGTGTTCCCTAATTCAGTTTTCTGCATTTTTTATGTAGCCGCAGAGCTATTCTGTAGAGATAACCACTATGTGGAAATTACTGCCAGCCCTGTTTTGCTGTCCTGCTATTTTTGTGGCTCTCTAATCATTTCAAAAGACAGCTAAACCCTTCTGGCTTGCCCCTTCCCATTGCTCCCAGCAGGCAGCATGGCCCAGCTCCATCCCAGCAAGGAGCCTGTGTGCCCCGCTTGCCCTGGCAGCCCACCACCCTGGCCTCGGGGCTCAGCACCACCATGGGTGCCCTCTCCCGCAAACAGGGCTGGCCTCTCAGCTCCTCAAGGCAGCATTTTTCTCACAGGTCACACTTCCATTAAGTTATTCTTGCTTCTGATAATGCTTTCACAGCTGCATTTTCCTTCTGAGGCAAATGAGACTTTTGAGGCAGAGACCATAATGAGGAGATTTGGCCTTCTGGGAGCATCTCTGCTGCTGACAGAAGTTGTGAGGCGGGTATGTTTTATGCTCTCCGGGATAAGGAAGATAGAAAAAGAGAATGAGAGCAACAGATCTCGGAATGATGTTTCCATCTTTCTTCAAGAGATCAAACGGCTCCTCATGCTTCCCGTCAGCTGGCTGGTGCCAGGGCTGCTGTGCTACCGGCTGGAGCTGGAAGGACACGCATGGACGAGGGGCAAATAGATGACAAACTGTGTTTTGAAAGAGGATAACCCTCTGCATCCTCCAAATATTCTTCCAAAGCTCTTGCAAAACACCTTCTCTGCATATATCCCAAACTTAGACTGGATGGGAATGGGCTGGTTTAGATCCAATTCTGTGAATACTGGGGATGCTCTTTGCCCTTCTCCTCCCCCCTCTCCTGCATGCTGAGCATCCAACAGGCAGATACAAGCTAAGGGGTTTTTTTATTATGGTTTTTTTCTCAGAATGAAAGACGCCATCTGTGGCATATCCTCCTGTTTATATCTGCTGCATCTCTGCAGACTGAAAACTGTTGTGTGTGTCAGCGTGGAGCCTCTCCAGCTGATGAACTTCTGTTGCGTTTTTTTTTTGTTTGTTTTTTTTTGGTTTTGGTTTTTTTTTGGGTTTTTTTGTTTGTTTTTGTTTTTGTTTTTGTTTTTGTTTTTGTTTTTGTTTTTGTTTTTGTTTTTGTTTGTTTTTGTTTTTGTTTTTGTTTTTGTTTTTGTTTTTGTTTTTGTTTTTGTTTTTGTTTTTGTTTTTGTTTTTGTTTTTGTTTTTGTTTTTGTTTTTGTTTTTGTTTTTGTTTTTGTTTTTGTTTTTGTTTTTTACAGGCATGACTCACATAATAGTGCAGAAAGAAAGTAATTTCCAATCGCAGGGCTATTTCTGAAAGTGTGCTTGGCACCTGTGTGGAAATCTTGTCTAAAAGAGAAAGTGTTAGGTCCACAATACCCAAAGGCAGACATCCTGATGAATTCCTGACAGCGAAGGTTGAGTGGTAATTCATCCGGCAACTTGAGGAGGACTCTGTACCTCTCTTCCAGATAATTGAACTTTAATTTATTTAAATTTAATGGAAAACCATATGGAGAGGAACAGAAAGCTAATTTAAAGCAGTGCTCAAAGCAATCAATATGTTAACAGATTCCTTCAACTTTTCACACTTGGTTGCTGAAAAGTGTTTAAAATGTATGTTTTTTTTAAAAACTGGTATTATGAAAACACAGGGTTTCTAACATGTTGTATTCAAAATTCAAGAGCCAAACTAAGCCTCTGTTGTAAAAATGAAAATGTACTTTGAAAGCACAAATTGTTTTATTAGAATTGGAAACGACAACTAAGCTATCTTTTATCAAAAAAAGCTCATCTCTGAAGTCTTCTAGGAAGACATGTATAAATCCTAAAGTGTTCGAATCACTGGCCTTCAGATGGCCCAGAAATAAAAGCAATAAAGTAGTTGTATGAATTGCATTAACAGATTGAAATTGGCAGTAAGAGTACACGAAGGAGCCCTTCATCGTAAACGGAGTAAATACAGATTAGAGCAGGCGAATGCAAAATTACCAATTACGCACATCGAAGATGAGAGGCAAACTTTTATCAGTTTTCATATTTTTGTTATTCCTTTGGCGCACCTCAAGGTCAATTCTTTCTAGACTGGGTTTTTAAAACAGACATGCAACAGATTTTTCAATGGCAGGATATCTATGCTATGCTCCTACTCTCAAACACTGACCTACTAGCACCGACCATCTTCTGTCCCACATTCAGATGCTTATACTGTTTTGCTTGCAGCAAGGTACGATTTAATTCAGTTAGATATTAAACAAACAAACTATAGGCAATTTAAGATCCTAGAAAATAATAAATGTTCTAATTATGTTTTATCTCATAAAAACATAAAGTTTCAGTGACGTCAGTGAGCTGTGAGCTTTATGTATGCAGTTTGTAATTTATGGTACGGTTTCATCTTTGTCAAGCTTGAAGAGTGCAAACTGTAAAAATAAGTGAAAGCCTGTTCTTTCTGAAAGTTTACTAACCTGAGATTGTTACGAAGGCTGGGAGCTGAAAGGAGAAGTTACTCTCCGGCAATGAAATTTTAGCAACCCGTACAAAGTCTTATGGAAATTATATAAATAGTCTTCAGTCTAACCTCATTGACGGCAGGTCTGACTGCTCTGTGGCTTTTTAAAAAACAAATTATTCTAAGCAGCTTTTTTAAAAAGGTTTTTGGTGGTGTGGGGTTTTTTTTTGTTTTTCTTTTTTTTTTTATAAGTCAATGATCCTTCAGCCTTTTTCATTATCTGAGGCCAGGAATTCATTTCAGATTTACCAAGTCCTCTCCCAGAAACTTATTAGCACGGTTGTACAGCTCTGCAGAGATTAATAGGTCCAAAGAAAAAAGAGCAAATAATGGCTAAAGGAGCTTTTTTTTTTGGTTGTTTGGTTGACTTTTTAAATAATGTAATGTTTCTTTGTATCTTTTCCTCAGATTTGTTCTTTCTTAGGATAGCCTTGACTATAGAGCAAGATAATTAAAATTCTAAGGTCCTGCAAACGCTGTTTATTTCCTGCAAGATCAGTGTGATAGTAAAATTCGTGGATGCCTAATGAAAACAACTCTTTTAAATCAAATGCATCATAAAACTGGTATAATTTACAAAAATTGTCTTGCAGTGGCTAGTCTGCTGCAAGCTTTTTCACCTACAGTGGAATGTAGAGGAAGTGGGAATTACACTTTCTATGAGCTTTTTAAAGCCCTATGAAAAAAACCCACTATGATCAGTACAAAAAATTTAAAGCCACTAAAATGCCAACATACCAAAGGAAGAGGACAAGGCCAATAGGAGTGTTCCAGCGTGACTGCAATAGCTGAGAAGTTGTTGGGTGAGATGTGCATTTGATATTCAGCATGGACCTTGCTCCCTCCCTCCCTCTCTCCCAGGCAGTCCCTGCCAGGCGTGGCTGAAAGGATGCTCCTTCCTGAGGTCTGATGGCTGCGTAGCTTCAACCATCTGCACTATCTGCATCCTGAAAATATTTCTGAATGCAAGTAGGGTGGCATCACACCTCTCCAAATATCCCAGCTCAAAGTGTGACCAGTCTCTGCTGATCTGGAAGAAAGCAAGCAAACCCCTCCTAGTCAAAAAGTCCTTGTGGTCTTTCAAGCAACCGGTGGTCAGAAGAACAGAATTAATTAATAGCCTAAATATGGTTCAATCAAAATTCATCAACTACTCAACAAATCTCCTTTCAGCTCCTTGTGGGGAAAATTTCTTTCAAAGCCTTTAATTTCTAACTTGAGGCTTCCTTCTGTTCTGTTACCAAATCCCACCCAGAAAGCTGCCAAGATCCATCTTAAAACAGTTTAGGTTCCTTCTTCCACTGCTGTGTTTAATGGAGGGTTTCTAAAATTCCAAAAATTCTAAAATTCTAAAATTTGGTGATTAGAGACCTTTTAATTCCATGCTTAAATGTATTCAAGAGCGACCAACCTACCTACCTACCTACCTACCTACCTACCTACATACATACATTTGCTCTTGTACTACCCTTCCCTTCAGATAATTCTTGTGGTGTCTCCCAGATGATTTTTACAGAAAATTATTTATTTTTATATATGAAATATATATATATTATAAACAAACAAACAAACAAACAGACAAATAAATAAATATTATATCATCGGTCTTTCATCTCCTGGCTTTGTCCATGATACTTGAGCAGCTGAGTTGGTTTAGCCACCGGCTTCTGCTGCAGGACACGAAACACTCCGCTGGTTTTGCCGTACGCTTTTCCAGCAGCTCTGACAGAGCAGTGCCACTTAGGCCATCCTCCTTGGCTGGTTGTGGACCATCAGGCAGCGGTAAGGGACACCCAGTGAGACAGCATTCCTCTACTGGCTGAGCAGAAACCCTGTGACAATAACGATGAAGACTTTCTGAAATTAGCCTTGTAAGTGGCTGAAATTATGAAAGGAGGAGGCAATAAGAGGATCTTAAATAATTAATTCACATAGGATTTCAAGGGCTTACTCATGGGCTAATTGGTATTTGTATTTTTATACAGTGAGTAGAGAAGTGGTTTCTTTTATTGATTCGAGTCCTTCTGTTAGAAGCCTATACCCAAACATTGAGTGTCCTGTAACTTAAGACACCCATCTCTGGAAACTGTTTCACAGCAGGAGCCTCATTAAACATCATTTGCAATTGACATTGAAGTGTTTTGAAATACCATAGGTCCTCCTGTCTGTTATTCTTAAGCCTCCTCTCAGCTTGGCAATATAAACACGCACAGCGGAGTGCCGATGGCTGTGGTGCTTGGCATGGGGAAGGTACCATGGGAAAGCAAATGTGGAGCCAGCCCAGGGTCCTGAGGGCTAAATTCCTCTGGAAGCTTGTCTCTTACCTGTGAAGCAGCAGCTGTTGGGGGAGAGATGAGACTCAGCAAGGGCTGGACCACTTGCTACATCTTGCTCTTCCCACCACTGCTTGGATCACCATGGGCACTGGGGCTCATGCATCCCTGCAGCTGGGAGGTGAGCTCCCCTCATCCTTATTTTCCTCCTCATCCTTGCCCTCTGCAGATGTGGGTTTCTCACCACCATCCAGTTACCCTGGGACTGAATTTTGTGAGGGGAAAGGTGGATCAGAGCCTCAGAAGTGTGGGGGTGGAGACACCACCATCAATGTTGAACAGTGCAGAAAGTCAGAATATGGTGGAAGAACGGTCTGTTGCACAAGTCACCACGGACTAATGATCTGTAAATGGTCTCATTTGCTGTGCCTTGTGCCAAGGAATGACCCTTGGCAAGCCATGGGCCTTTGAGGGACCCACTGTTTCAAAATTCCTGTAGCCCACCAGCAACCAAATGTGTCTTCCCCTGTATTTAGCCTATGCCACATTAACCTTATTTAGTATTAATTCCTCTGTGCAACCATGCCACAACTTGTCTTTCGAAATACACTGTAAGACAGTTTTCACAAAGGTGACCTGAGTAAGGTGAGAAGGGCATTTGCGCTGGGGCTTGGTCTTTTACTAACACCACTGTGGGTCCCTTCGCCTCCTGTCTGATTCTCCCTTCTGCACAACTTCAGCTCCTGGGAGCTGGTGTCACAGCACTCAGCCTCCCCAGAAGGTCACAAACCTCAGCAAGCTGCTGACCTGGGGTATGTTGGGTGTGCTTCCAGCCAGTGGATGCAGGTGTCTATGGACTGGTAGTAATGCAGAGTTGGGCAGGTAAAATCACAACTGAAGTGTGCAAGTCCTCCACGTGATGACAGGGTGGAAAGTATTCAAAGACTAAGAAAAAGCAGTTACGGTCTTCACGCTAAAGCCTTCTCCCTTACTTCTTACCAGCAGCCCTCTGAGCTGACTTCCACTTGCAGCATCTGCCAGTGAAGCCACAGGTGGCTTCGGTGGAGAAAGCAAGATTTGATCGGCAAAGCAGGGTAAAAAAGGGACATGTGGCCACAGTTGTTTTGTGTTTGAGACCTGCTGAAGACAGCCTCTGATTTAAAATGTGATTAATTAACTTGTCTTTAAAGATGACCCGAAAGTTCATTGAAAGGAAAATCCCAAACCTCTTGCCCGAAGTATCGTGGGGCCTCCTTTAATTGCATAGCTTAAACGAAAATGCCAAACAGAGCCGTGTTAAGCCACACAGATGATGGGATCTCCTCTTCCCAAACTCACAAGCAGAGCTGTGGTTAGCTCCCCAGGCAGCAGCTCACACAGGGCTAGCAGGAGAGCCGTGGATATTCCCTGTGTGATGGGAAGGCTTTGATGTAAGCCCAAGGGAAGCGTATTTGAGCCTGAAATAACGTGCTGTACAAACGAGAGGATGCATGTGGAGGTTGGAGGGCTACGTTGGGGAGAGGAAGGGGTAAAGGAGCTTTGACTCCTGCTCGCAGGTTGTGTGCACGGCACCTGGGAACTGCACATCTCAACGTGTGGAGCTGTGGCAAAGCGATCTGACCTTGCCTTAGTGGCTCAAAGGGGCCCCCAAAATACTCTGGGTTTAGTAAAGAACACTAAAGTCTCTCCAGAGTCACTCGGAAGGTATGGATGACATCACATAACACTGCTAGTGACTTCCTTAAACTGCACATGGGATTAAGAAAAGTTTATGTCTATGTGCTCTGGCGTCATCTATCAACAGTAGAGCAGACGTGCGAATTCCATGTACAAACTGAAGGCAGCACGATGCCTTGAGACACCAGGTCCCACTGGGGCCGTGTTCTCTCATTATGCTTATGTCTGCATTCCTACAAAGTGCTTCTGACTCGGGCTCTTTAATATCTTAAAGAGCAATGGTGAACATTAGTAAAATAGTGAAGATGAAATACTTTCCCCCGTAAGCCTGCATCTGTGCTGTGGTGTCTGAGTGCATTTGCATAATTAAAACAAAGAATGCAGCATTAAGTAGCGGCACTAATGGATGACTCCCCTCACCCTTTACAACCAAGCACCATCTGTCATTTACAAAGAAAGCTGGCTTTTCAACTAACTTCATTCTTTTTTAGATTTTTTTTTAATTTTATTTCCATGGCAGAAAGCCTTTCCTGGTTCCCAGGATATATAAATCAGGTAGTGCAGAAAAATGTCAGGTGTTTGTTGGCTAGAATAATGAGTGTCACTGGCATGTGCCTCTGCCTGAGAGATGTACTTATTCCTGAAAACCTTGCTGAAGTTGGGAAATGCACGCCCCAACTGACCCTCCATCCACAGCGTTATTTGGGTTGTGCGCAGGGAGCACATCCTCTCCTCCCTCAGGATTTCCTTCCCATCTTCTGAGCCTTCACTCTCCCCTGGTCCTCACCTTCACGTCTGCACTCCTGTTTGAGAACAGAAATAACAGCAGTGTCTCCTTGGAGTTTTCCAAGCTGTATGGAAAGATTGGCTGGTTCTTTGTGATTCATTGTTGTTGTTTTCCCTTTTCCCTTCCTCGGCGTGGGTGGATGTGTTAGACACTACCTGGCAGAGAGCGAGGTGAGCCAAGGAGGGGAGGCTGGGGCGTGGGTCTGAAGCTGGAGCAGATGGGACTCTGTACATGACGAAGGAACAGTCTCTCTTCCTTCAGCACTTCTGCTCCTTTTGGGGGAAAAGGGAGGGGGGGAAAAAAGGTGCCTGGTGTCTCCAAAGCTGACACATTTTCAATCCATTCTCTTTGAATTTTCTGGGGGCAACGCTGCCAAGCAGAGCATCTGTCCTCAAAGCAGACAGCCAAAGCGGAGCAATGCTCCACTGATGGAGGTGGCAGGAGATTCATCAGCAGATGCAACTGGAGGCCATGTCATCCTCCCCCCAGTTTAATAATGAAATTTGTTTCTATTTCCTTTTCTATTTCACTTACTATCCATGATTCTTCTAACTGTGCTACCTCAGTGCCACAGGCTTTTAATATATTTCTTGTCAGGTAACTCCTTGCCCTCATTTTATGGACAGGGAGTGAATCACAGACTGAGATCTCTTTTGTGAGATCTGTGGCCACTGCTTTGCAGATCCGGAGATGGGTGATGTACTCAAAAGCAGCAAGCAGGGAATCAGACCTGAGCTTTCCAAGCCCCCCTGGCCACCATGGATGCAGCAGATGAGAAATTCTCCATCCCGCGTTGGGCAGACCTTTACAGCAGGAGCCCTCAGCCACCACTTTCTGTATCAGCCCAGGGATGTTCACCTCCCTGGGTCGATACCTGTCCCTTGCCCGTGCACACCGGCTCGAGGGCAGTGCCCCCACGAGCGCAGTGATTCCATCGCTGTTCCAACGCCCGAGCCCTCCACCGTCCCTGGTTTCTGCACAAAGCGGCCGGTTCTTGTAATACACAGCAAGAAAATTCCTGTGGTGGTGTTTCCAAGTGCCAGCACATGTGGACGGCTCTCTGGGTACATATTTTTTACTTTTTCCATTTCAACATGATTTAAGGCTGTGGGGAAAATAGTTTCAAAGGGGGAGGAAAAAAAAAAAAACCACCCAAACCCCAAACTCTCCAAGACTGTTGCGGCTGGGCAGCTTGATTTCATACTTAGCAATCATAATCTGCACTGAGATAATTAGACTCAAAAGTCAAAAGAAAAGAGCCAGATGTTTCCAAACCTGTTCTGCAGAGATTCTGCCTTTGATTGTGAAAATTTAGCATATGAAATAAAACTGTCTATACTTGGAACTGGAGTTTAATTTCTGAGGTTAAAAAAAATAATCTGCTTCATGGGAGGAAGCTATCTTGGGAAGGAACAAATAGCTTGTGAAAGCTAGCAGGATAAAAACCACAGTTAAGTCAAAAATTAATGAGTTTTAGCCTCTGTAGAGTTTAAGTCCCGTCTACAGCAGAAAGGCCATTGGAGTATATGATGAACTATTACTGCACACAAATATAAAAGTAGAAAAATCCTGTCCTTTTGGTCTGTTTCTATAATAACAATAATTGGGGGGTGGGGGGGTGGGTGGGGCAGAGAAGTGCACAGGCCATCCCTGTGCCTTCAATGAATTTGAAAGAAAACATGTGGAAAAATCAGGATACTTGCATTTTTTCAGCTGAATTGTCAGTATTTTTCATTTTATTTCGATACTGGACTAGGAAGAAGTCAGCAGAGACACCATGAGTTACTCCAGGTGACGATTTCCCCATTTGATTTTGGATTTTTCTTTGTGGACCTCAACCCTAGTTCTTAGGAAGCAACTGGAAAGATGGTAGAATTGAGAACGAAAAAAGGTAATTGCAAGAGAAGAAGCTAATTAAGATTCTAGACTATTGGAAAATCCCAATGCCACAGAAAATGAAAGGTCAGGTAACCAAGAAACAGTCAAATTAAATTTACTTTCCCCTTTAGCTTTCCAGGAAAACCTCTGCAGCCACAGAACATTTCAGACCCAAAGGAAAATTGCATGGAAATATTACATCCACTTTAGAGAAAGGGCTTATTTAAGTGCTTTCTCAAGAGCACTAGAATATTGCTCTAAACTACACAGATATCTTTGAGCTACTAGAACAGAAATCAGTAGAAAACCAGCACGCAGAACAATTATCTGATTACCCATCCTCATGCAGACCTACAGCAAAACCAGAGTTGCTCACAGTCCACTCTGTGGCTGACCTTTCATACTGCAGTGCTGTAATCCAATAACTTCCAATAGTTAATATGAAATGTGTGGTCACGAGTAAAATCTCTCTGGACTGGTCAGGAAGAGGTATGACTGTAACTCTGCCAAACGGAAAGAGCTTACCATGTTCCAAAATCTTTATCGTATTATCTAACCGGCTACTGGGAGAGCCAGTTATGTGGTACCCAGTGGCAGCTGGTATCAGAGCTCACCCTCTGGCCAGCCGATGGAGCTAATCTCCATGTCTGCGAGCTGTATTAATCACTTCCCAGCTGGAATCATTGACTGGGGTAACATAATCCAATGGTTCACTGCAATATCACATATTGTGATAAGATTTCCTGTTTAATAACATTTGTAATTCAGACACAATTCATATTATTTTTTTCCCCCTGATAAAATATCCTACTGAGCAGTTTCCACATATGGTCAAAGTTACCTAGAAGGATTTTTGTAATAAACTGTGACACAATAAGATAAAAATCTCCTGCAGCTACAATTACCCTGAATAGATCAGTCCTCAAGCGCTTGTTCCCAAATTATTCTTGTTCTCCGGCTTCCCTTTTGTAAGACACGCATACCTAGATTTCTAGGAACATGCTAACAAGGTCCATCTGAGGTTCAGCTCATTCCCCAAACTGACCCAAATCTAAATTTAGCTGCTCCTGGTACGCCATGGTCCTGTTGGACTTTTTGCATGTTTGCAGTGCCACGTCCCTCTTGCTCCCCTCCCTCTCATCCCTCGCTCACGGCTTCCTGGCAGCCACAGCACTCCTTCTCATGGCTGTTCCCTGCACCCAGGGTCTTCTTTGCAGTGTGCTGCTCAATCTCACCACGGTCAGTGCCTCTTCTCCATGGCAGTCTGTCAGAGCCAAGTGTCTTACCTATGGCCTGGAGACTCTTCATTAGTGAATTGCTCCCAGTGCTCAGATGAGCGCTTTATGAGATGAGGTAGAATTATTGAGCTTTTGCTCCCTCCCTCCCTGCCTGCCTGGCTGCAGAGATGTCAGCCCACACTGTCTCCTCATTCCTTCTGCATGCCTTTGCCTTCCACACCATGCCTACCCTCACTGGGGCCCACCCTTTCTCAATGCCCACCAGCTTCTCCTGCTCAGTGAGTGAAAAAAATTTCTTCTTTTAAATTTTGTACCAGCGTCCTGGTGCTGTTTTCATTTGGCTGGCCACTGTGCAGCCATCACATCACTCAACCCAAAGAGTGGGTGTTTTGTTAAGTGACACCAATGAGGATGGGCAAAAAGGCAATAGCCTTAGCCTTAACCATCTTTAATTTGTTAATATTATCTTGTCTAATGATGAAAACCCAGATCCCCAGCAAAACTGCGCATTGCTCCTACTATAGCAGGATGTAGATGGCACACCCTATGGATCGCTACAGCTCCCAGATCAAAGATAGCTGAGAAAGATTGATGGATGCTAATTCTTTCTTCACATATAGCTGAATGAAACCATGCAAGTGGAACCAAGTTGCTTTTCAATACTGAATAAGCCTTTAAAAGTGTGATTCATGGAACAAAAACATCTGCAAAGGATGTTCTCTTTAGACCCTTAAAAAAACAGTCAGCATTTCATAATGCTGAAACGACATTGTCCACTGATGTGTATGTGTTTCTCTGATTTTGCAAACAAAAGTTTCCCTTCTGCATTTCTTAGATATTGAGGCCAATACTGAATTTTGCCGGACTGAAAAAATGGAACTTGTTATTTTGTTGGTATTTCTTCACTGTTCTTGAAACTGGTATCTCCTCACCCTGCTTGGGTAAAGTGCATCGCTTCCCTGTGAGCTAGGAGAGAATTACCTTCATTATTCGAGGATGATACCTGAGTTTCAGAGACTGACTTATCTAAGGTCACACAGTATGGCAGATGTAGGTACAGAAGCAGATACAGACCACTTGAAGCCCAGACCTGTGCTGAAACTGTTAAACTTCTTTCCCGGGAGCAGGAACTGGACCCATAGCTGTAGCGTATCCTGTTTTATTATGGGCCGATTGACACAGAGAAATATTTTCAGAGAAAATTCGTGTTTAATGGATTATTAAAAAGTAAAGCTGCTTTTAAATTAGCTTCTGCCTCCAATTATAGTACGAGAGGAAGAAGACACATTAGCTTATTTTGCAAAATTCTATTTTCCTTTAGTTTGAACCACAACAGAATTCAGATCCTGCAGGAATACAGCAAGACATCAGGCACATCTTATTTATACAGCATTTATTATATTCTTTTAAAATACTTGCTAAGACTTGCCTTCATAACCATCTGCTTCCAAACAGAATCCACACAAAATGTAACTAGAGTTATTTAGACTAATGTATGTTTTTCTTGCTTTCACTGGTCTTACAGGCAAAAAATAATTGGATGAAAATGTCTCCCAATTTGATTAGTACAAACATATAGCCTATTTCTATTCTGTTATTCAGAAGAACACACTGAAATATGGCTCACCATCAGAGGCAGATGAGTGTCATTTCTGACAGTCCAAATCTTTCAGTGAAATATTTTATGTTTTTATTTACTTTTTGTAAGGCTGTGTAAAAAGATTACCAGTATGACTACTAGGATGCAATTCTGATGCTCAGAACTCCAGGGGAGAAATTAATCCCCAGTGTATATTCTCAGGCTTTGGATGAGGACGAAGCAAACGCAACAGGTCACACTCAAGGCATGTGGCGTGAGAGCAACGCACATCTTAAAATTTAGTTATCTGTATTTAAACTCACTCTAAGGTCTCCTTAGAGTCTGTAGAGAAGAACTTCCCTGAGACCACTTGTGCCATCCTTTGCTCCCCATTGACTCTAAAATAAGCCAAAACCTAAAGTCTCGGATGAATGCTCATCACCTGCCATTGGGAAGACCATCCCCTTTGCTGGGGGTGGAGGTGTAAAGTGCCGTGGCAGCTCCTCCTCAGCATCAGGAGAGGCTGGAGAGGTTGGACACCTGGCACCAGGACTGTCCAGCCCATTTTTCATGCTCCCAGCCTTCGATGCCATGGGATTGTCACCGCGCTGTAGCAGATGTCCTGGATGTGACCATAAGATTTCACTAAAGACAAAATCTGGCCCATCGGGGCATTGTGCATATTGCAAACTAGAAGAGCAGCAGTGCTGATATCCTCGTGGTCGCTTGTGCCTTCCTCCACAGGCTCTGCAGATGCAGTTAGAGATCTGCAAGGAGGTCTTTGGGAGCTTTCCCACATCCCTCTCTGATCATGTCTTTGCTTGATGGAGAAGGTGCTAGCGCAACCCTTGCTCCAAACATAGCTGGTGGTTTGGTCTGCTCATCGGAGACGGGGGAGGAGGTCCATGAGTCAGTGGGGGGATGGAAGTTGCATATTCTGTCAGTTCCCACAGGTCACATTCGTGCCAGGGTAAGCCAGCTGGACACGCACTGCTTTTCTGTGGGCTGGAAAATAGGGGCTGGATTGTGCAACTGGTGTCGGCGATGATGAGAATTCGGCCGTGACACAGGAAGGTACACGCAAGAGATGACTCTTCCCAGGAAGCTTATGCAGTCACGCAGGGGTTTATCTCTTACTGAAGGTTGTTATCATAAGAGACAAAAAAAATCTACAAATTCGAACCAAACCAAAGCTCCCACACTGCCTGGGCGGAGGGAGCTGCTGGGCTGCAAGGTGCTCATCTGTTTGGCAAGCAGCAATACCCGTGTTTCACTCCCCTAGCACACACCACGCTCACCACCTCGCAAGCAAACAGGAGGGAAGGAGCCGCACAAAATGTGAACAGCCTTGATCCTCCGCCCGGCTGCCTCCTCTCCTTCTGACCTCTCCGGGTATTTCCGTTTGGTTTTTGCAAGCACTGATTTCTTGATTTCTTTTTCTCCACTCTCAATCATATCAACATCTAGCATCTCTGACTTTTAAGTGACTCTGTATGTTCTTCTCCAGCCTAGCTTTGACCTCTTCCTGGAAGACAACAGTTTCTTCATAAAACATTTTCTTCTTAATCCAGTTCCTTTAGTCAGCTGCTTTTCTCATTCTGTCTGTTTACCATGCTAAAAAGAAAAAAGAAAAAATCCAGAGACTTTGTGTGATGGTAGAAACCTTCACAGTTCTGCTTTTTACTTTCAAGCCTTGCAGTGCCTTCTCCAGCAAAGGCAGAAACTCCAGTCTCCCACCCCCGTGGCATCAAACAGATGATCCAACAGATCTTTCAAGTCTTTTTATTTGGGGTGAAAACTGGACTCCTGTCTTGAGAAAGGACCTATCTTTGGCTCCTTTCCCCCCAAAATGATCCCCAGGTGGTCCCCAGCTTTAGGTCCTAGATTGTAAAGGTGCCTCAGACCAGTGCTATGAAGCAACAATTTCCTCGTGAGGTTGCAAGCATCCCAGGTGAGATGGGGTGACACTTCAGGCAAGCAGGAAAGAGAACAGAAAACCAGTTAAAAATAAAACGTCCCTGGAAAACAGCTCAGATTTTTAGACAACCTTAATTTGATTCCTTAATCTCTTTTTCCAGGCTGAAAAATCCCACAAGGGAGAACTATGTCTCAGCCATCAAATAGTTCCCCACAACTCTGCCTTGCTGAAAGTCTTGAGGAAAGCCGAACGCTCCTCCTGAACACCCTCTGCCACACTAGAGACACCACGGCCCGTGTTTTGGCAAAAATAGAATAATTCCTGCAAAACAGACACTAAATAGACTCCTCAGCTAACAAAAGAGCGCTATCAGCACGCGTCAAAGCAATGAAAAGGGAAGGCATAAGGAGATGGTACCGAGCTCCAGAGCATTTTTTGCAGTTAATTTGATAGCTGGAGCCCAGGCTGGGGGCTGTTTCCTTAATTTTTAAAGTGCGTGGAGAATTAAGCATTAAGAGGGATGGGAGTCATTGTGAAAGAAAACAAAAAGCTTGGCATACCGCTATGGAAATGTAAGTTTAAGTACAGTAGCTGCTAGCAGAGAGATAATTAGGTTGCACTTCTGGCCTTATCTGCAAACTCTACTGTACGCTGCATCGTTAAAGGCAATCTCCTGGTGAAAAAGAACGCCTGCCTCATATTAAGCTGCTTAACTGGTGTACTGCAATTATGCTTACAGATGTTTTAAGAATACATATGTGGGAAACTGCAGGTCTCTAATTAGAGGTAGGCCTGCATATGGTGCACTTTGCTCTGCTGCAAAGGAGCCTGTGCTGACCTGGGAGCGACCTTCCAGCGCCTGTTTGGAGGAGACACAAGATGCTTTCCTTCTAACATCTGAAATCAATCGCCATGGCAATGATCCTCTGTAAAAGTGCTTCCTTGCTCCAGCAGGATATCAAACCGCTATGTCTTCTGTGCAAGAGCTGATCTCCTCCTGGGAATGTTGCTCTGGCATGATGGAAGCACATTTGGCTCTTGGTGCCCCTCAGGTGGAAGCACATTTGGCTCTTGGTGCCCCTCACAGCACGGCCGAGCACTCGCCCCGGGGGCCTGACGGCTGCTCACCCCGGAGTGCTCCCGTGGGGAGAGGTAACAAAATAGGGTGACCGTTCCCATCCCATTCCAAGTCCAGCCCCCCAGCTCTCTGAACCTGCTGCCCCCTGATTTTTGCTGCCTCGTCAGGTGCAGTCAGCTCGTGGGTGTCCCACCAGCGGGGGGAACGGGCAGCTGCCGGAGCAGGTATCACCCTCTCCTTCCCCCCTTCTCGCCTCTCCCTCTTCTCCCTGCTGAATGAACCCAGCCCGCAGACAAGGAGCACAAAGAGGGAGCGGTGGTAATTACACGGTATGTGGCATTATTGTTGTTTACTTGATGCTACAAGAAACCCATGCTCCCCCTCCCACTGCTGGCTTGGCTTCTTGCACCCTTTCCCAGTGAACAGTTCTTCAGGGCAATGTCCCTGGTTATGCATGAGTGTGCAAAAACATTAAGAGTGGAATTAGAATGCATTAACAAGAACAACAACATCAGCATGCTTAAAAAGCTGGTTAACTAAGAGCAGGGGCGATGTAAGAGATGGCATCTCTGTCTCAAAAGTGAAGTGCCTCTTGTATATCCGGTGACAACTCAGCACTCAAATACTCTGCCACTTTTAATGACTTTTCACTTCTGGTAGTCTGGCAGAGCATGCGTACTAGATAAAGAAAATCAGAATTTATTCCATTTTTGGTATCATTTGGCAGCTTGTTTGCTGTGCTGGAGGTGGAGGTGGGTGAGAGCCGCTGTACCAGCCCAGCCGCTCCTTGGCGGCTGCTGTACCCTCCTCACTCACCGGGAGCACAAGAAAGGACGAAACCAGATTTTACTCTTCACTTTCTTCTAATTTTCTGATTGTAAACCAAGGGACTCAGCATGTAATGAGTTCATTAAGAGGATTAAGCACTTTGTTATTAAAATTAAATATTTGGAGACAGCAAATACCATACAAGAATCAAGAGTGTATTGCTCATATTAAAATACTTTTTATCACTTGGAAAGCACTCTGAAGTGACAACTTTCCCCTCTCCTGGGTTAGCCGTGTGACCCACAGATGCGGCAAATACCCCTTCATTTTGCAGAGACACACACCCCCGTACCTTTTTCGACACCTTTTTCAACCCTACCATTGATTTCTCTTTTAGCTGAGCAGCCCTGCAGGGCGAGAAACCTTTTAGGCTATAAAATTGCACAACTTCCCACTGTTGTGATGCTGCAAAGCAAGAGAGAAGAAAAGCATTTCCATGGCTTTCAGAGAGATGGGCAAACCAAAGCGGAGAGGTTAAGGAAGGTGTTGGCTGGACAGCTGGAAGTGCAGAGATGTGCAGCCAAAGTGACAGCATGGGAGCTGCAGTTGCGTGGGGTTTGTGGGTTTATTTTTTTCTGAAGGAATAAAAGCTCTGTCTGAGGACTGGTTAGCCAGGCTGCACTAGGGAAGAGGAGGCAAAGTCAGGATCTTGCTCATGGGGCAGCAGGTACAAGCAGTAAGCATGACGCCAGGATTTCGTACCTAATGAGAAACCATCTAGCAGGTGGCCATGTCAGCAGGAGAAGGGACAGCGGTGCTCACAGCGATGGGTGGAGTGAGCCCATCATAAAGAAGCTGAGGCCAGGGGAAGGTATCGTAGCCATCTCCCCTTCTTTTATTAAAAGAAAATAAACTAATAAACAGGAAGGAGGCACATATGGAGAGACCACGGTAGATGGAGGGGGGGAGGGAGGTGGGGAAAGAGAGAAAAAGTTAAAGGATCGTTAACAAATTTAAATGTGAGTGTTTCCAGACTCTCTTGGAACTGGATGAAAGACCATGATCTCCTCCAGGCTATTCTCAGTGTTTTTGGTTCAGGGCTGAGAGCAGCATTATGTAAAATATGCTTTCCTGCAAGAGTTTCACTGTTTCACCGTTTCCTGACCTTAAAAACCAGAATAATTTAACTATTTCAATTGGTTGGCCATAGTAAGGTCAACTGATAACTTGGAGCTAAGGCCTTGCTCCCACTCACAGCTTGTCAGCGCAGCTTACTTAACCTGAGAATTTTAGTTCTCTCATTTCCCTGGACTATAATTGATAAGAGAAAATTGTACACGTGAATGGTGGAAGTGATTGTGGGATGGAGACCTGTGCTTGCTCTCCTGCTTCTGCAGAAAATGATAACTGCTATGGAAAACCGGTAAAAGGACAATAGCAAGGAAATCTTCCATCTTCTTGGCATTTGGGAAGTTATTCTTGGGGATATCACAGCACTCACGAGTGAGACCAGGTTGCATATGAAAACAAAGAAATAATTGGGCATTTTTACTACCACATCTTGCCTTTTAAAACAAGATTTTATCTTTTAAGTTCAGATTTCCTGTGGATTTCCATTACAAATAGATCTCCCTCTCTCTTTCTTTGCCGGGTGTAGTTTTGACTACGAGAATTTGTAAATAACTCCAGTTTTGCATATGGTGTTACAGTGAACCATAACTAGATTTTTTTTCCTGTTCCTGGACAACAACAGACATTTGGAAAAAAACCCCCCACATCATTATGTGCCCACAGACTTTTCTATGCAGGAAGATGCTGTAGTGCCAGCCCTGCTTATTGGAATGTCTACTGACTTATTTAACAGATCTACTAAAATCATTGGCTATAACAGAGGAACTACAAATTCCTTGGCAGATAGTGCTCCCCAGCATTTACCTTTCTTGGCACCAAAAGGCATGTTCAGAAAATTTCTATGTGCAAAATTTTATGATCACAAAATCACCTGCAGATACCTAGAAGAGTAATAAACCACTTGCACACATCTCCTGTACAAAACCATCTTTTTTTAAAGCAATGATTTGCTGGAGAATGGTCCAAGTCATGCTTGCAGCGTAGACTCAGGAGCGGAATTTAGAAGATTTTCATACTTTATTGGAGGTTTCTCCTTAGCCTGCTTATACACAAGAGGAGGTGATTCTTCTACCCAGGAAAACAGCAGGCTTACCCCATGTGTGGCTTTACTGAATTTTAGATTGGAATGTAAGCAAGTCCTATCTTGGAATGAGAAGTCTAGTCTGGACGCCTCATCAAAATCAAGGAGCTCATCCTATGGGATTTTAAAATTCAACTCCATCTGTAATTTTATCTCCAAATCTGCAAGCTCATGGGTTATGAAATGGCAGAATCACAAAATGCCTGCAGGTTTTCAAGCTTCAGCCTGTGTTTTTCAAAACCACGATATTTCTGTTGATTCTCACATCACTTTTCGCAAAAATTAATTGAACCCCTCGTTTCCAGAGGCAGTGGGAAAAGCCTTGTGCCTGACAGTTCGGGTTTGCTATCAAATGAGATACAGGAGCTAGAGATTCAACGGAAACTTCAGAGCTGAGACACATCCTACAGATACCACCTCCGGCTGGAATTTGCCTGGAGTTTCTCTCCCTTCCCCACTTCAATGCAGGCTGCAACCCACTGGAGAAGCTGAAATGAGGAATACAGCCAGGTTACGCAATAGAGCTATTACATTTCTGTTCATTCTGTATAAAGTTATTGTCTCTAGTTAAGCAAACTCCCTCCTCCTTGTCTCTGCCATCATCTTTGTAGTTAGCCGTCGTATTTTAGCCATGATTGTCTAGGGTTTAAGTGAGGTAATGGCTTTCAGGGGAAGAGAGTTTATCTCTTATTGGATTACTGTAAAAGAACAGATAAGCACCCAGGCATGCAAGTCCAAATGTTCAGAAAGGGATTGCTTATTTGAAAGTTTGCCCTTTCTCTCCAGCTTTGTCAGTTGGTCTAACAAAAGTATTTTTCCTTGCAAAGCTTGCCATGGCTGCCCCTGCAATGCTGCACAGCAGGCAGGGAACGGCAGCCTGGATTCCCAGGCAGGAGGGGCTCGTAGGCAGTTTTTGAAGAGCTGGAATACCAGCCACAAGCAGGAATTATACGAAGGGCTCACGGGCTCACATAGGAGCAGGTCTGGGTTTTTTGGCTGCAGACACTCAAGGCCTTTCCTTGGCAGGGTTACAGGAGCAATATTTACATAAAGACGAAGCACAACTTTGTCAAAGCCTTTGCACAAATTAAAAACTTTGTTTTTCCTTGCTATTATTTATAATAGCAGGCTGAAAATAAAAAACAACCCGAAGTTGGTTTCCCTGCGAAGGAATTTTAATTGGTTTTCGTGGCAGGACTGAGTGACACTGTGGGTCCTTTCTCATGGATGTAGCTCTGGGTTTCTTCCTCAGACACAAGGAAAGCAGCTTGTTACAAGTTTTATCAGGGGAAAAGCAACGCTGAAGAGAAGTCAGTTCTGAGACCTGGCATACTTCGCTTTCTTGCTCTAACTAGTTAAACAAAACGGCAACCTCGCCATCCCCATGTGAGGTTGCAGTCCCTCATACATTTTTTTCAGACTGAAGATATTCCTTGGATAGATATATGATAAGCTGCTTGGTATCACCCTTGTCAGTCAGTACATCAGCTCCCTGAAGATTTTACTCAAATATTTATGCAGCTCTTTCATGGGCCGGCTGGACTCGGAGGTGACTGTGAATTTGCCCCAGTATCCCGGTATAATAATGCAGAGTGGTTCTAGTCCAGCTCTTTTCACCATTACACGAGCCTGCTGCAATATCTACCCACTTAAGCTTTGCTTTTTGAATATTGAAATAGAAATACTTTCAAATGCTTAGGCTACACCTTCTGTGAACTGCGAGAATGAGGAGGAAAAGGAAAATATGTTTTCTTCTCATTGGGAATTCTGTATTGGTAGTAAGAAGCAAGGGCTTTAATATGAGGGATTTACGCTGAATGATCTGTCTTTGCCGAGCTGGAGAACAAGCCATTTTTTCACCCATAATATGAAACAAATTTATTTTGGCTTCCAGCTGATCCCTGAATACATGTTAATGTAGATAAAGATTTCTTGAATTTAACTTCAGCTTTAAAAGAAAAAGGAAATATCTGTATTGAAAATCTGCGGTCACATGTGGACCCTGATGGCTGTTGATACCAAATCCTTTGCTGGCAGCTGCTCAGTACAGGGCATGTACACTCTGTGCATCAAAGAACAGAAAAATAGCAATGAACTGCTAAGTTAACTCTCCTGATTGCTCTAGAAATGAACACTGGAGAGAGACATTACATAGCTTTCTGAAATGAATGATCCCATGGACTTCTCACTCCGAGAAATAAATTTGTATACTTGCATAGGCTCATAATGGATGAAAACAGGATAATATTTTCAGATGTCTTGGTAGCTGATTAGAGCTTTTTAGAAAATACTTCCATTTTGTAGGCAAATTCTGGAATTTCTTAATTTTTTTTAAATTCCAAACTGAAATAAATTGTTAACATTTGCTGATATAATAATCATCAAGAAACAGTATTGTAGTGTTACATTAAAATAAAAACCCAACAAACCACAAAACCCAAATCAAAGAAACAATGAAGCTAACGCCTTACTGAAACAAACCATTGACAATTTCATGAGGAAACTAGAAAATGTAGTCAAAATTGCTATTGTCACCTCAAACACCCTGCTGCTGCAAAACTGGTCTTGTCCAGGTCCTGCTCCATGTCTCTTAGCCGGGGCTGCGATGGCCGAGACTGTGCCCTGCAGCTTGCTTTTCTCAGGCATTAACCGCATTTTCAGAGAATTTTCCAAGAATACTGTTCGAGGTGCTGGTATCTAAAGCCCTTGTGTCATGATAGTGCATGCAAGTTCGGGCTGTTGGATGCAGCAGGCAGATGTTCCTTCTTTCTGCCCCGCACGATGCATGGTGAGCTTCATCCTGACGTGTTCTAGGGGGAAAGAAGCATATTTATGGGAATCTGTGATATCTACCTTTCTAATTCCAGCCTCACTCCCTCTGTTCAAAAAGGCAGCTTGGGCTGGATTTATCTTGGCACTTCAATTCTACCTCACCCTCGCAATGAAGCAGTGGTGGAAATCGTGAGAAAGGTTAGGGCATAAAGTCTGGTATAGGCAAGGGTGAAGCAGGTCCCAGAAAGTCCTTTTTGCTCCAGAGCTCTTCAAAGTGAAAAGCTTCATACATTTATTTTTGCTGACAGTGTTAGAAATGTATGAGACTGTCAAAAACAAACTCAGATGCAATGTTGTGTCTGTCACCATGTTGGTGGAGTTTAGATAGGATTGAGAAAAAGAATTTGTTTCCTTGGTAGCAGAAAATTGCTTATTTTACAAGGTGCCATGGAGAGGGTTATCTACTTGGGATTTATAGGGTAGAGGCTTCAATAATGCATTTCAGCAGGAAAGAAATATTTGTTTTATGGCATACTTCTCAGGGTGGTGGTTGGTTTTTAGATGCACTGTGCCTGGAAAATCAATAATGCACCTTTCAGAGATCTGTGATACCACTTGCCCCAAAGGCAGGTAGGATCTGCAAAGGAGCTGGAGCTCAAACTGCTCCCCAGACCTGGGGCAGCTGGGCTGCAGAGGCACCCCAGCTACCCGGCACCCTGGCGAGACAGTGTCAGGAACAACAGCGCGGATGTATTAAATGTAGCCCATTATTTTGGACAGCACCTCTTTGTGTGGAAATGCCATTAGCAACAGCAGTGCTCTTGAAGCCACAAAAAGCTATTCCTGTAGGACAGTACGGGGATCTTGGTCCTGGGAAATACTGCTTGCCGACATCTGATAACACCGGTGAGATAGCGCAAGTCTTTGAACCGAATGCAACGAGGATAAAAGTGTTGCTGTTGCCTTTATATTAAAGCCAGAGGATCAGAAAACACGCTAGAACGTGCAGTTATTTGGCAAGCAGCAGCTCCGTCAGCTGAGTGGAACTGTCACAGTGGGCTGAGCGGGGAGGAAGGCACAGCGCGTGACAAACCGCCACCAGCAGGGTAATACCGAGTAGGTGCAGGGAGTTATTTGTTACTTAATGAAGAGCCTCTCAAGGCCGAAAATTTACAGTCCTTTCAGAGTTCAATTTTGTTGGAGTACGGAATAAAAACAACGACTGAGTGGAGCGCAGTGACGTTGCGATGCACGGGGGAAGCAGCGCAGACCATGCAGACCTACAACGCAAAATCATATCGACAAGGGAAGGCAGGCTGAGAACATGAGCCAGCAAAGGTCAGCTAGGGCATAGTATGGGGGTGGTAATTAGGCCACTAATTAGATTCTTAAGGGCAGCCTGGGGAAGGAAGAATGCTTTACAGTAGGAAAAGGAAGAAAAAACTCCCAGCACACTGGCAGACAGGCATCGCCGTTTCCCTTCAGACCAACCTGCCTCATGATTGCTGTGCCGAGCCAAGTCCCAGCGGAGATGAGAAGAGGTCTGAGCAGCTGACGGTGGGATCTGAGGACCCTGTGCCAGAAACAGGCGCATTTTCCTCACCGCAGAACAACTGGAGTTCAGAGAAGAACCTCTTCTGAGTCCTCCCCCGCCCTCCCCGGGGGAAAGCCCTCGGTCAGAAAAGGGGGATGAAAACTGGATTTTGGTGAACGAGAGGTTGGAAAGGAGGTGTTCAAGACAGGAATCATCCCGGGCGAGGCAGAATGCACTGCCGCCTCTCCACAGCGTGTAGGTGATGGGAGTAAGGTGCATTAAAAAGGCTGAAAATGTTCCCTGGAGTAAACCAGGTCCACAGTGAGTTGAAGAAGCTGAATTTATGCCATACAAACACCACAACCTGATTTTCGGAGGTGGCTGGAGTCCCCACAGAATGACACTCCACACTGACCTGTGGTTGGCTTCATCCTGATGCCCTCCTCCTGGTCAAATTTAAAATCACATTAGTTTCAGCGTATTTTTCATTTCCTGGGCTGTGAGATCAATCGTCTAGTCACTCGTCAATATAATCCAAATCTTCCTTCAGTACTGTTTTAGTTGTTATCACAAAAAGGGCTCAGACTGAAAAGAACTTTTACAAAAGATTGTTGATTCTGCCAGGATGGATCAAAGCTAAATCTGCAATAAGGAGAGAAGAGAGGATTCAAACAGTAAGGAATAAGTGAAGGCATCTGGGACATAAAATGAATGCATCGCTTTAGCTGTGGTTCTTTCACCTCTATGTTTTATCGCGTTCAGGTTTGATATAAATTCAGCTTAGTGCCTGAAATAGGCAAAGCTGCTCAGAACCTTACAAGTAAAGTTAGCATACTTCAGAAAATATTTAGCGGAACAATGTTCCCAAGGTACACGTGAGAATGGCATCGACAGCGGTGCTGTAACTGCTGGAAGTCGTGGTTTCAAAGGGCAGAGTCCCCCCGCCCCGTGCTGACTGTCCTGGTACCCAAGCGCAGCCTGAGCAGTGTTTGCTGCCCCTTTTCCTCCTGCTCTACATCCTCACGAGACTGCCCAGGCCAGGACACCCAGCCCTCTCCATCTTCCAGGGCAGACATGTGAGCGAGCACAGGCGCCACGTTTCCCTGCAAGCACAGGGCAGCACCCCAGGAGGTGTGACATGCGGTACCCGATGCCCGTGGTGGGGAACGTCACCTCTGTGAGCATAGGAGCTCCCATGAGCCCACACTTTATCTAGATGTTTTTGCAGTCCCAGGCCCCCGTGGCTTGCCTTTGCTGCAACAGAAGGCTTCTTTGCTAAAAAGATTGAGCGAAACCTCGGGCAGGGTGAGCAGAGCTGGGGGACAGCAGCAAACCCTGAGAGAGCATGGGAATGGCTCTGGGCAACAGCACACCTCTGGGAAAGAGTGGGTCGGGACGCTGGAGTTCCTCCTGTGATGAGAGCATTACAAAAATTAATGGCATTACAGATTTATGGGTATGTGGGATGAGCAGGTATTCAAGTAAGTACTTGAACATTGGTCCAATCTACCCAGAAATAAAATAAGTGAACTGTGGTGGAGCAAACCGGCAGGAGGAAAACTGAACCTAATTAACACTAAACTCTGCTGTAATGGTATTTCATATCTCTGTACACCTTGAAAATAAAGCGTGGATCCAGGTACATCCTATCTTGACTGTACAGCCCACATACATCACGGAAAATCTTATCCCAGATTCAACTGTCCTCAGCATCCAAAGTTGATGGGGAGCAATCTTTTTATGGATGTGATGGGGAACAATCTTTTTATGGGTGGCCACGGGAAAGGGAAGAATGCCTTCAATGCCACTGAAAAGGGGAGTTTTCCTACAGCAAAATTACACTCCAAAAAGGAAGACGACTTGACGGTGGAACTTCTCTGGTTGCATCTTCCTGAGAATTCAGTTACTTTGGTCAGAGGTTACATCCAATTCAATTAAGACCATATATGTCGCTAACACTTGTCCTCACACTTTTTTTGGGGATAGCATTGGGATGAAAAAGGGGAGACTTTAATAAAGGAGAGGACTTCTGGGGCAGCCAGAACCACGCTGCAGTCCTCACCTACAGCGCAGTGGCAGCGAGTATGAGGTTGTTGGCCCAGAAAGTTTATCAGAGGTCAACTTTTCAACTCTCTGGCAGTAGAAAAGTTCCAGGAGCCATTGCTCAGCTGGTGACCGGTTTAAAAGAAAAAAAAAAAAGATTGTCATTTTTCATGCAGCAACACTTGCCAGACTCAGCTGCAGCTCGGTGGTGAGACTTCTTGTTGCCGAAGGAAGTCTCCAGCCGAGCTGCAGGGAACACAGTGTACGGGCGGAAAGGACGGCTCTTTGTTTTCCTGTGCTCTGGGACTGCTCTACCTTCACGTACTGCTTGGCCCTAGAGCCTGGGTAAATAGCGGAGCATAAAGCAAACCGCTTCTTCTCCTGGGGGGAGGGGGAAAAAAAAATAAAAATAGTGCAGGAATAAAACCTTGATTACAGAATGGGAAATAGAGGGATGTGCCAGTAGCGAGGGGAAAAGGAGCACCTGATTTGGCCGGGGCAGTGCTCCAAAGGGCTGAGCGGGAGTCAGAGCGGAGCAGAGCATCCTGCTCCAGCCCCCCTGGGAGGAAACCCTGGCCAGGACAACAGGAAAGGCTCGACAAACATGGAGCATGTGGGACTGAAGCAAATATTGCAATTTGGGGTGCAAATGCTGATGTTTTGATCAATGGTGCCACATCAATTATGGATCATTTTTATTTCCTTGAAGGAAGCGGTGAATGGACAGAAATGAGGAATTTTATCTCGCACCAGACCTCCCACCTTCGATAAATGGGCAGGGAGTGCAAAGGGAGCTCCCAGCGCCCTGGTGACTGCCGAGTGCCTTCCCAAGTTCACCATTCAATACTTTTATGTTATTTGCAGGCAGTAATTGACAGTGGTGGTTTAATTAAACAAAACCAGCAAGACAGCTTCTTGCTAAAAGGGCAGACAATAATAATTTTCTAGAAATGGATCCCTCCAGCTTTCACTGAGGATAAACACTCAGAGTACTTGCAAATTCTGATAAGTGACTTCAAGCCTGCCTTGTTATCTTGCTTTTTTTTATACTGTGAGGTTGTTGGGAGGAATAAAGAGAGCTAAAAATCTTTATTATTCTTCCTAAGGGATTCATTGCATTCTACTTTGCAATGCTTCATCATATTACCAATTTTCACTGTACATGCTTTTAATAAATACTTATTGTTATAAAGATAATAACACTCTTATCACATTAATGACTTTGCAGTAGTGTAAATGAAAATGAATATTAATGAAGTTAACGGTAACCTTGATACAGTAGAACACTGGTAACTGGGAAATTTTCTCAGTGTTTTATAGTACAATAAAGCTTTCTTTTCTGCTTTTTCTCTGCCAGAACTGGAAGGGAAAGTATATGAGATAGAAATTTAGATATTTGTGAAAAAGGCTCAGTGATTATTCCTATAATAGATCACTGCAGTCTGTTTTATTAAAAATATCTTCTCAGCCCCAATTCTTCCCTGCGGTATTTCTGCTGCCTACCAGCACTGCAATGAATGAATGAAGACGCCATATGGGCACTTGTCTTCCAGCGTGTATATAGGTCTTTTGGGGTTCTGCATGGATTCCAGCATATGGGTCAGACTGGCATTTCTTTTTTTTGATCCAGAAATAAAAAAAAAGCAATGGTGTTACAGCAGCCTTTCTAGGCAGTTCGGCATTTTCTCATCCGAACAGCTTTTCTTTTACATTATTTTTCCCTATGGTTTGTACACCAGCTGAGCCTGTAGCCAGGACATGTCAGACCAACCTCATGTCGATTTGACACGGCTGACTGTGCTAGCACGGGATTTTGCTCCTGCCTGGTAAAATGAAGCAAAGCCGGAGGTCACATCCCGGGACAGTCCCCCACCCGGGAAGCTGAGAGCTTCCAGGAAGGTGCAAATGTGGGTGACCTGCAAGCGCACGGTCAGTGCAGGTGGCTCAAGGTGCATCAGCCCCCCTGCATATCTCCAGCCCCTCGAGGTGAGGCAAGAGCCGTTGGTCTGGCACGGCCCAGAAACGCTGGGCTGGCTGGGAACGATCTCTACATTTGATCACTACTGCGGGAGACACATCAAACATTTCCAGAGGCCTCTCTCTCCTTGGTATAAACCACTGGAAATCCTGGACAACTGAACAAAATCCTGAAATTGCAGCCCACCAAAGAAGAAAAGTTTGCGGAAGCAAATGCATGTCAGAACTCATTTAAGAAATATCAACCACACAGAAGTTTGCTCCAATACTGTGTGACTCTGCATGTTTTAAAAAAAGAGTCACCTCCAAGTAAATCATCAAATGTGGGGATTTTTGCATCCCTGTATATTTCCCAAGCATTTTTCTTTGTTCATATGTAAGCTGAATTTGAGATGGGAAGCACATGAAGCTGAGTACCAAAGCTTTTGGCATGATTTTGCTACAGCACGTAGTAGCTGTGCTGACCTAAAAACTCCTGCAGGAGCAATTGATACCAGTAGTCGCACATTCTACAACAGAGAGAATGATCTATTCTGAACAAAGACCTCTCAAACGTGTGGTACTTTGTTAGTCTAACACGAGAGGTATGCCGATCTGCTGAACGTGCGGAGGGAATAAGGATATTGCAAGATTTCAAATACTAAGAGTAGAGATTTGAAATTGAAAAACCAAGGGTTTACATAAGGTTAAGCCCTGAGATTTTTAAGTCTACAAAATCTGATCATTTTCAAGTTACTGTCTTTACTGCGCTGAACCCTGTCACATTGCTCATTTGCTTTTATAGTTTGTGAACATTTTGACACACTATGGCACACATGTAACAGAATAAACAGTAATGTGAAAAATACAGATGGCAACAGCAGAGCAGCCAAGCATTGGTTCTGGTAGGGAATTTAACTTTAGGGTCTCCTAGTTTAGCAGATGGCACATCTCAAGCCTGAAATTGCATTAATATAACTTTCTTGAGTGCAGCCTTTTGGAGGAGGGAAGCAGGTGGTCACATTCAGAGAGAACCTGCGTGAGGTGACACTGCTACATTGCCCAAAACACAGCGACGTCCTGACAAAAAGTGTGTACGTGTGGGCATGTAACTCAGCTCAGCTCAGTTATTCGGGTTTGGCGTTCCAGTTTGGGCAGGCTAGCTGGATTTTACAATGGGATGGAGACTACTAGAAAACAGAAGTTACAAGACATTTGAAATGAAGAATTTATTGTACGTGACAGCCTAGAGTAATGTATTTTGTTGATTCTGACTGGCAGATGTTAAGAAGGGTGGTAGTTGTAAATAAGGAAATGTGGCTGTATCACTGTGGGAATGTGTAGTAACTCAGTCAATGACCCTTGGAGAGCTGAAGGAACTGTGCAAGAGCTTGACCTTGCTATCAGCACAGCCGTCTTTTCCACAACATTATGGCAGTGTTATTAGCACTGGGTATAAGTGAAATGTAGATGTGCTTTACAGGAATACGTAGATTCCAGCACGCACATTCACCTCTCCGCATTGGCTTTGCTAACCTGCCTCTCTCCACCGCTCTGATTTACAGCAATCCTTAAAATGCAGACTAAGACCTCTCAGTAGTGTTTATGTCACTGTCATTTTTTCATTTTATCTTGCTGTTACACTTTCAAGCAGCCAGAAGCTGGCAGCCACTATCTTAGGCATAAAAGCAAATCGAATAAATTAATAATGGACAAAGAGTATCATTGCAACCAGAGGTGTGAAGGAAGGTGGCCAGGCTTCTAAACGCTGTGATTAAATGTGGCAATATAGCCTTGGCGAGTTAATACAGCATCAATTGCCCACAACTAACGTGGTAATTTTACCATCCAGAAATACTCAGGGGAGATAAACTTTTCTCATCGTTGCCAGGAAAGCCGAATCATTAACGAACAGAATGATGATGAAATGCAGAAAGTCTTGGTTCTTGAGCAAAGCACATTAGTTTCTGGGACATGAGGCTCATCTCTATTAGGGACCTAATTCATATAAGCAACACAAAGGCTAAAAAACACCAGAGAAGAGTTTCTGAAATAAAGATTGATTTCTGTGCCAGTCCTTCTATGTGACACACACTCACAAATTGTATTTTTGTGTCCAGGGGCGGATATTTAGGTGCCTAAATATCCATTTGTGCATACCGATGGGCAGTTTGCCTGTGCAACTGGAAGGAAAGCAGTGGAGAGATGGGTTTTCCAAATGTGAATTCCCCGGTGGTGCTTCTTGGCTGTCACTTTGAGGAGAATTGGCTCCGTGTGCTTCTCTGCCCTCAGTATTTCTGGGTAGAATTCACAAGCCGTCGAAGTGCTCCATGGCACCAGTCTGAGCTCTTTGAATAGGGATGAGACCATCGCTCCGTCTCATCTGCTGTATAGTAATCCTTGACATTAATATTTCACTTTTCACCAGAAGTTCTCAAAGCTCTTTTCAAGCCTAATTAAGGTTCACATCACACTTAAGAATGAAGCAGATATTCTAACGACAGGAAAAATGAGGACAAGGGAAGCGAAGCGACTTGCTCAATATCACACAGTTGCAAGCAATCCTGGGACTGAAGTGCAAAAATCCCGAGTCTCGGTAGTTTTCTCTAACCACTAATGAATAATAATGACTGACCATATTGATAATTAATAGCATTTTCACTGTGCTTAATCCATGTAAAGTGCTGTTGAAATACTACTTCTTTCACTCTCACTGATCACGGGGTGTGTGCACGGTCTTCATCCCGCATCCCACTCCTCTCTGTGTACGTGAAAAACCGCTGAGTTAATCAGATATTGCTCCACAGAGCATGGAGATGGTTGTGGGATGAGGTATGAAAGAAGATGCTCACAGTGTCTGGCTTTTGGCGTGTTACTGAAGCGCCTGATAGAGGGGTGCTTGAGCTGAGAACTTGGTCTCCCTTACGGCCAGCAGGGAGAACCAGGCTCCATTAGAAGCTCATTCAAAGCATGTGAATTAGAAGCTATTTCTCTCTGCTGAGCCTCTGGAGAGACTAACATTAGAGGTCTCAAGCTAGACATGAGAATACTTTCCCTTAAATGCTTATTATTATTCCCATTTTGCAGGTGGGTGAGCTGGAAAGGACAGGACTGTGCTAAATTAAGGGAGCTGCCCTCAATAGTTAGGCTCCCTCTTCGCTCCCCCACAACCCCCTTGAAAATGTGCATGTGAAAAAGAATGCAAAGCTGAATAAATCTCCCGGGAATACGTTTAGGTTGTAAAAATACAGAGACAGTATCGAAATATCTCACGGTGCTCTTGAATATATATGTTGAGTCACGAGCACCGTATATTAAATGGTCAACGCTTATTCAACAGAAGTAATTTCTCATGCGAGACCACAGGAGTCACAGGAATTGGCTTTGCACCAAACTGCCTGATTCAGCAAGATATTACCAGTGTGCAGAAGCTCTGCTGTTATGTTTCCGCTTTTAGGCACTGGGCGAGAGGAAGCAACCAGCACGAAGAGAAACTCAGAGATTCTTTACAGATTTGAGTATGGCAGCGTTTTAACTATATGTGTAGGAACTTATCAGGAAAAAAAAAAAAAAAAAAAAGAATAGATAATGTATGTATGAAATCCATCCCTCCAGTGCTATTTCTTCAGCTTGTATGATGGAGACTAAATTTTATCTCTCTGTTTTCTGCCATCTCTGGTATTTTTCCTAAAGTCAAAATTCTGTGGCAACTCTGGCAGTCATTAAAAATTATAATATAAGAAAGTGTTTATCAGTTCTGTCATTTCAGGTACTGGAAGAATGATTGCAGATTGAAATGACTTTGTAACAAAGCCTCAGTTAGCCAAAAAAAAAAAAAAAGGAGGCAGAAAAAAGGAATGTTCATTTTTCTGAAATTAACAGAAAGAATAACACTTGGAGAAAACATTTATCATTATGTCAGCAAGGAGGTATGTGATTTATCTTTGTAATAATGGTTTTCATAACTTTGAAGGTAAAGACAGTTGATCTATCTTGATAGTTTTCATCTAACATCTAGCAAGTTAAATTACATTAATTGTATACGTAAAACGAAGGCTGATGTACCATAAGCATGCTTGGAAGTGCATCTCTTTGCAGCTGTACAGGGTCAGGGACCATCTTCTGGTCCTGAAGTAAAGAAACACGGCACGGCCATCCCTGTACAAGTAAAAACTCTTCTTTGAAACGCAGGCTGACCTCATGCATTGACCTCACCGGTGACATCATACCTACGGGAACAGCTGCTGACCATGCTGTTCCCTGGATCGGGTACCGTCCGGGCTAGAACAGAGCGTGCAAAGGCACAGCAGGCTGGGAGCGCATCTCTGGGCTCCAGATTTGGGCACTCCCTCCCTAATACTGGCCAGGTAGTAACTTCTTATCAGGCGTGAGGGATGCTGGGGGTCCCCCCTGGGTCCCCTCTTGTGCAAGCACAGCATTTGCTGTTCATACAGGAATTGCTATCACAACAAACGGCAAGTCCATGTTGTGAGCACTCATCCCACAAACTCAACATTAACAAATCACCCTTGGTACTTGAAATATTTATATATTATGGCTAAAAGAAACAGTCTTTTTTTTTTTTTTTTTCCCTCCCTTTTCTCCCCCCCCCCCCCCAGGAATATGAGGTGTTTATCCGGAATGTAAGTAATTCTTAAGGAAAGAGTCATATGTGCATGCACATCCAAGCACATGTATTGTGTGTATATTTCCTTCATGTCACAATCTGTTTTTTTCAACTCTGAAGCCCCTGCCGAAGGCTGGGGCTTGCAAGGAACTTGGGGTTTAGGCATGAATGAGGAACAACAGATGGGAAAGAGGAAAGACTAGAGCATAAAGCAAAAAGACCTTATAAAATAAAATTAATCTGATTTTTCTTGAGGTAAATAGAATGGTAAAAATGGCCTAAGGAAATAAGGCACACATATAATGCAAGCAGTCGTTAGTAGACATCCCTGGTCAAATTTTAAATGCTTAGTTTTGAATTCAAGAGCTGGAGGGGGAGTAATAAATGACATGAAAGTAAAAACCCTGGGCATTGGAGTACACACGGAAGGACCCAGTGACCTACAATTCCCTGTCAGTGGCTCAGAGATGAAATATATTAACATACATACCAGAACCGGAGAGTGACAGTTTAAATATATGGCACAGGGGGGAAAAGATTACTCTGTAACAGAAACTAAATGCCTCTGAGAGCAACACTCTTCCCTCCTGATTCACAAGAGCAAGAGGGAAACAACAGGGTTGTTCATATGGGAAAGGAGAAGCCAGGAGCGGAGCTCCCATCAGCTTTAGCGGCAGCGATACGTGCCTTTCACCAGCGACCACATGCAGTGGTGACAAAGAAGCCACCTGGTCATTTAAGCAGAGATCTGCAAGGTCTTGGACCATCTTCCCCCATCACCTGATCATTTCAGCAGAGGTCTGCAAGGTCTTGGAGCATCCTTCCCCATTTAGTTTGCTCCTTAGCTATCTTAAGCTCTTTCTTAATCAACACTCATGATGTGTAACAGATTTCTAAAGACTTTTTTTGTTTTGTATTAAAGTAAATGATTTCAATAAGAGCCGGAACCAACCTAATGTCGAGCTCCTTGGCTGCTGGCTCACCTTGGTTTACCCTTGCTGTGATGAGCCCTGGGTTAGTGTCACGTATGTAAGAGCTATAGGAGGAGCAGTGTGAAACCCTCAAGCCATCAGCATGCACGAGCTATTTCTGGTGCCAATTTGAACCCGTCTCCGTTTGTCTTCTAAATCGTAACTCCTCGTTCATATTCAGTTAGAGAATCACAGGGCTGCTCATGCAGCGGGTTTTAAAAGCTTTGCCTGCCCTAGAAGTCACACGCATGTATTTCCAAAAGCAGCAGGCTTCAACCCTGGCTTCAAGCCTCCTCATTGCATACGGTGCCACAAAAGCATTATGGTAATTCTGAGCACTGAACCATTTAAAATCTATTTTAATTGATTCCCGGCTACTTCATGACTCCAGCATATTGTTAAATCAGTGGTAGATAAAAGTAGCAGGAGGTAACATCTTTTGTATTGCTGCAGGGAGATTACACCTAAAATAAGGCATTGAATTCTGGGTACCTCATTGCCGGAGAGATGCAGACAAATTGGAAGAAATTCATAGAAGACCAATAAAAATGATTAAGGGTCTGAAGAGACTGACTTATGAGTGAAGATTAAAGAACTTAATACATATCGCTTGGCTAAACGATGACTAAGAAGGAAACGATACCCTTCAACAAGTACTTGCAGGGCATAAATATCACAAATAAAAAAGGAATTCCTTAGGGTGCTGAAGGACATACAACTGGGAATAAAAGGGTGGCGTTAGGCAGAAGAAAACTGGCTCTCGACACACGTCACTAAAATCTTACAGACCATTTGTAATGTGTCTTACCAACACATTCATCTAATCATGTTTCAGTATTAATTTTTGCCTATTCTAGAAAAAAAGGCATAGCCTTCACTTAAAGACGGAGCAAGAACTCCCAGGTGCACTCCAGGGATGTGCATGACGAGAAGAATAATTCCTGACCCAAGCTGGGAAAAGAGAAAAAAAGCATTCTGAGTATTTGAAGGCGGGTAGACCCTTTACCGAAAGCTGAAGGATGTATAAGGTATGAAATAAGTGATCTGTATTTTAGGAACGTGTCTGTTGCCAGGATACCACAGGGAAAATAAAAGTGGAAATGCATTTCTTCAAAACATACACATTCCATTAATTCCAGTGAGAATTGTACCAACGTTTTAATGGGAGAACAGGCAACTCAGAATAGTAAATCTTTCTGCAATTTTCTCATAGCGCCAACTCACAGCTCAGAGCTCAGCCCCGGAGCTGGGAGAAGAGCTGAAATAGTCTCGGCAGGTGTCGGGGTGCTGCGGTTGCACATCTGAGCCCCAGCCTGTGTTAGAAAGCAACCGTGTCCGCCAGGATTGAAGGGCTGCGGGAAATGGGGCTTTGCTCTGCCGCGGTGCAGCAGAGCGGCTCAGCAGCACGGCAGTGTTGAGTCCGAAAACTGGTAAGTACAACGTACGTATCACCTTGTGGTTTTTCAAACTTACTGCATGGAAACTCCCTGGCTGAATTTAGAGGTCCCCACCCAGTAAGATATTTGCTTCCAGTTCCGGCTGCCCCTTTGCTTTGCTGCGTGAGGTGGGAATCCTGAACCTGTTAACCTGGGCAGCTCCCATGGTGAACTCGGCACATCCATTTGCTCCTTGCAGCTCTCGGCAGAAGGGGAACAGGGAGGTTTTGGGGAAGTTTTTGCCTATTCCTGTCACAAGTTACATCTGTTTCTGGTGAGATCACAATTTGACGTAAGGGTATCAGTTCATGCTGGTACCCTGCAGCAAGATCCCTTGAGAAAAGCTTTGGTAAGAGGCGCCTGCTGACGGGAGGTCATGGGAAAAGGGCTCCCCAAAAGCAGCAGGAGTGGGAAGAAAAAGTCTCCGGAGCGCTTGCGGGCAATGAACTTTTTCTTCTGTTTTTTGAGCTTGGGAGAGGAAGCACAAAGCAGAAACATCTGCATTTCTAACCCCCCTTTGGGTGAACAACCTAAAGATGCTGGTGCTGTAACTGGCACATGGAGGAAGAGCGATCCCTTTCCTGGGATAAGCATCCCATTGCAGCGGCGCTCTGAGGACGTAAGCCAATTTGTTTATCCCGGAATTAAATCTGGTTGTAAAGGCACAGTTCTGCTGCTGTCAGACCCAGCCACTGGACCTCTCCGCTGCCTAAAAAAATCACCTTTAAAACCCCCACACTTGCCCTACCAGTCGCGTGCCTGCTTTGCAAGGCTGCTGAGGGGCTTGCCCGTCTTTTTACCAGAGGACCCTGCTCTGAGCTAAGAAGTATGTATGGACTTGTTTTAAAAGTGAGATGATGCTTTATATGGGGCGGAGTAAGCGTGGCGACCAGCAGCAATCATATTTACAGAGGTGGAGGTCAGGAGCTCTCGTTTTATGAAAACCCATCTAGAGAACGTTTTCCTGTAATTCCTGTATTGAGGTCTCTTCATGTCCTCCCTCTTTGAACACCTTGACCCATGGCAATTAAAGTCCAGCATTCATTTTTAGATTTTTCAGACTATTATTATTCTGACTGTTCTGGCTAATCATTGCTCATGGTAACACAAATAGTTCCTGGACAGTGATTTATTATGCCATAAAATTTTCTATTTTCTTCCTTCCCCGTCTCACCAGGTGATGTTGAAGATAGTTTGTGACATGGTTAGACACAACCTTTATGGAGTGCCTGGAAGTTTGGGCTACCAAGTGTAGATCAAGATATTTACTCCAGCCGATGGGTGGTGAGGAATAGCATGGAGAGAGACTTCCCCAGGGAATGAAGATCTTGTCTTTGTGACAGCTTTTCTGATTTTTTATTTTTTGTTAAAAATGCATTAAAAGGAAGGGAGTATAATGATGCAGGAATCTGGCTAAGCATAATTGCTATTCAGAGCATTCCAGGAGGCCTACAAAGGCCTTGGAAGGCAGCACACTTAACCCGGACCAGAAACCCTGAAAATACATGAATATTTTATAAATCACAGGTTTCACCTCGTCAGCTGTTTTATTCTGTGAGATATTTTTCCCTGAGAACTAGGTGAGAATCAGATGTGACCTGAACTGAGAGACAGTCTGTGCGGTGGGAAACGTGCGCATGTGTGATTTTTAAGTCAGTCCCTCAGTTATTTATGTATGATCTTACAGGTGTACCATGTTCCGCCTGAAATCCTGGGGCTGCAGCTCCCGACCACAGCTGTGGAATTTGGAAGCTTCTGTTTTGCATTTGGCTATGGAGTTACATATGGTTCCACTTCAAAACAGATCCCCACAAATTTGTGTGAAGTTGTAGATGCCTGTGAAAGTTATAACCAAAGACGGACCTGATCACGAAAGGAAATACTGGAACAGAGCATTGGCCACTCCGTCGTGTTTAGCTCATGCTTCGTCACCTTCACTTCTCAGGAGGGATGCGGCTGCCTATGAAACACGTGGATTTAAGCCCAGCGCTGGGTTCACTCAGTGTTAGGAGGGAAATACGAGGAGTTTCCTCCTCCCGTGCGCTCCCACAACCCTGGCAGCCGCGGGCAGTCACAGCCGCCCAACAGCTTCTGGCACTGGTAACTTCATGAGCGTGGCATTAAACCCTCAGGATGCGCGCAGCGCCGCAGAGGGCACGCGTGCATTGCGTGGCTTGGTGCAGTAAGCGGCCGGCGTGTTTAGATATGTATATGGAACATGTATGTATGTTTAAGTGCCCATGGCAGGATCCTCTGGGCTGAGAACGAACCTTGCACTTACTGAGTAGAAGGTTTTGGCTTCCCAGCCCACGTCGGCAGCGTTGCCATCGCACACCCGGGCTGTGGCCGTCTGTGCTGTGTGCAGTCCATGGCATCCAAGGCTGCCTTGCTCAGGGGGTGGGGGCCCGACTGCATGTGACCCCCGGTCTCCTCGGGCTGCCCTCCCACCCCACCACCCCCCACCGCAACCTGGGATGTGGGTGCCACCTCCGCGCCGCTGCCGTGGAGGCGCGGCTCCTTCCCACGGCTTCCGAGCCAGCCCAGCCCAGCGGGTGCCGGGACCGGCCAGCCAAGGGGGCGATGCCCGGCGGGACCCCCCGCCGCCGCCCCGGCGGGACCAAGGGGGGTCCGCGCCCCCTCTCCCCGCGGTGCCCCTGTCCCCCCCCCGCGCTCCCCGGGGGCACGGCCGGGGATGGGGGGGGCGAGCCGAGCGGCAGCACGCCGCCTCCCGGGCTGCGCAGCGCGGCCGGGCCGCTCCCTCCCTCCCCCTTCCTCCTCCTCCTCCTCCTCCTCCTCCTCCTCCTCCTCCTCCTCCTCCGCCCCCCCGCGGGGTAGAGCCGGCAGAGGCGGCGGGCGCGGACGGGCGGGCAAGCGCGGCGCGGAGCCGAGCCGAGCCGAGCCCAGCCGAGCCGGGCAGAGCCGAGCCGAGCCGGGCCGAGCCCAGCCGAGCTGGCGGAGGTAGGTGCGAGGGCCGCCGCGGGGATGGAGGTGAGGCGGAGGCGGGGAGGGGGGGGCTCCCCGGGCCGCTGCTCCCCAAGTTTGGAGGCGGCGGGACTTTGCGGGAAGTTGGGCAGCCAGGCGGCACCGCTGGGCAGCGCGGCTCGGCACGGCTGGGCACGGCGGGGGGCAGCCCCGGGGGGGCGGCCCCGAGGGCGCGGTGCTCCCGCCGCCGCCAGCCGGCTCGGGAGGTGCGGAGACACGGCCGGCTGCCCCCCCCCTCCCCGTGCGACTGCGGGGTGAAGCCTGGCGGTGCCACCCCCAGCAAAAGGGGGGGCCGGGAGTGTGGCCCCCCACCTCCGGGGGCGGGCCTGGGGCACCTCGGGGCGCCCCCGGGAGCAGCATCCCCCGGGTGCAGCATCCCCCGGGTGCAGCATCCCCCGGGTGCAGCATCTCCCGGGTGCAGCATCCCCCGGTGCTTGGCGGCGGGGTGAGGGGGGGGGGCACACGGGCGCGCACACACACACACACACACACACACCACACACACACACACACACACACACTTTTCCCGACGTGCCCCCGAGCCGGCTGGCGCCCCGGGGGAGGGGGCGGGATGGTGACTGGGATAAAGCCACTCGCTGTCACCGCGCCCGGTGCGGGGCTGGTCCCCGCCGCCTGCCGGGGCGCACCGGCTCCTTGCGCTGCTGGTGGGGTGGGCTGGCGCTGGGGAAGCGGCTTTCACTGGAGGGTCCATCTCATGCCGGCAGAGCATCCTACCTGGAATGAAGCCGTGGATGGATGTTGCCTTTCAGCGATGCAGATTTTTAAGGAAAGAGGGATATTTCTTAAATGCAAGCTGTTGGCTGTTAAAAATAGCCCCGTAGCATGCTTCTGCTGGGAATGCAGTCAGGGTTCAGTGCCGGGTTATTATGGTTAGAGTCTGTTAAGCAACAACCCGCCAGCTGAACTTTGGTGGTGTCCTGGATGGTTTTGCTTTTTTGGGGGGGTTTGTTTGTTTGCTGGTTATTTTTTTTTCCTATCTTTTTTTCTTTTTTTCCTTGTGCTGCTTCATTGTAACACTACAGCCCTACTCTGCAGTGAATTGACTTTGAGACACAGGTAGATTTGTAGGTTAATAGATAGTATTATTTCTTGGATGGTGCATCTCAACACCTACCAAACTTTCAGATGCAGGAATGTATTTGTTTGGTTTTATCTTTTTCTTATTATTAAATAGTTCTATGGCCTAAAGTTCTCTTCACTATTAATTTGCTTGCATATGACATACAACTGGTTTCACTTCTTGATTTGTTAACCAGACCAAACATCATGATAATCTCCTGCAGAACAAACGTGTGCCTTTTGTATCTTGTGACTAAAAAAAGCAGAGTAGTCAGCTGAGCAGATTACAGATTAAATCTCAGAGTTTGCTGGAACTGTTCATGAAGAGTAAATATTTTTAAGGTTTAGCTGAAAATCATATGCACTCCTTTGTGTAAACAAACGCCTAATTGAACAGCACTGCACTTGATGCTAACTGGGCACTACCTGATCTCTGGCAAAAAGGGAAATTTCCGTCAATAAGGGGTCACAACATGTAGATATGGACTATACATATGTATTTATATCTATGCTATTTATATACATTGATATATGTATTTTATATACACACACACACATATATATACACACACACACACATATATACATATGCACTCCCTTATAAACGGTAAATACTAATGGAATAGTTGTCCTGAAGCTTTTTCTTTTTGTCAATGATTAAAATGTGGTCACACGTCTCTTGTCCTGAGAGCTTCTCTGCTGCTGCTGGTGCCATTTCACTCTTGGGCATTGAGTCAAAGGATTCATCTGGCTCTTCACACGCCAAAAGAAAGAAAATCAATCTGAATGCAGAAAAGAGGAAACTACTTGTACGAAGATTTAGTAGTGAAACTACGTGGTTTTTTTTTTTCTTAAATGGCCCTTAGATCCTGTGTCTGTAAGTGCAGTCACCATGCAGTTCTGAAATCAATAACAGAATAGTTTTATGGTTCAGGTTTTGTAACAGGAGGACTAATCTCTACTTTAGAGCATTTTATATGGTGGTTTGTAACAGGAATATGATGAAACAGTGGAGATGTACATGCCATTCCATTAATGCAGTGGAAGACAGTAATGGATTTTGTCTTTGTTGCTAGACTAAAACTAGGGATCTGGCAATAGTATAAATGAGAAGGTTGAGGCAGACTTTCATGATTTCATGTGGTTAAATTGAAAGATGAAGTTATGTAATCCACTAGCAGCGTTAGGAAGGATAGGATTACGTAGGCATAGTCACAGAGGTGCAGATAAAATCCTGCTTATATTTCAACATTATTTTAAGCAACCTGTGGCAGGAGCTCTGTGAGTACCAGGAGTTTCAGTGGGCGAAGGTTACATTGGTAGCCCAGGTGATGTCAGTGTTATTGCGCAGGTTTTTAAAGATGGACTGTGTCCCAACACTGAAGTGTCTCTCAAAGTATTGGTTTATGTTTCAGCCCAAGTTGTTAGGTGGACGACAGCAAACTCTTCCAAAGTTCATGAGGCATTGTAGGCACAATACTGCAATCCCTCCACCCCCCAATACGAATTTCTTATCAAATTCCTCTGTGGACTAGGAAGGGATTCCTTCTTACTGTTAACTACTTTTCCTATGCTGAGTGGCTCCTCATGTGTTCACGGGAGCAAAATTCTGAAGAGCTGTAACTCAGCGTTGCGTTACCATTTCGTTCCGATATACTTTCTCTAGAGGTAAGCTAGCAGAAGCATTCTGATCTTGCCTGAATGACATAATTGATTTAGACAGTTAGAACATGCAACTGCGTTTCTGTTTTCCTATTGATACATCACTCGGGTGAAGAAAGCCATGACTTAAGCAGGTGCCAGTATGCTCCCTCTCCCTCCTATCTCTTAATTACTCTTGCAGTTACTGTGTCCTTAAAAGGCTGTATATCCCACAATCAGAAACACCAAGGAAATGTGCTGCTAAATCATCCAGTGCTACCCTGGATGCTTGACTTGGGTGATGTGAATCGCTCTGTTTCCAATGTCTCATCAAGTTTGTAGGAGCTGTGCCCTGGTTTGAACCAGGCTCCTTAATTACTGTCTACAGGCTGCAATTCCACCCTTAACCCACCTGTTTTCCTCCGTACCTTGCACAGTGAGAGGTAACTCTGAATTCCCACTTCACTCCTTGGCTGGAGTTATGTTGCTCAGCTGGAAGAATCCAAAGTGCTGTGAAGAGACAAGGTAGATTTCCAATAAGAGTGCATTTTTTTTTCTGCACCGCTTTCCCCCACAAATTAGTATTTCTTATTTATTTATGTTTTTTAGCGAAGTGGACTGTTTTTCTTACTGACAAAGTGTGTTGCCAGATTTGGAGTCTAAATACAGCTATTCACGCAAGGGGAAAGGTTCTGTAAGCTTCTACAAGTTCTTATCTCAAAGCTGCCTGAGTTACACTGATGTCTCCACTTCCACTGCAATTTCACTACTATTGACTAACTATGTATACCATTGTTGACTCGTTCCCTTAAAAATATGTAGGGCTGTCCATATATCTAAAAGAAAGCGTGTTGTACAGTCGCAGTGGCTGTTTGTCCCCACGACCTTTCCATTTGTGTTTCCCAGGCTGAAAGACATGATTACAATTCTGTCCTGGTTACTCGTGTTGGTTTTTACATGCGAGGGAGACCGGCAAGCTCCCGACGAGCTGCGTGCGGCAGGCGCGTTGCAGCGCTGTAATCCTTTGATTACACAGCTGTGCCTGACATGCCCCTAAACAGCACTTCAGGGGCAAGCAGTTAATGTAGCTTTTCCATGGAATATTTATTGATTTGTGTTACACCTGGTTTCCAGCAGCTGTTGAACATGGGTTGCAAGCGCTAGTTTGAAGGAGGGTGGCATCCGCTATAAGAAGAGACAACCAGGTGATGGCCATGGTACCTTGTGAGAAGAAACGGGAAGAAAAATGATGTCCAGTTGAGTACGGGTGGCTGGTGGCAATGACAAGGCAGCTGTGGTGGTGACCAGGTGTGATGGGGAAGGGGACTAGGTCTGTGGCAGGCTCTGTCCCAACACTCTACTTCTGTGGCAGCACGCCAGAGGCCATGGACTCACCACCCCAACCCATCGCCCTGCCTCTTCTCATTCACAGATCCAGCTTCTTAAAATTCCCCCAAGACATGGAACTGGCTGGAACACGGTTTCCAAATCTCTGAAGTGGCAATCCTGCTGGTTTCCTTACAAACCTGCCAGAAATGAGGTGGCACACATCAGCTAACCCAGCTCCGGAAACGTTTTTGGAGCTCCTGGTGCATCCAACCTTCTTCCCGGGATTTGGAGGGAGCCGCTACGGCCCCGGCAGCATTATGGGTGGGGAAAGGCGCTTGGCTGCCAAGGCGCCTGCCTTCTTGTGATGGGGCTCGTCTGAAAGGAGCGCAGTCCTGAGGAGAACAATGGTGATGGAGGGGCAGGGAGGTGAAAACGTCTTTATTCTTTTATATGCCAAGCGCGACTAAATGCACACTTTCTGTTCTAAAACTTCATGTGCCATCATTTGGACTCACCAAATGTGCACACCATTTTATAAATAGGTGTGGGGGGTTTATGCCAACTCTGTATCTAAGGTAGGTTGTTCCTCACTGTACAAGGTGTAGATCCGTACCTAAATACCATATACTAACACTGACATTTTTTTTTTCATTTGCTTCACACCTTCCAGTAGGGAAAAAAAACACGAGGAGGTATTTTTCCTGTAAAAAAACCTTGATGTTCGGTGTGGTTGAATGTACCCTGCTATCTTACCGTAAAGTTAGAAAAACTGATGAGATTGAAAAAGACTTTTGCATTATTAGGTTTTTTTGCATATATTGGTGCACGGTTTAAATAAACCAAGTTTAAGTTAGACCTGGTAGCTTCTCAGTATTGCATGGATTATAGGGAAGGACATTTCTTGCAAATAACGGCGGTCTTTGTGTTACAGGTGAGTTTTAACTGGGGAGAACTGTGAGATCAAACAAAAAGAGTGAAAGCAAAATGCAAGGTTCAAAGAGGTACAGAGAAAAAAAGATAAAACCAGTTTGAAAAAATGTGAGCTTCTGTAAGATGCAGAGGGAAAAGAATAAAGGTTTATCTGTAATGTGTGTACTTAGGGCACCTGTTACAAGAAACCTGGTGGCCAGTAGTGTTGAAAGTAGGCGGCATGTTGGATGTGAGTTTGCAATATTGGATGGTATCAGACGACTGAAGATCGTGGTCTCCTTATATGCTTTACGTGCCTAGTTGGGGTTCATGTCCTGGGGCAGCGTGGGGAAAAAAAGCACTTTTTAAAGTGCTTTGGATCTGGCACCAAACTAGTCGGGAGAGAACAACAAATAGGGGAGACCTCAGGAAAAAAAAAAAAAAAAAAAAAAAAGTAATAGAAATCAGGATTCTGGAAGATTTTGCATGTGATTTGAAGAAAACGTAAGAACCTGGTGTTCACATTGCTGCACTGAAGCTAAGATGTAAATGGCCTGTGAGCGCTGGAATTTGTCAGCCCAGAGAAGAGGGACTCTGACTGGTGCAGCCAGGAGGTTTCACTGTATAAAGCTAGAAACGGGAGGAAATGGAGAAGGGTAGCTTAATAGATTATTAGCAGTATATATTATGAAATGAGATGGGTTTGCTTGCAGGGCCAGCTCTTCACAGGGGAGCTTCATCTCCTGAAAATTCTTTCAACAGGTCTTAAAACCAACACTTTTTTTCAAGTCCATAAGATGCCTTATCTAATATTCCTTTCCAGCCTCTTTGATTTTGGCTACTTGTCGGTTGAGATATTTGTCTTCTGGCTGAGCTACGCAGCTATTAAAGAGATAATGTTCAATAGATATCGTTAATGTTAAATAATTTAAATGGATAATGAACCTGAAATTTCTAGGATTTTCAAGGAGCACTCTGAAAGCCCAGCTTTTTGTAAATCTATTTCACCACGTTAGGCTGGCGGTCGTGCTCCTCTTCTGTCTTCAGTCCGTGCCTAGTACATTTGCAGGACGGCTGCTCTACGGCTCATCCTTCTGGATTGATTACTGAAGCCTGAGGAAGATTCCTGGGGCTGTTTCTGGAAGGGGTTTGGGAGGTCGCTTTGTTGAGGTGGAAGAGCAGCAGGTCCCACGTGCAGCGGTTTTGACCCTGCGCAGAGCTGGTGCCTGTCCAGCTCCCCGGTGGAGCATGGGTTCACCCTGGGAGGTTGTGCTCAGGATCAGGGACTCTCTGCTCGTTTTGTGGCTCCCTGGAGCTCCGACCTGGGGTAACACTGCGGTGTCTGGGTTGTATCTGCATCTATGTGCAGAGGTCAGCTAAAAAGTCCGGGTAAAACCACTGCTGTGCATTAAAGGCTACCAATAGCCATTACAGCACAAGGTGTGGTGGCGGTCTCCTCGTTTAGAAAGACAAAAGTGTATTCTTGAGCACTTCAGCATCGAGTATTACAGCTTTATGCCCTGAGCAACTCGTTGGAGCCATTCATAAAGTAAATAATTTAGATGAAAAATTTCATAAATTATAGAGCTATGAAAACAGTATCTCAGGTTGAGGATTAACTTGCCTGAGGAACAGATAAGGATAAATTAGAATGAAAGCACGATCGCTTTTGACATTTAGTATTAGAATTACTTTGCAAAGCTATTTATACCAGCTTTAAAAACAGTTTCAACAAGAGATGAGATGTGAGAGGTGAACAGAAGGGAACAGTGGAACCTCTCGTTACAGGAAAGAGGAAAAATTCATTTGTCTGACATGAGGCTATTTTAAATATTGAAGTGTTTAACTCTGTAGAGAGGATTTTTGAACATTGCTAAGGAGATCAGCATTATTAAAAACACACAGCATAGTAAAATAGAATATATATTGGTATCCATGGAAATCCCAAGTGGATTTCTCTTGCATTAGGGTAGATGGAGAGTAAATCAGCTCTTGGTTTTCAGTGGTGTAAGGGGGACCAGAATCTGGCTCCTCCAAACTGTGGGCACTGAAAATGTTTTCCAGTTGTTTTGGAGAAGGTCAGAGTCCTCTGCTCGACAAAGTGTGCGGCTGTAGCGGTAAGGCTGGAAAACCAGTGCTATAACGCTCTGGTACTGGACAGCGAGTAGTTTTTAGCTTAAGCCACCACTACATTTCTTTTTAAAAACCAGATTCCAGTAACTCTTTGGGTAAAATGCCTTTCTTAGATGGCTTTGAATCACCTGCTGCTTATTTCTGTGTAAAGCTTTAAAAATGGAGTATTCTTGCAGTTTGATATCATAGTTACAATGCTGCAATAGCTCAGTGTGGTGTAACACAGGGGAATGCATAAAAAGCTTCAGCTGAGTTTCGATAGCTTTTTTTTTAATGGTACCCATTAAGTGGGTGTAGTAACGTATCCTGTTTTTCAGTTTTTTATCTTGCTGCACTAGTACATTGGATAATGAAAGATTAAAAAAAAGCCACTAAGAAATGTGCTGTGAAAATGCAGGTAAGCATGTAAATATCAACAGTATTTTTTGTGGGACTATTACAATTCCTAAATGCTAAAGCTTTTCCATAATAGAAAATGAACTGAAACTTTATGACAATGTATTTTTGTGCATTAAAAATACTTGCCTGTTAATGAAATAAGAATATCCCAGCCATAATCACTAAAAATTTCACACTGCAGCATTTTAATAACCTTCTTTGTGTATTTTTAAAGATAACAAGTAATTCTGAAATAGCAAATATCATTAAGTTGCATTGAACAGAAAAACTGCGGGTTTGAAATGAGATAATATAAATGCTGTGTTCATTCCAAAAGGCAATTCTCAGGATGAACCTCTGGCTTCATTAAAGTCAATGAAACGTCTTCCTGCTGACTTCAGCATGCCAAGATTTAAAAAAAAAATAGAATTGAAATGGGATCTTAAAAAGTTTTCTTCTCGATGAGTGACTGAAGCTGAAGTCATTCAGCTGCACTTTTCTGTGCATCTGTTCTTTAGTTCAGCCAGGAGGAAGCCTTAAGCTGAAGATCGTGTCTGGTGGGGATGAGGGTATGTGTAAAGGAAATAATATTTCTCTTTGAAATAATCTATCGGTAGTTGTGTTATCCCAGAGGTCCCCTTTTATTGAGATCCTGCAGACGTGTGCTCCTTTCCACGCTAAGGGAAGCTGACCATGGAGGTGGACGTTCCTGGTAAGGACTTTCAGGTCTTAAAAGTGATGGAAAGCCCCAAAGTCTGCCTCTTTATTTAAAGTATTGCACGACTGTATTGTGTGGGTGGGAGTCTGGGCAGGCTTTTGCACCCAGTGCAGCGTTCAGGCATGGTTTGAGGGACATTTTTATCTTTGTCCTTTTGGCATCAAGGATTTTTAGGTAGCAATTGAATAGGAGGAAGGAATTAATTTGATTTAGCGATGTCAAACTGAAAATGAAGTTCCTCCTGGCACATCCTTCGAAGAATGCTCAATGGCTCTGGATTTAGCTTGCCATCCGCTTTAGTTTTGCAGGGATATTTTTGGACTTCCTCTGCTGATAAATATTTAGAGTCTGTTTATATTTAATCTCATTTCTGTTAGTGCTTAGAGATTTTTTTCCCATAAATACTTATTACTGAAGAAATTGGTATTACAAGCCTTGAAAATGCAGTGCTAGCAACTTTGTAATTTTAACTGTATCTGACTGACAGTATATATATTAATTATCCAAGAGAGGCTTATAGCTTTCTACAAGAGAGCTTTATTCCTGGGCTGTAGGAGTTAGAAGGGGAGCTGTGCTCGCTTTGTGTCTGGAGTGCAGGTTTGGGTGCAGTGGGCTTGGCTGGATTAGATGTGACCATTGCTGAGGAGCAACAAGGTATGGAAAGTGGAAAGGCTGCTTCAGGTTTGTATAAGTGTAAGTCACCAGGACGCTGCTAAGCTCAGAATCAAAATTGCAGCTGTTTCTTTTTTTGTTCAATTAAACCCTTATGAAAAACAGCTCAGAGAAACCTGGGCTGATATTAATTACTTTGAGGACTTGAAGGATTTCCTTTGCAGAAGTCTGTGCAGCCTTTTCTTACAGTCTGGCCCTGTACAATTCTCTCTGGTGTCCCCCAGCTAATTCCTGCTGCTGTTTTGCTAATTCCTTTTTTGAGTCATGTTTTGCCTGATGTGAGTATGACAATCCCACTTTAATTAGATTACAGCAGTTGTCACCATGCATAGGGACCATGATGCCTAGGAGTCTCAGAAGTATTTGTGTCAAAATAAATAAATAAAACATCTAGAAAGCTTTACTAAGAAGCAGTAAACTTAAAATTTGAATTGGTAAACAGCTTTGAAATGAGTTGCCTTGTTATATTACAGCATATAGCCACCAGATGTCACTTATTTTGTGCACCACTGTGCTTGGGAGAAATACACCCCTGGTATGTAAAAGATTAAAGAAAAAAAAGAAACTTGCTATAAGTGGCTTTGTTTCTGTTTTTATTCATAATGGGCAACTGTCTTCCTTGATAAGTATTTCCATCTTAAAATAGATTGTATAAACTCATTTCTCACAGATAATATAGGCTTGCATTTTTTATGAGCCTTAAATGTCAGCAGTGACATTTTGAAATTCAGTCTTTAAGAAAATAATTAATAGGCTTTCTAGATTTTCAATAGGATGAAAGTACCTTTTATAGAAAGGACAGTTTTGTTGTTAGGAATTATACTGTTGTTAAAGACACTTGAACCAGTGGCATATATGTTCCTCTTCAGCCAAGTCAAAAGCAGTGAGATGAGTCTTGAAGTCACATGGGACTGAAAGCAAGGTGGAAGTGTGTGCAGATGGGGGGAGGACCACTTCTAGAATCAGAGAACAGCATCCGCTTACAGAACGATGCAATTGATCCACAGGGTTTAAAGGCTTCAGAGAAAAGGGTAAATAAACATAAATGGTGATATATCTCTTAAAGTGGAAAAGGAACACTTGGTACCCAGTGCAAAGCGGTTTTTCCCGACCCCAGTGAGTGTGAGCAGTATCAGTGAGCGGGATGAGATGACGGATTGCTCACCAGTGAGAGTGAGCACAGGGCTCGTGATCTGGGTCATGGTGCTCAACGGTGGGTTTTTTTCCTCTCATTACTAGAGATGCTAGATCGACAGGTGCAGACCTTCTTTCTGTTCTCTGGTCACATAAGCCTCTTGCTCATTTATTTTTTGGTCTGTGCTCAAAGGCAGCACCATTAGAAAGGGGAAATTTCATTTTCTGGACTTGAAGCAGAACAGCTGAAAATTGAGTGATTTGCTAAAGGATAATGATTAATGTTTGGGGTTTTGTCCCCAGTGGTAGTATTGTAGTTTGTTTTCATGTTTTGAATGTGTCTTCTACTTCAGATTTCAGTTTGAGATGGAGTTGTACTCACTCTGTGGATCTCATGACAGTTGGAGGATGTCAATCCATTGCTCCGAATGAATTATGTGAGGGCTGCTCTCCAAATTATTTTCCTTTTGAGTCCTCAGGAGCAGCTGTTTTGAAAGACTAGCTACCTTCATTTTTCATCTGTGGTGAAAAATGTGCTCTAGCATGGCATTCATTAACTCGAGGCAGAGTATATGGCACAGACTTCCCCCCCCCCCCTCCTTTTCTTCTATGCTTGAGCAAAACCGGAGGTGAGCAAAGCACTCCTTAACTAACAGAAATAGTGTTGACTTCTAAATGCAACGAATTAGTGTTTTAGCAGATAATATGAAACCAATTATTGAGGGCTTCAGTTCTTAAGAGTTGCTTATGAAACTAGGGGTTTCACTTCCTAGCTGCAGGTCTTGCACCATTGCTCCCGAAAATGCCACCTGCCAGCTTTGGCCCCCCAAAGTGCTCACTGCTGTCATCGTGCAGTGGGGTCCCAGCCTGGCTCTGGGATGGGGAGCGTGAGTGCAGCTTGGGAAGGTTAGGGAAATTACCCTCCCTGTCTTTTGAGCCTATGGAAAGACTGAAATTCGCTCTGTTTTAATACGGTTACTGGGGGAAATTCAGATTCCATGCTTTCTGCCTTAGATGATTTATTTAGAAATTGGATTGCCGGTGACTTTCTATCATGCACAATACATATCTGCGTTTTGTTCAAAGTCCCTCAATCCCCATGTAATGGGATTCTGCATGGTGAGTTGGGAGAACTAGATTTCTTTTGGACTTCTACCATTTTATGCCATATGGTAGTATAGGTAACGCATGTCAGTACTCTGTCATTTTGTCATCCACAAATTGAAAAGCACCTTTGAAAAGCACTCTGACATCTGCCATTGGGAGTTACTCCAAGAAAGCAAATACTGGTTTTGCCCCAAGGGTCGGATACACATGGACATTAACCAAACTCTGAGATACACTTGAGTGCACTCTAGCATCCCCCTGAGTCTGCTGTGTGTGGCATGAATGTTTGCAGTGAAACTGCTGCCTTTACTCATTTAAATCATTTTTCAGGTTGGACAGAAGCTTCTAGATAAAAACATTAATGAAATAATGCATACATTGTATTTAAATATTCATGTTTGGAGAATACCAGTTTGTCAGTTCCAGATTAGTTTTGTTGGCGTAGCTTAGCCCTGTACCTTTAGGAGGAAAAGTAAGAATAATTTCAAAGTTTTCACATGTAAAGGAAGAAAAAGCATGTGTTTGTAAGGTTTTACTCTGATTTGCTACTATTATTGAAGTCTAATTTACAACACTGAGCCATTCACGCAAATAAAATGAGGTATATTATCAGCATATAATTTATTTTTTCACTTGATGAGAACTGAAATTTTCTGAGTTTAGACTATTCTGAACTTCTGAAGTCACTTAGTTTGGTTATAAACGTTTTGGATGCTGAAGATGTTTTCCAGGATTTGAACATGCAAGGAAATTGTAAATTAAATCAAATGGTCAGTGGTGAGACTATTATTTCTCTTACATACCTAGGATGAATGATCTTCTAGCATGCCTAATTTCTCCACATCCTGGTGAGGTAACTGCTATAAAAGCAGCAGGACTGACTCAGTTATTCATGTAGTAGGTTTCATTTTTGTCCACTAGGAAGACTTTGTCCATCTGGGCCAGAGAGCTGATCCCTGGGCGCCTTCCCCTGTTGGCCCTGCCTGGCTCAAGGTTCTGCTCCAGCTGTGCGAAGCGGGACCTGCTCTGCCGAAGGACACGGGAGATGCAGATGGGGATGGTCACAACCAAGATGCCAACTCCCCTTTGAAAGCCTAAGCGAAGAGATGAGCTCGAACAATTATGTGGCCAAAGGGTGGAGGGCTTTCATGGGGAGAGCACTGCAGCACTTCATGATTAAGAAACCCAACTGAAAGACCCAATTTGGTTGATGGCCTCATGGCCCAGAGGCTCTTGCATCTGGGTGACAGGGCTGCTGGATTGGTGTTAAACTGTTTCTGCTGGAGCCAGGACAAACCAGAGCCGTTGGGGTGGAGGCAGCTTTGTTCTCCTGGGACCTTGGCTGTAGAGGACGTAATGCAGGACGGAGGGCTTGCGGTGTCCGGAGCTGCTCTCGCAGTCCTGATGCTTTGATGGAAGATGTGGCATTTTGTGGCACTTTATTGCATGTTGCTGTCTATAGATGTGGGCATCGAGTGATCTTTGTGGAAGACAATGATTAATAACGGCTTCTTGTGGCAACCGCTGTGTTTTGTTAAAACCCTTCTTGAGGGTGGAAAGTGTCAGAGGAAACCGAGTGTGCGCCAGCTCCTATAGCGCCTTGTTTCTGAAACCATACAGCTCCTTTTGGTGGCCACTAAAAAAACATGTGCAACTGGATGGTGTTATGGATAGAACAGGTCAGTACAGACCCATTTTTCACATTTCCCTGGATCTGAGGCACTGAAAGAGCCATTGCCTCTGGAGTTGCAGTTTGATGCATCACCTGGACCGAGCTCTTCTGCTGACAAATACAGCGTATTTCTATACTGTTATCTGCAGATAATGTACATATTTGATTTCTCATTGTTTTGTAGTGGTTGGGTCTTGCTTTTGAGAAGTGAACCCCGCTTTCCTAGAATGCTTGTGTTGTCACTTATTTGATAAGAGTTTTAGGGGTTTTCCTTGGTGGTGTTATTTATTGTTATTTATGTTATACACTAGTGCTTAGAAACCATAAATGGGTTTAAAAGCCATCTCTTCCATCCTAAGACACCCTAGCAAGCTTTTATTTCAATCTAGTCCCTGGTGCAGACATATATTAAGGAATTTCTAGTTTCTTTCACATAAAAAAATGTCCCCTCCAAACGCATCTGCATGCTCTTGATGCCATCTTAGTCTCCTGCCTGTCTGAAAGCTTTGGGTACATTAACAGCCTAAACCAAGTTATTACATTAATCCCATGAAATCAAAGATTCATGCATTTGACTCAAGGTAGAGTAAATGCTATTGGCAACAGAGCAATGTAACATATGGAAATGCTTTAAAAACTTGGGAGGAATTTTTGCTGGAGATGGTTTTTGGTTAGATATGTTAATTCTGCTAAAGTTGGAGTTTATAAGTCCTTGCAAGTTATTTTGTGGGGTGTATTCTGGAGATGCTAGTGTTCTCTGCTATCTCAATTTTTTCTGCATTAGAAACTAAGCTTTTTGGGTTATCATTAACAGTCATGCATCTGTTCTTGAAAAGCTGGCTGCCAACTGCAGTTGATGGAATTTGTGTCACTTCACATTTCTTCTGTGAATTGCTTCAGTAAATGGTTTGTTTCAAGAAGTGGAACCTGAGCTCCAGAACAGGTGTCGATGCGATTTCAGCTGCTATGTCCTATGGCAACTCTATGTCCTGTATTTGTTTAGAACCAAGGATGTCAACAAGCACTGCTGTTTGAAAATAAACCATCACTTTACCTCTCACTGTTCACTTGTGAGTTGTGCCCTGCTGCCTCCAAAGACAGAGGGATTTTTCATCAGAGTGAGAGCTGGCTGGAGCAGAGCATCTAAGAACAGTTGTTCTCCCTTTTTCCTTAAAACTGTGTCTTCTGGGCCATCTTGGGAGATGGGCTGTCCCACAGAGCAAGCGAGAGGAGCATCCTGGCCCCGGGCATCCCTGTATAGCACCCAGGTGGTGTTCAGGTAGGGATCAGTAAGGACCACTGTGTGAATTAGTTGGTTGTTACATCTGGGAGCTCCATCAAGGAGATATATATATATATATTTAAAAATAATTTCTCAACGCAAGGCCTTAAAAAGCGAATTTTGACCCCTGTGTAGTTTACACAGAATAAGATTGGAAGACTGGTGTAAGACAGTCTCCCTACAACAGAAGTAATTAACATCTCAATTGGAAAAAAAGTCTCTTAGCTTGCCTGGGATTCTGTGCCACAAGTAAAGACCATCTAGTTTGCTGGGCTAAATGTTGCCTTTATGTTGTAGAAAATGTTGCAGAAAAGGCAGGGTGTGAGGGGGTGTGTGCCAAATTTTTCTTGGTACATTCATCATTATGCAGAGTTGGGTTTTGGTTTTGGTTTGTTTTATTTTTCCTGGTTTCTTTTCCTGGAAAGTCAGTGAAGAAAATTCTCAGATTTTTATCTTGTTTGTTTACAATCTCCAACCCAGCTAAGTGCAGCATAAAGCATGAAAAGGTATTTGTGGTTGTGTTCTTTCCAAGTGGAAAATGAGTACACTGAAGTCAAACGTGGGCAAATCCTGGAGGAACACACAGTCAAGTCAAGGGAGTTGGCGACTCAGTAGCCGGGGAACCAATTTATCTTATTATTGTTCTGGATATTACAGTATTAGCTTACTGGGTCCCAAACATAACATGGCTTTCTGCTCCCCCCCTTTTTTTTTTTGTAATTGTTGTAAACGGGGGTCTTTGTGAAATTGCAAGGTTACTGGGCTCATGTTTACCATGTTATGAAAATTGTATTGGGAGCTGGGATATTTTTGAGAGGCTGGTGAAAGAATGCAACAGGTTCTCCTGGCAACACTGGAAATCAGCAAAAGAAGTTGTTTGGATTTCTTTGAAGTTTGTGATAGAAGTGCTGTGCTTTAGCTGTGATGGTCTAACGATATGAGAGGGCACTAAGGATTTAATCCATTTTCAGATGGCATTAGGTTCCACATCAAGTGTGTCTCTGCCTATTAAGATGTATGTTGTTAGCAAAACAGAATATAGCCATGCAGAAACATCTTCAGAACGATGGTATCTTGTAAGCTGGTTAGTAAAAATTGTTGCACGTTTGTGTCGCTAAAGAGCATGTGATACAGAAGAAGGATGGAGTCTAAGCCTCTGATGAAACACTTATGAGTAGCAGTAGAAGACTTTGGAAGTAAATGTTGATTGACTTATGCAAAATAAAGACTTTCCTAAGATGCTGAAAGTAGTATAATATATTATGCTGGAAAGGTTTTGCTTAATAAACTGTCGCCAGAAGTTACCTGCAGAATTTTATCTGGTGATACTGTGTTACTCTTACAGAGATAACTAATTAGCAATTTCATGAGAGTACCTAGAGCTTTTTGGGTTCTCCATTTGGCCTTTGAGTCTACTTCACTTCCGAACGAGTGAGTGGTTTCTTGGTTAATGGGCCAAGATTTATCTGCTGTGTCGTTGCTTAAAGAGCTAAAGTTGTTGAACATTTATAAGTAACTACCAAGCTTGGAACACTTTTTTTTTTTTTTTCCCTAAGTATTGAAACAAAGCCACAGTTGTGATTTGGCTGATGAATAGTTTTTGTTGACTAATTTTTGTTTGAATTTACAAGAAACTTTAATGACAGACTCTAATACTGGGTTTGTCTTTTCAGGATGCAGCTGTGTATGTTTCCTTTCACCCACTCAGCACTAGATGAAAGATTAAATGCCCTATTCATGAAAAAAGCACTTACATGGTACTTAGGTACAGATGAGATATGTTTTTCCATCCATTTTAATGTATGTCTCATAGAGAAGTACCATATATGACTCATAACAAAAAAATTCAGTTGACTGTGTTAAGATAGTAGAGTTTATGGAGAAAATTCAGTTTGGAGGTGGAGGAAAATCCCTTCTCAGTCACTAAAAATCAAATGAGCAGCTGTTAGCATATACGTTCTCTAGAATTGTCACAACAATATTGTGTTTAAAGCAATGTTAACTATCACATAGACCCATCCCTTTCAGAAAGACTGCTTATTTATGAAGCGTGAAGGTATATCAAATGAATTCTAGTAGATACCATTTGGTTGCATTATTGCATGCAAAAACATTTTACCATGCCATGAGATAAACAGGCACTGAAGGCATTGCATTATGCATATTCTATTTATTCTATAGAATGTTATTCATCCCCTCAAAGCAGCCTTAAATTAGCAGCTGATCTCTCACAACCCACAAGACTTGGCAATTTGTACTGTATACCATTTGCAAAGTGGCAGAAAGTCTTAGATTTCAGATGGTAGAAAGAATATGTTTCTCACTCTAAACGAACCTGAGGAAGCAGCTGCTAAAATCAAGCAAAATCAAATGTGTAAAAAGAACAAGACGGTAATCAGAGTAACATAACTGTGAATGCCCACTATTTTGCAGCATGCTGAGGCTGAAAATGCTTGCCAGGACCGTTGGAAATAACTCTCCAAACATTTTTCTCCCACGTGCTGGTTCGGGACCAGTACTCAATGCAAGAGACAAAGACCTGGGCTTAAAATAGCTCTTCAGCACTGAAAGATCTCTTTCTGCAAATGCAACTGTGCTACGCTAGCTCTCCATCTCCTCCTCGAGTAAGTCAGCTGGCACTCTGATGGGGAAGATTTATTTTTCTTTAGCACAGCGAGGCTTTGGTGTTCATCTCACCCAACCTGAGAGGCGTGCGTGGCAGACGCCTAAAGCCGAGGCAGTCACTCAATCCTCACGTTGTAGCTGACACAGGGAAATTGGCTGTCCGGAGCAATTTCCTCCCGTTCAGATAAGGTGTTGCAAACGAGCGTACTGTCCTCACCTAACCGAGCTTTGCATGAAGGGAAACCCCATATCTCTATTGAGCAAGTTGCTCCAGAAGGGCTATTTGAGTAAATTACAGCAATATCTGTCCAGAGACTCAAACAATGAAGCAGACGTGGCAGCCTGAAAATAAAACAGGACAGGCAAGTTGTCAGAAGGAAATGCATAACAAAAAATAGCTGGCGTTTGATAAGCGAACTTGTCGATACCAGTCCAGCTATTTGCCTCTGAAGTAGGTATTTTTGATTACAGCCTGGCTGCAGGGCGTATGGGAGCGGTATTTAGATACAATATTTTTTGCTACCTGCCAACCCCCAACTCCCCTGGATTTGTTTGATAAAATTATCTGGAGTGGAAGAGCTTCGTAACAGATCCAGCCTTCGAGCTTCGTGTGTCCCTCTTGCTTTAATACTTATAGCAGGGATTTGGCTGATTTGTGGAATGATGGTGGAATGATTGTGGAATGATTTATTCCTTGAAAGAGTATGTAGGTAAAACTTTCTATTATTGTAAAGTAATGGGATACCCTGTGTCGGGAATGAAACTTCAACAGCTGCTTGATCTTATTAAAAATGTAATAAAAACATTTGTGGCAGAACCGGTCTTCTCACGCCCGCTCTCTGCACCTGAAGTTGTATTTCAGGTGATCCCTTTACCATTACTGCGAGTTCTTTTGTTATTTTCTGTTTTCTGCAGAAGAAAATCAATAAGGCGAATTCAGCCTGAAGAATTCTCAGTGATATTAAATCACTGAATAAGTTATTTAACTTTCTCTATCCCTGTCTTTATTTTATTTGGACCTTGGGTGTCTTTCTGGAGATTTAAGAAAATATACTTTTTTTCTTAGCAAGGGGTAAAAGTTAACTGCCATTAGCATCAGTATTTTATGTCTGTTCTGGCTGTCGGTGACTTGACCATTTTGAAGAGGGGCTGAGTGTTTTTTCTTAATTAGGCATGATTTCTGGTTGCATTTTGGCTACCAGAACTTTTTAATCTGGTTCCAGATTTTTGGGAGAGGAGTCTGTGAGCCCCACGGGATGGATGCGTTGGTTTATCTCTGTTTTCTTGGGATGACCTCAAGGACTGTGTAGGATATATTGGGAGGTTGCTTACAGTTACTTTGAGAATTAAAAGAAGAGAAAAGATATGAAACCTCAACCATGCATGATGATTTCTGAAAGTGGCTTAAAATGGCTTTTCCATGAAAAGACGTGCACTGGAGTAATTTATGTAAAGGCAAAGTTTTTCTACAGTGTGCAATTTTTTCATATTCAATATAAATCTGTCACTGATTCTGTAGCAAGATGCTATGTGAGATGAATAGAAACTAAGTGAAGTGAAAAGATGAATTGCCGGAGACGTTGCACCTCGTAGGCAGCAAGTTTTGATCGAGAGTTGAGAAGCCAGTGTGTACCGTTAGCCAAATTCTACACTGAGCATCCTTATAAAAACATGAGAACATAATTTGGCTCCATGTTTGTACAAGGAGAAGGACTTAATGACATTGATGGGAGCTCTACCCTGATGCAGGGTGAGGGCTTCGTGGTGCCTGGGACACATGGTGCCACAGGTTGGGCAGCTGGCAGTGGTGCTTGCTTTCTTCCAGGGCTTTTGGACCTGCCTTTCTGGAGAAGCCATTACAGTGATGATGCCCCAAAGTCCTGCACTTCTCTTCAGCTCTCACAAAACCTTCAGCACAGCTCTTCCTTTTGGAAAATGACCTAGCGTGGATCTGAGGCAGGTGTTGCTGCAGAGGAGTTGCAGGCGAGATCTTGTCCCTGCCTTAGGTGTGGAGGAACCAGTCCGTTATCTTCTAAACCTGTATGCTATTTTAGATCTCATTGGAAGACCGTAATATAGTTTGGGGTTTATCAGTAGGCCAGAAGTTGTCTGGCTTTGGTTCTGTTCTGTTTCTCTGTCTGGACCTTTTCTTCTGCAAGTGGCCCAAAAATAAGTGATAGGTCTGATTCTAGACTGATTTAAATCAGGTGAAATAGTAAAAACAAGACAGAAGTCGTAGAAATTTTTTAGTGATACTCTTTCCGCTGAAAACCAGTGTAAATAAAAATGGGTAGTATCGAGATTTATTATTATTTTCACATTTTCAAGGCAAATCAAACAAAAATGCATAGGAAGGTGTGGGTGTGCCATGTTAGGAGCACCAGAAGCGGGACCGCGGTAATTTCTAGAACCTGCACAAGGCTTTAGACGCGATGCCAGGTTCCTGGGGAAGGCATGGCCATATGGTAGCTGATCCAGGACAGCCTCCTGCTCGCCTTCCCCCTCCCCATGTCCCCCTTCTTTCCTTGCTTGCAATAACCGGTTTATTCGGGCAGCGTTTATGCCCTAATGCAGCGGTGATTCAAGCTCAGTAAGTATTTCCTGAGCATCGCAGCACAGATAATAAGAGCAAGTCCTCATTGGATTGAAACGACTAACGTTACACTGATTTTAGGGGAGTTTGCTGATTTTTTGATTTTTTTTTTTGGCAAATGGTGTTGTTTGTTCCGTTCTCACGTTTTCTTTGATGAGGAAGGAGCAGAGCGTGTTTGGATTAGATCTTGAGAAAGAAACCAGCTGCGTTATGGAGTAAGCCACAGTTGTTATTGAGGCGAGATTGCTGCCTCAGTGGTGATTCAGGAGGTTTTCTTTGGCTTTAAAGGCTCCAGAACTGGGTTCTTTAAAGAATATTTTAAACTCGAACAAGTGTTCAGCAGTTGTTCAACAGGTTGAATGTATAATCATGGGTTATGACCACAGAGTCTAGCTTTTAAAATATAACTGTTCTTCAAGTGATTGCCTTAAAAAAATATTCTTAGTAGGTTTATACAATTTCTTGGGAGTTGCTTTGATTATTTTTTTTAAATTAGTTTTTTTAAGCAAATTGTGGAGCTTTACATAACTTCAGTCTGCAGGAGGCTGCTGAACTTTGTGATGAATCCTGTGGCTTTTCTAAACCATTGCAATTTCTTTTGGTTTGGGTTTTATTTTATTTTATTTTATTATTTTATTTTATTTTATTTTATTTTATTTTATTTTATTTTATTTTATTTTTTTGCAAGGAGGTTGCAGAGATCAGTGGTTCATGATTCGCATTTTATTGACATATCTTCTTTCCAGCAGCTTTCTCTGAGGTAAACAGACATGAGTTCAAGCAAAGTTTCTCTTCCGAAAATGTTAACTTGAGCCAAATGTACACGATAAGCAGGACAGAGAAAATCTATGATTATTCCTTTCCTTTCCTGACCTCATTTTCTTTCTTTCTTTCTTTCTTTTTTTTTTTGGTCATGTTTTTAATACTTGTACTGTTTATTTATTGAAGCACTGCAACCTGCCCACCAACAGGATGAACTTCCTCATGCTGTACAAATACTTCACTAACACTTGTACAAATACTTTGGCTTGTTCTGGAGAGACTATGTTTAGGCACAAAATCATTGTGCAGCCTGTAGTCTGGTTCAATTGGCATCATTTCCAGTAAGCTTGATAGCTAAAAAGTATCCATAATGGTAAAATTTTGCAGGTTTTTTATGTCCAGAGGTCATAAGCTTATCCTCCATGGGATGAAGAATTGCTGTTGTACTGGGAGAGTGCTGGTCCTGGCTGTCACGGGCCACATGTCAATTGGAGATGGAGGAATGGAAGAGGAATTACGCGGTTGTGCTGCACTGTTACTAAACATTGCTTTTTTCTTCTATGAAAATTTTATGAAGGTTTTACTCTACCAGCCTCACTGCCCTTTCATGTTTTCATTTCACATCAGTTTTACTGTAGCCTAAGCATATTTCTTTTTTTTTTTTTTCCTCAATAAAGCCTTTTCCTCGGCTGTTAAAGGTGCAGTTAACATTGTTTTTCCTGGATTTTGTAATATTTCTAACAGTTTAATGAGAAGTGTCTGCACCTGGGGAGGATTCAGTCAGTTCCAGTCCATTTTATTAACATACAAATGGACATAAGATAGGACAGAAAAGCTTATGTGGTTTTTCTAAGACCCTGCGTTCTGTATTCATCAATGTATCTCTGACAGCTCTTTTTTTAAAAAAAAATTATGATTAATGTCAAATACAGAAGGCTTGAATTGATTTTGCAAGACTATCTCAGATAAATCTGTTCAGTCACTATCATTGAGCAAGTTTCAGATCCCCGTTAGAAGACGACTGGAAAATAAATTGGAGAGATATATATATATATATATATGTATATATATATATATATTTTTTTTTTTTCCTAAATAGACAGTACATAGTGACTGGTCCCTCTGAAAATAAACAGCACGGAGCTGGAGAGCAGCGGTCGGGGGCAATGACAAGGTACTCGCTGGGTGTCAAAGTGGAGGAGTTCAGGTGGAAGAATTACGCAAAAACAAACATGTAGCAGGTGATAAATTTAACTGAAGTGATGCTGTAGAGTACCTTGTGGTTACCACATCTTTTTATAGCTACCACTGTAACCTGTAGTCTCTTCGTTGTGCATCTTTTTTAAGAGGTGCTTTTTTCACCTCCCATTTCTTATTGCTCGTTATAAGGCCCTCATCTCCAGCCTCTCTTTTTCTACAGTATTTTGGCTTTTTTTTTTTTTTTTTGAACTCTCTCTGTTCTGCTTTGCTTCCTCTTTGAAAATCTTTGCTCAGGTGTCTTATGGCTGCCTGAAATGTTGACTTGCAAAGTGGAAATTTTTCACTTCTTGACAGGACCCCCCTTTCTCGTTCTTCTCTCCAGCCATTAGGAACATCCATGGTGGCTGGACAACTGACGAGCTCTTGGCTCCTTTCCATGTCTCTCTCTTTTGGACATTCACTGAGGGGGCAGGGGGGCGATACTTTATGTTTAAGAAAGCATAAATTTTCTGGGTTTAGCATTACACATATGAATCTGATTTACTCTCCCTATAGTCGTTCAAATTTCTGTCAAAATCATCACAGGTCCATTTCTTTAGAGAAGTTTCAAATACTAGTTTCATTGAAAGGTCTTACACTGATTTATTTCCCTTTGGTTTAAATGTAGTCAGTAATGATTATGCTGCGATTTCTGTCTGCCTCATCTGACTTGTAGAATAAACTCATTAAGGAAATGAACCTTTTTTTGTGGGAAGGGATTTTACAAATACTTTTGTTCAGTATTTTTCTAAATAATTATTCTTGAGTCCTTGAGGCACAGCCCGCTTGCTCTGATTGCAGAAAGCCTCCAATATGTGACAGTGTTAGGTGGGAGGAACATCAAGAATAGAGATAATTTTACAAAAGCACTTTGTCTCATAAAAAAATGCAGCTAGAAGAACGATGATTAACGCAGGATCTGAAGTGACTACCCATTTGATCTGGACGCTCTTGTGGGAATAAACCAGAACTTACTATCTCGAATGACAGCAGTGTTTCTGAAGAATTAAGATACGTTGAAAGAGCTAAAAGCGAAATAACCAGATTCTGGGGCTCATAATTAGTAGTGATTATACTTCTGTGATTTGGTGTGTTGTAGGGGTAATCAGAGGGCCCTTTGTGTATCCATTGTGTAGTCATGAGAAATTATTGTCATTGTTGGTGTCTTGGACGTTACCCAAATGTGTGTTTCAGCAATGTGTAAGTGTTCTTTCTCAGGGGCCAAGGGACACAGTCAGGCAGGAAGGCTTCTGCTGGAGACAGAGGTGTCAAAAGAATGAGCTAGGTTCGATGTTTTTGGGGGGAATGAAGAGCGCTGTAGGATGGAGAAGAAAGAAAAGTGTTTGGAAACAATGCAGAGAAAAAGCATTTCTGAGCCTTGAAAGGAAAGATGAATGTAGAGAAGGAACAAGTACTGTGGGTCCAGAGGAGGGAGCCAGTGGCAAAAGATAATGAGAAAAAAGTTTGTACATGGCTACTGATGTGTGTTTAAACTAGGAAACTGTACCTATATAAGAATTATAGTGGTGCAGATTATTTTTTTTTTATTGCTGTACACTAATGTTTTGTAAGTGTGAATTCTCAAACATCTATTTCATTTTTTGATTAAGGTGACTTGGAAAATGTATTTTCATTTAAGTAGTACAAGTGGATGTTGGACCTTTAGAAATCCCATAAAGCAATGAACTGGTTCTCTGGACTGGTGCAGTTAATTATAACAGAGCTTAGCTGCCTCTGAAAAATATTATTAATTAATTAGCATTTCATCATCCATAGTCTTCTGGGCAAAAGATACCCTTTTCTTCCGGTAAAGCTGTCATCTCCTGAATTCTTCCAACTCCTTCAAGTGCCGCTGCTATCTGCAGTGATGTGTTGCCTTTCACGCGTGCGGTCCGTCCGTGTGCCCTCCGTCGGCCTCGCGCAGGAGGAGCAGTCCCCTCCCTGCTCTCCGCAGTCCCAGCGTAGCTAAAACTGTTTGTACCCAACCCATCAGGGCCATGGCTGGGGTTAGTACTGGGGTTGTCTGTGGCACAGCGAAAAGTGCCTTGTGGCAGACCAGGTCCTGGCGGATGCTGAGGAAACAGAGGTGTGGAGGCGGGAGCTGAGTCGCTGCTTTCAGGGGTGCCCACAGCAGGATGGACAAGGAGCATCACAGCACTGGAGCCTTAATGTCTTTATCAGGTGACAAAAGGCAAAATAGAAGTTGCCTGTCAGAGCCACGTACTACTACTATTCCTTAGGTTTTCCCCATCTTTTTCTTTCCTTTTTCATCCTATGCCAATTTCTTGTTTTGCTTGTGACTTTTCAAGATTTGTTTTAAAATATTTCCTGGGCTTAGTTCCCCCAGAGAAGTAATTCTAGAAAATAAAAATATTTTCTGGTATATAGAAGAAGGTATATTATCTATGAAGTTTTGTATTTGATAATCTGGTTTCTCAAAACAAAGAGTTGATTTTGAGCTTAAAAATGTGGGTAATGCCAGTAGGATATTTAATAAACCATGGAAACAGAAATTCTAGAGGAACCATGCATAAATATGCTTTAATGAAGGCCATCCTTAAGCTCGTGACTTGTTTGTGACTTTAAGTGTCTCTGCTCCGAATGCTGCCTGGAAAACCAAGCCATGGACAAGCTCCAACCAAGACGAAAGCTTGACATAAATACTTTAAACAGCACTGGTTGCTTTTTGGCTGTAAGCAGCTGCAGTGTGGAGGTGTTTAAAGGGGAATGGCACATACCCTGTGCCACAGGGTGATTCAGCCCCTGGTCTGTGTGGACGTGGCAGACCTTCACGGGACCCATCAATGCTCAAGTCCCTGCCTGTGGTGCCTGCCTTGTACCAAGGGGACACCTGCTCCTGCGTTTTCGGCCTGGGCTCTCTGGTACCAAAGTGCAGACCGTTAGGGGCATTTGCTGAATCCAGAGTCTTGCCTTGAAGTTGCAGCCCTGATGGTATGTTCCTGTTGTGCTTTAACCCCAGCCAGCAACTAGGTACCACGCAGCTGCTCCCTTCCTCCCTGCTTCCCCAGTGGGATGAGGAAGAGGCTTGTGGGGGGGGGGAAAAAAAAAAAAAAAAAAAAAAAGATGCATTGAGATAAGAACAGTTTAATAGTTGAAGTAAGGTAAAATGTAATACTAATAATTGTAATGGAAAGGGAAATAACAAAAAGAGAACAAGAAATAAAACTCACGAAAAACCCAAACAAGTGATGCACGGTACAGTAGCTCCCCACCTGCTGACTGATGCCCAGCTGGTCCCCCAGCAGCCATCCTTCTCCACCAGCCAGCTCCTCCCAGTTTATATGCCGAGCATGATGACCCCTTGGGCCAGTTCAGGTCACCTGCCCTGGCTGTGCCCCCTCCCGGCTTCTTCTGCCCCCCCCAGCCCTTGTGCTGGCAGGGCCTGGGAAGCTGAAACATCCTTGGCTTGGTGTAAGCCCTGCTCAGCAACAACCAAACCATCACTGTGTTATCAGCATTATTCTCATCCTAAACACAGCACTGCACCAGCTGGTTGGAAGAAAACTAACTCTGTCCCATCTGAAACCGGGTCAGTTTTATTTAGGTAATACATCTTGCCATTTTTAGTGAGTACTGTGTTTTCAAAGTCTTTGGCAAGTAGTGGTTGAAGGTATCTTGGTGACTTTGCAGTGCCTTGCAGGTGATTGCTGTCGTCCCAGAATCATTTGGTCCAGAAACGAGAGATCTTGTCGTGAGCCTTTACTCCTGTCTATTATTTAATCCCTTCAATTTGCTGAATGTTTTACTTAATGGCTTTTGGGTATTTTGTTTGGCTTTTTATCTTGTATGCTTGAAAGGAGACTGTTGTCTTATCCCTGCCTTGTTCTCTTAAGTAGGGTCCTACCCCACTTCAGGACAGTTAATTTAAGGTCCCCATGTACAGGTTAGATGCTCCCATATATAAAGAGCAGATTAAGGTCTGCTAGAAGGTTAGCGAGCAGCTAACAGGGAAGTTGTGCCGTGTTACCTGTCGTAGCAGCTGTTCACTGATGTGAGCAGGTGGGTGATGAACAGAAAGGGCAGCTCGCCGTGAACTTGAAGACAAACATTTCCTGGGCTTAACATTGTGAGCACTGTAATTAATACACTTGGCAAATGGAAGACAGCTTTCACAGTTACTTGCAGTAGATGGTGCTTTGCTATGGCTTTGAATGGAGGTGGGTGTGGATATTCCCTCTGTTGTTCTGTGTGTGTCTCTCTCTCTATATATATATGTTTTTGTTTCTTTAGGTTGTACAATGCAAATCTTTGAAACCATCTCTGGGAAGATGAAGCTTCCAGTAGCAGCAGTCTGGTTTGGAACCCACTTGTTTTAAGAATACCTGGAAATTTCTACCCATATTTGCCTATTCCAGCATAAATCAGAGGACAATGAGTTATTTTTATTCTTTGCATATTTTCACGCTATGTAACAATTTTTCTTCCCCCTCATTTTGTTCAATGGGAAAAACTTGAGCCAGTTGTGTAGCTGATTCTTACTTTGCCACATTCTTCTTACCAAGCCAAATTCTTGAAAGCCACATCCACAGTACATCTATTTTTTTGTGTTGGTTGTTTTGTTTTGTTGTTTTTCTTTATGTGACATATGTAGCTTTTTTGAGTGCATTTACCTATTCTGGCTTGAACCTGTCCTTTGGCATTGCTGAGTAATTGTAGAATCACTCAAGGAATTAAATAATTTCAGACTTAGAGAAGATGACTCGTATGCTTCAGAAATATTTTTATGGCTGTGCTTGGCTCATTAACACAGGAGTTTAACAGCAGTAATATGAGGTATTGCATTAATTGTTGCATACATTTATTACCAGATGACTTGCACAGACAGTGTTTCACATGCTGTGGATCTAATCACAATAACCAGAAGTGTCCTGTTTGCAAAGGAGAAAATAAGATCCCTTTGTACACGGATAGCAAGCAGATGAAGTTGCTTGCAGTTTTGGAAGTGAGGACTGATCACAGTGAAAGCTGGAATGGATTTTTCTGCTTGAGGAAGGGGAAGCTATGCAGCTTAATGTTTGGGTTGATTATAATGACTCTAGTGATGGCATCCTACATACTGACTGGAGCCAAGCACGGCCTGTTGTTAATACCATCTCCCTTCCATTACGGAGCTTTTACTAGCAATCCAAGCTTAATGGACAATGAAAGCCTTAGTGACATGAAAGACCATTACCAGCCTTCTAAAATGAATATTTCATACGTAAAGGATTATCCAAGCATTAAATTAATTATTGACACTATTACTTCAAAGATAGAGTTTATGACGAGACAGCGCCCTGATTTAGAAGAGCTGAGGAAACAAGAACCACATGTAAGTATGAGCTGAACTGTGTTTTAAACTGCTGTGTGCTTATTTTAAGACTTTGAGTCAATCCTTTACTGAGATAAAATAAGTGGAGCTGCTGAGGTGTTCGTATAGTGATTTACACCATCTGGAGCCTCCTGATTTACACCAGCTGAAAGGGTGATGTTGTAGATTATGTCCTGAGTCATGGGCAGAATGGATGGGTTCTATAAATGGTCTTGACACCTGAAACAAAAAAATCAAGCAGTCCTCCAACAGCTGTACAACCTCATTGAATTTATACCTTGTCTCCTGCAAAATCATTCTGAGTTGATTTGCCACTCATCTTACATGATAAATAAAGAAGAGCCTTTCTAATAACTGGTTACCAGTGTGCCTTCCTGAAAATCTGGTCATTGCAAACCTTGTATTTCAGAGTTAAAACCTGCAAGTTGATTTGACTATTCCGTGTTTGACTTCAAAAATTAATTTCTGGGGCTGCAGGGGGGTTGAGTATTATTGAGGTCCTTTCTGGCCTTAAAATCAAAGGACTACTAAATGTCCTCTTCTCCCAGTCCAACTGTTACTACAGGATTTGGTTCCGCTGTCATCAGAAGAAATAAGTTAGGTCAACTTTGTGGATAAAAAAATTAAGGTTAAAAATGTCCAGTTAGTGTTTCTATCATATTCTCTTTACTGTGCTAAGTTAGAATAGTACAACTGTGAATTTTTCGCTGCCTTGACTGAAATTGTTGTTCTTTATGTTGCAGATGTTTTCAGTAATTCCTAACAAATTCCTTCCAAATAGCAAGAACCCATGTTGGTATGAAGAGTACAGAGGAAACACCACCACAGATCCTTATGCAACAAACTCCTATGCACTGTATTCAAGGCGCTTTCGAACCATATTTGATTACCTCAGGAAGGTATTTTGGAACCACTTGTACCATTATAAGGACAAACACTACCGCCTGCGCTGCCTCCCCCATTTCTACATCATTGGCCAGCCCAAGTGTGGGACGACAGACCTGTATGACCGGCTCAGGCTGCACCCCGACGTTCGGTTCTCAGCGATCAAAGAGCCACACTGGTGGACAAGAAAACGGTTTGGTGAGTAAACGTGTCCTCGGGTATCCAGGCAAGTTGTCTCTATTAAACTTTGACATTTCTTGTATACATTTGGGATGAAGTTTATGGATTTGCGCCATACTAGCTTATCTTGAAACCACTGGAGTTCAGTTTTGAAAGATCCAGGTGATGGATGCTCAGTGGGTTTCAGCCTGCTTTTGTTTAATGGTGTTTTGGGTTAAACTTTTCAAGATGATGCACATCTTATTTATTTGCAGTGGTTTGGAAAAATCTAGTAAAAAAATAAAAACACTAGATAAAACCAACCCTGTGAATTTGTAGGAGCAGGAAGAGGAACTATTAGGTCGTGATGGAAAATTTTAAAGAATAGCAGTGACAGTTTTGCATTGCAAAATTCTGTAAAGCCTTTCCTACATGAATAAATGATGGGTCCATGTTTGAAACGTGAGTGGCTTTGGTTCTTATGGTTCAATAAATACAAATCTGCTTTGTGGTAGGAGCTTTGTTAGTATTGCAGCTCTAGTAAAGCACTGAACAGTAGATGCTCTGCAGGAGAAAGCTCTCATGCTGAGGAACCTGCACATACTTTTGATGCTCTTTTCCTGGGTGACATCAATATTTCATGAAGTGACCCTTTGGCTCTGAAGGCAGACTTGATAAGTTGAGGTTACGGCCTGCTGGAGCGAAATGCACCCCCCTGCCATCGTGGCTGCACCTTCAAAGGGTGTCTGAGGGTGGTGGGGCTGAGCACATCGTTTTATCTGTCTGAGGTGTTTATGTTCTTCTTGTTGTGTCTTCCCTGGGTGCCAAGGAGGGTCAGACTCGTGGTTAGAGAGTAGATGAGGCAGAGAAGACAGACTTCTGGTCCTGTCTGCTGTGTGCTTAGTGCCTTCCTCTAGATGCTGATGCATGTAACGCTCGCTGTACTCCACCCAGGCTCTGGGTTTTCCCACCATTGGGTCTAGCTGTTAAGTACTGGTACGTCCTCGCTTTATATGACTTTGGTATCACAGATCACAGGCTTTTCAGTGACATTACTATTTTCAGGAGGAAGATAGTGGCTATTTTACGGTGACATCTTCGCTTCTGTTTCTCATTTGCTTTTGCTTTACTGCAGATGCTGCCTTTGGAGCAGGGGAAAACCTAGCTCTGTGGGTAGATCATTTGATAACGGCTTTGCATCACTGCTTTCCCTTGGTGCTTTTCTAAGCTTCCTTGAAATGGGAAACTACCTCTTCTAATGATCTCCTGTGGCTAAAGGCAAGGAAAGACACTTTCTGAGTGGGACACCTGCAGTGTTGCTTCAGTTCTTAATTTTGGGGTTGTACTTTAAATTCTTTATTTCTCCTGCACGTGGTGTTGCCACTTCCATCTCCCTTCCTCATGCCCTGGAGCCCAGAAGAACCTCTGAGCTCCTGCAGATGGGGCTTTGTTCCTTGCTGCTCAGTGAGGAGGAAGGCTTAGACCCAGAGCCAGGATTTCATGGTCTTGCTGTGTTCCTAGAGCTGGTATTTTCTTCCTCTGAAAATGCCGTAAGGAAGTGGCTAAAATAAGTATTTTAGACGTTTTCTACATGTTTGTTACAAACAAAGAGTTAAAGCGGTATGATGAAAGTACGGTTTTGCTTTTACAATAATTTGGTCCAGTTTAGGAGACACTAGAGGTACCAGTGTGGATGGAGGAATCAAAAAAGGTCAAACAAGAGAAGCATGGTGGTGCCCCCTGAAGCCCCCTGAGAAGGCACTCGTTCATCACAGTCAGCGGGTGGCTGAAGACAAATGATAAGAATTACTTCCTGACCCGAAGGTGAAAAGTCAGATCAGTGAAGAAAGGGGATTTTAGACGTGGACACCTCCCAGTGCGAATACTGTGCTGCTTGTCCCTGGGTGTGTAGCTACAGGGACCCTCTGTAGAAGATTTTTGTCTTCCATGAGGGTGCTGGCAGGGAAGGCTGAACTGAACTGATTCGTTAAGCTAAAATCCTTTATACTTAATAGTTCTCAACATCTACATTAGCCTCAACACAAATAAATAAATAAATAAATTAATAAATGAAGCATAAATAAAATAAATTTGGAATTAATGTTGGAGGAGGTAGTGCACCCATCCTTATTAAAGCAAGACTGAACTCGCTAAAGCTCAGAAGTGGACCTACCGCACAGTCAGAGGAGTGTAAGAAATAATTTGAGAACAAGGATGAATTCCTCTCTCTGTGCTGGCATTTGCAAACCCTCCACTTGCACGTTCTTTTGGCCAGCCACTGGGGATCAAGTGCAGATCCTTGAAGAGAACGTTCTTTGCATAATTAAATTTTTTAAAGTTACTTTGTATAGCTGAAGAATGAGGAAAGATTGCGGCACTTGGGAACTCATGGGAGGGAGATCTGTAGCGATGACTTTCCGATCGTCTCAAGCTGTCTGCCATTGAGAATGAAAGATTAAGTTTGCTCCTCGTGGCTCAGTCCTTTCATTTTACCTCAACAGTTCATTAGCTAATGGTTACTACTGAAAAAAAAAAAAAAAAAAAAAAGAAAAGAAAAAAGGAGAATATGACAAATAGACTAACAAGTGAAACTGAGACAGCCGCCTTTATGAGTCTGCTAGTGGATATGGCTGCTATGCTCCTGGCTATTAACTTCGTTTAGTTTGTAACACTTATCTAGACAAGAAATTCTCTTTGTTCTATGGCATCCTCTAATTCAGTGGATTTTTATGAGACTGACTAATTTCATTTGAAGCTAAACAGCCCTCCTGGGGACGCCCCATTTCACAAATCACCACTTTCCCGTTCTGCTGGGGTGGTTGATGCTCTACAGGACTTTGTCCCAGCTTGACTGTCTCTCTTTCCTGGCTCTTAGCCACAATTTCTATTCCCGTGAGTGGGGTGGCAACAAACCAAGGCAGCCTGTATCACCATGCTTGTGCTTTTTTTTTTTCCCCCCCTCAAAACATGTCAAAATATACTGCTGATCTTTCTTCTACCCTCATTAAATTCCACTTTCCTAGAGGGGAACATCAGAGGGAATGGAAAAAAGAACTCCCTTGCTGAGCTTTCCTCTCACATAATTGATAATTATTGGCCTTGCAGGAACAAGAACGGGAGAGCTGAGAAGCCCTGCTCTATGCTCTTAGCTTTGCTCCTACTCTGTTGCCTTCCCAAGGCTGTCCTTGACCACTGCCCACTTGAGAAACTGTTTTTGTGGCATAGTAAGAAACAAGAATGCAGACAGGCCTGGGGAGCGTGTGCAGAAAATGGAGAAGTGAGACTAGATTTGGAAAGAAGTGTGGGAGAAGGAGCATAAAAATCATAAATGGGACTCAAGATGCTGAGAAATGCAGTGAGAAGGTGATACTGAAACAGACCCTGGGGCGTAGGGAAGGAGGGGATTAAAATAAGACACTCTCGTGGAGCTTTGTTTTCATACTTGTGAAAGACAAATACATGAATGATTTCCCAGTTTTCTAATTTTGATAAGTTATGTTGATTTGCATATTTGGCATCAGAGCCTGTTCTCAGTCTCAATACAGTAAATCTAGTGGGAGTCCAATATTACTTTGATTTATATTGGTGCAAATGAAAGCAGAATCTGGTCTTTTCTATTCGTTCCAAAAGCTAAATTTAGAAGAAAATAAATGCAAGCTATTCATGCAGGAACTATAAAACAGAACACTTAAGATATTTGCTATCGCTGTGGATTTATAGCTGGATTGTATAGTATCTTGAATCTCAGCTACTTTGTTATTGGCACTTTTATCTGAGTGTTACACTTCATCGGTCTAATTTTGTGCTGATGTTGGCTGGCTCAGTGCCAGCCATGTCAATGAAGCTGTCTTGGTTTACACCAGCATGCCATTGTGATTTTTTTTTCCCTTTTTTTTTAACTTCTCTTTTTTCACTGTTTGTAGGAATCATTCGTCTGAGGGATGGATTTCATGATCGTTACCCGGTGGAAGATTACCTTGATCTGTTTGACTTAGCGGCACATCAGATCCAGGGTGTGCTGCAGAGCGAAGCAGCAAATGAGCGTGGCCAGATGAACAACATTATAATTGGTAGGGCAAATACAGCCTCTGAAATATGTCCCTGTAGCTCCAGGTGGGCAACATTGGTAGCTGAGGCACGAGAGGGGCATTTTCCCACGTGTGAACAGTTCCCAGCACTGAGCCTGTGACATTGGTTTTCTCTGCTGTGCATGGATAGTGCAGAAGTTCTTCCCTTTTCGTGGAGGGTGGTTACTTGCTTTGTTAAAATGTTGTGATGATCTTTAGAAAATGCCTGAGCAAGTGATGGATGTCTGATGAACATTAGGATTTAATGAAATCTTTTTTTTTTTAAAAAAAAAAAAAGGGAGAATGACCTTGGTGACTCCTTCAAGCATTGATTCCACTATGAGGGGTTTGCCTGTAGTGATGGGATTGTAACTTCAGGGTCAAATGCTGTAGCAGTGTGTCTGGGATAACGCACTAATTCAGGTATGATGACGTAAAATAGGTGCTGTAGAGATCCTGTACCTGACCGGGGACAGTTTTGATGACAATGATAGCTCCAAGTGTCTCTCTCTTCTCAAGATGCAACATAAGATACATGTAGGAAGAAGGACCACTATTTTTTGTGTCATCATGCCTATGTAGCCTGAGATGCTTCATTAACAGCAAAGACAATGGAAGTTTCAAGAGCAGGAATATACAGAGTCAAGTTGAAACTCTCCTGCCCAGTATTTCTTTTCAGGCGTGGAACCCAGAGGCACAGTACAGGACACTATTTGGAGATAATCTTACAGTTTCAGTTGATGCTAAATTACCTGATTAGCATTAAAGATGGTTTAGAAGTGCTGTTGTACTGTACCTTGTGGCAGTCCATGGTTAGGACCGGGCTCTAGGGAGGGCACCTTGGATTGCTTTCCGTGGCACACAGTGCTCAATCCACTGCGCTCGCCCACTGTGGTCCGTGGTGCCATCTGTTTGCAGTGCCCATGAGGAACAGCAGCAGGGATTTCTAAATTCTGCTTTTGCTGCCTGCTAAAACCAGAAAAGTGAGGGGTAGAGAGTTTTACCAGTCTTACACTGTCACCTCAAAGTTTCCCAAGGAAACTAGACACATTCCATGACAGTACTAGTTGTGCAAGAGACAGTTCCCTGTCGGAAAAAGAATTCAAGTAGGCCCGAAGTCATTATTCTGCACAAAATAGAGACAAGGTTTTTGCTGCCTACCCTCAGAATAATTTTTTGGGGTCTCATTCTAACCAAAAAAGTTTAACCTATTGTTGGCTTGATAAAATAGTGGTGGTCTTACGTTGTTTAAACCAGAGACTTGGCTGTAGTCACTTTCCTCAGCCTCCATTTAAGTCTGTCATTCGCTTTATTAAATATTCAACACTGAGCAAAATTTGCAAGATGGGGTCTTAAGAAATGTTGCCATCAAGGACACCTGCATATTTTCCTCCTGCTTATGATAATATCTCCTGTCCTTTCATGGGTGAAATGCTTATACTAATTAAATTCACTAATCTAATCGGCAATGTACATCTTTGATTACTTACCTCCTGTTACAGCTTTTTCTAGAGTTCACTTTGTGTTTCTTTTTCCTGTAGTCTCATTTCTTGTTTCATTAAGGATCTGTTCACTTTTCTTATTAAGTTTACGGGAAAAGTCCTGAATGATTATACTTATTAAGTCAGTCTTTTATGACCTTGGTATAAAACAAACCAAGGCTACCTAGTTGGAAATGAATCTGTATGAATATCAAGTTTGCTTAGAATTCTTCATTTTCTTATATCGGATGACTAGAAAGAAAAATTGAATTAGAACTATAAACATTTCAGTAGTCCGTCATGTTACGTTATTTTGAAAAGTTAGGCTTCTGTGGTTATTGTACTTAGGGGATAATAATTGCATTTTCCCATAAAATCCAACATCTGCTTAGAGATGAACCAAAGAGGACAGCACTGATCTAGCCTGAGGCATTCTGAGCTGGACTTGTTTATTTGTGATCATTAATATGATAAATTCAGAGGAATGTCTTGTGAAAACACAGTATGATGCTAATTCATTCATGATTGAATAAACAGCTTACATATCCATTCTTCAGGCAATTTAGTAATTCATATGTTCTTTCAGTCCATAAGAAAAAACAATATATTTTTGGTTGCACTGCAGTAATTTTACATAATTACTATAGCAGTGATTAATTTATCTCAGGTTTAGTATGGCTTGTTCTCTTTCCAGATATTAAATCCGTATTATGAAACAGAAAGGAACACTGTCAAACTGTCAGGAGTATTTTTGGCTGCCTCGGGAAATTAAAATTATAAGAGTCTGCAGAGACCAGGATGATGATTTTTTTTTAAATCCTACCCCCCCCCCCCCCCCCCCCCCCCCGCCCCCTTTAATTCTTGACAGCCATGTTGTTTTGGGAAGATTTGCCTTGTTGAACCCAGGCTATCCCGGACTGAGTGCCTTAGAGCAGCACCCTGAGTCCCTGTTAATGCTTTAGCATGATTCGGTCGTGTGCCTGTGCTCTTCCCTGGTGCTGCCTGCAGATCTGTGGTGGTGGCAGCTGATGCAGCTGGAGCAATTTCTGTGGAGCGGTTGGGTCTGTGATAGGAGAATCTGCCCATTTTTCTGTAAATGCACTGGTTTCATTTAGTTCAGGTGGCACACATGTAAGCAGATGTTCTTAGGTTTGGTCGCTATGTATGCGCTAATTGGAATAACTCCAATAGAGCATCAAATATGCCCAGAGGTCTCTAGGGGAGAGAAGTATGAAAGAAGACCAGAAAATTGATTCTAGAGAGGACTAGATGGCTTGGCGAGGTCATAAACTTCAATCTTTGGCGTGATTTAGGCAAACCTTTTGGAGGGAGCCGTTAAGCCTAGCCGTGCCTGTAACAGAGATGTAGCAGTGCCTTTCCGAGGTCGCTGTCGTCCCTGGCACCACCATTCTGCCCGTCCGTGGATGGAAGTGCTCGTGCCATCTGCATTGTAGCGCCTTCTGGTAGCGCAGGAGTAGCTGCGTGGTGGTTTTGTGGTACGGCTCTCTCAGCTCTTGTCTATATTTAGTCTTTTGTGTTTCTGCTTCACCCAGCGTGGGAGCTGGGCTAACTGAGTTTTAATTGACAAGTCAAAGCCCACCGATGATTAGGCAGTGCTTTGGCTAATTAATTTAGAATGAAAAAGCAGAGCTGTTGTGGACACCCAGCTTTAGCCAATGGACCTGATCTCCTGCTCTGAAAAGAGGCAAAATGAACATGACAGAAGATTAATGTGTTTTCTAACAACTCCCAGACTTTATAAATGAATCACATTATGTTAAGCTGAAGTTTGGAGCCAGTATCTTTTTCATGTTGTGTTTTGGCCATCTTTTAAAATCTTTATTGGACATTCCCAGGAGAAGGGAAAAAATAAAAAGAGGGAAATCATGTGCAAGTCTGTAAGCCTACAACATTATTATTTTTTCATCTCATTCCTTTTGATTTGAAAAATCTAATTAACAAGAATTAGCTCTCATTAGACTGTCAAAGAGTGGAAGTTTCCAAAAAGTTTCTCTCTATGTTTTATTAAACAGCAGTGTGCCACATAAATGCCAGCATTACTTTAAAAGACAGGGAAGATTAAACAGTTCAAAACATCGTATCAGATAATTTATTTAGCAGCTGAAGCATCATTTACCTTTTTCTCACAGAGACGTTACTGATTGTGTATCTCTCTGTAGCATTCCATTGAGAGCAAGCTGCTTCAGCAACTAAGGGTATCCGAATCTGGCATTTAACCCAATGTGTTATTTATTCTATAGACCTTTTGTCTAATAGTGAATAGTTATATTTAACTTAATCTACATGAATAATTGTAGTTATATAAAAAATCTCTGATAATGGATAATTCTCTAAAAGGGTTATTTCAAACTGCAGTGGCACAATTCAGCTGGTTAGTGCATTTATTTTTTAATATTTCCCATGTGCTCACCAACGTCTCCTCTTTGTGTTCTAAATAATATCGATCCGCTGGAGTGGTCGTTTCCACTTTTTTCTTTAGTTTGTGTCAAATTATACAATTTGTTAGCAAGTTACTTCTCTGACATCGGGAGCATTAGAACAGACCTTTGGGGTGCTATGGAGAGCACAGCAGGTCTTCAGCAGCAGCGAGCTCCTGCCTCCGCTCTGGAGGGGATGCCCAAACCTGAGCAGTCTGTTGCAGCCCAGATCAAATTTGCATGTGTCAGTCACTAACAGGAAGCAGTGTGGTTAGTGGACAGTAATATTTCGGGTGGAATTACATAAAAACTGCCTCAACCATCACTGCATTCACAAAGGTTCAAGGCGGTGTGATTGCTCTGGCTCTGGGGCACATTGGCCTGATCAATTTGCAGGAACCAAGGTTTGTTGAAATTAATAGAGTCAATTTTAATCAGCCTACACCAGTTCATAATTCAGCCAATTTCCACTCCAATACAAAGAATGAAATGAGTTATTAGCAGAGATGCTTTTGATTTCCAGGGGAGGCCAGTGCCTCGACAATGTGGGACAACAACGCTTGGATTTTCTTTTATGACAACAGTACTGAAGGAGAACCTCCCTTCTTAATCCAAGATTTTATCCATGCCTTCCAGCCGAATGCCAAACTCATCATCATGTTGAGAGACCCTGTTGAAAGGTGAGCAAGGATCACATTGCTAAAGTACACAAGAAAATTTTCTTATTATAATAATTGTATTTGCTCTTGCTGTCTTGGATGCAAATACATGTTTACAACTTATTTCACAGTTACTTGGTTTATGATGAGGGGGTTTATTCCGCATATTTTGGCGTATGTAATTGTGATAGTGTTTTAAAGAGGGGCACATGAGTGTAAATGCCACAGTTGAGTGCCATACATAGATACCTGAGCTACTTTGTAAAAGATAATTTATACATTGCCAAATGTGATTATTACCTGAGCTGATACGCATGCCCTGGTCCTCGGCAGGGCTCACTAGACTGAGTATGGCACTGTAGTTACAGGTTGCACCATAAGTGGTCCTATGAAGTGCTCCAATTCACGTTAAATAATAAAGTTTATGTCTTCAGGGGGTATACTGTTCAAAATGGTTGAAAGATCGCAAATAGCTCCAGAGCCAGCAAATGATACAAATTATTTTTGATCTAAAAAACGCTTGGTGCAACATTCATACAAGGCTTTGCTAGGCGCTCGTAGCTTGCACAGCCAGCAGCTACACAGGAGTCCACCTTGGTCTTCCTGACTTTGCCTGCAGGGAAGGGCTGTGCTTTTGCAAAGGCATGGGCTGTTCCGGAGTGGTTCTCCATTGCGTTAGCTTTTTCACTTTTAGCATTGTGTTTCACTTTTTCTCTCCAGTCTTCCTCCAGATTCCTGGGACATTTCTTTCCACTGTGGAAGGTGATGATAATGATGAGGGTAACGGGGAGGGTGGAGGGGATGAAGGCAGAGTCTGAAAGGATCAGACCGAGGGGGTGTGAATTCCTTCTCTCTGTAGCTCCATGGGGATCTTCAGGATACCTGGGGCTAGGTCAGTGCGCAAGGGCAAGGCGCCAGTAACACTCAGGAGAGAGAAGGGGATGCAAATGATGACGGGGGACCTGGTGTAAGCTCAGGCACTGGGAGAAGAGTGGGCACAGGGTGCTTGTGCAGGCAGCATGTACCCTGCTGCCCAGCAGCTGCCCGGAACAACCTGGCAGTGGGAAGGGCTGGGTGCTCCTTGCCGAGCTTCCCTGGGGGTAGGACGTGGCTCCTGGTGAGAGGCAGAGCTGTGAGAGCGCTTCCCATCTCCTGTGTCAGAAAGCACAGCTCTCAACTTCTAATGGCATCTCCTGACCTCAGGATTTAACAGATGGTAATTTTATGCGAGAGAGCTGGCAGAAGTGGCTTCCTCATGTAAATTACCGACAAATTCCCTGATTGCTTTAACCGCCCTGTGTAATGTGGGTGTAGCTCTTTGCCAGCTTTAATAAGGGTGACATAAAAAGTCAGCTTCTTCTCCCTCGCTGTATTTACAATAAATCGGTTTCTTTTTGTTTACGATCCCCTATGCCCTTGTTGCTGATAGCTCATCTGAACCGCAGGAGCAAAAGCAGCCGCGGCAGAAGGGCAGCCCAGGCAGCCCCATCAGCGATGCAGGTCAGCAGGGCAGTTGCCTTGCCGTAGCCAGGAGGACGTGGGTGCTGCACGGGCTCTGGGACAGGGTCTGATCTAAACTGCATGGGGTCTGGGTTGTCCCCCAACGGGGGATATGTGGAAGATGTTAATTTTCGTGATGTTGGGTGTCAGTGGCATCATTATTTCTTTGTAATGGATGGCAATTGAAGGTAAGGACTTCAAGTAGCTGGAACAGCTGAAATCCTAAATCAGCAAAGGTTTTATTTCAAGGCAGATGTCCCCAGAATTAAAAACAGATGGAAAGAAACAGAAAATCTCAACTACCCTGCAGAGAGAGAACTTGTCTTCAAGAACTTAGTTTTCCATAAGATGTCAGCAAGCCTTAAAAATGATGCGTTTATGTTAATGAATGATTAGAAATACTAATCAGGCATTTTAAATCTTTTAAATAAAATTGCAGCCAGGCCCATGCTGTACATGATGCCTGCTGGCTGACTTCCCCCAGCAGGAAGCTTTTCACCTGCTCTGCCAGGAGCAGTCCGTCCTGCCATCCATGGGACGAGCTGAGCAAGCCCGAGTCTGGTTGAGGTACATGTTTTTCCGCAAGCAGGAGGTACTGTTGTGTGCCTAAATTAGTTGTAGTCGGCTGGCTTTGTCCCTTAGCTTCTCCCCAGCTCGCCTTCGCACCCTGTGCTGGTGGGGTGGCTCTTGGGTGGGTGCAGCATGAGGGACCCCAGGTCTGCCACTGCAGAGGGAGAGGAAAAACGTGATGCTGTGGTTGTGGTCCTCAAGCACCGGTGGGCATCACTTTGAAACAGGCTGCCCAGCCAGTCTAGTCCAATCCTGGTACCCTCCCTCTGGTCTGAGAGGGAATTTTTTCATTTAAAGAAAACTGTCTGAAATGCATTTGCCAGGCTGGGAAGAACTGGGCAAAAATCGGAATCTTTGTCTTTCTTAGCTGGGGACTCCTATAGGTAGTATTGGGTGCCTCTGCCTCATTATAAAACATAATGCATAAAAAAATATGCATAAAAGTTGAATTAAAAGCGTCCTGCAACAAATTATCCTTTTTCTTCCTTTTTAAATGATCAGAGAGTCTTCATTTTTTTCATATGGTAAATAAAATCCCGTTCTTGCAAAACAGTAACATAAATAATGAGTGTAGAGGGGCTATTCCTGTGCTTAAGTGCTTTGCTGGATTAGGACCTAAACTTTCTAAATTAAATGATGAATTTTTAAGTACCTGTGGAAATCTAGGGAAGTTGAAAAATAAATGAAGTGCAATACAACAGGTTACTACAGCAATAAAATGGAACCTAAATAGATTGATTTTTTTAGGTCATTTCTTAGTCACCTGTGTTTTTTTGAAAGCGGCTGAAAGATATGTAGGATTTCTGGAATTTTGTCGAGAGGTGGGTGCTATGGAGGTGTAATGTTTGTGCTGCACTTTCAGGGAAGGGACTCCTTCTCAAGTGTTAATTGTCTACAAAATCCTGCAGTATTGTTGGGGTTCTGGTCATAGACTCTAAGCCTAAAGACAAAATAAAGTTAAAATATCACATTCGGCAGATCTAATACTTATGCCACGTCAGAGCATTTCCTTTGTCCCTTTGAGCCACGTTTATCTTGTAAAAGTTTAGTCAGGATTTCAGGGATTAACGCTAAAGTAGGTCTTTAACTTGTCTGTGGGTTTGGGGTTGTTTCACCACCATCACCCTTAAAAAAGACTTAGATAATCTCTTTTAAGTTCTATTAAGCAATTGTAAAACTTGTGCTAAAAATAAGAAGTGAGGGGATACTCCTGTGCTGTAACTTGGGGGAATTCCTGTTGCTGCTGCTTCTGCTGGCTGCAGCAGCTGGTGCAGGGGCGCTGCTGGCCTGCAGGCATGCGCGGGTGTCCTGCTGCCCACGGAGCAGCGGTGGGACTGCTTGGGTGCAATCGTGAGCCATTCACCTAGCTGTAATTCTTCAGCTTAAAAAAACCCAGGAGTTGGAATGCTGGAAATTGGATTTTTTGGGGATGGAAAGTCAATGTAGGATTGGAGGTGGAGCTTTCTGCCAAAAACTAGCGTATCTGGACTCTTTTCTCCTCTTGATGGTACCAAGCTTAGGGAATCGTATAAAAATCACTCTTTCTAACCCATCCCGTTCCTGTGTCGGTTTCGAAATCAACTTTAAGCTTTTGCAGTGAGGGCCAATTCTGTCCATGGGAGTGTGGAGCACTAGATTCAGAGGGGCACCGATGCCAGCCACGACCAGTTCTGCTGTTCATAGGTGATACTAGATTAAAGTACATATATTTGAAAAAAATTGCTTTCAGGATAAAACACTTGCTCACACGTTTACTAGGGTCAGGTTTGTAGAGGAATGAAGCTGGCTTAATTAACATTGGTAATATACAGCTGTGCGGTGGCTTCAGGGTTGGGGGGTTGGCCCGATGTAGATAAGGTGCAGCTGTGGCTGGTTAAGTTAAGTGGCTGAGAGCCAACGAAGAGGGACAGCCAAGGAAGAGAGAGGAGGAAGAAGCAGAGAGAAAGCACATGTCCTGGATGAGGAGAGACGAGGAGAAGGCAGCAGAGGAACTAGTGTGAAGAGTATCTTGGTATGTGATAGTAAAAGACCTTGTTGCAGCTGGCTAGTTTGGAGAGTGCCGCGACACAGGTTCTTAAGGGATGCTGACCTTGAAAGCGGGGAGGATGTTTAGCACCTCCCTGGAGTGGGTGTTACTTTGAGCCAAAACCCATTGAAGTGAATAGAAAAAATAGAAAAGCACTGAGCGGCTGAGCAGGCTGTCGGTGGGGCAATGTTACCCATATCCACCCTTCCCCTCAATTCATGTAACTGTTAGCCATTGCCACGAAAACAAATCTTCTTTCACTTCCTCTGTCATTTACTTACATGTATCTCATTTGCAGATTGTACTCGGATTATCTGTACTTTGCAAGCGCTAATAAATCTGCGGAAGATTTTCATGAAAAAGTGGCAGAATCACTGCAGCTGTTTGAGAATTGCGTGCTGGATTACTCACTGAGAGCCTGCGTCTACAACAACACCCTGAACAATGCCATGCCCGTACGTATTTCCAAGAACATTTGATTCCTTGCTTGTTTAACGGGACGTTGTGTCGAGGTTATTAAAATACTGAAATACGGTGCAGATCAGCGTCAAGAAATAAAACTTTCTCCCTTTTCATTTCTAAAGCGGATGACAAATATATATGTAAACATGTAAAAGCTGATGTACTGGCTCAGCTGTCTCCTCAGTCTGTTCCCCGATGAATGCCAACAGCAATAATATGGTCTTTCTATTGTGCAAGCGTATGGGGAGCACATTCAGTGAAGATTACAGTTTAATGTGTAAGCTTTTTGCAGATGTCTCCAAAAAGTAGCTCTGGCAAGGATCTTTGTGGTATGAAATTGCCTCAAAATCAGAATAAATTATCTATTCTTTCTCAAGAAAGGGCTACCAATAACTAGATAAAACTTTAATTTTTTTTGTAATTGTGCACATCAGAAAATGATAACGGGAAATACAGAAACTTCTGGCTGGAGAATGGGTAAGTATTACAGGCTCAGTATTCCAAAATTCACATTTTTAGTGTAGAACTGACTTCAAGTTTTTCTTCAGGGGGGAGAATAATAGGGAAGAGATTGACTTGGAAGCGTCACGTCTGGCTGGTTTGCCACTCGATCCTATTTTATTTGCTGAGGCTGTAAAGGACTCTGAGGGAGTACTTCCCTCCTTTGTCTCCAGGGTGAAGTTACTGCTGCTTCCACTCGATAAAATAACCATAAAAGAGTGTGTTGTACAGGCTTGAGCCTGCAGCAGGAGGGCAAGAAGGACATTCTTCCTACCTTGGCAGGTAGGCTGGAGCTGCTGGGCTTTGATGATAGCCTCCAGGACCTCACGGAGGTGCGATTTTCCAGCCGCCTGCTTGCACAAATGCATTTCTTCCAGCGTGGGGACAGAAAGGCAGAGAGAGATCCAGAAGGAAAGATTTTCCTCTTGTCTTCCTCGGGATGCAGAACCAATCTTCATTTGTTGTCTTAGGCAGCCTTCTGGAGAAGATGTTTTTGAGAATGAACAGAGGATGCCTCTTGCCAAAGAGCCACAGGCAGGTGTTTGTAATAAACCACAAATGCTCCCTGTGCTCCTCAGTGGGCTTTTTGAGCTGCTGCTTCTTCAGCCAAGTTGCTGAAGTTTGTTATGTGCGTGGTTTGCTACATATTGAAAAAGTAGATATCATTTTCCCCGGTGAGATCATTAGATTGCTGATAGGGTGATGAGGCTAGAAGGATTTTGTTTTGCCATTTGTTAGTGTATTCCTGAAACAAGGGAGGCATCATAGACATCGTTGCTGCTGATAGACGCTAACCTGGAAAGAAAAGGGTGTTTGTCACCTTATCCTCACTTAGAATCAGTGAAAAGCGTGTTACTCGGAGAGAGGCATGCCGAGCCAGGGCGATCAAACTGAACGTGCAGAAATGGGTTCTGTGGAGGGAGGAATGTCTCGGGGAACTCTACTGTTGCCTTTGATGTATAGGGGAAACACTGGGGCTTTATGGAAAAGAGACCGTCTGGCTGAGAAGACCAGCCAGATGAAAAAGAAGTCAGTACAACACACTGTGTAGGGAAGAAAATCAAGGTTCTTGCTGATCCCAAGAAAACTGAAAATCGGGGGAACATATTCCCCATAATTTTAACTCGTATGCCTCCATAATATTAAGTAAAATTAGTTAAAATCCTCTTTCTGGTGAAATGCTTTAAACAAGGTTCTAAGCCCATGTGGGAAAGCACTTTAGTCCCAAATGATACCACGCAGCCGATGCTTGCCCTTCGCTCACCTCCATCTCCCGGGAAAAAGAAAAGCAAAACCCATCACAGAGCCGTGTGTTTGCCCCCGTGTTCAGTGAAGTGGGGTGTTGCTGAGGTCTGGAGTGCTGCCCTGCCAGGATTAACATGTATTAGGCTGATGTGTTAAACAAATATGATGTTTTGAATTATTGTGTAGCACTTACGTAAACAAGTCTGCTAAATATGGGGGGTTACTGTTACAAGCAGCTAAAGACACACATCAGAATCATACATTATGATAATAACGACTTGGCAATAATGCAAAATATGGCTTATTTTACTGGAATTTAGGTATCAATTTAGGGTATGAGTCAGTGTAAGGAGCGAAAGAGACTATTGTTATCTGACTTCATGGGTTCTGCGGTAACGCGACTTGAAGATGTTAAGTCTCCTTTATGAAAGATACTTATGACTTGGGATTCATGTTTCTCTCCTCTGAGCCTGGAGGGATTTAGAAAAATATTTATAAGCACAGTTGGAGGTTGGACTTTTAAGAACACCAGACTACCCTTTTTATATTTCAACTTGTTATGTAAAATTGAGGAGGGAAGAAAAACAGAGATTAAGTCAGGACAGGCTGAAAAACTGCCTTTTCACATCTCTGGTCTAACCCAGCCTGGTGCTCCCCTCGCCTCTCAGACAATGCACCATTAACACTGTCTAGCCGCCGCTGCTACTGCAGCTTGGATCTAAACCTAATTATTGCAATCAGAGAATACAAGCAAACACACCCAAATCTAATTCCTGACACCAAATCAGAATATTTGTACTATTGGTGGCAGCATGATCCAGTGCAGCTGATATTCAAGGTGAATTAAGCAGCCCTAAAACCTGGAGAAGGTAGCAGGAATAAGCATCTTCCCTTCCTCTGCTGTGCCTCTCGAGGGATGAAAGCCCTCAGTGTCTCCATGAAGGCTGGGTCATCCCAAGCACGGAGGAGCATGGAGCTTGAGGTGGTCAAACATCCTTCTGCACACGGTTGTCTCTGTGCAGCGCTTTCATGCAGACCTGTGACTGAAGCAGCAAGTGCCCATCCAAGCCCTTACTGAAATGACCTTTCACCAAAAGAAAGGTCATTTGGAAAGATTTCCTTAAGCTGCACTAAAACTAAGAAAAAAAATTTAAAAATTTTTGGATATGCTGTCTTTTCATGGTGCTTCAAAAGCAGGTATTTGGGATTTTTGCTCAGAAGACGGAGGTGGGTGTTGGTTTCTTACTGCTAGAAGCGTTGGTACATGAATTGATTTTCATTTGTTTGTGTTTTTTGGTGTTTGGTTTTTTGTTTTTTTTTTTTTGGTGTGCTTACAGGTAAGGTTACAGGTTGGGCTCTATGTTGTGTATCTTTTGGACTGGCTGACGGTTTTTGACAAAGATCAGATACTCGTTCTTCGCTTGGAGGACCATGCATCAAATGTGAAATACACCATGCACATGGTGTTCCAGTTTCTGGATCTCGGTAGGTGTCTTCTGGCTGTTTTGAGACAAGTGAAGAAAATCATTAGTATCCCTCTTCTAGGTCAGTTTTGCTTTATTAAGAGACAAAACAGAAGCATGGGAGTCTGTCTTGAAGGATGCATTAATCTTGTTGCCTGGAGGCAAGCAAAATTAAAATTCCCATAGAAAGGCTGGTGCTGGAAGATCTTAGTAAGACTCTATAAAGAAAAAAAATCAAAACCATTCAGAATGTAGGGATATATCTCACCATACAGAAGCCAGTCCTGCTTCTGAAGGCAGTCAGGGCTTGTTTGTCATGGGATTACATAGGTGCAAGATCTATCCCACGCAATTTAAATCGAAACGCTACCACGGTGTGCATGCTGTTGCCAGCATGCACCAATCCAGACTCTAAATCTGAATATGATGAAAGGTTGTGTTTCTAGCCAGAGAGAAGGGGGAAATTGTGTTTTTGCTGTGTTGATTGAGACATCTGTTGCTAATCCTCAGAGAAACGCTGGCAGACAAAATGTTGCCCAATGTTGATTCGACAGTAGCGAGAGGATGAAAATGTGGCTGCAAAATAGTCTGGCTGGTCCAAACACTGGTCTAGATGATGAGAAAGTTCGAGTGTAGCAGACTGAACAGATGAAGAGCTTGGCATCTTCTTCCTGAATATGGTTTACACTGGAAAAGTCTGTGGGATTCTATCTTGCTGAAGTACATTGTCAAGGGCTTACATTTCTTTCTGGAAGGGGGGCATCACTATACCTGTGTACCACTTTGATCTCATTGACGGCCTCCAAAACAAACAAAAAGAAGGCTTACGTGAGTGAGGCTTGTAGCGTTTCTACCAGGTATTAGATAAGTCACATCATCAAATGAAATAGCAGTATAAAAAATTGCAACTCTAGAATGGAGAGGCAGTTGTTTTCAATGTCATAGTTGTTTTCTGAAAACAGATTTTTTCCCTCCAGAAATGATTTATGCTGCTTGTTTTAGAGATGATTAATTAACGTGAAAGGAAAAGATATTATATCCATATTTACTAACAGTGATTTATTTTGCTAATCTAAGACTTTATTCAATATTCTGAAACATCATTGCTGCTAAGGCAAATTCCATTTGTCTTCCCCTGGCAAGCCTTCTGAGTTAGTCATTTGTCTTCTTGTTTGGCTTCTTTACCATGGCCATTTTTTGTGAAATATTTTGAGAAAAAATTCTATTTTCCACAGAACCTCTAAGTGAGAAGCAAGAAGCTCTGATTACGAAGAGTCCTGCATCAAACACTAGGCGACCTGAAGACAGAAGTCTGGGACCTATGCTACCAACAACGAAGGCAATTTTAAGAGATTTCTATAGGCCTTTTAATACAAAACTGGCACAAGTTCTTTTTGATGATGCTTTTTTATGGAAGAGGACATAATATGTAAATTTAGTGCCACAAATACACTGCTTAAAGGAGTTTTTATTTTTTTAAATTCTATTTTTGTGTGTGGATATTTACATTTTTCCCATTCCAAAGAGAAGCCGATTGATGAGCTGAGACTCTCACCTTCAGTCAGCACACTTCACAACAGTTATACCACGTTTTCCTTGTGAGAATGTAAAGCATTTTGCTTATCAGTTTATTGCAACTTCTTTTACCCTGGCAAAAGAATGGAGTGGAAAAACATTAGTACAAAGGTGGTTTCTTAAACTCTCCACGGGGATGTTGAAGTTTAACCTTCTTTAAGATGCTGCAACACAGAAATAGCATCAGTTTCCTACAATTACGCTTATAATCTCATTTTCAATATATGTTATTCATTCATTTTTTCAAACTATCAATGTCATTTAGTCATTAAAATTTTTAATTGAATTCAACCTAAAATTTCATTTCTTTTTGTCAGCACATTCACAAATGGTCTTCGCTTGCACTCAGGTTTTTATGTTTCCTTAATTCTGAAACAAAGATAAGGGATAATTGCATTTACATAAATTTCCAAGTCTAATTTATATCTTCAAGATAAATGGACCTTCCTAGTCACAGTTCTTGCAAAAGAAAATCGTATATTCCAGGTAAGAATGGATGACTGAAATCTAAACAACAGGGCACATTTAGCATTTAGTATAACAAATCCGTTGTCTTCCATATTTTGTTCATGTAAATATGAATACCTATCATTTAATCATATCATTCACATGTTTTCCCAGGAAAGCACTAATGGGCTGGATGTGAAGTCCATCGCTGGCCGTGGAGAACTTTTATGGAGTTTTCTGTTAGGTTCTACACAATTACTCTTCTCCACTACCAAGAAAAATGTAGTTTAAAATCAGTATGAGATCTTGTTATTAAATGCATCCTATAGCAAGGATGTGTTACCTAATAAATTAGTTGCACGTTATGTGTTTCCCTCTTCAGGAAAAACGTCTATATCTAGTTAAAAAGGTTGAGGTATGCACACTTAAGAAAAAAAAAAAAAAAGTAAGTTATGGAGAAACTTTGGACTATCTGAAAGTTTTTTATTTGACTAAAATGGCTGGATTTCTATATAAATGCACAGTAGTTCAATATTTGATTTCCAACACACCTGGTTAGGGTCACTGCTAGCTGCAGTCTTCCTGCAGGTGGAACTGGCCAGCGTGGTGTACCTGAGCTGGGGACTCTTGAGGACAAATGAAAATGCTGCCTGGGGATAATTTGCTGTCAAGGGCTAAAATAATTGTTTCTTCCCAGAGTGCATCTTGGGTGGGTCAAATGAAACTGATATTTAGCTAGCAGGTATCAAAAGCCCGAAGACTTATCTCTAATTGCCTTCATGTGCCCTTTCAACCTCTACGCTGAGCCCCACAGCAGAGCTTACTATGGAGTCGCAGATACATTTAAAAGTACTAAGGGTAACTATTCACCGTCCTGCTCCACAGGGACAGATTTTTCCCAATTGAGAATTAATGCTGAAAACTTAATGAATCCTGAACATTTCACACATGAATATGATCGATGACGTGACATTTTTTGCAATAGAAGCCCATTTCTAGGTTCTTTGCCGACTGGTAACGTGCTGTTTAAAAAGGATTGGGTCTGGCATTTGGAAAGCCCAACGTAAGTAGTTTAGGGAAGTAGTTCTAGACAACCGTAACAGATTAGTTCTGGTTCAGAAATGCTTACAGACCAGAAATGCTTAGAGAACTGACTGAGCATGACATGTTTTAGCAGTGTAAAAAATAGTAGCATGGCAGCATGAATCAGAAAACTAGAATGAATTCACCAGTGTTTGCAAATGTAAAATTTTCAGTCAACAATTTATTTACACTAAGGATTTCTGCCAGCTGTGCTCGGAATTAGAGTCAACACTCTGTGGTCGGGATAACTATACAAAATGTTTGCTAACCTGGTCTGCCATGGTCAAATATTTCCACGTAGTTGTCAGCTAGAACCATGACCTAACGATATTATCTTACCTAAAAGCTAATGAATGTACCTGTCATTATCATTTAGCGTGAGCATTAATTCCATGACCAAATGACACACACACTGGTGTGTGGCACGGAACTCTTCGTCTTGGCCAGCAGCCACATGCAGTCCACCGGTGGTCGGGGAGATTCTCTCTGCCCTTTGCCTACGTATATAATCTAAATCAAAGCGTCCTTCATGGTCAGAATTTCTGCTTTAGGCTGAATCATACCCAGCACCCTGCTAAATGGAGGTCTTGCCTAGTTCTGACTCGGTGGCAGGAGAAAGTTGGATGTTTTCTGTATGGTGGCGGACACGTGTGTCCAAGTGTGGATAAAATCAACAGGGAGTGTCCTCATGCCGTGTGTAGCGCAGTAACACATAGGGAAGGGGCTATAGATCATCGCTTAGGAGCCTGTGGTCCTTCTGAAAGTGAAGTCTCCAACGAGGCTGCTTTTATAAAAGTCATCTCTTTCATGAGCTCCAAAATATGATCTCTTGGTGTAGCACATTGCAACTTTATACTGTTGGGTTGTGGCATGACTAAGTATCGTAAAATAGCAAATTAACTGTCAAGGGGACATCTTGGAGGTAAGGATGTTGCTCTCTAGTCCAGACTATAAAAATAGTGTTGATCTGGTGACTCAGAATATAATAAAATGGCATTTGATTTTCCTGAGTGATATGACAGCACTGGGTGTCAGACCCCGTGGTCTTCAGCTGCAGAGCAGACGGCGTGCCACTGCCATTCAGTGGCTTCACTCCAGCCTCACAGCCAAGCTCTACATAGGGTAAGGCTCACCCCAAGTTCTTCCAGTTCCCTTTACCCCTCTTGACAATTCTACTTGTGAAAGAATTCAGTAGTAGTAGTATTATTATTCACAGAAGCACTGAGCTGCCTACGTTCCCAGAACAGTAATTTGCTCAGAAATCAGATTTATTATCAACACAATATATTTTCACATTTGCCAAAGCATAGCAGTGGCTCTTCGCAAAGATATCAGAAAATGTGTCTCTCATACTATGTCTCTGCTGAACAAAAGTAATTGGGCAAAGATGCAGCTTTCCTGAGCGCAAAGGCACGGAGGGAAGGGTCGCTTCCAAATATTCTTGCTGCTACTGCAGATGAATGTGAAATGTGTTTTCTGTAAGACCTTGCATCTTCGGGCCAAACATCTTGGCTGGCTGGAAAAAGCACAGTCAGAAGATCTCCTGCTAAGAAAAACAGGCACCGGTTTACATGGGAAATAGTCTGTTGTTACCTGTAGAGTCCGGTCCATAGGCTTGTATGCTTCAGCTTAATGAACTGAAGATAAACAGTGACGTTGTCACCGTTCTGAACATATCTTTCTGCCAAGAAATTAATCCATCTTCCAACTAAGCCAGACGCTCATTTATTAAAGACAAGGCACAACGGTGTCACCAAAAGTTCCTCCTGCTACATGCTATACATGCTCCTAACCCAGGCATGTTAAAGGGGGCATTTCACGAGCAGTGTTTTCTAACAGAAATGCTTGTGTTGCAGTACCATCTTGTGGTCTAGGTAGGCAATACTTCGTGCCGTGGACATACATGATTTTTCTTTTTTTTTTCTTTTTTTTTTTTTTTCTACATTTTAAAAAGGCGGGTGCAAAAAGAAAAAATAATTTTCAGTTCTTTTCAGATGTGCACAGGAATAAAACTTGCAGCGCAGCCCAGGAGATGGGGAGCCTACGGAGAAGCACTGACTCCGCACAGCCCCCAGCATCATAGAATTATGGAATCAAGGTTCAAAAATACCTTTAAGATCACTTGAGTCGAACCGTAAACCTAACACTGCCAAGCCCACCGCTAACCTGTGTCCCTAACTGCCACACCTACACACCTTTTAGACACCTCCAGGGATGGTGACCCCACCACCTCCCTGGGCAGCCTGCGCCAGGGCTTGATGATGCTTTTGGTGAAGAAATTCTTCCAAATATCCAACCTAACCCTCCCCTGGCACAACTTGAGGCCATTCCCTCTCGTCCTGTCGCTGGTTCCCTGGGAGCAGAGACCGACCCCACCTCGCCACAACCTCATCCCTGCGGTCCCTCCTGGGGAGCTGCCGCAGGGTCCTGCCTGCCTGCACTGCTGCAGCCTCCCACAGGGACCTGCCGACACCAGTGCAGACCATCGTGCAGCACCTACCTCTGCACGGAAGGAATTTGTTAGATTGTGTTATCGTAGTAGTACTTCTAGTTATTAATGAGTAGTCAGCTCAGAGCAGGTACCAAACTGCTGTTGGGCTGTGGCCTGGGAATCCCGGTTTGCAAAGATGCTGCTAAGGGCGTTGATCCACACTTCTGTCCATAAAGGCTCTTTGCCTATATCAAGGGAAAGATGTCATCAAGTGGGTGAGGCCAGGGAGATGCTCGCCTCCACACTTTCGGCTGTGTCCTGCTAGGGACCCCTGCTTTTAAGTCACAGCTCCTGTGGAAACTCTGCCAGCTCTCTGCATTGCCTCAATCAATAGAAAGGCCCTTAAAATGATTGCCAGCATGGCAGGAGCTTAATGGACTGCCGGGCTGAAAGCTGCCGTTGAAAATTAGAGGCCTGCTGTGTACATATTAAGGCACAATTAGCAGAAAAGAAGGTTTGGAAGAGACACGAATAGTAATCAACGCATTGCATTTCAGAGGAAAGACACACTTTCCATCCGTCACCTGTGTCATTGCTGAGCACCCGTCTTCTGGGTGGAAAAGCTGCTCCTCCAAGCAGGTGTAGGTGCGTTGGTGTCTTTGCATGTGGGCTGGCAGGGGCAGGGGCTGCTCTCACCCCTGGGCACGTCAGGCTCCCTGGGTGTCCGTGTGCCTGCTCCTGGTATCACCCACCAAATGTACTTTTCTCCAATGATGGCTGCAGGAAAAGGGAGTAAGATTTGTGTGCACATCTGTATCATGATGACTGTGGTTTGACTCCTCTGATGCTCGCAGTGGTGAGAAGCCCCAAACCCATGATGTGACTGGTTCATCACCTCTGCTTCCTGGAGTAAAAAGCCCCAGTGGGTGATGTGAGTGCAGCTGGTACCTGGCTGCTTTCCCCCAGAATCACAGAATCACAGAATGGTTGGGGTTGGAAGGGACCTCTGGAGATCAGGTAGTCCAGCTCCCTGTTAAAGTGGGTTCAGCTAGGGCAGGCTGCACAGAACCACGTCCAGGTGGGTTTGGTATGTCTCCAGAGAAGACCCCACAGCCTCTCTGGGTGGCCTGTGCCAGTGTTCCCTCACCCTCAAGGTAAAGAAGTTCTTCCTCATATTCAGCTGGAACTCCCCGTTGTTGCAGTTTTGCCCGTTGCCCCTTGTCCTGTCGCTGGGAACCACTGAAAGGAGCCTGGCCCCGTCCTCTTGGCACTCGCCCTTAAGATAATTAATAGACATTGGTGAGACCCCCCCTCAGCCTTCTCTTCTCCAGGCTGAACAGGCCCAGCCCTCTCAGCTTTTCCTCATATCCGGGATGCTCCAGTCCCCTCATCATCTTGGTAACTCTGCTGGCTCCTCTCCAGTAGTTCTCTGTCTCTCCTGAACTGGAAAGCCCAGCACTGGCCCCAGTGAAGAAAAGCCATGCCCTTTGGCTTCAGTTTGTATCCCCAGCCCAGCAGCAGGGTCCCCCCACACACACCATAACACCCTCCTTCCCTGCCTCCCCACTTGCTTGCTCTCCTTTGGCTATGGCTCACAGCTGTGGAAGATCTAGAGGAAAAATGCTGAAAATACAACTCTAAGAGCTTTAAAAATACTGTTTAGTTGCTGAAGTAGCAGTTGCTGCAGTAACAACTTACTGTGTGGAAGTGGTGGCATTGCAAAGCTGCTGCATGGGGCATCTTCCCAAGAAGAACACGGGCAAACATTGCCTTTTGCTCTCAAAAAGAGGGGCAGAATAATTCACAGCACTTCCCTCAGTCTGTGTACGTCTTGCACACTTACAGAACGATCTCTTCCTCTACTAATGAATGGGAACGAGGAAAGGGAAGGGTTGTGCTGGTACTCAGCCCTGCAGTAGAAGAAAAGCCTCACAGCAGCTCCCAAAACTATTTATTTTAGGCTACAGAGGCCTAAGCCACAGATGACTTGCAAATAACGTGGCGTTCAGCTTTTGATGAAGCTAAAAGCAGTGCATCCTGATTATTGAACATTTTGGGTTTCTCAGAGACCAAAGATTTGGGGCTGCCTGCATCATACCTGTAGTGAGATGTCACAGTTTAGCCAACCAAGCTGGGTCTTCTTCCACAGCGAAATCTTGAAAAAAGAGCTTGTAGAAAAAAACCCTTATGTTTAAAACTTCGGTGTTTATTTTTCCTTGGTCTATAGACTTGTCGAACACATCTGTAAGTCAGACAAGCACACAATATAATTTAGGTCATGCCCAGCTTTTCTGTCTTCCCAGCTCAGCTCTCGTGGTGACACATGGCGTGCGCAGATTTATTTATACACAGTACTCGGGGCCTGAATTGACTTCGTTTAAGTGACTGCTGCTTTCTCAGGTCTTCTATGAGAAGAGCAATTACCAACCCCGCACTTGGAGAACAATCACACTGCCGTTAAATAGGCATTTCAAGCAGAAATACACTTGGATATCTCCAGCCAAGTTATCCCAGACCTGGAAGACGCCAAGGGTTGCCTTCTGTGCTGTCCTGCCTGCGTGGCCCCAGTTACCTGGGTGGTTAATTGGATCTACACATGGTAACTTTTCCTCTAGTTTGTTGAATTCAGAAACAGAAAGCAATGCAAAATGCTGATCACTGATGCAAACAGGGCACCCCAGGCAGTGTGGCCCTGCAGCAGGGCGAGGAGGCAAAGGCTGCGATACAACAGCTACAGAAAGGGGTGGAAGGAGGGGGGAAATAAGAAAGAAATGCTGCAGTTGGGTCAAATGAGATCCTGGACAAATGCGACAAATCGATTGGGCAAAATTGCGTGGAAGAAGGTAAACCCAAGCAAGGTAGCCAAAAAATAGAAGAAATCAGGCAGAAATAAGCAGAAGGAGATGTACGGCTGTCAGATGAAAAGGGGTTTTTTTGACTATCTGAAAAGACTTAGGGAGGGAAAATCATGGTATAACCTGGGGAAACTATGCTGGCTTGACTGGAAAGGGATCGGCTGAGCCCACTGCAGACTTGGCTTTTGTTGCATGTTGCACTGGGAGGTCTAACCTCCGAGTCAGGAGGAACAGGGATGGGATCCGCAGAAATGTGAGTCCTTCACCTTCTTCTGCCCAGCGCGTACAGCACAGTCCAACCCTTCATTTAGGGTTGCGAAGGACTGAACTCTATTAAAGGGATCAGATAATTTATTGGGGGGGGGGGGGGGGAGCTAAAATAAGAACAGGAGCTACTTGACTGGATTAAGATTCCGAAGAGAAGCTAACCGCTGCATTTATAGCTGGGAAGTGAAAAAGGTTGGCGTTAGGAGGTTTCTCAGGTCCCTGCGTGCAGGCTGGAGATGGGAGGACCCATGCAAGGGCAGGACTCTGGTCCGGAGGGTATGTAACAGATTGCAAAAATACAATACGCCTTTTATTGTAGCCTGTGTTTGTGGGAAACTGTAGTGATGATTTTAGGTGGCAGGGTGCGATGCTGCTGACGGAGGCAATGTGGGGCAGGGGCAGAGAGGAGGGGTGCAGCACGACACTTGCCAAACCCCAGCTGCCTGGAGCGTGTTTGCACATTGCCCCCCGCATCCCCCCCAGCTGCAGCTTTGGGACGTCACCAGGCATTTCTTTTCCAGCGGTGCTCTCCCAGCAAGAAATGAGGCCAGCAGCACACCACGAGAGGGCAGGGCATAGCTGGGAACGCAGCTGCAGCTGGGAAGGCTGGCTGCCGTGGTCAGACCCAGGGCCACTGCCCTGCAGCGCAGCCACAGCGAAGGCCACCCAGGAGGCAGCAAGAGAAGGGACAAGTCTGATGATGACTGCAGCCAGGTAAGCAAAGCCTCCTGCCCTGGCGAGAGGTTCACTCACAAAAAGCTTTTATCAGAAAAAGAGTTCCCCAGCATCGCACCAAGCAGTGAAGGGAAAGTGGTTCTCGTGCTACATAACATACGTGCATACGTAACTCAGCTAATTTGATAGAACTTGTACGTAACTCCTACATAACTCAACATAACACAGAAAGCACGGGGAGAACTATGCAACAGTTCTGAAACACGCACAGCAGGGCAATTTACACGCAGCGCAGAATCACTGAATCGTAGAATCGTTTAGCTTGGAAAAGACTGTTAAGGTCACTGGGTCCAACCGTACGGCATGGATGCTGTGCATGCAGAAGCACTGGCATCACCCTGCACCTTCTCTCTCCTGCGTGAGCCTGTCGGGGCTGGGGTGTCCCCACACCTTCACATTCACGCTGATTCATGCTGTCAAATGCAAATCCCTTCTCAAACCTCGATGCAACTAATATGGATTTTGAAGGTACCAAATAAAAATCCCATTTCCTCATTGTGACTGGCAAACATAAGCCCAGCTTCTATGAGTTTATTATTTCAGTGCGTTACGTAGTTGTCCTGTAGCATAATATATATCAGGAAAAGGACACATGAACAGTTCATCTCCACGGAAAAATCCTTCTGTGACAGTTGCACACTAAGCAGTAGCTCAGTAGTTATTGAATCATTAAACAGTTTTAATATATATATAAAAATATGTATTTTAATATGTATAAATGAAATTCCAATATATAAAACACATATTTCCTATATATATAAAAATTTAAAATATATAACCATACATATTTTTACATATATATATATTTATAGGTGTAAACAATAATAATGCTCTGTTGCTTCACAGTGATATTACCAAACTGAGTGGTGTAGAAGCATCTTTTGCTTTGGTACTACTATTGACACGTGAAAAAAAAGTTTCATAGAGAGAAAAAACACCCTCTACATTTAAATAACACCTTCCAAACAGGCGTGCATGAGTCAGTCCTTGACGGTACTGTGTCAGACAGTTCAGAGTGAATCCTGGAATGCTTGTTCCCAACCCAAAGCCAAGTGTGCATAATGTCTGGACTGATTAATTAAAGTTAATGTGTGCTTTTCTGAAACCGGATTACTCAGTGTATTTGGTTTCAGCAGGCGGTGCTGCAGAGCAGTCCTGCCCTTCCAACTGTGGCTGAGCTTTTGTAATACTGTATTTGGGAAGTACTGAATTTATACATTTACATTAAGCTGCTTTTCAGTAGTTTTCCTTTCTTCTGTATGTGCTACAGAAGTATACATTAATTAAAGAACACCTCGGTAGGTACGTATTGCTGCGTAATTAAAGGCTGGGGGGCTGAAGGCAGCACAGCATGAGCTAAGACAGGTATTTGAAACAGAACAACTCAGCAAACAGTCAAAATCCTGAGCTTCTGAAGCCAGAGGGTTCAAAGCACTTGGGCTAGCAGAAGTGTACTAGCATGAGTACGATAAAACCTCGGGAGGCAGAAACTGTAGGTGTCCAGCACCGTGGGAGGCAGGATTTGCTGAAGTTAACTGCTGGCAGAGCCAGGAAATTGGGAATTTTAACACTCTGAAGTTCAGGAACTGAAGTGCTGGAGACTGGGAGAAGTCAGGGCAGAAAGAGATGAACAGCTCTCAGTGCAGCCCTAGCAGGAGTGGGGATAAGTTGATTTTTTTTTAGAGAAACTGGCTTGTGCGAGTGATTTGGTCCTGCAACTGTAAAGGGAAGCAGCTAGTGAGAAACGTGCACTGCTCACTGTTGTCTTGGCAGCTATCTAAGAAATTTTAGACTGTAGATCTTTAAACTTTGAAGTGCCCTCAGCTGTGGGCATTTAAAAAATATGTTGCTGCTCTTAGGACTACCTTTTCGAAGAGCTGCATATTCTTCGTTGTTCACATTTACTTTACTTTCCAGAGCGCAGCATCAAGGGTTTGCCCCAGACAATAAAATACCCAGCTCATGGTTGTAGCCATCGAACCTAAAGGAAAGGAAGATGATCTTGCAGCTAATGTACTTCCTTGGGACTCAGAGGATTTCCGTGACCGTGTCATTCCAGGACCCCCGTCCGACTTCAGGGGAGCCTCTAACAGGACAGACTGGGGGGGCTCGCCTTGCCTGCCCTCAAGGCTGGCTAACATCAGGAGGCAAACCGGCCGCCTTGGCTTGGCCTTGTGCCTAAACTAATATTCCCCCTGAGTGTAAAACATCACCAAACATCCCTTGTCTCATGAGATAACCTGGCACGGGAAGAAAAATAGAAAGCTACTTAGGAAACCTGGCTTGTGGATGGGCAGGAGTAGCTCCAGGTGGGAAGAGTGAAGGAGAGTCTAGAGAGCTTGGCAGGGCTTGCGTAAAGGCACGAGGAGAAATTCCTCTGCTGCAGGGAACCAGCCTGGTATTTTCTTGACAGGTAGCTTTAAAAGAACAAGGCAAAAGGGAATATGAGGAATATAACTGATTAGAATATGTAGCTTGAACAATATCCTGAGATTTTTTTAATATGTATAGCTTTTTACAAAGCTTTGTGAAGGTAGCCGAAACCTGGTTATCTCTAAATCCAAGAACCAAGAAAAAAACCCCAAACAATTGGGATTTTTTTATTATTTTCTATACCTGTAAACATGCACATTGTTCAGGAACTGCAATTTTGTGTGCTTCTCCCCTGCAGCCATTCCCTCCCCTCTTCTCCTTACGGCTGATCAACAGTTAAACTAGATCCTCACTGCATTTCAAAAAGAAATATCTGCTGTTACACTGGGTCTATAGCAAAAAAGAGGGGAGTTGTCTATATGAATAGTACAGAAGACCAGCTATCTTTAAAGGAGGCAAAGCTGTGAAACATTTCCCATTTCCACAGCAAATACCAAGTTCCAGGCTTTTAGACAGCATAGTTAGTGCTGTGATTAACCACACCGGTTGCCAGTGCACCACCTCAAGTTTTCTCTGTGAGATCTTTGCAATATTGACATAGATACTTTGCAATATTCACATAGATACAGGAGCTTTCAGCCTTACATTATGCACGTTTTTAGAAGGCCTTCCAATTAACATGATGATATGATATCTACCAGGTGCCTAAGAAGAAAAAAATTCTGAATTTATTAGAGGATTTTATAATATGTTGGTAGTCTTACCATGCAGAAATACCCTGTTTTTATATAGCCCCATTCAGGCCTGGTTTTCCTAACATGTTTGTCCTACTTTTCCCCAGAGCAACAGATTTCTAGACACATGCTGCAGATTTTCTGCTCTACAGCTCACACAAGTACCCAGAATAAGCTGAGCTGGTTCCTGGTTATCCTGAAAGCATTTTCACACTAGCCCAGTATTAAAGAGCAGATGTAAGAAAATTAACATGGGCTCGGGTTTGCAGGTCGGGTTGATGCAGATACTTGCACCATGCCTTTCTTCAAGGTGCCACTTGAAGAAATCTTCAGTAGAACAAGTGTCGCCCAAATAAAGTGCAAATTTTCTTTAAACACAAATGCAAGGTTATTGAGGCCAAAGGTGAATATGAACACTCCCAACAGTGCCAGCACAGCTGCAAAAGAGCCAGGCTGGATGCCTGGAGAGGAACTTGGAGCTGCTACCTCACAGAGTGTTTTGATGCCAAAGTCTTTTCCTGTACTCTGTAACACAACAGGAAGAATATTGAAGTATAAATATTTTTTCCCTGAATTACAGTCTTTCAAAGTTCTTCCATGATAAAGAAAATGTATACGCTGAGATGCAAGCCTAGAGGATATTACACAAGAAAAGCATCTCTGAGTGGGTCACAATTGCAAACTTAGATGCTTAAAATGTACATGTAGTTACGTTCATTGCAGTTTAAAAATCATTTCACATGCTTAAAGTCAATTTGAATAGGACGGCAAGGGGCAGCAACACTTATTTCCAGCATGTACTATCTGCTTTTTATAATTTATTGAAGAAATTCGGGAGAAGAATTGTTTTCAGGTTGTACCAGCATGAAAATGAGGTGAAACACACCCAGAGTTGAAGCGGAGCCGAAGCCCTGCACTTATCCTCTGCATTGCACCGATCTGGTTTGCAAGTAGGAAATTTTCACCTTCTTGAAGTGTGCAAAGCAGCCCAAGGGAAGGGCAAAACTGTCTTGCATCCACCCACGTGATGGGCACCATGCTCCTCAGCGAGGGATGGAAACGAGAGAAGAGGCATTACTTTCAGGCTGCCCCTCTCATCCAAGCAGCCCCTTTGCTGCCAGTTTTTTCTCAGCAAAGGGAAAATCCATTTGGCTGGCGTCATTTCCTGAGAGCGCCAGCCATTTGTCGTGCTTCTGCCTTTGCAGGCTTTATGGCACTTGTGTAATGGGCGGTTGGGTTTTAAGGCGCTCTTAGGAGAGGCGGCGGACACAGAGCATGCCACCGGTCAATCCCCTCTTGGTTCATAACCACGTTAGCTGCCGCTGTGCAGCCGCAGCTGAGACTTATGCACCTTGAGCTAATTTTTTCCTCTTCCATTTGCACGTGCTGCTCCAGTTAAATGCTCGCCACCCACCACCCCCACTGGCAGAGAGAGGAGGGGGACCTGGGAACAACGAGGGCTGAGGAGAAGTGAGGGGCTCCACATCAGCTATCCCCTCCCTCGCCTAAACGTGAGCTGGTTCTTACCGTGGTGGTCCCAGCCTGAAGCTCTACTGGGGAGGGGGAGAGTAGCAGGAAGGTCTCCGACAGTGATGAGCTGCTTTGGAGCAGGGCTCTGTGCAGACAAAACACCTACTCAGCCTGTTGGCAGCCCCTATAGTAAGGATTAGTTGCTTGGTCTAAGGCCAGTAGTAAGGGGGACTTAATGGGGCAATGTCCTCTCACTGTTGCTTCTCTCTTTGGTGCAAGGGGAAGTGAGTAAAACTAAAGCAGAGTATCTACCTGGAGCTGTCAGGGACTGAGCAGCAAACCCGTGATTTCTGCTCCGGTACATTTGCCTGCTGTCTATCTCTGATTATTGTGTGTCCAGATCAACCTGCAGAGAAGCATAGTTCTGCTGCTTCAAAGGATTTCTTACTGGCTAAGGATTAATCAAAAATCCAAACAAAATCACAAGACAGTATTTCAACTGCAGCCGCTTGAAGTTCCGCTCTGAAAATAAAGGCTACACAAAATAACATTGCAGACTAGCAGCAAGAAATGAAAAGATGCAATACAGTCACAGTAAAAGAAGGAAAAAGAAGATTCCTCTATACGCCACCCCTACCGACACAAGCAGCAGTGAAGCTCCAGGACCTGCAGGATCTGTTTGTGCCCTCTGATACATTTATGCACGCTGGGGTGCACTTTGTGGAGATGTATCTTTTTGGCCCTGTAATTATTGCTTAGGAAATAATTCTACTGGCAATCCACGGACAAGTATGAAGTCCCCCTCTGTGCCTTCTGAGTGCGGGTCAGTAAAACCTAGCAGGCAGGACCAGGGAGTGGCTTTCCAAGGACTAGGAGCAGGAGCTGTATCACTCCTTCATGGCTGTCAGCCTGCATGTTATATACACCAGTCCCATGTTGGGTAAGAGATGGTGCCACTGCGTTGCTTCTCATCAGCATGGACATCCCTCTGGGGGATAAACCCCAGGTGTGCACCATGGGGTATGTGGGGTGGCTGCACAGGGACAGCAGGAGAAGGTGGGGCAGCGCCAAAGTCATCCATGCAGAGAACAACAGAAGCTCCTGGGAAGCTCTCCAAAGGTCTGACCTGGGCCTCCTCTGGGTATTTCTTGTGGTACAAAGAGACTTTCTTTCCTCTCTGTTTATGTATGAGGGTGGGATGGCATGAAGCCCACTCCCTCGGTCTGCAGCAACCTGGCTGTTTGCAGAAGCAGAAGGTCCCAGCTGTGGGAGGTGTTTCCCTGGTGGTCCCGCCACATGTCGAGGGCAGGTCACAGCTCAGCAGGTCCTGAGCAAACAGATGTGCATCCAGCACATCTGCTGGGAGCCATCCGGTGAGTGGGAAGGTGTTTGGCCATTGCTGGAGGGACACTTCTCACAGCAGAAGCTTGCTCTTACCAGCCAGCAAGTCCCACCAGAAGCCTGGGCTGCTGTCTCGGCCATGTGAGTCGATAGGCTGAAGTGGCCTAGTTTTAATAGAAGAGGCACTTTCAGGTGAAATGTTGAATCTTCTCACCCCCAGGAGAACATGTCTCATCAAAATTTTATATGGCCTTGGGATCTTGCTGTTTTATAAACAAGGCATTTCCAGATGCATAAATAAGAAAAGACTGGAATATCACAAATTGCTTGTGTGGGAAAAAAAAAAAACAAAGGAAGAAATTAAAACTCAGGAATTTACTTAAAATATATGGAAATCTAGATACACATTTGGGAGTTTTATCCAACAGCAATACTGTTGCTTTTTCAGGAAACTAGAGTAACTCGGAATTTCCTACATGGTTCCTTCTTTCTCCCTGGTGTACTTTATAACATCACCTTTGAGCTGAGGTCCTGAATGTGTTGCTGGGATAGGTGGTGCAGGGTGTAGGTCATCTCAGGTGGGGTTTTAGGGACCCTTCTAAACTAAACATCCATTTATATGGCTACCTGGCGTTACATGGGACGGGACTTGATGACCCAAGTGGTCCCTTCCAGCTTCCCATTAAAGAAAATTAGTGAAAGAAATGTTTGCTGTTCTAGGGATCTTTTTCGTTGCCATGAGGAAGCCTTCATGCAGTAAAGATTATACCAGTTGTAATACCGTTATGCTAAAAGAAGGTTTTATCTCTTTGTTCCTATCATCTGCCTCCCCAGTGAAAATAACGTTTTGCCTTTACATGAAAAATAAACCAAAGAAAAGCTTACTATTTGTGCTGAATTTTTTCCAGTCCAGCTGTACAAAAAGTCATTTTCCAAAGCTACAAAATGTATTTTGAGTCTTTAAGAAAAGAATAAGAGATCTTTGGGCTTTAGCTATTGCTAAAGATCTCTAGGGTCTTTAAAATGCTGCATTAATTCCTTTGCAACTCTTTCCATCCTTCCCGAAAATCCTTGTAATGATTCAGATTGCTTCCTCCATTGTGTATTATTCTAGGGGCATAATAGGGGATGCTAGGGGAGGAGTAAGGACCCGCAGTGCTAGTTGTTGTGCTAACACGGAGTGGTAGAGGCCAGCCCCAGGTTAGGGTGTCCCACAGGCTCTGCACACCCACACTCATGCACACAGACACACATGGGCTGATGCTGGCATTTTTTACCTTCTGAGAGGTTTTAATGACGGTGCCATTTCAGAATGGGCTTTGGTCTGCTATAGCCACATTATCCTTGGCAGGCTGTTTGTTGTATGAAGAACCTGATCAAAAGATCGTTGCAGGTTCTGGAAGAGTCTGTCTTCCTTTTAGAAGAACAGGACCCTTGACTCCTGTGAGCAACCCACTCCTCATGCCGATGGGTGAGACGCTGCTCCCCTCTTTGGCTCAGCTCTGGTAGTATTTGACAGGTACAATTGCTCTTCTGGCAGCAAGATTGCAGTTCTGGCAGCTTTCAGAGCCTCTGATACACTGTATGCCACACAGCTACCTAGTGAACCTGGAAGTTACGGAGGGCTAAAAACCAGGGAAATGCTTGGAAGTGTGCTTGCTTGGGACAACCGGGTAAAGTTTCCATGTCCTGCTTCCTCCACATGCCATTTGTTTGGAAAAGGTCTGATCAGGTTGTTAAATCACTCTGATGCTAATGTGCTCCAGGTGGTCCTACACTGCTGGGAGCTGACATGTGTTTCATCACGGAGAGGCACAGCGGTAAGTGCTTACAACATGGAAACACCACAAAGGCTGCCAGTTGTCATTTGTTCAACAAGCAAAACGATCAGCACTAATTATAATGTACCAGCCCAGCGCCGGTGCAATCCCTGAACCACAAACAGAACCCCTGCAATAAATATAAATAAAGCCGAGAAAGGACTGCTGAGATATAAATAAATAAAACCATCTGCAAAAAATTGCCCTCACCTCCCTGACAAAAGCTCTCCCTAAAACGGAGGGTGGCTGCCAAGCGCATGCTTGCTGCTTGCCTCTGTGCTTAGGGAACCATGATGGACGGCATTTACAGACCCAGAGCGGGTCCTTCGGGGGTTGCTGGCTCTGTGAGGGCATCCTTTGCGGTTCAGCACCTGAGCCTGAGTCGTAGCACCCTTCTGGGTCCCCTCTGCTAGGAGACTGGAAATCAAAAAGGGGCAGTGGGATACCATGGCTGTATATTGGTATAGATACCATATATATATACCCATATACCTATTGCAGCAGAAAGCCTGGTGTGATAACTTCTCCCTGAAGATGCCTGGTATCCAGCCCCAGTCACCGGTTCCTTTGCAGAATGTTTTACGTCGTGTGAGTGGATGGAGGGTACACCTCAGCACCTTGTCAGGAGTTAACCCAGCATCATGTAAGTCAACATGAATATAATTTCTTTATGACTACGAGATTTGTGTGTGTTGGAAACCCATTGCCTTGCATGTAGGTTGGGGTTGTTCAGTGCCAGCAATGGTCTGAGTCCTTTGGCAGTCTAAGCCCTTCAGATTTGTAGAGATGTCATATGGGGTCAGAAGAGATTTTGAAACCGCTGGCCCAGGCTGGCTCATCAGAAAGAAGCCACAAATATTTGTGATTGACAAGTCCAAGGTCTAGTGCTAAATTTTTTTTTTTCTCACTTGGAGTCTTTGACTCTCAAGATTTTCGAAGACGTGTAGGTACTCAGGGAGACTTCCAAGAGTCCCAAGCAGGATATAGCTCTGTGTTTCCCGTGGGGGGAGTAGAGCTAAGCTGCAAGCAGAGCTGACAGAGAGTAAGAAGAGCTTTCTGACGGGAAGTGTGGAACACTTCAACCTTTCACTTGAACATGGCCCCCAGCAGGCAGCCGGGTCAGACTGGAGGATAAGGAGACAGGAGCAGGCAGGAGCCGGACAGATGTATCTGACCCTTTCCTGGTCCTTGTCTCTGCAGTGCTGGTGGTTGGTCCTGCAGCCAGAGCACAAGTGATGCCCTGTGAAGGGTCAGACACCCCATGGCCTCCTTCCCGTAGCCTATCCATACCTCATCCCAGTGTGTGGGATAAAATAAACAGCCAGCATGGAGATCAGAGTACTTTCAATATATCAAAAAAGTATTTTATGGCAATTTCACACCCAAATACAGAATGTCTTAACAGAAAAAACTATCAGCCGTGAGTATCCGTGACTGAAGGCTTTTCGAAGATCCAAAATATTCTGGGTTAGTCAATATAGATGAGGGAATAAAAAATATCTCTCCTTTTTTCTGGCCTGATGTTAGTGGACAATTTTAATAAATTTCTTGCTGGACCTTCTGCACCTCAGCAGCATGCCCATGCCAGTGTGGGCTTGGCACCCTGGTCATTTGGGTGGCACATGTAGTCATGGTAAACAAAGCAGCCCCCCCACCCTTCCCGGTTCTGCAGTATAGCTCAGCTGACATGGCTACAACACAGCTGGAGGTCTCAGCACCTTAGGGCTGAAAGATGAGGCTAAGGACAGCCTCCCCTCCCCGCTTTTTAAATGGCAGATTAAAAATGATTGAATTACTTTTGTGTGGGAGCTCTTCTCTTGTAAACTTTGGGATAACAGAGCACGATATACCAACATATTGAGTTTCTCCTCCATTTCACAGCAATATGAACAGCATAATTTTCATGGCAAGGTCACTATAATGGTTTCTTTTCTTTACTAAACCTTAAACCACAACCCTAAATACTGAGTTATATTTTCAGCCACTAAAATCCCCCTTCCCTTTCTTAAAGTATCAGAAATGTCTGAGAGAATGAGCATCCAAATGTTTTCCACCTGTTTGGCTGAATTTGTGGTCTTGCTGTTTAAAAGTATTTGAAGCCAATATTTGTTTCAGCCACACTGGAAGTTCATTTTCTATCAGTTCCTCTCTGCTTATTTCTGGCATTTTGCCTACTAAATTTAAACTACATTTCTCAGTCTGTTTGTAAGATGTTCTTTTTTTGGCTCCAAACTGTTATGCTAATTAGCTACTATAACTAACTGCTGCACAAACTATTGTGCTAAAACTAAAAATGGACCATTTGTTTATGAAACTGTCCAACTGTTTATGAAACTGGTTGGAACCAGGGAAACGTGCAAGCCAAGGGATACATTCCTGCTGAAATCTCACTCCATGCAGAAATTTGCCGCTGGTCTCTGTCTTAATAAGCATCACAGCCAGCTTTTCAGTTTTCTTTTCTAATGAAGCACCTTTTCTAGCTCATTATTGCTTCCTTTAGATTTGGTCTTGTTTCTATTTAACTCTGAAGTCTCCCCAGGTTATCTGAGAACCACCCCATGTTTAGCTTCATTGTGGTTAAGTACTGTTTGATACTGCTTCCAAATGTCATTTTCTTCATTGTAATTGTGCTGCTCGTCATCAATGTACTAGTCATTAGTGGGAGGAGTTATACTTACTTATTATATCGAACAAGTATTTTTCAGATGTCAACAGCAATAGGTCTGCAAATGACCTCGGTGTGTGACCTAGCTGAAACACTGTGCCAACTTCTGGGTCTTCTGAGTGGGAAAGAGGAGAGAACTTCCACCACAACCGTGCACATTCTGCATCTTGAGACTTATCGATTCAACTTTCTCCTCTAATAATCTTGGTTTTCATCTACTGAATGCTGTGCCTTTTCAGCTAAGAAAAAGTCACGCTCTGCATATGTTCTTTTTTACCATTAATAAGAGACTCGCAGTTTTATTTTCAAGGGCAATTTATCATACTAGATCTCCATGCTAAGTGATTGAGAGGAAATCCAGTTTAATCCATTGCTTGTGGAAGAAAATCCAACTAGAATTTTAACTAGATGAATCAAATGTGAATTATTTTGCTGCTTCTAAGTGGACTGTACACAGATCCAAATTAAAAAATGTCTTTGAAAGTTAACTTGGGATTACTGATACTAGACTGATTCTAGTAATCCATCCAAAATACTGTTTTTAATTGACATTATTACATATCTCTTACTAATCCTCAGCTCCTAGCAGTCCTTACTATCAGACAGCGCTGCTGGGTCTGTGTGCGAAAATCCAGGAAAGCATCTTAACTTTTAAAAAAGATATGGTCCAGCCAAAGCATCAGTAGGATGCTTCATTCTGCAAAGGTACTGCTTCAGACCTCTGGTACGTGTCAGTGCTGCTGGGTGCTCCTGGGTAAGGTGGGGGATTTCCAACTTTGGACCGTGGTGTATCTGCAAGAAAAGAGAAAAATCTCTACAGAACATTTGGTCACATAAGAAATCCTATCTTTTCAGCTAATTGACATTTAATTAAAAGCAAAAAAAAAAAAAAATATCTATTGCGTGTGAGCTGCTGCTAATCCCATGTATTGAAAAAAATGAGTCCAATCCCAAGAAACGTGAGATTAATTAAAGTAAAACATTTGAGCTTTCTCTGAAGCTCGTGTTTCCCTGTTATCCATGGGTTTCCTATTTCGTTTTCATGTTTGCCTTCCCAGCCATGTGGGCTAGAAATGAACTTTTAAAAAGAAAGCTGAGACTCTTGCACATTAAATCAGTTTAGCTAATGGACCTCTAAAGAAAATATTCATTACCAGGTGACTTGTAATAAAACCTTTCCTCAGTGGTACAGTGTGTGAGGTGCTGCTCTTCATGGGCTGGCTGCTACGAGTACTTGGTGTGCCTTGCTCTCGGGTGGATGGCTGACCTCCAGCCCTCTTCCAGGGTCAAGGCAAACGCTGGAAGCCTACGCAGTGAGCACAAGTCCATGGCTTGGCCTCATTGCTGCAGGTGAGTGGGTTACTGGACAGGTAGTGTTCCTCAAAGGTCAGGTAACTGCATTCATCTATTTTCACATGAGATTCTACTTGTACTTTTGACCTTAAAACAAGGCTTTTCTATGCTTTTACCATGACAAATGCTATGTAAATAAAAATGCATTTGTTGTTCCAACACCTGAGACTCTTAGGAAATACCAAACCTATGCTGAGTTAAAGGGGGAGGAACTGCCAGTGCAAGAAAACAGAGCAGGTCTTGAACAAATTAGCACCACATGTTTTCATTTAATGTATTTATTACAGTTTCTATTAAAAATCCAGCACTTGTCCAGTTACATAATGATATCATTTTGTGGATGGCAGGACTGGAACTGTCTTTATAAAATATGGTATTATTTTGCCTCATTATTCCAAGAACGTCTTCATTTCTGCTGAGTTTAAGGAAGCAGAATGAGGCTGATCCTGATAGTTTAGAAGGAAACGGGTACAAATTTTGTCAAGTAGTAGTTGAGTACTAGCTGTATAGGTGAAGCAAAAGGTACAGACAAAAGACACTGTCACAATTCCAGTTGCCATCATGTTGCGCTGGACACCATTGATAGAGAAAGTGGAACAAAAAGTCAACTTCATTGCTGCTCGGGGTCTGCCGCACAGCCCAGGACAGGTCCCTAGCCTGCAGCTGGTCTCTTTCTTGTATTTGTCTCACTCCAAATTGTGTGAGCTCTTCACCTTGGCATGCGCAGGGTATTTGCCAACACCAGCTGATGCCACTAAGGAAAATCTCCCTGTGTTGTGGCTGGGAGCCTCAACAAGGTAATTTTCTCCAGCCTGCAAAGGCAACTGTTGCATGCCACTCCAAAATGATAGGCTCGATTTTCCTCAGATTCTTAAAAGAACTTTCCAAAGAGCCAGATTATCCAATTGAAGGCCTGCAAAGTGCTTTCTCCGCACTGGCCAGGGAACTTAAATCAACGAACCCCCAAACCCTAACATTTATCACCCCTTGCTGCTGTCACAGGCCCGTTCCCAGTCCCTTAAGGAAAATTCCTGAAGCGTGGCAGAGCTGGTGAGGGACTTGCTGAGAGTCTGCAAGGGGAATACTCAGTTATCTGTGCTGGCATTGCTGAGCTGGAATCAATATACATCCACAGATTTACACCGCCTAGAGATCAAGGCTCGGGGATGTTCCCATATCTTAAGAAAATAATACAGCTCATTGTGCTCTTGCCATTCTCCTCTTTTTTCCTCCCACTCTCCTTTATTTATCCCAACCTATTGGTGCAACTTCCTCTCCCCTTCCAACACCATTTTCCATAATCAATTACATTATACTTACTTTTGGTTTTGTACTGGTACATAACACCTCCCCATATACATTTCATATATGTTTCTTTGTAACATACCGTACACATTTCTAAACCTTGACTTGCATGAAGAATGAAAGGAATAAAGTCAGGTGTATGGTCAAAATTTTCAAAGTTTGATGTAAAACTTAAAGGACAAGTACAACTATATAAAAAAAATAAAAACGGCAGAAATTATATTTCCATACATCATTCTGAGAGCTACTCTCTTTGCTCTCATTCATAGTTGAAGTGTTCGTCAATACCCTCTTCAAAATGGTCTTCTTTGCAGAGCTGTCATTTTACATCTGAAAACAAGCAGAACAACAGAAGTTTGTGTTCCTGTTGAACACAGGACCGATTCTACTGATTTCTATGGTATTACTCGCACAATAATCAACTGTTTGATTTTTTTATGTTAATAAAAAAGGAAAATTCAGCTCTAAAATGTGAAATGAGATCTCTTTTCCAATGAAAAATACTTTCAGTGTCTGATCTCATTCTGCTTAATGCCTGACAGTGCTATAGACTGAGTCTTTATTACTGAGAAATTGTTTATTTAAATCACCACAATATTGCAAATACCTGCAAATAGAGTACTTGAGGTTTTCTATTGTTCAGAAGGACCATATCCACAATGGCCTGAGTTCTGAGGATATGATTTTTTGGCTGTATCATTCTAAGTTAGTTAAATGCAGCAATGGGGCTTTGAGGATATTGTCTCTGCAAATTCCTGCAATAATTACTGTGGATTAGCACATAGCATAATCACAGTCTTATAAGTGTTAACTGTTCTAAAAAGCAGTATGAAGATTATATTCCTGACACACAGCCAGCTAGAAAATTACCATCTTATTAATGACCTAACCTGAGAAGAAAAAACCTGTGACTCAGGACTCATTAGAACATTAAGAAATACAATGGAATCTTTTCTTCTTTTTATTCCCTCTTTCTTTCAGTGATAACAATGACAACAACCCAGGCTCTACCATTTATAAAAATGAATTTTTCTTGGTTGTAACACAATGACGTTGCTTAGGTTGCCTGGACTCAACATGGCATTTGTTTATGTAAATTTTTATTAGCATCTAAGCTTAATTTTTTATTTTCTTTTTTAATCAGAAAATTGGATTATTTATTCTTCTTTCCAAATGAAAGCCCTAACCAAATGAAGTCAATGGGACGTGTCACTGACTGCAGGACTTACACCACCAAATTCAGTATACATTACCTGTGTCATGTATCACACAGCACAGTTATGGCACAAGGACCCAGTAACTTGAGAATTGGCCACCAAACTGTCTGAGGTCCCATGTTCTTGGTGACCTACATCCTGGTCCCAGCACAAGGAAAGAAGGATGCTGAGTAACATCATGGATTTGCTCCTCCACAGACTGCAGCATCTTCTGCTGGGGACCACAGGGCAATGAATGTAGGGGTCAGACCCAGGAAGGTTTTGAGGCAGGTCATCACCTTGGCTCTACAAAACCTGAGCTCTGTGGGTACTGCATTGACCTCTTCTCAATAAACCTTAACAAAGGCACAGAGTGCATTTCCTCAGCTGAACTAGGGGAATCAACAATGATCAGAATTGAAAGCTGTACACATTGAGGAGTGCAGCTGAAATCTCTCTGCTGGGCTGATCTCGTTTTTCTTCACTTAAAGAACACATTGGATATGCTTTTGTTACTGGAACAACCTCTGGAAAACATACAGTGACTGCAAGCAACAAAACATGTTTTATTAATGTACTGTGGGTTATTACCAAGACATGCTTGCAAATTTGGATAAATCTGTTCTTATTTAAATATAATAAATAAGCTGGGTTTGAGATTTGAAAAAACTATTTAACAATATTTCTGTCGCCGAGTATGCATTTGATCATGCTGATAGATATGAAGAATAACTGTATGGAAGCTGCACTGGAGAAAAATGAGTGTAGGAGGAGAACTAAGAAAAGGAATCTGCAGCAGAAACCACAGCCTCGTGGTACAGGAAAAAAAGGAAGTATCTGTTGTAACTTGTACGGGAAATTTATCTATTGCAGTGACATTTTGAGGCTGGAGTTGGGGGTGCTTTGAGAGTAAATATTATTATACAATGAAAAGGAGATTGTAGGGTCTTGACAAAGCTAGATGCCAGCAGTTTGATTCATTACCTCAAGTAATTCTTGCGTGTAAACAGAAGCCCCCAAACCCACTCCCACATACTACTGAAAATGTTCACTGTTCTGTTTTGTCAGCCGGATGAAAGTCATGTCACAGTTTGTATAAAGGAAAACCTTTTATTTCAGAAAACATATTCCACAGTAAGTCACAAGAAACCAGCCTATGTAGCAGAAAGTGCAACAAACTGAGAACTAGGTTTCTAGATTCTACCCTGAGAAAACAAGGGTAAACAAAATACATTTTCTAACCTAAAAAATCTCTGCCTTCCTTGGACACGTTATGTGGTGAAGCCACAATGGTTTTACCATTTAAATATGAACAGATTCCTTTGAGAAAAGAAAGAAAGGTTTCCATCAATGTTCCTTCTTTTGAGTCTGTCCTGGGGGTGTCCTTCCTTCCTTGTGTTGCCACATCCACACCAAACACTGTTTGAATTCAGTGATATGTGCACACAAAATGTATCTACCTTTTCTGAGAACTCTAGATACCTGTCACAAATGTACCGGTGACATTTTCCTGGGCCTTTGCAAAATTTTTGCCTTTAAAACCTCCCTACTCCCAATGTTTAAATTGACATGCTCTTTGGGACCTGCTATACATACACATTTCAGATGCATCCTTTACCAGTTAGTGGTGATGGTAAAGAGAAGACAAATCAGCCAGAAAAGTCCAGCTCCTCCAAGAGAACAGTAAATAGAACAACTTCATTTCAGTTACCCTGTCGTATCTTGGGAACATTTTGAATACTTCTGGCTTGGTATTTTCCCAAAAAGCCAAAATTGTCCAGACACACTAATAAAAAAATAGAGAACAATTCATTTTGTTTCTAACTGGAACAGATCAGAAAACACTCTTGCATTTATTTTTCTTGTCCGAGTCCCAGACAACATCCCTCAACGCTGTGTTTTCATTTTGTGAGACTGAAGTCAGACAAAGCATGAAAAGCAGCCAAATATTGAATAAACATTTCTCAGGGAAGGTGACTGTGATAGTCAATCCATGATAACTCCCTGACTTACTCTTTTTTTAAAATAAGGGGAAAACCTTTCATTACATAATAATTTTCTAAAGATTTTTTTTAAAAGTAAGTTACAAAGCCTGTGAACATCAGCCTTCTACATTTCTATCAAAATTCTGTGGTTTTTAAAGATCTCTCATATATTTGCTGGTTAGCTGAAAATAGAATCACTTGAATAATCTTTTTTTTCAATTAAGATGTGATTTTTGTTAAAAATGGATTTTACCATTAAAATATATTCAGTGTTCTCTCTTTTTTCAAGATTGGCACAATGCCTGTAAGGGCAACTGTGTGCTTGTGGGCTGCATGGGCTGTGGCCTGAGACAGTTTTGCCAGTTTATCATTCCATCAAAGCACTTTTATTAGAATATAAGGTACAGACAGGCACAAAGAACCGTATTTTGGTGTTTCTGAAAAGAAACTACAATTGAGACAACAGGTCACCCAGGCTAAGGAACCATGATCAGACTGAAGACACTAAAATTAGAGAAGGTTTACCACCTTCTCAGCTAGCAAAAAGTCTTAAGTTGGCAAGGATTTGCTTGCATTGGTTTGTATTGAAAACACATACATTTCTTTTTTGTAAACAAGACTGAATGCTTTGAAGATGGTAGACTGAAGTCAGCACCTCACTAAAGCTTTTTCAATAGCAGGCTTTGCCACCAAGTGCTGGGAAGATAATTTTTATTGCCAGAGAAAGCAGGAGATTGCTGTTCAAGCACAGCATGCTCTGAAAAGGCAGCTGCAACTGCTCATCCAATGATTTCTTCCTTTGTTTCCAAACCTGAGATTTATTCGTTTTCCCCTTCTTTACCCATTGGAAAAATCTCCTGACTTCCATAGTTAAAGCTTTTTAACTAGAGGATGGGGGAGAGAGAAGAAAAAGGAGGCAGAGGGGTAAAAATACTTTGCCTAACCCTCATTTGTTGAGATGGAGGTTGCTAATCGCCTCATGTATTCACACCTTTATGCCACGTTTCAGTAAGATCATAGACTTTCTCCCTAACCACATCAAAGCATCAGACAACACAAACAATGGCAGCACATACGGCCTTCCACTCCATCATTGCTATCTACAAAGAGCTCCCGTGGTAGGACCAGTGGTGGGACAATCTGCTCAGTTTTATGCCTGCAGCTTCATTCCACTTTGGGAGGCAAAAATGAACACGCCTTGAGTCTGAGAACTGCTTTGAGTGCACACGAGGAAATCGGCAGGTCTTAGTGCAGTGCCCTGGTCCCACGGCATGGGAGAGGCAAGGTTCATCGAGGCACAGCATGGCGTAGCTGGCTGATGGCAGCAACCACAACAGCACGAGGTTGATGGTGGATGGAACAGAATATTTACTGCGCATTGCAAAACCTGTGCCACTTTGACAGAAGTTGCTATTTTCTTTCACTCTGGCTGATGCTAGAGAGTCCCTGGAGCCCGCTGGGTCTCCAGGCTGGTGAGCTCATGGTACTTTTAATAATCAGAAATTATTCCCATGTGGCTGGGCTGATAGACAGATTGACAGGATCTACCTTCAGGGTAGAATTTGCTCTGAAACTGTAACAGCAGCACTGAGGGATCGATGTGGAGAGGTGCTGGGTTTTCCTGGCTCCCCTGGAGTCTGTAAGGGTAGGATTGCTCTGTGCCAGTGTATGATGAGAGGTGGGCAGAGAAACTGAGCTAGAAAGAAACCCAGCATTTCTATTTTTTTTTTTTTTTTTGCTTTTTTCCAGGAAGCAAGCCCTCTCAGCTGGGGGTTTTGCTGGAAACCATTCAATGCAATGAGATTATTTAATGTCTTTCTTTCTTTTAGCTTGTTTGTTTTGGGTGCTTTAAGTCTACTGGACCAGATTTCTGCCTGTTTACAGCTGTGGCAGCACAGCTGCCACAACATGGCTCAGCAGTGACAGCCACCTTGGGGCTCATGGCAGCGTCCTTTGGAGGTCTTCAAACCACCATGGACTTCTAACGGAACAGGGGAACCATCAGCCCTGCCCATCGGGCACCAATTTCAGATGCTGCGAGAAGGGGGAACCTGTGGTCTGCAGCCAGAGTGGCTCATGAACATGGATTACCAGGTGGGAGGGACATTGCTGTCTTCTCCACCCCCTCTTGCCTTTGTGCCCAGCCCTGCCAGCTGGAAGCAGAAACTTTCCTTTCCCTCATTTGTTCCTTCTATTTTTTGTTATTTTCAGCATGTGCATTTTACTGTGAATTTTATTGCTTCTTCAGCTATGCTTTTTTCTTCTTATCCCCTGAATTCCCTAAGCTTTACATCCTAGTGGGGTGGCTCTACACTTTGTTTATGTTGGTAAATCTAAATGATATTCCTTATCCCCATTTGTATGGAAGATTAGTAGCAAAGCAGGCTGAAGAGAGGTGGTAAGTCAATCAATGAATTAACCTCCTGGTTAAATGCTGTACTATGTGACAGGACAAATGCATCATGATCCCTCTTTGGTTTAGAAATGTAAATTTCAACAAGGGAGATTAGTGCAGTTTATAATGACCTAGAATGTTTGCTTTAAAAAATGATACCCCAGATGTTGGCCGGCAGACAAGGATGCAGCCTCTAGAGTCCTAACAAGATGCTTGCAACATGAAAAATGTGCTCTTATCAAGAAGTGGAGACTCCAGGCTCAGTATTGATTTAAATTTATGAGCATATTTCAAAGGCAGCAGAGGGTTTATTTCGTGCAGATGAGTGGCTGAAAACAGTATTTCGCTTGCTTCCCAGGGCCGAGCAGAGAGGTGTATGTGCAAAATTGTACATGTAAAGCTGTTCCCATGCTGTACAAGGAGGACAACCCAAACCCATCCATCCAAATGACAAAGAAGACGGATCACTCCTCAGCCTTGAAGGACCAGCTGTGGCACAGGAGATTTGCTTTTGAGTCCACCTGCAGTAGTGGGGAATTAGCTGTGGTGACAGCTGGAGTCTGGGCAACTCTTCAGTTTTGCATCTGGAAGAGGACAGATGATCTCTGGTGCAACCCAGATCAGCTTCTTCCTCATTAATGAGGGCTGAAGAGCATTTATCCCTTTCCTTGCATTCTTGAAGAAAAAACAGCTTTTGAGAATGACTAGTGAGGATAAAAGATTTACTGTAAATGTCCCCATTTCCCTGTGGATTGGCCAACTGTGGCAGGGAACTCTTTCTAAGGACAAGTTCTTCCATAATTACCTATCATGGATTGTCCCATGCCAACCTCTTTGGAAGACCCAGATCATTTACTTTAGCTGCTTGTAAACTGTCTCACAGGTCCATGTAACAAGAAATTAGGCAAAGGCAAAATTCTTCAGTTTGCAAACAAAACCCTTAGTATTTTCCAATTCATTGCCTGTCCCAGACTTCTTATTTCTATTTTGAAATGGACTTTATATATTTTTAGGAAGGCATTCTAAACTTAAAAGCTGATTGAAGCTTACATGATCTTGCATACATTTTTAAAGCGTAAGAGAGATATTTTACATTCTCTTTAAAAACCAGAACCTTCCTTTTTACTTTTCAGGATCTTCAGCTACTGCTTTCCCCAAACTCTTCAACTGTCTAGTTGTGCCTTATTTCTCTTCATCAGATGACATACAGGTTTATCAATGATAAAACGCTGATGCTAAGTTCTCAAGGATTAATCTGACCATTTTTTTTCTCTTTGATTTGCATTTTTAAAAAATATATGTATCATTAGGATACTTTTTAAACATCAGAAGCATTATATGCATTTTAAAGCGTAGAGAGAGGTGCACTTTGCTAATTATGATGACTAAAAGCTCAGATGCCTTAAACTCTGTTCTTTATATAATTCACACTGGATAAAATTTAGAAAGGTGGCCTTGATATCTGAGCCTGTCCAGGATAGATATCTCTAGGTGGAGCCTAATACAAGCCTCACAAGCAGTCCTCTTTCACCCAGAAAATTCAAAGGGAGAGAGAGAAACAAAAGATGGAAGTCTAGAAGTGAAGTGCATATAACTCTGAAAGAAAAGAGAGAAACTGTAGAAATAAATTATTAATGGAACAGCCTTGCTAAAATTATATGGTCCTTTTAAACCATAAGTCAGTTTTTAGGAACAGAATCTTGTCGGCTTTTAGAATGAGATTACAATTACATTTAAGTGAAATTGAATTAGTCATGTTATAAAATGGGAGAGCTGTAAAAAGAGATAGTAATTTAAAGAAAGTCAGCTCCTAAAGAGTCCTCCTGGAGAAAAAAAAATGCAGTCTGGCCACAATGAGAGCCCTGACGTCTAGAGGGAAAATTCCCGAAGGAGTCCCGAGCTAGAGCATAACCACCACTGTACATCTGCCATCCAAGCAAAGACATCCATCCCAAACCACAGGAAATTAACTGTATCTAGAATAGAATTAAAATTAGAATTAAAAAACAGTAGAGTTAGAATTTTTAAAGAAATGAAAAAACTTTTAAGGGGCAATTTATAGACACAGTGATTGGGTGTGCAAGAGTCACTTGCCAGGTAGCAAGGTGGAGAAGGAAATAGCAGTGAAAATATGGTAACAACGAAAATGTGGTGGATGATGTGAAGGTTGTACATAACTTACTGAAGAGTCCCTTACCCCATGCCTTTTGTGAGACCTCAAAAGGTGGATCTCTTATTTGTAATCACTTTGTATTTACATAGCTGCACACATCATCACCAAGTTCTGCCTGAAACATAGTAGATTAAATACTTCTCAACCCTTCTGCAACTCAGAAAGCATTGACCAAAACTTGTCCTCTGGTCTCAGTGGAAATCCACTGCTGCTTCACTAGAAAAGTTGCACTTAAGTTCTGTTTTGAGGGTTTGTACCTGTCCTATGTATGAGAAAAATTTCAACCATCTCTAGATGCATCAGAGGCAATATGTGGCAGAAAATACAAGAGAAAACTCACGGTTTAGATCTACGCTTGGATTCAACATCTGGTGGTTAAACCTAAATTAAAGCTTTTGGAAAAACAGAACATTTTGAGTAGAAGGGCCAATGCCTTTTCTAAGGTTTTCTAGATTATTTTAATAATTTAACATGTATTTATTCCCATTACTTAGAATTAGGCAGACAAAAATTCTGGCATCTTTTTAAAGGCATATTTTCTTGTTGCAAATGCATCTGTAGTTAATCCAAATCAAAAAACCCACAAAATTCTTCATGGCAATCTAGGGGAGGTTTAGAGGAGCAGACAGACTGAGATTAAAAACATGGCATAAAAAGTTACGCTTGTTACTTAACAACTTCATAATACAGGTCTTTGCTGCTCGTATGATGTTCGTAAGTATGACAGGAAAATACAAGAACTCTGTGCTGCAGTGAGTACAAAGTGTCTCTTTTAAGCTGAGACCATTCTCCTAACCCGCGAGGTGGTACAGCACAAACAGACTCCAAACTGAAGTATGCAGAGATATGTGTATTATATACTACACTCTATTTTGCATAGACCCTGAAGAAAGTATTTCTCACTTAAGGGGAGACTTATTATATGACCTTTGTATTTTGAGGATCCACCTGGAGAATTTTAATCACTCAGACAGCATGAATGGTTCAAGTCAGCTCTACTTACAATCAATTACAATGTGTAAGCAATTTTATCATTAGCACAAGCCAGCAAAAAAGGCACCTTGATGGAAACAGTGCTGTTTACACCGTGTGCTATAATGTACCTTAAGTTTTATCTTTTTCCTGATATTATATAGGAAATCAGGATATCAACCCTGATCAACGTATAGCAGCTGGGACAATGTTAGGACAAGATGGGATTGAGAAGCCATGCAAAATATTTTCCAGTTTAAGAGCACTGACTTCTATTGGATTTTAAAAAAAACATTTCATGGGATACACTGTGCTCCTTTACACAGCACTCCAGTGCCATAAGTCTCTCCAGCGTCCTTGGTAAAATCATCCTGTTACTCAGGCCACAAACACCAGAAGCACACAAGGGAGCCAGCACTGACTAGTGCTCTTTGCAAAGGAGGCAAATATACTCTTGAATGTTTGCTCTGAAGGAGCTACAATAAAAGGTTTTGTAGGGTCGTCTGTCAGCTAAGATAGATCTGGGCATCCTCCGGACTCTGAATTACACAGAAGCCTGTTGGTCCCCTTCAGACAGAGAAACGTAGTCAGGTGAGAAAGATAAAGAAGGAGGTGACATGTATAGAGAAGAGGCATTAAATAAAGAAATTGCAGTTTGGATGGCAATAGAAAAGGAAGAAGATGAAAGGCATTAGTGGAAGTCTTATGAAATGCTTGTGCTGCCTGCACTCTGCGGAGTTTTTTATGTGTAGCTGTGTATTTCTCTGTCTTGGCACGGCCTCGAATGGGGTTAAATTTCTTCCTGGTAGCTGATGCAGTGCCGTGTTTTAGATTTGGTGTGAGAACAACGTTAATATCACACGGATGGTTTTAGCTGTTGCTGGGTGATGTTTACACCAAGCCAAGGACTTTTCAGCTTCCCAGGCCCTGCCAGCGCAAGGGCTGGAGGGGCACAGAAGCTGGGAGGGGGCACAGCCACGATAGCTGGCCGGAACTGGCCAAAGGGATATTCCATGCCATAGGATGTCATACTCAGTGTATAAACTGGGCAGAGTTGGACAGAGATGGAGCAGATCGCTGCTGGGGGACTGGCTGGGCATTGGTCAGTGTGTGGTGAGCAACTGTGTTGTGCATCACTGGCTTTTCTTGGGTTTTATTCCTCTCTCTCTCTCCTTTAAATTACATTTGTTATTATTATTGTTGGGGTTTTTATATTTTATTTTAATTATTAAATTGTTCTTATCTCAACCCTTGAGTTTTACTGGTTTTAGATTCTCCTCCCCCATCCCATGAGGGTAGTGAGGACAGTGAGCAAGCAGCTGCGCAGCGATTACTTGCAGGCTGGGGTTAAACCACAACAGTCCTTTTTGGTGCTCACTGTGGGGCTCAAAAGGCTGAGATAACAACCGATCTGACCGCAGCATGTTAAAACAGATTTGTCATAAGCATTCATTGTATTGCTTTAATAGTCTCTGGTCACAATGCTGATTTAATTGCTCTCAGAGTTGTAGCGTGTGTTCTCAGAGTTGTGTTATGTCACACCTTACTCGCTGTATCTGTTCCCTGTTGTGATGTTTATCACTTCTGGGGGCTGGGCTAAAGTTATCATTTTGTTGTACTTTGGAACACTGGTTTGTGCTATGATGAAATTGCTGGCTATGAAACTAATGTGGTATTTGTGCTTAGCAGTGCTGCCACCTCTGTACTTCAGAAGTCATCTAATAGGAACTATTAATAATTTCACCTTTTGCCTTTTCTCCTCGGAGAGCCAACGTGTTGGGGAGACATCCTCTCACACCACCCCCTTCCCTGCCAAGGTTAATTACAGTAACATACAGTCATTGATAGCCACCAGACTCAGAAAAAAACCCTTTTTATGTCTTTTCATAGGCTTACCAGCTAAAGAGACAAATAAGATCACTTATCCTCTTTCTAAACTATTCTAAATAGGTTAGAGATAACTTGATTATCTCTGTGACTTGCAAAGAGGTTTTCAATGCAAACAAGAGACTGTCTTCACTTTAAGCAGAACAAACATGAAGTTTCTCATTATGGGGCATCTCTTCTGTGCTTTGTATTATGCATTACATTTTAAAAGTTCTGCTTCTCTTTTCTTTCTAGAACTTACATTTTGCTGTGGGACAGCTTACTCCCAATTCCCATTACAATTAGGGCATCAAATTACTTTTGAAGATTCTGGCTTAAGACCTTACAGGTTTCACCAGTGACTGTTAACGTTCCTTCTGATTCATCTTTCTCTTCTGACACCTCACATTTGGTAATATCCAGATATTTCAGCCATGTGGTCTGAGATTCACTGAATTATGACTGTTTAGCTTATTAAAAGATATAACACATACTGGTATGGTTACTGCTTAATGGTAGGTTATGACAGGTTTTCTTTTCCATTGCCCTGTCAAAAGTTTTGTTTCTTATTAAAACACTGTAAGGGGTGACGTGTAGAAGGCAAAGAGCCTTTTTATACCATCAGAAATGCAAAGTAGCTGCATTCTTTTTTTCTGGAGCCATTCAGTAAATCTCCCTTAAAAGACTAACTTGGCTTCCCCATATTTATAAAGATGAACAGATTTTACTGTTCATTATCAGAGAAGCAAGTACTGACTCAGTATTGACTCACAGATAAGAAAAGGCCACAAAAGGACAATTCAAATCTTTGGAATTATTGGGAGCTTCAGGCATAGAAACTCTTGCATTACTATTGCACTAATGGTGAATGTAGGTCTTCAGAAGCACAAGACAGGCAGGACTTTATCTCCAGCCCAGGTCGATTGCCTATCAAAATACTGAAATTGAGCTCAGCTCAGAAATGGCAGTTACCTCACCTTCCAGGCACAGCACATCCCTAGACCTGGGCTCATGCGATGCCTTTTCTTCCCAGATGAATCTGAAACCAAAGGAAATGTATTACACAATTCTGCTTGGACTACAGGTAACAAATCAAATTAATAGCTCATCCCTGAGCTTTTAGTAAAACCTTTTCTTTATATACATCATACTACCACCTGATTTTGCAAGAAGTCTTGTGTTAAATATTAGTTTGGCCTCAAGAAAAAAAATATTTAAGCTTTATCATCATTATTTCAAGACTTAGTTTTGATCGCAGTATCTGGAGCTGAACGAAAACATTTCCCTTAATTATAACTCCATGCAAAGATATATCATCATCCTGTAGATAAACCAACACAGAGCCAAAGAGTCTCTCCCTCTTCACGTCTTTTCCATTTTCTGCTTTTCTGATGAGAACACGATGAGGCAGGACATGAAGAGATACAAATGCCCGCAGATGGTCTCTGAAAATTCATGCAGAGGTGATCTAAAAGGTGATTTCTTTGCCCGTTGTCCCCTTTACAAGAACTTTACAAGGTCCACGTTATAACACTTCTGCCAGCTCTACTACAATGATGGAGATCTGTAGTGTCTGTGGAGCCAGCACATCCTGGGCCCTGGAGAGTCTCTGGAAATCACCTGGTCCCAGGTATGTGCATAAATATGGTGACACCAGCAGCAAAAATTGAGTGTGAGGATTCCCTAGTATAGTGCCTCAGACCTGTTCAAATCTAAAAAGATGAGCTCTTCCCCTAATTTGGCTTCGATTTGATCCACCCCTGCATCCAAACCTAAGACCAGAAATTCTTGCTATGGGCTAAGGGATATCTATAGTAGTAACAAAAATAATAACACATTGCTAACTTAAAATACATTGATTTAAATTTCAGTGACAGACTCTGCTGTCTGATGGTGATAGATGCGAGTGAAGTCAGTAGGTGGTTAAAAGCAGCATTTATGGGGTAATTGTTACCCAGGCCTTATGCCCGTAGCACTGACGGTGTCGAAAAACATGCTGCTATAGCTGAGGGCCTTACAGAAATTTGAGTCCTATATTCCTATAGGGGAAAATTAAATAAATATTCTTCTGTTTCAACAGCTGTAGGAAATGCTTAGATGTACCCTTTAATTTCCCTCATCAATCAGCTCAGATTGTTTTTAAATGGGGATCATAGGGGAGCCATATGCTCAGAGATGGTCTTAACACATTGTTCAGTTGAACAGAACTGAACTTGCTCCTTAGGAGGCTAATTTTTCACTGTACTGCTGTATTCTGATTGAATTTCCTAGCAGTTGGTGGTCCGTTACATTGTCTGACGAGGGCCATTTCAATGAGCTCCGAAATAAAGTGGCAGAACAGCTTGTCCTGCTTTCTTGTAATTGCTTAAAGCATCTCCATATGTGAACGACAACACAAAGGTTTTGCAGCGAGCAGTGATAAGGGTAGCTGACCAGATCAAAGCAGAAGATTGTTGTGAGATATTGTATTCATTATTTGAAGAAGGTCTTTCTTTTGTCGTAAGACTCATAAATATGTCCTGATCTGCCTTTTGCTCTCAGAGGGAGAATGGGTCCTTCTTAGGCAGGTTCTCACCCCTCTGAGTGCTCAACAAAGTCTGTGAGCTCCCCCCATCTTTCCCTTTAATCTGTAAGGTCCTCTTCTAGGGGTTTCAAGTTCTGCAACATTACTAACTTGAAGGAGATCATACATGCAGGTCCTGCCTCAAATTCCTTTGTGTGTGAAAACCTGCATGCTTCCAAAAGGAGCAGTTCGCTCTGCAAAGTTGCTGCCATTGTAATGCCACAGTTGTTTTGAGAGAGAAATACTCACAAATGTCCATTTTTTTCAGCCCTCCACTGCTTATGAAAGAGGCCCTTGGAAACAGAAGGAGAAGAATCTTTGGAGTCAATTGCAAAGCCTCCAGCTTTGTTCCTCAAAGACACCCCATCGTCCTGGGAAGGTTAAAGACCAGGGTAGATCTTCATCACCACCTGGCTCAGCAGCTCCAGCCCTGAATGTGGCCCACAGGTGGCAGCTCTGCAATCTGTTGGGAAGGTGCAAAGTGTGGTGCCAAGTCATCTGCAATGAAATACCCCAGAATGGAAAATGTCCAGTTTTTCTGATACTATTTCTTTGTGTTTAAGTCAAGAAAATGAGCCCAAGGACATATATTGAAAGAAACAGCAACAAAGGCAAAGCTTGTGCCCCAATTTAAGGCCAAAAACTTGTTCATTTTTGGAGACGTGCAGTTGCACCCTGTTGCCCGGGCAGGGTGTACAAGGAGGAAAGGACAGTTGTTCACTTGCTCTTGTTCTTGAAAGGGAACAGGTTCCTGCATGACCTTCAGCCCCATGGCTGGGGGCTAAAAGGCGACATTGCCTCCAAGTGAGAGGAGAATGAGCAGCCTTCAAGTTTGATGGAAATGCTGGCACTGGGCATTGCATAAATACAGCCTGCTTCTTCTTTCAGGAGCATGTAAATCAAGACCAAATCCACTCTGAGTAAGAGATAAAAGATTATAAACTCCTGTACATAGAAGGAAAAAAGGCAAGAACACTGTTTTTTCGCTAACGGCATGTGCTCTTTGCAGCCTCTAGTAACAACTCTCAGCATGGGAGATATTTTATATAGCAACATCTGGTTACATATTGCAAACAAAACAACAATTTACACAAGGGCATGTGAAAAGGTTTGACATATGGTATTTATTTATGAATTTCAAAAGCTGCCTGTATTTACTTTACATATTCCCTATGTTCCATGAAGAGACCCCACGTATAGGCATTTATGCATGATGCTGAGCTAAGGTAACCTCTAACTGGCAAACTCAGATTAAGCAGGGATTAATCACTATTTCCACATAGTTGGAAGAGATACGGCAATGTTTTTTACACTAAATAACCAATAAATAAGATAAGAAAAATAAATAAAAAATTCAGAACTGAGAAAAAAAAATCTCAGTTCACAGAAAAGAACCACATACATGCTGTTAACTTTACTGTAGGAAACTTCTTGACATGACATTAAGCATCACATGTTAATACCAAGTTTTGATCTAGAAGTAGTATGCAGTCTGCTGTTAAGTAGGATTGCTTTTAGATAGAACATATATCAGAGCACTTCCCTAATGCTTGCCCTGCTGAAAGAAGATGAAATGTGCCTAATAATATGGAAGTCATATGGATGCTGGTCATTTGGTCGAGGTCATGATGGACTCAGCCATGGCTAGAGTATAAACTTTTTGCACCTACATGCACACCTGCTCCTTTCTGCTCTCATCTTCTGAGATCCTGAGTATATGAAGTGGCCTCGGGAATAGAAGATGCATGACTAAGTAACTTTCTTGTTACTGAATTACAGAATTCCACTTCATGCTCCTATGGGAAAAAAGTATCATTTTCCAGTGACCAAGAACCCTAAGTTAGATGATTTCAAATATTTTACCATGATTTCTCTCCAAATCTTAAATTCAAGCCTCAGATGGTATTTCCAAACACTTTGGAAATGTATCAGGCTGGTGAACTTGTGTAACTAAAATCCAACTAAATGTGAAAATTCTGTGGACATCTCCATTAAAACAAATTTCTGGAATACAGACATATAAATATTAGAATCATGTTAACACCCTCATCCTCAGTTCATGACATTTTCCATACAGGAATGAGCAGCTGTAAATTTGGGACAGATTTTTATGGTTATCCATTTTGATCTACTACAAAATACAGGCAAGAAAAGGAATTTTATATAGGTTATTTCTGCACCAAAATTTGTAACTTTTAAAGACATTCTCACTCCTCTATCACATCTGTCACCAGTTAAGTTGTTCCAATAAAGTTTAGCCTTACTGTTAAAAATTTGCAGCTCGTTTCTGTTCTGCTTTTTATTTGTTCTGTCAGTGGGTTTCAGCTGTTAGGGTTGATAATTCCATCATTTGCTGAGCCAAAGAGCCCTCTGCTGTCAGAAACCTATTTCCACCCAGGGGACTTCTAGCTCACAGTCAGGTGTTCAGTTGCATAGCACAGAAAAAGAGAGTTTTTTATATTTTGGAAGGCAGTATTTTGCTGGTACCCTTCTTGTAGCTCTGTTCTGAAATTGCTCTGTTTCTAAAACTGCCAAAAGTTGCATGGGTTGGAATTGCAAACACTGGCATTTCAATTGTGGTGAAATTCAAAAATACTTTTTCCCCGTCTCCCTTTCTCAAATTTTTTAAGTCTCAGATTTCACCTTGGAATAGTTATTCTTCAAAACAACATCAAGAAAAATGGGTCAAGTTGAGAAGCTGTCCTCAGTATGAACTAGGCAGCCACATGATGTGCGTGTGACAATGTTCATTCTTATAGAGAAGGCATCTTTCTGTGGTGTGGTTGGTATTGTTTTGGACTGTATTTCATAGCAACACAACTTCATCCAGAGTAGAAGAAAGTCCTGAAGTTTAAAAAATGTAAGATGATAGTGCCTACAAACGCCATCAAGGCTAGCAACAGTCCAAAGGCTGAAGTTTTCTAATTTATTTTCATAGCTCTGATAAAAATATGGCTTTCATTAAAACTGTGGAAATGGACCTTTAGCTCTGCTTCTGCAAAGTGAAAGCAATTTGTTGGTTGAAACTCCAGATTTATGTTTTTTGAATGCTGGATATAGAGTTATTTATGTTCCAGTTGCTGTTACCCTCATCCTGCTGGCTAGATGTGGATCCCTTTGGGCTTTTCTTTGCATCGGCCAGCTGAACACTATCCTGCTCTGGGCACTTCCAGGGGCCAAATCCTGCAGAGCAATCCATGGTGAAGCTTGCAAGAAGAAACAAGGACCCTTTCTGGCGGGCACAAGGATCGTCACAACCTGTTACATCCCTCTGTGCACCACAGGCATTAAGGGGCACATCAGGGAAGAGAAAGAAGTGGACAGGGCAAGCTGGCTGCAGACACATTGTTAGGGACAGTCTTTCTTCCCTCTGGCATCTTGGAGAGTAAATTCACTTAGTGGAAGTCAAGACTGGGTCATCTATTTCAGAAAACCTAGGTAGCCAGAATGAAACACTAATTTTCTCTGCACCAGATTTACAGCAATTTATACCTACATGTGCTTCAGTCTTGTATGATCGGTCCAAACCAGCATGCCCGGTGTGCCCAGCTGTGGCAGCACTGATGGGTCTCAGCATGAGCCATGCTGGAGGCTGGGTAACGAATAAGTATGGCCCTTGCAACTGCTTTCATTATTAATTATAATGGGCATTTATGTACAATCTCATTTAAATGGATCCATCACACTTGAGATAATTTCAAGCAAATGTTGAAGAAGCTGGAAGTAACTAGGTCCTTCGAGCCCTACAAGCCGACCTTGGTTCAGTTGCTGTCACTGGTAGCACTGCAGAAGTCTCCATGGATCTTACCTGACGGTACCTGCTGCAATAATTGATGCCCAGCAGTTCATCCGAACGATGGCCCGGGCATGAGGTATTCCTTAGCTTTTCCTGATGTTCAACAGAGACTCCAAAGCTGTAATCTATTGGCCCAAATTGCCACAGCATGTTAATTGTGCACATGTGATTAACTTTATTAGTGCTCTGGATGCTGTTACCAAATCCCAGTTTGATGCTTTAATTAGCCTGTTTTGTTAATTAATTAGGCTTTTATATCCATACTGTGAGAACGTTTACTCTAATAACTTTTGCTCCAGTTGGCCTGGCTCATTGGATTTTGACAGAGAATATGAAGGCTGCAGGGATTTAAGGTTACCACTGTTTTCCTTTCCCATATTCTTAATTTTAGTAAATACAGATTACTGATGCTCTGAGTAAGGAATAGCCCATAGCTTGAACTGACTCGTTAATAAACGACAGAGGATTTATGTGGGGAGATACATCATAAGTAGCTCAGTCACCATAAAACATTATTCATCATAATTTTGATTGTAATGGGTCATTATGTGATGTAAACTGCCATAGTTTCTGTTCTGGTTTTGAGACAGATATTTAGCCTGATCTGGGAATGCAGCTGCTTCTTGGTGCCTGTGTACCATGCCGCGCTGCTCAGTGTTGCCCATGGACTTCAGGGAAAATCCGTGAGACTGGTGCACCTGGGGACCTCCAGTCCCCCGATGTCCATGTGGTCCCCAGAGAGCAGAGGGCTGTATATAATAACATACTAATAGAAGAGGAAAGGGAAAAAAAAAAAAAAAAGAAGAAAGAAAAAGTGTATCACAACTAACTTAACACAAGGAAAACAATGGAAACTTGGTGTTTAACAGCACAAACCCTGAGCTGCCACCATTAATTGCTCTCGAAATAGTCAGGCATGGTCTGAAATAACTGACAGTGACGCTCCACAGCACATCTGCCCCAAAGCACACACCGAGGTTCGGTTGGACGCTTGGCATCATGATGGACAGACAGCACTCTCGGGGATGCCATCACAAGCAGACAGGGTTTCACACTCCTGCAGCTATTCTCACATGGTTTCCAGGCTGTTCACTGGGCTGAGTCACTGCCCGTCTGGGGGATACCGTAGCATTTTCGTGGCATCTTCTAAAAATTACATTTACTGTTTAAATTAATCCATCAGCCCTGGGCTTGTCGCAGGACACATGCTGGTGGGATCTGGGGACTCAAACAGGTCTGGACAGGAGGCGTTGTTTTTAGAACAAGTATCAATGCAATCAAGAAGCAAGAAACCATGTGAAACAGCATCTACCGGCACAGAGAGGGACATACACCCTCTTACTAATGACCTAGGATCACTATTTGTGTTGACTTCATTTCATGTTATACTTAAAGGTTGCCTTGGCCATTGCTGCTGTTTATTTGGTGTTATGATCTGCTTTTTTTAAAAAGATGTAACAGGAGTAATTTGAGCTAATCCATTCTGACCACTATCATGTGAAAAGTGTTAATCATTAACTATCCAGATCCACACAGAAAGAAGAGTTAATTAATACTGTAGGCACCCACACATATCACCCTTTTATTAAGAAAAAGCTGCACGATGACATCAGCCTTCGAGAATGTCAACAGACATTTTTAAGAGTTTCTGCTGCTTTTGTCAAAGAGCATTCAGCTCCCCTGAGCTTCTGTAAAGGGAGTTAAATATCCAATTATAACAATTTTTACCATCCATATCATGAGCCTATTCTTCAGAATTAGCCTGAATTAATGATAAGTGTGGAGAAAGAAGAAGTTACACATCATTATCAGCTGCACGTTGTTCTGGACAAAACCAAATCCCTGGCCTCATTTTGAAGCCCTCATTAGCAGCACTTGTAAAGGAGGTCAGCCTGCTCTGCACCCAGCCGGCATGGCCCGTCCCAGCAGACAGCAGCCACGCTGCCCAGGGCACCCCGTCCATCAGGCTCAGGCAGCCGGCGGCTCTCTCTGCAACACCTCTTCCTGAGGCTGGGCAAAGGCTTCGTGCTCTGTCTTACATCTAAAATGTCAGCGATTCGTGGCCAGCACCTCCAAAAAAATGGCACCAAGTCTTCTACCTAGGAGAAGTTGACAGGTGTGATCCTCCTGTGATACTAACCCTAAACTGAGGAACTGCGAAGCTTTCAGAAAATAACCTTTTCCTTTCTCTTCCCTTTCCTTCTGATATCCACCCCTCCTCTCTCCTGAGGTCTATGGAAGAGCCTGTCTTTCAACACCAGCCTTGATAATGTGATTTGCTGGCAAACCTGTGTGCTCTCACCTTCATCCCTACTATAGTACAGATGTGTTCCTGAATAATCTGTATTATTACATTATTATATATGGGGCATGCAATTACATTGTACACACTATTATTGCGTTCATACAATACATTACAATTACAAATTTACATATATATCTAAAATACAGCCAGTGTTATGTAATTAAACATTTAAGAACATTACACTTCAACAACTTTATAGCAGCCACATAAAACCAACTAATCCTATACCTTTCTATAAAAGCATATGCACACAACATGCTTGTTATATGCAGAAAGTTATATTTTGAGTATAACTCAAAAATTTGCATGCCAAATTTTTCCATTAGGGAAATATCCTAATTTCAGTGAGAAGTACAAACATTCAGTTTTGCCTCATTTGCTTAGGAAAGGAAACTGTCTTTTATATGAATCAACTACTAATATAGCTGACATCTCACCTGTGCCTTTTATTTTTTTTTTTTGTGGCAATTGAAAACTGTGATTATTTTTTATTTTAGCCAGGAAATTTACACAGATGAGACCTCAAAGGTCATTTTAGCAGGAGGGAGACTCTTACACTCCCTTTTATAAACAGGATACCTGAAAAACTGGTTGGTAGTTTACAAGTTGTAGGTTCTTCAAGAAATAGTTTGGAGAAGAGTCTGCAACCAGGTGACACTATTTGAACAGATGCCACAATTTTTTTTCGTTTCTCCTTGTTAGGATGGTGGAGCACCATTTATAGTCAACTTACTTATTAATTAAAGTTCCTAAAATAAATTTCCAAAACCAAAATTATCTGGTAATATTGAGTCTGTGTTCAATATACAAATGCACATGAAAGTGAATAATGCTAATAGCTCTTATCAGCTACATAAAAATGCACTTTTTCTAAGAAGAATAAACAGAGAAAGGAAGTTACAGAAAGTTTAAACAATGTGGTCAGTTCCCATAGCAGGTCAGCGCCAAAGTTCAAAGCAAGACTCAGCTCTGCTACTCCTCAGCTTTCTGTGCTTGTGGCTGAACCACGTGTTGTTGCTAGTGCAAAGAAGCTGGACAAAGGGAAAATATGCAAGAAGCACTTCTGCGCCTGGGGCAAAGGGAGAAACTATGAGGAAAAAAAGTTTTCCTCTTTCTTGAGTTCTAAATCTGATTTTGAAAGAGCGCAACATTGCTGCTTATCTGTTTAAAGATGAACATGCACTTCCGATTCTCCAGCATTAATAGTTTTTGATAGGTTGGGTTTTTTTATAGAAGCACAATTGCAGTCCACTCCAAAGAGACCAGAATCACAACAGTCCCATTTTAAGCCTTTCTTTGTAGCACAGACATTTATTTTCTGACAAGGGAAATAAAGAGACTGACAGACCAAGCAGAAATGTCTGTCTGTAAAGGCAGTGTTACCTCAGTAGATTGCTGTTGGGCTGATAATAAAACCTTCTGGCTTCATCCTGATTTATTAGCAAAAACAGCTATTGGAAAAATGTGAGGCACGGAGAACACCAACACCATAATAAATGGCGTAAGGAGCCACATGAAATGATGGCATAAGCATTAAGGACCAAACTACAAAATAACTGGGTTACGTGAAAGGGAATCAAGAGAGAAATTCAGGGGATCATTAATTGATGTGGCCTGAAGAAAGTAATTTTGGCCTGATGGAGCCCGGGGCTGGCTGCACGCCTCGGCACGGCAGGGCTGCCTGCCGGGGCGGGCTGCACCACCGGCCGCCGGGCTCCCCGGCACCGCTCACACGCACAAGTGGTGCTCTGTAAACACCATCTCATTAAAGCTTTTTGAAAAGAATATTGTTGTAAATTAGAGCTGGGAGTGATGTTTGCACAAGGTCTGCAGCCAGCGGACTTTACATTCCCGGCAGGTCGCAGGCAGGATGAGGTTGCTGTTTGCATCAGAACCCTCGCACGTGGTTCGCCTGTCGTGCTGTTGCTGCAGTAGATGAGTGGTGGTGATGTTATTTATGCAGAAGTATTTAAACACTAGAAAGTCTAAATCAATAGTAACTGATACATGCTTCCAATAACCTTAGAAATTGCAAGGGTTTTTTTCCAGATTAATGATTATCTGTGGAATTTGGCTGTCTGTCCAGAATTTACTGTCTTGCCTTGCCTTTCTCTACCCTACTGTTTTGTTTTAAGCTTCTGGTGCTTTCCAGGGCATTTTCAACATTGCCTTTTAAGCATTTTTTTTTTCTTCTTTCGTGACAGTCTTAGACAAGTAGGCAGGAGGAATTTACACATGATTGGGCAAAATAACAAGAAACAAATATTTTCCATTGCAATTACAAGGCTGGCCTCCTCATACAAATTATTTATGGAAAAATACACTTAATACCATTACCCAGATTTTCCAAGATAAAGGAAGATGAAGCTAAAGTTGCTGCACTGTAATCCATTAGTCGGGTATGTATGATGGATGGCAATTAGAAGCAAATCATGTAGAAAGTAGCTGTAAGTGATCCTCCAGCTGATCCAAACTTTTGAAGCTAATTTTCCACTACCAGTGTGCTATAGCAGAAGAAAATTTTCTAGGCACATCGCATCCTTCTTCCCTGCCATGCTGGCCCTCAGGTTGCTGGGACACAGTTGACCGTGCGGCCCTGGAGGCAGTAGATGCTTGTGGCTATGGGAAAGCTCGTGACACGGAGCATTTCACACATGAAAATCTGATGCTGGGAAAGCCTTTGTTTGTGTGAGTGGATTCTTGAGTGTCTTGAATAACTAGCAGTGCCCTGCAGTGAATTGCTAAGACATATGATGAGGTGTACAGGCATGTAAGGAAGATGACCACTGATGAGCCTCATGTCTACCTGAGTGTTCTCCTCCTCATGGCTCAGAGCCCTTCATCCATGTTCACCGACTGCCAGGTGGCTCAGAACAGGGAAGGACTTTCCCACTGTGCTCAAACGGTACTCACCAAGGTCTCAAAGCAAAGCACCTACTGAATCAAGAATCAAAATAATTGCAGCTCTAGGATTAAAGAAAGATGTGGCTGACAGCTCGGCTCATTGTAAAAATTCAGAGAAGATGATCTGCTGCCAAAGACGGTATTCATATTAGTTTAAGAAACCAATCACGACATACTCATAGCTGTTAAAAAGCCAGAAGTCCTTAACTGCAACCCAAGTTCCACATATGGTGACCTCATTGGTAGGACAGGTATTGTGAGTGAAGTTTCCTTTTTCGTCTGCACTGAAGACAAATATGTGTGATTTAAATCAAATGTGCCTATAAAACTCCCTTCCGCTTGGTGATGTGCTGCCTACAGGTCTGGAAGCTCACTCAGGAAGAGCTTTCAGCAGTCTGCTCCCCTCCCCGCCTGTTAGCCTTGCAAGGGCTGTGGAAATCACACACCAGAAGTGTTGGTGCAGAAATGGCAGCTTCAGACCATCGTTGTCTCTCGCATGAGCAGAGCAGCAGTACCTACCCTCTACAGATGGTGCATGTTCCCTCAGGGGAGACTTATGACACACTGTTTTGACTGGGGGCAGAGGGACTGGAGGACCTTTGCAGCCTTTGGGAAAAGGGAGGCTGATGTAGAAATAATGAAAAAACCCTAAGCTTGCAGCAAGTGTCCTGGGGGAACTTGAGGTACAGGTAGCATGTGCAGGCAGAAAGAACGCTGAGCGTAATTTCTTCTAGATCTCTGCTCTATGTACCCTGTATGGTTCTTTAATGAATTGACACTTATGGCTGCTCTTCTCTAATGACTTGATTGATTCCTATGCCTGCTCATCACAGTGAGTTCAATTTTTCTTCATATCTCCCTCTCCCCTGTCCTGACTGAATTTCTTTGGCTCTCTTTCACACCCCCAAATTGCCAGCTTGGCAAAAGGATTCATATGCTTGGGTTGGTCTGAAGCTGTATGTTGAGAAATCAGCCAGCTAAATAGAACAGAAAATCATTAAATTCACAGTGCAGTTTTCCATCTCTGTGGTTACTAATTTGGCTGTGTTTTCACTATTCATCCAATTTTCATACTATGCGAAGGGAATTTATGTGACGTCTTGATTTCTCCATTCAGTTCAAACGAAGCCCTTCAAGGATTCCAGTGTGACTAGTTACAAGGCCACTGCAGATATACAGACATCTGGGTAGACGGGTGGACAGACAGCTTGGTGACAGTGCAGCACAATGGGACAGGCATTTGCAAAGACCTAAATAAATTATGGGGGTTTGAGGGAGTGAGGATGGAAAAACGATGCTTCTAAAACACCCCTGGCAGTTTAAATTTGTTGGAGATAATCCAGATATATAGGAAGGGTGTGACATTTTTTTTTATATAGTCACAGCTTTCAGATGAGTGTTTGAAAGTGGCTTCCACAACTTATAAAACATCATGACCTCATATGACTGTAATTTCATTTAAAACACAAGTAAAGTACCCTTAAAACCTAAAGCTGTCACTCAGCATTAAATAATCAAAGTCTGTAAGTGCATGATGGAGTTCTCTGGAGAGAGAGGAACTAAATTTTCATTTTTCCTCATTTGCTAGCAAAGAGGCCTTTGGTAATGTTCCCTGCAAATGATCTGGAGCCTCTTGTGAGTTTCTGCCAGGATTTTGTCTAAAGTGAATAAAATACTGATGATGAATGCATTTGGAAATGCTTGTTTATATTCAGAAGAAACATCATATTTAGTATGGCTTCAAATCACCTGTGAAACTAGATAGGGAAGATCATTACAGTGCAGTGTTATACCTACATAAATATCAGGCCAGCCTCAATGTTCAGGTCTGCAGATGTCCCATTCCCTGGGTTGCCAGCCTTGCAGGTCATCTACTGATCTCATTCCAAAACCACTGCAAATCTTCTGAGATTTCCCATGAAATGGAGCCGTGAGACTGTGGCCACTGAGAAGCAGAAAGGAACAACGAATCAGAACACAATCACAAGTGTGAAGGCAGGTCTCAGCAGCAATATTTTTATTAAAATCTGGTAAAGTGACACTGAAAAATTGTGGATCCTGCTTAACTATATAATGCCTCACTATGTGGAGGAGCAGCATGGTCCTTGGTCTGCCAGCCCTCGGGGCTTAGTCTCTCCCCCGACACACTATGGTCAATGCCATGCAACATCATGGCCAAAGAAGAGGGGGCCCATCCCAAGGTAAACATGTAGGGACCACAGGCAGGAGAGGAAAAGAAGGTCATAAGCAATAACAGCAGATAACGGCATCCTTAAAAATGCCAGAGAATTTTCAAGTTGCTTTGTAGCAGTTTTGCTATCCATCCAGTTGTAACAGTAAAAAAACCCCACGAAACTCACTTGTCTCAATACTGTTGCAAAGGAGACAGCAGTTCTTCTTACTATCAGTCACAAGTGATTTCCTTTAAAAAATATTATTATTGTTATTATCATCATTATTTCTAAGATAAGCTGTTTAAGTTCTGATGAATGCTTCTGGAAATTACTCCCTACTCAAATAACAAGCTTATCTGGCCTCAAGTGAAGCCAAGGTATTTTACTTGGACTGTTCGCCATAACCCATACGAAGCAAGCAAAACCAATCTGAACTGCACTGTGGGGTGTAGTTGGCTAAGTTTCAGTATTTCCAAAAGTCAAATTCAGTAACCCAAATGTTAATGCTACTCTTTATGACATAACTGTGGGAGTCAATAATATCTCTAACAGTGCTGATCTCATGAGCAGGATATACAACCACACCGCGAGAAGTAAACTCTGTCTTAGAGATATTACACTTTAATATTAAAAGGGGGTTAAAAAGGGAAATGCTGGTCTCCCAAAGGTCCCTTTCAACCTAGCCTACTCTATGATTTTTGGAAATTAAATACTTAAGATAGTTTTTAAAAAGCAAGGTGAATTTCACCATCCCAGTGGAAAAATATATTAGTGCATTTCAAACAGTTGGGCATTTGTGATATGAGATGGCAAAATAATTCCGTGGAACTTTGTAATTTATGTTATACCACATATTAGTAAACATCTCCATCACCTTAAAGCTTCACTGCGTCTTTAAAGCCTATCCCTTCAGCTTTCAAATAACTTTATCCAACGTGCTGGCACAAGCCCTTTTTTAATGGCTATAAGTCAAGTTCAAACAAGTTTATTACATAGCTGTGAAATTATATTGGCATATACAGTAATGTAAGTCTGACATGAATCTTTGATGCCTTCTGTATGACAAGTGAAAACTCATTTCAGAGCTTTTCTTTCCTATAAATTCTTGCATTTTCATTGTTTTCATAAACAAATGCATTATGGAAGGTACTTCCAGTATATTGTCAAAAATATCTGATTATGAAGATAAAAGATAAACAAAATCACCTCTTTCCACCTTCAAACAAATACATTAACAATAAATAATCAAACTTCACTAAATTATATTGAATCTGTTTGGGTTTGGACATAAGCTCTGCAGAGACACAGTTATACAGAAGTATCACATTATGTATTTATCAGCCAAATTAATCACAGCCATGATTACTACCTGTTTCTGAAAGGAATAGTTCTTGCTGTTCTGTCTTTAAAACACAATCCTTAAACACAGACATTTTAAGGGCTCTTCTCTGACAACATTGCGTTTGCCAACTTTATTGGCATTTAACATGACAGAGACTACTACATTCAGTAGTATATTCAGGAACCTTTAGTTCCCACCAGACTTTTGTCCATGACTTCTCAGGCTACACTTAGGCTGTGGATATTGAAGAAATCCCAGAAAAATGGCCTTTGAGTAGCTTTCAGACAAACTCCGCATTGCATTTCCCTGCTGCTGCCTGGGATGCATTAAACATACTGCTCACACTCCACATGGCACACGTACAGCAATTTTAGTCCAGGAAATACCAGACTGAAATGTGAGAGTCATTACTTTTTGAAATTCAGATGTTGGCAGGTAGGTGATGTCCATGAGAATTTGCTAGAAGTGGCTGTTTTCATACAAGCAAACCAAAAGGGACATTCCAGCCGCACATCACCCGCAGCCTGGCTGTGTGCACAGTGGGGGCATTTCGTCCCATTTTCTCCAACTGTTCCATAAACTACTGTCATCCAGTCATCTCTGTTGGCTTAATGTTGGCTCAGTCTTAGTGTTAAAACAAAATGCACATAGAATTTGCCCATTTTTGAACAGTGCAAAAAACTCTAAATCATTGACTAATGGAGACCTGAAGTATTTCAAATGCTGATAAATCCACCAAAACTAAATAGCATTAGAAAAAAAATTACTATTAATTCTCCTTTTTGTACTGCTAGCTTTACAGATTTTGTAATCACAAGGCAGCCTCTTCAGTCCCTTTCCTAGTGATAATCCTGCTGGCTTTGATCCAGCAGTGGCTGCCAAATGTCAGGGCAATGTGTTGTCAACAGAAAATCTACAGGCATTCTGGGGCATGAAGAAATGTTGTTCCCATCATAAAAAAAAAAAAAAAAGAAAAAAAAAAGAAAAAAAAAAGAACTATTGCATTCTTTACAAAAATGCCAGAAATTCTTTTTGTTGGCTTTGTTTATGTCACAGGGTAACACTGTCTTTCTTAAAATGCTGTTTCTTCTCATCTGGAAGCAAAAAGTAAAGAAAACTCTGAAAAAGAGTACATGGAGCTTTTTCATTTCTCCAGCAGAAATGGACTGATGCAGATGTATCTGATCTAACTATCCCTAAATAACAATAATGATGGATGCAGTCACTGCTCCACATTCAAAACACTTCTGCCATGAACTGAGCCATCCCTAAAATTTTGAGTTTGAGATGCCCAAAACATGAAAATCCCGCAATTCCTTTTCTTGCTAAGAAAATGGTTCATATAGTGAAAATCATATCATAGCACAGGGAAGTGTAGGAGAATAAGGAACTTTTGTTTCCATGGCAATCTGAGCTCCTTCAGACACAAGCACAAAAGCAATATGCTGAATGATTATCTGAAGGTAGTGTTGTTCTTATGAGAGAAGTTAGAGAGAATAATGCATTGGGGTAATTTCCCCAGTCAAGATGCATGCTGCATTTCTGTCCAGTTAAAATAAGCAATTGCTAAAGGAAATTATTACCTCCATTATTGTCATTTGTTTATTCTAAAATCTGTTTACCTAAAGGAAACAGCAGCCTGCTCACAAAGGAGGGAGCATAACTGGATATACGTTAGACTCACTCATATTTTGTATCATTATTTGATATACTCAGAGACAAATGTTAAGATCCCGTAATTTTTGGTATCTCTTACATGGTAAAATAAGGACATTCCCTTTAAAGTCAAATGACTCTTAAAAATCAGTAAAATGGCTCAGTATGAGAGCTTGTTTTCATTTCTTGTCATTTTTGCTGTAAAAGCCACTCTTTCAAGCATTTGCCTTATCAACAAGTGCAAATAGGCTTTTAAATGCCTGGATACCCCAGGATGCATGCAGTGTGTGCAAGCAAGCAGAAGGACAGCTAGCTAGTATCTGTCTCTGTTACGTATGTAAGAAACAGGCATCCAAGAAATGCATAAATGTTAAATGCAGTTTACTTTGTATTTCCAAATGTCAGTTTTAGGTTTCCATTTCCTCTGAGATGGTTTGAACTTGTTGACAGCAGGGGTAAACGCTTTATGTGGAAAAGAAAATGACTGCTTAAAAAGTGTAATTCAATTTTCTTGCTCCTGTGCTCCATGATTTACTACAGATCTGAAGTACAAAGGAACAGAAACTTTACTGGTGTTCAGACGGAAAGTTATTTTTAGTGTTGTTTTGATGCCAAGACATATAGAAACCTTATGTGCTACCTCAGAAAGTTACCGTGGAATGGCAATGAAAGAGGGATGCTTATTTTTTCATCTTTTCTTTCCAACCACAAAGATTTTCTCCAATTAAAAAAATGATGCACATATTCCAAAGGAGAAGTTGCAGGAGTCACGAAGCAGTGTGAAGTAGAATTAAGCACAAACATGTGATCATTGATTGTGTAGTATGAAAAAAAAAAAAGATCTTGGAAAAGGTCTTCACTTACATGTACAACTCTACCTCTCTTCAGTAAGAATGCAGTCCTGAATCTGAACTTCATAGAATCGTAGAGTCATTTAGGTTGGAAAAGACCTTTAAGATCATCAAGTCCAACTGTTAAACACCACTGCCAAGGCCACCGCTAACCTGTGTCCCTAACTGCCACACCTACACACCTTTTAGACACCTCCAGGGCTGGTGACCCCACCAGCTCCCTGGGCAGCCTGTGCCAGGGCTTGCCCACCCTTTTGGTGAAGAAGGACTTTCCCTGCCACCCAACCTAACCCTCCCCTGGCGCAACTCGAGGCCGTTCCCTCTTGTCCTGTGGCTGGTTCCCTGGGAGCAGAGACCGACCCCCCCTGCCCACAGCCCCTGCCAGGGAGCTGAGAGCCATCAGGGCCCCCCGAGCCCCCTTTTCTGCAGGCTGAGCCCCCCCAGCTCCCCCAGCCGCTGCCCACCAGCCCTGTGCCCCAGCCCCCTGCCCAGCCCCCTGCCCGGCTCTGGACACGCTGCGGCCCCTCAGGGTCTGTCTGGGAGTGAGGGGCCCAGAGCTGAGCCCGGCTTCGAGGGGCGGCCTGGCCAGTGCCCAGCGCAGGGGGACGGGCGCTGCCCTGGCCCTGCTGGCCACGCTGCTTCGGCTACCAGCCAGGGTGCTGCTGGCCTTCTCGGCCCCCTGGGCACACGGGGGGCTCATGCCCAGCCGCTGCTGCCCAGCCCCCCAGCCCCTTTCCCGCCGGGCAGCTCCCAGCCCCTGCCCCAGCCCGCGGCTGCCGGGGGCGGCTGTGCCCCAGGGGCAGGGCCCGGCACGGACCCGGGGTGACCCTCACACCGGTGGCCTCGGCCCCTCGGCCCGGCCTGCCCAGGTCCCTCTGCAGCCCCCTGCCCCCCAGCAGGTCAGCGCTCCCCCCGGCTGCGTGTGGGCCGGAACCTGACTGAGGGGGCACTCGATCCCCTCACCCGGGTCATCGATCAGGAGATTAAACAGAGCCGGCCCCAGCGCCGAGCCCTGGGGAGCACCACGTGTGACGGCCGCCGGCGGGGGGTGACTCCTGTCACCACCACGCTCTGGGCCTGGCCACCCACCAGGCTTGTACCCAGTGAGGGGGACACCTGCCCCCGCCAGGAGCAGCCAGCTCCTCCAGGAGATGCGGTGGGGAATGGTCAATGGCTTGGCTCACGCCTCGGCAGACAACATGCACGGCCTTTCCCTCATCCACCAAGCAGGTCACCTTGTCACAGGAGGGGGTCAGGTCAGTCGAGCAGGACCTGCCATTCACAAACCCACGCTGGCTGGGCCTGATCCCCCGGTTGTCCCGTACGTGCCGTGTGATGGCACTCGGGATGAGCTGCTCCGTAACCTTCCCCGGCACCGAGGCCAGGCTGGCAGGGCTGTAGTGCCCCGATCCTCCTCCAGCCCCTCCTGTAGACGGGCGTCACGTTTGGTAACTCCCAGCCAGCTGGGCCCCCCGCTCAGCCAGGACGGGACAATGATAAATGATGGAGAGCGGCTCGGTGAGCGCTGCCGCCAGCTCCCTCCGTGCCCTCGGGTGGATCCCATCCAGCCCCATGGATGGTGTGTGTCTCAGTGGTGGAGCAGGTCACTGACCATTTCCCTTGGGGTTGTGGGGGCTTCACGCTGCTCCCCATCCCTGTCTTCCAGCTCAGGGGCTGGGTACCCTGAGAATGACCGGGTTTAACTTTTATAGACTGAGGCAAAGTAGTACTTAGTACCTCAGCCTTTTCCTCATCCTTTGTCACGGTTTCCCCTCCACTTCCAATAAAGGATGGAGATCCTTCTTAGGCCTCCTTTGGCTGCTAATGTATTTATAGAAACTTTTTAAAATTGTCTTTTATTGTCTCTTAGTAGCCAGATTAAGTTCTAGCTGGGTTTTGGCCCTTCTAATTTCTCCCTGCATAACCTCTCCTTGTAGTCCCCCCAAGTGGCCTACACCTTCTTCCAAAGGCCATAAACTCTCCTTTTTCCTGGAGCTCCAGCCAAAGCTCTCCGTTCAGCCAGCCCAGCCTCCTTCCCCGCCGGCACAGGGGGATGGGATGCTCCCGCACCTGGAAGGTTTCCATCTGGAAGACCACCCAGCCCTCCAGGTGCCCTGTGCCCCCCAGGACTGCCTCACAAGGGGCTCTGCCAGCCTGGCCCCTCAGCCAGCCACAGCCGGCCCTCCAGGAGCCCAAGGCACAGTTTTGCTGACCCTCCTTCTTGCTTCTCCCAGAACCAAACCCTTGATCATTTCATATCCCTGTGCCCAAAGTGGCCCGCAGCCATCACAGGCACCCACAGGTCCTTCCCTGTCCCCACACCGCAGGTCCAGCGGGCACCTTCCCTGGCTGGCACTGATTGGCTGTCGGGGGGTTCCCTGCTGCACACCCCAGGAACCCCTCGGCTGCCTCCTCCCCGCTGGGTTCTATTTCCAGTGGATGTCTGGCAAGTTGAGTTCCCCATGAGAACAAGGGCTAATGATTATGAGACTTCTCCCAGCTGCTTCTAGAATTTTTCATCTGCCACTTCATCCTGGTTAGGTAGTCTGTAATACCCTGGTGGGAGGCTATCTGCCTTGTTGGCCTTCCCACTGATTCTTACCCATAAACACTCAACCCTGTCATCACCATCGTTAAGCTCTAGACAATCAAAACACTCCCTAACATACAGGGTGACCCCACCACCTCTCCTTCCTTGCCTACCCTTTCTGAAGAGCTTACAGCCATCCGTTGCAGCACTCCAGCTGCGTGAGTCATGCTACCACATTTCTGTGACAGCAATTATCCCATAGTTTTCCTGTTCCACGATGGTCTCCATCTACTCCTGTTTGCTGCCTATGCCGTGTTGTTGTAGATGCACTTCAGTTGGGCAATTGATCCCAACACCTTTTGGGGCACAAGCCCTAATTCCTGTGTGACTCTTCTCAGGGCTTCCATGGTTTCTAACACATCAATAACCCTTGCATCTTTGCTGCACATGGATCTCCATCCCCTACTTCCACTGAGACAGCAGACCGAAAGACCTCACAGTCCCTCAAGCATCGGCATGCCACCCCCAGGCTTACCTCTAGTAAGCCTGGGTTTATCCCTTTCCCCCTTCCAATATAGTTTAAAACTTTTTCAATGAACCCTGCTAAGTTCTGTGCAAAGATCCTTTCCCCCCTTTGAGACCAGAGCTGCTCATCTCAGCAACTTCATGAAATTATGATTGTTGACAACCGGATAAGGAGAAACAAGGCTGCAGAGGTGGGAGGGGAAACACGCAACACAGAAAGCCCAGTTCTCCCAAACAGAAACTGCTAGTTCCACAAAAGCTATATAATGTCAGAACAGTATATGTGAAATAAGAGCTGGGAAACACCATCTTGATGCATAAGAAGGGCAGGAAAGGGTGGCTTAGTTGTGCTCTTCCACTGCTGGCACCTGAGTGTCTCCAGCTCAGGGGTGACATGGGGACTGACCAGGCTAAAGATAACTTTTTGCCTGCAGCTAGGGGTGAAGGGGAGTGCCTTTTTTTTCCAGGGATGTTGTTGGAAGTGGCTCAAAATACGCTGCCTGAGAAGTGTTAACTCAGCTTAGAGGGTAAACCTTCATCTTTCAAATAAATACTTCTTGGGAACAGAGGGGGAAAGCTCTGCTTGTTTGCAGATAACAGCATGTTGTGTTTCACTTCAGCAGGGCAAAGATTTAAAGCAAATGGTAGAATGACTTACACATTATCACTGGCATCGATCCAGGAGGAGATGATAATGCTGGTTACAGTTGTTCTGCAAAAATATTAGTTAGCTTTATCTCCTCCCACATCGAATGCAAGCTTTTAAAAGCTATCACGACACTTCATAGGCAAAAATAAGGAGCAGCCCTTAGGCACAAAACATCTGAGCCTTCAGTGAACTTAATACTCCCATGCCAGTCTAAGAAGAAAAAACACCTTCTTTCCTGTAAGTTGTATGTATGCTGAAAGAGGGGAAAAAATTGGTAAAAACATCTTAGAGGGAGGAAGACCAAAATTCTGCCCAGAGACAGATTTTTGTGTGGTACCAGCTGGCTGGATGCATGCACAACTCAAAACCAGAGAGGAGTCTGGAAGGAGCAGCAGTGCATCCGTACCCACACCCGCAGGAAGTATTAAAATTGAAGCAAAATAAAAGTAGGGAAGCTGGTTATTGACACAAGTCAAGACCTAGGAATAGATATTGATAGGTATGTTTGGGTCAATGAATCTTTCTTAAGGTAGGTACACACAGAGTGAAAAGAGTTAATTGTGGCGACTGCAGAAGCGGGCACGGCACTGCTTGAAGTTCTGAAAAAGTCTTACCTGCAAAAGTGGAGGTGTGCAAGCAAAGCTGCTGGTCCTCAAGTCCCTCGCTGTGTCCTGCTGGGTACATCCTCATGGCTGACCACAAACTGCTCACCAAGCCTCTCCTGGCTCGGGTGTCCCCAAAGGCATGCTTGAGCTTCCCCCACTTCCACCAACACACAAGCTCACGTGGTAGCCTTTTAGCTCAGATCACTTGGTGAGGAGGCCCTTGCAGGGACACTCAGCTAACTGCAATGACTAGAAACTTCACTGAGATATTTGCTGCTTTGATGCATCCACTTGTAATCTGCCAGCAAATTCAGAAATTATTAGGGGCAAGATGAAAGAATGAGACAAAACGCTGCTGGAGCATGATTTGCCCCCTAATTTTATCACCAACACCTCACTTAACATGAACATACAGCAATGAATTGCTGGATACATGGACAATAAGGTATTGTGATGGGTGATCTGGGTAACATCTGGGTGGATATTTGTGTCATTTAAATGTATTTTTTTAGGTCTTAAATAAGGACAGGTCTGATATCGGCAGAAGATTTTTGCTGCTATATTATAGTCATGCATTTACATATATACAGCTCCTATGCATACTCACCTATTAAAGTGGTCCAAATTCAATATGACACATTGTTATATATGATAAATTAAAAATAAAAAGCCCACACAGTTGTCCCTTTAAAGAAAAAGGTATTGTATGGGAGAGAAAATAGATGATGTTTACATACATTATTGTAACTTACACATGTAAAGTTGATAAAAGCAAATAATGTAAAATACCCCCCAAACTGCATTCCTCAGGTCTTTAATTAACATATGCTTAACTCTGTATTTTATGAAAATCCTTCTTGTTATGGTCAGAAAGGTAAATCCTCTTCTATTTCTATGTATCCTTCTTCGACCACTGCAATGAGTGAAATAATAATTTGCAGCTAAAGCTCCTTTAGTTATTGAAAAAATAGGTCATTAATGATGTCATGGAACAGTCTATTTATTACTTCCCTAGGTACATGAATGTCTACAACATTTGTAAAAAGTGACTGTGCTGCAAATGGTAACAAAACTGTACACATTTTCTGTAGCTTGTGCTCTGTCCTCAGAAGTTAGGACCAAGGGAGGAGAGGACTGGATACTTTGGAAAGGGAAAATGAAGTCAGAACATCTGTGAAATCGCTAAGACGGGATATCCAGGATATTCAGCCTGCCACTGAATGCAGAGAACAAGAAGCCTGTTTCACACCCATATCCAGTAGGTCTTAGCTCCCACACTCCACCCAGTCACTGCACACTGTGTGCTCAAGGTAACAAAGCCATCTATTCCAGATAAAACTATCTGAAAAGTTACATGGGAAGCAGTTTTTCATCAAATAAAAATGAAATTATATATATATATAATTCAGTAAAACAGTAAAAAAAAAATCAAAGTATATTTTATTCTTGTTTTAGAAAATGAAAATTCCTATATTTAAAATAGAAAAAGCACAGTTTTGGGATTTTAAAAATTGTAAAAATGGAAAATAAAAATGGAATTGCTAGTGAAAGCATATTTTCATTTGTCTAAAAGGAATGACAAAAGACACAATATAATTGCTAAATTGCTTTTGGGATAGCAACTAAGAAAGCAAGGATGATCATTAAATATTGGGGACTGAATCGCCCACAGTCTGGAAACCAAATATACCAAAAGGCACAGGTACTGAGATAGGAAACTATGCTTATTATGGTATTAAAGTTATGAGAAACACATATTAAGTGTGATTGCAAAGGCAGAATAACGAGCAGGGCAACACATTATGCTTTCTCCTAGCTGACTGGACAATGTCAAGAAATACAATATACATGATGAAAATATAAGCTGGTATTTTCAACACAGGAATAAGGATTCATATTTCATGAGCCAACTGCTGCACATTTCCTTCAGCACTGAAGGTTATTTTAGAGCTATGAAAAAGATGAAAGATAAGATTTTATTCTGAGACAAATTGATTCCATTAATGACACTGGGTTGCATGTGTGCAGCTGCTAGCACAACGCGTCCTAATCTGTTTAGAAGACGTTTCAGAGAGAACAAAAGTCAGGATCATTCCAAAAAGAATGGGAAAAAGGGCCACTGATGAAACATGTCCTTTCTGGTTTTCAGCTAGGCTGAGTCCAAGGAGCTCCCATATGGCCCAGGAGAAGCCTCTTATAAATTGGCACAAGGTATGTGTTGAGTTATATTACTTATCGATAACTTATATGTGTATATATATACAAAAAATATATATACACACAAATGTCTATATAAAGTAATATAAATTATATATAAGCTATATATAAGTTACACATCTATAAACTAAAATAAACAAGGGAGGCTGAGATAGGTGTTGGAGGGGTATCCTAGGTTTGTAAAAGCTAAAAAAAAAACAAAACACCATGAAAGGGAATATAGCACAGCATGTATGGAATGAGGATTCTTTGCCACAGACCCACATCACACTTATCCTCCTGTATGCCCAGGGTCAAAGTACAGGCAGATGAAGTCTGCCAGCTGCAGGCAGGGTTCATCTCCGGCTCTGTGTGCCCACCCCCATCTGCACAGCATCATCTGGGGGATGAAAACACTTTTGCATACAGGCTGGGAGGCAAAGGCGGGCTGCCAAGTTTACTTTTCTTTGAATAAATGCTCCCTTCGATCCACTGCATGCGGGAAGGCTAAGGAAACTGTTAGGGGATTTAGCTGAAACCGTCTTGTAACTCTGGTTTGGGAAGAAAGCAGCAGTAATAATGAAAAAAGATTAAAAGAAGCAAGAGAGGCAGGAGAGGAAAAGCAGCAAGCTAACCGCGCTGGAGATCCCACCTGCCAAACGCCGGCGGAGCGGAGCGCTTGTCCGTCTGTCTGGCTGGTAAGCCTGACGATCACATGCATCCCCGTCCTGCCCCCTCCCTCCACAGCCCTCCGTCCCGCTGCGCTCCTCGCAACTTTTGCAAAACTAGCCCAAAGCGGAGGCACTTTTCACAGGCAGGCTCCTTTAGCCCTCTGTGTCTCTGGGGGCTGGGAGGGGGGGTTGCCAGCTGCCAGGGTTCTCCGTTTTCCCCATCTACAAATAAAGTTCTGGGACTTGCAGAGGAGATTTCTGCAAAAGCAAACGATGATTGCCCGTAGCAGGAAAGGCTCATGTCCTTCTCAACTCTGCCTCGCTCTCTGCGCCTTTGAGCTGGCATTGCTGGGGGATGTGTCCCAGGCTGCACCCATGGACGATCAGGATTATTACCTGCAGGAGATTAGCAACAGGGATCATTATTATTCCTTTCCATATCCCGGTGAAGAGCTTTTTCCTTTCACGGAGCAACCCGGAGAGGAAGGACCTATCCGTGCTGCAGAGACAGAGGAGCACCCAGGGTTCAAACCGAGCAGGAAAGAGTTAAAACCGAAGAAAAGCAACAAAAAAGGAAAATCTATTCTTGAAACTCCACCAGGTAACTTTCCACCTCCTCCTCCAGAGCTTGGAGTCTGTTGAATCTCATGCTGACTGTGACTTTTAGCATTAATGAATATCCAGTTAATGGCAGTCTTGGTAATAATAACATTAAATGTTCTCATGGTGATGATGATGACAACACATTAATTTTTTTATATCCCACAGAACAGATCTACCGAACTTTTATAGGCTTTTTAACCCTTTCCTCATCAAGTAAAGAGATTTCAGAGTGGTAATGTATTAACTGTGCTGCACTCTTGCTAGGATATGGACTTTTCCTTCTTAATTACACTTGACAACTGGCTTGTTGTTAATGCTGCTGTTCTATAAGCAAAAGAAAGAGAGACAGATTTCATATTAAAAGCTGATTGTATATTGTGACACCTTACTTTTTGCATTGTCATTTTAATCTAAGAGATGTTTCTGAATTAATTTTACTTATAAACCTGTGAATTTCTTTGAGATTTCACTTCAAAGCTCTCCAGAGGAAGATATGTAAACAAAGATCTTCCTGTAAAAGACTAAGCCATAACAAGCTCAGTTTAATTATTGACCTGTAAAACCAAGAAAGTAAACAGTAACAAAGATGCCTTATAATAAAAAAAAAAAAGGCCACCCTTAATTCCATTTTCTATTTTCTGCTTTGGATTGCATGAAAATATGCAATTGTTAAAGTCGGCAGAGACTTGATCAGCTTTTACCATCCAGTTGCTCCCATTAAAAGCTAATTACACCACCCTGAAAGAAAAGTAATATTACGTGTTTCCCAAAAGTATGGCAGGTACTTTACTGGTTTACTTCAGAGACAGTTTGGCCCATGAACTTTAGAGTTGTAAAATTTGGGGCCAAATCCTACTCCCCTACAGATGAACTCCCCTTTACTTCAGAAGGTTAATTTTTAATGTTAACAGCTGGAGCATATGGCACAAAGTTTGCAATTTAGAGCCATTAATACACGCATACAGCAAAACAGAGGATCAAGGGTTGTAGAGTGGCTTTAACTTTTCCCAGTTACATGTAGCAGTTAGAAAACAAAATATTTTCTATTGAATGTTAACACTAAGAGAAATTAATTAGACTTTGGTTAGCCAAGATACAAGCTTTGATAATAACAGTGATAAGAAAATACTATTTCTGAAATCTGGAAAACAGTTTATGGGGCAGGCAGTTTAGATTGCCAGTGTAACTCACAGCAGAAGTCAAGGATGACAGCAAATATACCTTGTGCGGGGGAGCAGAGACACGAGACATCTGTGCCCGTGGCTCCCTCCATGGCCAGCAGCCAGGCAGCAGCTTCCCAAGCAGACAATACTGCCTGGACCATCTCAAGGACTGGCTTATTAGATTTAGTGTCTAACCAGGGGCAACACATGTATTTTAAAGCTACCTAACTAGGTACCAGGCTTCTTCTTCAACGCGGTGGAGACAATACATGTTTCCAGCCTGTGGTGGGGTCTTCTGCAGTTCAACTCTGCTTTAACTTTCATGGGTGCTTTTTCCCAATTTCCCCGGCACCATGACTTTACACGTACTCTACCAAACATGACAGCAATGAGGATAGCATCCACCCTGTGAGAGCAATGCTCATCTATCTTTACAAATAAAGATAAATGATAAAGTAACCTGAAAGAGGGGAGATGTAGATGAGCTGTGAGGCAGAAATTGTTCCCCGTGAGGGCGGCGAGGCGCTGGCCCAGGCTGCCCAGAGCAGCTGTGGGTGCCCCATCCCTGGCAGTGCTCAAGGCCAGGCTGGATGGGGCTGGGAGCAGCCTGGGCTGGGGGGAGGGGCAGGGGGGTGGAACAAGACGATGTCTAAGGTCCCTTCTCACCTAAACCATTCTATGAGTTACAGATAGGCATCTTCCTTGTTCCCCACCCACTGAACTGAGCACTTTACAGGTGCAGAGAAGTAAACAGGTGCAACAGCTATATCAGTAACAACCTCCATCATTACGGAACACTCATCCCTTCCAAACCTGGTTTTGTTTATGCAGTGTAGACACAGCAGTACAAAACTCAAACTATATTACACCACTGACCTACTAGGGGAACACACAGAGCTCTTACAGGTAGCCCAGATGTGGTCATTTCCTAAGAATGCTTGATTTTACAGATGTAATCACATTCATTTTTTTATATAGGAAGTTATGGAATGAGAATAGGAAAAAAAAACCCCAAAAACGACTCCTCAAACCTTGCCCAAAAAGCACCTCATTGTGTGCCAACCAATTGACATGTGCAGGACTCATCTTCTAATTTCCTTCTTTTTTACTTTCCATCCTACCTGACTCTGAGTCCAGGAAGTAATTTTATTTCTGCATTCAGTCAGGCTATGTTCTTCCTCACCCTCCTTCTCTTCCTCAGCATGGCCAAGCACAAGGTCAAGGCGAAGCACAAGGTCAAGGCGAAGCACAGGAAAGGCTGGTGATGCACCACCAAAAGCAGCTAGAAATAGCTCAGTCCCTCCTTCCACAGCAGGCTTGTGCTCATTTGACACAGCTGAATTTCCAAGCTTTCACCAGCCACGTGCAATAAAAGGTTTTAAAGCCTCTATGAGCTCTTAAAAAATTAGCCAGAGCTGCAACAAACAACTGATCCCCTCTACCAAACTTGCGCTCCTCACTCCAGCACATGAAGGTTTGATACCAACCCAACAAACTAGTTGTTACTCTGACTTTAGTATGGGAAAATGCAGTGTACTTCCTCAGAAGCAGCTGAATTACTTTAACTGAAATAGCCACAATAAGCCCCAAGACAAACACCAGCAGAGAATAGTTACCATTTGTTAAAGATGTAAGTGAAAACAGGAGGTTTTTAGGAGGAAGTGTCAGGCAATTTTAAATACAGTGTTAAAAGTTCTGGCTATCATATTTGAAATTTATTCTTTCTCCTCTCCCAAAGGCAGGAAAGGGCCAGGTCCTGCCAATGCAGTGACTCCAATGCTTAGTGACATGTCACTGGGGACCAGTTTGAAATGAAGATCTGGAAATCTGCCCCCTCACAGAGGTGCCTAAATAAAAATACGTACCTATGATTTCTCACATTTGACCTGTTAAGAGGTCAGCTAGGAATAAGAATAGCAGTTTCCAAACAGGTATCCATAAATAGTAACTACACATCTGGCCCTGTAAATATGTGTGTTGTGCATATATGTACACATTTATGTGTACTACATACATCCAGAACTGGAATTGGTTTATTGGACATGCAGTAAATACAAAAATCTGAAAAATCTGATTTTTTTGTGAGGCTTGCTGGCAGCTGGGGCATGCGGGATTAATTAGTTGTAACAAACAATAGGCTGGCTGGGAGCTGGGATGAAGAAAGAGGAGAAACCGGAATGTGTGATCTGCCCTTTGGCTGAGCAGCTGGTACTGATCAGCCCTAGCTTTGAATCAAAGTTGAAATCAAACATAGCAGTCTGAAGGACACAGCACATAACAGATGATGCAGACTCAATTTATTTAAGCTAATTACTGAAGGCGGTGAGAATATAGATATTTTCAGTCTCTGAAATATTAGTGTAGAAAGAAATCCTACTGATGCCAGTAACATTACAATGTTGTTTTTTTTTTTAAAAATGTATTATTAAAATCAGTATTTGCAAATACTCGATTCAGGTAACAGTTAAAAATATCAATCTGCCTCCTTGCCCTTTAAATGACTCGTAAATGAAGTGGTAGTAAGTCATCCTTGAAGGTAAACAGTTGGATTGACAGGTTTCTATACATACTTCCATCTTCTAATTCCATCCTTGTTTGTTTAGGCCTCTATCCAAAGCCCATTCAAATCAGTGGAAAGAGTCTTATTAACATCAATGTTTTTCTTTTATGAGGCCTTTAATAGAATTTAATAAATGCAGTCTCAGCTACCATCTGTGGGGCAGATCCCTACAGATGGTTTGGGGGTCCGTCTGCACACAGGCAAAACACAGGCAAAAAACTGAGGAGTTTACAAGACTGAGGTCCCCACGAACAGTGCTCAGTGTTGCACATTGGTCTGGGTAGTGACTGAACAGTCCCACTGACAATCCTATTGTGCCCAAATCTACCACAATTAAATCTGTAATTATTTTGATTTGATTTACGAAAGTTATACGTGTTAGAATAGTTCTTGTTCTGGCCATACCTCAATTCTAACTGCCTTTAGAAAACAAAGGAGTAGTGTAATCTTTATTTGTATGACAGTGATTAGAAAGGGGTTTAGTGCACATTTCTTCTGTATTTCACAGGTCTTCCAGTGTCTGATCTCTGCGCAATCCAATGTATATGTGTGTGTAGTAATCATGATTTCCTTTGTCTTGTCTTATCTGTTGCTTTCCCCAGATTTGGTGCAAGTTCACAGATGCATCACTGTTTACTTGCCCCGTATTTGTTTATTTTGGGGTAATGTTGCCACCTGTTCAACAATATAATTCTTAAGGGGTTTGTTTTCTTGGTTTGTTGTTGTTTTTTGTTTTGTTTTGTTTTTTTTTTTTAATTTATGTAGTGCATAGGAATCTCTTGAGTGGGTTAGGATCTCACTGGACCACATGTCTGAGGAGGAGTCAGTAAGGGAAGGCAAAAAGAGGATAAAAGGACCAATGCATGCAACCACAAAACTTATCTTGCAGAAAGAATTTGTATTTATAAAAATAGACCAATATTACGTTCATTGAGGCGTTTATCAAGATATGAGATGTAGAGGAATTATAGAGGAACGAAGGCAGGTTAATTAACATTGATAATATACAGCTGTGGGCTGGCTTGAGGGGCGGTGGGTTGGCTGATGTGGATAATGTGCAGCTGTGGCTGGTTCCTGCTAAGTAGTTAAATAGCTCTAAGGGGTATGGAAGAGGAGCATCAGATGAAACGAGGAGTGGAGGAAGAGAGACCTAGGAGAAACAGAGGGAGAAGAGAGAGCTCCCTGGATGTAGGAGAGATAAAGTGAGGCCCTGGGAGAAGAAGGGGGCCTGTGTGAGGAGAGGCTGCCTGGAAGAGGCACACGGAGAAGAGAGAAGCCAGATGCAGCAGAGGCAAGAAGCAAGGTGGACTGGCCTGAAGAGGATGAAGGAACAGCACAGGCAGTAGAGGAACCTTAGAAACCTTGTGGGGGATGGGTGGCTGTGCTGGGGCAATGTGGGAACTACTTATTGATGTTACCCTGGTATGGGATGGTAAAAGCCTTGCTGCAGCCAGCTAGTTTTGACAGTGCTGTGACAACAAGATAATGGAGGTTTAGAGAGAGATATGCCAGATTTCCAGCTAGAACGGAAGGAAACATGGAAAGAAGAGGTAGCATTGCTTGCTGGAATAGGGGGTTTGGATGGGGTTAGCTAGAGGAAAGGTGAAAAGGGGGAAGCCTGAAAACACAGGCAGGCTGAGGGTGTACCTGGAGAGTCAGGAGGAAGCCTAGGAACAAAAAGAGTCATCAAAGTTTTCCAAAGACGCTTGAAGTCCAGCACGTTGAAGGTGGGGTAATGCCTCAGAGCTCTGGCTAGGAAGAAGTCATTAGAAACATTGGTGAGGTGCCTCCGAGTGGAACATGGGGGGCCGAAAGCCAGCCGGGGCGGGCAGCTGGTGTGGGTCTGGCAGGAGCAGAGCCAGCAGCGGCTTTCTGCAGCGTGTCAGGGAGCTTAGGGGAAAGGTGTGAAGGGAAAGCGGGCAGGAGCTGGAAATAAAGAAGAGATTTTGGGGGGAAAGGAAATTGGCTTTTGGGTTAGAACGGAATCAGAGGGTAAAATGAAGGCTGGGGATGACTGCATACATAGGCTGGTCTCTAGTGAAGGCTAGTCAGTGATAAATGACTTTTATAGGAACTAAGAAGAAATAAGCACAGAATTGCCTAAACACTGAGTGTTTACCAGTGCTGTTTTCTAGCCCACTGGTATCCTTTCTCTCAAACTTTGTAGCTGGCTTCCATTCCTGTGAAAGTGAAGCACTCCTGTGACCTAGAATGCAGATTTTAATTTTAAAGCTTTTGCTCAGACTTCTTATACTGATAATTCTTAAGAATGAACTTGTTGGCCCTAGGTGCATAACCCATGAATTTTAATATAACCTGTATCCCCTCCTAATTGCCAGATGTGACAAGCAAAGATGAAAACGTGTGGCATTTAATGAGCTTGCTTTCATCTACATGCTTCTATTTTCTCATCAGCACTTCTACAAATGTGCAGAATAATGAAATATAATGTAGCCATTCCACTTAGAATGTCATAACAAAAGAGGACAAAAGATGACTGAGAATTAATAATGAGCAATGCTCTTAAAATTGGCCAGATCTTTTTGATTAGCATCTTTCCTTACCCATGTCTTCAATGAATAATGTAACATGAGGAAAAAAAAAAATAAGCAGAATAAACAGATTTGATTATGCTTGAGAAGTTTTCTACAATAATTCTCCTAGCAGCCTTCTGTGAATTCAAACTAATTTTTAAGGTGAGAAAAATATCCCTTTGAAAAAGGGACAGTTTCACTGAATAGATTTTAATAGTATGAACCTGAGTCTAGACTTGTTCCTGAAATGCCAGCATATTACAAGTCACTCATTATCTGAATTCATTCTTGGTTTTTAATGTTATTCTCTCTTCAGTGAGCTGGCTAGACAGGTCATTCAAATGGTTCACAATCAAATTTCACTTATTTCTTTTGGTTTTGGTGTGAAGACTTGTCAGCTATGTGAACTTAGCATCTGTCAAAAAGTTGAAGTAGTGGAAATGGAAGGTATGGTGTAGAAGAAGTAATTTCTTGAGTTTTCAATATCTGAGCCTTTTCTTCCTGGGATTTTTGAGGCTTGCCCAATTCATTGTCCGTGTAAAAACCAGATTACCTAAAGATTTGTTGCCTGGGTACAGAGCTGAGGTTTGATTGCCACATTGATGCATGGTGGTTGCCTGTGCTTGTATCCTTATTATGCAGAGGATGCATTACATCTGGCCTTCTTGTCAGGCTTATGGTGAGGTTGTGTCTTGTGGTACTGTTGTCTGTTTGTTTTATTTTTATAAAGCAAGGCTTTTTGAAGTGAACATATAAATACGTGCCTTTGTTTAGGTGTTTGGGTACCCAAGGAAAATGGGAACAAGCAAGTTCTGATGTAGTCACAATTATTTGCCTTTCAAAATCCAGTGATCACACGTGCAAAACACTCTGTAGCCTTTACTCAGCTCAAACATTCACTGAGAGAAAACAGAGGTGTTGGGGATAATCGCTCATATTAGGAGGAGGCAATCACCTTTAATCTTTCTGTCCCTGGGAGCTACCTTAACAGGCAGTTTGGTTCTATTTAATTCAACAGGCCATGAATCAAAGACAGCATTCAAGTTTCCTTCAATTTGGCATGGGTTTTCATTCAGGGATGGTCATGTCTGTTGTATCTGTGCAGTTACATCTCCAATGTAGAAGTTACTTCTCAGTCACCTACCTGAACATGCTATCCATGCCCAGGCAAGAATAAATAATGGATGATGGAATAAGAACATTTAGAGGGCACTGTGGCCAGCCCCAAGATGGGTCTCCAACATTGCTTCTGCCTGATTATTTTCCTGATGGGGACTTCTCTTCCTTGATGGCAGATGATGCTGATCAGTGGGCATACCTACCTCTTTCAGGGGCTAGCCTTGCTCCTCTGGAAGCCTTCTAGTTGACTTCAAAAGGTGTTTGGTTGGGGTTTTGCATATTTGATGAAGTAAGGAAAAACACCTATGTTAAGCTGTTAGTAAAATACACTGCAATTGTAATTCATTGCTTCTGATGAAAACACATTTTTAATTTCTTTGTAGCACAGCAAAAGGAACATTTAGGATTCCATTCCTCTGAGGTTTTATCATCTCAGTGTCAGAAGAACAGGGTACTCTGGGTGTCTGCTGTGTGCTGGAAGGGATGGAGCACTATTGGAGAAGAGCAAGGCGTTTTATTCTTTGCACAGTCATCAGGCAGTGTTAAATCAACTTGACAGGTGTAAAAGGGAAACAGTTTCTCTTTTCTACTCATAGCTAAAAATGGCAACAAAAAAGGTGAGAAAAACAAGAGGGGGAACGAAGACATGCCAGATGGTGACTCTGAGAGTCAGAGTGCCTATGAAGACATCAGAGGAAGTACGTGGGGGCCATTTAAAGCATCCTTAGAGTACTTGGGTTTAGCTGTTACTCTCTAGCCCTTTTTGAATTCTACAAAATTACAAAAGATAGTCTGGTGAGTCTGCTGATACTTATCTAAGTCCTCTTTTGGACATAAAATACTTCCTTTCTGGTGGGTAACATACTGGCATTGGCAAGCAAAGATTTGTACCATGTTATATGTTAAATGGAGATGAGGCTTTAATTCCCTATTTCCACAGTGATCTACAGTTTTTCTAAACTAAACAAGGTTTTAAAGTGACTTTCTGATTCTGGAGAGGTGTTTAAAGGAGCTGCTTTATAAATGGGAATTGGGCCCTATACACTGTAAAGTATATTTTACAACAATGTCTTGTAAAATACATAAGATACTAATACTATGTCAAAGCTGGAGAAACATATTTTACTCTTGGATTAGAAAGAGTGAATGATTTCCTATTCTGACACATGAGCAAACCCCAAACCACCCCAAACCTGCATGGTTTGTGCAGGGCTGCATCACAGTGCGTCCCCTGGGATTTGATATTGCAGAAAAAAAAAGCTGGCAAGCTTCAGCAGGCCATGGTGACTTCCAGAAACCATTGCTCATGGGTGGAGTTGCATATCTAATTTAGTAGTGAATGCACCCAGATAGGAGATTAATGTTCTGTTTACTTGTGGTTATTTACATATGGGAATCTTGTAGAAGTACAGTAATAGTAAATAATACGGTTCTACTCCTGCTTTCACACAAACATTAGCAGGTTGTTGTATTCAAAAAAGTGCTGCTGTATCCAAATGTTGTTGTATACGTAAGCTGAATGTAGTTCATGTAGTGGCAGTTTACATGTCTTTTTACTTCCTTCTACTGCACAGTGAATCTACTCTGTAGTTTCTAGCTACCAACACGGGAAATACTTTCAAAGTGAATAGTGAACCTGATTAACTGGGTTTGTGTGCTCGCTCTCTGTTTCTTAATTATTTACAGATCTATTTTGTGGTTTATCTTTTTTTCTTTTTTGTTTTAATGAATTGCCTGACAGATTTATGTAACTGTCAGCCTTGGCTTGCTTGTGAATTATGTGAGGTATGTACCTGGCAATAGTGCTGTTCTCCTATGATCAACATGATTCCCAAGGACCAAGTTCAACTAACAACACAACTTAGATCTTCATGAGGTGAATATTATAGGATTATGTGCCTTTTTATAGTTTTAAACTTCTAGAAACACAGATATTTTTGGAAGAGGTATGGTCTTGTGCTCAACAACAGATTGCAATCTGAGAGAAGTTCCTTTCCTTAAAAATACAGCCACAGATAGTGATCATTTTGGTGGTGGTGATGGAAACTGTGGTTGATATTTCTCTATTTCATTCATTGAGAGCTAATACAAATACCCAAGTAATCATCAGGGAAGGATTTCTCATCCCCTAGTCTTTATGTTAGAGAATCACGCTCATCCTTGCTCTCCAGCCCCATTCAGCTCCTCCTGAGCTTTAAAACAAAAGGAGCATCTCCTGTAGTGTGGGCTGACAACACCTGTGTGCCTCACTAGCTTGATGTTCAGCAACTTTCCCTGCGAGACGTATGGTCACAACAGACATACGAGTGCTTCAGCCATCTGGGCAATCGTTTGAAGTCAGATAAATTGGAGCAGCCTGTTCCATTGCCTTGTCTGGTGGCCATGTTTCTCCCAGAACTTGCTGCGCTGGACATATTTGCAGTGTATTGATCCATCCAGGAGATGTGGACAGACAAATGCTCAGTTTTGAATCCTAGTACACAGCAGATAGCATACCCAGTAGTGTTTCTTTCTAGATGATGAAAATCTATGTACAGCACTCACCTGGTCTATAATGGGGTTCAGTTGGCTTAAGTACCAGAGTCCTGTATTCAGATTATTCTTCTTTTGGACCTCAATGTTAGCCATTGTCTGGATGAACTAATCTCCTAAATTGGATTTGCTTTCTTCAATTACAGATTATAGGATTATTTCTTCCTCACATTCCCATGTATCACAAATCCACTAGTTTTCTTGTCATTTCCCTTCTTTTTGGCTCTACAGGATTGATCCTCCTAGCTGGGACCTAAAAGGGAACCCCAAATGTCCCTGCTTGACTTTCAGACTTGGCCTATGGAGGGGCTCAGGAGGTCTGCTATCTGTTGTCCCCAGATTTGCCTTTTACCTGTTTCCTTATATGAGCTTTAGAAAGCAAAACAGTCGGCCATTTCAAGAGGAATTATGTTTGAGAGCACAGAGTGAGGCCAAGTATCTCCTTCCTCTAACACATTGAAGATTTACAGTAAACCGCCTGGGTGCATTAGTCATTGTGGTGTACTGGGGGACAGTGTTGTTTGCGATGGGAGCAGCTGACAACCATCTTTCTCATTCCTTTCCAGAAATCAGAGTATTTTCATGTTCTCCTCTTCAGATATACAGTGGTTTATGGTGACAGGTTTATGACTCCTCTCTACTTCCAAGTCCTCCTAAAACATCTGTCAAATGGAGGGAAAAGTTGAAAGTATCTTAGAAGAGCTGATCTCAAACCTGGGTGTAAGCACTCCCTACCACCACTGTTGCAACCACCCTTTATGTCAGAATTGGCTTTAACGCACTCTTCTTTTCCCCAATATAACCTTCAATAGTGTAATAAGTTTGCCCCATATACGTGACCGAGGGTGTCTGAACACAGAGCTGGATTTCAACCATCCCAGAGATTTTTTTCACTGATTTAGAATAAACTTCAGTTTCGGCCAAACAGCCTTTCATGTGTGACTGCATAAAAGTAGGACTTCAGCCTTTGACAACATGATTTTTCTCTTTTTTTTCCCCCTCTAATAGCTTATGTACTGAGAATTTACAGAAAACACTTCAGAAACTGTTAGAATTATATTTGTCATCACAAGCTCGATGGCAAGTACCCTACCCCAAAGGATAGACCCAGTTTTATCCCATAGAGTATTTAAAGTACACTTTCTTTACACACTTCAAATTCCAATCAAAAATTCCATTGAGAGCTCTGCCAAAAGTATGTCTGGATTATAGATGTCCTGTACACATGGCTGGGGGAAGACTGGAATTTCCCATAGTAAATCTAGACTCTGATCTGCTCAAGGATGCAGATGACCCAACAGCATGAGGATGTGCCCCAGTCTTCAGTGGATGTCACTGGAGCAGGAGGCTTCCCCTAAGGTGAGGCAACAGCTCTTATGCTGCTGGTGAACAGTGCTGAGGGGAGGAGTAGCCAGGGTCCATTGCACGCTGAGCTAAGACAAAGAGAAAAATATTTTACATCTATTTTGCAGATATTTCTGACCTCATGCTCCTCTGGATGTTTTTGGATCCCAGCAAAGGACTGGAGTGCAAAACTTTTGCAGGCCCCTCAGATGAGTGTCTTGCATCTGGTCCAGTTCCTTTACATCAGGTATTTCATTAGGTACATATAATGACGTAAAGAGCCCCCAAAATATCTTGTTTCCATCTTGTAGTGGAACAGGTGGTTGGGAGGTCATATACAGAGTCAGAGGGCTATGAGCTTTCTTCCAAAGACCTTTGAAAAGGCTGACAACGTGAGCCCAGGAGGAATGAGGGTTGAGGTATCCGGCTACTGAAATCACAAGGTATAGCATCTGTTGTCTGCCTGAATGACTGAATTCTTTATTTTAAAAAGAAAATGTGAGGGGTAATACACTCCTGATCCATTTTTTCTGCAAAGCTACTGCTTGTTGCTCAGGATCTGAAAACACTTCTTAAAAAAAAAAAAAAGTGATGCCTGTTTGCAAGCAGTAGTTCAAACCCACAATGAACGAATAGCAAAGTTCTCAGCCAGCAGCTGAAAGCAGTCAGTGCTATTTTAAACTACTGAATGGAAAGGGCTGGGGTGGAGTGGGGGAACAATGTCTTATAGGTCTGCTTTCTAAATAACCCAAATCATGATGAAGGGTATTAGTAGCACGTGGAATACAAAATAATTGCAGACGTGTCTTGTTTGATACTGCTAATATGCAAACAGCAATTATGTACCTGGGGTTTTTTGATGCTTGAATGCTAGTCAAGTGGCAGTCATACATGTAGAGCCCCTACACTCTTACAAGATGAATAGAATGAGAAAATTTCCAAAATATGACAAAAAATGCTAGTATGGAGTTATGCAGCTAAACTGCCACAGGGGTCTTTGAAAAAGTGGAGAGAAAACAGCACAGAACTATTCCTTTGCAAAACTCTTCTATATTTCTATTCATTAATCCTGAATCAGACGATTTTCCTCCTGATTAGAAACTTGAGAAATGGGGTGGGGGTTATGCTTGGGGAAGCTTGCCTCAAAGCTTTCTCTGTTCCATGGCTTTTCAAGTGCAGAATACCTATGCTTAATAAATACTACCAGTTCCTGTGGGTGGGAAGGAGCTTCTCCTTCTTGGGTTCTTCAAGGAAGCAGCTGAGTTAATGGTAAGTCCCAAATCATGGCCTTTGCTTTTCACGTTACACCGTTCATATTTTGCAGTGAGGACAGGGACTCTCTCGGTGACAACATGGGCTATTGCTAGCATGATGCTTTTATCGTGCGAAAGGATGTCAAACCTCGCTGGGCAAGTGCTATATATTAGGGTTTATCTGAATGCTTTCCTGAGCAGTCCTCATTGGGTCCACAGGCTGGTAAATGCATTGCCTTTGGTTTGGATCTTTGGGCTTTTAGCCTGGAGCCAGCAGACATGCCTGCATGCGATTTTAAACTCACTAATAACTCACATTTCATATAATTGAAGCTTCTGACACACTTAGCTTTCAATCAGTGAAGCCGCCTATGTGCTAAACATTTAGCCTGTGACTATGAGCCTTTGCTGGACCAGGGCTGAATTGTTAAACAAAGCAGAAAAGATGTTTACACAGAATGAATTTGGGGAATCTTTTGTGGGCTGTGTAAAGCTGCAAGATCGTAGGAAGCTGGAACAGGGAGGAAGGACCTCTGAACACTCAGTCATTTGAGTTGGAGAGGTGCCCACCCTTTGAGATATTTGTGTGAACCTTGCTTGAACTGTTTCAGTTCCTTTGCTTTGTAGCATGGAGCTGGAGCTTCATAACAGCTGAACCTCCAGTTCCCCCCTCCGATCAGCTCAGAAATATCAAGAGCCCTATCTTTTTCATGGTATTTTTAGCAATTCTCTTTCTGCAGGCAGGAAGCTGAGAGGCTTGTGAAAATGCTGTATGCTCGATATTTAAAAGATATTAACTGAGATGTTAAAGCCACGGAACCCTGGTGCTTGCCTGGGCTGGAGGTTTTTTTTTAGTTCCCTAAATTGGCTCTTCCATAACTAGTTTGAAGGCAGGTAGAGAAGGGGAAGTAAAACGGGTGGATTATGGTATGTGCAAAGTGCTGTCTTCACGATGTGAATGTGAAAGCTAAAAAGTCACCTGGAAGCTGAAATCCTTTAGGAAGGTGAGCAAAAGCTCGTGGGAAGCACAGCTGGTAAAATGTGCCAAAGGGAGAGCCCAACTGCAGGGTGCATGTGGTGTTTTCTGAGCTCTTAAAAATCATGCCTTTTTTCAGAAATTACTTTAGGGAATAATGAATTGCCTTTGCAAGCTGGGCTCTATCCTTAGAATTCTTCATCGATGGTGCATTTTCCAGTGGGATTCCCTGCGTCCCAGCAATTCCACTCCTCTGCTCTTTACACTTTCCCCTTTTCTTTTTGTTCTTTTTTTTTTAATGAGGGTAGTCACATTTCAATCGAGGCCTGGATCTGATTTTCTGAAAACTTAGGGATTTATTTGTTTCTTGGGGTTTTGCTTCCTCTTTCTTCAAACTGAAATACTCTGCTTGCAGGGTGCTTCTTCAAGGGTGCAACAGCTTGGACATAGGGTGCCTTAAAGGAAAGAAGAAAGCTCTGTTATATGAGTTCCTAAATCTTTTGCTTTTCAGGACTTCTGGGTGTATCCAAAGAACCTCTGGTTATTTTCTATGTGCACTCGGCCAGTTTTTTATCCCTTTGCTGAAATTGTTTTCCACTGTTTGGGACTTTAAATATATTAGTCACTTCTGCCTTTTTGGTACTTAGAGCTGTGCTTGAATTAGCCAGGCAATTTAAAAAGTCCATCCAAAAGAATAATTAAGTGGCAAGCAAACAATCCAACTAATTTTTTTTTTTTTATTTTCCTGTGTGATAGAAAATACAAACTGATTCCTTTTTCAGGGTTGGGACGGTGCACGAAATTTGATTTCAGGTTATCTGTAACACACAACTTTCTACTGAAATCATTGTCTGAGCAATAGATAGCTCCAGGCACTACGGTGACTTTGTTTTTATTCATTCCTCTTACTAGTTCATATGAAATAATAACAACAGATGTGATGTTAGGAAAAAAAAAGTATAAAGTCTAAAGTCACTGCTAGAGCAGACACACCAGGTCTCCATAAACTGAGACTTACACTTTATAAAAGGTTTTAAAACCAAGTTGGATTGCTTTTAGGTATTTCCTGTCTCGGGCTGTCTATATAGGTCGAGTATTTAGCCCAGATGTGCAACCTGGAGGAGGAGGGTTAGACAGGGACTGAGACCAGGCTGTGTCGGGTGAGGACTCGCAGATAAGCTCTAAGGCTGGAGCAGCCGCCCCCACGCCATGGGTGGTGCTGCCTCGGCGTGGGCAGCACTGCTACCCCTGCCAGAGGAGCACCATTAACTGCAAGGGGTGAAAGCACGGCGGGGTGCTGGGGTATGATGGTTGGCTCGGCCATCTCTGCTGAAGTGGTCAGCCCATCTTTGAGGGTCGTCTTGCATGGAGGTGTGTTTGCAGCTCTGTTTGCCCACGTGCAGAGGAAGCAAATTTTAATGTCATTTCTAATTAGCAGCATATTCTTTCGGAAGATTTAAAACTGACACAGATTAGTTTTTCACAAACCAGCAGGGGAGGAATGATTCTCGGAAAGATGATCCTTTATTATTCACCTAGGTCTCTGCAGATGCAGACTACTTCTATTCTACGTTCTGTTGGTAAATGTGCATTTTTAGTTTTAATCATGAAAAAATGAAAGATGACATTTCAACTCACAACTAAGATGACTAATGACTGTCTGCTGCCTAAAGGCATAGCACATACTACATCATGCTGGCTCCCATCAAGAGCTAAGTCAGAAAGCTAAACTGGTAGAAAACAGCCTACTATGAAATCCAAAACTGAACAGCAAAGTGATTCTGTCTTCATCCCTGATTTACTTGTGTTAGGCTTTGGACTGCTTCATCAAAGGAAGCTGATCCATCTGTTTCAGTATCATTTTCAGCATGTTTTCCACCTTATGGAAAAGTAAAAGAAATATAGTTTGGTCTGTGCTAGAGCTTAACTTGATTAAAGGTTGAATAACATTAAGTAGTACTGACCAAGAAGTGATGATTTCAATCTTTCTCAAGTGTAAATTTAGTACTTGGGAGTGGAGGTAACTATAGTAGTGGCAATAAAATTTAATGGCTCGTCCCTGCTAATGAGACCTCCTTTACAATCTCTCAGGTTTCTCCTGCTCTATGTGTGTGGGCTTCACGGGTGTGCTTAGGAGAGTGAGAAGGTGAAAACTGCGTGATATCATAGTAGTGCCATCTATTTTAGTGAAATGAGGTGTTTTTGGAGAACTGCTGAAGCTGCTCATGTGTATTTCACCACTAGGTCTACTATAGCCCCAGCTGTGTAATTCTGATCCTCATGACTGAGCATATACAGCACCTTTCCTATGTCCTCCAACTTGGATACTTCCCTCGTGCTCCTGGGATCCCTGTTTTGCTACAAAAAGGTGGCTCTGCTGCAAAATCCTTAAAGCTGGCAGAATTCTTGGTAGATGTATATTTCCAGGGCCCAAAGTTAGGGACATTTTCCAGGTTATTAACGTTTAAGGAATTTAATGACTATGCTGTTACTCTATACAACTGCATAGTGAACGCGTTATACCTAACTATGGATATATTTTTGTATAAAGTTGCTACTACAGTTTTCATAGAGGGGGAGGAAAAATGATTGCACCGTAAGCCAATGTTATACTCATACAACTGTTTTTATACAGTTGTACTATTTTTGGTAAAATACACTCAAATTGAATTGCTAAAGTGATTAAACTTTAGCACTTTTAAGGTGTCTTAAGTGAGCCAGGTTTGTATCTTAAGACAGCAGCTCTTTTCCATCTTGATTTTGTACTTGTTAATGTTATTCCGAGTTTCAGTGTTTATTTTTAATGGCTACAATCACTGTTCCTATTGTAGAATCTTTGTTCTTGCGGTATACCTCAGTGATTTGATATTTTAAGCTATTTCTGGCATGAAGACATTGGACAGATATCCATATTTAATGGTAGTTTCAGTCCTATAGCCAGCCATTGTGTGCTAGCAGTCTGTCTCATTTTATTTCTCCATTGTTTGGCTAACTCTATTTATTTGACTCTGGAAAAAAAAAAAAAAAAAGATATTTTTTGATGGCTGTACTCGGTTTTGTGGCTTTAGCTGGAATTGCAGGAAGTCTTCATCCTGTGCTTCAGAAAAACTTCAGAGGAGACATTTTAAAATTAATAGCACAAAACTCAGCATTAGTCAAAGCTCATAATAAAGTTAAGAATTGATACAATATTTCTCAGGCTGCATTTTTTTGACCATTAAAGGCGATAATACACCTTTTTCAGAACTAAGTACACATATTCCTTTGTAGAGAATATGGAAGACCTGTCAGATTTGGATGCTAATAATACCTTGTATCATGAGCATCTTGAAACCTTTCCCGGGGCTTTGCCTAGAATAATACTTAATGCCTCTATATGCTGATGGTCCTCACTGAATGCAAGTTGTCCTTACATTGTCTCATTTGTTAATGAGATGCCATGACCCGGTTTGCAGTACGATTCCCACCCTCATCCTTTCCTATGTCAGGTCAGCAAGGTGTTCCCATGGGCAGCGAGGCAGAAACTTGGGATGCCTGCCTGCACCTCCCTTTCCTCTGCCTTTCTCTTCTCGTGAAGAGATGTGGGGAAAGGTGAAGCCAGTTTAAGACATGCAAGAGCTATGGACAGTGTTTCTATACCTACCCACCTCTCCACCTGGAGGATGCTGCTGCCTGCAGGCATGTATGGGTATGGTTGCTTCTGCCCCCTGAGCAGAAGGACCAGAAGCAGCAAGAAACAGGGCCAGGAGGAAAAATGGGGAATGCTTTTTGTGCCCAAGCATGCTGACTGTGTGCATGTGGGATCGGGCTCCCGCATCGTCCATGTCATAAATCACATCATCTCCTAGGCAGGCTGTACGATGGCAGCAGTAGGCAGCTCAGGGGATGTAAAGGGTATCTGGAGCTTAGATGAGCCTCCCGGGTCTGAAAGCTTGGCTGCAAAATTCCCAGAGAACAGGATTTCCAGAAAGTCCTGCTTCCAGCTGTGCCGGGAATAATAGAAGCTGTTCCTGCTAAATGCACTCTTTTGCATCTAGAACCAGCCACAACCTGTATGTGTGAGGGTGAAAAAATGTGAAAAATAACAGAAGAAAAATACAAAGGACTTTCTGAATCTCAGAAATGTTTAGTTTCAGGTCAGACCTGACCTAAAGGATCAAGATAACTCTTAATTTATTCTGTATTTACCTTTAACTGCTGAATTTTCCCTCAACCTTGGAAGCAGAAGAGACACTTTTACCCTTGCACACAGTCTGTACCCTGCAACTTTCCAAGTAACTGTTGTGCCCAGTCATGCCAGCTGTTGCACGGTGGCATAAAGAAGGCATGGAAGCATGTGGTGTCTGTGCACCGTGGAAAGGCTCTGTGTGTCCCTGGTATCAGATACAGTGAGGACACAACTTTGGTGGCCCTGAAAATGTCCCAGGGCTTTCACTCTTGCCTGCTGCCTCTGACTCTAAGGGATGTCCTTGTGCCACCACTCCTTTCCAAAAGAGCTGGTTCAGTTTTTGAAGCGTGGGTAGCACGGGACACGTGAAAGATGGACGCAGCAAATCTTCTGGTGAGAGTCTTAGCAGGGAAAGGAGCGTGTTTACCTGGAAGACAAAGCAAGCAAGCTAGGAATTAAAAATCACCTCCCTCCCACAGGCTACAAGGTTGTCAAAACACAGCTCCTTGGTCCAGAGGCAGCCACTGGAGAAGGTGGTTGCAAAGAAAAGGCATATCTGATCATCAAAAGCAGCTCTGAGGTATCACTTGGGAAACACTAGTGTGAGCCTCCTTAGGCTTCCCCCTCACCCAGAGCCTATGAAAATGTTCCTCCTGAGGCTTCGGGTCAGACCTCTAACAGAGCTGGGCTTTTTGGCTTTTAACCAAGTTTTTGTGGGTTTGGGTTTTTTTTCCAATCTTCAACAGCAACCGTAAGGATGTGTATGTTGCAGCGGTGTGATAAATATTGCCCTTTCCTTCTGAGAGAAGTTCCCAACGTCTTAAACCCCCGTGCAGTATTTGTTGCTTGTCCTAGAAAAATATACAGCTTTGATTAGAGAACAATTAATGTTGTCTTAGGATATAAAATTTTGGCATCTATTTAATCCTTTATTTGATCTTTGATCTGGGACTATAATTCAGTATTTTAACTTCTGTATAGGGGATTTGTTTGTAAGTGCACATTTCTTGGTTTGTTCTTTTCGTGCCCTGGGAATGAATTTATAGGAAAAAGCAAATAAAAGGAAACTGTGTGTGTGCCTGAAGAACCTTCATCTGCCTGTACTGCTTTAATTAATCTGGGGTGCATGGGGGCTGGTGGCCTGAATCCAGGCCGGAAAAGAAACTAGTATGTATTGCCACCAATACTTTGGATGTGAACAAAGTCAGAAAATTGCTCAGACTGAAATCTATGGACCTGTTTCCAGGGAAAAGCTGGGCTATACCAAGTATAGAGTGTGACTCATGAACATCTGTGGAAATTTCACACTTTCACAAACACATCGTCAAAACAGCAAAATTTAGCTAGACCACGTTCCCCCCACAAATGTCCTAAGACTGTAAATATAAAAATTATTGAGAAAACAGAGAACCTTGTTCTGTTTAATTCAGCCTCCTCAAAGGCTGTCCATCACAGAAAAGCAAGGAATTTCTAGCAAGTAACAGGTCAGCAGAAATGTGATTTTCCTGTTATTTTGCCTTTCAGGTTCATTGCAGTATTAAAATACTTTGCATACCTGTGACCTAAGTATCACTTGAAACACAAGAATTAGACTGCCAGAGTTTCCATTAAAAGTGTCTGCTGTTGGAAGATGAATTATCAACTACAATTTCATAGGAAAAAAAAAAAGTTAGCTGTTAGGGTAAAATTTATTATATTAACCTCATTAAGAATTTTTGTCCAAGGTCATAAAGATAGAAGAATAGTATGAATAGTAGAAGTGTTAAAGTCTTAATCCCCCAAAATATATGCTTAATTGTATGCTTAACTTACCTATATCAGTAGCTTCACAGATTTGCATCTTCTTCATTAATTATATGTTTAAGTGTTTTGCTTAAACAAGGCCTAATTTCTGCATCTACCTTGGGGGATGAACCAGGAAAAAAAAAAAAAAAAGGGGGAATCTAAATCTAAAGCTAAGTCTGTCTTATTACATGGCATTTTGCCATGAGATACCTAACGGTACTTTGCCGGCAAGCTATGTGTTGAGTCCCCAGAGAACAAGGTCTCCAGAGAAGGGATGAGTCTATAGCCAAGTCTGATAGGCAAATGGGTTTACAGAAAGAAAAAAACCTGGTATTAATTACAGTGATAGGTTGTTACTAGAAATAGCACCCTGGACCACATCAGGCTGGCACCATACCTGCTTCCCTTCCAACACTGACAGATCATCTCTGTTGCTGTAAATGCCTGCTGACCACTGTCATCCCCCAACTTGGGCAAACTCTGGCCACACTAAGGCCAAGGCGTGCAAAGTGGTTGTGACCCTCTAAACTGATCAGCATAATTTAAAAAAAAACAACAAACTTCAGCGTCTATTGTTGCTGCTGAATGCAGTGATAACTTGGGATGCTCTGCAATACTGAAAATTGTACTGGCAGTGTATGTTTTGATGGAAAATGCACAACTTCGAGAAATCAGTTGAACTGGAAGGGTGATGAGGTCTTCATTTATATCATAATGATGTTCTTTGTTGACTTTGGTGGTAAAAGCTCGAGCGCCAAATGCAAAGCTACAGATACCAGCAGCAACGAAAAATACTGGCACTAAAAACATTTTTTTGGATAGAGAAAATTCTGTGTTAGCACACCGTCAGCACTGCCTTGACCTCCTCTTGTCTTCTTTGAACTTCTGCATCTCTATAGTGCAACATCCTTTCTCTCCAAACAAATTTTCTGAAGTGCAAGGGGATTCTTAGGTGTTTAAAAATGATGAACTCCTGGAGCTAAAACACATTTAGAATCATGGAAAATAAATAGTGTACATTCTACCTCCAAATGTCAAGGAGACTGTCAGACTGCACAAGGCTGATATTTCTCCATTGCTCGATCTGATTATCACTCTGCATGAGGACTTAGACAAGCACAGGCTTGCAGGAATTGAAAAGGATTATAAGCGTGGCTCTTAAAAATACAAGTGAGGAGGAAACATGATGCTTCATTTTCTCTTTCCATTTGAAAAACTGAACATAGTCCTAAATTGATGGAAAACATTATTTCAATAAAACGATCATTTATCTACTGTGCCTCTGAAAGAGCAGTACAGAATAATTTCCAAATGCATCCTTATTTGATACGTGAGATAAAAAATACTATCTGTGCTTATCTGACAATCTTGATTTCGACCAGAAGAAAATAAAATAAATTAATGATTTAGGCAATAAAGATGAACAGAAGTGTTTTCCTTGCCTTGCTCATGCATATGTCTTCTACTTATGGAATCAGTGTGTTTCTAAGCATGCCTGCTAATACAGTTTTACCATAAAGAACAGCTAATGTTGCAGCAGAGCAGCTGTAATTATACTGCAGGTATAAAGAAGCTGGCTTTGCAGAAGGTGGGGGGTTTGACCAGCTTTTGGTGGAAGATACGCTGTCAGGAGGGCACAGCCATCATGAGGCTGGAACTGCAGACCTGGCTAACACCCCTGCACCGAGCCGTGCTGAGATTGCAAGCTGAGTTGATGCTGTCTTGAGCAGGGAGCTCAGTGGCTCCTTCAGGTAATGCTCTCAGTACAGGCAAGCCCTAAATTATAACTGGTAAATTCAGATTTCAAGAGATGAGGTTGTGACTGAAGTAATTCTCAAGTGTTTCCTCCTCTTTACTTCAAGGGATAGGCGACTGCTAATGTTGTCGAAGTATCAGACATGCCTCGCTGCCCGTAGCTGGGATACAATCACCTGTCTGGCTAGCAGAAGCATAATTGAAAATAATGGACACTGAGATACAGCCATTTAACACAGCTAATAGGAAAGCTTTTTGAAATACAAACCTCACAAGAACACTCTTCAAGGTACAAATGTTATTAAGACTGAATCCAAACCCCATCCCTTTTTAGGTCTTGGAATTAATTCATTTGATCCAGACATCTTATTAGTGGCTTGTTTCTCAAGTGAATACCTATTCATGCTTGCAAATCACACACAAAATCACGGTTGGATATGGGCCAGGAAGACAGAAATGTCCGTAACAGCCTCTTCCCTGCATCTGCAAGCTTAATGCTTGCTTTTCGATTGCTCTAAAACATAAATACTCTAGCTGCATTTTGTTATGTACGTAGTATGTGGATTTAAATGTCTTTGAAAGTCAAAGTTGAATTTCCTTTCTTTTATATTGATTACTTTTTCAACCAGTTAAATTACCAATTTGCTAGGTCGTTTCCAGTTGAATCTATAAGGTATGAACTGCTCTGATTATTCATGCTACCCAGTTTTTGTAGCTCCTGCAAGGGTTTTTAAAACTAGCATGGAGAATACAATGTCATTAAGACAGTCTTACTGATTGTGTGGCAATTTTCATTGCTGTATGGAAGATTTCTTAAAGTTAAATAAAATACATTAAAACGATATTTTAAAAAGTACAGTCTTCATGAATGCCAAAAATCCGTTTCTTTTCCTGTATGTTTTTCAAAAATAGGTTTTTCTGGTTATTTCTAGTAGCTTTAGGAAGTAGGAGGGACACACCAACAAAATAACTTACCTAAAGTTCTAATTCACAGTATGACTCAGGATTTGTTTTTTTCAGTAGCGAAATGGCAACTTTAGGTGGATTGTGTTGTATTATAATGAGTAACTTGGAGTTAATCAGATGAAGCCATACTGAGAAATTTGTCCACACCATCTCTGTACATGACAGTTTGATGTTTTAGTCTAATATGCTCATCTTTTCATCCCCTTATTGATGCTGGAATTCATATGCATGTGGAAAAAAAAAAATATTCCTAAAGTGTTAATAGTCAAATGTTATGGTTATAAATAGAAGACAATTTTTTTTAAAAGCAAAATCAAAGGTCTTCTCTTCTGGAAAACAGCACAAATGCCATACATCAAAGCTACTGCAAACAATAGGCATGGTGACTCCAAGAATATCATCCCCGTGCAGAGCTGCACAGATGGAAACATCTTAAAGGTCAATGGTCTTTTATGGAGAATCCTGCTGCTCTGTTCCCAGTTTGGGATGGTCACTGGAGAAAGAGGCACCAACTGTGAAAGGAACGTTTTTCATTAATTTTCAGACAAGTATTGGAGCAAAATACTTGATTTTTCTTTCCAAGTTAAAAGAAAAAAAACCAACCCTTTACGTGTTTTGGTGAGTTAGTGAAGTCACAGCTTAAAGTCTAGTTCAGTTCCAGAGAAGGCAAGTTACGGAGTCTCCTACTAATTTATATAAATAACAGTAAAATAAATTCCTGGATACTGTTGAATTGATCATAAAGATCCCAATGATTTCACTTGAAATACTGTAAGGCTTGAGCACATTGAGAAAGGACAGCATATGGTTAACAACGTATTGCACCGTGTTCACCAAAGGTATCTATACCGCACCTCATAGATAGCTCCCGCCTGCTCTTACAGCCTAATCTTGCTTTAATTGAAAACTCCTGTTAAACTGAGCATTTCATAATATCGGCCTGTTAATCTGATGCATTCACAGACAATACAAATAATTAATCCTTTGAAAATAAAGAGCAGTCAGGCATATTTAACTGAGATCCATATGAACTTTTTTGAGTCTATTATTAGCCTTCAGTTTCTCTAGAAACAGAGATAATGCACACAATTTTGTCAGCCCGTAAATACCTGTCTTGCAGTCTGAAAAACCCTCCCTGAACCCACAGGCAACCCAAGAATATTGCAGTTTTATAGTCAATTAGTAACATTGCAGTCTGAATAAAACCAAACCCGCTTCTCGTACATGCACTGGCAGCTGTATGTCACTCCAGGTAACTTCAGCCAGGTCTGCCAGGCAGCTGCCTGGCTCAGAATGAGTGAATTTCCTACAGGGTTCATGAAAATAGGGCTTTCTACGGAAGAGAGCAATGGTGAGGAGCGGGAAGGGGCTGCTGGTGGCGTGGCTGTGTGTCCCATGCGCAGCGATGCGCCGGCTGCTCCAGGGCAGCTCCGTAAGCCCTCGCTCCCGTCTGGTAGCCGAGAATGGGCTGAGAAATGCAACCTGGAAGAGACCGAGCTTCCGTGGAACCCTTCCTGATGGAGCTGGCTCTTCCATTCGTGGGAAATTTTCTGGGTTTTTATTAACTCTTAGCAGTACCCATAGGTTGCCCCTTAGCCTTGTAGGTGTAGTATGAACAAATTAAATGATATTTTATGAACTGTAAAAGCAGCTTGCTTTTACTTGCAGCTCAGACCTGGCCAGGGTACTTCTGGGTAGCTTTTGCACGCCTGGGAACGGTGAGACTATTCACAGAGTAAAATATACCGAAGTGCAAATGCTTCTGCAGGATTACACCATGAGATTGATTTCCAAACCTGTCATAAGGACTGAACTTGTTAAGGAAAGGCAGGCAGTTCCCAGCTGGTGTAATTTACTCCTGGTAGAGATCTGACAGAGCCTGAGATTTCTTCCAGTTGGAGTATGATGAAAGATGAAACACTCTATAAGGAAATGCAATTAAAACAATCAGCCAATGAAACAAAAATCCTCTGAGCTATTCCTTCCTCTGGCTTTCCTTATACATCCTGTCTCTTCTCTGTTTCGGATAATTAGATTGAAAGCTCTTTGAAATGAGGACCTGTCTATATTTTGTCTCTTGTGTAAGACTCAGATCACTGTTGGTACTTTAGAAAATACATTAATATTTAACATTTATCTTCACTGCCTCTGATGGAGACATTTGGCCCTGGATTTGTATGAGAACTTTCCTAGGGATGAACAAAGAAATACTAGTGTGAATTGACAGCACGTAACATTTTTCCTGAGGGATTTTAGGTTGTTATGAGCTAAGGAGGAGCATAGGAGGTCTCATACATTTTGCCAGTTTGTGCAAAAGTACACCTGAAAGTTAGACACCGCCAGGATGAAATAAATTCTCAGGTACATACCCTCATGACACTTTGGTGAGTGATTAAAAATATATATGTAAAGTGGGATACAGGTACAGGGCATGGGAGTGAGCTCCGGCGATTCTCCAGCAACCATGGCACAGGGGAGATGGCAGCCCCAGCTGTGAGGCAGGTGGTGAGGAGGGATGGTCTGGGGTCTGGAGGGGTGGCCTGGGGGCTGGAAATGTGGCCTGAGCTCCACGCCTGGTGCTCGGCTCCTGTCTCTGTTACAGCCCTGTCGTGCGAGGTACAGCAAACCTCCCACACCTGACTGCAGAAAAAATCTGTCCTCTGTCCAAACCCAGAACTGATATGGCCACAGCAGTGCAAAACCCAGTCTGACCTAACAAGTACCTGATCTAAATAGTAAGTCTGCCACTGCTTTCCCTCAGCCCCATGTAGACTTTCCAATTCCAGCTGGTGCTGACTTCAGGGTCTCTGAATTGTGCTCTGGGGTACAGCTGAGCATCTCTCTGAGCTTTTGCTCGCCTCCTCTGAGCCACTGACTGAGGGTCTTCGCCTCCTCACCACGCTGTTTTGAGGGTAAATATGCTAAGCCTCGTGAGAGACTTAAATCCCGTGGTGGCTGGGGTTGTTGTACAGGGGAACATTTTTCTGATAATCATGAAGTAGACTCTTTCCAACATCTTCTCTTCCAAAGCCAGAGCTCCAGGCTCTAGGCTGCTGCCTTGCTGGCTAGCTGCTGAAGTCATGGCATCTGCTGGGCTTTCTTCAAGGCTTTGCACAATTTGGAGCTTACAGAGTTGGCCCCTTGTTTCCAAATTGCCCTCTTTGTGCTTAGTCATTACCTCTGCGGAGCTCAGCTGTCTGGCCTCCCAGACCTCTGTAACAGATGCTATTGTGCAACCGGAGGGACTGGGATTGAAGTTTCCAGAACAGACTTTAATTAGAAACATAACTTCATACAGTAGCTTGGAATGAGGACGGGGAGGGGGAGGCGGGGATAATCAAAACAAGAGATGAAAAAGAAAATGCCAAAAAGAGAGAAAAATAAAAGGCCATTTTACAGGATTTTTGGACTGAAAAGCACTTGACGGGAAATACTGTGCATATCTGTGAGAAACTGAAGCCTACAGCAAGCAACGATAACTACCTGGGACCCTCAGAAAGCCAGATCCTCAGCTAGTGTGAGCCAGCACTGCTTTGGTGGTTTGATGAGAGCTGCCATTTCTCATCGCTTTCAGCGGTGCTGGGCTCGTTTGTGCCAGCTGAGGACCCCAGCCAGCTTGGCACGACTGAAATCCAGAAACTTTCAATACTCGTTTGGTTTCTGTTGTGGATTTTGTTGTTTTGTTTTGGGTTTTTGTTTTGTTTTGGGGGGGGGTTAAATTAAATTTTAATCAACCTTTTGTTTTGTAGATTGTCCTCCACTTGGTCTAGAGACATTAAAAATTACTGACTTCCAGCTCCACGCCTCTACAGCGAAGCGGTATGGCCTGGGGGCCCACAGAGGAAGGCTTAATATTCAGGTAACATCGATTTTTTTTTCTCCTGAGTGGGAGAATGGCTGGAGGTTGCACTGCTGTATACGGAGAACCCCTGGATGGTTATCCTTTCTGACTACTTTGTCAGCTCATGTAATTCAAATGAAGGGGAAACACTGGAATTACAGAAGTGAAGCAGGCTGATGGATAACCTTTAGATTCGTGGGGCTTAGGCAGAAAAAAACTCCACATTGAGCATGCTGACAGTGCAAACCCAAACAGACCTCTACAAGCAAGCAGAGGTGGGGGCAGCCCAGAACTGCTCCCTTCCCAGCTGCAAGAGATCCCAGCTCCTTTAAGAACCAGCCTGGAAGGGAGCTCACACAGCCAGCTGGGGTTTTTTTGTTGTTTGTCTGTAGTTAATGACAATGGTTAATTGAAAGTGTGGTTTCAAGTGAAGAACTTGCCCTAAGGCAATTTCTCAGAGGCAATGATTATACTACCATAAACCCTTCAATTCAGAAGTCACTAGCCTACAATCTCATTTAGCTTCTTTTATTTAATATTAAAGATGTGCTTAGGTGCTTTACAGGACCAAATTCTATTTTCCCATTTCTTATGTTTATGTTTTCCACTTCATTAGTGCTCTTTTCTGAAATACAGTCTTTTCCAATGTAAAAATGTTACTTTGGGATGACAAAGTACAACGTTTAAAACTTAAAGTCATAGTCATAAGGATTCTAGCGCCAAGTCGGCAATGACAAATCCCTGAAGTTTATTTATTAAAGTTTATTTATTTTATTTAGGTTACCTTTTATTATTAGACCCTCTGTTAGATTTTTTTTTCTCCAGCTGAAAGGGTTTGCTAGCTAATGAACTAAGACTGGGACTAGGAAGAATCAGTGCTAGTCAGCAGTGCAGTTTCACCTGGTGCCCACCACAGTGTAACCGTGGGGGGCTGCTGGGGGGAGGGACCACTTGTGGTTAAAATCCCACCACGGGGCTGCCTCCCCTTTGCCTCAGCTTCTTCTAGTGCCTCTGTGCAAGCAGCTCTGTGAGCTTCCCGGGGGGGGGGGGGGGGGGGGAACTGGCATACACACATATTTTATTTATTTTTTTGTGTGTGTCTGTTTTAATCCACTAATGCTGGTCAGAAATCTCCATGAGCCACTTTGCTATGCAGCCACACAGAGGACAGAGCCAGCTGGAGGTGAGTGGCAGGAGACCAGCGCAGAAGCAGGAGTGGGGTTGTCCTTTCCAAGTGTGCCAGTGTGTGGGTACAGCAGGGTGGGTGCAACGTGAGGTCTTACCTGAAGCCTTCATTTTTAATTTCTTTTGAGGTCTGAGTGGGGTCATTTGCATTTCTGCTTGACGTTCTCTGCTAGGGAAAAAAAAAGTCAGAAACTCAAAAATAGTATACAGATAAGATTCAGATGGGTTCTGTAGGAATATTCAGTTATTTTATTACGGGTTTGTTAACGTAGTGGCATAAGATCCAGGACTGTGATGCAAGCCTCCGAATTGGTTATAGTTCCTCATTTTTCCTGCTGGTGTTGAAGTTCCATTTATTTAAACACAAGAACAACCGTACAGGTTTAGACCAGAAGTCCATCTAGCCTGGTGTCCTGTCATCACCAGTAACACTGCACTAAAATAAATGGAGAGGTGTAAGAGTCTTACCTATGGATGATGTTTCCCCGAAATATAGCTCGGAGCCTCCAGAAGAAGCCTTTTGCGGGCAAGCCAGCAGAAGTGAGGTGCCACTCGGGTCTTTCTCCCTGCAAGCGTCAGCAGCTCGGATCAGACCAAGTGCATTTCTTTTGGTGGCCTCTCTCCTAGGACCTCACAGCCCCTGCTCCTCTCGTCCCATCTCCAGTTGCTGGGCAGCACGGATAGCAGCCGTGCCTGCTCGTTGCAGCTGTAATCCTTCTGCCGGTTCTGTGGCGACGGTTTCTTTGCATTTATTGGGAGAATGAGCTCTGCAGCACAGGGGCTGTTGAGCCGTCCCTGGAGTGTGCACAGAGCCATGGGTGAAGGGACCTCCTGTCCAGTGCAAACTGGGGTTTTAGTCTTCTCCATTCAAAAGGTGGTGGCTTTTTCCTGGTGAACAAAGGCTTCACAATGGCACGCTGCTTCTTGGTGCAGATTTTCATATTACTAAAGGGGGTAAAACTTGGAAGCCTCATCTTGTTTTATATTGCTTTACACGGGGCAATTCTACGTGGGTTGATTCTCCTTATCATCCAAAAGCTCTTTTCTGATATAGGGGCTTACCTGATCGCAGGTCTGTGGGAGGCTCACGTACAAATAACCCCACAACATCTGGCTTACAGCAAAGTGATTTCTCTGGCTTTCCTTGTTGAAAAGTAGCCCCTTTTCTCTGCTACATCTTTACCTCTAATAAAGATTTCTTGTAATCCTCAAATCAAAAGCTTTTACCCTTACTGAAAGCTTATCTGTATAGTATAGAAACGCTAATTCCCTAAACTCCTTGACCGCTTAGAGTTACTACTATGACGGGCACAGTTGAAAGTATGGACTTGCATTTATTTTTCTTTAGATACCATTGCTTTTCAGATTAGCTTAAAATTAATGGCACTTAAAAATTTTTCAAAGCCACTTAGAATTTGCAGATCTCTTCCCTGTCACTTGGGTTTCAGTGCTTGATTTTACTTTGCATTAAGACTTTAAATACTACTGAAATTCAGAAGAGATATGCTTATAATCAAGAATAGGTCCTACAGGGGGCTGACATGTCAGGTGGGTAATGAGGTCCCTGGTGATTTCTGTCTGCTGCTCAGAAGGGAGGGTTGTGGCACGCTGGGGAAAGGCAAAGAGCACTGGTATTCAAACAGCTGTGTTTTCATGCTGTTTAATAGTGTGCATGAAGAAAAACGCTTGGACCAAGCCAGTGAGGCTCCGAGAGTCCAATATTCTGCTGAAGTTTCCCCAGCGCACTGTGGTCTGTGTGGTACTGAGTCATTTTATGGGCTGCTGTCCCTGTGGCATGGTCTGGGTATCTACAGTGCCATCGCGATGTTCATGTGACTGTTGTGTTCCTCCCTGAAATAAGACAAAGCTCATGCTGTTCAACCTCATCATCTGATGTGAAGTCAGCTGAGAAGCTCAGGGCTCACCCCAGGTAACTGGCATTACCTCAGGTCACAGGGAATTCACAGAATAATTAAGATTTTCAAAGGCTTCTGAGGGTTTGGGTCTTTTTCTGTTTAGATCATTCGAAGCATATGAAACTAATCAGTCCGTGTATGCTTTAGTCCAAGGAAGGACAGGCTTAGCAGGACTGGATAAGACCTTCTAGGATCTGCTTCTCTTGTGACCTTGCACCTGAGTTTGCTCCTGGTCCTGTATAAACGTGGTGATTAAGCTGGGACCTCCAGAAGGGCAGGAGTGATGCTACTAGAGCCTCATATATGGGAGATCTAGCTTGCAACAGCAGTAGTGGCACAACCAGTAGTAATTTACCACCATCAGGAAAAATAATGGCATAAAATAATATTCACTGAGGCACTTTGCCTTCAGGGATAAAAGTCATTAGTATTTGTCACTTGTACAGTAATTAGCAGTGGTTAAAACCTGGAAAAATCAGTGAAATTATGTTTCTTCCCCTTCCCCATTTTTCTCGTTGGAGAAATCCAAACAACACTGAAGATTAACCAAGTACTGCAATCGTGTATGCAGATAAGCAGGATATAATGCTTTTTGTTTCAGTTCTTCATTTCACTGTTTCTTTTGCTTGTATTTTGATAATGGAGCTTTTCAAAAGGCAAAATTACTGAAGTTCGAATTTCAACCTGTGTGCTTTAATTCTCTGCTGGCAGTGGTTGCTATAAATACCTGTGATGAGTAATGCTTTTTCTTCTTTCCCTTCCAAACTTTCTATGGTAATGTTTGTGATCACCCTGCTGGGAATGGGGAAGAATTTAAGCAGAAGTGGTTTGATACCAGGTATATTTTTACTGCTGCTCCAGCTAACTTGTGGCAGAAGACTGAAGTGTCTTTCTTCATTTGAATACATTTAGGCAGTAATACCTTTCTCCTCGTTATAGAATAAGGCTTTTGGAGCACTGGTAATGTGGGTAAGTGTTTATTCTGTCTTGCACATGCCTAACTTGGAAGAGAAACAGGAATAAAAATCAGACATCGTAGCCTTTGTAAAGGAATTGTAACCTTTTGATTTCCCTTCATCTTGGCTTCTGGGTGCGTAATAAGCAGTGGATTTATTTGAATCATAATTTTCAACATTCACATTTATAATAACTTATTCAGGACTGACAGAAAAATGTCCCTTTTCCTATGTCATAAAGGTACTTTTTCATAAGACTCTGAATATTGAGAATTGTTTTTGCATTTGGCCGCAAGTGAAAAATAAGCTGGTTTAGGCTTTGAGTTACCCTTGAAAATTCAGTGAAGGTACAAAGGGTTTGCTTAAGACCTAGTCCTTACTTCTAGTTTTCATTAGTTCCTCCACTCTCCTACATATGATGATAATGGATGTGTTTAAAATATACAGCTTAAAGTTATGCATGTCATAACTTGAATCCATTATCTCCATTAATTCAATATGCAATTTTAAAATTCAAGTAAACATGTTACTGAGAAAAGGAATCTTGATCTATATTCTTTGATTGAATATTTGATGATAATTGTTCTCATCTTTCAAGAATTAACATTTTCCCAATTAATTTTAATAGCAATATTAGCTACTCAGTATTTGATTGAATTTATAAGCTTTTTTTTAGTAAAAACAATATTTTGAAATGTCCATAAGGCAAATTCAAAACTTCAAACACCTTAAGAAAGAAATACAGGCTTGAAGCTTGAAAACAGAAGTTCTAACATAAATTTACTGGGATTCTCTTCCTTCAGAAATATTTCTAATAAGAACTTCTCATTGTCTGAACTCCTCCTTTTCAGGTAGTACTCTGTGGTAGTTATACATAGACACCTGCTTCTTTTTACCTAGTAAAAATATTCTTTTAGCTTCAGAGAGGCTGATGTCAGGAAATAAGGGAGCAGGAAGAAGTAGCAGCACAGTTTCTCTTTTTTAATACCCTCTTTGCCCCGTTTGAGGACATAGTGTTTTAAGCTGTAAATATATCCTTTAGATTCCTCATATTTAATATGCAGCTTAAACATACATTTAGCTTTATTTATTCCAGTTGAAACCATGGAGAATTGAGTATGTAACTAGGGTTTTGTAGCAAATAAGCTCTTCTTTCTCTCTTCTGCTTCCCTCTCCTCACTGTAATGTGGCGGAGAGGTTGACACCCTGAGGAGCACCACACCGATGGGACATCCTCAGCCTGCCTGAGGACCAAGGGACCCAGCTGAGCAATGAGAGCATTGGGGTACTCGCTCTGTGGACAGTGGTGGAATTTCATCAGTGTGAAAGGGATTAGCCTGGTGCTGGTTCAAGGTGCTCTGCAGATCTTAACGCTTCCTGGCAAGCACTGGGTGTAAAGCCTAAGGCTACTTCAAATTCCATCTTATTTTAAAATGCATTGAAACTTTTTCTTGAAAAAGCTTATAACTCAGGTCAGTGATTATCTTTATATTCTTATGTTTTCCCATTATTCGGTTCTCCTTGAAGAATTTATCTTCTATTGTTAATAGGTTTTTTATTTATCTTATACTTTGGCTTTTATACAACCTTCACTTTAAAATATCAGAGTTAATACATAGAAGTAGTTGGCTTAATGAAATTTCGGTAGAGGCAAACAAGTCATTTTTAAGCTGCCCTACCTCAGATTTGAATACCTGAGAAAATGAGAAGTTTTAGGAATCTGTGGCTATGATTTGCAGCACTTCTTTTTCAGATGGCACCAGGCTCACATTGGGAAAAGGGATTAACAGCTGCCTCTTCTCCTCATGTTAGACCCACCCAATGGCCGTTTTGGTGGAAATGGTCTGTAAAAATGGACATAGACAGACCTGTCAATCTCTGCCATTGCAACCCAGCTATGACTGTAATATCTGTTAATGCTGCTCAGTGGGACACTGAAGGATAATTTGGGAAATTTAATTGACAGTCATGTTCTTGGGTATTTCATTTATGTTTTACATATACACAAGCACTAACTGAAAATATACCACTAACAGGCAGTAGCTGTATACCAGAGCTTTAAAATCCATCTCTAATATGAACTTACACAGCTTTCCAGACTCTTCATTTATTTTTGGGAAATGTTTAACGATATCCGTTCTTGGAATTGCACAGATGACAATGACAAATCCACATAAACACAGATGAAAGCTCATAAAAATACATGTAGCCTTGGAGGACCATATGGAAAAACTTCTGTGCTCTCTATGACAGTAGCCAGCATGGTGCCAAATATTTCCTGGGCTTTAGTAATAAGATAAATATCTAAAGACCTCAGATGCTATGTTACTTTAAATGCTATTTCAGATGTATTTGCAATACAGCTTACTCAAAATACCTTGCAGCTATTTCTCTGAAAATGTTGAGAAGGTTGTTTGTGGTGTTTTTCCCAGCATAAAGCGGGATATATGTTGCTATACAAGTTGGAGTGCAGCTTGAGATTCCTGAATTTTTAACCTTTGACACCCTAGTGATGAAAATTAATAATTCTGGGACTGAAAATTGGTGGGAAATAGTGTTGTTATTTCCATACACCCTATACTGTCCTCTGCTGCTTCCGGGGAACAAAGATGCTCTAGTGATGACCGTTATTTACATGGGTTTGGAGCTGGCTTTTAGGACTTTCATAACTCTGAAGACCACATGGATTATTTGTTCTGGATGAAGGCTCTATCAGGCCATAGCCACAGACAGGTGGAATGAACTGAAGCTCTGTTTATGTTTTCTAACTCTAACTTAAATTTATATGTAATGGTTCTTAGTTTTTAAAGGGACTTTGCAAAGCTTCCCTTCTCGCTTTGAGTAAGGAAATAATTTGGTCACTCCATATAGCTGTTGATAATGACAGTCTCAGGGGTCTTAAACTGGTGCCAAAGGGGTAAATGGAATGAATGATGACTTCATGTGTTCTTTTTTTATTATTTTTTTCCCCCTCATGAAAGACCTTCAGTTTCTTGGTTCTGATTTATGAAGACAGTTTTGCCTTCTTTTCAGGCAGGTGTTAACGAAAATGATTTTTATGATGGGGCTTGGTGTGCAGGAAGAAATGACCCATATCAGTGGATTGAAGTAGATGCTCGAAGGCTAACAAAATTCACTGGAGTCATCACACAGGGAAGAAACTCTCTCTGGTCGTAAGTACATGCTTACTTTTCTCCATGAGATTCTGAGCTTTCAGACCAAGGAATTCATGTTGTATTGTGTTTTGGTCCTTTAAGGAAAAAATAATGGAAATGCTGTGCAACATCAAATGATTGAATGGAGGAACAATAGAAGGCTAAATGATTATATATGGCATAAAATACAAGTTTAAGGATAGTAAACTTCTATAGTTAGTATCTACATCTGGCAAAGCAATAGGTGTGATTCTCTCAGATTATATGACTTTATACTCACCTTGTCAAATTTGCTTGTCTTAAACTTCCTCATTCTTTTCCAGTATTTAACATGTTTAATTTAGATAGCAGGTTTTTTTTAGAAATTAGTTTAAAATAACCGCTCATCTTTGGTATTTCCCAATAAACAGGCAATCACCAAATAATTGGTAAAATTGCAAAACAACATAATTTTTAAATGAGCAGTTAAAACAAATTTTATATCATACTTTTTTTTTGTTGTTCTGAAGAGGAATCTATATTATAACCAAAACCCACGCAGTATGCGTTGAGCAGGACTGCAGTGTTTGGTAGCAGGCGTGCTGTGCTGTGTGTATGGATGCTGGGAAGGTTCCATGGAGTTTCAGCCTGCTTGCTTAAAAAGCTTTTAGGAAGGAGTGCTTGCCATGAGCGAGTTGCCGTTGGTTGCCTTGCTGCATCAGTTTGAAGAGGCAATCCAGCCACGTATCGCCCAGGAACCCAGCTTTGGTGTGATAGTGCTGCCCGCTCCAACGCTGAAAGCATTTGTGAGCTTTCTGGTTACTGCCTGTGTTACAGAACTAGTCTGTGGCACGGGGAAATAACTGTTTTGCACAGACTTGTGTGCATATACTCGTGTGTGACCTGCTTCTGTATGTAGGTGCCCAGACGGCTCTGTAGTACAGCCAGTGTGAATGAGATGAGAATTGTATATAAGGAATAAGCAATCACCTGGCATAAATGGGAACTGGAGGCGAGGGCTTCTTTTTTTTTTTCCTGATCTTTACAGTGTTTGTTCAGTCTCTTAATTTCTGGTTGAGTCTCACTGCATTATGTGAGCAAATAACCCCACTTGCGCCGCTAGACCTTTTGACCAATTATGCAAGAGATGCACAGCCTTAGATCCATTCTGGTCAGCTCTCTCACTTAAGAAAATGAATGTGCAATATGATAAAAGGCAAACCAGAAAAATACCGCCATACCTAAGAAAAAAGAAGAGGTGGTTTTTTTTCCTTCTATAGTTTAATTTTCTGCTTTTTTAATTTTATTTCTTTTAATGTTGCTGTGGGAGTAGGAGCCTTTTCGGCAATAAGGTTTCTATACTTATTCCACATTGTTCTGTGTTAGGTAGATAATTACTGTAGCAAAGTCTTATTCTTCTGTCATACTCTTGACATTGCTGTTCCTATCAACACTAGTGCTGCACGGCTTTGTCTTGTCATATTGCTATTTTTAGTTCAGCTCTGCTGCGAGTTTACAGCAGGACTTGATGCTCTATTTATAGTTGGTATTCACAGTCAATTTTTTTTGGTTGGTTTTTAAATTACTGAATCTTGCTTTTGCCCTCTTGAAGAGTTGGTGGGCAGAACCCTGAAGGTCTGCAGGAAGAGCAGAGCTGGTGCTGGGGGAGCAGGTCCAGTCTCCTCCTGGGTTGTTACTCGGATTTGTGGAGAAACAGGCACATTTCTGCCTTATAGGAGCAAAGATGGTTTCAGCTGGACCAGCTGCACTGTGGGGCAGGCTACTGTCTCCGGAAAAACATGCCCTGTAACACTGAGCTCTGCCCCATGGAGAGGGCAGGGGAGTGGGGACAAATAGCTCCAGGCAGGGGGTGACCTCCTTGCCTATCTCCATCTTGCTCACAAGAGACTGCCATGGAGGTGGCTTTCTTTGTCCAGGTGTGATAGCCTCCATCTCTCTTGGTGTCTTTTGATACAGTCTTGTCTGTGGGACTTGCTTCCCTGGAGATCCACCTCATTTTCTCTCTCCCCTCATCAGCTTGAACAGATAAAACCAGTGTAGCTGACGTTTCTGTGCTCTGCTTCTGCATCTGTAAGTCCCTCAATTTTTAAAATAACTTGGTGCTCCCCAAGGTACCAAAGATGCTCATGCTTTCAAAAGAGCTTTGACTGAGGTATGTATCCCTCATCTGAGCCAAGAGCGGTGTCTTGGGGTTTCCATAGTATCGGCACCTGAGAACATCATAACCAGGAGGATGGCAGATGCTGCTTTCTGGATTAGTCATGTTGTTGCATCTGAAAGGTGATCTCAGTGTGACTTTCTACCCCAATTCCTTCCAGCAGACAAGAAGGTGAAAGAAAAAGGAAGAAAACATGAATCCTGGTGTTGGGGAAGAGTGACACAAAGGGGACCTGAATTTAGACAACAGTAGAGACCCTGAGCTTGGAGCAGAAGTTGCCTTTGGGTGGGGTTCAGAGGCAATGGTGGAAGCTTTGGTAGTCACAGCAAATTTTGTGGACAATGATCTGGCTGTAGTCACGGAGGTTGCATGCAATGAACTGGCTTTTGTAAGCCAGTCCAGGAGAAACAGGCTGGTAGGACTTCTGTGGGAGCGGGCAGGTTCTTCTGTGACCATTTTGCTGTAACGGGCACTAGAAGTGAAGGGGACTCATTAGATTCCTTCTCTTATGCTTCGCTGCTGGCTGTGTTGGTATCAAAAAGGACTGTTTATGATGTGAAAGTCTGTACAAAAAGATGCCACGCTGTTACCTGAGGCACCTTTCCAACTTCATGAGCTTATGTGACAAGAATATACGGCTTCATAACTAATAGAAACATGTTGAAGAATAAGATTATTTCAGGTAGAAGAGCCAAAAAACACCCCTCTGATCTGTGTTGTATTAGAATCAAAAGCCTGCCAAGCTTGAGAGCCAAAGTAAAACTTTTATTTAAGCCTTGGAGACTTTCCCAGCATTATATTAAAAAAAAAAAATAAAATAATTTAGACACCCGGATATATGCTAGGTTCAGCAGTGCTATTATGTGATAGTGATAAAGAATTGGAAAAGCAACCCTTTTTTTTCTCCCTCTTTGTATTGAACAAGAAACTTTGTTAAAGTGGAAAAACGTATTTAACTGGAAGTCCTCTCTGAGCTTCTGCCTGCATCAGATTTGCACCTGTCCTAATCCCTTTAGCTTCCTGCTGCTGACCTGATGAGGATGTGTGAAATGACAAGGGAGGGCAGGCAAGGACAACCCACTGAATCCTGCATCAAATAACTGCCCCTCACTGCAGAGCTGCAATGTTTGAGTTGTTAGCAGTCTGGTCTTGGATTCTGCTTGTGTGACTGATGCTGTAGCCAGAGCTAGTATACTGGTGGTGGGAGCAAACCTTTACTCCTTTATAGCAGCACCGGCCACAGCAGTCTGGTTTTGCTGATGGCCCACTTCACCCAGAGACAGTTTATTCACATCCAGCCTTGCTTTCTGGGGTTTTGGAGCTTTGTAGACAATGATGAATTGAAGGATGTACTTGACACAATGCAAAGAACACAAATGCGTGGGGTGGTCACTTTCTGGATGTTGGCAGGAGCGGCTTGGCCTCAGTTATCCCTCTCCCCATACCAACTGGAAAGGTGCTGGTTCCCAGCTGAACTTCCCCTGGGGCTGGGGCTCTACCTGCCCACCCAGGGCTCGTGCGTCTGAGCCTCGAGGAGGGGAGGCCAAGGTGTAGAAACAGCTCTTGAAAGCAGGGGGGGACCTGCCTAGAGAAAGGAGGAAGCTGTGCTTGGCTAGTGATGGATACTTGGATTGTTTAATTGTTTCCTTTTTAAGGAAAAAGATTTTTGAGTCAAGTTTTGCGCTCAGACCACCTGCTGTGAATTCCATGATAGTCACGTGGAATCAAATCTTTCTGCTTTACTTGTTTCCTCCTGTAACGAGCAAAAACAGGCTCTGAATCAAAAACTCCTGGATTTGAGGAGTCTTTCCTTTTACCAGTCAAAGCAAGGACACAGCCTTGAGGGTTGTTGCTGCTCGGGCACCTTGGTCATTCTCAGGAAACCTGAAATCAAGGCAAAGCGCTCTTTTTACCATTGTAAATGGCAAACTCTGCTTAGACGATCCAGAATATACCGAATTTCACAGATAAAGTGGTGCCCACCTGCAAGAACCAGCACTTCTTTTTGGTGTTTACACTAAAGATATCCAAAACTCAGGAGTGCCGCAAGTGTTGATTGATATGAATAAAAGCTAACACCTCAGGAGTGGGAAGAATACTAGTTCCTCTGTACAGACCGAGAACATCTGGAGCTGGGAGTCTCTGGGCAGTGAGCGCACAGTTTCACTATGGATATCCAGCAGTCGATAGCCGGCCATTGCTGATGCCTCTCTGCAGAACTGCTTTGTTTGCCTTCTCAGGCTAGGGAAAGTTGTGAGTGATGTGACCTTTAAGGAAGGCATGTGACATCCTCCTCTGAGAGGTGAATGATGCCATAGCTGGCCTACAAGAGGGTGTATGGCTGAATATTTGGGGGAGAAATACAGTATGTAATTCCTTACATTGCTGCCAATAACTCTTTCAGTTTTATGAACTAAGTATCTTTAAACAACTGTTCGGAGCTGTTGAGTGGGACACGGGAAGCATCAGTGTGGAATCATGCCACATATTTAAAACAATGATGTGATAGTTTAAAATATGCACTCTCTTGACAGAGGGAAAGAAAATATTTATCACTCTCAGCAGTTTGGCAAAAATCTAAAAAACATGTTTCCCACAACCCAAACAATCTTTTGATAATTCAGCACCACCTTTCTTGTCAAGAGAAAACCCACGTCTAAACAGAGAGAGAGTGTATACCGACTGTAATATAAAGCTTCAGACTGTTTCAGCAGAGAGGATGTTTTGACTTTTAGAAGAGGTTGCAATGTTTGAGTGAGATGGATTTGTAACTTGATGCATTTTCTTAAAATTAACTTTTCAACCATGTTAAATTATGCACTATCACTGCACATTATGAAATAATAAAATGACAACAATAAGAAAAAGCATGGATTAAATAATCTGTGCAGAATGCTCAAATTCCAAAGCAAAATTCTGAAATTTTTAGGAAAAAAAATCAAAATAGACTTCCTTCTCAAGTATGTTTTCTTCAATATTTTCCTGAAAGGTTTTAAGATTTTAAAAATTTTTATGCAAGATACTAATCTTTCAGAAAAAAAATGTGGGTTGGTGGGTGGGTGTGTGTGAGCAATTTTCAAAGTCTGATTTGGGTAGGGGTTAGTCCATACACCTGGTAAACCTGCAACAGCACTCAAAAAGTTAGTTGGTTGGAGGAGATGATAAATCATTGGTGGTGTTAGCTGGAAGGAATAATTACAATTACTTACACATATTGCTTGCTTCTAAACTGACATACTTTTAAACTGGTCACTCTTTTTCATCACTGTTGAAGCTATTTTAACCAGAAGCTAGCGTAGCCACCATTACGCATTCCCTACTGTGTCACTTGTTTGATTTCCTTGTACTACTCTGTAGGGATAACAAATAATAAATATCCAGCAGATCTGATTCTGTGTGTGATCATGCTTTTGCTAAAGACAAGGTATTTATAATTGAATTGGGGGGGATATTTTTGCAATTTTTTATAGTACATCCTCATCTTCAGCCTTCTGTATGAGGTGTAGCTCTTCATGATCCCCCAGCATACCTTTTGACAAACTGCCCTTGGGGCATTGTAGGTCCATAGCAAGCTGGGTACCTTCCAGAGATAGAGGATAAATTTAGGTCAGTGCAGTTTACTTGCTTCTAATTTTGGTGGTACAGCATGCTGCTGTTTCTTTAGTCACAAAATGGATGTGTTGCCCCAAATTTTAATTATTGCTGCACTTACTGACAATTCCTCAGGAACTGAGATTCACTTTCATGGACAATCTGTATGTGAGGATTGCAAGGTGGTGAACTTTGTTGCTTGCAAGAGGGTAAAAAACTTTTCTTCCTCCGCAGTTTATCAGTCATTCATGGTATTAAGACCATGGTCTCAGTAGTAAGATCAGCTTCATGAAGAGATAATCACATCAGCACCTTCATTATTCTAATAATAACAGTTTAAAGAGCAGTGATAATCCTTTTGGTGTAATTGTATTAGCATTTAGGACAGTGTAGTGGTTACTCATAGGTGTTTAAAGTCGTTTCTGCAGATACCCAAGGGAATGATTTTGCACTCTACACATGAAGAAGGAGCAAAATACAACAATGGCGCAATGCTGCTTTTGAAAGCATAGTGGAATAAACTGTTGATCCTGTCCAGCTCCCAAGGACAACAGACATACTTGGTGCTGACTTTCAAAGCAGTACCTCCTGCCCCCACACAGAGGCTGAGAAAATACACCCTGATGAAACTGCAGCAAATTCAATCAAAATGTCTCCATGTTTTATCCAAATTCTGTGCTAAAAAAAACAGCTGCTGTGTCCTGACTTGAATTGTTACGGTACATTTAACTGGTGCCTGGGTGACAGGACTGCAGAGATCATTACAGCTTCCCCAAAGTCAGCCTCTCGTGCAGTGAATTGTTCCAAATCCACTGAAATCATATCAACTATATCGATCTGACTTATAAAACAACCTGAATTCAGTGTTGAAAAAGCTCCCATGGCATATTAATGTCACTAGTTACATATTATACTGGGGGTTGTGATTGGTTTTCTTAATAAGTTATATTTTTCCATTAACTCTGACTTGGTAGAGCCATCTCACGGGCTTTCAGTGGTTGCAACACTGAGTCTGCCTTTTGCAGCTTCAGCCTCCAGTGCTCTCCATCTATTTGCTTAACTTCAATCCCTGTGCCATGTTAATCTTCCTCCTCGATTCTTGTCATCTACACAGGATTTTGGTACCACGTTCATCACTGCTGATGACCGCTCGCCATCTGTTCCTGGGTTTGTGACCAGCTCAGATGATCCCATGTAGGTGGAGTTCTGACAGCACACCCAGAAATGTATTCATACTTTCACAAGTTTGACAAAAATGTCTAAACTGATGATGTTCTATTGTGGGTATGATTTGTCATGGTGCTCTCGCTCCAGTTACAGCTCTTGCCAAAGGACCTGGTGACTCTCTGTGCAGCGCTGGGAGGGAGCAGGTCACAGACATCCCCAGGAGAAGGACGAACCACTGCTTGGCACTGTGGAAGAGTGGTGGTGTGTGAAGAGAACCTGCTTTGCAGGTTCTTGCAAGGCTTGCTGGGGATGTTCAGGAGAGGAAGGAAAGCTTTTTAACCTCCATGGAAGGGACCACAATGGGTAGTTTGAAATCAAGTGAGCTGAAGCCTTTAGGAGAGGGATGCATCAAATGAAAACAGGCATTTGCTACAGCAGATTACTCACAATTATTAATCACAGCCTTGATTTGTATATTTTCCATGTGCATTTTGAGTCATTGCAATGGGAATGGTTGTGGGGGAGGTTACTTAAGGGACATCAGGCAGCTGCTCTTCTCCCCTCTGCCCGTGCCCTGCACAGCCCTCCCAAGTCAGCATCCCTTTGGCGTGCATCAAGTAGCACTTGGCTGTATCTTTGTGTGCGCTTGGTAGATGTGAGGCCCTTCAGCATGACTTAAAATACACCCACAGCTGTGCACGCAAATGGCAGGATTTGCTGGTTACTGACAGAGCTTTTCATTTCCCATTGCTTTAATATTCATGGGAAGGAGACAAGAAGACATAGTGAGGCAGTGCCTATATAGTTCAGACTTTTCAAATACATGACTGATTTGCAAAGGTGTAATAAACACAAAAAAAGAATGGAAAATTTAAAATGTCACGAAGAGGTTTAGGAGAAAAAGGAATCCTAGCTTGGTCGTCTTCAGCAGATATAGAAGATATGAAAGGGGAAAGTCTGGTGCAGGAAGAATTTCAGACACAGGCACATGTCTTGGCAAAGAGTGGCCCAAAATGACAGTGTTAGGGCCATAACATCTTTGGGGCAGAGGATGTCTTTGACCCCACGCAGGAGACCTGGCACCTTCAGGTGTTCCTATCTGACCACACAACAGCAAAAGGAAACACCCACAGCTGGCACTGGATTTTTGGGAAAGGTTGGAAAGTCAGAGACTAAAATCTTGTAAAAACCTGGCTGTAAGTGGCAGCTGTTGGATGGGAAATGCATTTGCAACCCCAGCTTCTCCTCACTGAGCAGAGATGTTTGAAAAATCTGTACTTAATTCATTCTGAGCAAATGAAGTTCTGGCCCTGGGCCTTTCTTCATAGGGCCTCCGAAGAGCTGGATTTCACAGCAGTATATTCATTTCAGTCAGCTAGAAGCAATTTTAAAAATTAAACATTCAAAGATTTCAATTATTAAAAAAAATACCCTTGCTTGCTAGTCAAACTCCATCTCTAAATCATATTTATTTTAATTAGTTTGTAAAACTTGCTGGGCTACCTGTGGTTAGCGTAAAGCATTTTTTGACTTGGCTTGTTTTTGAAACTGTTGAGCGGTGGATGATTTAAAATTTTATCAGCATAAATATTATTATAGAATATTAATATTAATGGTTTTACATTTAATTGCATGAGACTACAAATTACTTTTTCAAGCAGAAACCATTTAATTGCCAGCATGCTGATTCTGTTGCATGAGTACTATTGAAGGTTTGCCTAACATAATTTTAGTATAGATATTCTGCTCTTTCAAGTATTTTGGAGTATCAGTTTATATATTATTGGAGGATGCACGTCTATGTGCCTGTCTGGTTCTATTTTCTATTAATTTTAGGGTTCTGTAATGGAGATAAATCAGATTATCATGACAACAGAAGAATAATATGGTCAGCTGGAGCCAGGTCCATTGTAGATGTTGCTAACACGACCTCTGCCAATGTCTGTTAGTCTCATCCCCAGCATCTCTGCCACTGTGGGCTTAAGCTTCTGCTGACAGGCACATGCCAACCTTCCTCATTTATCTCAATTCATGTGGGGTTTTAGTGATGTGGAAAAGCATCCTTAGAGCCTAGGAGAAGAGTATCAGATTTATTTCACTTGTTGCTTATTCAGCTTTCCATAGTTGAGAAGCTTGCCCTTAAAGTATTACATAGAGCAGATGCTGTTCAAACAAAATAAAGCCGTACCTAAAGAGTGAGAAGTGTCAGCTGATGCACTCACCTGCTGAGGCTGGGCAGCCAAAAGCCTTGCGTCCCTCCACTGCTTCTCATTTAGTGCTCACCCTGTGTTGTGCTGAGCTGGGAATCGTCTGTGTCTAACACACATACAGAAAAGTAAACAACTTATGTTGGGGATGTCCAGGCAGAAAGACATTTTGTTGTTCTGGTTCTGTCATGATGCCTTTCCCTATGCTCAGTTGCCTGATGATGTGGTTAGATAAGGAAAAGCTGATGTGCTGGACAGGACCTGCCAAGGCTGTAGGCGATCTGTTTCTAATTCTCTGCTTTGATTCAGGTTTCCTCTCTGTCCCTGGGTAAGTCACTTAATCCCCGGGCTTGTCTTTTTTTGGATGGAAATGGACAAGCTGAACACTTCCATGGATCACAAAAAACCTGAATTTAAAATTGAAGATGTTTAAATAAGCCTTGTCTAAAGCTAATGCGTTTCAGATAAAACCCAACTACTTAATAATATTTTTTTTTAAAAAAAACCCACCACATTAAGTGAATTGGGATCATAGTTTGATTTTTGCATTTACTTTCTGTGAAGTGAATTAATTAATGTTGGCAATAGATGCTGAGATTTTTCACATAGGTTCCTCCTGAAAAGATAAGGCTGGCATAAATTTTGCAAAGGATTCTTGATGGGAAGCACCTGAATCCAAATGATTCCTGTCAAATCTGTGTCTCGTGATCCTTTTCTAGCATTGATGAAATCTGTGAGGCAGTCATGTAAGTAGCACTTTGTGCTAGAGCATGATGAACTAGAGGTAACCTCAAATACTTTTAGAGGTACTGTCACGCAATAACGCTGGTATTGCCTAGCCTCCTGCCAAGAAAGAGCTCCATAATTAGCACGCTTTTCTCTGAATGCTGGCATAGGGCTTTCCACGCATGATGTCTCCTTGACTCTACAAAACCAACAACTATCTGTATTTTTGCCTGAGGAATATAATAGTAGGTCCAGGGAGATTTTGTAGCGTGAATTCAAGAAAGCTTCTCTAAAAAAACGGTAGGGACACCCAAAGTACCGGAACGCTTTAGGCTTTCTTTCAGCTCTCCTTAGATAGCTTTATTGTTCAGTGCTGATGGGCCCTGAAAGGATTTGATGTGACGCGCTGCAGAAATTAATGTCTGCAAATCCCAAACCCAATGAGATGGATCTTCTTGTCATCAGGTAACAACACAGATGACATTCTCCAATACTTCTTTTAGCACAAGACTGTGCTTTAGCTGTCATGTTTCTGTGATGGATCTCCCCAAAAGCTTGCAATTTCTGTGTCTACGTGAGCAACATGAGCACCGTGTATGTATTAAACTCTTCAGTTCTAGGAAGCACCGTGCTTACTGTAAACAGGCTGGCTCCTGATTCGAGCATGTGCCACACATCCATCTGCTTCCTAGAAGCATCAGACCTCCTGTGCCAGGCATGTGTAGAAAACCTGCAGCCTCTGAGAAGATTTAGTATGTTGAATGTTCTTCTGCTGGTCTGTATCTGTAGAAATATCTGGGATTTAAAGATACTCAGATGCCTGGTTAGAAGTCCTGTGTGTTAGCTTCTGCTAGCTTTCCAGATACTCAGAACACATGAATACATGCAGAGTTCCCCTTCCCCACCACGGAAAATAAGACTTTAATGCAGAAGATGCCATTTTTGAGGGGAATCTGAATTTACAGCAGCCTTCTTACTATTGGCAAGAGCTGTTTTTCTTATGACATTGGGAAAAAAAAAAGGGGGCGGGGCGGGGCAGGGAACCTGAAGACCCTAGAGGCAGTTTTGCATTTAGTGCTGGTGGGAGAAGGATCTGTTCTCCTGTGACAGTTTTATTCTGTACCTCAACAAATGAAAACTGGATGCTTATTCCTTACAGGCAAGCACAGTTAATAGGATGCAGTGTGCAACCTAATAATTACGCCTATTTATTTTGTCCCACGACCCTCTGTAGGCCTTCTATACTGAAAATGTGCAAGACTGGATGTAGTCCCATTTATATTTTAATTGGCAGCCTGCCTCTGGAAAGCATGTTACTTGTTGCCACTCAAGAGGGAAAATGTTTACGACTGACTAGTATACATTTTCCCTTGGGAGAAGCTTGAACCGTTGCAACTGTAGAGAGTGAGAAAATTAAAATATGGTAAATAAAAGTTCTGTCTTGGAAATACTAGTGCAACAGCAGCATTTTCTCATGCCAGTAAAACACGCGAGTTCTTTTTAAAACTTTCTATATGAGCCATGATTTTCTTATAAAACTATCAATTATGAAGAGTGTTCAATGTTTTCTTGTTTTCGTGTGACCATGATATCCCGTTTTAATTTTTTTCCAGGTGTAGAGTAATGAATAAGGAAGTATTATGTTTGCCCTACTAATCTTGTTTGTGCAGTTGAAGCGAAAAAAGTCTGTAAAATTTCCAAAGCAATGAAGCTATTTGGTTTGTGACATGGCCTCTTTTAGTCATTTAATCTAATTTTGAAAAATGGCCAAGAATATTAAAAAAAAAAACCCAAACCAACAAATGCCCCCTAACAACCAACCCACAAAACAAACAACAAAGTACTCACCACCATTTTACGTGCACTGGATATGTGCACTGCCACCACCCTTATTCAAACCCATGAGTTTGGCTCTCAAGCTTGGGGGATTTTTTCAGTCAGAAAAAGCTATTTTTCTGCTTCCTGGAGTTTGATCTTGGCCATTTTCAAAATTCGTAATTTCCATTTTTGTTAGAAGTAAATCCACCTGCCTTCAACTTATGGTCACAGAGAAGCTGAGGGAAGAAAGTAAAGATCTTTACAAGAGTTAGTAGAAACTTACATAGCATGCTGAAGTCATGGTTATCTTCCACACATGAAGACCTGAGATGCCAGCATGGAACTTCACAGATTTCCAGTTAATCCCTACCCCAGGAGATCTGCCACTGACAGGCAGACAATTAGTACTTTCAGAGTACTTCTAACTTGTTAAAGTTGTTTAACACATGATGTAGTAGTGTGTACACTGTGAGTGATAGATGTATTCAACTTTTCAATAAGATAATAAAACTAGTCCTGTTTTTTTCCACTCAAACTAACGTGAATGGCAAAATCTATTCAGTGAAGAAGGCTGGGTGAAAATTTGCAAAGGACTGGTTTCATCTGTAAACCAGCTGGATTTGTTCAGTCATTTTTTTTCAAAATCTCATGACATCTTTGACTTCTGAGGGTATGACTATACTACATACATAAGTGCTTTTCTAAATCTTACTAAACACCTAAATCTTTGGATTGAGGTGTCATTCTAAGTCTGGGCATCCGTTTGAATCTTTTGTGTGAGTAGGACCACTGTTACTGAGAAAATGAAATAGTAGATGGAAGTCAAAGGTTATAAATTTTATGCTGCCATGCATTGATTTAGGCATTATCTGAAGGTCACAACTGTGTACGTGATGAAGCTGGGCGAACTTGTGCAGATCTTGTGGCTATGAGTTTGCTCTTGTTCTGCCCCTGCCCCTTTTTTGGTCTTCACCCTGGCCTGACTCTCTTTCAGTGAACACAGAAGGGCTAGTTTGTCCCTTCAATATAAGCCTAGTGGAGTCAATGTGTGCAGTTATGGGTAGTTTGCTAATATTATTTGTTGGTTTTAAAAGAAAGAAAAGCAAAGTTGTCTTTGTATGGGTGCAGTACAAAGAGAAGTTTTTCTCAGGTCATAGAATCATAGAATGGTTCAGGTTGGAAGGGACCTCAAAGCCCACCCAGTCCCACCCCGTGCCCCGGGCAGGGCCCCCTCCCCCCAGCCCAGGCTGCTCCCAGCCCCATCCAGCCTGGCCTTGAGCACTGCCAGGGATGGGGCACCCACAGCTGCTCTGGGCAGCCTGGGCCAGCGCCTCGCCGCCCTCACGGGGAACAATTTCTGCCTCACAGCTCATCTGCATCTCCCCTCTCTCAGCTCTGACAGGTGTCTCTGTCCTTCCAGGTACTCCCTGATCTCTGATCCATGTGCTCTGATGCTCTTCCCATAACTGCCCAAATTCCCCGTTCTCCCCAGTCCCAAGAGCTTTCCTCGCCCTGGTTTCACTTCCAGCAATGTGACTGTGTGGCTTAGCTGGGAAACTGCGCTCAACAACTGCTCTAGAGGACTACTGGTTATGCACAATCTGTTTATATGCATGAATATAAAATTTAATCATCCTGGACTGACTTTACGGTACAAACACGCCTCTAAGCCAAAACTCTCCTCCATGTCACTACCTATTGAAACCAGGAAGGTATTAGGGGAAAAAAATCAATTCTTCTGCCCTTTTTAAATATGAGAGGAGAGTCAGGGCATTACCTTCTCCATACCTGTATACACATTACAATGGGAATGTCCAGTGTAAAAGCTACGTTGCTTTGACTCCACTCAGAACATAGGAAACAGCATTTTATTTCTCCTTATACTCTTCTTTTAGCTGAATACAGACAAGGCATAGTTCAAGTACAAATGAAGATTTGGCTTTTGTAGATTACAGGGGATTTTGCTGTAAATCAGATAACAGACCGCTAGAAAGATCAGCCTACCAAAGATTGATCTGGATATTGTAGTAGCGCACTAGTGCTGTGATCAATAGGACCCTGCTGTGCAGAGGCAGAATTGTCTCTTTGTTCCTATCTGTTGCTAATAAATACAGGAATGACTGCAAACTCCAGTCATTCTTGTATTGGAAGAAATGGAAATTTTTCTGGTTGAAATTCACGGACTTTTCATCCTAGAGGATTTATTACTTTTTTCCATCCTCTCTGATAACAGCAGCAGAAATAATAAATGTTCTGTAGCTGAAAAGGTAAGATTTTTGAACACTGGTGCATCGGTTCTAGATAAGCCATTTATCCCAAACTCTGCGTATAAAAGAAAAGGAGAGCAGTAATCCCTCACCTCCTGAAATCCCAGAGTGTTACCTTGGTGGGTTTTTTTTTTTGCTTCTGTGTGCTAGGCTTTTTAAATTATCTGTTGAATCTAGATTTGCATGTCACTTTTTCAGCCAAGTGTTGACGTGACTTTGCCAAGTGGGATTTCCATTGCTAGCAGTCTTACAAGCTTTATTACACTAAACACAATTTGCAGTCTTTCTAAGTTATGAAAAAATAACTTAGTTACTCTTTGTCTTTTTCAAGGAGTAACTGGGTGACCTCTTACAGAGTATTGGTGAGCAATGACAGTCATGCATGGACTGCTGTCAGAAATGAATCTGGAGATGTGGTGAGTATCACAAAACACGTTTTATGAAGAAAGGCAGAGATGGAAAAGCGGGGGCTGTCCTCGTGCAGTTTTGATTTGCCAGATTAGCCAGTGTAAGACTACAAGGCCACCTTTCTCAGTAGTCCCACTAATTTTAAGAGTGAATCATGTAATACAGAGAGGGACCTGCAACACCCTGTATGACAGATCTGCACGTGTCTGCCTATGGATGTGAACGCCACCCTGGCAGTAGTCTTTGTCCATGATGAGAGATGTTTCTTGTTGCATGGCCTGTGCAAAGGTTAGCAGCAGTCTGCTAATCCCTGAGGACATCTCATGCCTGTGAGGTGTCTATTGCCAGAGAGAGGGTGTGGAGCTCCAGCTCCTTTGCCCCTCTCTGAGGGACATGGGGAGACTGCGCTATTTGCAGAGCAGTTCTGGCCTGAGCCACCATCAGCCTGGGGCTGTACCAGGTGACTGTATTTGTCTCTATTACCAAAAGTGCTAGGAGACTTTTTGAAGAACTGATCTTGCCATTTTCATATGTTTGGCCTGCATAGATTTTTGAAGGAAACAGTGAGAAAGAGATCCCAGTTCTCAATATGTTGCCGGTGCCGCTGGTTGCACGTTATATCCGTATAAACCCTCGGTCCTGGTTTGAAGAAGGTAGCATCTGTATGAGGCTGGAAATCTTAGGGTGTCCTTTGCCAGGTAAGAGTCTTTCTCAATTGATGTTAACATGGCTGCTTGTGCCAAGACTCAGAAATTTTATTTCCTTTGGATATCTTTGCTTTTGATGTAATACCTGTCTTTAGTGAGAGTTATGCAAAAAAAAACAACCCCAAATGCATCTATTTAGATACATTGACAGCATCAAGATAACTCTTCAAATGCGACCTCATAGTATTATTATAGCTTTATTAATAAAACCAGATTGCGTGGACGATCTAACAAGATTTTCTCTGTTATTTGGGCTGAAATGCAATTAATCTTACTGAGTGCACATGCACTGGGGAGGGAACAGGATTAGGTATTGGGACAGTCACTTGCAGATGTCTTAAGCTTCTTATGATTATGTAGTCTGATGTTTAAATATTTTTTTTTTATTTCATTGTACAGGCCATAGGACTTCCCTGAATTAATTTGAAGGCAAATACTGTGACTGAACTAGTGCTTATCTTGTAGGGGGGAGGAGGGGAGTTGGGCATGTACATAATTTCTAGCCAGTTTCAAGAGTTATCAAAGCCATCATGATCCCTGGTAAGTCTCAGGTGAAGGTGAATGGTCCTACCCTTGGTAAAGCTTGTGGAAGAGACACAACCTGATGTTTAGCACAAGCCTCCAGTGTTGGCTGTTTCTCTTTTGAGTGTGAAACACAATTAGGGTTTTGCCAAACAGAGTGTACAAAATGAAATCTTATACAGGCCAGTTAAAAAGAAAACCAAAAAAACAAAAATCCCCAAACGTTCGGCATTCAGTACTGCAGATTATGGCAAAGCCATGTTTCTGTTAAGAACATCGTAAATAGTCTCATGGTAGATTTGTGCCTTCATATGTGTATGTATGTATATATAAATAGTTGCAAAACTGTTTGTTCAAACCTTTTCTAAGTTGCCCAGTACTCATTTCACATCTCTCATCTGCTTTTTTTTCTTTTTTTCACTCTCATTGATTGTAAATTCTGGCATCTTGGGGATAGCTCTTTCTTTTTTTTGCAGGGGGCTATGAATAGTATTTTCAGAAATACTAGAGCCAGAAAAAGCGCTGCCTTTCCAGAGCCTATCCTTACTGCTTTAACTGTTCCTGCTGCTGTTCGGAGACTTGCTGCCTCCAATTCCACTGTTGATGTAGGGTCTTCACATGACAAGCAGAGGTAGCCTGATTTTTGTCTTTTAGATGTTTAAATACTCATGGAATAAAAAACCAAGCAACCAACCAAAAAAAACCCCAACCCAACACCAGTCTGGGGCGTGGAAGGGACAACTCTCTGACAAAGAGAAGCATGGGGCAAGTGTCATGAAGCTTAGCCTGTAGGTGTGTTACCATGAAGCAGGGAACGCCAGCAGCACTTGGACAACTGCTTTTCCGTGGGTGACAAATACATCCTGCACCTGAATGGCACTGACCAAGGGTGTCCTCTGTATGTAAATATTCATGTTTTCAGTAGGATTCTGATTTCTTTCAACTGTGGATCTAGAAAAATTCGGCTCTGTGGGTTGCTTGTTTCCCATTGTACCTTTTACCCTGGAGGGACAATTCCAGAGCCAATATTTCCCCATGGCTCTTGAAAGGACTGGTGGGCTGTGGGAGAGCAGTGATCTATCCCAAATTCCTGTGTGGGTTTGCAGAGGATCTGGTTTCTATAACACAGGGTGTGAGGCTGAAGGAAAAGCGTAGCTTTCTTCAGCACCATGACTTCACTGTCATGCAGGACATGCATAGAGGTCTCCAGGGAGTAACAGAGCTGACACTCAAACCATTTTGGAAAGCAATTTGAAGGTAAATTCTCACAATCTTTTTGTATTCCACAAAACTATACTTAAAGAGGGAGGAGCAAAAATGTTGGTATTTGGAAAGGTGATTTTTATTAAGTGCAGCAGTTACACTAGATTCTTACTGGGTATACACCCATACAGGGCCAAATTCTGCTTTGTGGTGTTAGCATTTGTCACCCTTCAGCTTCAGGGGGCTGTATCAGCAGGTGAAGGTGCTACCAAGGTAAGAACTTTATTTGCACTTCCACCACTGCTGCAACGAGAGCTGTTACAGCTTCTTGCACGTCTTGGGTTAACATAGAAACAGCATCAGTGCTTCTTCCTGATAATCATTTATTGAGTTAATTGCCTGCAGTGACTGACTCAGTTTATTCCTGGAAGAAAATACCAGAAGTATTCATTGAGAAACACAATGGGAATGGGGTGTGTTTATTCAAAATGTAATTGGACTGAAAGAACTAATAGGTTTTGATAAGCTGCTGACCCGTCTTTTTAGCTCATAAAGAACTGACATTTCTTTCTTCTAGTTCATTTTATTCATTGCACGCAAGGCTCTCAAAACAAAGCTGTTCCTCAGGTTGCTGAGGCCCTTTCATGCACGTTTTCTTCCTGTAGGACATGACTTATTTTTTGCAGTTCCCTCTAACTGGATTCCTTACCCTTTATTGGCATCATCTTATTCATATCCAAGTTAGGTAACCAACTGGTTTGGCCGTGGCTCCAGCATCTTTGATAGCACTGCTCTAGTACACCGATTGACTGTGCGACTAGAAACCAAGGTTCTTTTCTGACCGAGTTTCCTCCTAAGTAAAACTGAGCAAGTCTCCTAAATTCATCAAAATCAGGAGGTAGGGATCTGTCAGTTCACACATCTATATCCTTTCTGAAGACCCATAAAAGAAACTATGTGATGCTCAGTTTCCTTGAAAACCCACTGTGGTTTTGATTATATTTGCACCCTGAGTGTGTACATACAAGAGATCAAGTTGTCTGGAGGAGCAGTTTGGTCATGTTTTAGAGCATCCACGCACCCTGTCCTCCTGAGGCAATGACAATGCATGGGCAGATGGGGCGTAGGGAAATACTCCAGGACAAAAGGGGAGATAGAAGGAAAGTATGTAATTTTTCATGACTGAACTTCTTTGCATGTCTTTTAAACTTGTAATGTTCGGTTTCATGTCTTTATTAAACCATGAATAAGTTAAGAATTTGCATTCAGTCTGTACTCTATATCAGCTTTCCATCACGAGGCTCACGAGGGAGGGTAAGAAAGGAATACCAGATAAAGAAGAAATCTGAATAAGATGTTAATATTCCAGAAAAGCCTGTTAGCACTGGCAGAATGTGATGGAAATGGTTCGAGGCAGCTAGGACTCATTCCTGTTGTTAGTGCTCTGTTAATAAAACCTGCTGCATATGCTACGTGCACTAAAAGTTGGACAAACCGTGAGAAAGCATTATTTAGATAATTGGAACAGAGAAATTACCAATTATATAAGTGGTATTAGATAAGATGACTGTAATTTGTATCACTTAAATGCTTATCTATTATTCATAACATTTTTGTGTATTGTAGGCTAGTTTTGACAAACAATCTTTTCTAGACTATTACAGTAGCTCTACAAAAAAAAAAAAAAAAAAAAAAAAAAAGCTGTGTTATCCAACTATGTCAATACGATCTTTCAGGGAACAGAAGTGATTTGCTGTTTCACCAAGGAAAAAATGTTTAGCTGTGGAGGAAAGCTGCCAGAAAATCCTACCTATAGGAGAGGATCAGTGCTGCCATTTCTTACTGGGAAAAAAAGGGGACAAAAGCAGCAGCATTTAATTCCCTTCCCGGCTTCCAAAACTGTTGGTATTTACATAAATGCAGACTGACACACACAATCTTTTGCAGTTGCCTCAGAGGGATGGATGTACTTTCCTTGCCTGTTCTTTTTCAAATCTAAGGAAAATCAGAAAGAAACTGCATATGATCAAAAGTACCCCAAGATAGGAGACAGAAAATTAGCTGAGCTCTTCATGCATTTATTTATACTGTAGAGTATTCAAGGCAATAGGCAATTATTTTAATGGAATAAATTTGTGATGAATTTTAATTTTTAATAATTCTTATATAGAAAACTATCATTGGTATCATGATTATGCCATCACTTTCAACCCAAGATGATAAATTAACTTTACTCTGTAGCAGAACACTATGTTTTGCAGTGGATGCATCATTCAGTCCTATTTTCACTGCTTGTTTCTTATTGCCAGGCTCCCTGCTTAAGTCTAGAAGTGTGCTCATTTGGTATAAAACTAACTTTCTACAAGTATCTTTCATTATAAGTGATCATGTATACAGCAGTACTAAATTCAGCAAACTACTTGTGAGAGTAGATTTTTGCTTAGACTGACAGTCTGTCCTTGTGTTTTGCTTTTATCATTGCAAAGCTAAACTTAATCTTGGGCAATTTAAAATTTTTGGGAGTTTGCCTGGGCAAAGGCAGAATAAAAATGAGACCAAATTCAATAATTCACCCAAGAAAGGCCAATGTATTATGTTTCCCCATACTCATTAAGACAGATGTGTACCATCCCCCAGCAATGCAGTGGGTGTCGTTAAAAGGTTTTTTCTATTTTATTTGTAAAATGAAATGTATACTATTCTGAATGGTCCTCAGAATTACCATTATTATCAGAGTCAAACTGTAGGAAATCATTAGAAAGATCAAATGTTGGTAGAAAACCTTTTAGAAGCAGCTACTGCAGGTTAAGAGGTTGAGTTTTCTATTATTATTATTCATTATGCTTAATGGGAACTAGTTGTTTGGTATTTGACTATACATCAATGCATATAGGAAAGAATCCATCTACAGCTGAAGCTTATTATTTCATCAGTGATTTAATGTGTGATGTTAATGCTCATGACTGCCATGGAACAGATCCTGTGGAATAAAAACTTAGAATCAGCTGATATATCTGCCAGCAGATTTTTTTTCAAGATTACACATGTTCTCTCTGGCATGTTCAGTTCTGTGAAGACTAGTCAAATCCACTTGTGTGACATGGAAATGAAAAAAACCCAGTCATTTGTAAAATGGCACATTGAAGTTTTTAAGGCAGTCCGAAGGATTTAGACTGGAATATTCTTTTTATCAAAAACTTGCCTAAATCACTTGGATTGACTTAATTATCTCATCCATTTGGAGCATCATGTGAGCATCACTTGAGCTTCCAAGCTCCATCAGTACAATACCATACAACTCATTGTAGGACCCCTGTGAGAATGAAGCACAAAAATCCTGTTTGGAATGGATGCAAGTTTTACTTACTAAACGAGAGCATTTTGATAATATTGTTTGGTGAGTGTTGATTTCATCTTCAAGTCATTGCAAAGCTCACTTCATACCTTTCCAGTGCCAGTTAAAAGAATACTGAAAACCAAAGGAGGGGGAAGAAAAAAAAAAAAAAAAAAAAAAAAATGACCAGCACAGATGCCTTCTATATGTCAAACTGCTGAGCAATTGGTCCTTTCTGGTATTTTTTATGGGCAATCCCCAGAGCTCTCATGCTGGAAAGTCGTTGGGTATTTTAGAGCTTCTTAGACACTTGTCCATTTATATAAAGACTATACTTATGAAGGTAACAAGACACCTTTACCTGCAAACTTAATTAACTCAACCGGTAATGTAAAGATAAATTAGTGGTCGAAAAAGCTAAGATATTACTTTATATAAAAGACAGTGCCACAGTTTTGCAGGACCTTTTCTGCTTGGAAGAAAGACTGTCTGAGATGTTGCCATGAATAAATGAGTATATTTCAATTCTAGTTCTTCTGTGATTTGAGTTTCTTAGTCTCTTATTCTCTGCTTTATTAAAGAGAATTATTTTTGCCAAAGTGGACCTAACCAGCTGTGCACAAGATTTGTATGCCTTTCTACATTTAAGCTTTTAATTTTCTAATCTGTATTCCTGCTGCAGCAGAAATCCAGTGATCCAAGCAGACTTACAGTAGAGCCTGGCAAAACACTAGCGCTAATTCTCTACAGACCTGTCAAATTGGGCAGGTTTTGAGGAAGGACCAGAGACACAATCATTCTCACTGTACCATTTCTTTGTTTCCACCAACTCTACAGCATTCACAGTCATTCCCATGACAATAATGTTTGATGTATGGAAGAAGTGCCAGACTTTGAAAGGAATGGGATTAAAGTATTAAGAACAAATATCGTTTGCTGTATATTTTGGCTCGTGGTGATAGAGAAAGCCTTCAACATCCTGGCAGTTTTATGATGTTTATATTTTTACAATTGTGAAGATATTCTGTATGGCATTAAACACATTCTCTCTTTCTAGAAGAAGCGGGATTTTTTAAAGATTTCCATTTTTCAGTCATCAATATATTAATGTTTAGTTTCTACAAATTAAACAAAGAAATCTTGTTTCCTTACCTCATCAAGTTCAAATTCAAATCCCTTTCTAGGTGACCTTCTGATAGAATAAGTTCCCACTGGAAAGGACAGACTGCATTGAACAGCCAGGTTTTGCTGAAGCAAGATGGTTTTTGACATTTTTCAGTCGTATTAGTACAACAGCGTTCAACTGACCTTCCAGTATTTATGCCGGGATTTTTTTTATTATTATTTTTAATTTTTAATGGCAGAATTTTTTAATTCTTCTGGGAAACCTTAGGGAATGGAAGGGGAAACAAGCATGTGAATAAGTGTTAGAGAACATGAGTAAGTGAAGCTTAATGGAACTTGCATGTTTCATATCATAAATAACTTAAATAGTTCAAATTTTGCTTTCCTTCCACATAAAAACAACCCTCAAAACCAACTCCCAAATACTTCTAGAATGTTATAGGAAGAACAAGATTGAGAATTTAGAGGGTTTTAATGTTAGAAATATGAAGCTTAAAAGTTTTAAGTTATAAGGTATTTTTAAGTGTTACGGGGTTTCTATAATTTCATGAAGCGTTTGTTGTTGCAGGATAGCATCTACACATTCTTCCTATTAATAATTATGCTTTTTTCCCAAAAAACAAATTATAAGTGCTAGGTGATACTGTTTCAAAATATCATTTTTTCTGCTCTAGAGACAATGGATTTTGGCTGTGTTGCAATTAGACAAGATAATACTTGGATTGATAATTGGATTATTATTGGCTTACATATTTGGAATTTTCCCAATAATTTTAATCCAACTGAAGATGATTTTGTGCTAAGGGAGACAATTTTTCATAACAGCCTGACAACCACTGGTGTAACAAATGATTACTTAAAAATCCAGACATCCCAGATATGGCAAATTAAGGAATTTTCTGATGTTTTCCAAATAGTTTATTTCTACATCATAACAGATTAGGCTAGGAGCACAGATATCAGGAAATATAAAACTGAACCTGAACTGTTTTAGCCTGTTTTCTGGTGGGTTTTTTTCCAGGTGAATAACCTGGAAAGTCAAGGAAACAAAACATTTTCTTCTGCCACATATTTTCCTTTGATTCATCAAAGCACACAAACTATACATTATATATGTATAGAAATTAATATGCTAATTCTAAAGTGACAAACACCAACTTCCACACAAAAATGTTTGGGAAAATAATGAAAATGATTGGGAATGTTTAATATGCACAGTAGAACCTTTCTGTATTTTGCAAACATGGGCTCTGAAAACACTCATCAAGAAAACTAAAAGGTAATTCCTTGCAATAGTAAATTAATCAAGTAGACGCAAAACATTTGCTGGGGCTTTTTTCTCTGATATGATTTCCCCACCCTGCTCTCTTATCTTGCATGACTCATGGTTTTCCAGTGTCTTTCACCCTCCTCTGTACCCTAAGGATGCCCTTCTGCTTTTCTGTTGGGAGTTTAGCTGTTTGTGCAGAGTAGCTGTCTAGCAAGCTGATGCCTGCTGCCTCCTCGTTTCTATTTGGATCTATGGGAGCTGATTTGTGCAGTAATTAGAAGTATTTCAAATGTGTTGTTTCTATGAGTTTTGCTTTTGAAAACCTGTTTTAAATACATATAGGATGGTGGAATTCAGATTTCCACATTCCTTGCATGCATTATGGCTAAGCATCTTTATATTTGAAATTCATAAGCATGTGAAAATTCTTTTATTTATTTTCTCAGACCCAAATAATTATTACCACAGAAGAAATGAAATGACAACCACAGATAATCTGGACTTTAAGCATCACAACTACAAGGAAATGAGGCAGGTAGGCAAAGAGGCTGGTGTGTGACCTCCTGGATGAAGGGTGGATGGGTGCAGGTTTTTGAGTTCTTATAGCATCTGAATTCTACCCATTAACAATATTACTAAGTGATGTCTGCAACCTATTTAAAAAAAATTTTTTTTTCTGGTTTTAATCTATTTAAAGCCCAAAGTCTTAATTTGTACATCATCTAACCTTTAACAGGTGACACTACATGGCAGAGGGAGTATTTACACGTAACTTGCCATCATTTTTCTTGTAGGTTTATTTGAGTGGTGAATGTTGCAGCAGTTTTTCCATTCAGATCTGACCCTGCCTTAGCCATCAGAATTCTCCTATATTTCAGTATCTCTGGATAATCAGAATAAACTCTAGGGAGTCCAATTCTGTATTCACAGTTGTGAAAATCAGCAAAAAATCACCAAAAACACTAGGAAAAAAAAATCCTCTTAGTATAATTTTAAACCTACCAGCCTTGTTACTCTTGTTCCTTTAACTCCAAATAGGCAACATTGTTGTTTTTGTTATTGTTCTTAATCTTGCTTCATATCACCACAGACATAGGTGTGGGTTGTCCTAAAGAAGGCTTTCTGCCCACTTTCTCTTCAGCTATAAGGATAATACGTTTGGACTTGAAGTGTGTGAATCATTTGCTGTGTGCTGGATTTTCAGCATATTTATACTGCATGAATCACCATTCATTTTTATTGAGCAATTGTGTACTGAGTCACACATTTATTTCAGTAGAGATTTCATGGCCTATATTTCTTAGCACAAAGATTAGACAAGTAGAAACTCAATTGGCATAATTACTGTCAAGAATAATAAAATAAAGTGTATTTTAGATTTTCGTTGCAGAAAGGCAGGTTGATCACGTTAGAAATATCTTTGGGGGGAAAAAAACACCACAGCTTTAAAACAGAATGTTTTTCTAATTTTCATACAAGTAGAAAATTTGTGACTGTGGATGACAGCTGGTCAGCTGTCAACTGTCTTTGTGCTCTCCCAAATTCTCTGTGTCAAAATAGTGTATTTAGAGCTCATTGTATTCTAAGTGGGTTCTGCTGCTGGTACACAGAAGATTGTAGGTTGGGTTGCAATAAGTCTTATATCCCAAAAGCTACCCTTAGAACTTCATAATTTCTTTCATAAGCGTAAAATGGAGCGATAATTGTCAAGATCCAGAGTCAACTTATTTTTTTAAAAAAAATACTGTGCACTGTTGTCAGTTTTGCTAGCTACTTCACTGCCAGCCATCTTAGAAAAACAATTCTCTCTGAAGAAACTGATCACAAACACTGGAGGAGGAGAGGGTGTTCCCTGGGCCATGTTTTGGAAGCGTTATATTACATTGCAATATGTCAAGTATTTGTGAGAAGGAGGGATTTTCCTTAGTGTCAGCTTATTTTAACAGAACTCTCTGTTTAGGAAGATGAAATTTATAGTACCAATTTTTTCTCTTAAAAAAAACCATTCAAGATTCTTTCTTCAGTCAATGTGAACAACTTGCTGTGTCTTGAATGCAGAAGTCAGGATTGTCTTAGAGTCCAAAATATTTACATGATGTATTTGTGCTGAATAGGAAGCTGTTAAAATGGATGTTAGATAGCCCCAGAAATAGTTTGACATGGACACTGGAGTACAACCTTGTCTTTGAAACAACAAACCCAGATTATATTTTTCTTAGTAACGTTAATTTTGAAATCCATTTAACTGGATGTCGCTCATGCCGTTGGACAAGCCAGACTCCAAGCACCCCTGAAGTCTTGTGTTGCTCTTCATGGTCAGCTGTGTTTATGGACTAGATTTAATGGTAATACAGAATATTGAAGATCACTTGTATCTGTATCGAAGGGTGAAACAACCGAATGTAGAAAACCAGAGCGGTGCCCAGCAAATATCCTAGGCTGCATGCAATGCCAGCTCGACATCTCTATCTGATAGCCTCCAAGCTCAAGGAGGAGGTAGTTTCAGGTTTGGGTGGCAGCAGAACAAGAAACACAGAGATCCTGGTAGCATTAGGTTAACAGTTGGACTCAACGACCTGAAGAGTCTTCTCCAACCTAAATGGTTCTGTGATCTCCGCAGAGGATCAGAAATAGCCCTAAACTGAAAGGCATTGACGGAGAGTCCCTTTGCCACCTCAAAGTGTAGATGTCACTTAGACCTACAGTTAATACACCTTTTCTGCAAAATGGAGGAATTGGACCTTCAGAAACCAGTTTTGCAGGGTTTCTTCAAAGGCTGCATGCAGTCTTGTTCCAGGGCACTAATAGGGTAAATAATTGGTAGTGACAAACAAATAGGAACTGTCAAATAAGAACTGTTAGTGAACGTAATTGTGGAAGTGTTTTACAGTCCTGCTGGTTGTTAATAAAGCCCTGACTGACTGTTATCATCAATTGTCTTTGACAGTTTGTACAAAGCACAAAGAAAACACTGTGACATTTCAGGTGACCTATTGTGCCGTTTGTAGGAAATGGGTATGAGAAAAGCAAATACGAAATATGTTCATTTTCAGTATCTTATTTACATATAAACACTTAACTACATTGTTATATCCATACTATTATCAAAAGAGCCACAGTGACGTCTACTACAGAGGCCCTAATTCAGGAAAGGCTCTTTGTTTGACTCAGAAAGTAATCACATGCTTGCAATTAAAGAGATGATGGGGAGTTTACTGAGGCCAATACAAATATTTCCACTGATTGTAATATACTTTGAACTTGGTTCTAGGCATTTTTCTTACCAGCAATGAGCATTTAACGTACTTCTAACTGCTTTCCTAAATTGATGTTCTTGGTACCTTGTGAGCAGTGCAGTGCCAGGCGCGTTGGGAAAGGCTCTGCTCTGCAGCTGGGCTTCAGAGGCAGCTCCGGGAGGTCCAGCTCGTCCTCCCTATTTCACATCCCAGTTGTCAATGGATGTTGTTCACATCCCTGCTGCATGGGCGCAGGGGTACGTCAGCCAGGAGGGAGTTCCCTGCTGTTTGAACAGGGTGCAAGGAGAGGAATTAGTAAACACAGGGCTGGCACGGTAACATGATCTTAAAGGTCTTTTCCAACCTAAATGATTCCATGATGATTTACACATTACAGCCAGCCAGTTTTGGCCTGCTAAAATAGACCTTCTTTTAATGCAGTGCCTGTACTCATCAGCATAGTGAACAAATAATATTTATCTCTATTGGAGAAAAACATGGTTTCTGATCCAATAACAATGCATTTCGTCCTCTTGTCAGTAGGACATAAATAATCCCCAAGCAGTAGACCTTGGATAAGTTTCGGTCTGTGAGGCTCTAGCAAGAGGTTCATAGCTCCGCATCCACGGATAGTATTTTTGTTTTTATGAGCAGGTTGATCATGAAGGCTTAAGTCTGTCTCAAAAAAGTAATTGACTTGTTCAAATTAGACACTGTAAAATGTAAAACAGTGTCCTCTGGCTTCACCTATGTGTTTCAGCTGGAACAACAAATGATGACATACCCACTTACGCACGCCCAGAGCTTTAAAAAGAGTGTCATGGGAATAGCTGGGTACCCATAACCCCACCACACTGATGATGATGACAGCGGTGAGAAAAAGTAGATATGAAACTAGACAATACTCTGCAAGAGCATAACTGACTGTATTTTTCAGACAGGCGCTGAGTTTAGATTTGGAAAAGAAATTGTTTCTCATATGTGTAAAACCAACGTGAGATGACAAATGTACAAAAATAGCATATTTTCAGTCTCTTTGCAACATGATTATAAATAGAAGTGAAGCCTTTTATGAGAGGAATATTAATGATGTTCTTCCCAATGTGAGGAGGGTTTCCACTTAGATTTGCTAAATGGCGGCATGGGAATCGGACACATCTAATTATTGCATTTTTTAAATCATCAGCCAATATTGTTTCTAATTTAACACTGTGTAAGCAAAGAGTTCTGTTATGCTACAATATTTCTTCAATAATGTATGCATCCATGCTTATGAAAAGATTGTCTAATTAATAGTCCCTACGGTTCCAGTTTACGGTAAAGTCCTTATTTCTTCAGTGCCTTCTAATGGGAAAAAATCGAGACACACAAATTCTTGTGTTTCCAAGCTATTTGCAATAACTTCTTATTATTAACACATAAATTTTCAGTATTGTTTGTAAATTTTAACATTCACCTGAAATGCCACAGTAAAGCATTTGTGGGACACTTTAGGCCTCCGGTGTCCTTACCCAGATGACATCTGTGTAACTCCATTGAAACCCTCAGCCATGACCTTCCCCATGCGCTTTAGTAAGCACTAAGGGTATTTAATTATATTTTGACTATGTCATGCAATATCTGCAGAAACAGTGAATAGACTAGGTTTTGATGGGAGGAATGATTTCAAACAGGCTGTTGGCATTAGTAAATCTATTTTTTGCTGAAAGTTGGTAAGTCAGTTATGAGAAATCCATTTTGCTGGTTTGGCCACATCAACACTGCCTTAACTAACAATTTTCCCCTATGACATTTCACATTCTAATAAAAGAAGGGTGGGCTTGGTTTCTACCTCATCAGAGGCAGGTGTAACCAGAGTTCGTGGGGGAAATAATGTTTGAATGGATGATATCCTTCTCTCTCCATTTGTTTTGAATTAAGTTGCTGCTGCATAGGGCAGAGGAAAGAGAAATCTGCTTTGCTGGACAGGCTGTGTCTGTGGCAATCTAACGTACGTGCATTGCTGTGCCGCTGGGACTCCCTGGGTCTTCTCAAGCCTCAGAGCTATAGTAAATCACAGTGTGTAGAAAGAAATGTTAAATTGGACAATTACTCTCCATTGCATAACATTTTAAAAATGTGGGTTACTACCTCTTGATATTATAGTTGTATGTTTTTACTGGGTTTATTCCTGTTGGGTTTCCCCTTCAAGTCCTTAATGTCGTGATAATATTACAAATATTACAAATACATCTCATGTAAGGAAGATCTGCTGTGGTGTTTCAGCAGACAGCACTCAGCTCACTCCAGCTGAACAAACATTATGTTGTGTGATAGCAGAGCCATAAACTCATGAACTAAACATAAAGCTTTTACAACTAAGAAATAATTAGAAAAGCAAACAAAGAGGGTTTGCCACAAGCAATTTGGAATGAAATAATTAATACTGGATCTATTTCGGTGCTGCATGGTCTAACTATGTGTTGTGTTTTTTTGTTGGCAGTTGATGAAAACTGTGAATAAAATGTGCCCGAACATCACAAGAATTTACAATATTGGAAAAAGCAACCAAGGACTAAAGCTGTATGCTGTCGAGATTTCTGACAACCCAGGAGAACACGAAGTTGGTTAGGATTTAGTCTAACTAAATCTGTTGAAGGGTGTTGGGATTTGGCTTTTTTTTCTCCTCCTCATTCTCTGTATCTGCAATAATTATCACTGATGGAATTGTATTCACGACAGCAAAGATTTCAAATGTATGTGGGAGGAACTTCAATGCTATATTTCTAAATTGGGAAGAGGAGGGGGAGCACAAATAGAAGGCATTTTGAATGTGGGATCAAATTCTTTAATGATAATGAGTTTTAATCTTTAAAATAGCAAAATAAAAGTGAATTTTAGTACTGAGGAATGGATTTTAGTTGTGGGGATTTAGGTAGCTTTGGATAGACATTTACCTCTTTTCTATGGGGTGAATGCACGTATCTCCCAAATCATCTTTCACTGGTGAGTGTTGGGGTAAAATTTCCTATGGTGATATAATTCTTCAGAATAGAAACTCATTCAGTCTTTGGTCCTTCTGTGGAGAAAAAATAAAGGTTTCACTGTGATAGTGCCTGGGGTAGCTGTTGGAATAAAGGTGTCCATAAATTCCCTGATAGGTGTTTATCCCGTGTGAAGAGTGCCGCTATGTGCTCCTGAGACATCTCTTCCCTTTGCCGTAAGGGATGGAGCACAACAGGTGTAATTTCTCAGTAGACTTGGGGCTGATCTCAGATGTTAACACCAGAATAATTCATGCCTTGTCCACTCACGTGTTTTTGAGAGTCCTGCAGAAAACAAGCAAGGAGTGTCCCACGGGCCAGGCAAACCGGGAGGCAGGATCCAGCCCCCAGCCGTGGCTTGGCCAGTCAGGGTCTGTCCTGGTGCTGGTTGCAAGTGTTATTCATACAAAAGACAATTACATGATGGGGCCTTTTTTAATAGCTGGCACTATTCCTAATCACCTCTGACGGATTTTGTAGTTAAGTTGCAAGCATTGTGGCATTCGATATAACCATGAAAAATATATGTGAGCCTGTTCTTCCATTAGTGAAGGAAAAGGAGTGTGTGAAGCCAAAGATCAATTACATATAGTTACCCTTACCTTTTAAGAGCCCTAACATCTGTCCCAAAGAATTGCTAGTGTACTTTTCATGTTATTTTTAGGCTATCAGAACTTCTAAAATCTACCTGTAACATGCTGAAAATGTGAGTATAATTAAAAATCTGTTTAATGGAAAATGGGTTTTGAAGGTTTTACACAGTGGTTTTAGATATCAGTGATATATAAACCTGTTCTACAATAGAACAGAAAGTAATTGTTTCTGTAAAGTTACATTTTCATCTATCGTCTGCTCAGCTAAGGCATTTCTCAAACTCTCCCTGAGTGAAATGTTGAGATTTGGTTAGATGTTCGATTTGCTGCGCTGACTACGCTTCTGTTCCATGTGTTTTCAACAGGTGAACCAGAATTCCGCTACATTGCAGGAGCTCATGGAAACGAAGTGCTTGGACGTGAGCTAATTCTTTTGTTAATGCAGTTTATGTGCCAGGAATACCTGGCTGGGAACCCGCGCATTGTACATCTCATTGAGGATACCCGAATACACCTCCTGCCCTCAGTCAATCCGGATGGATACGACAAGGCGTATAAAGCGGTAATGCGATCAGGAAAATATCGAGGAATTATTTTGCTTCTAGTAGATGAACGAAATGTGCTCCTGTTGTCATTTTTTTCCCCCACAGATCATATTTTACAAACAATCAAAAAAACCCCACCCCAAACAAATACGCACATCAAAGCAAACATAAGCCACTGAAACATATTACTCAGAAAAAAAGCTGAAAGAAATAGTTTTCTATGTGACATTGGCTAACAGGAAGATGTGTATGGAAAGAAATTGAAAGAAGGGTCATGAAGACTGGCAGAAAAAAACATACCGAGGTGTATAGATCAATGGAAACATCGTTATGGAAAAGGAAAAATTCATGCAGTGTTTCTCATGAGAAACTCAAGTAGGCACATTAAACTTTGCATTCCTCTGCAGCTGAAATTTAATAGTGCATCTTTAAGGAGAGCACAACGTGTTGGGCATCATAATAATTCAGTCTGGAAGAAGACAGACACCAGGAGGAAAAATTTCAGGGTCAAATGCACTGGAAAATCTTCCAAGGAAGTCTGCAGAAGACTGGAACACAAGTCAACTCACAGCCATGGAAGGAAATATATGCTACCTCCATTGCAACCTAGGGGAAACCCAGTCTTAAAAAGAAACCTTGAAAACAAACTAGAATATTTTGGCTAACCCCAAGTAATTTTTCATGGACTTTGCTTTACCTCATTTGAGGTTTCATACAAAATAAATAAAAAGCCAATTATTCATCTCAGTTCATTACATAATTCATCCTTCCATTTCTCTGTATAGAATTATCTCTCACACATCCCCAAGCACTTCGCTGAGGGCTCATAAGTTGTATTCTGAATGAATATTTATCCTTTTTTTTTTTTTTTTTTTTTTTTTTTTTTATCTAAGGGTTCAGAATTAGGGGGCTGGTCTTTAGGACGATGGACTCAGGACGGCATTGACATCAACAATAATTTCCCTGATTTAAACTCTTTGCTCTGGGAGTCAGAAGATCAGAAGAAGAGTAAAAAAAAAGTTCCAAACCATCACATCCCCATCCCCGACTGGTACCTGTCCGAAAATGCTACTGTGAGTAAGACAAGAGGGAGGGGAGCACAAAGGCTGCAGCATGCTGAAAGAGTGAGCTTTACATTTCTCAAGAAGTTAGTAACTTGTGGCTGAAGTTACATACCTGATTAAGTAGTTTAGCTACTTGTCTAGGCTTACTTGTTAGTCCATGGAAATAAAAATGTACCACAAAAGCACCATTCAGTCCCGTATTATAGAGGCAGCCCTTGGGAAGGGAACTGCTTCCTGGTGGATTCTCTTTTCCCTCATTTATTGCAAGAACCTGGAGAACTCAGTACCCAACTTTTAGGCAGCAACAGGTAGACAAAGAGAACCCCACCACAGGGCTCAGTCCTGTAAATTAGGCTTCTCCTTAGATTTGCGGTGTAGATGAGCTCTTTGCAAACTCAGTCACCATACAAACTTCTCCTGAGTTTTCTTAATTGTTCTTATTTGAAATATATTCTTACCTGAAATAACACAGCAGCTGCTGAGGCATATACAAAACCAATGCAGTGGCTTATGCTAAAGTCATTTATTGTAGCGCCAAAAAGTTAATTCCTTTTTACATGGCCTTTTAAATACAATGGCAACTATTTATAGCAGCTGAGATTCCCCCGGTTTGAGGGGAAGGCCCTTAACTGCGGCAGTTCTGGGGCTTTAGACATATTTCTGCGTTCAAAATCCCTAATTTCAAAAACTCATTGAAATGAGCTGAAGCCCGTGGCAGGGGGAGCCGTGTCACAGTCTGACATCTCTGTGGGTTGCTGCTCTTGGCCTCGCACTAGGTAGATGTTCCTGCTGCATGAATTACTAATGTTAAGGTTTTGTTAGTTTTTATGGGTTGTCGGTGACCTCCTAAGCATGGCTGGCAGGCATTGTAATTTAAAGGAGCTCTTCTCCTCGGCCACAGCTCTTGTGCTGGCTACTCCATGCTGAGAAGCTCACAGCAGGGCTCCTGCCTTGTCTACCTTTAAAACAAGATTATTAAATTTCATAGGCTGAGCCAAAGCTCCTGTTTCTCTTTCTCCCAGGTGGCAGTTGAGACACGAGCAATAATAGCATGGATGGAAAAAATTCCTTTTGTGCTGGGAGGCAATTTGCAGGGAGGAGAGCTGGTGGTGGCGTACCCCTACGACATGGTGCGATCGATGTGGAAAACCCAGGATTACACACCTACCCCGGACGACCATGTCTTTCGCTGGCTTGCATATTCCTATGCCTCCACTCACCGGCTGATGACGGATGCAAGAAGGAGAGCGTGTCACACAGAGGACTTCCAAAAGGAGGATGGCACTGTTAACGGAGCCTCCTGGCACACCGTGGCTGGAAGTAAGTGTCTGTAGGAACCACAATTAGCAGTCCCTTTCTAAATATGATAATGCTTTTGCTGCCTGGTGTACATTGCAGAGGCAATGATGGTAAAACGTGTGCCCTGAGAAAAATATTTGGCCATGTGAAAGTCTGTTTGCTGCATTTCATCAAGTATCAGAAGATTGAAGGGGACTGTCACTAGGACCTGGTGACCATTTCATTGACTACTGGGGTTTTCAGCCTTTCTTGGGTATTTCCATTAGTTTTATGGATTCTGTACATTCAAGATGGTTTGGTAGGAGAAAAGGAACCCAGTGCAAACCCACTAGCAGCGGAGAGCCTCTTAGCCTTTGCCATCTCACAGAATGCCAACAGAAAACTGCTGCTGAACATCAAAGGTAACCAGTGTCAGAGCCAAAGCAGTGACTCCAGGGAGAGATTCCAGTGCCCCTTAGATAAGAAAATCATGATTTCAGCCTCCTGCTTTCACCAAAAGTTGCTGCTTGCCTGCTACTGTCCTGTTTTTAAGAGACCTGGACTTCCTTACACTTAAACTTGGGGGGACTCCATAGGCATTTCTGCTGCCAGAATAAACTACAGACTCCATCATTCACCGTATGCCCAAGCCTGTCACCCCATTAACGAGCACGAAGGGGAAGCCATGTCCTGTAGTGCAGAAAAAGCATCGATTTCCAGGAAAGCCCAATTATAAGCACATTTTTAGCAGCAATAGGCGTGATTATCTCTATGGGTGTACACTTCGAGCAGGCTCAGAATCAGGCACTCAGCTGATTCATCACAAATCTGCTCAAAATATTTGTTTTTATAAGTGCACCGGTTAGCCAACATAGTCTGTGAAATTAAGAAATGAGCTGTGCATCTGCCATCACTTGAATGACAATAGGAACAACCGCAGCAGTAATGGTAAGCAGATGCATGTGAGCGTCTGTGCAGACCACGTTTTATTGGAGCTGGCTCATGTTTGTGGCTTGCAGGTAGTTTCACTGCATAAACATTTCTAAATTTTGGACGTGGCTTTTACATTGGCCCACATCAAGTTAATCCTGGCCAGCCTTTAAAGGCATTGAGCCAAGAATTAACTTTTCAAAATATTTTTTCAGGAGGTTAAAAAGTGCTGGGTGACTTCAGGGGGAAAGAGTGTACTCTTAGATCACAAGGCCAATGCCTGACAGTAGATTGCTATGCATTTCTGCAACCTATAAAAAAAAAAAAGCTCTGAATGCTAACTCAACCACTTAATTGTCTCATTTATAGTTCAATTTTCCTAAGTGCTATAAGAAACATGATTAAGAATGGATTCAGAAGAGATGACGTTGGCCATGTCACTAACAGCTGTCACACTAAGTTACGTTAAGTAATGATGTACAATATGGATGCTGAATAGCATCTTGATTTCTCAGTAACAATTGCGTATTGGATTTCGTTCGGATTTGGTTCATCTGATTTGTTTTATTACTTTATGATGTTTCTCATTATGCTTTACATCCTGTTCTCTTACACTATAGTAAGACTTCCAAGATTGTCTTTGAGCAAAACACTGGAAGATTGCTTTTACTTTCGATTCTTTACACCTTGCACTCAAGACTAAAACTCAAAAGATGTAGTTTCCATTTGAGCTCAAGCCTCCAGCCTGCAGGACGGTTTTAGACTTCTTGCCTGCTTAGGCAAGAGTGCGATTTCTGTTGCAGATATATATTTATATGTATGTATTGCAGCTGCTAGTTAACCAATGGCACCTTGCGTTGTAAAGGGTTGTCCAAATACGATTCGAGATGTGAAGACAGATTTGTCCTGTATTTTTTTCACTGTGTAATCCCATGGCTATACAGAAGTAGTTCTATAGCTCATTCCACTTTTTCTGTTTCTTTACCTTTTAGATCAACATGTAACACTTTCCCCTCCTAAGCCACTGCTTGCTTAATGCCTGATCTGAAGGTGACACACCACTATAATGCTTGCAGAAAGCTGCCCCACCTGCCCTTTAGTGTGGATGGCATCTCCTTGCTGTCCCACAGCTTGAAGCTGCCCATCCTCTCTCTCCTCATCCACCTGCTGACTGGCCTTGCAGTGATCATGCAGATAAACTGCTCACCGCTCATGCCAGGGAGAAATTTATACAGGATTTTTCTAGTTCCTTTTCAGCACCAGAGAGTCCCTAGAGAGGTATCAGCACCCCAGATTATCTTTGGACACCTCCGTATGCCTTTGAAGCCCAGCCGTACTCTTTCCCGCAAATATTTCGGACTGCAATGAATTCAAATTCTTCAGCTCTTTTACATATCACACTTCTGCACTGGATAAACTGCACAAAGGCAAAGGACTGATGAATTTCATTTTATTTCCAGTGTTTTCAAGGCTGCATTTGCATGTTCAGACACTACACGGAGAGTTGCTCTTGGCAACGTTAAGCCATTTTCTTAAATACATGTATTAAAACTGAGCAATTACTGTGTATTGCAAAACATTTCACAACAGATTAATCAGGATGCGATACAGTATGTGAGGGGAAAATAATTGTGGCTGTTTCTCAAACAGAGAGGAAGCACGTTTATGCATAGTAGCATATGCCACTGTCTGATATTTAGGCTTTCCCCATCAACAAAAATAAAAAGCATAACATCTGTATTATATAATCCTCCTGCATCCAGAAGGCACTGAGGGCTCATTAAATACTTGACTACTGCTCTGTGGTAATTGAACAGGACTAAAAGCTTTTTTTTAAGCTCTTTTCAATCAGAAGCTCTTGGTGAATGCATTTCCTCCTAATCTTTGCCATGTAAAATATAATAAATAATCATTTATAAATGTTTAAAATTATTAATTTAAACATTAATAAGTGTTTTGAATATTTTTTATTTGAAATGCTTGAGGAATAAGTAATGAAGCTCACATCATTTCTTCCTCTAGTGTTCACGTACTGTATCATGTTATCTGTGATCGTGGAGAACTAATAAATGGAATTACGCAAAGGAAAAATAATGTGCAAAATGGGAAAGGAATCTGAGAAATGGAAATGTTTGAGATCTGTATCTAAATGCAGCCCTCTGTAGTGCTCAGGACCCTAGGAAGGCTCACTGCACTCTGTAACGCAGACGTGAACTGCAGCTCCTCAGAGGTCAGAGGTACTGAGGTTCCTGGGTTTTGATTAGGATGTATTTCTGATGGAAATCCCTATTGCAGAGCAATGGTGCAGAGACAATAGAATAGATCCTTGCATTCCTTACAAGCTGACACTATATATAACTTAAAAGAATTATTACTACCTTGATTTTTCTGGCTTTCTCATCATCTAGATTACTTATGGGGGAAAACATTTAGACTGAGAAACTGTTTCATCAACTGCTCCGATAAATCACTTTTACATAACAATCACTGTGTGCATGTTACCCTGTGTCCTGGCATTTAGGGCTGTATAAATTGTATAAATTCAGTTAATGGCTGCACATCCATGCAAGCTAACCCATCCCATCCCATTTCTACCCAGGGCAATCAGAAGTGAACGCTGCTCCATGGGAAAGTGTCCAGGATTAGTGAAGCTCAGTGGTTTCTAAAAAGCAAAGCACAAGCCTTTTGCTGTAGAGAGAGACCCTTCCTAGCATCTTCCTGGTTGTGTCCCCATCTTTTCCACCAATATCATAGAGACTTCCTCTGGAATGACTTTTGTTTGTTTTCTGCTAAATCTCTATTACTTTTAGGTTTTGTGATGGCAGAAGGATGCTGCTCTCTGAGGCAGAGGAACTGGGGATGTGGTACTGGGCTGACACAGTGGTCCATGCTGTCATGGTACAATCCTGAGTCCTCTGTTTTGAACATGTGATGGGACACTCTTTAGAAAGTCTTGTTTTGTTAAACATATAGCTCTGATATTATTCTGGTGCTTTGTTACAGGAGATGTGGTGTTTCTAAAAAACTTTTGCCCTTCCAGGTTTGCAGACTGAGCCAGCTAGATAAACACACAGCTTGTGTTTAAATAAGTTCTAATACTTGGCATAAAATAATCAGATCTGATCAACAGATTAAAAGAGGATATAAAATAATTTCTTTTTTACTGCCTATTGACAGGCATAAATGACTTCAGTTATCTGCACACCAACTGCTTTGAGCTGTCCATCTATGTTGGCTGTGACAAGTATCCCCATGAGAGCGAGCTGCCCGAAGAATGGGAAAACAACCGCGAGTCTCTGATTGTTTTTATGGAACAGGTATTCAACAGAAGGGTGACTTCTGAATAACACAACTCTTCTCGGGTTGAAAGGGAGTTTAAGGTTTCTGATATTTTTCTTGCATGACTAATTATATGAATATTGGTATTTGTGCTAGAAATCTTACCTACAAGCAATACGGGCCTATCACTTCAGCCGGGCTGTTTCGACTTAGGCGGATAAAATAATGAAGCTTGTTAAAATTTGATGTGGGTGCAGAGCTTGCTAGAAAGGACTGCCAGAAAAAAACCTTTACATCTGCTGCTTTATCTGCTCATTTTATCTATCTCTTGAATGTGATGCCTCAGGAATCCTGACAGAATTTGTAAGCTGATTCACAAGAACCTAATGCCTGGAAGGCTGATACTGGGTTAATAATGATCGTTCAAAATCGTGTGATCCAAAAGAAGAGGCATATAATACAAGAATTCCACATATAAAATTAATCATTTGTTTTATCCTCCCAGTGATAGTACTGTTCATTGCTGTGCGATATTTATTTGTTGGTTTATTCTCTCAATAGGTCCATCGGGGCATCAAAGGCATAGTAAAAGATGTGCACGGAAAGGGAATCCCAAATGCTGTTATTTCAGTAGAAGGTGTTAACCATGACATTCGCACAGGTAAAAAAAACAAAGCCACCAGTGCAAATGAACAGTTTCATGGTGTAAAAACAAAATATGGAACCTCATAACAACTTAAAACTTTTCTAAGAAAAGCCAGAGATAGCGTACAGTCCAAGGACAGGGTTGCAGGAGTGGCACATGGGGAAGGGGTTGCTCCTTTCCATGGTGCAGCTGTGTAGACAAGAATAGAACTATGGCTTTCCTCTCTACCCCCTTCCTCTTTCCACCTCTTTTTAATTATTGAGCAAATAGACTTTTATCTGCTCAAAATCAATAGCCTGAGAAAGGCTGCGCCTAAAGAACTCCTACTGCTCCTTCTCTCATGTGAAGGTAGTGCAAGTATCACCCAGAATAATTATAGCACTGAAAAACAAGGGTGTAGGTAATGCCTTGTGGGGCAAAGAGTGTTTCTCTGGCTGTTAGCAGTTATAGGACTGTGAATGTGTTGGAGATGTGATTTAGAGCTGTGTCCAGAGGAGAAACAGCTGTTGCAAGGAAAGGGGAGTTTCACAACCTGAAGAAACACCACAGCTTTGTAAAAGAACTTCGAATGGGGCTCAGCAGAAACACTGCTTTGCACTGGGGAATTTCAGCCTAGTGAATTACTTTTCAATACGTATAGTTTTTTAAAAAAATAATGCATAAATGGCTATTTGCCTTGTTAGCACAGTCTTGATCTAGATTAAATACCCAGATTGCAGGTATGTATACCCAGAGTAAACTCTAAGCCTGTTTAATGGCTTGGAAAGTAGTTATGGCACCAAATAAAGAACTGCTTTAAATAGACACTAGCCAATTTCAAGATTAATAGCAATACTTTAAAACTGTTGGCAGGCAGCAGGCGGGATAGTGTCCGATGGCCATGTGTTTGTGTAGGTACCGTACCGTGATTTAGGACAGAGTCATCTGAAATGGAGAAACAGAAGGGATAAAGCAAGGAGAGGAGCACATGGAAAGAAATAGCCAAACAAGATATCAGCAGGAGTCGTTAGTGATCACACTCCAGGTGCTGGTTGCAAGAGGTTAACAAGGTTTCTGTTTGGATGTTTATGGAGAAGTAGCATCATGGTGAATAATCAGCCAAATCATATTGTTGTGTGCTCTAGATTTCTTTTAATATTAGAAACAGGAACACTGATTTTATGTATTTTTTACTTTCTGACTGGAAGTCTGGGTCCTTCATTTGCAGCCACTTTCACATGCTTTGCCACCTAGGTACAGCATGGCACGCTTTGACATGTAAACTGATTTCAGGCTATGGAATGTCATAGAGATATAGATAAAAGACTTCCAAAACTTTAATGTTTTCTACAGTAGATTATCTGAGCCAATAATAAAACTTGGAATATCTAACTTAGTTTATGATCAATTTTGTTTCAGTGCTACTGTGTCTCTGTTGTAAAGGAAAACATTGAATGACAGATATTTAATTAGGCAATAATGAATCTGTCTTAAACATTTCAAAATGGGACCACTGGGAAATGATAGGGGGAATTAAAGTAGTCAGTTGTTTTTTCCTTGTCTTGGAAGTCTTGGCAGTCTTGAAAGACTGCCATAAACTGTAGGTTGTATTACTCTGGTAACAGAATTAATACATTGCTCTGGTTGAGGCCAAGTAATGCAATAGGTGATTAATCTCCAGCTCTCAGTGCACTGGATTGCTACATGAAAGAAAAATCAACAGTTTAAAGACAGCAAATGTGCATATGGGAAGTGGCATGTGTAATAAATGTGCAAGAACCCAGAATCCACCTTGTAACGCTTGGAGAATCTTACAGCTATTTACATCTAGACTTAGAGCTGAGTTTCTGTGGCTCAAGGCCATCTGCATTTGTTAGTAAAAACAAAGGTACTTTTTTCATTCTTTTTAATCCTTCTTTTTAATGAGACATTTAAGCTGACACTCTGTTTGGGAATCACTTTGTAGATGGGAACATGATAGTTCTATCTTGGTTTATACTATACAGATAACAATGTATGTCTCATTAGTCTTTGAAACTAGAGAGTTTATGTTGGAACCAGAAAGCCAAAATGACACTTAAAACTCCAGAGAAAGAAGGCAAATTATCAGCATTCTTATTTCATTTATACCTTTCAACATGAAAAATGCATCCATTTAAACCTCTGAGTTGCTTTGATATAAAAATAGGCCAGGCAGGAGAAGAATTCTGGCCACATTCTCTAGTCATATAAGTTTTGCTTCAAGTGAGCTAAGCTGTATGGTGTCTTCTGTTTCTTTGATACATTAATGTGGTTGACTACCCTGTAGAGCCAGGCAAAAGTTGTCTGTAAAGGCACTCAAATAAAATTTACTTGTTTGAGAAAATTTCTCTGCTTCTTCCTGTGGACAAAAAAAGTGCACAGAAAGCACTTTTTTTTTTTAAAAAAAAAAAAAACAAACACAAAAAAACCACCTTTCTCTTCAGTGTACAATGTATCTTATGGGAAGAGAGGGCAGCTTACACTGTGCTAACAAGATTAATAGGCTAATTGAAATCATTGATTCTGAGAGTAAGAGCTTTGTGGAAAATTATTCCATTTTCTCTGGATTCAGATGTAACTATTGATTAAGTCTGACTGATTACATGTTGTTACTGTTAGATTAGATGTGGACCGTGCTCTTAGATAACCTTTGGAAAAGAGTTCATCAACTGGATGGACAAATGCAGCTGGCCACGTTTTCCCCCATGGTGCAAAGGCAGTTCTGTGGGTTGCTTCCTGCAATTGCACATTTTGGAAATCTCAGAGCAGATGTTGACCAAGAAAAGTACCATTTCTTTCTAGTGAAACACTTCTGTATCACAGCCAGAGTTCAAAGGCAGATGCACATTTCTGCGTGATTGTTTTTAATAAAGCGTAATTAACTTAATTTCACATAAGGTTCAGAGAAAAAAAAATTAGGAATATTTTGGTGAGTTTCATATGAGTTTAGTATACATCATGTAACCAAACCCAAATATTTTGAAGTAGCATTTAGTAATATTTAATAACATTAGTCTAAACTAAGCATAATTCCAGTATTATACCTCTCCAGCCTCATTCCTGTTCAGTAGAGAAAAGTTGATTTTAGTGGTTACATGCATCAGGCGTGCAACACTACGGCTAGCCTTCCTGGAGAGTCTTCTGTAGGTAACACAGCATTAAGATAGATTTTTATAATGTATTTGAATAAGTAAAATTTGGAACATTTGAGTGTAAATACTGAATTGCGACAAAGGTCTGTCCTATCAGATTAAAGGAGTGTTGGTCTTAATTGAAGTGTTTGTGGAGTCATCTGACACATTTGATTCATAATAATACTATCTGTGTATTTTTATTCATTGTTATTTTAGCTAAGCAGACATGGAAATTCTTTTCCAGACCCAATAGGTAGAGATAGATGTAGTCTGCCTCTAGCCTGCTCACACTGGAGCCTATTCTTTCAGCAAACCTATTATTTACTAAATTTATCCATATTTTTAATTGTGTTTCTCTTGCCATCTGCTCTGAATTTTTTTACCTACTGCATTTAATCTGATTTAAAAAACAAACAAACAAAAAACAACAACTTTTAATCTGGTATTAAATTCTGGGCAATGACAGTTGACAGAAATACTGATGTCTACTTACTTGTAAATAGAAAGGGGGTAAAGTGCATACTGCTAACAGCTTAATATCCAGCTTTGTAATAATTTTCCTGGTGGTGCACAAATGTGTAGATTTTTTTTCTGGCCCTGTGCAGGGTTGCGATGAACTGCCTGTTAAATGCGTCAGAAAAATGTGGGTCAGTTATGAACTCCAGGGGCTAGAGCCAGCCTCTGAGCAGGGATGAGTTCACGGCCACACATGGGGTGATCTGTAGTCTTTTGCCAGCCCTGTAGTTTTGCCAGAGCATTTACAGCTAAAAAATGAGCCTTTAGGGATAAATTCAAGAAACTTGGACAGTGTTATGTTTTGTCTTTGGGTTAAGGTGCCAACGGATCCCATAGTAAGGGAGAACTGAATAAAGAGCTTCTCAGAACACCCTTGCTAAAAATGCCTGAGTCCTGAGAAAGAGAAAATCTGGACCTTGATCATTGCCCCAGGCAGGGTTAAACTGGCTGAAAGAAAAACCTGAGCAAGCTGGTGTGCAAGAACTAACCCAATCAGGTGTGCTACTTGCACACAATTTCACACTTGCATTCAGAGACTGCAATATCAGGCAGTTGATATTGCTGTTGTGCTAATGCTGTCTGTTTGCAAACATGTGTTTTATTTTACCAACCCCTAAATTAAAATCCTGTTCCTTTAAACGGAGCCTAGCTAGTCTGATCTTTTCCCAAACATAATCCTTTTATGCAAACCATCTTTAATTTTTGCGACGTGCTGCATCGCAAGAGACCCAAGGCTAGTGATAGTAAAGCTGTCAGTTCTCATCAGTGCTAAAAACCCCAACCCCCTCTTCATACAAGAGATATATATAGGATTGCATATTTGAATATGCGCTTTCATTCCACAGTGGGTTTTCCCAGGACAGAGTGCAAAATGCTAGTGTTTCACCTTTTCCAATCCAGAGTTAAACATACTTGCTAATATTAATACTTAAAAAGAAGTCTAATAGCATCCTTATGTACGTATGGGCAATCTGAGATTGTTTGTGGGGAAAAAAAAAGAAGAAAACAGAAAGTCCTGATTGATCAAGGTGTTAAAATACATCTTGCTTTGTGCCTGAGGCGTTCAGTTGATTACAGGAGCTCTGTTCATGTGTTTACCGGTAAGCAAGTGGTTAAGTACCCTGATGAATTATACCTTGTAGGAAAACTAGTGTAATAAACTCAATGTAAGATTTTAGAGAAGGGCATATTTACTTAGATCTCTAAGTGAGTTGACATGATGCATTCACAGACTTTGCATACTGAATAGCACCAAATGATGTGTCCAGGTGGTCTTGATTTGTTAGCTGGAATTAGTTTGGGGAAGGTCTTTTAGGAATCACCCACTGCTACAAGACGGCCCCGTGCCTCAGGATCTTCCTGAGTGCAACTGACAAAAATCTTAAGCCAGATTGAGGCCCGTTGTCCTCTTTTCATCTTTTGCAAAACATGTTGGAGGTGTATTTTCCTGTAGATTCAGCAGGATGAGGAGGGGTACGTGTGGTGGGGAACAGCCTCACTGACACCCCCCTGGTGGGAGGACGCAGGGCTGGTGCCCGTGGTGTCAGCTTATCTGTGTGCAGGCACTTCTATATTCTCACAAACACCACTTTCCTCCAGGAGAAAGGGCCACCATTCTGAAAACCATCTCTTTTCCTACCAGGAGCCGATGGTGATTACTGGCGTCTTCTCAACCCAGGGGAATACATGGTGAGTGTGAAGGCGGAGGGCTACACCGCTGCCACCAAGACCTGCGAAGTCGGCTATGACATGGGAGCTACCCAGTGCGACTTCACCATCTCCAAAACCAACCTGGCGAGAATCAAGGAGATCATGAAGAAGTTCGGGAAGCAGCCGATCAGCCTGTCCATGCGGCGGCTCCGGCAGAGGGCTCGGCAGTGGCGGCAGCAGCGATAGACCTCAGCCCAGCAGCCCGCGGTGCCCTCGAGCTCTGCTTCTATCAGCCTGGCTGTAGTCGTAGTGAGAGTTACATAGCCCATCTCTGCATACATTATTTCTCTGCACGAGGCCTTTCTGTTAGTGGAGCTGGATGAGTAGTGGGGTATTTTTTGTTTTTTTTTTGTTGGGTGAAAAATCAGAAACAAAATTCAAGTTGAACCAAAACAGGCTCCAGTGCGGGGGAGAGGCAGGAAGAATGTAGAAAGATGTTTTGAGTTAACCTGGAATGAAATTTTTTCCTTGTTGGGTTATTTAATCCTTTGTAAATCTGTTTTCTTTAAAAATAGAAAATAGAACAGGAAAAAAAAGAAGATACTTATAAAGGAGAAGTGTTGTTTTGAATGAAAAACTGAAAAATATTGTTTCTAAAGTATAAAATCAGTATATTTTTGCAATTCCAAAAAGTTTTAACACTCTACATTTTATTCTTAAAATAAAGAGGAGGAAGGCTGAGAGGGGACAACTTCTGTTGAATATCATTAAAACTCGTGTCAAAATTTCAGTCCCCTTTCCCTGAAATTCCACCTTTTGGCAAGCACCATGATACGTGGGGAAAAATCCTGAAGTGAATAACCCACCGTAGCTTTCCTGTTTGGGTTGTTTATGTTTAAGGATGTCTTGTGATTCCAGAATTTAATGCCAGGAGTGTTTTCTCCTCTTGCTTTTTAAGGATGCGTTTTAACTCCGTGAACTAAACCTAACGGAAAGGGCACAGGATAAGGACCACTTCAGCACTGTGGCATGGCACCCCTTTTCTAACCTGGAGAAGGACTTGAAACAAAGCTTTTCTTGTGGATGCAGCCAGTTGTGCCATGTGTTTGAAAGGAGAGCCTTGGTCACTGATACGTGCATAGTTTGCAAATCCACTGATACCATCGTTTTTCTTGATTTTTGGCCTGCCTGTAAGTGTCTTTTGTGCTCGTGCACACCTTGTGCCACTATCTTCTACGACATGCAAGGGATTCTGTGTTTCTCTGCATGGTCCGCTCATCTTGCCACTGCAGCTGCTGCTGCTTTTTTGGCCTTATGACTCTATGGGAGCAGGATTTGTTCTTTGTTATTGGCTTTTAAGTAATAAAATTGTACAGCAGAATAGAATTGAGGCTCAGGAAGGATGCGGATCAGATCTAGGAAAGAATGAGCTAAATAAACACTGGACAAAGTATTAGGTGGTGAACATCAACTTTGCTCTGTTGGTTTCAGTCTTATGACCTTAATTACACCAAATGAAGGGCCAGCTGCATGATATTAGCCAGTCAAAAGTCTGTGGCTAAATAAACATCTCTTAATATGCTTGGTAGAAAGACTGCAACATACACCTCCAAATAAAATTCTGTTATAAACATTTTAATTGCTATTGCAGTTTTTGCCTATATAAAATTATCCTTGAAAAGACATTCATCAAAGTGTCATTCAAAACTGAGGAAAAATAAAGTGCAAGTAGAAACCTTACTGTAAAAATGTCATATATCACCTGCATTAAATCATTTTTTCTTGTCAACGAATCTTGTAAACAGGTAAAAGGCAGAAGATTGCAGAATGAACAACATAGAACCTTGCATAACAAAGTCACATTCTTAAATTTCTTAGACAATTCCAGTCCATGCTTGTTCTACAATACCATTAAATAATAGCAATTTATTTGGCAGCAAGGGCTCAAAGGCAATAGAAGAGCATGTACATAGGTTTCTGTAACTGTAATTATGGAACTCCAGCTCCCAGTCAGCATAATTTAAATTAAGTAATAGAGTTAAATAATCCAATCAGTACCTTAGCATTTGGAATTCTATTTTACTTATTTTACTCTGTTTACCACCCTTACAGCATTCTATATGCCATATATTTTTGTATAGCAAATATAACAGCAACTTGTCAAGATGGGATTTTTTTTTTTTTTTTTTTTTTGGCAGCTGAGAAGGCATTAATGATGTCTTTGTGCAGGTAATGGTGTGAAATCATTTTGGAATGTGGAGTAATGACAGCAGACAATCCGTTAGCAATTTAATTTGTCTTGTTCTTTGGCTTATGCAGATTTTGTTGCCACCACAATAGATCAGGGCCATACATGGGGTTTTGTGAACGGATGGAGTTTCTTAGGTGGCTTCTCTCTGGAGTCCCACAAAGGCTACGTAGTCATCTTGCTGGGGGTGGCTGGCATGGACAGGCAAACGAGGAACTAACCAGCCAAATTTAAATCACTCTGATAATCAGACTGAGGGTAGAATCTACTGTCTTAGTCCTGGCAAGTCAGTTCTATCTTGAAATAATGTTTCAGGCTGGTTTGAGATTTCCTTTACAAACCTAGAGGTCCCTAAGCTTTGTTCTCAGGTATGAGTTATCTCAACGAGAGGTTGTTTTTTTATTTGATAGCAAGAAGTGGATTTGATGGGAAATTCTTCAACGTCTATTAGCTAAAATTAGATGGACTTTGATTGCTGGAGACCTCGGTAACATCAGATGCTGAAGACAGTGGCCTTGGTTCTCTTTACTGGCTGTGAATAGTGCTTGCACGTACCTGGGCACAACAGGACTATGACTAATGCAAGTGACCTTACTCCATTTTAGTCCAGGCATTGTTAAATAAATGGCCTACTAGCTGTCAAGTTTGCTTGTCTGTGCAATTATTTTTTTGATTTTCCTGTACCTTTACACTGAAAAACACTCAAATTCAAAGGAAATTTACTAGGAGCTCCAGATGTGTGAATATCTTCTGCTGAGATAAAATGGTTATGCCTGCCCTGAATATATTATTACTGATGTGTGCCCTATTTACTGCTACAGTTATGCACTTGGGAGTTTGAATGTTCATTTTCTTTTAAATACATAGCACTGCTATTTAACATTTAGAGAGATCCAAACCACAAACCAATAAATCTGAATACCAGTGTTTTCTATCTATCTACCTTTTCCATGTCTTTAGAGTAGGTAATTTTTTCTAGATTCTGTGCTTTTAATCTCTTTTCCTTTTAGTGTTGTAGGAAACAGGTAACCCTGCAGAAATGATAGGAAATAAAACTTGAGGATGGATATGATTTTATAATTACAGATCTATTTTAACAACTAATTACATGAGAACTTTGTTAACTTTGATCATCCCTGATATAAAACAAAAAAATACAATCTCTTCCAAGTAATAAGACAATCAGCAGCACAATCTCACCCATACAGTAAAGGTTAAATAAAGAAAAGGTTAAAACAGGACATATTCCACTCTCCTTGATAATACCAGTCATCAGTCATCTGCTCCCATGCAGAGCTCTGACAATCATAAAATCCAGTGGGAGCTGGCTCTGGACTATCTATGTCATGCTATCTAGCTATTCATTCTTTATCTATTTAGTTATCATAATTTTTATCACCCTTTATCAGTTTTTCTCATCCATCTTAGTAACTACAAGTAGGCTAACCTCTCAGACGGTTTGTGGTATCTGCACATCAGCTTGGGAATGCTGAAGCCAACAAAACTGTACCTCCTAAAACTTGTATCTGCTTACACACGTTGGTATAAGTGTCATGAATCTTGGCAATCTGTAACTCAAATTTAATCTGCTGGCATCAGAAGGCTCTTAGGGGTATGTGAGTATTGCTTTTACCAGGAGGCTGAGCTCTGTGTGGGTAAAACACACTGATAAAAATGAATGTAAATGAAGTATTGGCTATGCTGGTGAAGAAATGCCATTTTTCATCAGATATTTGAAGTCTGTCACGTATTTTCAACTTGGGCCACCAGCTGCTTTTCTTTCTTTTATGTGTGTATAGTTATGGGGTTTTTCCCTCTAATTTCAGCTCGTTATTTTCAGGGAATTTGGGACAACTTCCCAAAGTGTGGATTTCGGAAGTCACTGGCAGAGTTATACAGCCTAATTTACTTGCCTCTTTTATCATGCTGTGGTAGGTGGTTGACCTTTTAGAGAAACATCAGAACAGAGATGAGTTAACCTGACATAGAATACAAGTGGTTTCACACCAGCAACTTCTACTACTTAACCTTTAAAAATTGGCATATAATATATTTGCTATTGGTCTGAAAACGTCTGAGTTCGGAGGCAAAAGTGCCTTTGCACCGTTTATCTTTGTAATCAGTCTCTGTGTGAATTTAGTCAGGTTACAGCCATAAGCCTCAGGGAGGGGGTACAGACGCACAGACAAGATGTACACATTGCGGTAGCATCACCTCCTGCTGCAGTACGCTGCCATGCCGGCATGGGAACCCCGCGGGACAAACAGCTCTGTGTGCACCCACCAACTACCCAGCAGGAGCCCACAGAAGCTCTATTTCATGCTCGCTAAGAGGATACAGCCTTTCAAACATCCTTCGCTTTTCTCACGGGAACAGTTGCTTACACGGAGAGAGGGTCGGTGATTTTTACAGTTGATTTCATGGATAATTTTAGTACCACTTTCACCTGTGTTACTTTGTGCTGTTGTAGCCCTAAGCAGTTTTCTCAGTCCTCTCCGGTCCTTAATAAACAGCTATGAATACTTTTGGCTTCAGGTGATTAACTTATAGAACTTTTAGGTTTCTATCCTGGTATTTCATTAATTTTCTGACTTTAAATCACATCTATATACTTAGTCTAATGTGCTTACTAGTCTTTCTTTTTGAAGGTCATTTAGCTTGCAATGACATCTTTTTATTTCAATGATGCTATAATATGATTTTTTAACAGCAAAATTTGTTTTAAAAAGCTATCTCGGTGAATACAATCTTATACCTGGAACAGTGAGTCACTAAATAACCATTCTCTGCCATCTTCCACTGATCCAATCCCTATTTCACAGCACACATAGCCAGTTTATATCTAGGTGAGACTTACAAACCCACCAAGTCCACGTGCAGATTTGCAGGACAAATTATTGATCAGCTGCTGTGGTGGCTTCTCTGTCCTCTTAACCTGACAAGATAGTTTTATTTTGATGGAGTTGTGTATTACTGCTACACATGAACTTTTTAAACAGCACTCTCTTGCTCATTATCCTGCTTATTAGGCAGAAAAATGATGTTTTCCCACCTTTCATAATTTTCAGAGGGGCTGTATTGACTGGACAATTTTTGGTATAACACTCCAAGTCATAACTACCTGAAATGAAGGCATTTATCAGTAAAAAATGCCAAGAATGGGACTTTGGAAAACCTGTGAAAAAAGTTTAGGCAGCGAACATAGAGGTACTTTATAGCTGTGTTTTTACATACTTAATCTGCCTTTTCAGTTACATGAGTGCCTTTAATCTTCTGCTCTAGTGCCAGGCTCAGAGAGGTTAAGTCCATCTTCCCCTCCCCTGTGTCTGGTGGTTTGCACAGCTGGATTAAACAATACCCCACACAGTTTTCTGCTCAGGCTGCTTTGCTTGGCTCTTTACTAAACTGATGTTCGGAGACCTTTCAAGCATTTCTCTCTCCCTACTAGCCAGGCTCCCAGGTGAAGGTCAGTGCAGCACGGCTGGAGTGCCAGCATCGCATCTGGAGACAGCACTTGGGCTCTCAAGGTACATCAGCAGTTCTGAAAGTAGGGCTTTTTCAGCAAAATACTGCAAAGGACCATCACCTTGCTCTGCAAATGCCGACCCTTTTAGCTTAATACTGTTTTAAGAGAAGGTGTGGGCAGTTTAGAAAGCTCTATTTTCCTGATCAGGAACACAGGTAAAGAAGCAGCTGACGGACTGATAAACGATGAATGTTAAATAAATAAATAAATAAAATTAAATGATAGCTTGATACGAAATCCTTTGCGTTCAGATTTTATTTCTGCATGACTTTATGGAGAAGTTATAAATGTCTTTAAATTTGTCTTGCAACATGTATGAATTCCATAAGAAAATGCATACTTTTCCTTAGTGGCTTAAATAATAAATCATCCTGTCCTTCGCTCCATACCGAGGAATTGCCACATCCAGTGTAGATGGGGGCTGAAGGCAGCTGAAAGATACTGCCTTACAGGGTAAAGCATCAGTGTGCACAGCAGGTTTTGTGGCCAGAAAAAGGTATAAGGAATAGGTTGTACAGAGATCTAAAGAAATATATTGAGACCCAGGATGTAGCCTCAAGCATGCCAGCTGGATAAGGCCCATATGGACAGAGCTCAGCCAGGCTTGTGATAAAAATATATATACAGAATGGGTTTTTCCATGAAAATGAGATGCAACGCCCCCCCCCCCAAACAACAACAAACCCCCCCAAAAACAACAACATAAAATACTTTGCTGTTTGCAAGCAAAAAACCTCCTCTGAATGTTTTAAATAATATTTAAGAATAGTAATACTAAATCATAATTATGAACAGAAAGCTTTCTCTTTTCTTTTGAATTCTTTTCCATTCCAAATATGTACTCTATATTCCAAAACAACTGATGTTGTTTAGAGAAAGCAGTTAGTAACAATTCCACCTATTATTATATGAAGTAATATCAACCACCTGATATTTTAATTATTCTAGTCATTAACTCTCACTTAATCTGCAGCAGCTGCTTTCTAGAATTCAATGCACCTCTTACATCAGCAGCACAATCATTCCTATTAACTCTGTAGTATCCCAACAGCAACAAAAAAAGGGCATTCAGAGTAAACCATCATTTAAAGATTTGACAAAATTCAGCCAGCTTTATTGTCAGCAAGCAAAAATATGTAAAAATATGAAAAATGGATATACTTTTTGTGGTTTAGATGTGACAGAAATTCAATACCTGGGTTAATAAGGGTCAACGACAGCATAAGCTCCCTTGAATAGACCAGGGGGATTTAAACTTGAGATCTATTTCTTACCACAAGGATCTGGGTCTGGTTACATGGCTTCAGTATAAAAGGCATTAAAATTGCATTCCTGTTTATCATAGTTGTGTGAGCCCTGTGGCTCACAGGTGAAGGGGTTCATTCACTTGGTTGTCTCCTAGTGGCATGCCCCAGCCCTGCCCCAGCTCCTTAATCAGCTCCTGGTGACTCTAAGGTTGGATCAGGCTCCCACAAGCAGAACTGACAGCTTCATAGTATGATCTACTTTGATCTGCCTAAATACAAAAGTCTATTTTTCTATATTTGGCTAACGAATGGTATCTAGAGCCACTGTAATGAACATAACGGTTCCTGGTAGTATTTCAGCCCCCTATGGTTGCACTGAAGGACCACGACCATCAGCTCCACAGCTCCACCGAAACCAAAGTGTAAGCCCTTAAATCTACTTATTCAGTTTAATTCTAGATGGTTTTGCTATTGTCTGTTACTATATTGTCATTTTTAAATGCTAAAACAAGTTCCTTCAGTGTTAGAACTTTGAGAGTTACTCTTCTGGGATGTACAGTACCTGGTTTTACCGAAATTTCACAGCAGTGCTTCCTTGTATATATATTATACCATATATTTTATACCACTTTTGCCCTAAGAAGGTCATCAAGGATCAGTTTAATGACTTTGAGTCACTGTAAATTTGACTACTGATGGTACTATATCGTCAATAACCATGCCACCTTCAGCACTGTGGTGTGCAGAACATACATGATTTGGAGAAAATCCAGCATTATAAAATTAGTTTCTCATAATTAAAGTGTTCATAGAAATGAATTGATGAATTTCCATCTTGGCTTTGGAAGCAATTTATCATTCCTAAAGCAGTATGAGTCTCCAGAGAGTACTTTTCAGATTACCACATTCTTTAGATGTATTATTAATACCTTGACTGCTGGATGATTTGCTGTTAGCGGGCTAAAAATCAAATGTAGTAAGTGCATGTGGACGATGGGGTTTCACCCTGTCGCTTGCTTGGTGGCTTGCTGGTACTAACTCTTGGGACAATAACCAAGAGCAAATTTTCCCCACTTTTGAAAATGCACGATAAATGCTGATTGAGAAGAAATACTACGGACCAGATCTGCACAAAATACAAGTTCCATAGAGCTTCCCTGGAACTCATCCTTGCAGGAAACTTGTTAGCTTCTTAGGGCTGGTGTTTGGGAAATGAGAACAGAAGAAACATGAGGTTGGGGCGGGAGAAAGATAACTACTTTTTCAGAGACAAACTGAAACATGGAAGAGACAATTCAAGTTGAAATCTTCTAATCTGCTGTTTGTCCTGAATGATCTTCCATGAAATTGCCTTTTCCTGAATTTTCAAATAGTCCTTGTTTTTGAAGCAGTCAGTGAGACGACCAACAAAGAAAAGCTCAGACGGTGGCATTTCAAGATTTCCAGTCCAAGAGAGTTCAGAAGCAGATTTTGGCATATTATTTTCCACCAAATATTGATCACTGTAGTTTTTCAAATAAAAGAAAATGTCTGTGAAATTCGGGATCTGGCAGGAAGGAGAAGACTGAGTGTTTTTCACATCAAGGGAACTGGAAGAGAGCTGGTAAAAGCTCAGGGTAGGAAATAGGATGATCACAGAAGCATTCCTTTGATGAGTTCATGATCTGACATGAATTTCACGTTTGGTGCAAAGGAGGAAATGGTGTTACATCTTTTTCACAGCAGGAGCATGGACAGTCAGTGGAGCAAGTGTGACATAAGCCAAGCCAGGGCTCTGTTTACCTCCAGTTTTCCAGAGTATTTGTCCTATACCAGGCGCAGGCACAGCTCCACATCATCACTGTCCCATCGCAAGAGAATCCGGAGAGAGGTGTTGAGTTTCTAAATAGATACTATAAAAATATCATGAACTGCTGAGGATGTTGAAATTATCCATTTCCAATTTAAAATCAAATAAATGTCTGTTAATAGAAGGAAAAAAAAAACAAAACAAAAAAAGCCAAAACTCCAGAGGGGGAGTAAGAAGTTAGTTTAGGATGTTAAATATGATAGACTAGAAATGTGTCTCGGTGACCCACAAAAATACCAGTGTTTGTGTTTATGTGCATTATGTGGGCATGTTGTATACACTTTGTAAATTTACTTTCAGTAGACAGAAGCAATTATGAGGACAGGCAGCCCTCAGGGGGCATTGACACTGCAGAGCTGCCAATTGTTTGACATTAGAAAAGCCAAACTGTACGAATGCAGCCTTATTATAGTAACAATCAGAGCAGAGTGTAGGAGGCTGTAGTTTTTATCAGCTTTCCTGATTACATCTCATTTAATTTGTTGTGGTGATGAAGCTGCAGCCTAAGAACTAAAGATGTAAAATAATGATTTTAACACACACACACCGCCCGCCCCTCCAAAAAAAAGCAAAAAAAAAGAAAGAAAAAGGGGGAAAAAAACACCAACCCAACAAACAAAAGCCTAAACACCCTGCTGAAGAAAACCCCAAAGTCTCCTCCTGTGGCTTCTGTATCTGAAAATGTTACCTTGAAATACGAACTTGGGCATGTTTTTATATGTCAGGCTGTAAAGAGGCTTTAGAGAGGAAACAAGAACAGATTCCCATCTGTCGAAGCCATACAAAACCTACTGAATCAAGATAAAATTGCCCAGCCATTTTGTCGCTGTATTTGATAGACTTCCTTATCAGTAATTCAAAGACCAGGGTCGTGGTTTGCCAAGAGTTAATTTTTATCTGATTCCTACCGTGAAAGTATGATAATTTTCTACATCCAGATTTGTGACCCATCCACATTTGAATGTTTATAAAAGGTTCAGCACATTGTGGGTGCTGCTGTAAACAAAATACTAATAAATATGTGTCATCTGAGCTCTGGTAAAATGCTGCCAGCACATGTATTTATACAGATCTCCCTGGAAGAATCTCAGCTTTTGTTATTTTAAAAGCCTTTGGGGTTGTAAAAGAAAGCCAAAAATCAGAAGTTTGCAAGTATCTGGAGAAACCGTGGCCAAAAACCAATGCTCTCAGTTTTATTTTTCTGTTCACTTCATTGGGGTTAAGCTGAACTCAGGACTTTGCCTGGGTCAGGCTAGAAATTTTTAAGACATTGAACTGGTTCTGTGATCAGGATATTCTGTTTTTCACTTGTTGCTTCCTAAGACTGCTTTTGCTTTTGGAATGTTGTGGTTTAGCTTTAACATTGAGCTTCTAAGAATGTTTTCTGTACTTAGGAGATAATTGTAATTATGCTATACATGGCACCTTATTGCCTTTGCTCCTTCTACCCTCTCTAAGTCGTATGCACAACATCTTGATCAATAAGCATTAGCCTCCCAGAGTCAGAGCCATAATCCAAGCCACTGCTGAAAATCACCCTGTTTTGGTGAAATTCTTGTTTATAATATTTTGCTGATAAAAGAGAGAAATGGAGACCAGCTAGAGTCCCCACAGAAATATGTGTCACAGTAAGAAGTGGGGACTGATACGGATAACTGGCACATCCAGCATTGTCCATTTATTATGTATTGCACAGAAAATTCCCTGAAATTCAGCTGTAGCTACCTCCTTTCATCAGCTAGCCATCTCTCAGAAGCTGAAAACTTGTTTGCGACGGTGTAGGTGACCGAGAGAGAGAAACTGTGTAAGGGGCAGGGAAATGAGATGAGAAAACCTGAAAGAAACATGCTGGAAGTATGTTCATGCCAAACGTCCCAGAGGGAGAGGAGGTGAGAGAGAAGAGACTTGGGAGTAAGGAAATGCTTTCCCTGTTTTTCATTCCTCCTGTGTTCAGGGAAACAGTACTTCATGTACAAATAAACAGAGTAGCATCACCAGTGCTTGTCTCTGTTTTTTTTTTCTTCTTGTGAACGTAAAACGGGAGGGGAGGGGATGGTCACAGCTGCACTCACAGCAGCGTTTGGTAGTTTTCAGTTCACTGATACGTTGTTTCTAAACCAAAGGCATAATTTTCAAACTTCTGCAAGCTAAATTAGCTTTAACAGTGCATGTATGTGCGTGTTATAAACAAATGCATGCTGGAAAAGCCAAGAGACTAATTCTAGAACAGCACTGTAGTTCTTGAGTAGAAGTTCATGGGAAGCATTCCTAAATAGGAGATGTCTTCTTAAATTTATAGAGCTTTTCAAATCATAGAGTTGTTTGGATTGGGAAAGACCTTAAAGGTCATTGAGTCCAACAGTAAACTTAACATTGCCAAGCCTACCGCTAAGCCATGTCCCCCAGCACCACACCTACACCCCTTTTAGGCACCTCCAGGGCTGGTGACCCCACCAGCTCCCTGGGCAGCCTGTGCCAGGGCTTGCCCACCCTTTTGGTGAAGAAGAACTTTCCCTGCCACCCAACCTAACCCTCCCCTGGCACAACTCAAGGCCGTTCCCTCTCGTCCTGTGGCTGGTTCCCTGGGAGCAGAGACCGACCCCCCCTGCCCACAGCCCCTGCCAGGGAGCTGAGAGCCATCAGGGCCCCCCGAGCCCCCTTTTCTGCAGGCTGAGCCCCCCCAGCTCCCCCAGCCGCTGCCCACCAGCCCTGTGCCCCAGCCCCCTGCCCAGCCCCCTGCCCGGCTCTGGACACGCTGCGGCCCCTCAGGGTCTGTCTGGGAGTGAGGGGCCCAGAGCTGAGCCCGGCTTCGAGGGGCGGCCTGGCCAGTGCCCAGCGCAGGGGGACGGGCGCTGCCCTGGCCCTGCTGGCCACGCTGCTTCGGCTACCAGCCAGGGTGCTGCTGCAGCATATTTCTTTTTGTGAGGCAAAAATCCCCACGTTTCTTGAAATCCTGATATAAAAGCATGTTACTTTCAAAACCGAACAACAGAACAGGAGAGATTTCCATGGTCAGTGTTGTAGCTAATACGGTTTTTTTATCACTTATTTTCTAAAAAGTGCCAGAAGTCTGAGGTCATCATCTTCACCACTTCCCTCCAAGGCAGGAGCCGTGCACATGTATACTCGCTGTGTCCAGGCAGGCAAGCTATTTAAAGCAAGCAGTTACACCACTTCAAGCGACACTAAATGGCTGCCTGGAAACTCCCTTGTTTTATGCATATCAGCCAGCTGGACCAGAAGACTGAAGAACATAGTATGGAAAGACAAAAACGCACAGGCTCTGCATAAACAGAATGGACATATATCAGGACATGTATCTACTCAGATGGCTTAATGCTTCAGTGCTCTATCCACAGAGGTTGCTCCTGCCAAGCTAGGGCTGAGGCTATTTTTGTTATGATGCTGCTGTAGGAAGACTCTGTGCACACATGCATTAATGATGAGAAAAACTCTGATCGCCTACTGGAGACCAGGCTTGCCACCAGTTTAGGTGCTAGTCTGCAAGGTGCCCCGTGGCGTTTCAGGAACAGCATGCTCATGTCAGTTGGCTGTAAGCAATCACGCTTGTGCTTCCCCCGGCCCAAAATCTCTGAAAGATCTTGAACAACTTCAGTGACTCAGCAGCTCCCTGAAACTGTGAACAGGCAGGGGACAATCTGTAAACAAACAGAGCCAAATTCAATCAGCTGTTCACAACAAATAATTTGAACAGCTCTGGGCGTGCAGTTAAAGTAGATAATTTTAATGTGAAAATTATGGCAAATACACAATCAATTTAATGGGATGATTAAGAACTGTGGGCTCCTGGGGAAAGTGTTTCAGCAGTGTGTGCACCTGCATCTATTAAAAGAAGGGAAGATATTACAGAATAACAAGCAGTAACTTGTCAGCCCATCTGCAGGTCATGGCATGAGCTGGTAGGAGCTGAGATGGAAAGGGGAAGGAGAAAATACTATGTAAGGCAGCGTGGGATGATATAATAAAGATCTTGAGCATAGTGCAAAGCATAAAAGGGTGTTGCTGGGTCACGCCATGATATGGAAGCTCATGGGTGGTGCAGGTGAACCAAGCAAGGCACTCAAAATTGGGGCCACGCTGGATGCTCACCTCCCTCCAGGAAACTCTTCAAAATCACTGAAGATTTTGTTGTGGGCACACATGGAATTTGGGTTATGGAGGAAGAAAAAGTAGAATTAGGAAGGCACAGATAGCGTCTTTGTCACCTAATCAACTCAATCTAATCTGCTTATTTTTAGCATAGACAAAAATATGCCTCAGTCCCTGGAAGAAATCTGTGCAAGTTGGTCAAAAAATAGAGGAGACAATCTAAAGTAACTGCAAGTTCTTCATGGATGATGATCTCACTGCTTATGTATATTCATTGTTTGCTGTTAGGCAGCAATATTATCTGGGTCCCCTTGACACAGGAGAACTGAAAATAATTATAATCTCAAAATACTATTATTTTATTAAAAAAATTTACTAACTTTTTATAGATAATAGATTTTATTGCCTTTAGCATTGCCTTAGAGGAATACATTTGTAAAAGATATATATATTTATGTGTTATAAATATAGAAGTATATAAATGTGAAAAATGCATAGGTATATACGCCTTTCCTCTTCTTTCTTTTGCATTGCAAAGAAGGAACAAAGTATGAACAAAAATATCTTTAGACAAATACTGCCTGATTCTACAGAGTGGTCGTACATTGCTGGTTCCAGAATTATAATAAAATGAGCAAAAATAAGGCCCTAGAAACTTATCCACTGTGTTTATGCACACATGATAATTCATAGCTGGGTAGAGGCTTTTAGGCAGCTGGCTGGTGCTTTGGGCAGCAGTTTATCAGACCTGTCACAGAAGCTTTTGCTGATGAAACATTTGGACTGCACACATGCCTTGCTTCCTACCCTTCTTTAAAAAACCTCTTTAAGTCAGCACTTTGCTGGCTAGACCTCCTGCCTCTCTTGGCCTTTCATGTTCTAGTGCAGGCAAAGACATGGGAAACTGGGGAGACCTGAGTTTTCCATTGCACTTATTCACATCACAATTTTGTTAGGATGCTGAGCAGCCTTTCCGGGAGTGTGTCCTAAAACACTCTTGATAATTTTTGTTCTCTTTTCGTGTTATGTTTGTTTTCCTCACTGAACTAGAGGCCAGCTACTATGACTCAAGCTACATTGCAAATAGTCATGTTAAGGCTGCCAAGGTCACAGAGGAAGGTGATGTTTTCTGTCACTGCCACTGGCAAATATCAAATCTAATGTAAGTTTATTGATAAACAAAATTGTAGAGATGGCCAGGAAAGTGAGGTAAAGGCCCTGGGGTACATAGAAATTGATATAGTGATTTCTCATCCAAATAAAGGTGGCTGGTATGTCCCTCCTATATTGGATGTAGGTACTCGAATTATCTAGCAGCACCTCTTTAGGTGGAACATCTACCTGCTGCTAAAGACACCATTATTTAGAGGATGGTCTGAGTTGAGCATCATTTACATTTTCCTTTAGATTTAGATACCATCTGCTGCTCTGTTTTCTTTTGCCTACTGTCACAGTCGTAAGCATGTAATTACCATACTCCTACTCATTTTTTTCTAGTTCTTTTTCATTACAAGCTTAATTTCAGTCAGTTTTTGTCTTTAGCTTTCTTAAAACCTGCAATTATTACAAGACACTTAATGAGATCAACGGCAATGTTTCATGTTGCACAGATATTTCTGAAAAGGATTAAATGAGGACAGATGATACAGTGCTGAAAGCAGTCTTTATATCAAAAAAATGGAAGGAAAAAGCAGCCTTGCAAGAATTTGCAGTCCTGAGGAAGTGCAGACCGTTGTAAGCAATCAGCGCAGCAAAGTGCCACCCTGGCTCTTGCTTGTCTGCCCAAGTTCAGAACAGACTGAATTGGGATCACGCCTGAGCCTCGCAGTACGGCCAGGTTTGCTGTTAGCGCCCGGTTTGTTCTGCTGCAGGCGTTTTTGTAACGTTGACTGTTGACTTTTGTGGCATCCTCTCTCTCTCAATCCACAGTGTGCAGGTGCATCTTTTTTCTAGCAAAACACCTTGTGATAATGATTGAGGTAATTGTCAGCATTTCAAAATTTTAATAAAGCACCTGCTTTTCATAATTACTATTTTGATGTCCAGAATATCCTGGAATTTTTAGCATCTGAAACTGCCAAGAGGCCGATCTGACACAAAAAGCCAGGACAAGAGCTGTGCTTCGCTAAGAGCAGGAGTTGACTGAATTTGGATTGAACATAAGGAAATGGCTGCCTAGAGGGTGATTCCACAACAGGTCCATCCCAGGGACTGTGGTGTGCAGGGCTGGCCTGGGGGAGCAGGAGCCTTGGCCCCGTTCCCCCTAAAGGGGTGTGGGGGTAGAGCCTGGCAGGCATGTGGCTCCTGTAGGACTTTGGGATGGAAGTCTTGGAGACAGTTTCTAGTTGAAGGCTTGGAGATGCTACTGCGCACACATCCGGTAAATCAAGGGTGATGTCGATGTTCTAAAAGCATACGGGCCGTGGGGCAGGCGGGGAAGGGATCCCTTTAGGATACGTTCATTCCATTCAGACAAGAGTAGCTACACGGGAGCCCTCACAATGGCATTCAGAGAAATGAAAAGGATATTTATTGATTATAAAAACACACTACAGCATTTCAGGACCAACCTGCCAGCCCTGGTAGCCTGTACCGTTCAAAGGATGTGAAACCTGGTCCTAGCTGCCGGGAGCTGCAGAGGAGCTCTCCACTGGTGTCAAGTGGGGTATTTAGTGCCTGTGTTCCCTATCCACCTCATTTCGTCTGTGCGGTGGAATGTGCTGGAGGCATGGAGGGACATGAGGAGGAACCTGCAGGTGCTGCCCCTGTTTGTATCCCATCAAGGTTTCCATACAACATAAATATTATAGGATATGTATATTTTGTATATAAAATACCATCAAAAACTTTCATCTATAGGGCACTGTGTGGGGAAAGGGTAAGATTTTGCCTAAGTTTTCGGTAACCAAAATCTTGAAAATGTGGGGGTTTGGTTGTTGGGGTTTTTTTTTTTTCCAATTTCTTAATGTCCTGAAGTCTTTCAAAACAATCGTGTAACACTGTTACTGTTGACTCATTGGCAGCTTGGAAATAATGCAACTGACCTGTGCCAGCATCCCATCCACGTGCACAGAGAGTCTTATTGTGCAAGTGTTTATCCACTTCAGAGGGGTTTTGCAGGAGAGAAAGGCTGGGAAACTTTATGGGTTTTTTTCTGAAAGTTTCCTTTATATTCTTAGTTTCTTGGAAATTGAGCTTTAAGTCCTCAGATTCTCACTTGTTAAAGTGCTTCCTTCTGTAATTGCACTGGAATTAAACCGATTAAGAGATATACAGTTTGCTATACAAAGTTTGCAGCAGTAAGTTAGATATTCTAGAGAGTAACCTAACTATAGAAACAGTAAAATTTTGAAATACTTTGGAGACGATAGAGGATTTGTGGAACAACCATCCATCACTAAGAGTTTTAAAAACCAAGTGAGGCCATCCTGTGCTGGAGCTGGATCAGTCATAACTGAGCCTACCTGGCGGCAGCAAGCCCCAGATGTCTGATTCACTGCAATATTTTCTCGAGGAATTATTTTATTATGCTCCAGTCCAAAGCATTGCAGATGGAAGTGATTCTATTAATGTACACTTGATAGATTACCCGTGATTGTAAATCTAGTGTTTATGCTTTCTTGATTGCAATTAGAGAATTTGATAGTTAAACTCTTTCAGACCTGAGACTTTACTCCAAGAGCCCCTGGACTCAGTGGAAAGTCTCTACAATATCCTGTTAATCAGCTCCCTTCAGGCTATCTCTTAACTTTCTGCCATCGTTTGCTGTAACATTTCTTTTTAAATACTTCCTTATGGACCTATAAGAATTTTAGCTTTTTGGTATTAGCAATGATTATAATAGAAGTTAAAAAAAAAAAAAAATTGTGCAGGGCTCATATAGTCGGATTTTAGTAATTATAAACAAACTTCAGATAAAAAACTTCCAGCAAATTTGTTGGAAGAAAGACTGGACATTTCAGTGTCAGGCCATGTCACCTTAGTTATGTTACTGTGTCCAACGTGGGGTTTCTAAATTACCCTCTGGGGATGCTTGCCTCGATGGAAAGCAGTCCTAGGCACTAGGCAAGACAGATCGCCACATCAGCTGGCAAGAAAATCTCCCTGGCAGAGAGGCAAAGCCAGAGAAGCAAAGCTCGCTGCCAAAAACCAGCCTACAAGGTAGACTCTTCCAAGTAGTGGTGAAGGCTCTTGTGCAGGGGCATGCTTAGTAGACCAAACTACATTAATTCATTGAGAAGTATTACATTTCCTAAAGGTAGAAGGAAAATTGACTTCCTAAATCATCAAGGCACTGGACTTCTTAAAGGTATCTGATATGTTTATTGTTATTGGCAACTCTTACACTGAATAAGGCGAAAATGCATTTAACATACTTTGTCCTTTCTCACATCCATTTGAATGATGGAGACTTTGTGATGTAGATGATAATGTGAAGGAACATTCCCTGCAAAGCAGAGGTGCTGAGGGAAGCCTGACCTGAAGCCCAGATGTGCGTGGACATCCCGAATGCTGGGTCCTTGCTTAGGCGCTGTGCCCTGCACGGACCCTGGGACACAGCACGAGCCGTCCTGGGGCTGGTGTGGGAGCACAGGGGATGACTGACAGCCCTGGGGGGAGGAAATGGTGGTTCACTTTCTGAAATGCAATACTTTAAGTACACTTTGTCTAAAAGGGGATAATTAAGCAGACTAGAGCGTGTTCGGATGTTACTGTTTTGCTAGGCTGGCTGCTGGTATCATGTTTTATTTTTTATGAGCAGTATGAAGTTGTATGGATTCCAGAGCAACCTGCATTTAAATGGAACAATTTGAGTTGACAGTTTGTCTGTGAGGAGTGGAGGGGTTACAATAGAAAGAAGTAAGAAAGGCCAGGTATTACTGCAAACATTTTTGGCTGAATCCTGCCCCAGTGGTCTTTTTCTCAAACACTAACAGAATGAGAGGTGTATTCCAAGATGTTAGTGAAATCTTGTGATGGTTAATTTGGACAAATGGTAAATTTAAGATTTTTGGGAGTATTACGTTCAAGCACACAACTTCAGAAACAGGGTTAGACCAGGATAAATCAAGCCAACATTATTTCTTCCCATATGTCATGAAAGTCAGGATATTTAATACATAGCAACAGGAATTACTGGTCTGTAGAAAAGGTATATAATAATTTGTTTTACAGTTTAAGAAGCTTACAGAACTAATGAAAGCAAAAGTGATGTCACATATAGGCAGATACAGGAAAATGCTATGTAGCTGCAGTTAGTAAAATGGGAATTAAATGTGCTATCTGGACAGTAAAGGTGCAGTATTAAATTTTAGATTACTAAGTCAGATGTAATGATGAAACCATTAAGAAAGGTGTCAGAACATCACTTGTCATCTTGGAAATAGGTTTTCTAGAGCACTTTCAGGAAGTGTTGAAAAGAAAAAGAAATCTGAAAAGAAATATTTGCAATTTAAAGTGATAGAAGTCCTTACCAAAACCCAAAGGCAAATAGCATTAGCTATGTCCAGCCTCAACTAAGAAGCTGAATCATTTTGGCTGCTTAAATTCAGAATGATATGCAGTGCTCCCTTCTAGTGTTTCTTTCAGCTGAACCCTCTATGCATGCTCAAAATTACCATCAAAGTTAATTGATTCTAATTATCAAATATAACGGTTCACTATATGCATATTTAAATCTGGGGCTTAAAAAATAATAATTACCTGGAAAATACTGTGCTGCAAAGATCTGAATTTGTAGAGTTTAATTTAAAACCAAACCAAAACAAACACCAAAAACCCCAAACAAGTGTTTCCTTATTTCAGTGTCAAGGTGAGCTGGCAGTGAGGGCTCCAATGCTAACTGCATGCTGGCCAGAGTACAGGCAGGGCAGGAATGGACACAGCTGCTGCTCACTCTTTTCTCTTGCTTAACTGGAAAATCACCTCCAGAGCTATTTCTCTATCCAGAAGCACTTACCCTGTGTTGAAGAGTAGTTTAATTATATCTTCCTCTGGAACAATTTTTCCTTCTGTTGACAGAACACTGCACATGAATAGCCACTTATTTACTGCCAAGTAATTGTGTTTGGTTTGTTTTCTTTAATTTTATCTTTCATTAGAGCCTTTCTGTCAATAAATACATTGGGAATACTCTGGGAGAGACACTAGCAAATAATTTGAATAAATAACACTGATATGGGTATTTCTGCATTGTTTCCATGGCATATCTGCACACACCCATTGGAAAATGGTCCATACCACCACATATGAGAATATAACACTGGTTTAGGTTACCTTGTTGCTATCTAATGGCCCATAAGCCACTAAATGGCTCACAACCTTTGCTCTTCAGAGGCCTCTGGTGACCTGGAGATGTGCTGAGATTCGCCTTCCCATGTACTGCTCCAGTGTGCCGGACCAGGCTGACCCAAGGGATGGACTCCATCCCTAGGGACCAGCATGCTTCTCTTTATTTTGCATTGGGACTCCTACACCTTTGGCTGGACCCCTTTTCTGCATTGTATGTGCTAATAAATACAGGAGAAAAAATAGTTTTATTGTTTGAGGTGTCTTGCCATGCTGGATACAGGTCCACTGTACTGCTGTCATTACAGCTTGTTTCCTTCAAAACTCTGGGTAGAAGAAGCTGGCATGAGGCTTCTAACTGGGTTCCAGCATGACGCTGGCAGAAGAAAAAAGTTTTATAACCATGTGGATGGCAAGTCCTTTCAAATTACATTTCCTTGCATTTTCTAGGATAATTATTCTGTCTCTGTTAAATCTCCAGGCAAAACTTTCCAGGAATTAATATTCTTTGCATTAGCCTTTGTAATGTCAAAGGCAGTATTTAGGTCCTTCCTAAGGGATGAAAAGAAGCAGTTGTAATGGAGACCAGAGCAAAATAAAACCTCCCACAGATTCAGAGAGAACAGCCTCCCAGAGTCTCTCACATTGTGTTAGCAGGTTTCCTTTGAGTGTTTGTTTGAGCCTGGAGCCCAGGACAGATCTTTGATGCTGGGAAATGTCTTTCCCCTTCAAGAGGACATTATTGTGGCGTTGAGGGTTTGCAGAGCCAGCGTGCCTCCAGCTTCTTCTTCCAAAGGCAACAGTGAAAGCTTTGCATTTGCAGCCTGATTTGTGCATTGCCCTCTGTGCAAACTGAAAATGGTTATGAGCTGAACATGAATAAATGATGCACCTTACCCAGCCCTGCCTGCCTTTCTGAGAGCGCGGGTTTAATCTGTAGAGCACTCTGTGAACGCATGCACAAGTGTGTCCATGCATGTGCATGCACGTGTGTGTGTGACAAGAAGGCAGGGCATGCGCAGAGCAAAATGGAAACAGAAACTTACCTGCTGAGCTGTTTAAAATAAAGGGGGGAAATGGGAGCCAAAGACATAGTACAAAGTAATCATGTTGGTTAAATCAGAAATTACTCAGTCTCTGATAATTTTGAGCTCTTCTGGGGTCTCTTCTGCTTTTCTGCAGTGGAGATTCAACACCTGTAAGGGAAGCCAAAGAGCTCTTAAGAGGCCTAAACTGTGCACTGCTGTGGAATTTAATCTTCACCCCAAATCTCTGTTTAAAGATCACAAGGAGAAGACTGGAGGTGGTGGTGGTGATTTCAGTGAGATCTTACCCACATCTGAACATTGAAGTTATGATGTTTGCCAGCAACGTCAAGCTGTGTGGTGCGAGTGACACGCGGGAGGGAAGGGATGCCATCCAGGGGACCTGGACAGGCTTGAGAGGCCGGCCTCTGTGAACCTCATGAAGCGCAACAAGGCCAGGTGCAAGGTCCTGCACGTGGGTCAGGGCAATCCCAAGCACAAATAACAGGCTGGGCAGAGAATGGATTGAGAGCAGCCCCAAGGAGAAGGACTTGGGGGTGTTGGTGGACAAGAGGCCCAACACGACCCGGCAATGTGCGCTCGCAGCCCAGAGAGCCCCCCGTGCCCTGGGCTGCATCCCCAGCAGCGTGGCCAGCAGGGCGGGGGAGGGGATTCTGCCCCTCTGCTCCGCTCCCGTGAGACCCCCCTGCAGCGCTGCGACCAGCTCTTGGGCCCCCAGCACGAGAAGGACACGGACCTGTTGGAGCGAGCCCAGAGGAGGCCACGGAGGTGGTCAGGGGGCTGGAGCCCCTCTGCCATGGAGCCGGGCTGGGAGAGCTGGGGCTGCTCAGCCTGGGGAGGAGAAGGCTCCGGGGAGACCTTAGAGCAGCTCCCAGCACCTACAGGGGCCGGCAAGAAGCTGGAGAGGGGCTTTGTACGTGGGCACGTGGTGACAGGCCAAGGGGGAATGGCCTTAAGCTGGGAGAGGGGAGATGCAGATGAGCTGTGAGGCAGAAATTGTTCCCCGTGAGGGCGGCGAGGCGCTGGCCCAGGCTGCCCAGAGCAGCTGTGGGTGCCCCATCCCTGGCAGTGCTCAAGGCCAGGCTGGATGGGGCTGGGAGCAGCCTGGGCTGGGGGGAGGGGGCCCTGCACACGGCAGGGGGCTGGAACTATAGATGGTCTTTGAGGTCCCTTCCAACCCAACCCGTTCTCTGATTCTATGTCATTATTAAAGCACAGTTGATGATTAAACCCTTTGAGTCAGCAGTAAAGCACATTTGAGGATCAAGAGTTTGGACTTCATAGACAGCAAAAGGCTTCTCTGTGAGGACTATCAGCTATTCCCTCTGCGGGGTACGCCTCCTGGGTGGTGTTTGGGATGAGTCTAAAACCTCCAGAGACCTTTCTGTGAGAGCTCTGGGTGGGCAAGGGTGCCCAAGGAACAAAAAGAGGGAGCCCCACACCACCAGCTCTCCCCCAACCTTGGTTTCACATCAGCTGTGAAACCTGCTCAATTTAAGTAGGACCATGTGTATTAAGACTAGACATATGCTTACGTATTAAGATTCTCCAATTATTGCACTTGTGCTACTCATATTGTGGTGAAGTAATATTCTATTGCAACTGACTTTGCAGATTTCTAAAAATGAGCTGGTCTGATCAGGTCCCATCATTGCAATGACATTAGAGGCTTGACATTTGCAACAATGAAGTGAAACAGACTTTTTAAAACATTAACTTTTATATGAAAAAATAGCTCACACCAAGTCTTTTATCATAATCACATTTCATTAACAGTAAATTTAACAAATTCACAATATACATATATAGTGTGTATTTATTTATATATGACACTTTGTATTAACCATTAGCTCTATGTAATAAAAATATATTACAACATTTGATGTGTATTCACAAAGCACAAGCCATTGTAAACAGAATAGACAGCACAGGCCCTATTATTCAAAAACTTGAAGTCAAGATTAAAATTTATTTTATTGTATTCCTTTAAACTGTAGGTACAGTAGTAGAATTTTATATATCTGCCTTTAACATGAATGAACCTGTATCTCTGAAGTATCTGTTGGGAGATTACTCAGTTTGGCTTACCTGGGACCCTGAAGTCCCAGTTAACCCATGGCACTCTTGAACATGTTGTCATCACAAATTGGTCTGTGTATCTCTCTGTCCATGTGATTTAGAAAGGTTTTATTTATATTTCCATTTTTTCCTAAATAAATAGCCCCTGCAATTATATACCATTGTTATACAAAAAGTATAATGCAATAAATTATAATGGAATATTTATAACAATATAATCAAAACATGCCCTATCTACAGCAGCTATTATTAATGTTATTTCAGAATTATCTTTCTTCAGACTGGCTAGGTGCTTTTAGAAATAGGAAACCATCTATTCTCATTATTTGCAAAACAAAACCAAAAAGCTTAAATACACAGGCCGGACCTTTTGTGCCTCTCATTATATGAATGGTCCTTACTCATCCAAGCAACCCCTCTGTCCTAACAACAAATATTTGTAAAACCAGCCTCTAACATTTTTTTTTTTTTTAAGTAAGTAATCATCTAACAATCTAATCTAGGGGAAAATGTTTATATCTAACTGTATCTGGACAGACTGGTAGTACATTACATTCCTGCAAGAATTCGGAAGGGAATGATTAGTGATTGCCAAATGTGATTTTTTTATCCTAAAATGATCTTAAGAAATTAAAAGCACTGTGGGAAAAAAAGCTACAGTTTAGAAAAATGCCCTGTGTATAAATGAAGGTAAATCAAGGCACCTTTTAAGTTATCTATTTCTATTTTCCAAGGCAATCTGTGATAACAATTTTTCAAACGTCTTATCTGGGAAGCCCTATGGTTTCTGTTATAAAAAGACCCATTCTTTACTCTGGCTGATGCCAGTAGCTTTATTTTACTTGAATGAGGCTGGGATGGATGGCAGAGTGTGCAGAACTTGTCCCCAGCCTTGTCACATGTTTGCTGTGTGACCCTAAGGGCACCGAGTATTTTACAGACAGCTTTTTTCCTAACAAAAGTCATTCAATTCACAAGATTTCTTTCTTTTTTCTCACTGTAGCTCATTGATCACATTAGCAAAGGAAGAGTAAAAAATTACCTGTCTTTGCATAAGGACCCTGTGGTCAGAAGGTAAGGTAAAACACTCCGATATCTAACAGGGCGTTTTAAATTTTTGTTCAAGAACTCAAGGTAGTGTCAGTGCACTATGACTAAACAGGACTGGGAAGGCTATAGCCAACCGTGCACCCTGGGTCATGTTGCATTCCCACTAGTATCTCCCGAGGATGCACGGTCATTTCATTCAAAAGCACTGCTTTTTCCTTAGGAACTCTTGCTGCATCCAAATCCCAGGAGGATGGAGGCTTTCGATTTCTTGCTTTTGGTATGACTTCTAGAAAGGTTTGTTTTACAGCTCTAGCTGACTACAGTGACTAGAAAAGAATTTCCTAGTATTCAGTAATAATTCCAAATGGAGATCCTTTTCCTAATATATTTTTGCAGATTGTTAATCCACCATGTGGACTCATGCCTTTGGGTATGTTGAAAATGTGCAATAGCATTTCTTCAACAAAAATCATACTTTACTACACAATTACCACACATGCATGCTGTCATACACCTGATGCATTTGCTTCTCGATACACACATTTCTGAAGTGCACTTACAGTCTATAGGGTAACCATCTTTCTTACAAATATAGACATATAGTATAAACTATAGCAACCTCTCCAGTTCATTACATCAGAGCATTATTGGCTTAAAACATGACAATCCTAAATACATATTTACATGATACACACCAGGACTACAGGTAAGAAGTAGACATTTTACAAAGACTACAGCAGCTCTTTTCTCCATGTAAACTTTTATACCCCTCCAACAGGGACAGCTGCCTTTTTGAGCAGGACAGTTTTCATAAAGAAACGTCACCCATCAAAGATTTTTGATATACTGAATGCTGAAAGCATAAAAAGCAAATTAAAAGAAAAAAAAATTAAGTTTAAGGCTAAAATGTTATTGTTGTCACTTATTCAGGCTTGGGTAGGTTACGAAGATACAATCCCTGATTCTGCAAAACCATAAGCCTATGCTCAGTCCTAACTATCCATCGAAGCAAACACATAGTGACATAGGATCAGGATCTAGCTGAGCTTTCTGTGCTGAATGTGATGCGCTGAAGTATTTAGTGATTTTTAGGGTTAAGTATTAATGAGCTGACATAGGTGTGAAGTCTCTGGTTTTGCATTTAATCTTTCTTTAATCACAAGAACATTTAACATGGGGAGGAGAGGGCTCTAACAGTAGTGAAAAGCAAGCAATTTCCAAAGGGCTGTTTCAAAAGGTATTCACTGCACATGTGCAAATGTGTAGGACAAGTTATTCAAAGCCCTCAGAGCCTTCTTCATTTAAGAGAGGTAAGGGAACTATGAAACCTTAGGCATGTAGGTCCAGAAATTACTTTTGCAAGCTACCTAAACCTCCTGAGCTTTAAAAATTAGACTGTCTCCTAAGGTAAGGTTCATCCAGGTGTAGGTAGCTTCTGGTCATTCAAACAATGTGAGTAACTTCCTTGTAACCCACCTGAAAACCATTAGCATCTTCCCAACCCAACAAGAGTCCTCCTGTGGAGGCTGTGCTGCTCTTCAACAAGACCCTTGACCCACTGTCTGGCAGTTACTGGGCTTTGACAGAAATTTTGCCTTTCTCTTTGGGGGAAGTGGGTGTTTGAGAGACCTGGAGAGCTCTCAGTGTGGAAACAGGTCACTAGGAAAAGCCCACTGCAGCCGGGCAACACATATCGTTGCAACAGCAGCAAAACCAGTTTATAGTTCCCAACCTTCCTGATCCTCAGCCTCCTGTTCGCATCTATTTCTGCCCCAGTTTTGTAACCTCTAAAGTTGTTCTGATGCAGCTGTTTTTGAAGGTAAGTCTAAGCTATCTTCCCCAAATTGGTTTTTTTTTAAAAAAAAATTCTTTCCAGGAAGATTTTATTATTGACCTGAAGCAGGCTAAGATCATTTCCCAACACTATTGCAGAGCAAACAGATGCATTGGAAAAACTGAGAAGGTAAACTATGCAAGAGGCAGCGATGTGCCTCCTGGGGGCTGGGCAAGGTGACCTCCAAATGTCACTTCCAACCTTGGCTGGGCTGTGATGCTGTGACATGCATGGCTACTGCCACAGCAGTCATCAGGGTTCATAAAGACTTGTCTGGAATGTTTTTTAAATCTAGATTTTATTTGTTTCAGAAGTAAGGGAGGTTATAAAAAGTCTGATTAAGGACCACTGAAAGGAGGGTGTTTGGGTCTGCTACTCAAAGAATAAAAACAGGGATAGAAGTTATTTAGAGAAGAGTCATGGCCTGACGTTGCCAGTGGGCATGTATGCACATGAGGAACTCGCTAGATCCTGTTTACTTTCCATCCATAAACACCGTGAAAACTGGGCCCTACACATTTAGAAGTCAGATCTATAAAACCTGGATATAGTTATCTAATGGGGCCCAATCCCCAGGTGGAACAACCAACTATTAATGTTGATGTATGTCAGGAGAGGACCTGGTACTTATTACTTATTTGTAAACTCTTATCAGTCTCTCAGAGGTTTTGCCAAATGCAATTACCCAGATCTTCACATTCAAACTGGCTCAAAAACATACCATCAAACAGGATCCTAGCTCACAGTTAGGGCTCTGAGATTATATAAATATCTGTAAAACAAATGGAGGAAAAAGCTCAGAATCCACAAAATGACATAGTGGACCAAATTCTCTTAATCATCTGCCAATGTTCTGCCTGCCAAATTTACAAGATATGAAGAAAATGTCAATTGAACGTGCATGTGAGAAATAGATATTGCATATGGATTGCAGATACCAACAAACAGAAAACTGCATATTGCCTAAGCAGCTGCACAATTTTTGCACATGCAGTTCCATACTTTGGGCACACATTGTAGCCATATTTTACAAATGTTAAAAAAAATATTTAAATAACAAATGGAAAATCCCCCCCCCACGCACACATGCGCATTTGTGTTAGACAAGAGAAACAGTTCTGCTTCATGACCAGAGATATTAAATTATTGTGCATTACATTTACCATCATTATTCTAACTCACTCGAGTCAAAGTGTTGTACAGCACATATAATACTCAGCAGACAGTTACTCATATCTACATTCATCACTTAGACACACATTTTAGAAAATTTTGCCAGTTGCCTATAAGAATTCAGCTGAATATCTAGCACTTAACGAGCCACAGTATCATATTTCTAGTATCTTATAAAATGTCATCAGGAAATGTGAGGGTATTACTTTTATTTTGTATACTGAGACAGTTTGTCAAGCACCAGCATTTACAACTCTCGCTTGCTTCAGATGGTAGAAATATGACAATGTGTCAGACAGCTGATGTAAGTAAGGGGAAATTATATTTATTCTCTGTTATAAGATTAATTCGAGAAGAAAGGCACCATGAAAGAAAGACAATTTTTTAAACACATAAAAGGGGAGAGATTTATTGCTCACAGTGACACATAAATCAACCAGCGACTGACTGTGATATACAAGCATAATGAGACAAGTCCAATGTTGTATTCTTCTGTCTTTCACTAGCCATCCTAAGTATATAATTATTTTTTCCTGGGAAATTATCTTACTTTATTTGAATAATTGATTTAAAATTTGAAATCCTTCTGGGGCTAGGTTTATTGACATACAAAACTCCCATTGACTTTGGCAGCAGCCCCACATATAAGTTGACAACAACCGCTGACTTCAACAATCATTCTGTTGCATTCAACAATCATTCTGTTGCAATTTACTTCACTAAAAATGGTCTTTGTAAAACATGTATCAATCTGATATAGAGCTTTTTGTCTTTTTTAAACTCACTAATAATTAACTTTTTAACATCATGCATTCTGATACAATCAGGTCATCAAAATGACTTGATTTTCTTAAGAAACAAGTCTTGAACGGGGTGTTTTTACCTATGGCACCTGAGAAAATTACGTTAAACCTAAGATGTAAAATGGTTAAAATGAGGTAGACTATTTCATCTGGCTAAGGGTAATTTTTGCATGCAACATTGTAAAAACTTACTTAAACGCTGTAACTGTATTTGTGTGTATATTTTATTGTAACTGGGGTTTTTTATGACTAAATAGTTCAGCTGAAAAAAATGTTATTGACACGGTAGTTGATGATCTTCATTATATTAATTTTTCCATTTATAAAGCAAGTGACAATGTAAGTTTATAGATTAACATGTTGCCTTGCAGCTGTACTACCATGCCAGGGTGAGGGCTAAGGCAAGGCTCTCCAGGTTGACAGCTGAGGTGTTACCTCATGTTCACAGACTTTGGGGTGAAGCCCCCCATGAGTTACTTGTCTGGGCTTTGAATCGCTGGCCAGAAACTTCAGCAGTGGACACTTTCTGTAAGATACATAGGAAATCGTAGTTGCCATAACGTCTGTTCTATCAAAGACTTATATTCATGGTAGAGTTTGCAGAATGGAGCATGCTAATATTTGCAGAATTACTGGTATTGATCATTTGGCATAAGTGATAGGGAATATACTAATTGAGCTCATTAACCTTTGCTGTTGGGGATTCTGTAGGCACCAAACAGTTGCCTTTGCTTGGGGGATGGGAGATTGCAGGAGGTGGTAACTGAAAAGTAATCCCACAATTTTAGTACTCAGGGCCTTATTTCTCAACATGATCCTAACTTTATTTTCTCAACACAGTGTTGACAGTCAGAATATGAGCAAGAATAGGTAGCGATACAGCCAGCTACGTCAGCTGTTAGTTACACTGCCATGGCATGCATGGAGCCTAATGAACCAAGACTATTCAAAATCTGGGCATCTATTTGCCATTCACCCTCACAAAAGAAACTGTACCTTATGGCCACCAGGCAGAAGCTTTTTTGACCCACCCAGCAAAACTGAATTTAATTTCTGATGTGAACTTGGACTTTAAGTCACTTTCTGGAGAAAAATATGTGTAGAATTAAGGTCAGAATTGGTAATAAGTGTTTTGCCAATCTAAGTATAAATGTGAAGCATTTGAAACCAATAGTTCTCTACATGAAAATAATTATAAGAGATTATGAGGACAACACATTTTGTTTATGCAAGTTATTCCTAAACAACAGAAATCACAACTGATTAATTATTGCTTTTGATATTCTACGGCTTAATTAATAAGAAAACATTTGAAAAACTTTCTCATTTCATAATGTTGTCACAGAAAATTACCCAGGAAAGTAATTCTTTGTGAATCGCTGGAAGATGGCTTCAGTGTCATATGTCTACATGACAGTCATGAAGCCATCTACCAGCTGTAGCTGTACTTACAATAAATAATGTTTACAAAAAATAAGATGCTGTGGCAGTGTCTGAGGAAGTATGACACGTAGGATTACCCTGGTTTTGAAAATTTAACTGGTATTTAGGCCTACATTATCTGCAGGCTGAACTGAATGCGTGGTAAGTGTTAATAACATTACTATGCGTAGCTGTAATCTTGACCTATAAAGATCAATACCAAACCCTCCTGAGACTTGCCCACTCAGATGTCAATTCAGATTATTGGCTGCACTGTCACGGTGGGCGGGAGGTCTATTATTTTTCTCCACTTGCTTTGGAAATTATACTTTTACATGCAGCTTTAGTCTCCTCTTTCCTTTAAGTAACATATCTGTAGGAAAAAAACATGATTAATAACACCTCAGAAATTTAAAAAAAAAAAAAAATTTCCTCTGGGCACAGGGCCCAGTTCTGCAGCTTTGGCCAAAATCCATTTCTTTATACCACAGATATATTGGTAGGCAGGCAGCATCCTGACCTTTCCATCCTGTCTACCTTTTTTATTTTTTCTGAAACTGAGTGGGGAGAAAACTAATGGGATTCTGCGGAAGTTACTTAAAAAAACTCAAAGAAGACACGGCTGAAGCTAGCCTGTAGCGTACTTCAGAAGTGACTATTCTCTTCCTATAATTCTACAGGGTTGTTCAAAAAATGTATATCAGAAGTTGTTGAAAGCTATGCTGGGCACTGTATGAGTATCTAGGTAACGATATCTCTATTAAGTTTTTCCTATTAAGAGTTTTTCTATACAGGACCTGCTCAAGCAGCTGCAGGGGGGGACAGTCTGTAAAACGAGGCTGGCAGCTCCATTAGAGAAAGTGTTACCTGCAGCAAGCAGGGGGTGGAGAAAAGCACAAATATCCCTTTGCAGCTTTTTAGAATAACCTTGTGATGGCATCAGTTTGCTCCCGTTACTTCAATGAGCCCTTCTGCTGAGGGCTGGCTTTTTACCCTATATGTGTGTATAACTGCTGATGGAGATCAATGGGAGATTTGTATTTGCGGAGCCTGCAGGACCACAGATCAATAGCATACCATTAGTCGGAGGCAGGGCGTGCAAAGCAGCCTGCCTCCCTTGGGTGTTGCATGGGCTACTGGAGGGACATGGACTGAGCTTCAACCTGCCCATGACTGCCTCCCAAAACCTTGACAGCTGAGGAGAGCTACTAGGGATAGGCCAGTTACTTTTGTTTCCCATATATTGTTTCACGTGTCTTGTAGGTCCCATACCAGGTTCCTCACTCGTTCAGCTGCAATGTATTCCTATTGTGCGATTCACTCATGAGGGCAGAGGAATTGATGGAGCTTCTTTTGAGGATCTTGTTTATGATGTCTTTCCATGTCTTCTTGTACTGATGCCGTAGCAAAGAGTACACAAAAGGGTCTGAAACAACTTTGCTGTAAGCTAAGCACTTGGAAATGATTCCCCAGTGGGAATTGATGTGGACCACAGAGGATAATTCGACAAGTCTGTGGAAAGAGGAAGGTTGAAAGAGTGAATATTCATATTAAAAACATGGAGCAACAGCACAACTGTAAGACAATGGTGCCCCAACCCCCCGATTTATTCCTGGGCAATTGCAAGAAAACAAAAGAAAGAAAGCCGTACTGATGAAATTGTGAATGTAGTCCTCCCCTTATCCATTTCTAAGATGACAAACTCGTTCCCAAGGATGGGACTACACAGCTCCTGTCAGAGTATCTGGACCTGCAACTTGACTCTGTACGTTTACCTGTACATTTACTTAGGCCAGAAGTGGACCTTAAATGTATTGCCTCCTAAAAGCCTCTCTTGATCATGTGCCTCAATAAATGTTGAAGAATTCAGTGCAAAATGGGATCGCTCCATCAGGACATGAGGCAGTCTTCAAAAGAGCCTATTTATTTGTTATTGGAATACACCTTTTGGAGACTAAAACCTGACTCCATATCTCTGATGTAGAGATGGGTTTTCAACTCATCTGGCTCACTTGGGCCATCGAGACACGTGATACAGGGACACCCCTTTCTCTAGAGTACTGTACCCTGGGCCTGTTTCTGCGGCCTAATGAACACCATGTTCAGGATCATAAATACTCTGTGGTAAGCAGGTCAACACTTCACAGAAAGTTTCTTGCTGATGACAAATATCACGCAGCATCTACTCATAAAATCACTTCCTAGATAATAGAACCTCACCCATTACACTTTTAGTCTCTGTGCCAAAACTTAACCCTACAAACAATGTGCGTTACTCTCTCTGATGACTAGGGTTTTCAGTCCTAATAAGGTCTCTAGTTAGACACTAATGTTTCACTTCTTGTTTTTTCTTAATTTTGTACTTTTGGTTTCTGCATTTTTCTAGTAGTGTGTGTCATAAGATCATATTTCTGGCAGCTGAAGTTCATCACAGACTCAATATAGCTCTAAAGGGAATTAAAATAGTATAATCTCCCCAGGTATGTTTTCTGAAGATTTTCACACTTATTGTCCCCATTGGACCCAACATGCAGGGCAAATTTAACCACAAGTATTGTAAACAATTATTTCTTCACAACCAAACATAATTTTATAAATATTGATGCAAAACCATACTTTGAGCACTTAAGTTTGAGATTGGGACAAAAAGTGCCATTGCTTGGGCTCATGGGAGTCATATTGCCCCACCATTAGCTATCTAAAAATCTAGCATCTAGTCGGAACTGGTGGTTCTATGTCCCCTCTAGAGTATCTGAGAAACCACCTCACCCGTGCTATCCAGCTTTTTTAGCCAGTTCAGCTCCTAGATAATTTGGTGCTTGCAAACAGTTTGTCTGGGTCATGGGAGAAGCACACAGGGAAGGAAAATTCATCATTGAGAAATGGCATAATGTATCTTGAATTTAAACACCGGTCAGTTTAAAGGCCAAATGTATACATTTGCAACCAATTTAACAAGGCAAAACTTTTAACTCCTTCTGGGAGGGAGGGAAGAATTTTGTATACTTCTCATACCTAGACTAGCATAGATAACCCTAACCCTTTGTACTGAGAAGTATTTTTGACAGTGAAATATTGATAACCTCACAAGGTTTTCTTCCCCCAAGTCTCTGAGCAACACTGAAGGGCAGTTCTGTTCTGCATCTCTACAGCTGCTGAGAAACTGGGGATTTTTCTAGAGGACGAACAGCTGCATATGCTGCTAGAGAGCCCCACTATGCAACGGCAAATAAGATCTTTGCTGAAACTCTTCAGCAGCAGATGCCCTCAAACCCGCCTTGAAAATACCTCGGTTCCTAACGTTTCTTCAGACAAAGCATCATTTCTAAGGAGCATTCAGGAGCATGGTTCCTGCAGCAGCACCAACAACAGTGTTGGCACTTCAAGCAGTTTAGAAATGGGGATTTTTTTGCCTCACTCACTTTATTCTCATTCTATAAACTTTCACTACATCGTGTTGTTTAAAATAGCGCTGGCAGATGGCATGGTCCAGTCATTTGAGCACAAAGTAGGACTAAGGATCCTTAATTTTCTGCACCACAGACTACAAGCTTCTATCTTCTCTCCCTGTTCTGGTTTGCTTCGACTGCAATCTCCATGGCAAAAGCTCTGTCTCTTCCTACATACGTGTGCTGGGCTTAGCACCATGGGTCTGCAGCCCATGCTTTAGGGCTTTAGCCACTGGCACAGCACTGGTAATTTTATTACTGAGCACAGTTCTATGTGCTTTGTGCTAGCGATGTGATCGCTTTGTGTATCGCTTCCATTGGAAGTGAGATGCAACCTGCACAATGCTGCTTTTAGGAGTGGTGATATTAGCCAAAATACTCTTTGGGCTCACAGACATGTGACATCTAAGGTGACCAGGCTATGTTATGTGGAAATACTTGGGAATTACTCTTGCCCTTCCACTGATGCCACTTGGCTCAGCTGATCACTGTAAGCAACTCTGAGATACTAAAGAACTGCCATCCGCCCCATTTCCTTCTCCTTTCACCTCAACTAACCAAAATTTGTTCTTTCAACCTCTCCATGTAACTCATGGTTGATATCTTTCTTACAAAGCAGGACTGAAACAAAGACATAATAATCATCTACTAAAGATGCCTGGTGGTCTCACCTCATGTATTCTCTCTTCTTTAATAAAATGTAACTTATGACACCCACATTAATATGCTTTAAAATGAGAATTGACTATTTGGAAATTAATCATCTACTGAGTCATATTTACTTTGAAATCTACCATGAGCCATTTTCCTGTTATTCTCCGCTTCATATATTTGATGCCTTCTTTGCATTTTACATTTCATCATGTTGAATTTCATCTGGCTGATTCACTTTTACTGAATCCTTTACAAATGTGAATTTGATTACGTTTAATTAAACTCAGTGGATGCCTTGAATGACCAAAATATGACAAATTTATGCCTCAGTGTCTGTCAATCAGTTCTACGAGTTGTTAACAATCTCCATTTAAAGCATATCAAGTGGGCATATCAGGGTTGCAAGCCTAGACTTGCTAATTTTACCTTCATTGACTGATTAACTAACAAGCCTACACTTATCAACGGAATTTTATATATTTTCTTTGATTATGTTCCTTAAGTGTCCTTGATATTTACACATTCTGCAAGTCTTGTGTGTTATTTTTTTATAGTAAACTACAATTGCAGATATCAAGCAGCAAACACAGAAACTCAGACAAACCCCAAGCTATGCAATTCCATTTTGTGTACAAACAATTAAATGTCAGTCTTTCAAGGCATATCACATACTTTATTGCCTTTGAAAAGAGGCTTTTGTTTCTTGTTTATGAGGGAAATTATATGCATAGCTTCAATTTTCATGAAATGTTTCAGCCAAAAAGAAGACATTCTCAGTGAAGGAGCATTAATATTTCAGTGCTACCTGTAAATTAAATTCTACAGTAGTTCCCTATCTTGCTACGTAAGCCACTCTTCTAGTCTGGTCTTCAATACCTTTTTATTTCAAAGCTATAAGCTGTTTTGTTGTGATAATTTGTTAATATTTTAGAAACTTAGAATTCTGAGGAGTGTGTCATGTCACATGGCTATCCAATTATTTTATTTGACTTTCAGCAAACAAACGAGAATGTCATGCTGAAGATTAAGACCTTGATCTCTTATGCAGATAATACACACTGAAAACCCTTTATATACATGTGCAGTTAATCACTAAAGTAAAATATTTTACTGAGCACGTATACATCCAGCTGGCAGGCTGCTACAATGGCAACACATCTGCTGTGCATTGCTTAAACCTGAGAACTTAACTGAGTTATGGAGAACACTCTGAACAGACCAGAGTCTCAAACAAGCAAAAATGTCTTCTTCAGGAGTGGAACAAAGCTGCGCTGCATTTTGGAGCTGGTAGGTGATGTAGTTCTCACACGAAGAAATTCAGTCCTTTCCCCAAGAATCTGAATCAGCTCTTTAAGCTTGTATTCTTAACATTTCTGTGTCTCATTCTGATAGTTCCCTCCCCCCCACCCCCCAAGTCCCATAGTATCAGAATTATACCTTAGTTGTTTCTTTTGTGTTAGTCGTATGAATTAGCTGCCCGTCCATTTGATCTTGCTGTTGATTTTACTTTATTTTCTCTTTATGGCTTGATAGACTGAATCTTTTTTGTATGCAGCCTCGCTAGTGAAAAAAACCCTGATTTTAATAATTGCTTCTCGATACAAATATGGCATCACAGTGATCAGCAGCCGATTTACCCTTAGCTAGTTTTGCCTCTTAAAGGTAAATATTAGGTATTACAAATGTTGCATGTATTACAACCAGCCAGCTTCTGTGAGGAAACAGCATGACTTTGGGACTCTTGGATCCAGACCTGCCAATCTTGCAGACCATTGCTTTTGGTCATTGCTGTTCCTCAGAGCTGCAGGAACCACCGGTCAGCACAGAGATATAAGGATAGCAAACAAGGCTGGCCAGCTTGAACCAAAAGGTTTTTCCACCCAGAAGGAAAATATCTCTACCTCACAGCAGCTGAAGCTTTTGACAAAGACTAGAAGGCCACTTTCTTCAAATATGTCGACCTATGGTTGTATAGGAAAGCCATGCTTTTATATGTACAGACATGCAAGAACAAAGCTTGCAGGGGAATTCTGAACTTGCTTGTCTACCCAAGCACGATCTGCATGCAGAGAGCAGGCAACCAGCCTAAAACCACTGTTTGCTTACCCCTTAACCCCCAGAGATGATACAAGAGAATTTTAATCTTCTTCTGCCTGTTCTACCATCCTCCTCTGTAACCTGAGGGCTCGGGGATACGAACTTCTTTCAGATGTTACTTCAAGATTTTTAATTTAAGGCCAATTTCCTCACACATTGACAGCACTTATTAACTTACATGAGCAAAGTTCTGTATTTCAGTATGAAAAGCCTGGAGTTAGAAATAAATATTAGAAATCGGTATTTTATTTTTTCTTATGAAAAAGCTCCTTGGAAAAAATAGGTTTTGAACAATGTTATTTAATCACATAATGATAAATATAGTAAAAGAAGAGATGTGTCCTAATAGAATTTTTACAAACCAAGAAACAAGCTATGCCTAGAAATATATAATATGGGATAATACATGTGTCATACTGGTACAATGGAAAAACTTAATCAAGAAGAACCAGGCTCTACTCATATACTACTTAAGGTCGGCCACTGAACTAATTAGAAGGGTGTTTACTTGATAAAAGAGGTGCCTAATCTGATTTTTATCTTAACGTAATCTGAAAAAGTCTGGTTTACCCAGAGAAGAATTTATCTGATTGGGGTTATAAGCACAACTCCTTCACTGGTTCATGGAATTTCTAGAGACAGCTATTTGATTTTAGTGTGGAAGCAGAAAGATTTTGTTATAGTAGAATCTTGTCATTTGCTGCTTTCAGGCCTCAATTCACAAAGAACTTAAAAACATGTTTACTTTAAACATATTGCTGATTGGTGCTGGCTGTCCGAATGAGAGGCTGAGCCACACACTTCATCGTCTGTCTTCTGGCCTGTGATTGATTGCCTGGATCTTGTGAATGCAAAGCACTGGACACAGCCCAGAAAATAATACTTGCCTACATAATGAAGCTCAAAACCCCTCCTAATCCCCTGGATTTCAGCACCCTCGGCTGTACGTGTGAGGCACAGGGAAGCACAACAACGTGCATCCTTGAACACCTGCCCTTGCAGCACGGTGTCCGGCGAGGTCTCTCAAGTATCCAGCGAGGGAATTCCCCACAGCCTGTTCTGCAGCCATCCCCTAGATGTGTCAGAACCAAAAAGGCAGGCAAGTGATAGCCTTTCCCCCGCCTGGCGTGCCTGGCCGAGGCCCCAGCCTACCCCGGGGCAGGCATCTTCACGCCTTCAGGACCCTCTGGTCATCCATCGCTGTGGCAAAGCAGACTAAAGACTCAGGGGAACACTTCAGTGATCCCTGTATGGACTAAAGGAAGGAGGCTCAGGGGTCTCCTAACCCCTCTTCTGTGTCTGAAGGCTCCAGGGACACAAATCGGAACACCACAGAGCTGCGAGGAGGTGGGGGGCTGGTGCCTGAATGCTGGGCTGAGGTGCCACTGGAGGAGCACAGAAATGCTTCTGACAGTTCTGGTTAGAGCCCTGGGGGACACCCAGGACGGAGCCCCGAGCTATTCTGTGACTGCGGTGACTTGCATTAAGTTCAGAGACCCAACATAAAATGAAAATTAACCGTTTGCAATGAGACAAACGCTTTATATAACTTGTAGCCTGAGAACTACTAGGCTAAATGACCCTAAATGAATCTTTTCATACCCTTTTAGAGTGTGTGGCATGGAGCGTCTCTTGGTGACTACTAAGTGAAAGTGAAGGTAAACCGAGGTAACACTGTCACAAATGTATTTGCAACATTGTTACAAACAAACAGCATGAATCAATTAGCTATTATTATCATGAACATAAAATCAATGTGACACGTAGATTTCCATTTTTACCAAGAGACTACCATACCTTCTGGTGAGTTGTTAGAAATAAAAATTCAGGATATTATACTGAATTGGTAATACTTGGGGCTGGTTACATGTCCATTTATACTGAGTCTTAATTCAGCTTTTTCAATAATTTTTTATGACAGATCCGAGTTTGACTGAAGTCAGCCCCAACAGTTTCTGTTCAATAGTGTTGGAATAGGAAATACTTTAAAAATATTTTCTTCTTTCTCTGTTCTGCATAGCAGCCTTTCAGTTTTTCCAGAGATTTTTAATAAGGAACATATGTTGTAAATTTCCTTCAACAACTAGATAACACTTTTCTGGATATACTCACTTACTAATACTTTATGTTTCATAGGAGTAATTTTGTGTTTCCCACAGGACCCATTTCCAAAGATAAGCTAGTAGACAGATAGATATCTGACCGTAAATCACAAGAATTTTTGTTAGCTATGAGCCAGAACAGATTTGCTATTTGATGTTTATGACTAATAAACTCTAACCAGTCAGACAAAACTATCATCTAAGGCTGTGGGCCATGTTCTCACCTCAGCTGGATCTTGCTGAGCAGATTTTTACAGTCTGACCTACTCAGACAAGTGTCTTCCCTTGCAGATCACCCCCTGAACCAGGGAAGCAATCGGAGGAGTAGGTGACTATTTGGCCTGCAAAAAGCCGGCAGAATCCTGTGGACTGGCTTCCTAAATCACTCCCATGCAGCCAGCATATCGACAGGGCTGACCGAACACCCACAGATGGCATCAGAATGGTATTGCACAAACGCTCTGACGTTTTACATCGTTTTGTCAGCTCACTAAATGCGATCTCTGTCGTGAGAGTAGAAACAGTGCACAAAATTTTCACAGGAGACTTGAATCATTTTCTGGTTCTGAGTGCCCTACTTCTCCGAGTTAAGAGTGCGTCTCAGTAGTCTTTTCCAGTATGTAGGTTCACACTTACCTTGTAATTACATAAGGTGCAAAACAAAGTATGAAAGTACCAATAAAGGTACTTATTTTCTTTGTTGCTCGCTGCCTCCGTCTCTTTTGTTCTTCTAGACAACGCTCTCTTACACTGTGTGACATTCAACACAAACAAGAACATGAATCACAGTATCAGGTAGCAGATTTTAATGGCTTTACTTATGGAATGATGGAAATCAATCTTTCCAGTAACTGTGGTATTTATATAAGCCGATACCAGGTGCGCTGCATTTATAGGGGACATAACCGATTATTAATGCATCGTATGATCATCTTACCCTCCAAAAACAATTAGTGAGAAATACATGATTACATATTTATATGCACACACACCCACTATATCAATTTATATACAGTCAGATTGGTGGAATTCAGCCTTAAATTCAGCTGCAGCTCCTTTCTGAATTCCAAATTTGCAGGCCAGAGTTTGCCTCATGATATCCAGTGATTTGGAAAATATCCAGAGTGGGGTAGGCAGCATGCTCCTTCCCTAGAAATAGCGATTCCAGCACCACTACCTTAGACAGGAGGAACTTCCCAGCAAGATAAGCAATAGAACACAACGGAACCATAATAGGAAAAAACATGCCCTGAACATACAGCCCAGCACCGGAGCATCCACTATATCCCGTCGCTGTGAGCCAGGTGGCCATTAACCTTTCGGCAGCCCCTGCAGCTCCGTATGGCTGCCGTGCGGAATGCTCCGCAAAGCCGGGAATTGCATAATAAATCCACAATGCTGTGATATTCTGACTCCTCGCCTCAAATCAGCCTTGTTCCCAATTAAACACATATAATTTAATCACCCCCTGGGTTTTTTCCTACCTGTGACATTTTAGGACAAGAGCTTCTCCTTTGAGATCCCTGGTGATGGTCTCACCAGGCCCACCAGAGAGCTGCTAAGACCCTTGTGTGCCAGCAAGGCGATGGGAGCATGGGGCGGAGACCATGCTTCCACTGCAGGCAGTCTCCTTTGATGGCAGCACATTTGCTCGCTGAGAGAGGGATACAATGAAAGCCCATCCTCCTCCTCTACCTGCTCGTGTTACTCCTCTGCTCGCTGTGCACAGGGAAGTGGATGAGCTACTACCTTCTCCAGGCAGGTAGGTCCAATGGGCACCAACTGGTTGTATCTCCGAGAGAACCAGGGCCACCTCTACCTGAACAAACCCTTTTGGGAAAGGGCAAACCCAAGCCAGACTGCAGTCCTGAAATCCCTCTCTACACACGTAGCAGCACTGCTGTGTGTTGACTCATTGCACGGGTCTCGTGGTAACGCAATCAGGTACGTCTCAGGCAAACCAAATGGTCCGGCCACGCGCTGTATTTCCTGACTGCTTGGCATTGGTCTCTCCGTTTTTATTGTGAATTTGTAATTGATGACTCACTGCCAGGTCCCACACTCCCATATGTTAATAGCTGTGAGGTTTATGGCCATACCCTTACATTCTTTGCTCTATCTGGAAATGTTTGATCATCATCTAAACGCATGCTATGTCCTGAGGATCTCACTGTGCTTTGGTGCTGTGGCCGTGAGTTCTTGTGTTACCTTTTGGTTGTGTTAAAGAAAACTTATTTCCTTTGTCCCATTTTATAAATGGTCTTACATTCCTGGTCCCCAGATCAATTATCATGAGGTGTAAAATGAAATAAATACTGGAGGGAAAGTTTATTCCCCTTGAAATAACAAATCATCTTATTCTTAAAGAATATGCCTAAGTAGAATGAAAACACATCTGAAAGTGTTACATGTTGCATGTCTGAGTTATTTGCAGCAAGAAATGACAGCTGAGAAGGAAAAAAAAATTCCACCTTTCCAAGGGAACCTATATGATTTCAATTCTGCAAGAGCTGGAGAACCTGGAGTATTTTTAGATGCAGACAGATGAACTTAGACGTTCAACAGCTTCACTTAAGACCTGTCATATTGCATTCATAGTAACCCAGGCACACAGTGATATAGGAAAAGAAATCTCCAAAATTGGTTCAATTGAGGTGTTGTTAGGGTGTAGAAGATGGTGTATTTTTTGTCTCTACCAGTTTCCCCAGTTATGTCTTTTCCTTACTGGCACACACGAAGCTGTCTTTGACTCCTGGAGCTCACGCATGACTTGGGAAGTCCTGATAGACTTCAACCAATTTCTTTTGTTCAGCCTTTCCAGATGTAGCTAATAAATACCATATCACAGAGGAAGGTATTTTATCTCACTCCTTCATATAGACAATGTACACAGATGAGTATTTTGCTTTTGCACACACTTTAATGCACTAAGATAAGAACATATATGCAAATTCCAGTAGTGACACTAGTAATAGAACTGGATTATTGACTAAGCTTTCATGTAAAGATTTTAATTTCCTGGAAAATTTAAGATATATCCCTTTGAAGGTTTGGTATTTTAAACAAAGTTTATGAGATACTGGACCTTAAGATGTGTAGAGCTGAACACACCAAAAAGATAGTATAGATAGTTTGAGTGAAGAAAAACATGGGTTAAGCACTTAAGTGAAGTCTTGCCGAAACCAATACCTAAGATAGCTTGGTCTTAAGGACAAAATCAAGGAAAAGCAGCATCCAGTAAAAATGCCTAAGCTAACTTGAAAGGACATGTGCCCTAAACATTCACACAAATTTGTGTGGTATTTAGAGGTTTCCTTTGTACTCGTCTTGAATGATCTTCAGAAGATCACTCGTGCCTTCCCGAGTCACAGGTAATAAAGCCATCTGTCATAATGCCTGTCACTAGACCCCCTTGCGGGTGGATTCTGAGTCATAGGAAGCAGAAAATTGTCTGTACACATTTCTCAGCCTTGAAACTAGACTGTGCAAAGAGCCAGAAAAGTCAGGGTAGTCTAAGGTGGGATTGCAAACTTTGTTCTCTCACATGCATGCTCCCAGCATCGCTGTCTACTGTTAGGTACTATAGTGAACACTGAAATTGCCTGTATATATACCACTTATATAATTCAAACGATGCTTTGTTATGTCAGACCTTTAGGAATGTCACTGACTGCTCTGGGAGACCTGCAGCCTTTGTGTAGCTCTCACAGCAGGGAAGGAAATCGGAGTCTGGCCCTTTCGGCAGCAGTAGCTGTCACCAGTTAAGGCAGCACCACTGTGGGGCGAATCAGCCCCCATTTCTGTAGTCTAGAAAAGAAGCTAAAACTCTCCTTTCTTAGAGAGAGGTATTAGAATAACCTGATGTGAAGGATAAAGAAGAGTTAGTAATGCAGGTTACTCGCAGCAAATGCCTGTACAGCTCTGTCTCCTCTGAAGAAAGGAGGCATCTTTCCCGCAGCCCCACTGAATCCAGCCCTCGGTGAGATGAGCACAAAATGCACAAACGCCTTCAAATGAACCCAGACCAGAAAAAAAGCAGAGGAGGAGAAATACCGTTGAGATCTTGACCCTTTTTCTAAACTTTGCTGTGCAGTCCAGGCATACTTTAAGCATTAGGCATAACGACTGCTATTTCAAATAGCCCCAGTGGGTTTACGGCACTGTCCTGGGACTAACCACCGCATCCCAGTGCGTGCAGGAACTCAGAGCAGCCGAGCCACAGTTTAGCAACCAGACAGCACGTAGGGCAGAAGAGTGTTTTTTCCTCTATGTGACTTGGTGAATAAGGGAAGATTTATACATGTGTTTCTCAAGAACAGTAACAGGACTTGCCCAAAGTTCTGGTCTGCATTCTTGGTCAAGAGACAGATCAAACAGCTTAACTGGACTGTTCTGAGCAAATGTTTCTCTGTACCTCTAACAGTGCGCTGTCCTGCCCTGATCCTTTCAGACTTATTTGCCTTAGGCTTAGGAATCCCCAAAATATGACCTTTTGTTGAGGACAGCCACATGTGCTCTCAGTTCTGCAGCTCAGCTCCCGGCTGGCTGCAAATGGAGAGAGCTGGTGTTTGGCTCCAGCTCGCAGAGCAAAGGACAGCGAGGGAGGTCAGGTGGGACGCCTGGCGTGGGACTGCCCTCTTTGCTCCAAGCTTTCCTCTCTTCCAGGCAGACTTCTTCCCCGTATCACACAGCAAATCTGCATCCTTCCACATTCAGACCTAGCCTGTTCATGCAAGATTCATAGTTTGTGCATACTTCTTGACATGACTCTTTTGCGCAGCATCCCAGCACACATTCACACCCCTTTGGTGCTTGCCTTCAAGCCCATTCTCCTCCCAGCCCCCAGAGACTTTTCTCCTCCTGTGCCTAGGCACAAGAGGCTTAAAGATTCTCATTTGAAATGAACTATATACATCCCTCGCTTTGCCATACGAACATTGCTACTGAAGTCTCTCTCTCTCAGATTTAAGCATAGGCATTCAAACATATGCGTTTTGCAGGTGTTATTCCCTTACAACTCTGCCTTCAGGAAAGATAAAGTTACAGAGAGCACAGCAATAGGGAATCTGCTGGGTGAAAGAGCGGCACCCAGCACCCAGCTTCCCTTCTGAACTCTGACTGAAGGGACATGTGCAGCCTCAGCCTGCTCCCTCAGGGATCCAGCCACGTTTTTGGGCTGACAGTGCCAAAAAATGCAAATCTATCGACCACTAAATCCACCTTCAGAAACAAAGGGCTGTGATCTGATCACTGTCTCAAATGGAAGCGGATGCTCAGACAAAACTGCCTGATTCTTCGCTTTCCCTCCCCCCAAAAAAGCCCTTAAGCATGCAAAAAAATAGTTGCTTCTGCAACCAGGAAAATAAACACAACTAACAAGAAACATGCAGAATAGAAACTGGCAAGGAGGATGCTCGTTTTCCCGCTCCCCATCCCCTGCTGTGATACAGATCAGACTGTATTTAACATAACACTGATCCCCATCCTCCTTGCTTCCTCTGCAATGACTAGTCTCCCTTGCTGAACGCACAGGCACCTTACCTGGGGTGGATGTCCACAAGCAGCACCAGGGTCTGCATAGTGATCACGTCAATCCGCTTACAGTGAAACCGTGCCACCTTCAGCACTTTTAGATATGTGAAACACAGGACTATAAGGGAGAGGAGGAAGCTGAGGGTGTGAAAGACCCCAGTGAAAATCACAAACTGTGTCCTGTCCTCTGGTCTCTTGTTGTACAGGGTGCAGGAGGCATAGAGGTGATGGAAACCCACCCAGGAGAGAGAAGCTGCCACTATCGGGAACGACACCGAGTGTAACCACGTGTAGCTCAGTATGAGAGCAGCATCTCTGTACCTCATTTTGGAGTGATAACTTAGAGGGAAGACCACAGCAATCCACCTGTCAATGCTCAAAGCTGCCATGCTCAACATGGAGTTCGTGGTGAGAAAAGTCTCCAGGAAGCCCACAATGTGGCAGATCTGATCTCCTCCTGGTTGACTCTTGTAAATGATCCCAGCCAAGGTCAGGGGCATGTTCGAAACAGTCATCAACAGGTTGCAGAAGGTGAGGTTGAGGATGAACAATCCCGGGACCTGCTTGCGGATGTCAGCGCTGTACAGGAAGCACATCAGCACCAGCACATTGGCCAGCAGGGCCACGAGCATCAGCACCACCACCACGAAAGCCAGGATCACCTCCCAGATGCTCATGGTGCGTCCAGTCACAGGAGGGACATCTCCGAAACTGCGCCGTGCCGGCACCCAGGGAACATGGTGCGAGGCGCGCTCACCTCGCCCTCCTCCCCAGCCTGCTCGCACTCTTGCATGCCCTCCGTATTTTTAGAAGAGCTGCAGTTTTTTTCTCCAACCTCCCCCTCCTCGCTGTTCCTTTCCACGTCAACGCTTTCCGAGACGTGCACAAAAGCACTGGGAATGCCCATCAAACTGCGAGGAGGGCTTAAAAAATATCAGCAGGACTGAACCACTGTCTCCATTCGGTCCATTTGAAGGAGAGCAGGTTATTCTGAGAAACTGCTCTCCTGAGGTCCCTAATTATCAGCCCCAAGCTTGCAAGCAATTCACCGAATGAATTGTGCTCTCTTTCTCTCTTGCTTTCTGTCTCTCTCTCGCTCTCTTGCTCTTGCTCTCCCCTCCCCTCTCCTCCAACCCTCACTCCCTTCCAGGCTGAATGTAACCTGCTTTTTATGATCACAGATAAAAACCCCATTAATGGATTAAAGCATGCACACTGCTGGTGATTCGCAAATGTGATTATGTCATCCCCCTTCCACAACCCCTCCCCTTCTCCTTGCGATTGTGACTAGACTTTCCTCAAGAGAAATCCCATGCTTTCATTTAATTGATTTAGCCATTAATTTGCAAACAGCCATGTAACCAAATTCCTGCACTCCGGTGCGTTTCCTACATTTCAGTGCATCACTTTCACAGTTGCTGCTTGCTCTCACCCAGGGCAGGGTCTTTCTTTTCATCAAAAAGATGGGTGGGGGGTGGGGGGGTGGGGTGGATGTATTCTGCTGCTTCTCTGGAGCTCTCATTAGGCTATCAGAATGATTTTACTGCTCTAGTTTAGCACTTTACACTCCTGTGTCTCCAAGCACGATACATAGGAGGAAAACAATTGCCTGATTGCCTGCCCTCCTCCTTTAAAAGCAGGAAACCCAAAGCCCCAAATGCCACTGTCACACGTCCAAGGTCATAGAGCAGGTGAGCGGCAGAGACAGCAACATGCTGCCTGTCTCGCTATTCAGCCGGGCTTTCTCCCCTTCCACAGCCTTTCCTTCTTCCTAATGAAAGCCTCCCTCCCTGGGAGGGTGAGCATCCTGCGAGATCAGAACCAAGCAGCAGCTTGGCACAGGAAATAGGAATAAGCCTGTATAGCACATAATTAGGTGTTAAAATTCAGTTTGTATTAAAGGACGGAGTGGGAACTGTTTTCTGATTGCCTTTCCTGTCTCTTTAAAACAGTTTTAACTGGGAATGCTGAGACTTTGTGAGCAATCGGGACAGCTTTCTCATCAAGGCAGCCAAGCCTTAATCCCTGCACAATAAGAAAGCAAAAGATACCCTGCAGCACAGTTATTGTGGTTTAGTAAGTGCCTCTGCACGTGTGCGAAAGCTGGATGCTTAGGGGGATTTGTCCTCTGTGCTCACAGCCCTTGCCAGAGCCGTGCACGCTGGATTTACAGCAACTCTTCGTTGGGCTCATCCGCTCAGTAGCAGAGCTGTCACCCTGCAGGCTGTCAGAGCTTGGTATGTTGTAGGAAGGCCCCTTCTCTTCCACACCTCTTGTGTTTTGTTTCCTTAAACCCGGCTTTAAAGGGCTGATGGAGACGGGAGGCTGGGACTCCCGGGACAGTTTAGCTGGGTATGTAGGTCTTGCAGGGACCCACGCAGCAGGGGGGAGCGGCTCAGGGCACAGAGCCCAGGCCTTTCCGTGAGCCCCGTGAGCTCCCTGTCTCCAGATCACAAGTGCTGGGTTGGATGAGGAGCAGGACTTCAGTGTCTGGTCTTTTCCTGAGGCACTGATCCAAAGCCACACGAGAAAAGCCTGAAGGTGACCCTTTTAAGTAAGAGGAGTCTTTACCCTCTTAGGAGAGGTAGGCTAAGGAGATGGGAGAGAAGACGCAGATCTCGCTGCTGCTGCTCCTGCACAGAACCAGAACCTCAGCAAGTTTCTTTCTTGGGTAGGAAGCAACAGCCCTGGCTGAGAGAGGTGTCCTGGCACCAACAGCCCGAGCAGGGTGTCCACCTCACAGTGCCTAGCGTGATGCCAGCTTAAAGCTCAGCAAGCAACGACAGCCACGGCGCCACGGCAAGAAGCTGTATGAGTTGGGAGCCACCGAGAAGAAAAACATGGCAAGACTTGCTGGGATGCCAGGAAGGGCAGGGAAAAAGGAGGGGGAAGCCTGGTGCCATATGGGAGGCAGGTACTCCATGACAGTGGTAGAAGGGGATCTCATGCTGACTTGGTGTGAAGGTGATACCTGGCTCCTCCTTCCCGCACCCAGCCTCCTCCGTGGCTCAAATCAATCCTGCAAGGCCCCCAGCTGCACAAATCATTCAAGACCCAGCAGCACAGGCACCAGGTAATTTAGCCATTTATCTTACCTTGCGACACACGAGGCTATGGGTTCATCAGAATGCTTTCCTGAAGCCGTGTGCTGTCTCCCCCTTAGTGAGCGGAGGTGCCTCCTGGATTCTAAAGCTTTGCTCGTGAGCAATTCCCTGGTGTGACAGGGGCTCTGGCACCACTGTCAAGCCTGGGTAGACAGGGAGGGAGGGAATCTGTGTCTGGAGAAAAAGGATTAGGGGTGACAGTCACGAAAAGAGGATTTTCCCAAAGTGATAGATAGATGTGAAATAATGGGAGGCTGAATGAGATAGTTGAGTGAAGCAGTGATGTGATATGAAAGGTCAAGTCTGGGGGTGGCCTGGGATAGACACTGCAGTGGGCTTGTCATGAAGGGGCACATGTGGAGCTGATATTGTGGAGGAAACGGTGGTGGTGGACATATCTTTAAGGGCAGGAGAGGCTGGCAGGACTGTGGACTGGCTCTAAAGGATCTCTTTACCAGGGCGTGGAGAAGCATACAGGGGTGGATAGCTGCAGGATGGTCAAGACGAGACCCCCTGTATCCTCCGCATGGTGTCTAAGATCCTTCTTCCAAGACCTGAAATCTCCCCTCCCTCCACCTAGTTCTTTTTCCCCCAGAGCTTGGTAGGGTGCTACTACTGTTCATATCAGTGTGAGAAACCTAAATTAAAGCAGCAGGTTTGGCATGTCCTTCAGCAGTTGCTGGCCTAAATGAATGAAGCATTCGCAGTCTTACCCTTCACAGTTTACAGATTGCTTTTTCTATTCTGTTCTATTCTCCTATCAAGCTATTTTGTGTGGTACAGGTTTCTCAGGTAAAGAAAACATTGTTAGCTGTCAGGCTGGACTCCCAGTGTTTACAGGAAAAATGTTTACAGGAAAGGGCTTAAATCGACAGTCAAGTGAAAAAGTTTTCTAGATTTCAGGAGAAAGCTGAAGTTTTCTCTTGATGATTGACTTGAGTCTAGGTATGTATGCCTAACTCTAAAGGCCAAATAATTTACATAATTGATTCCCCTGTTGGAATGAGGATATTTACTGAATGCTTCTGGATTTATTTATCATGTGTACCTAAGACAGCATGATGGACCAATCAAATAATTTCATTTCATACAAAGCAGAAAGAAATAATATGCTGTGTGTGTGTCATGGTTTAGCCCCGGTCAGCAACTGAGCCCCCAGCAGCCACCCGCTCGCTGCCCTCATGTCAGGACTGGGGAGAGAACTGAAAAGGTCAAAGTGAGGAAAGCGGTGGGCTGAGACGGAGACAGCGTACCCGGCCAGGCAACACCGCGCACAGGAGCAAAGCAAAGCCCGGCACTGGTTCCCCGCTGCCCGTGGCAGGCAGGTGCTCGGCCATCCCAGGGGAGCAGGGCTCCAGCACGCCCAGCGGGGACTGGGGAAGGCCAACGCCATCGCTCCCAGCGTCCCCCCGTCCCCCTTCGTCCCCAGCTCCATATGCCGAGCGTGACGGCGCACGGCACGGGGTATCCCTGGGGTCGGTCGGGGTCAGCTCCCCCGGCTGTGCCCCCCCAGCTCCCCGTGCCCCCCAGCCCGCTCGCTGTGGGGTGGGGGAGGAGCAGGAACGGCCTCGGCTCCGTGTAGGCACCGCTCAGCGGTCACGGAAACATCCCTGTGTCATCAGCACGGCTTCCAGCACAGACCCAAATCGTGGCCCGCACCGGCGGCTGTGAAGGCAACCAGCTCCAGCCCGGCCAAAGCCAGCACAGCATATTTTATCACTGTAGAGGAAATTAATGTGTTGCCGGTGATCCCCTAGTGGCAGGTGCTGCAAGTTTGGTTTGTGATATTTCAGTGACAGAGTACATTATGAATTAGCAATAAGCGCTACTAATAAACATGGATTTTTGCCGGTGAAGTCTGACAGTACTAGGGCTTGGTTTAGGAGATCAGGAGTCCTTTGACATTTGCTCCATTGTCAAGCACACAAAATCACAGAATATCTATTGCACTTTATATATATTAAATGCAGAGGTGACTGTGAAGTGGCACGGCCCAACAGATAGAGCACTGAGCTGGTAACCAAGAGATTTGAGTCCTACATGGCCACGGGGGCATCAGTTCACCAAACCTCTCCTAACTCTGCTTTGTCCCATAAACTCCTGGGGACAAAGGGAAGGAGTTTGTATACAATGAGGTCCTGATCCTGAGCCTTATCTTAATCAAATTTATCTGCAAATGACCACTTTTAGAAGGATCACAGAAATCTGTTGTCATTCCTTTACAATGGCCCTATAGCAAATGGTTTTGTGGCCTACATACCTCATGCATACCAGGTTACCCTGACAGAGCTATGATTTGTACTAGCATTGTACCAAACAGGAGGGATATTGCAACAATATGAAACTCCTCTAGGCAAGACATTATTTTTTTACTGTCCGTGCAGTAATTGTTATTACATTTTGTCTCTATTTGGCAATGGACAAAGGCACGAAGCTGATTATATCTTCCGTATTTTGGGTTGACCTCTCAATTTAAAAACATGTATGACATTTGGATGGAAAACTTGTTTTTGCTGTGGTGTCTGTGAAGGGAAGAACTTTCTAGGCATGTTGTCCCACTGAGAGGATGAAATAGCTACTTGGGATAAATGAAATTTTCAAAGTTATGTCCTAAATATCCTAGATAGGAGGCTATTCTGATGACCTAACTAAAACATCTAAAACACTCATTTCACAGGAAACTAATGTTTAAAGCTTTACACGACTGAGAAAACTACTTGAAAATCTAACCTGAAAATGCATTTGAGATCTGATACATTTCCTTTGAACTGAAGTTTGTAGCTCTCCAATTTTTCTCTGTCAAAATTGGGGAATCTCAGCTTCATGCTTTCACTGCACTTTCCTTCTCCTGTTGTCTCGCCTTCCTTCTTTGATCAGCAGTGTACAAACATTACAGGACTTTAATAACAGGAGTATTGACACATGGAAGAGATTGTTTCTCCTTTATCTGTGTCTTAGCCAGTTCAAAACCACCCAATTTCCCCTGGAAAGCCGGTGTGCCTGCAGCTAGCCCAGGGGTATTTCCTCTTGCCTCCACCAGCCTTTACTTTTTGTTCAGGGCTGTTTGGAGAGTTTGTAATAAATTCATGAACTGTAGAACCAGGTCGTTTCACTTTATTGTCAATTAAACTAAATTTTAGTAGCAGCAGCTTCTTTGATTATTTGAAGGTCAGGTGTCACACTGGAAAAAACAAAGTGTTGTCTGCTTTTATGTGAGTAAGATAATGTCTCACGAAATCATCATCCTGCTGAATCAATGGTGAAGTCTCACTGACTCCAGCCATCAGAATTTCACCATATATGTAGAGTACAGATAATGTGAGTAATGACTTGTGTAATGTCTACATACTTTGTCAGGATGGTAGACAGACTTAACTGGGCAGCTGGCCCTGGTAGTTCATTGCTCCATTGACAATGTCAGAAGGAGCAGAGAACACTTTCTCTTCTGTGTCTGCAAAACCATAACTTTTGATTCACTGTGTGGCAAATGATCCAAGCCTTTGGTCACCATGCCAGGGCAGAGGCTCAAGAACAGAAGGCACAAGAAAGCTCTTTAAGCACTCATGCGAATTGACTTTGGTCTGTCTTCAGCCCAGTACCATGCAAAACCTTGGCAAGGCTGCGTGGCAGAGAGAGAAGCCTCAGCTCTGTCCCTCCTGGGCCCTGGCTGGCAGAGCGTCATGGTGCAGAAGTAGCTACTACACTTTCTTTATTTATTTATTTAACTTTATTTATTTATTTAAATTTATTTAACTTCAGCTCCCCCCTCTTCCTAGCCCCAAGTAACTAGCGTCACAAGTGGCCTCTTGCTCATTCCCTTGCTCTCCAGCAAATGCTGTGTGTTGCACACACCAAACGCTGCATGGCACACTGGGACTAACTGGGGGGTACTGGCCAGCCAGCCAGTTTCTCACGGGCCACCGCTTTGGGGAACTGGGGAGGGAAACCCTCCGCTGCCTTGCCATGCTGCTTTTGCGCTGCAAGTGCCACAACAGCCACAGCAAGGCTGTGCACCAGAGCCCTCCCGGTGAATTATTCATGGTCAGGTTGTCGCAGCTAGTTTGCTTCATGGAATTATAGAAACATCAGGTCCTGAGGCACATGGCTGATGCTTCTGGCACCTCTGCCTGCTGGCTGGGTTTTTAAGGGCTCTTAGGGCAGCTCAGGAAATCAAATCAAGCCGGCAGCAACAGCATGCCATGTGAACCTTTGAGTCAGGGACTCTTGTGGGTGGATGTGTGAGTAGGTGGAAGGCACAGCGCACCCTTCCCCTGGGCTGCTTTTGCACCAGGTGAGAGCCTTCTTCCTGGGGACCAATTAGTGGATGAGCAAGCTCAGTCACTTGGTGCAAGTTGGAGAGTAACTTGGTCTCTCTGTGTTATTCCTGCAAGTGCGAGGTGTTAAATGACGTATTCCAGCATGGGGTCTGGTTCACAATTTGTATTTTGGAATCGCTCCATATCCATATGATCGATGATGCAGATATTGAGTCCCACTTCATCTTCATATTGAGCTATATTAGAATAATACTAATTTAAAGGAGAGAGTGCATGGATGTACATGCTTTATTTGGTTTACCTATAAACACAACAAGGAGGGCTCAAATAAAAGCTTGGCCAACACATTTTAAGTGCGCTACCATTTCTTGCAAAAGATATATTTATTAGCAAAGAATAAATAGATATATTTTAATGTTTTTAAAGACATAAGAGACTTCCAGGTTTGTTTTCTGACTTTTTTCATTCTCAACATGTTTTTACTTCTCACCTCTTTCTTACATGCAAGTGAATAAAATAATAACTAATTTTAAAATTAACATAATTTTCTTTGAGAAACATCTTTGAGAGATGTGGAAAAACTCAAAAGGACCAAACAAAAAACCCCTCCAATTTACATTACAATTAAATGAATATATCCATAATATTCCAGCCTTTAGAATAATATCAGTTCTTTCAGAGAGGGGAAGTAGTTTTCCATCAGCTCTTTCACCATTCATCTTCTTGCATACACATCTGCCGAGGTTAGAATTATTCAGCACACCCCAGCACCCTTTCTGACTTAAACCTGGAAGGTATTTCTAGAAAGACTGATTTCCAGCCTCCAGGAATTGTTGAAATGTTATCTAGAATGCTACTCACAGCATCTGAATGAGAATTACCTTTGGAAAAGTGGGGAAAAGGAATTCATGCACTTGAAGTCTACTTAGAGGATGCCATCATTATTTGCAAGATGCATAGCTATTCTGATGTTATTCGCATGAAAACATGTCAATCAAATATCACCTGAATTTAAAAAACTGTTATTATTACTCTTACTCTGATGTTTTCCTGACAATGTTGTCATAAGGATGAGAGCAAACTGATGTGCATGTAAAAGGGGCTCCCTGAGTACCCGCGAGTGCGTCTCCCGTGAGGAGAGGTAATGAGGACTCCATCAAATATTGAGACTGCCTTGACAAGAGCTGCACAGTCACAACGGATGTCAGCATCCTTTCCTTTCCCAGGCTTGCCACGAGGATGTGGCCTGGCCCCTCAGAAAAGCGGAGCCGCCTCGGCAATGGATATAGCAACCTGAGCTCAGGTAGGGCTGCATTTCAGACTCACCTCTGGCAGAGGTCCAGCATGGGTTTAGGGCTGACAGGGTTGGCTTTGTTATCATGACTGTTTAAGGCCCAAGCTATGCCTTTCTTTGTCTTTGCTCTTGATTTTAGAGACTCGCCATCATCTAGCCATGTGGTTAATTTGCAGTAGTAGCGGTAGAGGTCTCCAACAAATCCAAAGGCACTTTGTCTTCACTATGTCTGCCTATGTGTGGGAGGAAAGCTTTGCCCTGGGAAGTTTGTGCTTGTGAAGGTGACTTCAAAAGTTCCTGAAAAGGTTTGGAGACCTACAGCCAAGTGAGAAGGCAATGCAACTGGAAAGGCGCTCATTCAGGGAAAGTAATTAGGCTTAGGAGTGACCTCTGGTACACTGCTCATAATGCCACCTAGGATGTCATAGTCTCTCTGGGATTTAAACTGTTGTGGAAAAAGCATTGGATATTTGCAATGCAGAGGAAGAAAAAAGACAGCCACTAATTAAAAGACCAAAAATATTTTTTGGCGTCTGAAGACAGGCAAAACAAATTAATTCCCAGTTTTTCCGAAGGAAAGGCAGGACTGAATTTGCTAGATACTAGGTTTTATATCATTCCCATGTTCTGATAACAAGTGATACCCATCACGTCTACACTCTTCCAGACAGAATTTGTTCTCTTTACTCTGCGGTTCTTCAAAATGTCACAGCAGGATTCACTTTTGTCACACTCGCTCTTTTTAGATGTGCAGAATTTAAATTTCCTCTTGTTTTAAACTGGGCTAGCTCCTTCTCGCTCAGCAAAGTCAAAACCAGAGGCTTGCAACAGAAGGCTTTTAAAACGATACATAGATGTCAGAACCTGTTTCTATATAAAAAGCCATACGTGAATGTGCACTGTCATAACCTTTCATTTAACAATTAGCTAGGTATTTTGGTTTTTATAATTGCTTCTAGTACAGCAATTTTATGTGGCTATTCATATCTATTCACTTCTTGCATGAAATGCCTGTTATTAAAATTTTTATCTTGTAATTGAAATAAATGATTTTTGCTTCTTGTTTTTCTGTTGAGCAGAGTACCATTTCTCCTCTTTCTAATAAGTTCTGCAGGGGAGGAGGTTATTATACATATGGGGATGTTCTAACCAAGTATGTCTGCTTTATTAATGAAGGATATTTGGATCTTTGCCTTAGGCTGGGCAAAAGAATTTGGGTTCCAAATTTTTTTTTGCATGATCATACATATTTTTTTACACACCTTGCTTTTGCTTTGCTCCCCCTTACTGTGCCAGAGTTATGGACTTCAGAGCTCAGCTAATTGTGTATCACCTGCAAATTCTCCACCTGATTGCTTAACTATTTTAAATGTACTGGAAAACTTATTAATGCCTTTCCAGCTCAGGGAAGGTAACATTCAATTCACAGGTCTTTAAGAGCTAAAAGACTCCTTGCAAAGCAGTCTATCACAGGCTTATTTCCCTGCAGCAGCTCTTCTGGGTTGTGATTCCTGTGGATTTGTGATATATTGATAAGGTTTTATAAGGCTTCTTTTCACTGGAAGACTTTCTACACGTCCACTAACATTAAGGACTTTGAAATTCTAATGTTAATTATTGCTTTAACTGGCTTACCATGGTAATGAAGGAATTACGCAATCCCTTTAATAAGCCCAGGCAGCCTTTTTAAAATAGATATGTTATTTCCAGGCCTGTAGTTTGGGAAGCACTCCTAATGAGGTATGGCGTGCCCTTGCTATCAGTTCAGCCTTTTCATTTTAAATGGCTATTAGTGTAAAGGTTTTTATTTAGAACCTGTAAATCTAAGTCAACATTTTACAAACAAAATGGAGGGCATAAAGGAGGTGAATACAAACCATACTTGGTTTCTGTGTTAATTCATATCAATCATTTGCCTATCAACCACAACCAGCAGGTTCTTAGACAGACTGTCACGTGAAATTACTACAGATGTGGCTGTACTGGCATCTTCTTTGTAATCAAGAAAGATGGACTACCAGCCTCTGAAAAAATGCTTGCCTTCTTGTATCGAATTTTTAAGATCACAATGAACTGGAAAAGCTGATTCTGTGATCCTTTCTTGACACCAAACAGGACTTGTTTTTGAGATATCACAGTTGCTTTCTACAGCTGGGAGCAAACATGATATTCATGTTATTGCAACTCATATGCAATGGCTCTCCTTGGGCCTAGAGCAGAGCATGTTCCAGAAAAAATACAAATGCAAAACTAATTAATGCGTGAGTTGCTGTAGCTGATATATGGAGGTGCTGCAGCCTGCCTGGAGCAGCAGGAGATGTATCTGACCTGCAAGAGCTCACAGAGGCACTGGAGTCATGAAGTCAGAACACTGCAGGACTGTAAATGAATTTTAACAAAATGAAAATGCAAGGCAATAACCATGCTGATAGCATACCACACTGGATAGTCCTATCGCTGAAGAATTAAGCCAAATCTTTTTGCATTTCTGCTGGGCAAACACACGCTGCAATGTGTGCGGATGCATGGGTCAGAAAGCTATGGGTCAAGCATTCGTTTAAAATGCCTGGAGATTAATGTTTACTAAGTCCCTACTAGAAATAGGGTAATTGTATCAGACTGATTTCATTTATTTTAACTTGCTTAATTTCATTTAGCATAGATATCATTTATGTGCATAGCCAATAAAAGATACTGGCTTTGATTGATTAATAACATCTCAGACTTTAAAAGACCTCTTCAAAATTGTCTGATGATGAAGGTGGCTTTTAATGGACTAAGATTTTTTGGAAGGGCTACTCTGTTCCTCGGGATAAAAAATTAGTCACCTGATGAAGAAATTTAAACTCTTTTTTCTCTTGATCCTGTTCTCCTCATGACCCAAAGACAGAGGACAGAGCCATCCACACTGCCTTTGGAGGTTAGGTCTCAGCCACCAAAACGAAGGATGATCTGAATTCTCTCTTGGTGACACCAGTGGCAAAACATTCATGTGTTTGAGAAGATCTTGTTCAGCCTGGAGAAGAGAAGGTTCCAGGGAGATTTGTAGTGGCCTTTCAATACTTAAAGGGGGCTTGTAAGAAAGATGAGGACAGACCTTTTAGCAGGGCCTGTAGCAATAGGGCAAGGGCCAATGGCTTTAAACTAAAAGGAGGAAGATGTAGATGAGCTGTGAGGTAGAAATTGTTCCCCGTGAGGGCGGCGAGGCGCTGGCCCAGGCTGCCCAGAGCAGCTGTGGGTGCCCCATCCCTGGCAGTGCTCAAGGCCAGGCTGGATGGGGCTGGGAGCAGCCTGGGCTGGGGGGAGGGGGCCCTGCCCAGGGCACTGGGGTGGGACTGGGTGGGCTTTGAGGTCCCTTCCAACCCAAACCGTTCTGTGATTCTATCTTGTTTTCTGCTAGTCTTCAAGTATGCTCACAGAAGGGAGGAACGAGAGCAAAGCAACAGGACAAATGCAAAAACTGGTTAAGTTTTCTTTAAAGTAACATTACCAGGCAAGATGAAATATGAGTTAAACTTCCGAGAAATATCTTTTTCCAAGAAAGAAATTTTCCAAGAAAGAAAGTGACTGATTTCAAAACAACAGCCATTGTGAAAGCTTTCACCAAAGCACAGGGCATCATACCCACCTACCTGGACCTTTTGCTGATGTAGGGCTCACATGAACAAAGAATCACTTCTGTAACAGAGTATGTATAGCCAAAACACCGTATTACCACTTGTCTCCTATGAACATGGGAAAAATCCACCCGGATTAGTCTTGCTTCCAGTAAGTAGCTCAACCAAATAAGTACTGAGGTCTGGTTTTGATGCAGTTTCATATTTTCCAAGATACTCACCTGCCACCACAACCTGTATTCAATAGGTTAATAACATCCCTCATCTCTCCAGTAGCAGGAAGCATGTGAATAAAACTCCTCTAAAAAATTCATCATTTTCAGTCAACTAGAACTCTGCCTTGTCATCTCCTTTAAGTTTTTTTCAATGCAATAAATGTACAAAATAAACCCAAGCAATGAAACAAGTATTGGCTGCTTTCTCTGGCATTCTTATCAGTCTGCGTACTCCATGCGGGTTACTGATAAGGAAAGAAAACTTATGTAAAACTCACACAGAGAGATAGAGCCAAATTGGCATCCAAGATCAGCAAGCTCCTGATGCAAAAATTTGGAAAACTACACAGTTCACAGTAGGACTGTGTGATTATTAGCTGTAAATGAATGGGGACAGCTTCAGTTTGTTTTTACCAAGGACTTCTCATGACCAGTCTTGAGTGAGTGAGCTCCTACAATGGAAAAAGTGAATTTAATCCACATTCATATAGATTATGCTCATGTCTACTAGCTAATCCATTTGTCTTTTTATGACACTCTTCTGATAAAGGTTCAGAGCAACCATAAGAAAAGAAAAAAGCTACAACACAAGAAAATTTAAGGTTTGTGGACAGAGCAATTGAGGGCAGAGGCCCTAAAGTGATCTCTTATGGCCTTTATATCATAATATTCTAGAACATCTTTGACTTTTCATATATTAAATTTCACCTGATAGTTGAGAGTCTAGCTACAAAATCTAATTATAAGGCAGAAAAGAAGAAAGTGATGAAGTTTTGTCTATGTCCTTAATCACTATTTGATTTTTATCAACCCTAGGCATAATAAACATCACCTGCAATTATCTCCCACACGGAAAGATTACTTCCTTTTGTCATGAATACCTGTCATCCAGACCCAGGAGCCCTAGGTTGTTATTACTCGGGGCTCGAGGAACACCTGCGTTTTCTTGGCAAGCTCTGGAAATTATAATGCTTTAGCAGTATTCATGTAAGAATTTCCTCTGCATTCATGAGTATCTCATTGATCTGGTAGCTATAAAGCAAGAAAAATTAAAGGAGTTGCTGACTGATTTCTTTTCACCGTGTTGAGGATCTTCTACTCTTCATCACAAGTTTTGGATGGATTGCGTAATTACAGAAAGTCCCCACTTTATTTGTGGGAAAGCTGAACTCCCTAAGGATTTGGACAGAGAGCTCCAAATGTATTTTATACTTTCCTGACAAAATGCTGATGTTTTCCCCTATGTAGAAGGAAAAAATTCTAATTATTGCTAACAAAAGGTTTATTCTCTTTTCAATTTAATTCAGTTAGCTTCAAGGAGTTGTTCACCCTCTACCTCCGGACCCCGGGAGGTGAGGAAGCACTGCAGCCAGCAGGAGTATCTCCACGCCTGGAGACACGAGCAGTGTCCCTGCAGCCCTACAGCCAGACGATGCTGAAGCTTTTTCTACCTTCTAGGCACATTTTTTTTAAACTGAAGCAATGTCTTAAAAAATGGATCTAAATGCAGAGAAACTGAAGTTGTCTCCACACATCTCTTCTGCAGTATTTCCTCATTTGCAAGTTGTGTTGCCATTTTGTCTCTCCAGCTGTTATAATTCCTCCCCTCTGTGCACAGGCTTCCCCCCATTTTTGATACCAGCTATGTAAGTTCACAGTGGGGTTCGAATTTATTTTCTTCTCATGTTTCTTGCAAGTTAGTGGAGGGAAGCAACCAAAACTTGGAACTCTGATACTCTCTTTATTTCTTTCTCAGTAGAACCCTTTAACATCTGACAGTCTGCCTCTTCTTTGGTGTTATCTTAAAGGAAGGAAAGGGCATTATGATGCGTTATATTGGAAAGCACACACAGAGAATAAAAAATTCAATCCAATTAGTACAAAGTGCAGGTCTCCTCCTCAGGAAAACCTCTAACACACATTGGCAGGGCAGAGATTCAAATGTCAGTGACCCCTCACAGATAAAGACCTTTTGAAACAGCTACCAAACTGCATTCTAAGTCTCTTGGACAGGAGGATGCCTGCACTGAACCTTGTGTGCACTTTCTCAGCCAGGTATTTTGCTGTTAAAGCCTGGTTTGAGAGCCACCTTGCTGGCCAGGCTCATGCTCTGGAGGATCTTGGCAGCGGTGATCAATGTATGATGATGGTTGGAAACACCTCAAAAGGCACCAGCCAAGAGACCTCAAACACTCCATAAAAGAGTCACATGTGGGCTCACGCTGTGAGGATTTCGAGGCAGCTTTGGCCAGAAGCAGAAGTGATGGTGGAAGAGGTGGAAGAGGAACATGTGCTTTAGGATGTATGAGTAAGCCTGTCCTCCGGCTCCTAGCACTGAAGGACCTACTATAAAGACCAGCTAAAGGCCTCATTTATGGTTTTGAGGAGACCATTATAACACCTCAAAATCCCTGAAATTATTGTTTCAGCTGTGCCCATTTCTTCTGTTCGTGACCCCACAATGTCCTCCTCGCTCAGTGGAGGCCAACAGCCGCCTGCCAAGGTAGACTTTTGGGCTGCCAAAAGAGAATAGGACCTGCCCTGGGAGCAGGATCCAGTGTGCACTGCAGAAAGACCTGTTTTTTACCTACAACATGCATTTTAGTTCTCTTAATCCACACATCAGGCCAGAAGACTGTGTTTAGTAATACCTGTCTGCTTAGCAGATAGAGAATTAAGCTACCAGTTTAGGTTCTGTTTAATAATTTAAGAACTATGAGGGGAAAAGTGAGTGTGTTTGTGTGTGTCTCGTGTATGCAAACCTCTGTACTGGAATATGTACGATGAATAATATTATTTCTCCTTGCCTGCAGATACTTACAGGAAAAGCTGCAGGGCAGGCTTCTCATGCATGTCTTTCTTGCAAGGGTCATGATATTTGAATTTTCTCCACCTTCAATCCCTGGGTTGTTCATAAGGTTGGATATATTTTATAAAGCATCCTCTCCTTTCTGAGAGCTTTGCCCCACACAGTGCAGGAGGGTGCCTTTGGCCTGGGGGAGTCATGCGGTGGCTAAAGGCACTTCGCCAATGCCCTGGGTGCAACTCCCATGCCCACACTGCCACGGCGGGGCAAGAAACGTGCCTGAAACCATCCCAGGTCACGGCTGGCAGTCTACTGCCACATCACAGGCATGCCACCTGCCTCTTTAGTGGCATCTCATATAAATCAGTTGGAGAGTGTGGTACCAATCTCTATTCACATCTTTGTGCATTATTTACCTGTACATTCATTACTCAGAGGTGGTAAGGTAATTGAAAGGTCATAAAATTGGAATCTTTGATTCCAAAAGGCTGGGAAATTTCTGCTTATGAATTCCATGTGGTCCCTGGCATGACTTCCAGAAGGAAATCTCCTAAGGATCTGCCCATCTTACAGGCAAGTAAAAACATCAAAAAGACTTGATGGGTTATTGCAGGTGGAGGACACGATAAAGCGATGTTGAAGCAAATTCGGGGGCATTATCAACAAACAGCTTGCTTGGTCTAATAAACCGAAAGTGTAATTCTAGAGGCAGCCCATCTCCCTTAGCAGCAGGGACATCCAAGCTATGTATTCCCAGCGTTCCCAAAGCAGGATAAAAGCTCATCTTTATCCACTGAGTCATGAATCAGCTAAAATCAATATTTTTATTTTAAAGTATGGTTTGAGATTTTTTTTTTTCTTTATAAACCTTACAGGATGAGGACTGCATTGCTAAATCTCAGCTTTAAAATAATTTTTTCCTGACAAGACACGCATCACTGAAAATATGGGCCTGTAATGAAAGTGATGGCACAAGTTTACAGCACTGCAAACACAAACGTGCAATGACAGTATCTTAGCATAATGCTCTGATTTTTACATGTATGTTCTTCAAAAGCCATTTTGCTTCAGTCAGATCCCACGAGGGTTTAACTCACAACAAATGTGAGCAAAGAGGTTGTGTGATTTTCTAGCATCAAATACAATGGTCTAACCTGTGGTGGCAAAGGGGATGTAGCAGTGTCTAAACTATCCCCACGAAGATACTCCGGTGTGGATGGTGTCCCTCGCTGTAGCAGCAAGCATTTACTACCTCTTCCTCGGTCACATCGTATAGGTGTAGGGGCTGCAATCGGTGCAGCCCTGTCCTGCTACTGTCCCAGAAAGGGCTGGAGGCTCATTACAGCCTCAGCTGAGATCCCTCAATGAGGAAGGCAGAAAAATACCCCCTCTGCTCCATTCCTGAGCTGATAACAGGAAAACTGGGTTTGTAATCTTGTTCATTCTTCTTATACTTCTCTCTTTCCTAATAGTAATATAGTTATTTCTTTCCTGAGCATGATAATAACCCTTGCTTCTGTAATCTTCCTCGGTGAAATACTACAGACAGACAGATAGATAGACAGAGATACAGATAGAGATACAGATAATATCCATGAATATTGCAGGATATTACCTTTAGCCACCAAAGGATAGGATTACTTGCTGTGCAACTTTATTAAGCATTCTATTAGATGACTTTCACCAGAGAAAGCTGTATTATAACATGAGTGAAAAAAGCGCAGGGCCTGCAACAAAAATCCTAAGAGGCAATACATTATCCAAGCTGAACTTTAAATCTCCTAAGAGATTCTGGTAACAAAGTGCTGTCTCTTTTCCTCAATTTTTTTATCGCCCCATTGCAAAACGCTATACTTTGCATATAGAAAGCCAAGGAGGCCTTTTCCAATAATCTGATTTTCAGAATAACATAGAATATACCATTTTTGTAACTGCTGGAGCAGATGTATCATACTAGCTCCAAGACAAATTAAGAGAAGGATTTTGCCTATATGTGTATTAAAGGAGCACAAACTGTAAGGACTGGGTTTATGTGAGCACCTGTAGATATAGGTGGCATAGGCTAGAGAAAGCAGGAACTGGGAATTGTGACACACCTTACAAAAACAATGATCTGCTCAGGTTTCCAGCCATGACAGCAAAATATGTTCTAGCTACATACTTGGATCACTTGGGATTCTCTCCTGGCTGCAACCAGGCTCTGCAGCTTCAGAAATCACCCTATTTGTCTGCTGCTGTCTCTACCCCAGGAAAAGGCTTTAAAAGGCAGCCCTCATTATTAAGTTTCCCTTCGGTGATTTGCTGAGCATATGTTGAAAGGGTTTCATTGTGTTTTTCAACAAGAACAGTATCCTTGTTCCGTTTTCTCTAAAGCTACTCCTTCCAAGTTTGCTGAGTCTTAGCCTTGAGCATGCAGTTTCCAGATGAGTGTGGCAGCATTACTTGTTTCATCAACACAGCAAGATAAAACAGACAAGCAGAATGTGGTGTTTTCTAATAGGATCTGAAAAATTATGGTTTCTGGGTTAAGGTTGGTTTTTTTCCAAAGAAAAATCTCATAGGTGAGAAAGACATGACAAGAGAAAGGCTTTCTCAACTAATAGACTGAAGAAACTGTTCAGGAACAGTTAATCCCCCCAAAAAAATATTTCTTGAGCGATTCTGGGAAGATTAGATACAGAAGGGTACTTACCAGTCTTGCTGTTATTTGCAGCACGGGTAAGAGGTGTCAAGACACAAGTCTGCTAGGGATTTGATATTTTAGGTCATTCTTTCTTCTGCAATAGGCATTATTTATCATTCATGCCACGTCTCCCCTCTTTTTCTTATTGGCTTTAGACTTCCATCTCTATGGCATACAGTATTTAAGATCTGATCCTAAGCTTGATGAAGTTAGTAGAAAGACATGGAAAGACTCTGGGTGCTTTCAATTAACCTTTGTTAAGCTTTTCAACAAACAGGGGACAACTTCCCAAATAGGTGAAAATAACTGGGTTTTGTTGCCTTCCTGTATTATGTGGGAAAGGTTGGTTACTTGTTAGTACTTCCCAAACTGGCAGACCATGCATCAAGTCATGAAACTACAAGCATGGCCATCAGGTATACTTATACCAAATAAAATGAAAAAGTAAACCCAACAGTTAGTTCACAACCAGACAATCATTTATTTTAAAAAAGGCCGAAAAGCCACGATTGATGCTAACCATAAAAGATATGTTTGCATTTCAGGTTTATGTCATTGTGTGATGTTGCCTTTTATACACTGATGGTATATATCATATGACCTGTTTGATCACCACAATCACTGTATTTATGCTTCTTGCTAAAGACAAAGTACAAGCAGGTCTGGATAGAGCTAAGAATCCAGTAGGATACCAGTGTTCTCAAGGCTGAATGTCCCAGTACTTCTACTGGTATGAGGTATCCCAAGGCACCAAGGTGTATATGATCCCAGCCACCCCCGAGTAGGTAAACCAGCACGTGGAGTAATCAGTTCTGTGTGGGACTGCAAAGATGTTTTGTTACTGAGTAGTCTGTGATGTGACTGACCAGGAAACAGCTAACTAGCAGATAAAACTAACTTGCTTTAAGAGGGAATTAGGTAGAAGCCATACAAGAGACCTGCTGCTGTGTGTAGAGGTGGGTCTCTACTGAGCTGTAAAAGCCCAAAACACAAACCGGTTGTCTCGCTTTCCAAAACCATGGAGACATTTCTCTGCACCGGACTCTGGCACCACTATTTTCTCTTGATGGGACTGAAAGGAAAGATGAGTGACAGCCAGTCCCTGTAAGTGCCTGATTTAAAGCCTTCACCAGCTTCCGACACATCTTTCTCAGCAAAGTGTCTGACAGCCTAAAGGGGTTTCTTCAATCAATTTTTACTTTACTTGTTGATAATTGAAAATCTTCAAAATGTGTCTGTGAAGATCCCTCCATCTTTTCATTTTCCAGGGGGAAATTATGAATACATGCCTCAGTTCACATCTCTTGCATCCTTCCAACCGCAGTGTATGTTGTACCTGCTCACGCTAAATTGTGCCCCATTATTATGCCTCACCTTGTACAACGTGTAGCTAAAGCACCCTGACCACCAGACCATCACAACCCTCTGAGATTAATCTTAATCGTTCCTGCCTATTTTAAATCACATTAGGCCAGAACAAGCCAAGGCCAGCCTGATCGCAGCGCTTCTAATGAGCTCACACAGTCAGACATGATGGTTTCTTTCTGGTATAACTTTGCTACCCAAACGACCAACCATCGCTATGCGGTTGTTCGGCTGGGGGTGATCTTTGTTTTGAGTCTGGAGAAATTCATGCCTCTGGAGCTGGGGCAACCAAGCAGTCATCAACCACATCCCTCAAAAAAGAGAGCAAAAACGGAGCTCCATAAGATGCTCTACATCTTAGCTGAGTAAATGCATTCGGGAGTCTGAAAGTGAAGACCAACCAAAATCTGAAGGCTGGGCTGGGACTCCTTTAAAGAGTTTGACCTCTTATTCCTAAGAAATGCCCAAAGGAAAGCCCATTGTTCCTACCTTCTGTGAAACATGACTTACCACGTTTCAGAAAGTGGGTAGTTGTGTTCACATGCTTCTAGTTTATTTATTACACCAACACCCTTAATTAGATAGACTCACAAATTTCTGAAGTACTCTAATTCTTAAGAAATTGGTCCCTGTCCATAAACACGAACAAGCTTCCTAAACAACATTTATGTCTTTAACAGAAAGAGTTTAATATTTATATCACCCTTGTTGTTCTAGTCGTGGTTTTAAGTGCAATAAGACTGTACTAGATAAGTTATGTTATAAATTTTAGTGTTAATTTAGTTCAATTATAAATACGTATTTTATTCAGCTTCTTATCTGAAATTTATCAGCCTTAAGGTAGTCCGCAGCAGAGGTAATCATGCAATATTTAATAAACTGTGTAGGCATAGACTGCCACCAGAATTCACTAGGAGTGGTGTTTCAAAGAGCATTTTGGATAAGGGCTGATGCACACCCAAGTGTTTGTGCCACACAGACATGCGAGGGAGGTGTTCCCGTGCTGCAGAATGAAGCAGGCTTAGGAAGACACGGCAAAGGGTTCAAAATGGGGTCCTAGAAGTCCCCAATATCATCTCCAGTCTAATATGGGTTTGGTGAACAGCCCAAAACAATTCACCTCCTCCCTGTGACTCTACCCTTTCCTTGCAGCTGCCATAACTTGCTTGGGAAAGTAACATTACAAAACTGAGGTTTAATACGGTTTATTTCCCGGAACTGAAGAGGAAACACAGTGAAACCAGCTAGGTGTCTACGAACCAGTATGAGTCCAGGGAAACAACATGCAGATGTTGTGGGCATCTCGTGTCACACCAGACCGCAATGCAGTTTTGATTTAGTTTAATGAATCCAAATCAAATGCTTTGACTTGGGCACATGCAAACCCTTTGTTTCCATTTAAAAACTTAAAACTAAATGTTTTGCCATATCCATTTTTTTTCAACTTTCCATTCTGCAAATCACTCAGCTTGCTGACATTTCAGCTGGGCTTAGGAAGAAAAACATCAGGCTTTTCCATGGAGTGGAAAAAGAGCCGGGGAAAAATGCTTATGCTAAACCTAATTGGCAGTAGGGAATAATATCATATTTCTGAAAAAATGTTTGTGTATGGCCACCCTTGCTGCTTAACTGGCAGGCAGGCTGAAAAACGCAGCTGGATTAACCTCGTCCCAAACTCCTGGCTTTCCTGAAGGAAGCGGCACCGGCTGACACGGATGCCAGATCAGCAGCGGGGAGGTGACTGCGCAGCCTCAAGAAGGAGCAGGGGATCCAGATCATTCCCAGTTCGGCAACATTTCTGCTGAGTAACCATAGCAAGGAGCTTTCTGTCCCCCTGGCTGCAGCCTCCCCCGTGGCAGCTGAGAAGCACGCATGCCCTTTACAGAAAGGATTTTGCTGTTTAACATGTTCAAATGTACAGATACGAATACCTCCGTGTGAGCACCGCACCACTGCATTTTCCTACCTCTTCAATTAATGAAAAGATTTCTAATAGCAGCATCTCTGTGCTCTGTCAGATCTCACTATGGTTCTATTCCATATGGAAAAAACAGTCAAATGTATTGAATTCAATTAAGTTCATGTTTAAAATTAGAATGAGAAATAATTGACAGTGAAAGTCTGGGATTTTTTCACACACAAAGAAAAAAAAAGTGGCGACTTTTGCTTTCCCATAAACTTGATAAAAGCTTAAACGGCACTGTGCTCTAGCAGAGTTTGGGTAAAATGTGATGTTTGATTCTCAAAAACAAAAATGGAAATGGTATTTGGAAATGGAAATGGTTTTGTTTTCACAACAAAACCCTCAGCAAACATTATCCTCTCTCCTTGTCAGATTTGCATGACAAGTTTCACTGGCTGAAATGAAACATATTTATTTCCAGAGAATCCTTTCAAGAAAATTGTTTTGAAATGAGTGGACTTTGGTTGTTATCCTACACTTTTTCACATTTTATTATCTTGACTCTTAACAGATGGCGTTTAATGAATAATTACACAGTAATGAAAAAAACATTTTGCATTTAAAGAAAGCTTTATGCAGATTTACTAATCAATTTAGACACTGTATCTCACTTGTTTATAGTACGTCTCCCAGTTGGAGTGCAATTATCTAACTTTGTATCTATATTTAACTACCTAAATTGAAGGAAATAAACCAGAGTTGAAGTAACTAATTGTCAGCATTACCCACCAATTTGTATTGAAGGATTAATCAGTACAGAGGAGTATGTGAGCTTAAAATATTCTAGGGTTTTATAAATACTGAAGAATATTATTTGCGAATGCTTCCCTCTTCTGTGGGTACCCCATCACATAGTACTGTCATCTCCACCATCCGCTAGGTAACTGTCGAAATGTGCAATTGTAGCTGAAGTATCACAGCCATTTTTCACTGCAATAAAATACTGGATGGATGGGAAAAAAGAGACTTTCTGGGTACTGTAAAGCATGATGCACCTTTGCTGTACAGCACTGTGAACTTATTGAGGTGATGAGTTTGGTCCAGTGGCCTCTTGAGCCTGTGGGAAACATCCCACTGACAGCTCTGAGCCTGTGATCTGTACGCTCAGTTTAAACATGATGCTTAATATTTAGATTTTCCAAAATTCGGGAACAATGTTTTCCAACACCTGGGAATGTCTTTGCACTCACACAAACACCAGCGCGCCAGTTTCCTTATCCTTTAAGAGCCTCTCAATGCTTTCGTACCTCTTCCTTTCCCTTGTTTGTGCCTCCCGTAACGCTTTTGCACATTCCTCATCCCCCACGCGTCTCTGTGTTTGAGCTCTCAATTGTAAAGCAGAACTAGCCAATCCCAGCAATATTGTATTTGTCACAGAGCTCACCACGAAGCACAGTCACAGATCAGGTGTACTCGCTCTACCATGCTGTGCTGCAAAAGCCACAGCAGGAATTGGCAAGGGCATGAGGAGCCGCAAGGGAAGATGATTTTGTGGGGCTGTGAGGCATGATCAGATTCCACAGCCCTTGCCTGGTTTTATGTCTTAACTTCTGCCACTGAAGATTTTCCATTCTTCAGCTTTTTCCTTTTCCTTGAAACGAGCTCCTATAAAGAATACTGTCCTGTTCAGATTTAAAAAAAAAAAAAAAAAAAGAAAAAAAAAAGAAAAAAAGAAAAAAAAATCAAAAGGAATGCAAAACCACTCAACCAGCACCCTGGGGCACTGCCTAGCATAATTTATTTTTTTTCTTTATTTTGCGTATCTATCTCCTCTCTATGACTATCTTGGCTTCCATATTCGGAAAGTTTATGATGTTAAAGCTTTTCCAACCAGTATAACTCATCTCAAACACCTGTAGGGTTTGGTGTTCTGTGTATACTCTCCATGTATTTTTCAGCTCTAGAAGCACACTGTAGAAGAATTTCAGACAAATATCTAGGTCACTTCAGCTAAGTACACGAAAATTTTAGGCAAATAAGTGAAATTACAGATCAGTTCTCATCTAGTCCCTTATTTCTTCTAATGCTTGAGATGGGTTGGAAGGACTGAAGGTTATTACCCCTTCTCTTTTTAAAAAAGAGATGTTATATTTGATGTGAAGAACTGTTAGAATAAATATTTCAAGCGTGTTTCTTTTTTTGATTTATAGCAACAGTAACAAAAAGAAATTGCATTGCTGCTGTTCTAAAATGTGTTGCTGATATTCTGCATGACATCAAAAAGCACTTTTAAAAGGTCATTTAGCACATTAAATAAATTTAGCTGGATTAATGTCTATACCAAGAAATCTGGACAATCCCAACACCATGTTCTAAATAGTAGTAACCTCTCACTCCCTGGTTATAAAACTGATTTAAATAAAAATCAGTGCAAGATTGAATTTGCTTCCTGTGGTCTGCTATACTTGAAAACTACCTTTTTTCTTTTTTTCTTTTTTTCTTTTTTTCTTTTTTTTTTTTTTTACAGTCCCCTAAAATGTGCTGAGGAATAAATAGAAAGCTTACGGATAAGGAGGGTAAAGTTCCTGGTGTAGTATCAGATGGGATGTAGCAATTGGATACAGATGTGAAAATACAGTGTATATCTGGAATGACAGTACCAGGCAACTTAAGATAATATTACTACAAAGACAAATATGCAGATTAAATGACCCACAACTGTGATACTTCCCAAGACTCCAGGAATGCAATGCTAGCCAGTAAACCCAGATTTGTCTCAGAATTCAAAAAGCATCCTCCCTGGAAAAGATCAAGAGATGTGCCCAGGCAGCGCACCAGCCGCCTGGCATGGACATCACCAATTAATCACACTCTTGGGGAGTTATTGCTGCAACGAGCAACGTGGAGCTGGAGGCACCCGATGCCCAGGCAGGATTGCCCCCAAAGGCAGGCGCCACATTGCCCCAACTGCAGAAACTGGTGCTGTGAGGCTCTTCTTCACTCTCCTGGAGATTTGCTGGGATTTTCAGGTGGTACCTAGCTTGTGCAGCAAGACCTGTAAAGACATTGGCTTGCTGAACCTGCTGCTCCATCCAGACACTGGGCTTTCTGCTCCCGAGAGAGGTGAGCTGCTGCATGTCAGCTGCTCCTCATGCTCCTCTTTCCCACATGGAAGGTGCTCTTGCATCCTTCCACTCCCAGAAGAGAAAAGACCGGATTTTGACCTCAGTTACTGCAGTGTAAAACATGGAAAACTGTGACAAAGTCACTTTAAAGTATGTGCATGAAACAGTCTTGAGGTCAGCATCTTTGTAACTGCCTGCAGGTTATTTCCAAGAAGTGGGAAAGGGATAGAAAACCACTGTGCTGCGCTCAGCATCGCATCATCCTGTAACAAGCACATCCTGTAAAATCCTGTACATATCACCCTGTGACACAGCACACGAGAGCAACAGCTTAGCACAGAGAAGAACAGGTATGATGTGCGATGGCAATCTCACCCTTCTGTAGCCCATATAATCAAGTTATTATGGAACTTTTTAAAATAGGTTAGGTACTTTTTTTTTATTGACTATAACCTGTCCCAAAGGTTTAGAGAAGGATCACCTCTCCTGGCCAGCTCTGGGCACGCCGCTGCCTGCATTGCCTGCATTGGCCTTGCCAGGGCACCTCGGGGTGTGCGTGTTACAGGGACGGTGCACAGCGGGGCAGGAGCCACTAGTGTGATTTTGTTGTCAGGATTTTGTTGTCAATACAGCGCTGAACTCAAGCTGGAAATCCACCTGATACATCCAGTGAAAAATAACTTTTCTCATGTAGTCACAGGAGAGAGTTACCCACTGAAAGCACGGTGCAGTGAGATTGGTTTTCATGGCTTTTGCTGGGGTATGACCTGGATTTCATAATCAGACAAGCCTGACATAGCTGATCCTGCTCGCTGAAGTCTGTGACTCACCACAGATCTGAGCAGCAAATCGTGACCTCTTTCTCCGTTGTTTCTGTACGTAGTCTGGAAGGACCCAGGACGACAAGTGAGGGCTTTGTGAGCCACCTCTGTGGTCTGAGGCCAAACAGGACTTTTCCATCCCTGGTGTGAGTTGGACCAATCTGGCAGAACAGTTTCCTCCAATTTTGTCCTCTCTCTCCCCATAACTGAGTCTACTGCAGAAGACTACAGAGCTACTAAACACCAGGTGGGATGGGTTTGGAAGGGGACTAATGCCTGCGCCTGGCTAAAGCCAACAGCACCCATCCAAAATCCCCACAGGCATCTCATTTTAGCTGGTGGTATCTCATGGGACTGACACGCCTTCCACCCGTCTCCCCTCTGACAGCCAGATCTTGCATCTGCGCAGCAGGGCTGGAGGCTGGGTTTGCACGGGGAGGGTGCTGGGGATGGGGCCTGACCTCGCCCAGCACCAGACAGGGTGGCATCCAGCACCACTTCCAGCACACCACTGAGAAAATCTCTGGGTTCACAGAGTTGGCAGCAGAGCCTTTAGCAAACCTTCAGAAGTTGGCAACAGCAAAATGGACTGTTAGCTAAGAGGTTTTCTCACAGCTATTCCTGCCCTGCTCCCCATTAGTGATTAACACCCCTCCCGGCTGCAGAGGGGTTAACGATTCCTTCCTGCGGGCTGACATTTTCCAGTCTTCATGAGTTGCTCCCTGTCGGCAGAATGCCACGAACTGTTAGGCTGCCTCCCTAAAGTGACTTGTCACCGAAAGAACAACTAGGACAACAGGCAGCCAGGACACTTACCACCTACAATTACCACATCTCCCCTCCTGTTTCTATATCTAAAGCCATCTGGATCAATCTAGATCTCTCCGACTTGCTCTCTGCCTGGGTTTCCCATGATAGCCAACCCTAATGTACAGCAAGTGTTTTCAGACACAGGTAGCAACTAATAACTGGAAAAGGTATTTCTACCCAGTATATCATATATTTGTACTACATACACAGGACGTGTCATTTTGCTTGTGTCAACTGACTGGCTTCTGTCTGGATTTTCAGCTCTGCCTCCTGCACCCCACAGCACAGCACCCAAAGCCTGGCCACCCCTGTGGGGAGGGCTTGGGCAAAAATCACCCTGCAGCCAGCCAGCTGAGGCGACGCGGGAGAGATTTTGGAGAGGGACATTAGTAAGCTCTAAGGGAGGTTGCTTTAAATCTGCAAGGGTAGAATTTTCTGCACCAGGCTTATTTTGTTCAGAAGTTCTGCTTATTTGCAAACATATTTTAAACAGACACACTCCTATTTTAAAAAGTTCCATAATAACTTGATTATATGCACTACAGAAGGGTGAGATTGCTCAAAGATGCTGTGAATCATTTCATCTTGACAGCAAGCGTTGTAAAGTCTATACAAAGTTATGAAGTACTATAATACTGTTTTCTGTCAGGAGCTTGACAGAGGAGGAGATCTTACGGGAAATCAGGCTAATACCGAGGTAATTGGGGAGTTAGATGAAAGCCTTACAGCTGCTGAGAGCTGGCTGCGGTAGGGACGGAGAGCAGCACTGTCAAAGGAGCTGAAGGGAATCAGGCACACAAATCCCACCGAAATGTAGCGGATCTGGGGTCTCTGAAGCTCCTGTAAAAATCCAAACCTATGCAAAGTGAACGATGATGGGTTTTTTACCCTGGGAAGGTACCTGTGATTGAAGGTGGGCCCCGTGGCAGGTGCGGTGAGAAACGCAGTGCCGGCACTGTGCCGGTGCATCCCGCAGCTCCCGGCTGCTGGCGGAGAAGCGGGTGCTGCCGCTCTGAAAATGTCACTGGCAACCCACAGGTTCATTTCACGCACACAGACCACTTTGGGACAGAAAGGGGCGATGCTTTATCTGAGCACAGGTATTGTAAGCCAGCCCTTGAAAGAGGCAGAAAATGCTATGGTTTCGAGAAAGCTGGGTGGAAAAGCAAAGAGCTTCACTGCTGAAGGCAGCAACCTCTTGCCTTGATTCTGACAGTCCCTTAACTCTGTCTAGGCTGGGGAAATTAGTATCGCTAAGATTATTAAGGAAAAGTACTCAGAAGGCTGAGCTGTCATACAAAGACCGTGCAGGAAAAAAGCCAAACTAAACATCAGGAAACAACACAGAGCAGGGGAGCTCTCATCTCAGCTGCCTGCCAGAGCTTCCAAGCAAGGAGAAAAGCTGGCTAATTGCAGGGGACATCTCCGTAAACTGACCCTTACCCCAGACTGGTGAAAGCTTTTGACTTTCAGGCTTATCCTAAGAAAGTGGTGTTTATTTTTCTCTCATACTGTTACTCGATTCCAGTTGTTCTTGTGCACAAACAAGGCTGACAGAGAAAATTTAATGACCTCAAACGTAGGTATCAGGGTGTCTGAGACCTCCTTTGGGACTGGTGGTGGTGTGTGGGGCAGCTCAGGGGCCAGCAGAGATAGCCTGGAAGGACTGAAATAGCACAAGCACTTCATCTGGGCACCCAAATTGCTCCCACAGTTTGAAATTGTACCAGGAAAAAAAAAAAAAATATAATTTTTGCTAGGAGAAGCCTTTTGCTGAGTTACCAAGGCAATGCAACCCCCCCCTGGGAAATCACTGCAGCACCCAGCAGCAGTGAGCTGGTGCAGGGTGAGGCTGCACAAGTCCCTTGGAGAGGGAGGGGACAGGCCTGTGTGGTCTTGAATGCCCCTCGTATTGCACGCAGCCTGGCCTCCTCCTGCCACACACGCTCGGTTAAAGCCACTTGCACCTTCCCCAAAGGTGGCCCTGGCACCCTGAACACCAGGCATGGGTTTGCAGGACTTCTCTCTCCCAGACATCTGTGGCTGCTGCTGTTGCAGATCTGCCGATGCAGAGGAAAGCAAATAGCTCGGAAAGTCCTTCCCCCGCCCCGGCATTCACCTGCCCTGCCTTGCCCTCCTCCCATGCTCTCTGGCTCTTTAGAGAGGCCCCAGAAATCCAGCGTTATTTTAATTTCTTTGCACAGCTATCAAATGAGTCAGGTCTACTGTGCTGGCCAGACCATAAGCAAAAATATAAAGAGGAAACTGAAACCCACCAAACTGGGAATACAACCCCTATCAAAGCACATATGCTTTCTAAATCCACTACAACAATGAAGTTAAATCTACAGCAGCGTGACGATGCTGTCAGATTTTTAGGAATACTCTATGCCAGCTGTTTCAGGATTGTATGCCAGTGTTATTATTTAATAAGTTCCTTCAGCCAGAGAGTTCACAAATAAATAAACCAATAGGTTAAGTGCAAAAACAATTCCACTAAAAGAATGTGCTCTATTTGCTCTACTGAGGTATTGCTAATAATAGAGGTATCGTAGAGTGACTCAAACTGTATCAGAGAGGTTGAATGCTTGAATGCACGCTGCAGAGGGATACCCGGCCATACAGGCACTGGAATCGCATCCTTTCAAATTAATGTGGGGAAGTCAGCAAATGCTGCGCAGCCCTGGTACACCCTGTCCAAGCAGGAGGGCTTCAACGGTATTTCAGTTCCTGTTTGCTGGGCTGTGTTTGGGGAAGACAGCATTCCCTTGGAAAAAATACCTCTTCAAATGACAGGCACAATATTTATTCATCAGAAAATGTGCATATAACAAGCTCAGCTGGCTGCTCTCTGCTCTGGCAGTTTCAGGAAAGCCTTTCTTGCATTGCACTCTGCTTTCCTAGGGGCTGGGGATGCCATCCGCGCTTTTGCCTCTGCTGGCTGTTTTCCACTTATTTGCTTACTCTTTTCCATCCCAGTTAGCTCTGCATAGCCTGGAGGGAGTGAACTAGATTCTGTTTCTGGGGCATCATCAAAAGAAATGTTTACCGAATCGCAGACAATCACATCTGTGTAAATCTGGTGGCAGCACATGTGCACTGCAGTGGCCTGCAGAGATTTTATTTTTCCTGATAACACGGGAAGAAAAGCATCCAGTGCCCCCCACCTCCAGCCCAGGACCAGTACACAAAGCTGGCCATTTGTCAACACTTTCTGTCTGCATGGAAACAAAAGCATTTGAACAGAGACCTTTTGGGGATTGTAAGTCCCAGGGTACCATTTAAATCATGTTTTGAAACAGTCTTGCTCTGAACCAATCTTTTTCAGTCTTTTTCCATCAGCTGCAAATTACCAAGAGCCAGGTTATCAACTGCCGTACTAAAGGGAAGTTTGTAGTTCTTTAGATCAAATGTGTCAGGCAAAATGCTAAAATATTCAAAATAATATACAGTTAACATGCATATTTCTTGAGGCAGGAATGATTTTTTCCTGTTTCATAAGGCACCACATTCATTCTCAGCAATCAACCTGCACCGATAGAAATAAGAATTCCTTTTACAGAGAACTCTTTGATTTCCATATAGTTTTCCAAACAAACTCTGCTTTTGAACCGACATCATGCCCAACAACTCAGTCAAATGTCATACTGGGTAATGCCAGGCTGTGTCGGTACTGGAGCATCTGTGTGGAACCAAGTCCTCTTTTCTGGAATTCCCACATGAATTGGCCAAAGAAATAGGCATATGCAAAAGTAGGAACATTCACTCACGTTTGTAGGTTTGACTCGCATCAAAGCCATTTTTTTTGCGCATCCACTGGGTTTAATCAGAATTTTAATGAATTTTTCTTTTAAGATATTTGCCTTTTTTCCAAGAATTAGTTAATGCCCATTTTATAACCCTATTCCTAGTTCAAGCTCTATTCCTAGATCAATCCATCCACTTTTGATCTACAAATGAAATCTTAAATACAGCCTAAAATATCCTCAAACAATTATCCATCATACAACATAAAGTTACAGCTCTGGGAAGGATCTCAAGGGACTTCGTAGTGCATCTCCCTGCCCTGCAGTACCAGTGATGCCTCTGACAGACATTTGCCAAAAGGTCCCTGAAGAGGGAGATCCCATACTTGCACTAAGCAGTCTGCCCCGGCGCATCATCCGTCTGCCCCTTGGCAATATTTGCTTTACTCTCTACGTAAGGTCTCCAGCAGGTAAATCATCAAGACCAGATGACTGGAAAACACGTAGTTTATCCGAACCTTCTCTAACCTGTTTTTTCTTACTCACTGACATCTTGTTCTTTTGTTACTGGAACTAATTGTGCTAGCCACATGATGACAGTTGACCTCACTTGTAAGGATTAATGCAAAAAGGCACAAACCACTATTTTCATAGCATCAGTTATTGATTGTAGCAAGGACTCTGGTCAAAGACACCAAAGACAGATGGTGCCAGCACCGCTTTCTCCTGGAGGGAGGTAAAGCAAGTAACCAGGTATTCCCACACACATGTCCCAGGAAGATTAGACACCGTTATGCAATGGGATATTACATTATCATTACAATATAATTACATTATATAATTATAATGACTAATTAATATCAAAGGCAACAAGTTTATGACCTCAGTAGAGACCTCCACCAGAGGCTGGCGAGGCAGACGCGTGAGGTGCCTGAGAACTGGGCAGTCAAACCATCTCCTATGGGAACAGACAGGAAGAAATATGGGAGTGAACCTGGCAGAAAAGGAGGCAGGTAAACATGCCCTATATACCAAGAAGTGAAATTATTAGGTGGGGAAAAGTAACTTTAGCAGAGAAACAAGTAACTTTAGCAGAGAAACTTTAGGCTTTGCTAAGATTTATGGTTCCACAGCATTCCCACCTTTTCCCTTTCTTGTGTTAAAACTCAACCAGTTGGGGGTTTTCCCACCAAGAAATCCATCGGTTCTTGACTATGCATGAAGATTTTTTCTGCTCCTTCCTCAGCTGGGGAGTAAGCATTCGAAAAGGTTTTCTTTCCCTGTGCTCGGCTTTAGAATGCAGTTCATCTTACCAGCATTCTTACAACTGTTTTCTTTGTGTTTTATTTATTGAAATTATGACAGGTTTATTTCACATATGCTTTATTGGAAGAGCAGCACTGCTAACTGAAAGGCTGGCTTCACTTTTACTGGAAAGGCTTTTCTGAATATTAGCTTTGGATTGGCAAATTTTCAGTAATTTGTACTCTCAGCAACACATTGGTATGAAAATTGGATTCGGGCAATGGGCACTCCCTGAGCTACTTTACTTTCAGTGTAATGACTTTAGCTAGAAGTTGAGCATCCATCATGCTTCCATCCATTGCTTTTCTGCTCAGGATCACCTGCATGTTTGGGATCTCAGCCTTTTAACCCTTATTTGTGCCGATAATGGGAAAATACCATCACTTGGATTGACTTGTAGAGCTTGACAGTTTAAGCCTCTGTTAAGAGACTCCTGTGAAAGTTAGGGTATCATTTAATTGTGCTTAGACCACATGGTGACCCCAATTTCTTTTTAAGCATCCTGGCTTCACTGGCATGCTTCTTTGATTTCTAGACTGGTATTTTAATCATCTTAACATTTAAGTAGCTCTTGTTAAGACCTGAAGTAGCACTTATGAAGAAAGAGCTAGCTCACAGCTGGCATTGTGGATGGTGGACATCAGAGGCAGAGGTCCCTATATTCTCTTGTACTGAGAGAGCTGCTTTCTTCCTAACAAGAAGTATTAAAAGTTTGATATCAAAGTCAAAATATCAGATGATATCCAAATCTCCCCATCTGTTAGCTTAAATGAGACACAAATCATTTGAGAAATAAACAGACTTTAAAAAAAATGGCATTTAAACATTGTTACTGCTTATCCAAACAGGGAAAAGAAGGGGGGGCGGGGTGCACAATTCTTCTTTTCCACCAAGTCTTGTAGTTTTGCTGTGTGAAATCTGGTTGATTTCCAGTTAAGGGACTCCTCTGAATGGTGGAAATTTTTGCCTGCCTGGGGCCAGCCTCCCTCTGATGTAAACACCAGGCAAACAGTTACAAACTGCAGCTCCCAAGTTCCCTTTTTCACCTGTCTCCCCTTCCCCTGGCAGACCCCCTGGTCTGTCAGTGACAGCCACGCTCCCTCACTGACTGCTTTTGTAGTCGTGTGAGGGAAATCACATCATTTAGGGAGTCATAAATCTAACCAGAGGCCAACTGTGCTCACCTGCTGCATGGCAGAAGCAACACACCAGCTCCACTAATTTGGCTAATGACTCTCACCAGCAAGTTCTTCCTCCTTTGACAACTCACAGGCCAGGGTGTGATGCCTGGTCAGACGGAATGGCTTTACAAAGACTAAGAGCACATCAGTGCCATGGTATAAACCATGCGATGCTTTTTGAGTTTTCTTTCTCTCCTTGCACCCCAGATCTGTAGCTCTTAAAAGTATCAAGACATATGTACAGCATGGTCTTGGATTAAAATTTTTAAAAAGTAGAGAAGCAATGGTGGATGTTGATTTCAGACCCTAAAAGGAGGGAAGGAAAAATGTAAAACAGTTTCTGAACTCCCATGCCACCAAAGACCTAGAAATAAAACTCATCATGGATCCCATGCCATAACTAAAGGAAAGATGATCAGAGAGGTATGTGTCTGTCCTACCCACAGTCATTTAAAAGCAGAATTCACCTCCATAGCCAGCTGAAGGAAGGAAATTGTCGTGGATGACATTTTTTCAACCCTCCCCTGCCTCTGGGTGTGGTGACACCCCCTCTGAAGCTGCTCATCTCACTATTGATGCTAAAGTCTTATCGCCTAAGGGTCCAAGACAGCTAGTTCAGATTTTCAGGTTGCTTACACTAGTGAGATGGTTTCTTCCTTAGGATTAATTGGAGTGTCTTGGTAATCTTCCCACAGGAAATATTTGCAAGAAAAACAAAGAGAGATAACTACGTCCACTTCTGTAGGGAAGTTCCCCCAGTAAATGAATAGCCTTACAAGTAATAGAGCTACCTTACTTCTCCCAAACCCTCTGAAATGCTTGCTTTATCCTTCAGCACAAAGACTTGCTGCTTACAATATTTTGCAAGAGCTTTGAAGACCTAATTTTGTATATTCCAATTAATAATACTCTAGAGAGACAGAAGATATAAACAGTCTTTCTAAATTAATACTCGTGTTTCTGTGCAAGCTTTTAATCAAAGAAGACAGCATGACACCTCCAGAGGCTTGTATGCCCTTGTGTTGGCAAAAACATTATATTGTCCTATTCAAAATATATTCCCCTAGTCTCATGATGCTTGCAGTTCCTTACAAATCACTTTTAGTTATTACTTTTGTCTGTGGTTGGTCTTCAGTTTGGGAGAATGATTTGGATTTTGAATGGGGTTTTATTATATATATACTTTCATTGCTGATGTAAATTGTTTTTAACAAGTATCTTTATTTCATGTGTAATTCTGGGATAAAATGCCTTCCTTATTTGTATCTCTGGGAAGTGCTAAATAACCACTGGGGTCCCAGGAAGCTGGAGGTCCTCCGGGCCATCACACATGGCTTTTGATGTGTGTGTGACTCCAGGAGACTCCCAGTACCACCAGTGTTTGCGAGATGTTTCTGAGGGCGCTCCCACAGACTCTTCCAGAAGGTGCTACTAACACATGCCCAGAAGATTCTCCCAGATTTTGTCCATATGCCTGTGACAAGTTGTGCATCCCTGGGATGCATGTGCTGGTAGGCACAGCAGCTGCAACCAATTATTTTGTTTCTCATTAGAACAAAACTTTGGTTTTGTTTTACACACCCTTGAAAACAGAAGCAACACTGATGGATATACCATTCCTTATAGCTTCAGTCCAACAACCTTTCCAAAAGAAGAAATATCTCCCCAGTTGTCTTGGATTCCCAGAAATCCGGGGACTGTAGGACAGTATCTCAGGCAGTACTGATATTAGCAGAGGAATGGCTGAAATCAAATACTCATCATAGTAGGTATTGCAAATTTTGAGTGATTCCTGGCTCAGAAGAGTTTGCAATCTATTTAGGGGGATAGACAAAGATTTCCGAGGAAACCCTGGGGGAAAAAAAAAAAAAAAAAAAAAAAAAGAGTGCTTTGCCATAGCAGTGATCAGAAATAGGAACAAAATCCATGGTTGTATCTTCAGGAACTTCACCAAGAGCTATTGCTCTTGCTTCTCTCCAGCCTGGCTTTCCATTCCATGAGGACATTTTTGACACAATGGTCCTCAGTGTGCGTAAGAGTTGGCATTGGTACATTTTATTTTATTTCTTTATATGTATATACAAGCATGTGTATATATATATATGTATATACAAGCATGATGCCAGCTGTGTGCAGTTTGTAAAAATATCTGTACCTGCTTACCTAAATAAAAATAGCATTTTCCTCAAGGCTACCTTTGTAATTTCTCCTATAAAGTCTTTGCAAATATCTGGGCAAGTGAAATTTTTTATTTATGAGAACATTTTTACAAGAAAGTCACTCTGATAAATTCTTGTATCACTATGGATTTTCATGACCATTTCCCCAGAAACTGTTTCTGAAGGCTTTTTCAGGGCAAAGCTGGCAGGGAGGAGAAAATGTGTCCAGTTGGGCTTTGCAGTATGGGATTATTGGTAGGAGTCCCCAGAAGACACTCGAGTTTTCGGTGCTCATCCCTGTGTCCCACTCGTGTGCTGGGGACTCTACTTTGTGTTCCCAGTCCCCAACTGGGCCAGTGCAGCTCACTGGGAAAGAGACAATAACCTGATTGTGGTCCAGGCACGCAGCAGGGAGGTAGCAGTGTGGGGTCACAGGTGTCTGCACCCCCACAGCAGCGTCTGTGGGATGCTTCACATCACCTGACTTGGTCTGGGCATTCCCGCAGTTTCTTTAATTTAGAGGAGCTGCTGCCCTCCAGCTCCCTTTTGGCTGGAGGCTCCCGTTTTGGTCTCTCTGGCCAAGAGCCCAGTTCTTCCATACGGTATGCAGGCTTCTGGGGAACAAGTGATACTCTCACTGTCTTCCTTGTTTCAAGCCTGGAAGAGTAGCAGGCTGTGATGTGCACAACTCACTGCAGCTCTGCTCCTCTTCTTTCGACTCGAGGAGCTGCGGTGCGTACAGACCAACAGTGCAGGAACCTGGCATAGCCTGGGGTGCAGACTCCAACACCCGGACCCTTCTGGTCCCACGTAGGTATCACATAAAATTACTCCTCTGGTTTCTCCTTCCATGGAGCCACCGGGGTCTTACTCCAAGATGTAAGGACTCTCCGAGGATGGTGCAGTCTGTAGACTGGTTCTTTACAATGAAAACCACCAGGCAGATCCAGGCTGCGAAAAAGCCTCTTTGGTTTGTCCGTATAATACAATCTCAACATCTGACTCCGGTAAGTTTGTAGCTAGCCAAGAAATGCCCAAGACAAAAAAGAGGGCTGTGTCCCTGGTTTCTTACCCCTCCTCCTTGCTTACAGCACTAAGTTCTGCTACGCAAGCAGGTGGAGATCCCATTTCTCTTGAATCGGCAGTGCAAAAGCAGCGAAAATCTCTCGATGGTATGTGCAGGGAAATTTTTAGATTTGAAAGCAAACATATCATTGCTCTTGAAAAAAATCACCAAGAGTACATAAAGGATGGGCCAAAAAGACTGTCCTGGTTCTTCTGCTTCACCTCACATAGTGAAATGCACAATGAGTCTATCACAGAAATATGTAGATCCTACAGTCTTGATATTTGTGCTGTGAAGCTTAAATATCTTCCTTTCTCAACCAAGAAAAATGTCAAAGGCACATAGAAATAAATTTTCTTCATGTTTTAGGCAGCTGCATCTGCAGCTATGGATCACTCTTTTGGAATTTTTTTCTCTAAAAAAGTTATAAAAAACTTTGAAAAAAAAATTACTAAGCTCATGACATGTACTTTTCTGAGGTAGATTAATCAATTCTGTTTAAGGGAGTTAAAATTAGCCTGAGCTGTTTGTAATTGCTTGGCTATTCTTTTCTCCTAAACACATAATATACAATTTTTTTTGACAAGTGCTCGTGGGCAATGCACGAGGAGACTTCTACTGTTTGGGGCTGGGGGGGAAGCTGCTTTTTTGGCCTAAGCAGAAGAATATTTGGCTCAAGGGGCTGGAAACCTTCTTCCAGCCCCACCTCTTCTTTCCCCTCTGAATGAATGGGTTTATTTTCCTGCCTGTTTATGCAGCACGGTTATAGCAACCACTCCTTATATGCTGGAAATATTATGATTTTCCATTGACAAAATAGCAACGTAAATTGAAGGTACCAACACTGTCCCTAGCCAAGGGAATAAATATTTTCCAGTAGAACTGCATCATTTGTTCCAAAAAAGAAAGAAACTGAATGAATATCATTATTCTAAAGAAACTGCAAATGGAGCAATTCAAAAGATTGTTGTGATTTAAAGAATGTCCTGGGTTTATTCCTGTTTTTAAGAAGGCAAATGATAAGCAAGATTAACCGAGATCAGAAAAACAGATGGCTGCCATTTTAGGAAAGGTAACTGGAAAGATGTACTTCCAAATGTTTAATGAAATGTTAAAATGGGTAATAACATTTTAAACCAAATCATTACTTGTTGACTGACATTTGTTGTATTTTTACCCAACTTGCCTTGCACTCACTCTCTGCATTGTTGCCTACCTTTTTAAGACTAACACCCTTGTGCAAGTCTTGTGAAAGAAACCCATGCAGCCTGAAACGCTTTGTTTCTAGGAGATAAAACCGTGTTTTTTCACCAACAAATGGAAAACTCTTCTCCAGTAGGTCATTAATTTACATCAGCTAAATTGAAAGGTATTCTGTCATTCAAATGGACTTTTGGAGATGTGTAAAAACTTTTCTCCTAGCAGTAATGAAAAATGTAAAAATCCTGTGATGCTCCCCAACAAAATTCCCATCAAAAGCTGCAATGGAAATAAGAATCAGATGTTCTTCACTACACTTTGTACTCTTCCAGGTTTCTCTGTAAGGAAGGCACACAGAAGGTTGTTTTGATGGCTGAAATTAATCTTTCTGCCAACTGTATAATCACCACCACAGCCTTCCTAATATTGATGACATGAGAAGAGTTTCCTTTCGTGTTGCTGTAGGAGAGCGTGAAGAGCAGAGAGGTCCATAAGCCAACACCCCGTGTGACAAGCTGCGTGACTCCAGGTGCAGCCCCCAGGAAAGACCTTTCCAGCATGAGGGGAAATGGAAGAACATGAAATCTTCCCTGTCAGATCCAAGGTTTTCTGGTCTCTCTCTTAGCACTGTCTGCAGCAATACAAGGCTGGATTCTCATTGTCCTTGTATTGGAAGTGTAAGATGAGTTCAGATGCTCACACAAACATTTCCCTTAGATTTTAATCAGAGCTCAACCCTGCTACTGTCTTTCCCACAGCAATATAAAAACCACAAAGGGACGTGGACTAAAAGATTAAAAAGAAAAGGCAAAAAGAAAACACTGAGCAAACTGAAGTTTTATTGGTCTTTTTTAAAACACTGGTTTCTTTCTTAAAGGTAGTAATTTCCTTGTAAGAGTGACTTCTGCCACGGAAATTATAAATCCAAATACGTAACAGATGAGTAATTGGGAATGGGGTCTTTCAATGGGCACTGGTGAGCAGACTCATTAGTACAAAACCCTAAATACAGTAAGAAGAAAATCATTGCCTCTATTCTGAAAATATATGCAATGTGAATTTACATTAAGAGCTACAGAACAAGTTATCTGTGATTTGTGTTCCTGCAATACTTTGCTTGTATGTGTGTGACTTTTCCATACCAGAGAGATCAAGGTTTCTCTGCTCTCCTCCTCAGCTTCTTCATCCCCTTGTATTCTGGTGAAACGAGGCAACAGGCTGCCACAATTATCCTCCACACATTGCAGTTTAATTTTCTTTTCTGAAGGTGCTTTATTTCAAACTCCAAATGTTATCAACAATAATTTGGGACCTATTTTAAGGACCCTTGACAGGCGCAGTTAGCAGACAGGGTAAAGCCTCCAGAATGAGCTGGTTGATCGTTCTCCTTTACCACATCCACCTGATTTCAGTACATTGAAACACAAAAATCACACAGCAAAACAGCCCGTTACAGTGATGTGCTACAGAGCCTCACATTTCCATGCTCCTTGGCTTCCTGCTGTGCCATGCAGAGATAGAAGACATTTAGGCAACATGTTTTGGGGAGGAAATAAAATGTTAATGAATTGTTAGATACTTTTCATGAACTCCATCAAAAGCCCTTTGCAACTTGAATATAAAGTTGCACACAGAATGTGGAGATCATTCGTTATTTTAAAATAATACAACAATCAGTTAATATTGACTGGGTTCTTGAGGAAACCATGTCTTTTCACTGACACCTGCAAAGAAAATACAGAAAATTGCAGTGAAAAGGTATCTGAGACCTAAAAAAATAAGGAAAATTGGGGAGGGAATTATTTGTGTTGTATTTATAATAAAGACGGATCGATGTCTTCCCTGCAGAATAGTGAATTCTTTGTGGAGACAGTAACAGAAGCTAACAGGTTACATCAATGCAGTATAAGGGAGAGGCAGCCTAAACCCCTGCTAATAGTATTTCTTACTTTTGCACAACTATGAGATCATCTTAAGGAATATATTATTCAGCACAGGGATGAGTAAGCAATAAGAAATGTCTGAAAGGATCAGTACCTTTAAGGATGCTTGCCTTGTCCCTTCCCGGCTGGTCCCTTCAGCCACAAGTTCCCACGCAGAAGGAAATCATTCCACAGGCAGAGTTATGTGAGTCATGATTATGGCTATTGCTGTACCTTCAGAGAAAACACAAAGTCACTATCTATTTATCTTTTTCCCCTTATTTTGCATGTCTTGAAAGTTTTAGACTGTAAACATACAAGGAAAGAAATATAATTTTTTTTCTGTTTTAAAAAGCAGCTGCCACTGGTAGTGCTTAAACCACCTTTTCACTGCCTTTTTTTTTTTTTTTAAATGAAGAACATGCAAAATGACAGAAAAACCATGGGCTTCCTTCATAAACTCCTTTTTGCCCATACAAAAAAAAAAAAGGTAAGCTGTTAACTGAAGACAAACCTGCCAAAATACAAACTGGATGGAAACATTCCACTCTGAAAGTGAAAGGTGGGTGGGTTAATGCTGTTGGGGCTTTGTTTAAACAATTAAACAATAGTTGTAGAGAGAAGTGGGTTAATCGTGGGGGACTTCAGTCTATGTGGAAAAATCCAGTGTAGCCAGCTTTACAGTAGTTAGAGAAAGAAACATAGTTTAGAAACATATAGCAATTATTAAGCAATAGAGAATAATAGCTGCTTAATTCTAAACTTCTGCATGTAGACTTTCTGACATATGAATTGAGAAGTAATCGCATTAAAAAGTTAGAATCAAAATAATTAGATTGTGATATCTCAGTTCCATTGACCAGTTGAGCAGTTCCATTGACCAGTTTATTGTTTAAAACTTCCATTTCTTGAAAATTTTAGACTGTAAGCATCTAAGGAAAGAAACAGATATTTTTTTTTTCTGTTTTAAAAAACAGCTGCCACTGGTAGTGGTTAAACCACCTTTTCACTGGTTTGTTTTGTTGGGTTTTTTTGGTTTTGGTTTTTTGTTAATGAAGAACATGGAAAATTACAGAAAAAACATGGGCTTCCTTCATAAACTCTTTATTGCCCTCCCAAAAATAAAAAAAGGTAAGCTGTTAACTGAAGACAAACCTGCCAAAATAAGAAAGGGATGGAAACATTCCACTGTGAAGGTGAAAGGTGGGGGTGTTAATGCTGCCGGGGTGCTCAGGGGACGTGCAGCTCTCCTGCCATGGGTGCCTTGCCTCCAGGGTGACAACCCAGGGACCGCCACAGCCTCGCTGGGGCTTCAGCAAAAAGGCAGCTCAGGGCACGTCACCGCAAATATTTCCAGGCAAGAAACCCAGCACAGCAAAGCGCAAACTGAAACACCTGAACTGTCACCAACTGGGGCAAATTATTCTATTTCATTTTTACGATGCAAAACTATCTCTGTAAGACACAAATACAGGTGTATCAAACCAACTAACACCTCTACTGGGGCTTAACTGATTGATGCTGGCTAATTACCCAGCTGATGGGATCAACTGGTCAATGGAACTGAGATATCACAATCTAATTATTTTGATTCTAACTTTTTAATGCGATTACTTCTCAATTCATATGTCAGAAAGTCTATATGCAGAAGTTTAGAATTAAGCAGCTATTATTCTCTATTGCTTGATAATTGCTATATGTTCCTAAACTATGTTTCTTTCTCTAACTACTGTAAAGCTGGCTACACTGGATTTTTCCACATAGACTGAAGTCCCCCACAATTCACCCACTTCTCTCTACAACTATTGTTTAAGCCACTGAAAGACCCTGAGTGCCTGAGGGATCCGGCTATCTTCAGTACGGTTTAATTTTATTTAATTTCATATTTAAAGCTTCTGTGACCTTTTTCAACATACAGATCATAAAAATACTTTCACACATGGATATATCAAATGACATGTCCACCTAAGCTTGCTAATAAAACTGCATTGCTCTGTTAGTGCTGGCCCCTGGCTATATTAGCTGTCTGCTTCCCTTATTTGTGTGTTATAAATAGCCAAAGACTGCATATTCTCTGTCTGGTTACATTGAACAAACTGTGATTTTAATTCTCTCAAACAAGCCTGTCTCCTGACACAGGTCAGTCCTGAATGCTCAATCTTACCTGTTTTCTTTTTTTCTCTTTTTTTTTTTTTTTTAAATTTATTACATGGGTGGGAGATTCTTAATCTAAATTCCCCAACTGTATTCTAAGAATTAGCAGAGCTACTGAAGGGCATTTTTGCATTACTAGCAAGCTGGCTGGTGCAAAGTGATTCTGCACACTTTTTGTTATGTTTTGATTTGATAACATTTTATAGTCACGTTGCACAAAGGAAAGGCATCAGGGTTTCTGACCCAGTCTTCCAGGCTTAGCTCATAGCAAGAAGTCATGAAATCATCTCAAGGCCCAGCTGTACTAATTCCTCTGCAAACCAAATGCAACAGGCACTCACTTCCAAAAGGCTTCCAGCCTCAGGACAAAAATGCTTTACAGGTGAACTAAGGCTGACACAACTGAAGACTAAATTCAGGGCAGGATTAAATTACCTAAAGAAGGGTTTAGGTGGAATTTGGCACCTAAATCTAAAACTCCAAGATGAAAACCCTCTGCTCCTGGAGCTCATACCATCTCTGGGCATCTCCCTGTGCGGAAGGTCTTCCCTGTGGGAAAGTCTCTGGGGTGGTACTGGGATGCAGAGAGCTGCATCTGCCCCTGGCTTCTCAGCATCTATTTTTCTGCTAAGGCTCAGTGCTCGTGTGCTGTAAGGCATGCCCAGAGCATACCGGGCACCCTGCCGTACCGTTGGGTCACACCACATTGCGAGTTGGTGGAAAAGATGACTCCAGCATTTTAAATGCAATAAATCCCAGGGAAGCCCAGTGGGCAGCAGTAACTGCCGAAGCACCACGCAGGAAAGCACAGAGGGCTGCCTCTTCTGCACCCTCATGTCAGGAAATTACGTGGAAATGACTCAATGAAATGACTCTTCTCAAAAAAAGAGAATGGGTTCCCAAAAATCTCTGTTCTGCTTAACCAGCTCCCTGGTGAGTCATCTGGTCTCCACTGGCTTCCTGAAAAATATGTAAGTGTTGAGGATTTATCTTGGAAAAACTTGCTTGGGATAACTGATCCTTTGGTGCTAAATCCAAAATCCAGACTATAGTGCCTCCCATCCACCAGAGGATTGCTCTCTTAGAAACTGAGAACTCGATACGCCAAGCACAGCCTTACGAAGCGCTGAGCTGCTCCTGCTCAGCCGGACTGGGCAGGCTCAGGGGTCCCCAGTGGGGCGCTCAGTGAGACGTGCCACCCCAGAAGACCATTAGGACCAAAAGTAAGCCACAGAAGTGCAGATATCTGCAGAATAAATTATAGGCACGATTAGTGTGTGAAATGAATTAGAATGAGCAAGTTCCTCAAAGAAATTACGGCCTCCGGGGAAATCATTTACAATGGCCACGATGAGTAATACCTCACTCCATGACTCCGTTGACTTCCATCTTCCCCTTCCCCTACAGTTACAGCGAGCGTGAGAAAGCTCAGCTTAAAATTGTCATGTGTTTACACTGGCAGGAACTGGTGCCGGTTTTATCATTTTTATTAAGACTCATGTGGCGTTTCTATTTTGTTCAGCCCCACCACCAGCAATTTCATTCAGAGATCTTATCATCGCCATGAAAGCTTTTCCATATATTTGTGCGCTTGCTGGAATCGTAACTCATACGTAGTTCCAAGGGAGGACATATGCTGAGGGAAAGAGAGATCTGCTGGGGGCTCCACAGTTGCTTCACGCCTGGACATCAATAAAAATTGTGAATATTTGAGATTTTGAGCTGTGTAAAGAAACTACATGCTGATCTTTTGCTCTGCAAATCTATAGGAATAGTGCCACCTGCAAAGTTCTTTACATATCCTCATGTACTGCAACATATAGCCAATGACACGGCAAATTAAAGTGCTTAGTAATGTGATTTGCTTCTTTTTTTCAAGCATTACATCATACGTCATACGTTAACATGAAAACAGACAAGTTTTTCTTCTCAGTGGCATTAATGGAAAAGTTCACTGCTTCCCTTTCCTTGTTATATGTTAAATGCTCTTTTTATCTGCAGGTGTCGGCCCATAATTTAACACATTTCTTAGAAATAACGATGTCAGGTGTCATTTCTCGTGGCCAGTTTCTTTGACTTTCTCTGATTCAAATTGTTTCATACAATTTGTGTTTATGAAGCAGTTTGATCCAGTAATTTCCATTTTCCTACCCTCATTCACTTTATTACTTTATTTTGTTTCTGCAGCGCTTGTTGTCTTCATCTCTGAAAAAATGAAGCAGAACTTCCATTAAGTTTGGGCCTTATCTGGATTATCTCCAATCCCTAAAATATCCTTTCTGCACAATAATCCAGCTTCTTTCCTTTTCACAGTTACCTGTCTAAACAAGTTTTTCTTGTTTGTATTTAAATCCTTCCCAAATCCCTTCAAAAAATGTTACTTTTGACACTTCTCATTTTATTCCCTCACTTAATGGCATATAGCATACAGACTTTGTTCTGATTACTCTTTTGTTTTTCCATTCCCCATAAAATACTATTTTTTCCTCAAATACTGCTTTCTAACACAATCATTATTCTGCTTAGACTCAGTGCCTGATCCCACATGTTCTGCCTTTTTTTTTGGAATATTAATTCAACTGGGGGTAGCCTGGGCACCTTTGATTTAAAGACTCATTAAAGTCACCAGGTTACTGTGTTTAATTTCAGTGACTTGCTTATTACAGCCCATCCTTCAGAAAGCGAAAACGTTCAGACTCTCAGCTAATGTTTTTCACATCTGCACAGAGGTAGTTTTGACCAAAACACATTATGCTTTACATATGTACCTTTTGGGGTTTTTTACCATCTACCCCAGGTTTATCTAAGGACTTTGAGCCTTGCACACCTCAGGACATACCAACAAAGTGTCTGTAAGCACAAAATTTTCCTCTCCCTACTGTGCTGAAGTGTTGGTCTGGATTTCCTCAGGTTTTGAGTCACATCCAGAGAAGCCCCCTTGCCTTTAATCTCCCAAGCTGTCTTTATTATTATTATTATTATTATTATTATTATTATTATTATTATTATTATTATTATTATTATTTCCCCTTTCATATTAGGCCTTTCAGCTTGTTGATTAATGCCCATAAAGGCAGCCGTGCTGCTTCTGGAAATGCAGTTTGTCATCTCTGTCAGCACTCAGCTCCATATGTTGTCACTTTGTAAGCAACATACCAGGATGCTAGGCAATATAAATGAGCCAGGCTGCATCGGGCTGCATACAGTTTACATTTCATCTTTTGTAATCAAAGGTATGATTTCTCACCCACATTTTTCACAGGAGGCATAATCACGTGTAATTTCTGCTTTACGGTGTTTACAGTGTGCTCTTAATTTGGGTAACTTAACAGGCTTCAAGAGAAGCACAGCTTACATGGTCAATCTGATCAGAGTAAAAGCCTGTGTACACTTTACAACACCTTTCATCTAAAGAGTAGAAATAATATACCTGCTAGCCTACCCAGAAACATTTGAAATTCATAGGGATGACTGGGGAAAAGCAGGAATACACAGTCTAATGACCTCGAAAAAGAACTCACACAGACATCCCCTCTGGAGCCTACCAGACATAAATATTTAATATTATATGTATTGTCTGGCTCAGGTCTCCACTGGTGTGAGGTTCCTCACCCACGGATGTTCACACAAGCAAGTTTTCTGCTGCAAAAGTCTCTTCCTATCTCTCCAGCTGTTTTTCTGTGGAGACCTAGATGAGTCACGTTTTCTTTTTGTTTCCCACCATTCTTCTGCACAGTTTTAGCAATGAAGCTGGGGCAGTCTCCCCACCTGGACGTGGGCATGCTGCTGAAATCCTACCTTGGAGTCACTTGCTACCTCAACAGAGGTTTGTCAGCTTGGGTTCTCAGGCAGGGACCTCCACAGGTTCACGCCCGTCACTTGGGGCACACCTCAGGGAGAAAAAAGACCAAGACTTTGTCAGGCGAACATAAGGCTCCTGCTGGGCTGAGAATCAAAGCCTCAGGTCCCTCTGTCCCCACTGCAAGAAGATCATGGGACTGAAGGTGGAGGAAGGTATGTATCTATATCCAGCTAAGGAGTGACACATCTCCACCCAGTGGCACTGCACTTCCACTGCTTGTTCTCACAAAGGGGTGCTGAGCTCTGATAACAATCAGCTCTGCCTTTGCAGAGCAGTAGATGTCACTAGTTCAGGTACTGCCTTTGTGGCTTCCCAGTGACTAGTGTCGAGAGAGCCCATTAACCCGCCCAGCCCATCACGTTGAGTACCACAGACCCTTAAGGCAATATCTACACCACAGCATCATGCGCTGCGTGGAGGTCGTAGAATCACAGAACAGCCCAGGTTGGAAGGAGCCTCAGAAGAACATCTGGTCCAACCTTTCACGGGAAAGGAAACCTACATGAGGTTATCTAGCCCCCTGTCCAATCACATCTTGGAAACCTCCAGTGATGGGCACTCCACCACATCCCTGAGATAAACGCCCAAGACAACTCCAGCTCAAGCTCCTGAGTCCATCAACAGCGAGGCTCTACTCTGGAAGTGGTGCCAAAGCTCAGGGTGCATTTGTCCTCTGGAGACTGAAACAGTGCTCAGAAACAGCAAGCTGAAGAGCTGAGGTGTGCCCAACGCAGAGACAAGGCTGGCCTGTGATACAGTCCCTGCCAGGGAGCCAGATCCCCTGCTGCAGACAAAGGCAAAAGACCTCTACTCTGATCTTACAGTTTTCATCAGTTTACTGCCTTACAGTTTTTATCAGTTTGTCATCATATTCTCAGGTAATCAGTGGATATGGTAACCCCTAACAGTGAACTACGGTCACCGGTGACCTCTGTACCAGCCCAGCTGGGTCCCAAAAAGTGCAGGTACCCCTGGCCTGGGAAGGGAGATCTTCTGTAACGCCCCCACATATTGGGTGCTGCTTGGTATCCGCCCTTCAACTGCAGAGAAAAATGAAAAGCAAGTCCACGTGGGACATCAAGACAGCTGAACGTCAGGGACAGCTTCCTGGGCCTTGAAACTGGCCAACACAAGTATGAGGAATGACCAGAATCCACATGTCAGCACACAGCTCTGAGCACGTTAGGAGCAGGTTGGAGCAACACAGCCCTTCGGATGCTCCTCAGAGAGGACGAGGCCAAGGGCTGCAACTCAGAGACAGTCAGGCGCCGGGACCAGAAAGGACCTTGCACCATCCCCAACAACATCAGTCCCGATGCTGATTAACACTCATAATAGTAGAGAATGCTTGCAAATGTCCAAGTAGATTTGGAAAGGATACAGAGTAATAATTAATAAGAGGGATAATAATCAGTCTATGACTATCTGGATTAATTGCCATTCCTCTGAATAACAGAGATGCCAGAACTCATCACTCTAATTACTTTTCTTTTGGCAAACATAAAATCAAGAAGGACATATCTGAGCAAACAAATCTTGCCACCAGCAATAAAACCTATAAGCTATAGTGACTGGCAAAGCTTACCTCTCAGCACACCAGTTTGGGAGTATAAAGCTGGTCTAACAATTACCTATTGTTCTTAAGTGGGGAAAAGCACAGGAGGTTAATACATGATGGCATCTAGCCTGTTCAATCTGGTTTTTCATACGTCCATGGCGAACATCATACTGGAAAAGGAAATGGGCAGTCCAGTTCACAAACAAACTCTCGGTAATTCATATAGAAAAGAGGAGTCATTGCCTGTTGCTTTTGTTTTGTAGCAGTTTCTCTTCTTAGCTCATTCCAAGTACACAACTTCTGGATCTCAAAAGCCTTTTGTTTGTAAAAACAGTCATCTTTTAAGGGCTGCCCTCAAAAAGAGATCTTAATTGATGTTTCAGACATTGTTCTGGGTATTCTTTTTTTTTTTCAGCCCTCTGGAAACTCACTGAAGCCACTTGCCATTTCATCCGCTGATGCTGGAGGCGTATTTGTATGACCAGAGGACACAAGGTGTGTCAAAAGCGTGTCTTAAATCTTCCAGCTGATCTCGACAGCACATTGGTAAGTTTAACAATTGAACTAATTACAAAAACTATAAAACTATGAAGTCATGGTAAAGTATTTAATCAGGAAGCTACTTGATACAAATAACTGTTTCAAGGGGAAAATCTACACTATATGCTACAAGTGATTTCACTGGAAGTCGGTATGGGTCATAGAAATGTGTGCTCTGTTGGTTTCGTCCACTATTGCAGGGGGGAATAAACCCACACATGCTGCTATTCCAAAAAAGCCCTTGTTTGCATGTATTTTTTCTAGGACAGAATATTTTTTTCATTTGAAAATTCTTAGCCCAAACTGTGTCTCGTAAGGACAATCAAGGAGAAGACAAACACGGTCTGTATGATCCGACTTTTGTGAGTAAACAAGAACAGGTTCTGAATATTTGCTGAAAAAAATCAGCAAGTCTGAATAACGAAGAAAGTAAAAAATTGTGTTTGCAACTAATTCTGGAAAATAATGCGATAAAATGTGAGGAATATACTGTTACTGCCATAACAAGTATCATAGCCAGAGGGCTGGGAAAAGAGTGATGTCTTGTGTTGAGCGTGTCTGTGTACTGTGGTTGTACAGTTGTCAGCTGATATTGTAGGAGCACAGTCCACATCTACTGCTGGTCCTACAGCCCTCACCCATGCCACCATCCGTTACTTCGCTCTGATGTCAAATTCCCAAGAAAAGCCTCCAGGCTGGTTCCCAAGTCTGCCACTGAATGTGGGCTCTCAGTATTTTTAGCTCTGGACCCCTGGTATTTCCCAGCTGTCTGAATCTTTAGATGGGTATATATTTATGGCCTCAGCCTCTCAGTTCTAAAAATCAAATTCTCCGGTCTTCACTTCTGCTGTAAGTTGCTAGAGAATTTCCTAATGCTGAGAAACCCCCCTTAGCGTATTTCAGCCGTCACAAGTAATCACAGGAACGTTGATACGGTTATATCTCACCCAGTTATCCTCTTGTACAGAAGAAATAATTGCACAGAAGCAATAAAGAGCAGACAAAAAAACTGTAAGAGACTGTAACCCCAGGAACACAGCAGTCGCTGCAGGGTGTATTGCTATAAATCATCTACAAAATGAAAGCAGTTGTCATGATTTTTTATGAAGTTATGGTGAAGTGAAACATAAAAGACATTGAAAACGGGTATAATTGAGATAATGATATATCTCATTTTATTTAAATAAAATAGCCCATTTTATTTAAAACACATTTTAAAGCATCTGTAGTTCAGTAAGTTCTCCAAATACAGTGAATGTACATGTCCTGTATGAAACTTGGGAACGATGGATGCCACTTTGGAAAAACTGTGTTAGAAGCTTGGTCAGGAATCCTAGCAACTTGGAGCAGGAGCTTGACCAAGACATGACATGTAAGAGCGGAGGAAGAGTGTGTTTATTGACTCATCAGCCAAGTATTGATGAAGCTTGACCTTACTTAGAGTGAAGCAGCCACAAACTTCATCACAGGACCGTCTCTACCATGACTGCGCTGATCTGCCCTTCAGATCCACGTTGAGGAAGGGCAAAAGGCAGCTCCAGCATTTTGGGAATGCTCCTAACAGCCCTTGGAGACAGATTGCCAGCTCCAAATCCAGGGTGCAAACCTGTGCTGGTGGCTTCGACTTCCTTCATGGACGTATCTTTGGCATTTTTCCTCTCTTGGTGGGAATCCAGGGCATAGTTTCACCAAGGCGTGGATGGTGCCGGGCTGTGCCGCCCCACACATCCCCTGTGCCCACAGACAGGCAGAGCCCTGGATGAAGGAGCGGGTACTCACTCCCCCACCCTTACTCTGTTCTTTAAAAGGAAGCATTAAATAATTATTCCTGGACTCTGAAAGGCATTTATGCACCTAACCCCGATTTAACCACGCCAGTGCCTGCCCATTCACCCCCCACGCCCTAGGAGCTGGAAGCCGGCACGCTTTGGGATTTTTTACTTTAATCTACTCTGTGGCACCTTGGCCTCAGCAGTGCCTGGAACTCACAAAAGGAGCAGCCTGTAACGGTAGTTGGAAGCAGCCTTTGGGCTAAATAATAAAATGGAATTAAAAAATCCAATTTTAAATTATTTTCCCTGAATGATATTTGTACTTTCTGGACAGCTGTGGGCAGAGGAGGGCCTGGGTTTGCCTGGCAGCTCTGTCTAGCAGGCCCCCTGCACACCGGCTTTGGAGCAGCGCCCAGACGCACGGCAAGCAGCGGGGGGATGCACGGGGTGGGCGCGGCCCCACCGGCAGCGGGAGACCCGAGCCCCACGCCAGCCATCCCGCTCCGCACCGGCGCTCCGAGCAGCTGCGAAACCTCCCGGCGTCAGCGCCCAGGTGCGGAAAGAGGCGAGCGCCATTTTCTGTCAGCGGCGCCGGGGCTGACGGGCGGGCTGGTGGCCGACGGGCCCGAGGGGGCGGCGGGGAGCGACCGCCCGGCGCTGCGCGGCTCGAGGGCCCCCCCGCGTGGCGGCGGGGCGGGGCGGCGGGGCCGGCTCAGCGGCGCGGGGAGAAGCGCGGGCAGCGCGGGCAGCGCGGAAGGCAGGGCCCTCCCGGCTGGACAAGAGCTCTCAGATCATTGAGTCCAAACACCAACCCAGCACTGCCCAGCCCACCGCCAACCCGTGTCCCTAACTCCCACACCTACACCCCTTTTAGACACCTCCAGGGCTGGTGACCCCACCAGCTCCCTGGGCAGCCTGTGCCAGGGCTTGCCCACCCTTTTGGTGAAGAAGAACTTTCCCTGCCACCCAACCTAACCCTCCCCTGGCGCAACTCGAGGCCGTTCCCTCTTGTCCTGTGGCTGGTTCCCTGGGAGCAGAGACCGACCCCCCCTGCCCACAGCCCCTGCCAGGGAGCTGAGAGCCATCAGGGCCCCCCGAGCCCCCTTTTCTGCAGGCTGAGCCCCCCCAGCTCCCCCAGCCGCTGCCCACCAGCCTCGTCAGAAGGAAGCAAGGCGAGTGCGAGGCACAGCCCGGCTGGAGGGGCTGGCAGTGGCAAGCAGGACGTGAAGCAAGGAGCAAAGTCTATAGCAGCACTATAAAACGTACTGGGAAACTTGAGAGCTTTTAAAAAGCATCGTTGTAAGTGGCTGACCAGAGGTGATCCGGGTAGTCTCTGACAGATCCCCGAAGTAAAGTCAGGTCTCCAGGGATGCTTTCCCAGTTCTTTGGTCAAACGCCCATCCTGTTTCACAAGCCAGCCACCTCTGAGGACTGCTGCACGTTCAGCACTGCAGCGCAGGAGTTTCAAAGTCTGCTTTCCCAAGTCTAAAAAGATACCCTCATTGCTAACATAGACATTACCATTTGCCAAGTAAACATTACTGAAACGGACGGGAGAGTTCTGCGGAAGGAAAAATGTTCCCCCCTCCTTCTTCTTCTGATAGTGTGGCTCTAGAAAAGTCATTTAGCATAAACGCCTACGTTGTAGAAAGCCAATGTGGAGTGAGAAGACTTCCACCTATTATCTTCCTTTGATAAAATCCAAAGCGTGGAAAAGTTTTCCTTTCCCATCTTTCACTTTTTTCTTTTTCCTTCCCCACCTGCCCTCCAGGGAAGCTTATGCTAGAGAGAAAAAGGAAAAGCCACCCTTTTTACCAGAGGAGCCCTCCTCCTCCTCCGCAGACAGGCCTGTTCCAAACGAGTTGTTATGTCCCATTTGTAAAGATCCAGTGACGGATGCAGTGCTTATTCCCTGCTGTGGAGCAAGTTATTGTGACAAAGGTAAGTGAATAATGTAAAGTAAGGAGTAAACTCCCGTGTTTTTTAATCCAAAACACCACATCGGATCTTCCGAAAGCAGGAATAGGAGATCACCTGTGCTACCAGGTCTATTTCATACTTCAGTACGGCCGGAGTAGGAAAGGCCTATTTCACACAATTAAAGCTATCTAAACCCTGCAAGCATGTTTTTCCTCTTGCGGATGCCTGTGAGGTCTCCAGGCACCCTCTGCAAAGCCCGGTGCACCTGCTTTCACCCCTGGAAAACCATCTGATAAAATGGATTATCAGCTCTCCTGTAAGACTAACGGCTGTCAGCACAGCAGAAAACATACTCAAATTAGTATGAAGGCTACGGGAAATCCATCTTCTGCTCTTCCAAAGCATGGAATCAACCCAGGGCTGTGCAAGGCATTACTAGTTTAGAAAGGAACTCTTCCACATTCAGTTTAAATCATTAGAAGAAAATCTATTCATCCATTGAACCTTGGGCACATCTCTGAAGACATACTAGGTCTGAATTTTCTCAAATGTTTTTGTAGCTTGAATTGGATTCACTTGCACATGTATTTCACATAAAGGGATATCTAGTCCCACTATGAGTTTTTTTCCAGGTAGCAACAACTTAAAAAATAGTTGTCTTTAGCAAGGAAAATATGTTTGCTTTTTTTTTTAATTATTTAATTTACTGATTATAGGTAAAACCCTGGCCTCACGGAAGTCAGCGTGAATTTTGCTAATGACTTTAAGCAGAGTGAGATTTCCGTCTGTATTTTCTAAAGCAGATCAAACACATCTTTTAGTAACTATGCTCTCAGTAAGTCTCATTACTCCTGTACAGGAAAGGTTAGTCTCCTATAAAACATACCCCAGATACTCATATTATTGGCCTTCATGCTGTCCAATTTTTTCTTTGCCTTCAGAGGCAGCAGAACTGGCGTCTTCCAACACACAGCAAACGTGCAGGACGATGCCCTGGCTGCCCATGGGATGTGCTCTGTCCCTCCTTCCAGCAGGCTGTTACCACCCCAGAACCCTTACAACATAAAGAACAGCGTTTAGTAGAAGCTGCACTTTTTCACCAGATTTATTGAGAGATGATGCAGGAAATCCAGCAGGAAGCAGGGAGCTGAACTTGGGTCTCAGACCTCAATTATCGTGGAGATTATCCTTGTTCTCTTAACTGTAAACTTGGGTGAATCTTGAAAAAGGTGCTTGAGCTGGAAGAAAACACCCTTCTTTGCCTGGAAACAGGAAAGAATATAATAATGCAGGAAGGTTTGCGGTGGGATTTCAGAACAGGCTAAGAGGTTCACGGTGTGTTGCAAAGTCCTTCTAATCGTACATGTTACCTTGTTACCTCCCTGACTTAGACCCCCTCCATCCTCCTGTTCGAACTCTCCAAATAAACACTTCCAAAATTTTAGGAAAATTAGCATGAATAAATACAGCCCAGCCTGAAAGGGAGTTGCTGACTCATGCCTGCACTGGCAGAGTAAGACTTATTCCTAAAGCAGCAGCAAAAAAAAGACAGCAAAACCACTTGCAGCATGAGCAGGGATTGCAGCATCCGTCTAGGAAAGCTCTCACAGATTATGTCAAATTTTTTCTCAGCCATAGCATCCTATCTCATAAGAGACAGGAATGTTCCCCTATCAATTTCACACTTACACTGTATTCCATTTTGTTAGGGCAATCTTTCTCAATTTTTAGCATTTGCTTTTCAGAATATTTCACATCTTGCATAAAAAAATGAAGTAATAATATAAATCAGACTAAAAATGGCCTGTACTTTTCCTTTTCAGATGCATCTGTCTGTTGTAAGTTTAGTGTTACTGATCTAGTAGTTATTTTAACTGCTGCTTGGCTTCAGCCGTGTTGATATATTGGTTATTTTTATATATGGTAGGCCATTTGTGTGACTGATTTTGCAATTCATGCTGCCTGCTGAAGGACATCCCTTGAAACAGACCTCATAGCTGTATTCTCAAGATGAAAGCAATTGGACAGAAGTACCTTTCTGAAAAGAGGGATCTCTATTACATTTATTTCCTTTCTGAATTGCTTGCTCAAGCCAATTGGTTGGGTTATTGGAAGAAATGAAACAGGGAAAAATTGACAGGATCCATGTGTCGGTGCGTGGCATTAAAGCCCTTTCTTATCCTTAGCAAATGGTGACTCTTGGATCAAATTCCAGTATATGGCCCAAATATAGTGCAAGGGAGAAAATTATTATGCTTATCATGCTAGCACAGGGTTAGGGGAGGTGAAAACAAGTGCATCAAAAAAGCACAACCAAATTACACAGGGCTGTTATTTTAGGCCATGGGTTATTCTGTTTCCCAGCCCATGGCAGAAGGATGCTGCAATAACTGTAATTTCACAGGTAAGTTGTGTTTTACAGGCATTTTAGGTTTCAATATGAAAAATCAGAGCCAGGCAGGAAAATATCAAAGGTGGGCAACAGAAATAAACTTTATATTGGCAAGGAGGTTTGTTTAGCTTTTCTGTTAATACTCTTCTAAGGTGTGAAGATGTGACCAAAAGGCATCCAAACTTCAGCAAAATCATTGATTTAAATCCATACAACCTGTGTGTTAAGGATCTGCAGTTATGATTCCTCATATTAAGATGCGTGAGCAGGTGTACAAGTGCTTGCCAAAAATTATGCCATGGATACCACTGGAACTTGTACATCTTGCTGAACTTGGTCTGTATGAAGTCTTTGGGATGACAGGACCTGGTTCTATGTGATGCTGAACATCTCTGGCTTTCCTCATTGACAAAAGAATAACAATAACAAAAGAACAGCTGCGCTGCATCAGGACAAAGTTTATTGATATTATTATCCCTTTCCTGGTAGAGATTTGCAGTGAAAGGTTTCAGAGTAATCACTAATCTGGTTATCAGTGACTTAGAGAATTCCTGATTCAGACATGGAGATTATATATTTAAATGGCAAATGGGTTTTCCTTCCATGAGTTTGTCCAAATGCTTTCGGAACGTGGTCACACTGTGAGCATCCATGGTGGCAAAATTTAACTACACCCTGCGTGGAAGAGTATCTCCTTTTGCTTGGTTTAAACTTGCCTCTTGGTTTCATGTGATACTCCTTAGCTTTTGCACTCCCCATCAACATGTGCCAACACATCATATGTCTGAGCTGTATCTGGCTCCTCCACATCTGGTTGGGGTGTACCTTGGGCTGAACAAGCCCCAGCTGGCTGAGACTGGGCTCAGTGACGACTGAGGTACCACTGCATGGCTATGGGGAAGAAGACAGCAGTGCGATGCCTGTACTGATGATGGATGGATTACTGCTGCCCTTCTTACAAACAAGTTCAGCAACAGAGAGAGGTAAGAAATCACAGATTGCTCTGCTATCCCAGGTGACACATGAATGCATTTTTAAAATTTCTGCTCAGTTCAGTGACTGCAACTGTTTCTGTCAGACGTGGACCAAAGTAAACAAGCCCATAATAAATAAATATACATTTAGAAATTACAGTTGTTTTCGAGCCTTGTTTATACAATCTCACTTTGAAATAGACATCCATCTGGATGCACAAAGCACAACATCTGTGTGCTCCAAGGGAAGTGGGTTGATTGTGAGAGGCACACATGAAATGGCAACCCAAGCAGATTTCTTTATTTTGTTTTCCTAATTTTCAAACAGAGTTGAGTCCAAAAAACAAGAGTGGTTATGGGGCTGTTCAGATTGAAGGTCTGGCACTGGATCCATCTCTGGCTCCAACATGCTTGAAAGATTCCTTATGCCCAAAGTAAATGTGAAAGCCTACCAAATTTCACACTATTAGGACTGGTTTCCCACCACAAGCACAGATAAGACACGAAGCTGCCAGACACGTTCCTAGAGCATCTTTCCAGTCGCTCAAGCACACTAATAACTTCCCCAGTCAACTGAACCCATTACAAAGCTTTTTGGGGATACACTCTACTTTGTTTCCGTCATTGCATGGCTGCTGCTGTCATATTTCTTCATCAGGATGCCTGAGGGACTGGGTTTGGGTTAAAAAACCGAGTGTGACATAAGACATTTTCATTAGTCAAATATAAATAAAGATGCTAATCCAGAAGGTTGTGAAATACCAACAGCCCAGTTACAAGCTCTGTCTGAATACTCACTAAATTCACAGGAAAATGCCAGCCAGCATCCATGCAGAGTGGATCTTGGACTTTCTTTTGGGAATTTAATGTTTTGTAACTGCTAGCCAAGAAAACTATACAAACAAAATCACATAAAGAAACAATATACAAATTCTACCATTGATTATAGGATCAGTTTCCTCCATCCCATAAAAAAAAAGTCACTGTGGGAAGACTACACAGCATTAGTTCCCATTAAAATGAAGATTGATGTGATTCTCCCAGGGAACTGATTAGTTTATCAAATACTGATATTTTACATGGGAGTCACTGTGTATTTTTGACACTGTGCCATTTTTGTTCAATAATCTACCCTTACCCTTTCAAGAAGGCATTTTCCTTCATAACCCACCTTGAAGAAAACTTACAAATGTACAGGATTAAGTGACTTTGCATTTTATTGTGAAATCAAGCTGGTAGATGGATTCTTCTGCTTTGGGGCAGTGGAGACAAGAAGTAAGGATGGGCTTTTACACATCGTATATGACATTTTGCTTGAAAAATGCTGCTGATAAAAAACTAGATCCAAGTTCCAAACATGATATTTGCATTTTTTTCTCTATGAAAACTTGCTTTCTCAGGGCCACACGTCACTAGCCCACAGGGTAGGGAGCCCATTTGAAGTAGGTTAAACCAGATGGGGAAATCTCATGTACCGGCTGCGGCAGATGGGAGCTCGGGAGAGAGATCCCACAGAGACCCTCTATCTCAAACCTCCCATCCTTGCCAGAAGCTCTGTTTTTTTGAGACCTGACCAGATGGTTTGTAAAGCTCTCAGATGCAGCAGCTATAGGGATTTGAGAAAAGATGAGCAAGTGGAAGTTAAAGTTAAAGATGAACTGCTTGATGTGAATGTCCATTGCTCGAATTCATCCTAGCCCTAAGAGCCCATCAGATGCCAGTATCCCACAGGAAACACTTCGAGTGCAAATTTTCATCTAGGTGCAGAATTACCGTGCGTTTACCAGCATATTCAAAATGTTCAGAAGTACTATAAAAGGAAATAATTCTGAATAAAAAAATAGATGTAAATAACTTTTTAGATAAGTAAAGAAGCTTCACGTTAATAAAACAAACAAACAAAACAAAATCAAAACCAAGCAAAAAAAAACCCCACCCACACACAAAAAAATAAAAACTGAAAAGAAAAAAAAATCGGAAATGTATTTGTTCTTTACGAGCCAAACCCTCACTGGCAGCCCCCGCAGAGGTTTCTGCTGGTGCGTTTTGGCATCCCTAGCGCAGTGCTTTCTGCTGTCTCTAGAGGGCTGCCTTAAACCACTGAAAAAGTGCCAGATTAGTCTGTTTTCAGCACTTTCCTTTTACCTCAGATCCGAATTTCTGCGTCATCAACGAGTTGCCATCGCTGTATGAATTAGCTATTGTCATGAGCCAGACCAAACGTCCTTTGGAAGGAGACTATTGTCTGCGGCTCGGGTCTGTGGTTTGGCCAACGCTGTGCGAGTGAACCAACAGTGCTGTGCTGAAGGGTAATATTAAATCTTCTTGACACGGTGCATTGAGGCTCAGAGGAGTGCAAAAGTGCAGGTTTATCATCCATCTGATTTTCATTCCACAGCCGCCTAACTGAGAGGGATTCAATTAGGAACTCGGTGCGGTTTTAGCAACATAAATGCAGCTCAGAAGCTGGTACTTGTACTTGTTTGTAATAGAAATCAAGAAATGAATCCTCAGGATGAGTTAAAATAAACAGCTCTACCATAAGTGTGTCCTTGTGCAAAACAATGCAACTTTACGCTGCACTGTACGTCACTGCATAATAAAACACAGAACAAATGGATTTCATATAATACTGTATATTCAACATTCAAATGCCATGTTTTAAAATTAAAATGGCACCTTTTAATAGATCCTTTTTTTTTTTTTAGAATAGGTCTATTGAGGAATATACGTTTCAAGAGTTCAGTTGTTTAAAACACTGGAGTCTAGATTAATAAGCAAACATGAAACAATGTCACGCAGTAAGGACCTTTATTCCTGGGGTAGTTTATGCTGAAAACAGTCTTGTTTTGTAAATCTGATGACAACAAAGAACTGTCTAAGTTTTAAAATAAAACAAATTCAGTGCTTTTTCAGTTACGGGACGTGCTTACAGGAAGCATGCCAACTTTTTAATAATTTGCAGCAAACTCCAGTCTCTGTAGCCCTCAGATTAGTACATGAGCTGACTCACAGCCAAAGCAAAATAAACTGTTGCACTTGCGTGAAAAACAAATCATTAATCAAAACTTTGAAGATAACTTGGAGGGTTCTTTCGAAATCTGCCAAAGACACCTTGCTAGAGCAAAATCTCTTCATGGCTGGTTGGTTACTCTTGAAAACCAGATTTTAAGTCCTTACAGTTTCCAATAATAGTGTATAATAGGTACAGGGGGGAAGGGGAGGTGAAGGGCCCTTCGTTCCCTCAGCTTTGGCTTGTATACACTCCAGCAAGGTCGCAGGCTGTGTGCACCCTCCAGCATCCAGCCCCATCCCCATGTAAACTAGGACCTCCTAGGACTTCAGAAGAGCAGTACTATAGGAATATATATAGCTGCATTTCCACGGGGGAAGGTTTCCCCTGCTGAAGTCCTCCTGTGTGATCCCAAGTGGATGCCATGCACAGACACGTGCTATCGCCCCTTCCTGCAGCCAAGCCCACCGCCTGGGCTACCTAAACCCCTGCAAAACCAGAGTGGGCTCACACACAAGTGGCCTGGCCAGGCCCATAGCACAAAGCCACCCTAAAAACTTGCGAGGGAGAAAAATGCCCTTGGAAGTCTGCAGCTCATGGCTGCATTCAAACTCTGTCAGAAGGAAACCCTCATTCCTCCTCTTTCACCTGCTTCTTTTGACCATAGAGCATTGTTGTTTCTTCTGGGTCAAGCATCATCTATTAGAGCCTACTGAATTAAGGGCATTTGCTTCCCGTGAGTGCTTGACCAGCCCTCTGTGCTCCCCGGCCCCATCTGAGCCAAGCCCCTGGCATGGATTAGCCTTGGTGCCTGAATGTCCCCTTGTCCCTGAGGCCACGCTCCAAGGACTGGAGTGAATCTCACCTGGGCTCCCTCCCTGGGGGGCAGGCTTCATCTGAGTCGTGAGACGCAAACAGCAATGTGGAAACCCTTTAAGGACCCTAACATCTTTATAAAAGAGGCAATCCTTGAATAGTAAGTTCATATGTGCAAGGTGAATGTGTTGTACAATATCGACATACACGCATTAAATTAACTTACAGCTATTCCATTTATTACATAACATTTAGCCAAGTACCATCCATAGGATGGTTTGCAAGGGGTAAAGAGGTTGCATTTACTAAGCTGCTGTGAAAATTATAGCAGAAGAATCAAACGCATTTCCTGGCTTAACCGAACATAGGATATGATTTCTGTAAGTACTGTCACCACTGTTAAAAAAAATATGTGATGGGATATATCAGTAAGAAGCATCTTCAAAGAGGATTAAAGGTTCAGATTTTTTTTTTGTTTGAGGCAATAATATATTGAATTCTTTCGGAGTAATTAAACTGGAAACTGATCCAGCTTTTTTTTTTTTCTTTTTTTTCTTTTTGGGTACAATGCTTCTTACAGTTTATAGCTAATTGGCAGGTGAGCAAGATAAGTAGCACTGAACACCACTTGATGCTGTTACCGCCTAAGGGAGAGACGGGCAGCCTGTTGTACAGGAAAAGGCTGTTCAAATACACATAGAAGATGAGCATAATGAATTTTCACCTGAGGAGATAATGCAATGACTTAACCTCCCATGAGAAATAAGACCTTGATGTTCCAGGAAATTTCTTATTAAGAAAGTGTTTCAGAGGTGACAGCAAAGCTTCTTTGTGGCAACCTAAACACTAAAAAGCCTGTAGGTTGCTTTGCTACTCGGTTGAAATTACAGAATCAGACCACTTGACTTGCATTCAGACTTTGCTAATCCCCATGAAGCTTTATCCCCTGTTTGTCATTAGCTGGCTGCATTGACAGGCTCCCCTGCTTGCCCTCCCTAACGAAAACAGCAACAAAAAACTCCTTTGCATCAAAGAGAATTTTCTTTCAACTTTGATCACATTTCTTGTGGTGCTCAAGCCTGTTGCTAAGAGAAAATACAGTCGTGAGGAATGGGCAAATCATTATTATAATTACCCTTGTTACACCCCAGTGAAAACAAGCCTCTCCTAGCACTCAGCTGAATTATATAGCAGTGTACGCTTTAATTGATAGAGTTCCTGACAGGCCTGCTGGGTTTGGAGCTGCAAGGAAGCTCAGCCACAACACCAGCATGCGGTGCAGGAGCTTGTGTCACCCTGGCTGCTGCTAGCAAGGGTGTTAAACACCCTCTGCCAGGTACAGGGGTGTGCATTGCGCTGTCTGCCAACAATATAGATTCTATTGCATCAGCCCACTTACTTCAGTGAGCTCGGTAGCAGCCAGCAAGGAGCATAAAGGCTTGCAGCTTGTGCAACGCAGCCTGGGCTAAAAGACCTGCTCCTGCTGTGCCAGTGTTTCCCAGTCTGACACAGTGGACAGAAATGATGGTCAAGGCAGGAGCAGGAGCAGAAAATGGCTCGCTTGAAGTCATGCAAAGGGGAAAGTAGGACCCAAGGCTTCTGGCTGTCACTTGTTCCACTAGGCCAGCCACATTCCCTGAGTCTGGAAACTTTAATAAATCTAAAACGAACAATAAAAAGCCCTAGTAAATACTAAGCAGAGACATACGGTTCTTCCAACCATACAAGGAGATCAACAACTTTTACGGCAGCCCGGCAACGGACCAGGCTGCTAAAGAAGGCATGGAAAGCCAGCAGGCTGGATTGCAAACAGGCTTTGATGTTTTTCAAAATTCAGTGAACTGAGAGCAAAGAAAAAAAGGAAAACAGAATCAAATTGCAAGCCTAGTCTTGGCTTCTTAAGCATGCTGAGGGAGTGAGGCTCCAGACGCATCACCCGGTGCTGCGGAGTGCCCGCAGCTCAGAGCTCCGCTTCGGGCACGGGCAGGAGATAGCGGGGCAGGGTTCTGCAGGAGTGGGGCCAGGAGGGTGTAAATTAGCCCCACACCCAGGGGGGTAACTCTGGTCTCGGAGTTTTAGATAGTTCTGTTCTTTATATTACATATAAATAACAGGTATCAAAATATTTTATATGTATATATATATATGTAGCATATGTTCATGTATTTAGTATGAGGTGAGGGGATTTGTCGCAGCTTCACTATCATTCAGCACATCATTTCTACAGTTCAGAAATTTTAGTAGCTTTATTGAGCTTAGTTCTTAAGATAGGATCACCTTTAATTCTGAAATCTCACTCCTAGTGTAGGTTGAATTTCATATACAAAGAAAGGACTGATAGATGTAATTCAGGGCATTTTATTTTATTTATCTGCATTTTGCACAGAAGCTGATAGAAGCTAAGCTAGTTAGTCAAGGGTCTACAGAAAATCTCTGAGCAGAGTAGGATTAAAGTTCCGTTTATCCTGACCTCGTCCTATACAAAACAATCTCACTTGCAGTTTCCACAGTTCACTGGTAATAGTAGTAGGCTAAAGGCAATTTGTTTTCAAAGACCTAATAACAAGAACTTTGCAAGAAAATGCTCTAGAACCTTGAAAGATAAGATGTGAAAATCTTAAGACTGAGTTATATATGAATTTAAAATGCAAACTTGCTTCCCTTTATTTATATGAGTGTAAGTCAGAAGCAGCTCCTATTAATTTCTATAAATCTATATTAGCATAAACCAAATTCATTTCTACAAATCTACATTAGCCTAAGACAGACATAGTTGTAAGGGGCTTGACTACAGGTTTTACTGTGTCTTGACCAGCTTGTACCCTATTGCAAACCGCATGGCTCAGCACCACCTCTAAATAACGCACAAATTACTGTAATCCAAGGAAATACACCTTTGCTAAGTGTTGAAGGTTAAAGAGAGGTTTTAAAATAGTTGCATTGCAAGAAGTCAGATTTCAGAGGCAGTAGCTTAGTTAGCAGCAGAGGTAGGTTTATGGGATAAGCTACATTCCAGTCTCAGGACCAGCAGCATCCAGGTAGGGGAAATTTGAGTCATTCTTCATGCCTAGACACCCTAAAACAATGTGGTACCCAAGCAGACTCCAAGCCTTCACATTAACATAGAAAAACTACAAGTGGTGTGGCCAAAATCATGCTCCATTATTCAGGAGCAGGTAACGTAGCACTGGGGCCACAAGCATAGTCAAAATTTCTTAGTTGTGCAGATCTTTTATTCCTGTTCTGCATGGATTCAGTCTTTCTGATTGCATGGCATTCGGATCTGAGCTTGGTTATGCTCTGCATGAGCACCTGCATGAGCTTTGGAAAGAAGGGGGAGAACTCAATCTACTACCACTCTATTCTGGAAAAAGAATGACAAGATACAGTACATGCTAAAATAAGAGGCCTTTTTCTTACATTCCCAAGTATATAAGGCAAATGGCAGCATGTACCCTATCACCTGCTGGAGACATCAGGAAAAATATAAATACATACTTCTAAGACTGTAATGAAAGAGCTATAATAAATAAATAAAGTGGTGTTGAGAATATCTGCACTCGTTTGAAAACATGCTTCTGCGTTTCCAAAGTGCCTCTGTGTTTCATAAAGGTGCTTGTTCTGAAATAGTGGCACTAAATAAAAGCTTTTTAATTTTCCAGACAGTACAAATAGAGTGATTTATCTTTCAGGTGAAAGAAAGAAGGGAAAGGATTACCTTTTTCACCTCCTGCGTTTAAAAGGTATCCCATCAAACTCGAGATGACATGACGTTTACATGGATCACTGCTTAGTCATTCAAGATTCAGCATGGCTGAAAGATGTCAAGTGTAGGGCAAACACCTGCATATGTCAAGACAGTTGGAGTTACACATTGCATTTAAGACCGCTAAAGTGCCGAATGAAAGGGCGAAACTGAAATTAATGTGATGAATACAATGGAACTGCAACACAGCAAGGAAATGGGAATATTCATTAATGTGGAATTAGAGCTTGTTCTGGCTTCAAATATTCAGGAACAGCAGAGGAATTTTGCAGAGAGCATCCACGAAGTGGCATTTGCAATGCTGAAAGTGACTTTCAAAAAAGATGTGCACCTGGCTGTATGTCATGTTCCATGCTGCTGGCTCCCTGCACCACCGCTGATGGGTCTCGAGTGCATTAGCGGGTAATGAAGTTACCAGAACTCTCTCTGCAGTATCTACGATCCTCGGTTCGGGCTTTGCCAGGTCCAGTGCTGGGGGAACGGCAGGGAGGGGGAGAAGCAGCATCCTGCCTTGTGGAACAAAAGGGGAAAAAAAAAAGAAAAAAGAAAAAAAAGAGAATAAGAAAGTCAATGGTGTGGGCTGGGATTTTTTTGAAGGTGCAATGAAACTTTAGCGCTTTACTTCATCAGGGTTCCCAAACCTTTCAGAAATGCTGCTTGCGGGCATCCTTTCATGTTGGGGAGGCCGCTGCAATGATGCAGCCAAGGAAATTACAGCTAAACAGAGTATGCCTGCGCGGACAGGGCAGCCTTTATCCATTTCTCTCTGCCTGCTGTCAGTCATAACCTGAGACATTAAACTCTATCCCAGGCTAGAAAAGCCTTCTCTTTGCTTTTAAAGATAAGGGATGACAGCTTTGTAGAACTGGAAGGCTTGGAGAGCCTTTAAAATACAGTTTACAGAAATGCTTCTTGGGCTTTACAGCACTTCTGAAGTCAATCAAAGAACAGGGCAGAGAAGACTGAAAGTCTGCATCCAGCTATTTTCTTGGAGTTACAGCTATTGATTACAATTGCATTGACTACCCAGACCATTTAATCTAATGAAATTGTTCTTGAATGACACTACTGCAATTGAGATGAAAGTGTAGCCAACTTGTAAGGAAAGTTTAAAAGTGTTGGAAGAGGCTATAGTTACATTTCACGGTACAGATGTGTTCGTTAGCACATATTCTGCACTGATTGCGTTGTGGTTAGCTGTGTTCCTATAGAAATTCTGTTATTTCACCACGAGTAATGCAGAAGGAGAATGGTTAGTAGTTTTCCTACTATTTCTATGAGTGTTCTCCCATACAGTAAATTTATAAAGCTGTCGGGTCCTAATGCTGAGTCAATAACAAATTATTCATTAGGAGGCAAATATAGCTCTCAAAGGCTCTTAGATAATTCTGTTACTTCTGGCTTAATATGAAGACAGTTAATTATTTATACTATGCATGGGGTTCACTAAATGAGAGCTGCAATTTGCAAGATGAGATGGAGTCATAATTTAATGCTTCGTAAAAAATTGTGCTTTATTCAAAGCCAAAAGAAAAGGTATTTGTGGGATGGAGCAGTGACTGGCATCAGTGAAACTAGTAGGTCAAACTGCTTCTGGAGAGCCTCCCACCACTCAGTGCTACTTATATAAAGGGGCTGGAGTTTATTCTGGGTTTCCTCATGCCCTTGTCCCATCCTAAATATAACTGCATGTCTGCGTTTAGTCTCTTTTCCAAACAAAAATTATCAGAATTTTAGTTTACCTGCTGAAAGACCACCGCCCCCTGTAAAGATGCTGGCCCGCGATGTCTGAACCTGACACAAAACCCAGAATCATTGTATTAGTTCTGTGGTTTTATTTTTAAATTAACATTGTCATTTCTTGACTCATTTGTATTTGTCATTAGACCCAAAAAAGAGAAACAGTACTTGGTTCCAGAAACTTTTTTTTAAGTCACCTTTTCAAGTTGGATAATTTAGATTAATTGCTTCAGAGCTAGCAAGAGTCTTTGGAGTGAGCTTTAGAAAAGGAACCTTTCTAGGCAGAACAAAGGTGAAAGAGATAACATGACAGCCCTCAGACAGCCCTTTATCGATTTTAAATTATCTTGTAATATTTCACTGCATTTACTAGTAGAGGATCTCTTTAGAAGAGGACGAAGGCAGTTCTGCTGCTGCCACAGTGGGCTATTGCCCATACCATGCTCACTCTGAGCCCTGGGAAACACACGCAAACTTCTCTCCCGCAGCCACAGCAGCTTCAACTTCTCATTATTCCTCAGTTACTTCTCAAATTTATTTTGTCTTCTTCCCTACTTACACCCTGAAATTCTGTCCCAGCCATCTTTTGTAACTGTCTTCCTTCAAAGCTCTTGGGTTACCTATTGCCTCTGTTGCTCAGATCTTCAACCACTTCACACTTTTGTTGCAGCACTTAACTGTAAGTGTTAATTGATGGACTACAACTGATGTGAGCGTTCAGCCTCATGACTCGTGACAGCAAGAGTTTTACTATTGTGCCAGACAAAAGAATTAAGGTAACTGCTGGCTCCTATCACCTTACATGCAAGTAATGCCCGAGCTCCAGACGTACAGGTGAATTATTAATGGGGAGGGGGCCTGCTAGGGCACCTGCCTGGCTTGAGTGGGTCTTGGCATCCGAGCTCGGGTAGAAGACACTGGGAAGTAATTCAGGAATGAACAACCCTTTTAATAAATTACAGACAAAAATCTCTTTGGCCAACGAAAGGTTAAATAACAGGGATAAGTGAGTCACTCCATCTCCCTTCCTTCCCCCCTCCCCGCACTGCAAGTTTAATAAGCCAAAATCAAAACCATCTAGGGCTGGAGCTTTCGAAGATTTAAGACTTTAAAATGTGAAGCACCTTATTATATCTGCCTATTTTCAATAAAAAAGGAAGATAACTGGTGTCACGTCAATGTCTTATCAGTGATATTTGTTTGACTTCTATTTCAAAAGTGCACTGCTTGCTTTTTCTGGTGCTGGAATCAAACACTTCTGAATTGTACAGTATAAGAAGATGTATCAGTTTTCACCTAAGAACTTTAAAAAGGAGACCAGTCTGTGCTTCGCTCTGTAGAAATAAAGAACTATTGTACAGTATAGTGTATAACACTTGCAACATGGCCAATTGACTTCCTTCCTATTAATCAACTACTCTGTTTACCTTCTTCTACAAACCATTTCAAAACCATTAAAACTAAGAGGATTAGCATCACATTTCTGGCAAAATGCACCTTATTTTCAGCAAATGCTACTTTCACTCTCTGAGGAGATCTAAGAAACCTTGGAAAAAAATAGATTCTTTATTGTGGTACATTCACTGAAACAGGTATAAATTATATCTCCCATTTTTTACAAAAGCGGGGGGGGGGGGGGGGGGAGTAAAAAGAGGGGTAGTAAAACACAATTCTCTCAATGCAGTGAGAGAAAACTGCAAAAGAATTAAATTACCAAGAAGGAAAAAATTTCAAAGCAATCCTGAAATGTGAGTAAACTCCTGACAATTTGAATTAATTGTTCTGTCTTGGTCATGTACAAGTAGTTCCTACTTTCGTAGCCTTGATTTTGGGAACAGTTGGGAATGGTTCACTTGGTCCACAAATAATACAAGCCAAAAGTTCAAGGCCAAAAGCTCCCTTTTTCATATGCTCTAGGAATTTGCCTGGCACAGACAAGTAGATGTCCTCACATCATTAATTATAACAATTTTATTTAGCTTCCAGTCTTGATCGTAAAAGTTTTGCATAGAATTAAATGGGGGAGAAAAACTGTTCCAAATAAATTAGTATCTGCTTTAAGCATAAACATGTAGCATCACTTTAAATGTTTGCCTTGTGCCACTGCAGTCATGCAGCGTGCTTTGTCAAACCTGAGGTTTAAGAGATGTAACAAATAAGGTATCAGAGAAACAAAATGTATCATAAAAGCATACCAACACCAAGTGGATATAATTGAGACCTAACACCTAAAGGACACGTACCCCAGCACAAAGGCACAAGAAAGTTATGTAGAAGTAAATATAAAAGAAATTTGCCTCTGAGTGATGTTAAGATAAATTCTCCATGAAGAGAGATACAAAGAAGAGAATTTAAGTATTTCCAGGACCTTGTCATGGAGTGTCCCATGGAATGAGAACACATGGTAAAGCCTTTATCTAGATAACCAATAAATCATACTAAACTCCAATAATTCCACACATAAATAATGTTGCCAAGGATGCTGCAGAGCCCACCACCCAAGGCTGCAAATAGGGTGCAGAAAAAGTATGAGTCCCACCCCCTGCAGAAACATCATCAAGAGACACCTTGGGATGTCCCAGAATGGCAAAAACACTCACACGTGGGTGGATTCAGGTATCTAAATTGTGTGCAAAAGTACCAGAGAATAGGTTTATTAGATTATTTTTCTGTTCTTTCCCTAATAATTCCTAGCAGCAAATGTGCTATTTGTTCACTGAACAAGTATGTCTGGAGAAATGCCTAAGATCCCTCTTGTAAGTAAAAAATGCTAATTTAGAGCCCTTTAATCAGTACACGTCACTATTTCCTCAATGCTCTTACTAAATTCCATCTACGTTTTTGTCATTTGCTCATAATAATGAAAAATAGCTTCCCCCCCCCCACATTTTCATTACATAGTTTGAGCCTTCTGAGCAGGCCAAAAAGCAAGAGGCACTATTCTGCCTTCTTCATGCCATCCCTGAAAAGTAGAGATTGGTAAGGTGAAGGGAAGAAATCACAAAAAATGTATTTTTTATTACTAAAGAGCATTCAAAGTCATTTTAAAGCAACATATTTTCAGGAGAGGTAATGTGTTGAAACCAAAATTTTCAAGCAAATGTTTCCATTTTAATTATTTTTTTCAGCTAACTCTGCTTAAAACATGCTCAGAAATAAGACAACAGTGGCTCCAAAGGAAAGTTGCAGCTTGTTGATAGAAGACATCAGCTAAAACGGCACTGAAGTTCCAAGCCCATCCTATTTCCTACCCATCTTTCCAGTTACCCTTCCAGTGCAGCCCCGATAGCTAATATATGGGCATTGCTCTGTGATTGCTGCTTTGGGATCAGGATTTTTAAGGTGCATAATTTTTCAGACAGACCTTGAAGATCACTCTCTGGGGTCTGATGATGATGGCCCCTTCTGTCTGACAAGATAAATGACCCTTTATAATTCTTGTCATATCATAAAGCTGGCATCAGGAAATTAAGATAAAACTTTTTTGCTGGCATTGCACGGTTATAGGTCTGCATGACTAAACTCGTTGCTGGAAAAAGATTAGCTGTGTTGGGGCTTTTTTGTTGAACATAGGACACAACCTCACCAAATGATAGCTTGGAGGAGCTATCCTGTTGATTCTGCAGCTTGGGGCAACAGGCATCAAAAATTAACTGCTTATCTCCCATAGCTAAAAAAAAAATCAATGTCCTGGGCTTGTTGATCAAAAATAAAATTCATTTTTAAACACAGAGCCTTAATTCCAGTTTAGTCCAAAGAGTTTCATCAAAGTGAAGAATTCCTATGCTGGGACTTCTTAAAAAAAAGGTCTTAAAAATTAAAATGTCTACCTCTGTTAGTGAACAAACTTCTGATAGCAAATAGTTTTGGTTCACAGAATCATAGAATGGGTTGGGTTGGAAGGGTCCTCTAAAGGTCACCTAGGCCAACCCTAATTATTATCAGAAAGCTTCCTGGTCAGTGGTGCACAAAACACTTACACAGAGGGTATGGAAATAACTTTTTCACACAGAGCAGGCTTCTTCTCATCACCAGGTTGTAACAAAGAGTTCTTGAATATTGTTTTTCCATTATAATTATAGTTATAAAAATTCTAGAACTACAATTGAGTAAAATAATCGTACACTCAGGAGGATGATAACAAAAACCCCAAAATATTGCAATGGTCTAAGCAGTGGTCCATGTCCTACTCCACTGCTCCAGTCCATCTTGTAGGTCTCCTCCGGTACAAAAATACTGAGATTTTACAAGTACCGTCTTTTCAAAGCATCTTCTTTTCCAAGTCCTAAATTTCTTGCTACACTTTTTGGAAATGCAAGCTTAGAGCTATAGCTTCTCCTTTTTGCACAACCACAAAGAAAAAAATGGGAATTTCAGCATCATCTGTCACATAGGTTCTTTCATAAATGTAACTATGTTTCTTCTGCAACAAAAGATAAGCTCCAGTAACCCGGCGCTGGGTTGCAGCTGATGGCCATTACACAGATAATGCTGCCAAAACTGGAGGCTTAGCCTTGATAAGATGGACCGGGCATAGCTGCTGTGAGAACCCGGCGTGAGCAGCCTTTCTCAGCAGTGTGAGCTGTGACAGCAGGGAGCTGCCTTTAGAGCCCACTCTGCCTTTTGCATTGCAAAGTGTTTACAGTGCAGCTGCAGGCTGGGTATGAAGAAGGGGATAAAGAAACCCAGCTCAAACCCTTGTTTTTGTCAGAAGACTTAAAGGCCATTAAGCTCAGTCTTTTAAGCTGGCTAAGAGAAAGCCACAATAGATTCAGCAAGATATACTGTATATTAAAAGGTTCCTGATTTTTTCAAAATGATAACCTGCTGAAGGAAATGATGTCCTCTGCCACAGTACCTGGTTGTCTAATTGCAAACCATGCAACCTTATCCCCCCAGAGATTTACAGATAAAAAACCCCACTGTCATCACCTCCACCCTCCCTGGCTCCACTCTCTCTGTACAGCAGGTAAGACAAGAAACAGGGACTGGAAGATTTAAATAGATAGAGTACATTTGAGAAACTGGACAATTACAAACACCAGCACGGACACGCGTGCAGCGGGAATGTAACAAGTTAGTGACAGGAGGTTTTTCAACTGAATACCAGCAAAATAAATACCAAATGTGACTTTGGAGGAACATGGTAGCCCTGCGTAATTCCATTCAGGCAATGTTCAAAGTACCCATCTGGATAGAATTTAAAAAGTTATTTGTTAAAAAAAAAACCATAATAAGCAAGGTGCAAAACTAAATGTTTCCCTGACAGTCTGGATGAACATGTGCGACAGTGCGAGGAGGACCAGGGTAACCATCAGTGAGGAACCTTCTGTTGATACATTTCTCCTAACACTGCAAGAGGTTGTTTTGACCCTTATAAAGGCTGAGTCAAACCCTGTCCCAGTGCCGATTTCTTCTCTGTACAAAGCAGATGTAGGGAGTTTAACGAAGCTGTGTAGCTTTCCTGTAAGTAATGCAAATCTTAGAACTGGGCCTGAAAATGATGCCTACTAATGGTACAGCTGCACTGTTGCTGTTGCCCTTGCTAGCCGTGACCACTGCAGATCACAGTTCTTGTCAAGCAGTCTTGCTATAGCTAGGACTGGGTAGAAGGGGGCAGTTGGTTTTGTGTTGTTGAACTGATCACCTGCACGAGCCTTTTGAAATCTTTTGGCATTTCTTAGTCCTCTCACTTCAGTTGTAACAAAACTGAAACCCTCATGGTCTTTGCCAGTTTGACTTTGCTGTTATTTAAGCTTTCTTGCTCAAGAGTATTTGTGACAAGCCATGTCGGCAGGCGGATGGTGATAGGACATCTCCTTAGCTAGGCCTGAGCCCTGTTGAAACCAGCCTGGTTCCGAGCTGTATTGCAGGCCCAGGCAATCAAAACCTGCAAACCTTAGGGGGAAAACCTCAGGCCTTTCCTAAATGGTGCAGGTTGCAAGCTTGCCTTAGGACAGAGTCCTGCTTCTGATTTCTTTTTTTATGTATTTGCCCTTCTGCCCTCTAGAGCTCCTGTCCTGGACAGGCAAATCTCCATTTGGTCCATTCCCAAATCCTAAGGGACAGAAAATCCTATATTGATTCTGTAGTTTCCTGCCTGGCTAATCCCACTGATGCTGATGCTGGGATTTGTCTATAGGATTTTTGGGATGCCACAGCCCAGACAGCAATATGGAGAGGTTACTGCAGCTTCAGGATCAAGCAAGAAACATCAACCCTTTTCTAATTCTCAGTCCCTACAGATTTTGTAGTGGAGACTTATGGGAGAGGAAAAAAAACCCAAAACCACAACTAAGGTGTAGGCTCGTTCCCTTTATTTACCTGCTACAAACCACACTGTAACAGATCACAAACTACTTCAAGTTTCATGAACCAAAGGTAGAAAGCATCTTTGCACACAAAGTACACATGATCCCCACAGGGCTTGTGGAGGGCAGTGCAAGACCGTGACAGCCTGGCTTTTGTCAGATCTCTTCTCTGACCTGCTCTGGCTCCAACGCACTTAATAGACTCATAGACTCATAGAATCATTTAGGTTGGAAAAAACCTTTAAGATCATCAAGTCCAACTGTTACCCGAGGACTGCCATGTCCTTAAAAAAAAAAACCTTCCTTCTTGTCCCATTCCTCCGTAGGCTTAGGGGAGAGAACAATAATGGTGTTTGAGATAACCCACTTTCACATATTGTCTTGGATTTCACCCCCACGCGTCTCTGTGGAGCATCAGCTGGGGCAGTGCGATCACAGAGCGATGCGACGCTGCTCCCTGTCTCCTGCACCTCGGTCACTAACGGAGGAAATCCCAACGTACACATTCAAAGCAAATCACTGCTGATATCTCACTCCACAGGATCCACACCACCAGGCAGCAGTCTGCGAAGATGTACAACGTGCATCCACAGAGAACTTCTTGCCTGTCTGTGTTATAAATGTGACTATATCCATACGACTTGTTCCTGTGCTTGGCACTGTTATTGAAGACATCATTTTGTTTTGTTACTGCTTTACGGAGCTAGGGTGACTTTGTATAAATATTTTCCCTGAGGTTTTTCAGTTTTGAAAGGCAGAGGTGGAAAGCAGAGGTGAATGGAGAAGGAGGCAGCAGCCTGGAGGCACCTGCTGGAAGCACCCTGGCTGCGAAGCAGGACGACCTGTGGGATTGCGCTAATCCCGGGGATGAGTTTCAGCCCCAGATTGCTCTTTCACTCCACCAGTCTAGAAGTCAGGGTCTGTTCCCTCCATCACTCCCCTCTGGGAGGAATATTTCTCTCCACACTCTAATTTTTTGATAGATCCACCACTGCATGAGTACTTCTCATGTCCGCACCTGCTGCACCCGTTCTTTCGGTGTGGGAGGGGAATGGCTGCGCTCTGGAGCTCGCTTCGCCGCGGTGGGTGGCTGATGTCCTCGGCTGCTCCAGACACCGGCTCGTAATTACACCCGGCTGCGACGGCCTTGCAGTGGCCATCCGGGGCTGCCGAGCTGCAGTGGGGCCGCGGTGCCGGTCGGGGCCGCGGGGGCTGCGGGCGCTTCCCCCCCGGCCCCAGCAGCCCCGGCAGCCGCTCCCAGCCGGGCCCGCCGCTGGCCACGGCCCAGCCCAGCGGCCGCGGGGGCAGCGCCGCGGGGGGCGCGTTTCACGGGGGGGCACAACCCGCCCGGGGACCCCGGCGGTGGGGAGCGGGGCGGGAGCGGGGCAGGGACGGGGCCGCGGGCACCCGGGGCCGGGCCGGGCCGGGCCGGGGGGGCTCCCCCCACCCGCGGGGCAGGGCAGCCCCCGGCCGGGCAGGCGGCGCCCCTCGGCCCACGGAGCCCGCGGGGGAGCGGCTCCCCCCCCGGGGCAGGGGGTGCCGGCGGGGGCCGTGCCCCGCGGGCAGCCCGCGCCGGAGCGGCTCCCGGCAGGGCCTGTGGCGCCGCGGGGAGCGGAGCCCGGGCCGGGCCGGGCCCGAGTGTGAGGAGCCGCCCGGAGGGGCCGGCGCGGCAGCGGCAGCGGCGCCGAGCGGAGCGCGGCCCCTGCCCGCCCGGGGGGAGCCCGGGGGGGAGGCCGGGCCGCGCCGGGCCGGCGGGCGGGGCGGGGGGAGGCGCGGGCCGGGCCGGGTTCTCTCTCCCGGCCCCGCCGGGCTGTGAGCGGCACCGGCCGGAGCCCGTTTCCCCGGCGGAGCCGGCGCTGCCCGTGCCCCCGGCCCCTGCGAGCGCTGCCCCCGGCCCCGGAGCCTCCCGCCGTGTCCCCGCTGCCCGGCCCGGCTGAGGCGGGCGGCGATGGGCAGGGGGCTCCGCCGGGCGCCCCGCACCCCCGGCCCGCAGCGGGAGCAGGCCCCTCCCGGCCCTGGCAGCGCGCCCTTGGCTGCACCATCAGAGCAGTTTTACATTCATCCCCCACTACCGGAGGAAGGATGAAGGAGGTGTAATAGGGGGTGAAGATCTACCTGTCTCATGCAGGAATGTATTAATTGAACAAATTTTTATGGATGTGGAAGTCTAAATGACTTTTCTGCCTCTAGGCTTTCTGCGCAGGATTGTATATTCAGGTGAATGAAATATATGAGTTAGGCTGGGTGAACATTTAGCAAAACTAAAATCTTTAGCTAAATTTGCCACCCTTGACCTCTACACACATTTATTTGGTCTCATTTTAGAAAAACCATGATTTTGCTGGGCCTGGCATCAGGCTAGGATGAGAGAGGGCAGAGAAAACTGGATGAGGGAAAAATGCCAAATTCCCTTTCCACTGCCTCTTCCTCTCCTCCCTCCATCCCTGCAAATGCTTTTTCTAGGGTGATGGGCAAGGTGGCCAGGGACCTGGCGGGGCTGGGTAAATAGATTTTCCTAAGCATCGGCTATGCAGACATGAAGAGCTAAACCTCTCCTCCGAATGCAGACCATGAGGAAGCAATTTGAAGACACAGGCAGTGGAAGGGTGGCCGACAGGGTTATATGTGACTTCGCACAACTCACTTCATCCCTCTTTCCTACCTCTTCTCAGTATTTTAAAATAAAAAGTAGCGTGGGACAGGCATTCTCTGTAGCCATGCGACTAAAACGTGAGGCTCTGACCCCAGACATGCAAATACTGTCACACAGCTTGTGAATATTTCTTGTTTAGATTTGCATGGGGAAAACACCCACCTATTTCCTAAAGCTTTAGCAGCTCATTTCAGCTTTCTCCATATCACAAAGAAATCAGTCTCAGCAACCTGTAGGTGCTACCCTGCCAGAAGAAAGACATCTGATCTGACCCAATTGCTGGTGAAAGAAGCAGGACTAAAGAGAGACAATTTCTCTGTGTGTTGCCCAGGAAGGCTGCAAACCCTGAGTTCCCAGGCAAAAGGCTAGTAGGAAGGTAAACTATCAACATTTGCAAATGTACACTTCCCTTGTTATCTTACAGTCAAGCTCACACAGTCTATTTAGTATCATTTGAGAGTTCACTGAGATGAAAATAATGACAAAAAATACTGTGACAAGATAAAGTACGGTGCTATAAAAATTCTCTACAGTGCTATAAAAATTAGATTCTTAGCAGAAAAGAGAATGAAGAGGTAATTTAGTAAAAGTGATGGATGAACCTCAGAAGGTTCAGAATTTTAGTTCAGTACAGTCGCTTATTTAAACCTGGGAAATTCAGGAGAATGGTCACCCACCATGACAGCCAGTCCCCTCTGTTTTGCACCTACCTTTAAAGCTGGTAATGAGAAGAACACAAGAAACAAAAGGTGATTAAAGTCTGCAATCTAGCTGAATTCCTGGTGGTAGCTAAATCAACGTCGTATTTGACCTAAGCTAGTTCTCACATTTCCTGCAGGCAGAGTGCATGTATTTCCATCCAAAAAAATGGACACACGTGCTGCAACGTGTGGCAGGACTTGCGCGGTGTCTGAGATTGCTAGAGTATCACCTTTTGCATGTGTCTCATTTTATGCAAGTAGCTTGTATGATTAAAAGACCCCTTTTGACTGATTAGCAAGTTAGTAGTAAAAAAAAAGGAATACTTTGATAGTCGTATGATTGTCTGGCATTGGCAAATAGAAGTAATGGCTTGCATTGTATGAGTTGAAGAGTATGAGGTATAGACCTTGACATTATACAAACACTAACAAGATTTGGCTGAACTACTCGCGCTAAAAGTTATACAAATGCTGTAAAATAAAACTACTTCAATACTTCACTGACCTTTAGCCTGAGTAAGGACTTTTGCCTCTAAGTAACTAAAACCTGTTATCTGCCTCTGCAAGGCCAAATTTCCAGTGATGGCATTGCTTGGAATTTCTTATTACCTGCTATATATATACACACACATAACTACAAACATATACTTTTATATATATATATATTTATTTATTTATTATTTATTTATTTATATATATATGTGTGTGTGTGTGTGTATATATATATCAGTCTGGTAATGTAGAAGCCTAAGTGTTGACCTGGGTATTTATTGTACACACCTGGCCACTGAGAGGCTTTACAGCTTCACGGTGAATGTGAGAGGTAGGGTTTGAGCTGTTTAAATAGTTGCATGTAACAGATGTAAAGTGTGTAGAGCTGTACCTGAAACCACAAGACTCTTCACGTAGGAAGATGGCAGTTTGCTGTGAGCACCCAGCAACATCCATGAAAAGCCTTTTTCTTTTTAGGCAAATACTTTGTGCTCTGCCTGCCCAGCTGGCTGTACATGCAATATAGTACCTTTCTATTTCTCGCGGTGTCACCAAACCACAACTGAAATGAGTTTTATTTGTTACAGTCTTTAAAACATGACCCCGATAATTTTTCTTAACCGTATTTTATTTTACCTCGATTAACTTAAAGAAGTATTACATACATTGAATCAAATATTTTTAATTTGTTTAATTAAATATTTTTAATATGTTTCATTATCTAGGATGGAAAGAAATAAGGCAGGTCCTGGACAGGATTTTCTTTGGAGGAGTGACACAAAAGTGTACATTAAAAATTATTATTCATTAAAGCCTCGAGTCTTACCTGGCTAGCAAAAATGAGAGGCAGCTGCCTTGAACATACGAAGAGTGTAAAAAAGTGTAAAGAACAATCTAAGAGAGAACATTTCACCACAGCTATGCCCAGTTATGTGAGAGTGACTGGACTGGAGTGATGGTGCTCGTGGTCCAGGGCTCCTTCCCCAGCTGAAGAGCGTGAACAGAGCACACAATGCACACACGATGCTGCCCCTGATGCTATCTGAATTTTTTCCACCTGGAGATGTCCTGAGACAGGAATGGTCATACATATTTATGCACGTACTGTACGGAAATGGCTTTTCTATAGCCCTTCTCTGGACATGCAGTGAAGGGCAGATTATTCTTTGTCCATAGCAGATCAGGCAGACGGGGGGTGTCGATGGCCTTCCCTCTCTCATTCTGGGGTTCGGCTGAGTTAAAGGTGTTATTCCAGCAAGCTGTCCTCCTCTAAAGGGCAGGCATGCTTCCCACACCCTCCCCACCTCCTCACTGCCCCCTTGAGAGAATGTTTTTTTCTTTTGTCATTTTCCCCTCACACTTTTCTGATTGGACACGTTATTTATGACCTGTGATATACTGTATTTCTGAATTGGTTTTGTGTTCAGCTATTGTAAAACATTTTTGTGGACCAGTACCTCAGGGTGATATATTATTTTTTTCTTTACTGATGTTCTGACTTACCTTTCTCTCCCCGAGTTTCCTACACTTTGCTTCTTGTTTTCCTGTTTCTTCCATAGTGGACTAGAATATGCAGCTAACCTCCTCAGGAAATAAAACCTCATTAGAAAATGATAAGAACTAAAGTGCATTCATTTTAGTGAGACAATTATATTAATTTTCTTATGGCCAGTAGTAGAGAATGAGAAAACCTTTTCATTTTAAGTTTAGCCTTTCTGGTTTTTTCTCCCTTTGGTCCCATTGCCATGTAATTTCGTTTCAAATCCATCCGGTAAGAGCTCACAGCATTTCTGTGGACGTACTGGTGGCAGCCAGCAGAAGCCCAGGGAGGTGGAGACAGATGGCTCTCCACGTGCAATCCCACCCTTCTCACCAGGAAAAGCCTCCCATGACAAATAGATGTGGGCAAGTAGGCTGGTGATATAAAGTCACACAGATTGCAAGCCTTGCTTGGAAACCGAATCCTAGAGCAGGGGAGGAGATAACCGTCGATTGGGCAGGACAGACCTGTGAGAGGGGGTGAACAGCGTCATGGGAGACCATCCACCGCCAGATGTGTGTTTGAAGTAAACAGTAAGGTGAATGCACTACTGTCATTGCCCTAGTATAAATAAAAGTTTCTTCAGTCTGTGCAAAACCACAACAATTGTTGACAGACTGAAATGACTAGAGCTGGACTTAGATAATATATTCCCATCGTGTCAATAATTATACTAGAAAAATCCTCAAGGTATGACTATGAGCTGATACTGATCTTTTGGGCTTGGTGGTCTTCCAAAGCATGACTTAGTCACCGACTCTCCTGTTAGAAGAATAAGACCCTTCCATTAATAAAGGCAGGTGACCGCAGTTTATGGACCTTTAATGTAAAAATCAGATGGCATAACGTGTTAGAAAGATTGTCTTGATCCATTCCTCGTGGTCAGAACTGTGGCTGCTATTGACCTGTCGCTCAAAAGTTGGAAAGCATTTATTAAGAAGATTTGTAGGCAAACACATAGGGATCTTAGCTGTTGTTGGAGTCAGAAAACAAGGATATATTTCAGGAAACTGGCAATCTGCTTTAAGAAACATGAATACACAAGCAACAAGAGGAGAGGTTGTTTCTACGCTACTGTTTCAGCACCAGTATTAGTTACTCCTCACGCCTTGCATTTCTCATTTGAAGATTCATTGAAGACATTCAAACAGTACACTTTGCTCTAGCCAAGAGGTAAAATTTCAGAGATTTGCTGCTAATGCTTTTAATTAATAAGTAATGGCAATCATAAGTGGCTCATTCAGCAGCCAGGATGAAGATGGGTAACTACTTCCCTGCCTCATTGCGGGACTTCTGGGAGGTGCCAGCTGCTCCACTACTTACCAGCGAACACAAAGAAAGATGTGGAAAATAAAAAAAGAAAGCTGTAGACAGTCTTGTAGATGGATCAAATGTTTGAGAAGCAGAATATATAAATATACTGATGCTCTCCGAAGAGGATCGCACATTAGCATGGTTATATTTATCTGATACTTGATCTGCTTAACTCAGAACTAGTTGGGGTGACTCTCCACAGCCCTTCATGGACCTGTGCAGGCAAATAGATAGACAGCTGATTTCTAGCTCAGTTGTCCTTTAGGTGCCTCAAGATTCTTTTGGATCCCAAATTACCCCCACGAACAGACCTGACAGCCCGTGTTGCACCTAGGAGCTGAACTCAGGGTCTGGGCCGGCTGCCGTAGTCCCTCTGTTCAGAGACAAGTCCCGTACCCTCATCCACACAGCTGATGGAGCTGATGATGTGAAGTCTCTCTGTTCTCAGCCAGCTGAAAATGAAGATCAGTCATTAATCTGGACAGATAATGTGTATTTTATTACTCTTGTGGCTGCATGTTGCTATCACTGAGCGGGCAGTTCTGTACAAACCCTTGGAGTTGTATATCAACCGCAGCGATAGTTCCAGTTTAGGCCTGGCGCACAGTAAGCACTGAGGCAGAGACCATGCTTTTTATCCCAGGATTTTTATCATTTTACCAGGTCCTATTTATTTTCAAGCATCTGTTCAACCTTTCATGCGAGATGAAAACAATAGCTTCAGCCGCTTTCTACCTGAGCACTGGAGGAGTTCAAGCTGATATTACATCAAAGCACTCCGCATATTTATCATTCCTGATTCTGTAATAAGCAGCGGCGTCTGACAGATGCACAAAAGCACCACAGTTTCCACTTGGACGTTACAATGGCAGCAATGACTTCAAACCAGGATTAAAGACTCACTCAGGAAATACTGAGCATTTTCCTTACTGAATAATTACAAACTCCTCGCAACTTACGTTGCTGGCAATGCCATGCTGCAGCCAACAGCTTGGGTTTCAAGAGGATGCGTTGGAAGCTATTGCTGCTGCTGCTGCAGCTGAGTTCACTGTTGGTTTTAGTGGGAACAGGAATACACCTATAATTCTTCTCCAGCACTTGATAAAGTGACACATAATCAGTTTGGTTTAGAATTTTTCAGACATGATAAAGATGTATTTCCTTGCGGGCAGCCCTAGTCTTATTCTAAGGAATAAGTCACTTTTTCATTTACCAGAAAGCAAATCTTGCTCTGCAGTTAAAGCTTATGTTTAAGAGAAAAAAACATACCATAAATAGAGCAAAAAATCTGAATTCAGCTATCAGGGCACAATTCCTCAGTAGCTTATCTCAGGAATAGCTTGTATCGGTGACAGCCCCAAAAGTAAGGAAGTAAGAATATGTAACAACTTGACATTATTTAATATATAGAAAAAGCTGTTAAAAGACCATTATCCAGCCTGCACAGAGAGGCACCTAATCACCCTTAGAAGTGTGTCAGTTGCCATTATTTTTTTCCTTACCATTTTTGAACCATCACATACATTTTTTATTGAATGTGCTGCTTTATGCTATGTGTGAGGAACCAGGAACATTGGTCACAAGCTCCAAGCACATTCAGTAACAAGGAAATTCAAAGCTTACTGGGAAACTTCAGTTCCACTATGGAAGATGTGCATATAGACAGAGACAATACATGCTTTACTCACAGCCACAGAGTACAGATACATACTGGTTTTAAAAGACAATTAAAACCACTTTAATTAACATTTAGTAAGACTTTTGGTGATTTTAGTCAGTAACTATCTCATTTAACTTTATCAGATTTAGGCATAGATGCTTTATCAAAAACCTAGATCATTTAAAATATGCTTTTCATGTGATTATGGGATTTGGCTGAAAAAAAAAACTTTGCAAAATTTAAAGCATCTTTAAAAGTGAATAGTAGTCCTTTCACCAGTATGCAGTATTTGCTTGCTTTAGGTTGTAGTGTGCATGCATCTGCAAATCAGTAAAATGATACAATAGGGTCTTTAAATTGATCTCTTCAAGGCATAATTTGCATTATGGGCTCACGCCTGGTGAAATTTATCTCAAACAATAGCATATCAGTATTAGCATGCTCAATTATAGATCTTCCTACAATACAATAGTTAGTATGAGTCCCTAAAGGCTAAAATGGTTCTTTTCCAGAAAGCCATATATTTTTATGTTTAAATAATCCATAAAGACTGTCCCTGTTGAGAAGTTCAAAAAGACTGTTCTGAATGCTTCATTGCAGGGCTTCAGGCTGCATGATATAATGCAAATCCTGTTAGTCAGGTAGTAGGTCCCTGTTTCAGCTCTGATGGCCTTTTTTGGGCTTCACACTGACTGCCAGAATGTGATTCTGATTTACCTTTCATTTTATAATACAGCCTAGAGTCCCTTAGTCTAACGTTAGCAAAGGACTTAAACTTATTCAAGGAGGAATGCTTGGGAAGATCTTGAAACCAGGGGCTGCAGCACGTTGATGGTCAGAGCTGGGGCAAGCAGGGAGCATCTCCAGCAGACACCAGCACACTTACGTTACACTGATGGGCAGATACTGGGCAAATGGCCAGAGGCTGTGCTGATGCTCTGCCCTGTACTATGAAAAATGGAGTGTTGATAAAAAAGTGCCCTGGGTTGGGGCAAGCATGTAACACCTGGACAGCACATGCACATGGGCACAAGTTGCCCCGTAGAAGTCTTACTACATATGTGCTTAAAATTAAAGCACATGCATGCAAAACCACACAAAATTAAAATTAAGCACATACTTAATAAGATTCCTATGGGGCAACTTGGGTCCATGTGTTTGAAATGAAGCACTTGCTGAGGTTTTTGCTGGGTAGAGTTATTCTGACTTCTCAAGGTCAAACGATTTGACGCCAGGACTCAGCAAGACCCAAAGCCTGGGGACCAGCTGCACTCCCCGAGTCACTGGCCACCCTTTCCCTCCAGTGTGAGGCAACTGGGAGCAGACGTCTGCTACGTTTGGTAAATATTGCCAGCAAGTTTGGTGTTTTTTCTGATAGACTTAAACAGGAACTGAAGAACTCAAAGCATCTTGATAGCTGTTAGGTTTTTTTTTCTTTTGCAGGACTTCTTCCTACCTTGCTTAAATTTGCAATTCTAAACAATTTTCTAGCATGCTTCCAAATTCCAGCATCTTGATAGCTGTTGGCTTTTTTTCTTTTGCAGGACTTCTTCCTACCTTGCTTAAATTTGCAATCCTAAACAATTCTCTATCATGCTTCCAAATTCCAGCCTAATATTAAATCATTAAGGAGGCGTTTTTGAAATCTCTTATCTTGACATGTATCTTCTGAGCCAAACGACCTCAGGCACTGTTCCTAATTAATTTAATAAAGAAAAAAAGAAAAAAAACCTGGCAAGAGGTACTGGCAGTGACCCTTTGCAGAGTCCTCCAGACTGTGCTGGGCTGCTCACTGCTTGGAGATGGAGGGCAGGACCAACATTGCCCTGTGGCTTCACGTCCTTGTGCCACCGCTCACTGTGTCAGTGGCAAAGCACGGATGCTTTGCTCCATCTGATGCCCAAACCAACGGCAACGCAACCATTCCCAAACACCCACTGGGGCAATAACCAGACGTGAAATAAAAAACTCATTTTTTAACATTAAAAGCCTCTGAAACAAAGGGTCTTTTTTTAAAAAAAAAAAAAAAAAGACAATATATTGTGAGAGAATGAGAGATTAAGTTTGAGGAGTCACTTCCAATCAGAAAGCCACCATTTAATTACAACACACAGGAAATTACAGAGTGAATGGCCGGGACAGTGATAAGAGACTGACACCGGAGGATGACAGGTACTGAAACCCGACCACTTCATCACAAAGCTACTTATCACAAGAGCCTGTCTGGAAGGCTGACAATCTGATTGTACTGTCAACTCAATTCATAATTAATATATTTATCAAATTAATTACTGAAAAAATCTCACTGGTGCTCGCCATAAAACAGTGGCTAAATTCATTGCCTGTTGGCTTCGTTTACTGCTAATAACTGTGCTGTCAGTTTAATGAGGGCAGTGAGTGGGCCCTGTTTTAGCTGCATGACAGACAAATTGCCCTCTTATATAGAATGATACAGAGAATTTAAGAGAAGAAAAGAAATATGTCATTGTTTGGTGACAGCCACAATCGGAGCCTTGTCTCGGAAACTTAGCATCAGCTCTAACGTACATGAAAGGGAGGTTGGGAATTCCTTTGTCAGCTAAATAAATACTTTATGAAATCCTGACTGATCCCTTCGTCTGAAATGACCTCGCGGCACCACGTGGAGCTCTCAATAATTCCTTGTTTATTCCAAAGATCTGACAGGAGTTTGTTGTTCGACAGGAGGCAGGAATTTCGGTGCACGCCTGTGCCGGTGCAAACACAGCACTGGTTCCTGGCTGTCTCAGGAAGCAGGAGACCCGAGGAACGGCAGGGATGGAGCTGCAGGTCTTGTAGTGGCCAGGTGATGCATGAAAGAGGCAGGAGCCGGCATCCGTCAGGCAGAGGTGGACACCTGGGACAGAGGACCTGTCCGTTGTGCTTAATTCACTGCACATGGGCTAATTGAGGTGCTGCATTGCTGCGTCAGTGTGTCATGTGGGGTTGTGCAGCCCAGCTCCAGTGAACAGCTACAAGCTGTTCCATCCCTTGGCCAAGTGGGTCTTCTCTGTGCCTCTAAGAAAGAGATGTGACTTCCATGGGCAAGCAGAGTAAGGGTGAAGCAGCACTTGAGCAGTGATGTACAACATTTTCAGTTGTTGGATCAGGTCCCAGCCACTGCTTTTAATGGGATTTCACACACACCATTTCAATTTGTTCAGCTCAGCCTGTGGAAGATGCACTGCAATGTAACAGGGGAAATACACCAAGAAATTAATATTTAATTGGACAAGTCAGAAGAAAGTTGGTGGGTTTTTTCTCTAATGACTATTAAACCAAGCTGTCAGTGCTGCAGGGTCAGAAAACCCAGCTTAATTTGGGCCGACCCTCTCTATGTGGTAAAAAAAGGAACCCTCATGGAGTGTCTGCTTTTACCCCATAAGTCAAAAACCTGTGCCCTGAAAAACATCTTGTTGGCCTGGCAGCTTGATAAAAGCTTTTATTATTACAATATATAAGCAGTATTAAACTAAAGCCCAGATAATTTAGACGGTGTTTAACTAGGTTTTAAAAAGCAAGTGTTTCCTGTTTAATGAAGGAGTTTGAATAAAATGTGGACAAGTGGTAAAACAATGCGATTCTACTTCACAAAGGTTAAATGATAAAATTAATGCTGTGAAAAATCTCTGTAGCAAGCATTCACATTAAAATGTAATATGTGTTATAAAGAACACAAACACCAATGATCGTTAGGGAAAAGTGTTTGAGGGAGAAGAAGAATCCTTGCAGGTTACTAATCATACCAGGTATATTCAAATCTTTACCACTTGTTCCTTGCAAGAGTATTAAAACAGCTAAATCTAAAGAGAAGGAGCCTGAGATGACTGAAGGGTTACTTTAGTGTGGAAAAATTCCAGACTCTTTCCTAAAAGTGTTCTAATTCTGTGTGATTGGTTCAGTCAAATAGCAATAAACCAATGAAAATAATTGACAACTGTGGCAACAAGAGTTTAAAAAAATATATTTAGCATTAAAAGCATGTTCCCTTTGTGTATGTGTGTGCATATGTAAGTGTACGCATATATTTTGTCCTTAACATTATTTTCATGAGTCATCTTCCCATTCTGCAAGAGACTTTTCTGTTGCCACCAGCAGCTTGTATTTTCTGTCTGGTTTTTGCCTGCCATGGACTCCAGGTAGTCCAACGAGGACACCGCTCTAAACGCACAGCCAGCAAAACCGCTGGGCTCGAGCCGCCCCTGCAAGCAGTTTGTGACAAATATTACAACATAAAATTCAGATCTGCTTTTTTTCTTTCATCTTGGTCATAACTAGATCACAGACAGAGATTGCAGCCCCTGGCTGCTGCCCTGGCTGCCCCTCTCCATATTGCTCCGGCTTTTTACCCTGCTCTCCGGCTCCGAGCTCTCCATCCCCGCTGGCTGCTCCCCCCAGACATCACCTTGCCCACTTGCTTCAATGCTTTCCCTTGTCCGGCGATGGCAGCCGCAGCAGGGCGGCAAACCCAGCCAAGTAATTACACAGCTGTTCTCTGGTCTGCTTGTCAGAAAGAGGATTGCACTTCCCAGCTCCAGTGAGCTGCTGGCATTTACTGCTGAGAGCATGGGGAGCTCCGGCTCGCCGGCGTGGAGGGCTGGGAGACGCGACCCCAACCCTGCATCGGCTGCATCTCATGCGTGACCACCTCTGTCGCCTCTGGGACAAGCCTCGCCTTGCTTTGCCTGCTTGTAAAATGGAAATCACCCTCTTTCTCAGCCTCGGAGCTGATGTCATGTGTTGTGCTTGGATTGATGTTTGCAAAGCATGAGGAAGTTGTGCCTGATCTGCAGAAATAGACGCTTTCGTTTCATTTTAGCACCTGATTTATCGGAGTAACTACCCGGCGTCTGAATTAATAAAGGTAAAAGTGCAATTGTATCAGTATCAGGCAACGCTTGAAAAATAAAAGGAAAGGCTCAGTTTGCACCATCCATCCCCAAGGGATAAGGGTATGTCTGCAGCGAATGAACTCGGCTAGAAAGGCTGTCCACAAATAATAAAAATGATCAGCTCCTTAGAGTTATCTTATCCAGTCATCTCCTGTGAAACATTTGGATCAGATATCCCTTACCTGAGTTATTTTATTTGGCATATAGCACTTTAGGCAAGATCTTCAGGAGGAAAATAGGAAATGAGAGTTGGAAAACATTAATTAAATGTGAATACAACAGCTTAATGGGTTTTATCTTCAGATGAACTGAAGATGACTCTTTGCCATTGACTTCTTAAAACTGTGAGCAGAGATAAAGGAAATGTAGCAAGAAAAGGCGACCAGAGAAAAGATGAAAGATTTGGTAGATTGACAAGACCAAAGTAATTTGATTTGTATTCAGGCTGGACCAGTTCACAAATGTTACGTATCGCTGCTGTATGGCTGCATATCAAAGACAACTAAAAAAATACTCGATTCTTGCAAGAGCCACTTTTAAAACTGAAAGTATCCTGTTTGAATGCTCTTTTACAAACAGCTTTTACTGCTAGCTTTATGGGGTCCTTTCTCCATACACAAGGTTTCTTCACATCCCATTGAAATGATCAGCTCTGGTTTACACTAATGTTACTTTGGAGCAGTTTATATTGAAAATTACCAGATATATCCAGAAGGCAAAGAGAGTATTTCTGAAAAGTTCCAAGTGGGTAAAGGTAAAGGTCAATGATTTTTTCGTGTCAGGTCGTTCAAAACATATTGCACTTGAAATGTACTTTTATTTAATTTTTTTTCTCTTTATAGTTCAAGCAGTACTTGCCACTCCCAGCCAGCTTTTCCATAGCTCAGTGTCCCTGGGAAAATCTTGTACTTCTGAATACTTGCAGAAACTGTTTCCACTCTATACAAGTAAACGGTCAAGCTGTTGAGAAGCAAATAGCATTTCTTTTAGCCACAATGTGCTTTTTAAATGGCGAGTAATCATTTTTGTCTGGGTATATGTGCATGTGTACAGACGTTCACACTTCTGTTTGTGAGTACATTTGACTATGTTGCCTTCCTTTTTCTTTTCCTCATATACATGGAGCAACCTATACCTTTGGTCTGTTGTTATTCCTGCCTGCGGATTACATCTGCTTATCATCTGAGGCCCAACAACATTCCTAACGTTTGGCTTTTTGCTCTCTAAATTGGACGTGGCCAAGAAGTATCATGGATATTTTTGGTTTGTGAGGTGGGGTGGGGTGTGTCATGTTGTCTACACAAGAAGAAAACACAAATAAATTGAAAGCAATGGAAGGGTGTGTTTGCAGGTTACTTGAAATGCTCCTGGATAGCCAACAGTTACGGCCAGTAGTTTTGCATAACTAGCGCAACAAAAAAAGGTTTTCAGTAATGTCCACTTTTAAACTGCCACTTTTGTACTATGTCTTAATTTTGAATTAGAAGCTACTGACACAAAGCTAGAGTCCGTTTTCGCACGGACTCCCATCCCGCACACCACCATCCCCTCCCCACGCACCTTCCCTCTGCCCTGCTGATGCAAGGGCGTGCAGTTGGGGATAGTTATCTATAGATGGCAATCTTCTTCTTAGCACAGAGCTGAGGTGAACTCCATCAGCTCTTCTTCCAGGAGAAAAAGAAAACATGTCTAGATGCATGTATTTACAAGTTCTGAAAAGCAGTCTTTTACCCTGGGATTGTACAGGATACATTGCAACAGGGCTTCAGGCATGATTTCAGTCCCGACGGGGCTGCTTTACAATTAACTAGTCTTGTATAACAATAGGAATTTATTAACGTCTGCTAAACTGCTCAGTTATAATATCATATGAAAAGCTGCACTGAATTCTGTGCTAACTTAAGTGGGCAAAGCACTATCATTTCCATCGTGTGTGAGGCCATGTGCATTACAGCAGAGTAATGTGCCTAACACTTCTAAAAAATATTGCATCATTCATACTATTCTTTTAATGTTTTTGCTAGAGAAAAAGGTGGTATCATATCTCTGGAAAGTGCGATGAAGGATTAAATAATGCTCTGGCATTCACTCTACCTCCCCTTAGGTTAAATCTATGCAAAGAGGAGATATTTTGCTCTTCTTTCCATAGGATAAGGAGAGGACACCATGGGGAGGATGGTGAGCATCCCACAGCTTCCCCAGAGACTCGAGAAAAGTGCCTGAACATAGGAACCTGTCTACATTAAGAGTATAAGTTGTTGCTAATGAGAATATGGTTTACCATGAAACTGGTGACCAAACGTGGTGGCCTCTGTATCCAAGACATCTGTCCACGGGTGGCTCCCCAAAGGTGTGCACACCGAGAAGACACGGAGCCAGCCGCTGCAGGGATCACAGTCAAAGGCTGGGTTTTTATATTGAAATTAATTTTATATCAAAGAGTATGCTACAGTGCTAATATGCTTAATAGACATGTCATATACACCTCAAAGAGATTTTGATATGTATTTGAGATTGTTATGGCCTTCATTTAGTTCTGGACCTGTGCTAATACTGATAGATATCAAATAACCAGCAGTGACAATAGTACTACGTTATTGCTGGAAGTGCCGTTAAATGAAGACCCCTTCAGCTGGGGATGCAAAATATTGATACAGACAATTATCCAAAAGCTGGGTAATTAAATGCACAAAATATCTTAGCAGATATGAAGTTCTTACACAACTGAAAGACGTTAAAGCTGATAATGGCAATATTCTCAATGTGAAAAAAAAAAAAAAACCAAAAAACCCCACCTTTAGTATAACACTGTGGCATTTTAGACTCATTTAACAGGTACTGAGGAGCTGCTGTGCTGTCTGTTTTGAAACAAGTCCCAGAGTAGCCCATTTATTTAGAATTCACAAGCTAACACTTTCATGGCCCACTTCTGATAACTTGCAAAATCTAAAACTCCTCATTAAATGCCAGATAAATTGACTGGCCTCAGGGCAGGATGGGTGAATGGGATACGTGAGCATGAGTCCAGTTTCTTGTAATTAATGAGATCTGAATAAGCAGAACCAATCCAGCCCGAGCATGAATAGAATTACTGCACCTAGCAAAGTTCAAATAAGAAATATGTGAACTTTGAAGTAGTTGAACACAAATCAAGATGGTGAGTTTTTATAAAAACCTTTATAAGCTCCAAAATCTGGAGCTCAGTATGCCTTTTTTTTTTCTTTTTTTTTTTTTTTTTTTTTTTTTTTATTCTCATGGGTTGGCAATGTAAGATTTATAGAACATCATATATCAGGGGCCCCAATTCAGAAAGGCTCTTGAAATGCTTAATTTTAGGCACTTAAATAGTTCTATCTCTGTTCAGCAGACATTTAAACACAAATTCTTGCCCCACTCTATTCAGCCAGGTGTAAGAACACATTTTGGTTTAACTCTTAAGATAAAAGCAGAGCTGCTTTGCTTGAAAAATAGTGTTTTCAAGAATTTGGGCATCTAAAACAAATCACTAAGGTTTTTTACTTTCATAAAAATTTTCATAAATGTTGTACACTGGAGTCAAGAAAATCTTACAAAGGTCACTGTGATATGCATTGTATAAAATGCCAGAGAGGTATTCCTCTGCTGCACTATCCTGTTCTGGGAACAACCAGGGAAGGCTCATTTGTACAAGAGGAGGGGAAGTCAGATGCAAGAATAAACACTTCAGGAGCAATTAACCATCTTAGCCTGGCTAGGTCAGCATGGAAATTGAAATTCATGGCCAGTCCCCATGCGTCTAGAGCAAAATTCGCTGCTTTCTCTGTCCTCCTGCTTCTTTGCAGGATTGCAAGCAGGACACCCTGACCAAAGGCTAAAGCACAGTGGAAGTGGATTATTCTCCAGTAAAACCCAAACCATGGTGAAGCATTGGCTTGGCATCCCCTGGCACGGCTGTCATGGGCTGTTGGGTTTGAAAAATCAGTGCTGTAAAAGCTGCTGTGCTCCAGGTCCAGGCAAGGCAGTACAATTGCTCTGAAATCAGAAATTGAGCCTACTTATCCAGGAGATCTGTGACTGCCTTTCTGATGCATTTTCTGGAATTATCTATAATGTCTCTTTAATAAAATTCATTAAAATTTGCATTTGCTAGAAGGAGCAGACCAGGTATACATCTTTTAAAAATGGAGATGAGTGCCTTTGTGTCATAAAATACTAAAAATCGGCACCTGGGTGCTTCTTGCAACTTTTTGTTAAAATGTTTTTTTTAAAACATGGCCAAGTTTTGCCATCGACTTGAGGAGCAGGAAACAGAGCCGAAGTTTGGACAGGAACTATTATATCACCTTGCCTCCATTTCTTCATCACTAAAATAACAACCGTAACAAATGTCTGCTTCCCCAGCAGGCAACGTGGGATTTTAAAATTTCAAGCTCTGTCTCAGGAAAACTGTTCAGAATATTGCATCTCTTCCCTTAGAGCGAGAGCTGCAGGAATCACTGCCATTCTAGCTTAAAATGTCTGGTGTTTCTGTTTTTTTATATATATAGGTCAAGTTAAATTTCACTTCTTGCAGCTTTTTATTTTTCTTCTTGATATTTAAGCACTGCCATAAAGTATAATTGCAGCTCAGAGAAAATTACGGACTGGAATAGAGGATTTAAAAGAGTTTTTCTTTTTAAAGTAGCAGTGAGATTCATGTGTTGGTGGACAGCAGAAATATTGCCTGAGACTTTGCTCAAGGGAAAATCCAAAAGTAACGTAAATACAACTTTAAAGAAATCACATTTTCTCTGAAAAGCACTTTCTCAAGAGACTATGGTCAACTTCAAGGGTGCCTTTATCAGACATTCCAGGGGGAAAAAACAGGAAGAAGAGCTGAACGCTGAAGGTAACACAATAGGAGTCTGCAGCAGTCACAGGAGTATCGGTTACGATAAACCAAGCTGTGCAACAAGGAGATTAAGATGTGGATTACCGACCACTTACTATGTGTCATGAAGAAAAGAATAGTTTCAGATGCCAGCTTGACTTAATCTGGTACCGGCGGTCTTTCCTTGAAAGGATTAATGGGCACTTTTTTCTACCTAGGCATTTTTAAAGGGTTTGTCATAATAAAGATTGAGAGGAGCAAGAAGTAATGACAGAAACTTCAGCATGAACTATTAAAGGATTTGATAACAAATTATCCATTTCTGAGTCAAACCAAATCACCATTAGCTGTATGCCTTGCTTAATTAAGGCAACATTGTATTCCGATGAAGTTAGCTGTGGTGGTGATAGCAGGCTTTCAATCAGTTTCTGTAAACATGAAATCGTCTCAAAATGGGCATTGATTTGGAGTGTGGATCTAAGAGAGTATTTTTTTCTTTAGCAGTGTTTTGTGATGCCATCACCCTTTTTTCAGGCATTCCTCTATTTTCTTCCAAACTTTCCTTGTGACACAACCTTGGTGCGGATGCAAGAAGCAACTGAGCACCCCAAACCGATCTCCACCTTTCCCTGCTGTGTAATTTTATGGGTTGCATTTGTGGTATAATTTGAAGGAAAGTCTTTTCTATCCAAAAATAGCAGTGCAAAAATGGACGTTCAGTAAAATGAAGAAAATACTCTTGAGAAAAAGTATTACCCAAGAGTGAATGCTACAGATGGTGTTTTCCATCAGAGACCAAAAAGCACAAGGACTCTACACGTGGGTGAAGGCACGGGGTGAAGGGGAAGAAGAGGGAGTCTTGCAAGGACACATTCAGAGCGTAAGATGCCACTCAGAGCAGTGAACTGTGTAGCTGACATCAAGGTTACAAAGGAGAGCACCAGTCACACTAGGAATACTTGTCCGTTTGAAAATGTTGCCCCGTTCCCACGTGTCTTCGCCCTTTAACGGTGTAGTTACTTCTTCCTAATAAGTGAAAGACAGCACCTTTCTCTAAACTCAACTCTTGCTGCTCAGTTCATTATTGCACTTCAGTATACTTTTATATAAGTTAATACAGACATTAAATGCTGACCTCTGGAGGGATTTCAAATCTCCTCATCAGACACAACTGACGAGTCACCTTAACCTGCTCCTGCAGCTGTGTGTTTTCTGCTTGGAACATAAGCTCTTACTTGCCTAGGACAGATGGCCTCTGCACATCAAAACTTTTCTGTTCTTAAATGCTTGTATCTGTCTAACAGAGCATCAGGCTCTTCTGCTTAACATGATCCTGGGCTTTTCCAGGTCAGATTCCTAGAAAACCTACACACCTGCCTACACTTTTCACATGTGCATTATGGCAGAAAGACCCAAAAGCTCCCTGCCCCCTTTGGTGGTGGTGATTTCTAACACATCTTATTCCAGCGGACCAGAAATTCCAGAATTACCAAGACAATATTAGTGAAGAGGATTCATGAGTTCTGGTTTTTTATGTGCCTATAGTTCATAGAAATATAGATATGAAAAAGTAGCAATTTTTCTGGGTTTTGTTGATAAGTCAGAGGGGAAAAAGGTACATAAAATGTTTAATGAAAGCTTCACTCTGTTTTAAAACCAACAGTAATAACTAAATCTTGTAAATCTTAAAAAAAAGTTTGGTTTAGATCAGTCTTAAATTATGAAAGACATTTGAATGATTTTTTATTGTACTCTATGCACATGGAGCTGATTTACTAATATGACTTTTACACAGTAAATTTTTAAAGTTTTCTAAATTTCAGATTGCAAAGCTATACATTACATATTAATATTTTCCTCCTAAAATCACACAGAATATCTTTAAAGGAATAACTTTTTTAACTTACATTTGTAGTCCACACACTATCAATTGTATTGCTCATTAATTGTGACATTGGATATTTGCATAGCCCAAACTCATTTTAAAACCATTTCATAGGAGATCGTTCAAAGTTTGGTAAAAGGTACAAGAGGTTAACTTTCTTCAGTTATAGTCAGACTCCCTTAAAATTAATAAATCAAACCTGTTGTGATTACGGCACTGGTTACCATGATACAAAATTTGAGGAGCAGAGGCATTTTAACACCTTTTCCAAGATCGCACTTGTGCGTTTGTGCAGCTGTGTATCAGCAGTAAGCTTGATGTCCTGTTCGTTCACAGCTACATGTGCACAAACATCAGTTTATCTCTCCTCGTCCATTTACACAGCGAAACTGAGTGAAGAAGCCAGGCAACATTTAGAGAGCATCAGTAAAGTGATGTATATATGTACATACATCATGTATATGTCTATATGCCTTTTACATAGTCACCATAGCACCAGTTCAACACAGTAGATGAACTGCTGATGTGCTGATGAATGAGCACACGCTACGTGATGGGAGCTGACGGAGGCAGAGGTAGCTGCAGCAGCTGCCACTCAGCCCCGGTATCGCGAAAGTTGGAATCAAGATTATACTGCGAGAGGTCTGCCACGCGTAGCCGTGTCCCTATAAGATTAGAAAATAACACAAATAAATGCAGAATATTTTTCTTTTATAAGCTAGGCGGTTGGTTGGATTTTCTCCAGCCCATTAATGATCAAAACTAGAACCTTCTATTTGGTCAGTTCATAAATATGCTCTAACACACTCCACTCCGACCTTTAGAAATGCCAATGTTAACTGGAGCACTCAGGGACATCTGAAGGATATTTGTTTTCATGGGTTGACTTGCAAAAGAGCTTGCCTTCGTTTTTAGCAGTTTTCCCAATATACACATGCAAACTAGCCCAGATCTCATCGCATGTAATTCAAAATGTACAGTTTTGTCCTTCCATACTAAAGTGAACAAGCAAAACAACAAGCTGCTGTTCAGGGCTCATTCAGGAGCCAGCCCTGCCGTGCCTCGCTGGCTGCTCTCTAACAAGCCCTTCATTCATTGCGGTTTCGTGCAGCTGAGCTGTTTCTACCTGAGCCAGTGTTACAGACCTTTAATCAAACAAATGTACAAGGAAGCTCAACTACTTAACTGCCGTGCTTGTTCTGCGGCCTGAGATAGCCAAATACAACAAAAAGAATTTTATCCCGCTCAAGACGAGTACATTTCCTTGCTGTTGTTCCCAACAAAGGGCAGCAGGTACAAATGGCCCCACTATCTGTGTCAGAGAGAAGTGGAGAGCAATTTGTTTCTATTAAACAGGATGGTTCTATTTTTTATTTTGTTGGCTTAGCCTCTCCGCAGCCTGTGCCAATCATGGTCTTTAATCTGAACTGCCCTTGACCGTTTCTGCTATGCCACAGAAGAATTCTCTTTCCCCCCCCCCTCCGCTTCTTCTTGCACAGGTAATTGTGAGAAAGCAAGTGAAAGCCCTGGGGTATTGGATTCAAAACACAATCCTGCCATTCTCAGAACCATACAAAGAATAAACTTGAATGCGACATTGAGTCCTCCCAGACTGCACCTGTTGGTGATCTCCCATCCCCTCCAGTTCATGGTGGGGTCACCGCAGGCTCCGCTTTACTCCAGTGGCAGGAGAACTACTATGTTTTCAGTTCACAGTGAGATTAGATCGACAGTGTTTGACCCATCTAATTTATTTTTTTTGTTTGATGAAGCAAGGAGAGCCAGGCACACAGTTAAATGCCTACTGACTTGTTCCCCTGGAGAATGCTGCTGGTGTCTTTCAAGGACCATTGACGTGGTGGCATTTAGAAAGGTTGTAGGTTGGAGTTGGTGTAATTTCATGTGACCTCGGTGCGCAAGACAAAACTTTTCTATATCACTGTATGCTGGCCTGGATCCTCTCTTCTTAGGGGTCTAAGAGGAAAACCCAATATAACCTATCCCATGTGCAAATTCTAAATTTCATAGTGCTTTTTCTTCTTTTTTGGGGGGTAGGTTCCTTAGGATTTGAAACTTGTCCTGAAAGCACTGCTAAAAGTCATTTTGCTCACTGTCTCGTTTCCCTGCTTTGGTATGGGGACTTAAGGTTGCCTGGCATAAAGAAGTCAGAAGAAGACAAACTCAAACTGATTCTTACTGTACCAGCCTTCTTACACAAAATATTGCTGAACGGTGAGCCACGTCATATTGCCAAGAGTCATCTTAAATAGTCAGGGCAGAATCCCAAATACTTCATATTTCTGTAAGTTTTTGGCACACCAAAGATGACCATATTTTCCAACATCTGCATCTCCAAGATCTTCCATTCCTTCTTGTCCAGAAAATACTTTCCTAAAAGATTTTTTATCTTCCTTATTTTATAGCAGAAAAAAATGTTGGTTGCGTTCAATACAGAGTATAAAAGCCATTTCTACTGGTCTCCCTCAGAGGCATGTCATTGTACATAAGCTGACATCCCTCTAATGACATTTCTACTGTCTCTTCTTGCTTCCTTTTCTGAATCCGAATCTTGAAAATCCATAGGATACTCACCAATTTGGAGCTGAGATTTTGCAGATGCATGCACCATTCGTTGCCTTGCCTCCATTTATACACATCAAACCAACCTCCCAAGCTATTTCACAGGCTTGTATAGTGACAAAAAGCCATTTGAAAGCTCAGGATTTGCAGGCTTGAGACAGCCGCAGCTTCCTTTGGAGACAGAACATGTAGGAGAAGAAAATCAGCATTTTGAATAGTCACCAAAAAAAATCCATAATTTTTCATTTTGTTCTGGACAGCTTGCAGTAAACCAAGTCTTCTGGCAGGTACTGCTGCAGCCCCTGGAGACCTGGAATTAGAGCTGCTCTTTCTTGACTGTGTTATCTCTGATTTTGAGATAAAAATCAGAGATCTCTGACATAAAAGCGGGTTTCTGTGGAGGGGGAATCAAAGCTGCAGTTGAACAAGCTTCTTAGCTTTAAAAATACTGCGGAAGGAGATGTTCCAGTGTGAATTTTTTAGGGAAAAATTCAGGTTAGTTACAATTTTTTCTGAGTATTTTTATCTACCCCTAAGGCAAGAGATAAATGAAGTGTGATAGTACTTTGGAGAGCTTAGGAGCTATTTGTAGTGAATAATTTATTCGACAAATTTTGCCCTTATTTCAGTTCATGAATTATCTGTGGACTGACTGGTACTTTTACGAATTTATTCATAATTCAAAATTATTCAAGAAATGTTTCTGTCCAAACACATTTTGCTGTACAGTTTGCCTATGAACAGATTATTGATTTAGCTATTTATCACCTGCAATGCATTACTTGGGGGGGTGTGGGGAAATGACTCCTTTTCAAAGGCCCTGTAACTCATCCTTAAACTGCATTTCAAAGGTTTCAGGAGAGCTAACCTTTATGTTTGCTGCCTTCCTGGGGTCTGAATTCACTTCTGCTAATTTTTGTCATCAGTAGCCATACAGGCTGCTCTTTAACTGGACGTTTGAAACTGATTTGAATGAACTGGCTTCTGTACATTATTTGTGACTCTAATCAAAACAAATATCAAATTTAGAAAAGAAAAGCAGGTATTCTGTTGACAGAAATAAGACAACCAACAGAACAGGTATTGTCCTGTGTCTCGGTATGATTTACATATGATTTACATGATTTGCATACCTACATAGGGCAGTTAAAATCTCTTCTTAACCTATAGCAGTGTCCATGCATATGAGCTGGTCTTAAGCTGCAAAATGTATTAAAAATGAAAGTAGAGAGAAATTTAGTGCAACTGTCCTCCTATAACTTCAGCTTAGTTTTCTATGGTTCCAATGCCCTGATTTAATTTGATACAATTACAATAAAAGCTGCAATCTAAGGCAAGTAAATGAATTTTGTGTCAAGAGTGAAATACAATCTGTTAAAATTGGTTTGAAAATACAATTTTAGGTCTAGTACAGCAAGTCCTGACATTTCAGATTAATCTGTCCTATAACAAAATTAATGACACTCAAAGTTGTTTAAGAATGGCTGTTAACTATACTTACCCTATTCATCACTGGCTCTATCAGTCTAATCCAAGAAGTCACCAGGCTATTAAGTACAGTACATCCGTTCACTTTAAGGACATTCAGATTGTGATTGTTTGAGGGTTCAAATTGCCTAGTAATAGAAACGCGAGGTAACGCAGTAAATAACAAGAGAAATGCCCCTGGAAGTTTCTTGATGTGACGCTTGTGCATATATGTCACTACAGCAGATATCCCTGCTAAAAAAAAAAAAAAGGTTAAAAAGCAGAGGTCATTTCCAGCAGGCACATCTGGATGATGCAACCTTTTAGGACTTCACATGGGGCAGTATATCTCATGAGAGGCTTCTCCTGCATCATAGCTTGAAGTTCCTGCCTCTGGCCATGTGAAAGCCATGCAAAAGCCACGTCAAAGGGAGGTTTCTCCTGCTCCTGTCCCACTTCTGTCCCAGCTGGAGTATGGAAGGAGACACACTCAGGTTTCATCCTGTATATCAGTAGGGAGGGTCGAAGGGTGTCCATTACTCTTTGCTTTGTTTCTCTTGTTAGCCTCAAGCATGCAGCAGTAATTTCAATTTGGGGTCTGTTTGAGGTCTAAACTGGCCATAAAAAGCTTTGCAAGCAATTAAGGCAGTGCAGATAGCAGGTGTGTATGGGCTGGTTTGCAAAAGTAGAATTGAGATGAGCCAGAGGTAGCATTGTTCTCTCCATTCTGTTCTCTTTTTTTTTCTAACTAAAAGTAAGAATAAAACAAGAAATGCTCCATTTTTATGTAAAGTGAAACAGTTTACTTGAGCCACGATGATTTTGGTATACCTCTGTTACAGGTTTCTTTTCTTTGTTTTTTTAAGGTAGGAGTAAAACTAGGCTTTTCCACTGAAGATGCAGGGCATAATATTCTCCTTTGAAAATTATTTAAGATCTGGGAGACCAAGATGAACCTTCTCCCTCAGCTTAATTGAATTTGAACCCCAGTGCCCAGTTTCACTGGAGACTGTTCTGGTGAGCATCTCACTGGCTTTGTGATTCAGTGCACGTCTAAATAGCGTCATGTAGAAAGGAACAGCTCCAATGTTATGGTCAGCGACGACATTGTCCCTGGTACAGATTCACTAGAACATGTCTAGGAAAGGTGGAAGATGTTGGTTCAAAGACTAGAATATAAATTTTCCCTTTGTAAGGGTGACCAGAGGCAGCTCATTTATATTCTCCAGGAGTGCCTTGGGGTAAAAAACGAGTCATTTAGTGACTGGTCCCTGCCATCCCATTTGACAAAAGCTACCTGAATCTGTTAATTGTCGTAGATTAAGCGAAGCTGTTTTCTGAAGAAAGTGGAGTATTCACTCTACCTGAAGAGACACCCAGTGCTATGAATATTAAAATAGCTACCATTGATCTAAAGAACTGGCCTGTTGGGAAACATACCTTTCATCTGGTGATCATCATACAAATGGCACTTGTATTTCATTTGGCTTTGTCTCTCTTTTGATCTGAACTCCGCCTCGGTGGCTGGGATCAGTGGGTACGACTGTCTCTGACCGACCGTGGGTTTTGCGCTGAGCACGTGCCAGGCTCAGACACCATCTTCTCCTCCCCTCCCCATGGAGTGAGGCCACTCTAGGATTTCCCACTGAAAAGTTTCATATCTCACATAGCTGAATTGATTATTCTTTACTTTTGACACTGAAGGTGATATCAGTTCCTCCAGGATAAAGTGCTACATTTGCTCACGTAATAGCTATACTTTTTGCCCAAATGTTGCCATTAAAAACTCAGGTATGGCCATTAGGCTCTCCCTCGAGTAAGTCTGAAGAAAATTCAGGACTAAACTCAAGCTGTAATTACCTAACTGAATGTTCAACCACTCACACATTTTTCATCCACTTTGAAATTGCATTCCCCTATACTTTTCCTGTATTCTAATGCCTCTCCTGCAGCTTTTAGCTCGAATCACCAGAGTAATCAGTGTCCTTCGTTACAGTCTAGGCAAGCCTAAATGCAGAGCTAACATCCCATACTGAAGTGATATGCATCACATCACCACAAAAAGCCTGACATCTGGGTTTACCACATAGGCATGCGGAAATGAAAAATTGCTTTTGATGCCTCTCTCTCTCTGTTACTTTTATAAAAAAAAAAAAAAAAAAAAAAAAAAAAAAGGCAAGACATGAGGGTATGACCATTACACAGAGATTTTCTTTTAAAATCTAGAGGGATGAAGTGAAGAAATGCCAGCATGGTACTGCCTAAGTATTACACACAGAAGCAAATGCAAGCTTTCAAAGGGCAAGTGTGAGTTTTGATGCTACAGGAAATGTGCAGAAATGATAACACCTCTTTTCAAAGTGGACAGTGTAATTGCCCCTGAAAGACCCTAGTCGAGGCAATCCAGAGCCCATGGGTATCCAGCTCGAGCATTTTTTCTTCTGTTTTAATAAGATGTACAAAATACAAATATGCATCTATTATTCAGGCGTAGAAGGAAGAAAGCAAGCAGGAGGTATGTGCTCAAATCCATTTTGTGCTATGCTAGGAGGTAAGTAAGGAGCAGTAGAGGCCAAAACCTGGTGTGCACCACTGAAGGGTTTACTGGTATGAATTTGCCTTTGCAAATGGTAATCCCAGTAGCTACCTGTACTGTACTGATGAGTCTTACCTTGCTGTATTGATTTCCGTCCCCTGCAAAACAAGTAGGAGCTAGCAATGATGTTCCTGCTACAATATAAGCTTGGGGTTCACCTCTGAAGCTAAATAGCTTATATAAACACAAACCAGCCCATAACAAATGAATATTTCGTTCCACTTAAGATAGTCTATCCATCAACAGTTTTAAGATGACAGTAGAGGCAATTTAAATGGTAGAAAATAAATAAATCCCATTTATTAGCAGCTGAATTTTTCATGACTATATTGATATTAAATATTAACTATATAGAATGTTTCTGTACCAGCTTCTAAGAAAGCATGGAAATTGTTTTGCAAGAAAATTTAGTTACACATACTCCTAAGTCACAGTGACTTCAGGATCTTTTATTTATTACTGGTTTAAAGCACAAAGATGCATGGAGATAAACTTACCTCAAAGGGAAGAGTGTATCAAAGGAAAGGGCAAGCAATAATATTTATTAGCATAGTAAAATCCTATTTTCTTTTAGGCCTGTTTCAAACTAAATAGGCATTTACAATAACTTCTTGTGTGCGTGTTTTACATTGTTATTTTGAAAGAAGTAAACATGATCAACAGACACGCTGTAGAGGAAGAGGTGGTTCAGTTACATGGGACTATAGATGATATAGATAGATATAGATATAGATATAGATTAGATATAGATATAGATGGTATAGATATAGGTATAGATACAGTAATATCTTTTGCTGCAAAGAACTTGGAAGACATGTAAAACGTTTGAGTTCAGGCAAAAACTGTGTTTTGAAACTTGTGAAAGTTTGTGTGTCCTGGGTTTCTTCCCATGGAAACTTGTGAACACAGATTGCAAGGAACTGCTGGTGGTGTCCAGGAAAGCTGAGCCTTGTGGTGCTGGGCAAAGCTGTCCTACCTCTGGCGTGGATGGGACAGGTGGCAACTGATGGAGAGAAAGCAACTCCAGCTGCAAGCAGTGAAAGCCAACATCTTGAATTGCTCATGCCAGTCACAGAGAGAGAAAGGTCCTCAGGAAAGGAGGGAATGCCACCGGACAGGGCGAGGAGCCCAGCCAGGGAGGAGAGAGCTAAGCAGTGCCTCTAAGTGCGGGAAGACAGGCAGGAACAAGGGGATACCTTGCATAACAAATGGTCATTTCAACTACCAAAACCCCAAGTTATGGGGCAAAATCTGTTTGTGAGTACAGATAGGAGCAATCTTGAGGCAATTGCTATTGCTTTTCCCACACGTAAGATGTAATCGAAGTGACTGCCCACGCCAAGCAGCGTGGCATCCAGGCTGGGCTGCTCGCGTCCACGGGAGCTTCCCAAAGCACTGTAACTGCTGCTGGGCTGCAAATGGGACACGGAATTGTGCAAAAGATGAAGACTGGTGTTACATTAAGCATAACATTACTATCCAAAAGAAGTGGGATGATCATAAACCACCTGATGACAACTGTTGGTGCTGGTCACCATTAGGTCAGTTCTCTGGGCCAAAGGAGCTCTCCTTTTCCTCTGCAGAAACAGGAATAATTTGATCACTGTTCTACCTTCTCCTGCAAGTTCCCATCGAGATTTTTCATTAGACAGTACATGAACCTTGCGAGCTGTAAATTAAGTATAAGAACAGCTTGGTTGGCAATGTGTGGTGATCTTGGGACAGCCAGGGCCAGGGCTGTGCCCTCAAATAAAACCAGATATAATTTCTCTGCTGTCACAACAGTTCTGCCTTTGTTTTCTTCCCAGTGTAAATCGCACCTGTCTGCTTGCTCATTCTTTTACAATCCTCAGCCACTGCCAGATTTGCATTTTTAGCCTTCCTTCAACAGAAGAGACCAATAGAGCTGTTGATTTAAGTTTTGATAAGTCTCTTTGTTTTAGCACGTCCACAGTAATTTCCACCAGGCAAGTACATTCCCCAAAGAGAAAAAAAAAAAAAAAAAAGAAAGCATAGAAATGTTTTGCTGTATCAGTATGTCACAACTGGATGTGGCTCTTTATTTGAAAGCAGGTGGCATTTGTGGTGTGACCATAAAGGCTGGAAACACTACGGGCAAGTATCTTAGCGGCTTTCACGTGAGTCTTTGCTGTTAAGGAGCTCTACCAGTCCACACCACCTCAGGAAGGAGCCTTTGGACTTAATTCATGATCCATTACACCAGCTTTACGCCAATCTAATTGCACCCATTCAAGTGGGCCAGTGCCAGGGAACCAGGCAGCCTGCAAGAGGAGCAGACCAAGCCTTCTGCATGAGGCGCGCTTTGGCTGCGGACTTTTGTGCCACAACATGCAATTCCACCTGAACATGAAATGTATGCTCCTAGATGTTTGTGTTACATTTTGAAATTTGGGGCTATCTCTGGGCAGAAGTCAGGCTGACTTCTTTAAGAGGAAATCATGATAAACTGGTTTTCTTAAAAGTGGCCAAGCATAAAATGTTTTGTCCAGCGGTAATTTGGACACAGCTGCTGTACTGGATTGCCTGCTGCATCTGATGTTATGAGATAATGGAAAGAAAGCTTAAATCTATTTCACTACAATTTTAAACTGCTTTAATGAAGCCTTTAAAAATATGATATACTAATATAAATGGCTATGAGGATGGTCAAAAAAGCTGATCCCAATATCAGAAGAAATAGGAGTTCAATGGACATCTGTTTTCATAAAAGCTTATATAAATTTAGTGAATATTGAAAACATGGGAAACCTAGCTGCATGATCACCTTGGTGACAGGGTTCCTTTCACAATAATTCAGGTCAGATCTCATCCTGAAAACACAAAACCAAATAAAAACACAACACAAAATCTTGAATGTAATTTAAGGAACCACAGTTACAATGTCTGAGCCCAGATTTTAAAATGCAAGTATTGATGTAAGCCATATAGCAATGGCACTGAGCTATTGCTAACCCATAAGAGCAATACATTTTAAGTCAGGCTTAAAATAGTGCCATTTTAACAGTATTCCTATTCTAATATCAGGTTTCACAATGAATTACTTTGATGTGTCATTTTTCTTACTCCACAGAAATCGTTCCGCAGTTCTGTTTCTGGAAGAGGAAACAAAGGCCTTTGCTTTTCCAAGTTACACATGTCAAAAATATCGAAACTTCATACAACATCTGGTTCTCTCTGTTTTGCAGGATTCTTATTTGGTCACTGACCGAACTCTTATGGTCCAATTAATTAAATTAATGGCTCTCTCATAAATTTAAAAAATATATATCCCATGTCCTTAAATCTCTGAATCCCAGCTGGGAACCTGAAAGGCGTGAAATACACAGTAATCATCTCACATCAACAGAAACTGATCTTAAAGCTGTAATTACATGATAAATGTCTTTATGACACATGGCCACTATTTGGTCATGCCCTAGAGACAAATGCTAAGAGCCAAGAGAATGGGGAGGGGGGAGGAAAGGTAGCTGATATCCAATCCCTTCAGCCTGTTTGCAATTTCATTGGCTTTCTTTCAATGACCTGAGACTTCCAAGAGCATGATAGATATTTCCTAAATATTTTACATTCAGGTAATTACAGTAGTATATGGATTTGCTAGTCAGCTTAGAGGAGACCAATTAATTGCTGCAAATCATGGTATAAGGGATGAGCTTGCAGCAGGAGAAGGGTCACATCTTAATAAAATAGGCAGAGCTGGATACAAGTCAGTCTCATGCAAGCTTACTACAGACTGGTAACCTCCACAGCCTTTGCTTATGCAAATCCTTCATATATTGGAGGTTTTGACTGAGTTGAAACCATAGATTAGGCCTTAAATTTCTACAGTTTGCTGCTAGTCAAGCATCAGAGTAGAACAATTGTACATCAGCTTTGAGCTCAGCACGACATCCTTTATTTGATTATTTTTTACATGGGATTTCAATAGCATGTGACTCAACTTTGATTTTCTTTAAAAAAAAATTTTTACTGTCTGCCGTGGTTTTTTTCTTTCCCAAGACACTAAGTTGTCATATCCCTTTAATAACACCAACCAGGGCATATTTGGGGCTATATTCGCAGCATCTCTCTAGTCCTTTAATGCATATAGTATGCAGAAAGAGCATCAGCAAAACTTCTGAAAGGCACATGGCTTACAAAGAAAATTGTAGGGCCCTAATATTTGAGCCTACTAAAACTTGACAAGACAGACCATGACCTGCAAAATGGTATCATCCGTGTGGGGAACAGAGGGACGAAGTGCCCAAAAAGGTTTCTTCTGGTTCTAACTTCTTTGTTTCTGATGTCTCTGATGAAGGCAAAGTAGGCCAGATACTTATTTAATCTTAGAAAGCCTTAAATTGAGTGGCAGTACAGTTCCCTTTGTTAAAAATGCATTGTCGTGTATGAGAGAGAAAATCTCAGGAAAGGCAGTTCCGCCAGGTAAAGTTTAAACATGCAAGTCCTTAATGGTGCAGACTCCCCCACAGAAGCCAGTTTTGTACTTCCCAAACACTCACTCAAAAAGACTCGAATTACTGGTGTTTTATCCACTGGAGAAGTAACATCAATAATTTTAAGAACCGGTGATGATATAGGCAGCTAAAGTTATCAAGGCTCCCAAAGCCCTTTCAGACTGAAAAGTGGGATGGAAATCTCTTTGGAAATATGTTTTGGTATGTCCGAAGCCCACAGAAAACATGTGTGTATATTTTTCCCTGTCAGGTTATAAGCATATAGTCACATTTTCAAATACACCCGAGTTACAAAGGAGCTTAAGTGAATAGTGCAGCACAGTAGCAGTCTCTTTGTTGATTAAAATGGTCTTGTTAGAGCATCAGCATTGCACTCACATGGTTCTATACTTCTAGTAATTTCTACATCATAGGAAGATACTAATTTTGGCTGGAAAGCAAGGCAATGTGGTGATTTTTACCTTCTTTAGCATACCAGTAAAGCTAGCTGAACTGTATTACAAAGCTATTCCGAGCTAGCTGTACCAAATCATATCAATGCCATATTTTCAAATATGCCTTGAAAATCATTTTTGAAGCAGTTGTTTCTCTAAAACCATTAGATCTTACTTACTGCTGGCAATCAATGATGCTTCTCAAGGTTAATGACAAAGATAACTTCCGTATTTTGACGTACACATGACTTCTCCTATTGACTTCAAAGGTAATCTATCTGAAGACTGAAGCTGGCTTTCAGAAAGGAATACTAAAGAGTCAAGTTAATCATTAATCAGCATAGAGATGTAATTATTTTGATGTGAAATGCTATTCCATAAAAGTCCATTAAGAGCTCCCGCCTCCTGCGTAACTTGAATCCTGGCTCCATTTTAACTTGGCTCGCTTGAAAGTAAATTGGCTACTTGTTTAAAAGAAACATATGCTTGTAGAGCTTTTTAGGTTATGCACCATGCTTATTCACACCAAGCAGGCAATAAAAAATGAGAGAACCTCAGCGCGCTGATCATGTTTTATATTTTATTGTCTGACAAACGCAGCAATGATAGAAATAAAAAAAAAAAACCATGCAAAGTATCGTGGAATAATCATCCTGTTTTTCAACAACCCCTTGTATGTTTGCATTCTACCACCTAAGGAAAGCACGGACACAACAAGCGTAAGGGGCACTGCCTGTGCTCTGCAGGTGGGAGCCCATCTTCTCTCTGCTGGGATCATTCCCAGTGGAAAAAAAAAAAAAGGAGCTATTGCCCACCCTGCCCTTATGAAAGGTTAAAGCATGGCAGCGAGTTTCCTAGACTTGAGAAAACAATGATGATTTATTTAGTAAAATGTATCTCCCCACCGTTTTCTCATTTCTAAAGGGAATTTGATGACACTAAGAATGACAGCAAAAGGTTCTGCCAGAGCCAAAGGGCGAGGATGGTGCTAGAGATAATGCAGAGGAGCTGCAGGTACTCAGGCAAGATTGACTGAATGTCTGGAACAGCACTTCACGTAAGCGCTCGCTTAATTTTAAGCCTGCGAGGAGTTTTGCATGCTCAAGGTTAAAATAAGTGACAAATAGCTTTGTAGAATAGGAGCTGGAATTCAGAAAAGAAACCAAGTGTGACAATGGGATCTGTAATACAGTTATAAAAATACATAGGTGTAATAAAATGCAAATTTGAGGTATACAACAAACTGAATATCCGTACCATTCATCTCAGCTTGTTCTTTGTGGAAAGATGGGTATGTAGAGTGGAATCAGTTTTTATACAATCTTAATCTCAAAGAGCTTTCCTAATATTAAATGCATAAATGAGGGGGTTTTTTTCACTAACGGTCGCTGGAAAAGCTGCAGTTTTAATGCAAATGAGTCCCAAAGAGACAAAGAGAAAATAAATATTTGTTTTCCATTCAATGATCCTGTTAGGTTTTATCTGTTGTGACCCTCCCCTAGCCTTACCATCAGATATCCATGCAAACAGGGTCATTAGAAATGAGCAGCTTTCTTTGAAATTAAATACAGATTTGCCTGAAAATTTCCTTATCTCTTTACATTTACATTTCTAACAATACCCGTGTATTATTGCTAGGCTCACTAGTAAAATTCAACAAGGTCATTAATAGAAACATGTTCACATATAAAGGATTTTAGTGACTTGTTTTGCAAAGTCTGCTTCTTTAGTACACAGCGTAATTGCTTCCTTTGGCCATCTGCTAAGCAGAAAAAAACCTTGAAGGTATTTTTTCATTTACAAATGACTGAAAACACTAAAAGAGAGTATCCACATCTTGTATACGTTATCTGTGCTATCCTCAGAGGTGAAGATGTAATATGTGCCTATCTGCGTTTCGCTGGTGTTACCCTAAGTAAGGAGGCAAACAAGTTGACTTGTCTGGGCCTGTCCTGCTGGCATTTGTGTGTGACTGCGGATCTCCATACCTTCCTCAAACCCTCTCTGCTATACATCCTCTTTGCCCTGCCTCTGTTGAACAGCAGAGAAACAATTTCTCCTTCTGACTTCCTACTAGTCCTTTTGGGTGGCAGAAGATTTGGGGTCTATCAAGGATGGGGAATGTGAAGCAAAGAGGAAACTGGGTGCCACCTTCAAGTAACTCAAATCCTGCAAACATTTCTAAATTTTTTAAACATTTCCATATGTTTAAATACAAATGTGTTCGAGATCAGATATGAAGTCCCATTAATACAGCTTTTGTTTGGAAGTGTGTGCATGAATGGGAGTTAAAGGTGTACTTGTGACTGCAAATACTAATGAACAGAAAGTAGATGGTGAAAAACTTCTCAGGGATGTAGCAATGAGTCAAGCAGTATGAACACGTGAAATGTAGAATGAGAGTTAAAATTTAATGAAATAAATATTTTTAAAATTTTAGAAATAGTTTAGAAAAGACAACAATATAATTGAGAAACGGCTAATATTTCCATAGGGCTTTTTAATAATCCATAGGACATTTTTTAATCACCTGTACATGAGAATCCAGTGAGTTTAGCAACTTGGAAATTTAGAAAAATTACAATGGTTGCAAGAGTGAGCTAATGGAGTGACTAAATGATATGACAACATGTGCGGAAATTGTTTAAGATCCAATTTTATGTTAAACTTGATTATAAACTGACATCCTTTAAAGTTCCCATAAACTCATTTTAGGCTTGAGGAGAATATAATTTCAAAGACTGCCCACCATATCTGCTCACATGTGGACTGCCTAAATCATGGCATTCTCACACAAAATGAGAAAGCACTAGAGATTTTTGCTGCACTTATGTGCCGTGCTCGTACGTGACGTACAGCTTTGTGCCACCGGAGAGGCAGTGAAAGAGGCATCTGCCAAAGGCTCTTCTGCTTCGAAGGGCTCTGCCACCTTTAGAGCAATTTTCCATTGGGAGCCTGATAAAATTAAATGAAAGATTGCCATTTCTTTTAGTGGGTTTTGGATGGCCCACAGAAGCGACAAAACATTTTCAAATCACTGCCAACTTTTAAAAGTATCCTTTCTGAGCACAAGGCAAGCGCTTCTAAAAGGGCTGCAGACTATTCTAGGACTTGACCTTTCCTTGCAAGGAGAAATTTGGCTTGCTGCAGCAAAGCCCAGAAGCATCTTTTTTGTTGAGCGCTAGATGGGCTGCCCGTGTGCTAGTCACCTTGCAGGCTCAAGGCTTTTACAGCAAAAGCATCCCTTGGGTTTTATATCTACCTCCTGAAATTAGAAGGAGGTAGAACCTGCTCCTGCCCCTATTGAAGCCAAGAAAGGAAAACTCCTTGACTCGATTGGGAACGTGTTCAAGTAATGAATCAGGTGGTTTTGGTGGAAATTTGCAATTCAAAAGCTGCCATTAGAAAAGTAGCATTTGAAACTGTGTTGCTGTGTTATGCCTCATGTAGATCAGTATCAAATTAAATTTCCCTATTGTACCTCTTATGTTGTTAACACAATGCAGGGAGTGTTGTTTGCCTCATCTCCATCCTTCTAACTGCAACATCCTTTTCAGTTTAAACTATACAGAAGTGAATAATTATTGAGGCCTTCTGTTTACCATCTTTAGAAGATTTAATTTATCCCAATAAACATTGTGAAGCAGACCTTTTGCATTTGCAATGACATATAATTTACTTGGAACAAATGCTTTGGGTTCAGTATAAAGACCATTCATCAGGCAAATCTGAATCAGAGGCAGCTTAGAAAAAGAATCCTTTGTCTAATTGTTTTCCATCACAAACAACATGTGGGAAAGAGATTTAGGCAATATTTTCAAACATTATAAGCTCCATAATTATTGTCCTCTGCAAACCTGGTGATAGTTTTTGCAGTCACAATTGCACTTTATCTGTCTAATCACCTATTCACTGTGACCAATTACAGACTTGGCTTTGATGAGGAGGCATTTAATAATATTAAATACAAAACCCTAGATTTGAATAATGTTGAGTTTATGACACAAACTAACAAAAGCCAGGAAATTCAAAGGCAAGGTTTACGCTCCATCCTTAATTCATGGCATTCTGCCGAGGCATAAGAGCACATATGAACACTGCGGAGATCTCCACTACACAAAGATCGTTGCAGTGCTCAGTTACAAAGGAATAATAAAGTCTTGAGATTAATTTTTAATGTTTAGGCCTTTTGCAGATTTACCATGTAACTGCAACAATATTCTTCTTACGTGCTTTTTTACTGTACAAACTTTGAGGGAAAAGGAGTTAGAGCCGGGTATTTCCTACATCCATTTAATGCCACTCTCCTGGCACAAAAGAAAAGGTCAATAAAAACTGGGAGTTCCCCCTTTCTTTTTTTTCCCCTAGTTGCTTCTACTGGTTCAAGCTTCTCTCTGCAAAGCGTAGTCTTCTATTAAAGAAAAGAATGAAACTGATACACAGAAGGTCAGAAATTAGAGGAATTTTGAGGCTGCTCTAAATTTAACCAAGCTGAAATTAATTCCTGGGTACCCTTCGCAAAGAGTGATGGAAGGAGAGGGCAGAGTAGCATCTCATCTCCATCCTTCTGTCACAGATTCAGCCCAGTTTGGCTACACCTGAAATTAGGCCACAATATTATTCCAAGTTTTCCTAGATTGCTGTTGAATACAATAGGTCAAAATAATGTAGAAAATATATTTTTGTCTTTTTTTTCCTCAATAAAGGTGCATCTTATTCATAGCCACATAGCATACATGGACTGTTTTGTTCTAAGTTCCCAGTTTCTTTCGAAGAAATACAGTGGCTCTCAGAGAGATATTTTGAGAAATCAAGTAAATAACCTATTATGATCCTGTTAGTAGTTTTTCTGCCATATGTTTGTTGTGCTGTGACCTAGAATGGCAGCATCACAGGCAGCAAGACCTCTCACAGAAATACCTGTATTACCATAGTTTTGAAACTAGATTTTGCCTTGATAAAATGGAATGGTTCCAAAACAGCTGTTATGGTCTATCATGTACATCCTTCTTAGTTTGTGGATTATTGACCAAATGGACTCTAATGGGCGTTCTTTGGAGATGTTCAATCTATTGTATCCGTCCAGCTGCATCTGATGCGCCTGTTATTTGCCCTTTGCAGCTTTAGAGCTATTATGCGAGTCTAGCTGCTGACAATACATGCAAAAAATTCTTATAAACTCTCAGGTGCGCAAATAGGAAAGTTAACCCCTCCTTTACTTTTAAGCATGCATTTTTGTGACTTTTTGCTCTAGCCATAAACATGCTTTTGACAGACATTTTGGCAGAAAAGAGGGAGAAAAGGCAGGAGCCGTTACTGATTTTTCCAAGCCTTCAGCTTGGGAAGCATGAAATAGGAGGAGCCTCCTATAAAGAACGAAGCCACAAAGAAGCCTGTCCTTGTCTATCTCTCACAGCTCTTCTGGGAATGGCAGCAAAAGGGAATCACTTTTATTGTTCGGTGACGTTACAGAAGTGGATCAGCTATTTCAGAAATGGAGGCAGATGGCTCAGCAAAGCACATAGAGAAGTAACCCAGCTGATGGAGGTGAAGTTGCTGGCCCACACCAAAGGAGCTGGGGGCTACCGAGCCCCCAGAGGACCAGCTATCCATCCTTTTGTTGGCCCAGCCCCATGGTGTCCCCCAGAGCTGCCAATCCCCTATTGTCCCTAGCTCCACTGCTCACAAGAGTTACGAGCCACCTATTCCTGTTTTAGTCCTAAAGTACAGGACAAGGGGTGAGTCACTGCCCTGCAGAGAAAGTGACAAGCATGCTCAGGTCCTGTGGCAGCAAAAAAATAGATGAAAGGTGCAGAAATCAAAAAACTTCACTAGCAACATTTCAGCAAGAAAGGGGACAGAGGATGGAGGCACATCTGGGTGCATGGTGGGAAGTAATCATCACTTTTATATCCAGAAAATAAATGTAATTACATTTTTACAAATAATTACTGGGAACAGCTCTTGCTAAAATATTATTTTTTCTTGAGGTTATTTATAGAGGCTCCTTTCTATTTGATACAGCCTAAATCCTAGATGTCAACAGACCTTGACTGTCATAAATATGCATATATTGACATGGTTCATATTTATGCCAAAATATGTTAAAGAAGCCTTTATTTTCTTCTGACTATTATGCTCACTTTAAAGACAGACCAAAAAAAAACCCCTAGAGAAATCACAGATGACTTCTCATTCACGAGGCATGATTTACCATGGCTGTAATTCTTGACCTACAATTTCTGCAGACATTTTAGAGCTATCAAACAACAGAAAAAGCAGTCCTGCACTTCTGATGAATCAGTAGCAAAAGGGGAGAATTTTGCTTCCTCAAGAAACAAAGATCAAAACACAAATCACCCCGCTGCATAAGAAATACAATTAAATTAACAAATATAATCTATCTTTAAAAAATATATTCAAACATTTAATTTGCATAGAAACAGGCAGCGCTATTCATTTTGAGACAAGAAAATCAAAAGTCATAGCTAGCAGCCACTCTTCTAAACCAGATTTTGAGCACAACCCCCCCAGGGCTGTTTCTACCAATTTTCCAATAAATCATGTAATGACTTTTAGAAAAGACAGATATTTAATTCTTGAATTAGAACTATAGGACCATAACCAAAGACTGACAGCCCTCTTATTCTGCCACAGTCCCATACAAACCCTTTCAACTGATTGGCTGTGAAATAATGCAATAATTAGGCAATTAGATATTTGGAAGAATGTAGAATGAAGCACTGAGCGCTGACCTTTATTACATAGATCAAAGTACACTGGAAGAATGGCCAAATATATCTTGTTTACAAGCGCTTATCAATTTTTTTCAGCACTTCAAAATTAAGAATTAGGGGTCATAGCTCCACAGCTACGCATGCATTTGCAGTTGATATTAGATACAGAGGGGGAAAGTCACATTCTCTGTGCATAGAAAGCATCAATTTTTTAATTACTCGTTCTTTAGTTACACATACTGATTCAAACCTGTAACATATACTGAGTAGCAGTAAGATAAACATTATAAACTAAATGTTCCCAAATAACCTCTCCATTACTGGTAATGGTGTTACTTGGAAGAGTGAGGAAAAAAATGAAAATAAATTGCAAACAAAACCCAGTTCTGGAGATCCTCTCTTTTCTGAGCTCTTGCTCATCAGTAGAGAGAAGTATTTCTGGACACCCAAAGTCACAAAGGAGCTTTAATTTTTTTTAACTCTTAGCAGTGAAAAATGTGAGCATGACATGAGGCTGCTGAGGTGGGCTTGGGCCTAATAAAGCCCACTCAGAAACCTGAATAAATCCTTTGAAATAAGGCTGTAGGAACAAGACAGCATTCAGGGAGAAGGACGTACAGCTTAACAAGAAAATTATCTGAAATTCATGTATTTAAACCATGGGGAGAGCCAAGGGCTAGGTCTGTTGACCAACACCTCAACCCTGCCCCAGGGTAGGAGTTTTTTACAGGAATTCAGATATGTTTTTGACTGCAGAGTGGTGCTTCCAGAGCTTCCATGATGTACATGGACCGTACGATGGATGGCTCCCATTTGTGTGGGCATGCCTGTGTTATGGAGCATACAGATGTAGAAAATTAGTTTGGGCACAATGTCTCTGTGGTTTGGATATTGGCATCAAACCAGGGGGCAGTTATTCGTAGTAAACCATGGGCAGAGTAAACAAGCTGGGGACATCTTCAGCTGGTGATGTGAACCGTCAAAGGAGAAATGAACAGCTCATCAATACAAAACTTGTTTTCTCCTTTTCCATGGCTGTTGGGATTTATGTATTCAACTTTTATCCAACTGGAAGGAGAAGTGTTTGTAAATTTTTTAACTAGCTGGTCAGAAGCATCAGAGTTTCCACGCCCCCCCCCCCCCCCCCCCCCGTGGCTCTAGGCTTGTCATCAGGGACAAAGAGCTGGTTAGAAGGTGCTAGAGCTTGCCCTTTAGTGGTAGCTCCTTCAAACCAGTCTAACTGTGGAGAAACTCCTCCTCAGTCCGTAAAAGTTAGGGCATAAAATTTTTATAGATCGCACAGCTGGAATGTGAGAACATGGAAGTTCCCTCTGAGCAAAGCGTATAGTGAGATACAAAGTCTCTTTAATGCATAATTTGTGAGTGAAGCTAATTTTCTACTTTAAGTTGCATATTGCCTCTTTGGGGTTTTGAAAGAATATTCTGGCTCTAAAAGCAAGAAATGTGATTATCTGTGTGGAAGCCTGTGGAAGCCAAGGAGAAAGCCTGGAAGTAGCAGATGCATTTAAAATATAACTATTTAAAGTAAAAACCTGGTGTCAGAAATTGCTCACAACCCATTCCTTCTCCTTCTCCTGCCCCCAAATAAAAATACAGTTCTATTTGCAATTAAAGAACATCCTCTTACTTTACAACTAATGCTACTGGAGCCCCCACGGTGCTACTGCAGACCTTGGAAATTTAAAATCTTTTTTGCAGAGGTGAATTTTCATAGGTTTGCATTAGTTAAAGTTCATCTTGGATGTAAATAAAAATATTCAGCCATAATTTATTTAAATTTGTATTTTATTGTACGCTGCTTTTTTCCATTATTCAACAAGTAGCTGAAACCAGGAGTAGCATTCACATGGCCCATTAAATTTTAAGAATTTCATTTAGAAATGCTGCATTCTACAGCTTGTCCATCAAGACTTTTAAAATTAATACACTTTTATGTTTAAACATGTAAGAATATACATATATTTGTGTCTACCTATTTTTAGAGATTAGTATTTGTATTAATATATTATACATGTATTTCATACAGTATATAAATCTCAACTCAAAGTAAACCTTCTGGAGACTTTACCCTGATCCCAAGATACTAATGCCAAGAGGAATTTCTGAGATAACTTTGCTGAGATTTGAGTTAGGGCTTATAACATCTGTAAAAGGAGAAATAATCTGAGGTAGGAACAGCTCTGTATGACTGTTAAAACTTTTACAAATTTAACTTTACCTCTTTCACACATGTGAGCTGCATCACGCTCTTTCCCGTGCATGTAGCTCATCGAGATGTCCAAGGACTTTTGTGACTCACCCTTGTTTTCATATATCACGGACGTGGCTTTTGAAAAGTATGAACCTCCTGAGAAGTCATTTGAAAATACTGTACTGAACAGATGATTGGACTGTTTTGTTGACTTGGGTTCATATTAGACAGAACAAGTAAAAACCAAATGCAAGAAATACTCACTGATTAAAATACTAGACCTAGGGATTCTTCTTTCTGGAGTTCTGGGATGCCTAATTAGGTTATCTACACTTACCAGTTGATCAACTTTTTCCGCTGGACCTGACCAAGTGATCTATCCCATGGTTTTAGGCCTGATGCAGGAGAAGCAGCTGAGGACTGGGAGAAAACAGGACTGTCCCTTTGGGCATAGCATGAAGTGATGTTGACCTAAAACAACATTTTACGCTGCCCTTAATGATTCAGAGCCTAGCCTAAGTCCAGAGCTTCAAAATTCCCACCTGGATTTGCAGAGGGACAGTTCCGACAGGTTAGTAGTGTTGACAGGAGGAAATGTACCACCACCTTCCCAACCCCATGCACGTGGGGGCCTGTGCATGCAAGGGGTCGGTGTCACCGTGCATTTGGGGGGCTGAAATGATTATTTATTCTTGTTGCTCAGCAGACTTTCTAATAGTAATGCCAGGGCTGTACGACAATGCTTTGCCAACAAATGTGTTGGTTAAGAGTAAATTCCGATTGTAGATAAAATGTGTAGAGTCTTTGTTTCGACATCTTGGCAATAAACTTTTTAAAATCTAAACTAAAGAGGAATAGTCACTACCCCTTTTTTCTGGGTGTAGACAGAATGAAACTCACCAAGTATGCTCAAAGAGAAGTTTTCATGGAGTTTTAGCTTATAGAGTCAGAATTTTGGTGTTATGCCCAAATGTATGTATAGTGCAAAATCAGGAATGTGTATTAAAAAGTTAATATATCTCTGTACCAGGTGTAGGCAGAGGCTGTGCTACCAAAATACCCTTCACTTTCAGTTTTAACCAGTATCAGGAACACAATAAAATTAAACAAATCAAGTGAACAAGTCAGAAGAACGTATGTCCAATTTAAGCTAAACCTTCCATAAAAGCCCTTTTCCAGTATAGTACAAACAGCAAAATTATTGATTAACTTGTATTACTTCACAAGAAGAACAAATTATTGCTGATTAAAGCCATGCAGGTGATAAAGGAACTTAACCAACAAAAGCTGGCAGCTTTAGGTTAGGAAACAGCTGTGTCCCTAATTATGCAGTCTGATTTATACTCTATTAAATCAGTATATAAGTAACCCATTTCTCTGAAAGCATTTAAACCTCTTATATTCCACCAAACACAGCAATTTTATTTGAAATAAATGTATCCAGCTCTTTTGGGAACATATGGTATATTTCTCTCTTATTAATAATTCAGTTCAAATGAGCAAAAATTAGTTGGTGCAGTTACAGCTGATTTTGTCCTGAAAAGATCTGCATTAATTTTAGACGTTTTGTAAATTGGGCTATTAAATAAAAGCATTATATGTGAATTACCCTTTAAATTTTAAGCAAGTTGGTAGTTTAATGGTATTTTCTAGTCAGATTCATTTTCAATCTCTAAAAAATTATAGTCATTATAGTAAGACAAATTTTTGAAACCTGCTACTTCCATCCAATTACATATTGTACTAATAAGTAAACTAGAAAACTTTTATGCTTCATTTTTTCTCTTTTGTCTTTTCCATCAGATGGCAATTGCTCTCTTCACTTTTTTTTTTTCTTGTTTAAATAAGCAGCTGACCTCCAGCCTCCTCACTGAGAAGGTCCACCTCGGAATGTCTCTGTGACTTCTGCTGCTCATCAGCATAACTTCTGCCAGTGGCTGTTCCACACATCGTTTCTGGTACGTGTGTGTGTGTTTCTGGGCTGGCAGTGACATGCATCAGGGAATTAGGAGGAAAGCGAGTACATACTTTGTGTGAGAGAAATTTCAGTATGCCACTGTGTTAGTCTAAGATGGTCATCAGCTTTCTGTGATCTACTCCTCTCTCAATGCAGATGCATAACTTCTGTTAGCGTTAGCGGGAGCTGTGTTCATGAATCAGGAGGCTGTGTCCCCATAAGTTTACGTTCTGCTTCTGTTGCAGCGACCAAATTGGTTTGAAGATGTGCGGATGAAGTGGAACACGATGTGGTGCAACGATGTCCCCAGCGAGCTGCTTACTAAGCAGTAAGACCTCAACTTTCCAAAGGATATAGAGAACCATAAACACCTGTAGAGGGTACAACTAATTCCCAAGTATGAAGCTAAGCAGGCTCCTAGACAGCCATTTGTAGTGTAGGTTTTTGATCCCTTCAGAAGGGCTGTGGTCTCTGACATGCCGCCACAAGTAAGTTCATTGCTAAAAAAATTTATATTCGTGTTTTGCATGTGAGTCTAGGACAACAAAGCTTAAGTCTTGGACTTTATTAACAAATTTTGACCTTCAAGCCAATGGCATTTTCCAATACCTCGTAGAGTATCAAAGAAGCAGTCTTTTCTTTCCTGTTTCCCTGGATTTATTTTTTAGGTTGGGTTAGTTTACTGCTGAAGAGCCCCACAATTAGCAGTTACATGTGCAAATTACAGAGAACACCCACTTAGATTTCCACATGTAGGATACCTCAGAATATTATAGCATCAATCATTTGAATTTTAATAACTGCTTTGCTCACATATCTTCATTTCTGTCCGTACCTTTTTTGTTATATTATCTACCATTTTAGAAAGCTATCTAGCTTACTTACAGAGTTAAATTCAAATAGTCTAAAGGTTAATGTGAAACACTGGCAAGACATTATGAGCACAGCAGTATATTTTAAAGGCACTCAGCTGTTGGAATTACCGAGAGCGAGTGCTCAGTGTCACTCCCCACTTCTGCACCCACCAGGCTTACCAAAAAAATCCTCCCTCCCGCACTCCGGTGAGGTTCTGCATGCCCTAGCTCACTGGCACCAGTGCTGCCAGATACGGTGCTAGTCAGTCTCAAATATAAATCTCTTGGATTCTTTGTTTTACATGAACCCAATTTAAATCAGATTCACATCTCAGTTGACCCCAAAGAGTATGCTGGTGGGGGTATCCCATAGCTTTCATTTATGCCCAGATCCTGGAATTAGGAGTTCAGGGACTCGCAGGTGTCTTTGACTTGGCACTGCTGGATCCTGTATCCCTTTGACAAGCCAGTCTGGGTGTCCTTCCAGCAGCAGCAGATGATCTTGGAAGGGGCTACTCAGGAACAAGTGTTGCTTTCAGTGGATGAAGTGGCGATGAAGGAGATGAAGAAGGAAAAGTTAGCTGTTCTGTAACAGATACCTCCATGCCCTGGTGGTCTGCTGTCATAGGGCGTGGCTCCACCTTGGTCACACCCAGCAGGTCCTCCCCATAGAAGTCTGAATGATCAGTAAGGAGAAGGGAGGAACACATCGTGGAGTGGGAAAGGGCATCACAGCCAGCCCTGGCACGAGCAGAGATGTGCTTCTAGTGTTTTAAAGATCATCCATTCTCCATCCTTCAGGCTGCTGAGGATGGTGGTGTCTGCTGAGCTGCTTGGAGGCCACCACAGTCCTGAATTTTGTCTACTCTGGTGAAA